>NC_134579.1:4838750-6239375 GCF_037038515.1 Microtus pennsylvanicus | reverse complement strand
ATACATATATGAGAAAGAGATAACTAGACACACAGGCAGACAGAGACAGACCTCAGTAAGTGGTTCCCTTTTGAAAGTTTTTGAAGGGATTGGAAAGCATGGTGACAATTTCCAAGAACTGAAGAGTAACAAGAGGCAGCCAAGCTGCAAATCTAGGCATTTGCCAAAATGAGAGATATGAAAAAAGCAATAGAGAGAGTTATCCCTTTCTGACTTAAAGTCCAGCATGTTTAGCAATGGAAGTAAGAAATCCCCTATGTCAGAAAGGCAAGTGAACTTCAGAGAAAGTATTGGAAAGCTGGAGAGTCAGAAATGCATGAATAATTTTTTGAACAATATACAAGTGAAAAAGAAAGAAGACAAGGGAAACACTAGTTTGAGTTAGAACTCAGAGAAGTGGGCGAGCTTAGCAGTGCTGGGGAAGTTTTTTTAAGGGGTTGCTCTGGGAAAAGAGCTGTTAGAAAGCACTAGTATGTTATCTCAGACCAAAAGTTGTATGACAGACCAAAATAAAATTCCACCTAAGGTCAACTTGGTGAGCCAATGAGTTTATTAAACTTTTTTACAGGCACAGGTGAGAGTTACTTTCAAAGGATCATGTGACTTCCCCAGAGTGGTAATTATTCTTCCCACCTCCTTCATTTCTTCAAGTAAGTTCAGATTTATTATCTCTCAGTCTCCTGTCCAACTGAATAGCAGGCCCTTTTGGATTAACCCTTAATATTAATGTGCTAGTTTTCTGAGCCAACCAGAATGCCATGCCCCCATCCAGAGCCAAGAGTAGAACATAGATTCTATTGTTTTAAAAAGAAGAAATCAGCTTTCTCTTTATGATAAAGGGCTTTACCAATGCCCTCATATCCACATCCAAAACTGAACATGAGGCCTGTGTCCATCATCAAATGTCTCTAAGTCTGCTTTTCCTTATAACAAGTATGTCTACATAGAACATAGTTACATTTCAGAAAATATCTGCTTTCCAGGTCAAATGATTTTTATTATAAAAATAACAAATGGGAATTGTTATGACATAAAATTTTGTTTTTGCATCTCTATTTTTGTTGTGAGCAGTGAGACCCCAGATCCCGAATTTCTTGTAATCCCTGATCTGAGTGCCTACAGCTGCTCTGAGCACAAGACCTTCGAGAGTTCCTGATGGCAGGAGAGTGGTTTCTGGTGGGTTTGGCTGGAGCGTGGCTATCTTTATGTAATATGCCCCTGAACACAGTTAAGGGGGCATTCTTGGGGATTTCAAGGATGACCCGTGTTGCTGTCTCTCTGTCTGTGTGTGTCTGTGTATTTTAACCTCCTGCCTCTTGCCCAAAGCTCGTGAACTGGGTGCCAGCACACAGAGCGCAGACACAGGGGAGTGGTGCACAGAAGATTTTAATTGGTTTCCAAAGAGAGCAGAGAGATAGGAGCAAAATTGAAATAATATATGCAATATTAATATATTATATCAATTGATATTTACATATATAAAATGCTTTATTGAGACAGAAAGGTTTGAAGTTAACTGTAACTTAGTTAACTATAACATATAAAGAATTGAGTTTAATACCCAATGTAGCAGGGACACATGGAGAAAAAGGGAAAAAAAGAAAGAAAGGAAGGAAGGAAGGAAAAAAGAAAACAGAAAGAAAGGAAGAAAGAAAGAAAGATTCTTTAAGAAAATAGCTATATGACATGAGCAAGAAAATTTTAAAATTTTAGCAAGTTTTTAGTGTACTAATTTTATTATACTAAACTCTTTTAAAATTCATATTCATAGAGAAAATATTTAAAATAATTTTAAGGTATTGTTCCAGATTTTCAGCTCTATTTAAATGGCATTCCAATTCTTCACCTTTTATTCAATATTGAGAATACTGGGACTGCATTCCAGATGTTCTTGAAAACAACAGAGAACTTGCTGCAAGTGCAGTTTTTTAATTTGATCAGGAGGCTAATTCTAATGGAAGGCTTTGCTCACTTTATGCGATGCTTATATCTAATGAATTTACCTTAATTGTTCTAGTGTTAATAAAAACTCAGGAATATTATATTGAGATTAAAAATCCTAATAAATCCTGGGAATAGTGGAGTGACAATCCACTGGCCTTACTCTCCATGTTTTCCGGATCCAAATAACCAAGAACTCCCCACCACGCAAGTCCCTCCTTCTTACCTGACTTTCTCACCCCTCCAACATCTCTGTGGCTAGTTGTGGTCAGCCAATCACTGATTCCATCCTTTGATTCAAGGTGCTTTACTGGCATAGTGGAGGGACAGTGTAAACAATTCTCCCACAGTATGTATCTTTTACTTTTGTTTCATGCCTGTATCTAAGGAATTCTAAAAACTTGTTTGGAAATTCTCTATGGTATAAAGTTAGGTAGGGGTAAAGATAGAGTCTAACCAAAAACTGCCATAAGTTCTTCAACTCTAGAACCTGGAAGACATGAGGACTTTCTGAGCTCCCAACAACTCCTTTGTGCTTCGTATCTCTCAGGCTCCCATGCCCATTTCATAAACAGGGCATGTAGTCACTGAGCAGCATGCTAAGTGTTATGGTCATTTATTGCAATTCAGTCAAGTAAAAAGAGGGGTCTAGAAGAAAGATAGGCAATGCACTAATGTACAGAACCCTTTGTTTGCTTCTTATAACTAACTCTAACTTGCTGTACCTACTGTTCTTAGCACTTCTCTTGAGTACATAAAGCTGAGTTATGGATCTTGGTGCTTTTGAGTTTATCTTTCATTTTAACATGCATATATCCCAGACACACAGGTGATGTGTTTTCTCATATCTCTTTTTACTTATTTTTAAATAAGTAAAAACTTTACTCTTAAATATTGTCTTGTCTTTGAATTTCCAGTACTTCCCATATTATTTCTTTATCTTTTATTATATTCTTTTGTTTTAACAATCCTAGATACACTTGTGCATATTATCTACTACATTTTTTCTAATACACTGTATAAGTCTTGACTTTTTCCATTATAACTCAAACTGTACTAAGGCAGAAAATAATTCTTATTTTATTTTGAGCTATATATAACGAGCATTCAAAGGCCCCATGACTTCTTAGAACTTAATAAATATGTATTGAATGAAACATATTACCTTTCAGAACACAAAGAAAAGAATTTGAGAGAATCATATGTTCTTTTCTGTAACAGGAAGAACAAGCTGCTTGTTGTCCTGGCTGCCCGGCTATCTTACACCCAAAATAATCACACAGAAACTGTATTCATTTAAACACTACCTGGCTCATTAGCTCTAACTTCTTATTGGCTAATTCTTATATCTTAATTTAACCCATTTCTGTTCATCTGTGTATTGCCACATGACTGTGACTTACTGGCAAAATTCTAACCAGCATCTGTCTCAGGCAGGAGATCCATGGCATCTGCCACTCTGCCCTTCTTCCCAGCATTCCGTTCTGTTTTCTTGCCTACCTAAGTTCTGCCCTATCAGGCCAAGCAGTTTCTTTATTGATTAACCAATGAAAGCAACACACAACAAACACCACTTTTCTGAAAATTAGGAACTACACTTAATGAGCCAACTTTCTTTGCTGAATACAGATGTAAGCGTCTGTGATAATCACTTTATCCTTCTTGTTTTCCTTAATTTGTATCTTAAGTACAGACTTGAGAGCAGGAAGTTGCAAATATAATCAGAATCCTAGAATTTTAACAATTATCAAATTATCCCACACTTCAAAATTGATTTCTCAAATTTCTCTGTTACCCAACACCTTGAGTGTTAACAAAATATTTTATAAATATATACAGTTAAGTTAATGATCATATGCTGTAAAGGTATTGAATCTGAAGTCTGTAGAGTTGATTTGAATTGATGGCTGCAACAAAGTCTCCTCAGAAAAGTCATTTTGTCGCTCTAGATTGTAAATGACTCATGTAGGAACTATAAAAGAAGCCAGGGATCAAGTAATACCTTCTTGTTTAAGATGTGTTGAGTCTATGCATATGCCTTAATCATAAGCATAACTGAAATTCTGTATGCCTTACTTAAAAACAGAAAGAAGGCTTAATTTAAAGCAAGAGAGTTTAGCATGTTTTTGCAAGGTCTATATTAACATTGAGAATCACGTATC
Source organism: Microtus pennsylvanicus (assembly GCF_037038515.1). Classification (NCBI taxonomy): domain Eukaryota; kingdom Metazoa; phylum Chordata; class Mammalia; order Rodentia; family Cricetidae; genus Microtus; species Microtus pennsylvanicus. Next base: position 6,235,272 of record NC_134579.1, on the reverse strand, counting down.
CATGCTGTTTCTATTGTTTATTCTTGTTTGACTTATTTTCATAAAAATGGACATAAACTTAACGTACTTTTGTGAATCACAGTTTGTTAAGACTTTCCCTTGTAGAAATTATATAATGATTAACAGCATTGTGAAGCAGAAATTTGAAGCAGGATGTTGGCAATGGCATTCAATATGACATTCTACTTTCATTTAGAACCCGCCTTCTTTCCCTTCTGAACAATGTTCCCAATGTAATTGAAAGGACCAAGAGTCATATGCTCATTGTTGAAAAAAAAAAAACAAATGAATGCAACAACTGTAACCTAGAAATACTGCTAACTAGTTATGGAAAACTAAAATCATTGTCATGGTTTCTATTAAGTCTGACTCACTGTTACAGATGTCTAAGGAATGCGGTAGTCAAAGAGACATTGTGTTTATTTCTACTTTTTGAGACCCCAAGTGTCATTTCTGACTTTTGTATCTGAATTTTCTTGCCAATTAATCGTTCTCATGCTGTTTTATAACATATTTTCCATTCGTTTGAACAGTTAAGTCAATAAATAAAGGAGGAAGAGGGCGAGCTCTAAATGTTTATCTGCTGTTGAACTCAGCCTAACAATTTACATAGATTATTTCAAGAGAGGAAGTAAATTAACTCATAATACACATCTAATTTTTTTTTTAAAATTTTGTTTGCTAGTTCCGCTTTTCTGAGACAGGTACTCTCTGTGTAGAGCTGGCTGTCCTGGAACTCATTACAAAGACTGGGCTGGCCACAGGCTCTCAGAGATCCTCTTGCCACTGCCTCTCATGTGCTAGCATTAAAGGGGTGTGCCAGTACACAGAGCCCATTTTAAACCTTTTTAAGAAGACATTTTTGTTGAACCTAGGGAATGCATTCTGGTAAATATCACCAACAGTCTTATATGCTGTACGTTAAAGACAACTGGCAAAAAAAGTTACAGTTCTATTAATAATGGCTATCAGTTTATATCTATGGCCAATTAATGCAATCAAATATAACGTACCAACACACTGTTGCTATAGAGAAGGGCTTGGTGCTTTAGAGGAAGTCAGAATCAGCTATTAAATGAACTCACTATTTCCAAGTGCTTTCTGAACTCTCCAATTCTGTACGTTAATGCTAGTAAGGCTCAAGTTTATAACTTTCTATCAAGTTCCTAGGCAATGCTGCTGCTGCTGCTGCTGACCCAGGGAACCAAGTTTGGTTATAAACAATTTGAATTATACAATTATGGCTCTCAACAGGCCTCAAAGGCATTTAATCCATTTCTCTAATTCAAATTTTAATCATCCCTGAAGGCTAAATTCATTATTAAACTTGAACAACGAACACGTGTCAGACATCACTTTGGATGCTCATGATGCACTGGGTAGATAATATCCCTCAAGGGGTCTGTGACATGATTGGGAATGGCACATGGCAAGGTACTTATTATGCATTGTTTCCATAGAAGAATGCACACAGCCATTGAAACTGCTCACGGATGCTGACGACTCGACGAAAACTCTTAAAAAGCAGAGTAACGTGGCTGAGCTTAGATTCTTCAATGCCTCAGACTGGCCTGACAGGAAGCAATGAAGTGAGCTAGTAAATGATTGCAGTAACTCAAGATTGAGACAGGAATGGCGCTTCAAACACACCACCTTTCCACAGATTCCCTTAGGTGAAAATATAAATGCCTTTAAATGCAGGGTGGGGGAGGATTGATTGGCAAACTTTCAATGTTGTTTAACATTTTCTTTTTGCTTTTATCTCCTACATTAATATTCTTAAAACCTCAAAATATCTAACAAATGTACCCTGTAGGGGATGGATTAAATAGACCCATATTTCTACATTGTATGACAGTGAAAATTCTGAACGACCTGGCAAGGCACAATTTGCACCTGCCACACAGAAGGTTGATAGTGAGACAAACCGATGCCACCCTAAACAAAGATTCAAGATAAGCTAATGTCGCTCTGCTCCTTCTATTGTAATTTAGGTGGTTGCCTGGGGAAGAGGTGTTTTTCAGTTTATGTGACATTGCAGGCATACAGAGCAGGCACAGATATAAAGATGTGACAAAATGGGCATGAAGATGTATGGACTTGCCTGCTGGAATCCTCCCCACTACCTAGGAAACAGAAAGCTAATGAATTGCCCCCTCAGTTTATATTTTAGTATAAAAGCTGTTTGGAAAATAAACGCGGTTGGATTTTCAGGATGTGAACTTGAGATTTCATGAGGGATCCCTGAAAATTCCCTCCTGATAAAGTCATGTGAGTTGTGTCTTTATTCCCACACCTCCCCTCTGGAATGAGAAATAATTTATGTCGGGGCTAGATCCCAATAGTACCCTGTCAAAATCAAACTTATGGTAGTGTCCCTTGTCTCTAAACTTGCTCCTTATCCTGAGACAGACCTTTCGCACCGCCCCTCCCCTTAGACGACCATGATGCTTTCATCCGTTGACAGTGGCCTCTACTTATGCTGTCCTTTACCCCAGTTTTGTACACGCATTCACCTCTACCTGTGTGTCACAATAGAGGCTGCTTCCTGAAAACAGAGATTAGAATATTGATCAATATCAAATCCAAGCCCGTAATAGATAAATACAGTGATAAATCAGTGAGGGAAGGGAATAAGAGTTTATAAAGAAGACAAAATGAAAAAGGAAGAGGCAGAGATATGTGAAAAAAAGGAGAAATTTAAATAACATGAAGCCTACTAGAAAAAATGGGGAGACATGATGATAAATATCTTTTATTCCAAAACCCCAGCACACTTGGTATTTCTTTCTTTGATTTGAGGCCAGCCTGGTCTACCTTGTATGTCCCAGAATATCTAGATCTGCACAATGAGATCTAAAAATATTAATGGTTTGGTGGAGGTTCTTGCATAGCAATACTTCCCGTTGCCCCTTAATTTCATGTTCTTAGCATCTACAAGTATGCTCTAAACCTATACAGATTTATCGGCTAAAAATGTTATGTAGCAAGAATGAATTAAATTGGAAAATATATATTTTTCAAAAGAAGACATGAACATGAATGATAGATCTGTTAAACAATGCTTGAAAACACACCATAAAGGAACAGCAAATCAAAATCATATCTTCTCAGTGAGAATGACTAGTATCAAAATATATTTAATGATACAAATGCTGAAAAGGATGTGGGAATAGGGCAACTTACCCACTGTTTCTTGGCGCATAAATCATGACAAATATATGGAAATCTTTTCAGAAGTTTCTCAACATATTAAAATATATCTACTTTTTTATTGAAACTGTTTTCATACAATATAGCCTCATTAGAGTTCCCTATCTCTACTCTGTCCAATTCTTCCCCCCTCTCTCCCATTCAGATCCAACTGCTTTCTGTCTCTCATTTTAAAACAAATAGGCAAATAATGAATGATAATAAAATAGAAGCACTTCAGAATGGGACAAAAAAAAAGCAGAATATAAAGGGCCCAAGAAAAGGCACTAGAACTAGACATAGATGCAAAGATCCACTCAGGAATTTCATAAAAAACACTAAACTAGAAGCCATAATACATATCCTAAGGATCTGAAAATAGTATTGTTTAAAAAAGAGAAAAAAATAACTGATTGATTGATTAATAAAAAGATAAAATTTAAAAAGAAAATTTTGTGTGGAGGAGACTGTCCCTTCATGCTTCCTGACTGCCCAGACCGAAAATAATCATACAGGAACCATATTATTTAAATCACTGCTAGGGCAATCACTTAAACATATTGCTACCTAGTTATTATATCATAAATAAACCCATTTCTATTAATCTGTGTATCACCACGAGGTCGTGGCTTACTGGTAAAAGTTCTGGCATTTTTCTCCTCTGGCAGCTTCATGGCGTCTCACTGACTCTACCTACTTTCTCCTAGCATTCAGTTTAGTTTTCCTGCTTAGGTCTAATCTGTCCTATTACATGTCAAAGGAGCTTCTTTATTCCTTAATGAATAAAAGCAACACATATGCAGAAAACTTCCCACATGACCCCTGATGTGACATGAGTTCAGAAACCTCTAGGGATGCTATTTGTTTTCTGTTCACCATCCACTGCTGGGCATATAGCCTAACCTTAAGAGTAGTTTGTTTCCCTATTGAGATTCCCTTGGAGAAAACTACAGTTTCATTTGCAATTGTTATCAAACTGGATGTGGCTTTGGGTTAGGAAGGGAGTATGTGTCCACTTCTTAGTTCAAATCTTGCAGCCCATCTGGTGCAGAAGCATGCATGTTCTGTGCACGCTGCCTCAGCTTTTGTGAGTTTAGATGTGGATTGGTTCTGCCCTGTTTAGAAGAACTTATTTCATTGGAGTCCTCCATCCCTCTGACTCTAATACTCTTTACGTCTCCTCTTCTACAGAGTTCCCTGAGGGGAGGGATTTGGTAGAGACATCCCAATGTTCCAAGATCTCTCACTCTCTACAACTTACTTGGCTGTGGGTCTCTATATTTGTTCCTCTCTGCTGCAGGAAGAAGCCTCTCTGATGAAGGTTGAGCAAAGCAGGAGTCTATGAGTGTAACAGATTGCTGTCAGAAGTCATTTTATTGGTATGTTACTGTAGCTAAGACAATAGTATTTGATTTTTCCCTAGTTCCCTGGACAATCTAGACTCAGGCTTTTGGGTACTTTAGCAGTGTCCAGTTTGGGTGCTATCTCATGAACTGGGACTTAAATCCAATAGGAAAAAAAAAATCTTGTTTGCCTGTTTGTTTTCTAAAAAGAAGGAAAGCGACAATGTGTAGTTGTTTGTGGGGGGAGATCAGTAGAATTTTGGGAAAAGTTTTAGGAGGGGAAATTGTGATCAGATTAGATTGTATGAAAAATATTTTTGATAAAGAAAATCTGTGTTGGCAACAGAGTACATGCCTATGAAGTCAAAGGACCCCGAGGAAGCTGGGAAAGGACATTGACTGGGAAAGCCAGTAAAGGATTCTCCTTTGAGTGGGTATTGACTTTGTCATTTTGCATCAGTCACTTATAACCTCAGGACCAGTTAGAAAGTAGATGGGGCAAATGAGTAAATAGTGTGTGGACAGAAACAAAGGGCTCATTAGGGATGTAATTACAGTTCCGAACGTTCTGCTTTGGAAAGACTGCCTGGCTTTAGTGGCAAACACTAAAAAGAGAAAGGACCAAGGTGAGGAAAACAATAAGAGTCAATTTACTCTACAAAATGGGAACATGAACTGAATGACATGAAAAGGGAAGGGGATGAGATGAACGGGGTTCATAAAAGACTTAAGCCATAGACAAACACGTATTAGCAAAGTGAAGGTCAAACATCACATAATGCACTGCTAAGACAGACCTCGCAATTTACAAAGAGACAGAAAAGCATAATGAACAGTACATGATCAGTGTGGCCTCAAGAGCAAAGAGCTAGCTAGATACAAAGGGATAACAAGTCATAAATGTTAGGTATAATTTGCATATTATTAAAATTAACAGTCAAAGAGCAATGGGGAATGTTACAGTGTCCTCCTAAATAATAGGAACAAAAGATTAGATTTTGTACATTAATCAAACAGAAACACAGGAAAATATATGTTTAAAATAAATGTCCCTGACCAAATGGTTTCACTTCTTGACTTAGCAAAGAAACAAAAGTTTGGAGAAATTGATGTTGCTGTTGAAATAAAGCAGTATAAAGTAGTTTTTATTTTGTAAACAGTAAGAAGTAATGCTACTAAAGGAATAGACATTCTTTCCAGAAATAATATTATAGCACAGCATATTTATAAACATTTATATTCTACCTTTCCATTTCAAGGCTTTCTAAGACATCTCTACCTTTCATTTGGTTATTAAAAAACATAACTTTCCTGCTTGTATGGAGATATTTTAAGTGGAAGCTTTTTTATAGTAGAAATATAACATACAAAACATTCTAGATTTTCCCACTAGATGTCACTCAAGATAAATTTTCCCCCTTGCCGAGCACTGACAACCTTTATTTAAATAAATGATTTGAGTTTAACTCAGGGCTCATTATATTTCTGACAAGGATCTATGGATCTGTACTCATTTGAATTTTATTGTTTTCTACTGTACAGCTTCATATACATTTTATCTGTGCATTTAGTAAATCATTTAAACTTCTGTAATTAGTAATAATTTGATTACATATAAAACACATAAAACAAAACAGAAAATACGGAAACCTAGTGCATTGGAAACTCCTGGAATCTTTGAGGTTGACCCTAGTGAGGACTCCTAGTAAGGGAGGAGACGGAGTCTGAACTGGTCATATATTGTAACCAGGCAAGGCTTCCAGTGGTGGAAAAGAGCTGCAATCAGGTGAGTTATTTGCGAGGGCATCCTGTGGAGATCCCTAAACAACCCAGGATGATGATAGGACAGAAGGCCATCCTCTGAAAACTGGCAGCAGGGACCCCATTACCGAAAGCAAAATCTACCCAGCTCATTGAACTAGAGAGGTCGAGCTGGTACAGGCTAGGAGCCTTCACCTCTAAGTTCTAGACTCTCTGGCAGGAGAAGGTACCTGCAGGTTATGAAAAAGAGAAACCAGAACACGAAGCAATACAAAGTCCTCCACTTACAATCTTCCCTGCCTGCAAGATGTCCTGGAGCAATGGTGACCCAGAACTTGTGGGACTGGCCAGCTGATGTCTGGTTTAACTCTAGGAGACAGAGTATGCCTGAGTCTGCAACGATGTCCAGAAACCAGAAACAGGGTATCCCAGAAACCCGGGGTAAAATAAAACACAACAGGCAAGGGAAAGATTCAGTGAGATGATTCTTGATAACATAGTGCTATACTCATAGATCAGTACTTTAGCCAATCGTCATCAGAAGGACTTCCTCTGGCAGCAGAAAGAAGCAGGTGCAGAGACCAACAGCCAGAAGGAGTATAAAACAGAGAGAAGGAGTATAAAAGGGAAGTCTTCATTGGGTCCCTTCCTTGCAGATCCTTGAATCTCTCAGAAAAGTGGGGATCAGGAAAGATTGTAGGAGTCAGAGAAGATAAAGGACACCAGGAAGTGGCTCACTGAATCAACTAGGCAGGGCTCACATGGGCTCACAGAGACTGAAATAGCAAGCACCGGGCATCCTTGCGTTAGCATCAGGTTCTCTCCGTGTATTTTAGGGTTGTTAGCTAGCCTAACAGAGGGAGCAGGTGCAACTCTGACTCTGTTGCCTATTCTTGGGATTCTTCCTCCTCTTGGGGAGAAAAAGGAAAAGAATGAATGAAAATGAGCAAATTTTCTTTCATGCATAATGTGATGAAATTAACAAAATACATGCTTTTAGACTGTCAGATGTATCAATTTTTTCCCTGCCCAGGGTCAATGTGATTCAAAACATTCTATGTCAATTTACTCTCCAGTTTTTTTACAAAGAAACAAATCCAATGCAAAATACAGATTCTCTGATCAAGGTTGAGAGTATCCCAGATCTGTGGCTATAAAGATAAACATTTATATGGAGGTTTGCCAACCTGACCAGTTAGGAAAATAATAGTAGTTTCTCCTAAAGAACCATGGTTTATGGAATCCTAAACTTTTGACCAGGTTTACAAATCCAAATGTGATCCCTATTGTGAAGTAAGCCTTAAATTCAATTGGGAATCAGCTGATTTCTCCTTAACAGTTATGCCATGACTGCAACTGTGACTCCATCTTGTCTGTCCTTTCTGTATTGTAGGATATAAGGGTTCAGTGCTGTATTCTGCATAGCATCTTCTAAGACTATGAAACTACAAAACAGGTAGAGGGTTTTTCAATAAGCTTGAGATTCTTTTGCTATGTCATGTAGCCAATGTGTGTGGTGTCTTTAGCAATCTGGTCTTATCACCTATTTATGGTGAACAGCCAAGAAAAATAGCAATAACCTGGGTTACTTTTTGTGTCTCTGGACTTTTCCCAACCAATAAGTAACTGCTGGATAAGTATTCCATTTTTAATAACCCATGTCTTTTTAGAATACCATTACCCAGCTATGCAAGAACCACCATCCAACCATTAATATTTTTAGATCTCTTTGTGCAGATCTAGTTATTCTGGGACATACTAGGTAGACCAGGCTGGCCTCAAAATCAAAGAAAGAAATACCAAGTGTGCTGGGGTTTGGAATGAGAGATATTTATCATCATGTCTTCCCATTATTTTCTCTCAATTATATTTTGAAGTTGGCTTACTGAGTAGTAGATTTCCATAGGTTGTTGTCAAATATCTTTGGTTTTAGTTACGCTGGCCCATGCCTTTTTCTCTTTCTTTTTCTGACTTGTTTCAGTCCTTCTTAAACTTTTATTTTGGTACACACTACTTCCTATATATAACATGGTCATACCCTTCCAGTTACATTTATAATTTGGTTGTGAGATAGCAGGTGTCCATGTTTCATTTTTATACACTCTTCTATTAGCTTAACCTTCCCTCTTCCCTCTACCCCTGATTTCACACATACTGTTATGCCCTTCTTTGCTTCAGCCTTTCCACATCCAGTATTACACCTCCCTATTTTCATCTTACCTCTGATCTCCAATCTTTCTCCCTTCATTCTTATGTGTTTTTTTTAATTTTTTTAGCAATGAGAAAAAAGCAAAACTATAAAAGGAAACGTATTAAATTTTTATTGATTTAAGTGCTAAAAGTCTTGATAAAGAAGCATTTCATTATATTTTAACTGAAATAGAATAGCTGAGTTTTCTTACTTTATTTTAAGCTAAAGATTTACTTCTGCTACTTTGGAATTAAAGCAGCATTTCAAGGTTTTCCTGTGGTTTAATAAACGGTGTAATACAATCTCTTAGAGTTAAAACTAAAACGTGTGAATTAACTTGAGACCTGGAAAGCACCAGGGAAGGAGTAATGCTTCCAGAAAATGTTGTTTTCTCTGATTTTACAAAATGATGCATTGCTGAAGTTAATAACTCAAACGTTTTCCTAACAACTTAAAATGTCAGACAAACCTGACCTCTCATCTTTGCATGTTGGGACCTTCAAAGATCAAAGATGAAGCAGGAAATGGTCTTCCAGAAACATCACTCAAAATTTTGTCTTGACAATTGTACTAGGTGACATTACTTAAGTAATGCATTACATAAGTAAGTCACTCTACCTAGTTTTATTATTGATGTAATCCTTTATAGAATACTTCTTAAATTTTGTATAAATAACCAAAACACACATAAACTAGGAACAAAATTAGCATCTTTAATTGCCACGAAATTAGTTGTATTTACTATAAAATAGCTCATTAAAAAACGTTTTTATATTTCTTGGTGTATACACGTGTATGTATGTATGTACGCACATGATATGTATGTGTTCCAGATTGTGTAGATATTTCTGAGATTGCCATTGTGCAGGTGTGGAGGTCAGAAGGCAACTTCGGGTGTTGTTCCTTATATACTGGGATGGCTTCTGCTTCCTCTCTTGCCATGGTTAAAAACTAAATGTCAGACAGGTGCTACTGAGTCAGTTTTCCATTCTGTCTGGGGATACTAACTTAGTCCATCCCATTTACAGGTTTAGCCTTTTCCAACTGAGCCATTGCTCAAGGCTAAAAACATATTTTAATATTGCTTCTAGATTTTAAAACAGAAATATAAATTTCATAAAAATATTGTCATAACTATACCATAGTTCTTTAAGAAAATTTCTTTCTATTAATTCTTGAACCAATCAACTTTGACTTTTTAACTGTCATTTATACCCTATAAATGCTGCTAAAGTAATATAACTTTTGTATATTTTAAAAAATGTATTTTAAGTTAGTTTTACATTCTTGAAGAGACCAGCTTCTTGGCATAGAAAAATAATATCCAGTTCAGGTATTTAAAATTCATGCATATTAATTATGTCAATATACGTGTCATTAATTTTAAATATCGGTGAAAGCCATATTTTAGCTAATTGTAGATAATCTCTTTGCCCTTGATAAGGAGGATTATAAAAAAAACTTTTGTGATTATTCATTAGGAAAATACTTGGCATGCTAATGAAAATATGAAAATGAACTATAATTACCACCTTTAGAAATGTATAGTTAATTTAAAAGTTCATATTTTAATAGTAGGACACATGCATGATAGACTGAAATTTACCACTAGAGAAGGTTAAAAACACTGTTAACTATTCAATGATAGACTCATAAAGAACTGGATACTTCACCGGGATGAATAAAGCTAGGATCTTGCGTTCAGGTGTTGATATTTCAAACGGGTACTGAAATGAAACATTTGAAACAAATGGATGAGCTGCTATGAGAAAATGTACAGATGATAGATGATCTTAAAAGTAAAGAGAATCAGTCCTGCTGAGGATTTCAAAGACAATATTCCTGGAAACACCTTAAACACCTTCAAATTTCTAAAGAAAAAAAACTCAGAATGAGTTAGGCAGCTGCAACTTGTAAAAGCATCCTATGAGAAGAGAACTCTGTGATCAAGACAGACTGCTATTCTGATTCAGAAAATGCAAACAAAACCAAAAACATCTAAGTGACAAGTGAGTGTGGAAGGTTCAAGACAAGGCTGTAAAAAATTAGCCGGAAACCACTCACTTAAGACCCAAGTTCTCCTAAGGAGATTTTAATTAATTCCAGAAGTGACAAGTTACTAAAGACTTGAGAGTCGATAGGCTAGCCTGTAGTTCTAGACAAATAAATTTGGTGTGTGTTGTTGGCGGAAACCACACAGAAGGAGACATTCTACTGCACTGACAGAAAGCCTAAGTGTCAATAAATGAGATCAGACAATAGAAAATTGTGTACAAACTAGCAAGACTTTCAAAGACTACAAAATACCTGAACAAAAAGTCAAGGTCAGTTAGTAATATTTGTGGCACTCACATTTAATCTTCCAAATTGGAGAAGCTTTCATTGTGCAGGCCAGATCCGTACTGGGAATACTTTTTGCTTGTCCTGCACTTCTTATTTTTAATTAAGTTGGCTGGTTGGATTTGCTATTTAAAAGTATAAATATAGAAAATCTGAGCCCATAAATACAATTGGGCTTCAGAGAGACTTAGACTTTCAGAGGACACACATGGTTTAGGGCACTTAACTGCACACAGACCTTCAGTGCTCATTCACATTTCTGATCCAGCTCTTTCGCTTGGATATTTGGCCCATTTAGAGACGTTTTTTCATAATAACACCTACTTCACTTCAAAAATTAATCAATGTTTGCTGGAAAGATATATAAAATGACAAGTATGAGAAACTTAATCAGAAAATTTTAGATCTCAATTTTGAAATAACATTTACAATGTTTGTTAAGGGACAGTAATTTCTGATCCACTTAAATAATTAGCTAATCTAGACTGAGCATTTCCATTTATTAAGGGCATGTGAGGGTAGTTGGGTGTGTGCATGTGTGTGTATGTATGCTCATGTGTGTACATATGTGTGCCCACCTCTGTTTGTGTGCATGTGGAAACCATAAGCCAATGACAGTTGTCTTCTTTCCTTCTCCATATAGTTTTTAGTTGAAAATAGTTTTTTTCTTTCATAAAACATGTTCAGATCATGGTTTTTCCTTCCCTCATCTCCTAGATCTTTCCATCTCAGGCTCTCCCACTAAACTTTTAACTTGCCTTATGGCTAACCTGCCTAACCCTGCAACCTCCTTGGATCCACTTGGCTCTGTACCTTACCACTGATGGGTAGTTTATAGGCAGGAGCCACACTGGTTGGATTTTACAAGGGTGCTGGGTGTCTGAACTTTGACATGCTCGTGCAGTAAGCATTTTTACTCTACTGAGCCTGAAAGAGCAGAACAAACTCCATTTTGAGAAAGAACTCCATTTTAGACAGGACCTTAGTAAGTAGGGTAAATGCAGCCCAGCAAAGTCATAAACCTTTCCTGGTCAAAGTGACCCCACCAGGGTGTCCACGCAACATCTGTTTACAGCTTCAAACGTCCTTGTAGGTATCTGATTACCCGCTGTTTTGAAATTCCCCTATACCTCAACCAACAAATTCAAAGTTGTATACTTTTACCAAACCCCAAAACGCCAAGGCTTATGTCATCCCACTTTGTGTTAGTTTCCTTTAAAAATTCCCTTATCCTGAAGGTTTGTGGCCATTTTCCCCCACCGCTGCTGCAGTGTGTTGAATTGTAGTCCCAGTTATGTAACTTGTAATATATAAAACCCAGTGTGTTTTTATTGGATACCAGCTTTGTGGTGGTCTTGTTTGGGGGCCCCATGTCATGGGAACAACAAGCCATCTCCTTAATCTCTTTCTTTAAATATGGGAATGCAATGTGCAATTGTTTGTTATGCTCTTCCAAAAGAATTTTACAAACTTGAATGTGTTTTATTACTTATTTTTATTCCTTTGTATTTTTTCACTTTGAACAACTGATCCTATAGACTTGCATCTATGTGTCATCTTGCCTTTGGTTTGTAGAATAAAGAATTCTATTCTGTATCAATCATGCTTAATATTTCTTTTCTTTGTCATGATTTGTCTTTTTGTAATAATTTAATATATTATTGAAGTAAACTAACTTCAATTCAAAATATGTGTCCATCATCCAAATTTTATTCCATTTCAGTAAGGAGTCTTTTGTACTACCTTACAGATAAACAAAATAGCTTAACATGTTGATTGAGATAATAACTTATTAAGTTGGGCATATTTTGTTATTTTTTTCCTTTCCTTTCAAAGGATGTAGACAGAATCAGAATAAACAAAGAGGAAACACAGACACTGTGCACCACAATCCAGACTCATAGCTGGCTCAGATTTGAGGAAAATATGTGATTCTTTTCCAAACCCATGCCTTGTATTTATCTAGGTTAGAATTCTTCTTTTTCTTAATTTGAGGAAAGTTTTAAAAATGCATTTTCTCTTCATTACTCAATGTGCAAGATAGAAATCAATCTGTATTAACCTAGCACTTTTACTTCATCCCTCGTTATAGTTCATATTCTTGGCATCCTTTGAAAAATATGACTATATGAAGTAATGAATGAAAGTTGACAAGATCCAATCCTGGCCTGTAAATAAATATAAAGACTACAGGAATGCAATTAGGTTGTATAGAAAAGTGATGGGAAAGCTATGGAAGGATTTGAAGGGAGGAAATTTTTAGTGGTTTTGATAAAGCATATCATATGCACGTATCAAACTGTGAAAACATGTACTTTAGAGATGCCTGAGATAAAACTGACCTGAAAGACTCCTTTCTGGGAACTACCTTTCATAGTACCAGAAGGTGCCATGCAAGTTTCCAAAAGAGGAAAGCAACCAACAGCCCTACCAGCTACAATACCTATGAGACATAACCATAAAAAACATAAAACAGTAACCCCGGGCATGCCATATTTTGGTGGTGACCAACAGCTTTCTAATTGGAATTAAGACCTGTTAACAAGAGGGAAAACATGCCTGGTACAAGAAACCTAGTCATCTGCTAGGGCAAGTGATGTCATATACCTTAAAGAAGAAACTACAAGTACCACTTAACTAAACCAGCATAACCCCTAAGTATATTCTAAACATTTATTCTTATACCTTAGTAAGTTCTTATACTTTACTTCTTACTTCATCAAGAAAACTTCTCTTTGCAACTGATATAGACCATTACAGAAAACTACAACCAATCAAAATGCAGAATATAAATCCCAGTCCTAATGAATGCACCTACAACACAACTCCTGCAGCTAAGGCTTGGTAAACATTGCGAAGGAGGAGGCAGAAAGATTGTAAGAGTCGGAGGATCAGGGACTTGGCTTTTTCAGAGGTTGTGTCTCCTAGTAATATCATAAGGTACACCCACAAAGTATCACCAACATGACTGCCCTATTATGGCTAAACAGTGACGAGGTTTTAATTAGTGCTGTGTTTCTGGGAAGACACAACATAACCATTATAAAGGAAAGCATTTAACTGGGACTTTCTTTTTTTACAGTTTTAGAGGTTTAGCCCATTTTTGTTATGATGGGGAGAATGGTGGCATGCAAGCAGACAAAGGAGAAGCAGCTGAGAGTTCTACTATAGATCTACAGTCAGCAGAAGAACAGAGATACTGGGCCTGGTATGAGCCTTTGAAAACTCAAAAACCACCACCAGTGACAAACTTCCTCCAACAAAGCCAACTTTCCTAATCCCTCTCAATATGTGTCACTCTCTGATGAGCAAGCATTCAAATATATGAGCTACAGAAATCATTCTCACTCAAAATAAAACAGCTACAAAATACACACCAAGTGGATGAGGGAAATACTACAAAGCATCCTCTCTATACAAATATGTGTAGGCAACTAAGAAGAGTGAGAGCCGGAGAAGAAGCCACAGAAAAGAAATCATCAGTTGGTGATCTAAGACCAAATGGAATACACACAAATAATTCATACAGAGTGAGCAGGTTGCATGCATGCATGCATGTAACAAGAGTTTATGAAAAAAGTGGCTATGAATTTGAAAGAGAATAAGGACAGCTTGGAGGTAGAAAGGAAAAAGGGAAATAATCTAAAAATAGCTGGCTATGACCTGAAACTCCAAGAATACCAAAGTTGCTCAGCTCAAGAGGCTGGATGTCTCAGGTGGAAGTCAGTAGACACTGGAATCGGGAAGTAGTCTTTAATGCCAGTGAAAGAATGGACTTGCTGGCAAGGCAAGCACAAACCAGCAAAAAGCAGTCTTCTTTCTTCTATATCTTTAAACATTCTCCTAGCAGAAGGTGTGGCTTAGAATAAAGGTGTGTCTTCCTGCCTCAGATACTGATCGAAGGTGGGTGTCTTCCCACTCCAAGAGTCCAGGTTGGTAGTGGATCCACACACTTCAACCTAAACAAAGCATATCTCTCAGCTGGACCACAGGCTGTACATCATTCTAATAAATCCTTGTCTTATATATGCAGGAGAGATTCGTTCTATAACTTCTGGTACTGTAGAGAACATTGACCAATACAACCAAACCATTAACTGGAAAAGGGCCATTTTCTGCTAGGTGGGTTGCAGCAATGCATCTGGAACAGTTCTCTCTCTCTCTCTCTCTCTCTCTCTCTCTCTCTCTCTCTCTCTCTCTCTCTCTCCTCTCTTCTGAGTCAGACATCTGCTCTCGCTCCTTTCCATCATGTTTAAGAGAACTAAACCCAAAGCCAGCTATATCTATCAAAAATTTCAAAATGAAAACCAAACAAACAGAAAACAATTAGACAACACTATAGAGTTTGGATGCGACAGTTGTTGCCATATATTTTAATGGATTTCTATAACATGAACAGAATACTAAAAAAAAAAAAAGATTTATACAAACATCAGAAAACCATTTACCTAATGCTAATATATTAGTAAATATAAACTGCAAATATAATTCTTATAACAACGTGGAATTCGTATGTTTTCTTTAAAAGAAGAAATATTTAGCAAGCATACAAAGCCATGGTTACTGAATGAAATTAAAGGACTAAACATCATGGTACATATCTTTAATTCCAGCATTCGGGAGGCAGAGACAGATCTCTAAGAGTTTAAGAACAGTCTTGTCCATATAGTGAGTTCCAGGCCAGCCAAAGCTACATAATGAGAACCCACCTCAAATAAACAGAAAAATGACTAAATTTGCATATAAAAAGTAAGTATATATAATCTATTATTTATCCATTCAAATGTGCAATATATTTGTCATAGAAGAAAATATGTTAAACCAAAGGAAAGATGGAAGGGCATTCAGGATAATCTAGACTTAATCCTCCTAAAAACATTAACACAATAAGAATTCTGACTCATCAAAACACACACACGTGAATTGTTACATAGATGAGCCTATTGTAAACCTCCATTAAACTTTTAAATAGCGTTCTTAATTTTCTTTCTACTGAAGTATGTGCTTAATAAAAGAAGGGAATAGCTATGGAAACTTAAAAGTTTCAGTCATTTGAAAGGCAGAAGGATCATTTGAGCCCAAAAGTGCTAGGTCACAAAACAGGCAAGTTTGTATGTGAGTGTGTTTGCATGTTTGTAAGATGGAGAGAACGGAGATGGGGAAACACAGAGGCAAAGAAAGAAATATAAGGAGAGACACAGAGAAGTGTCAGGTTGTTTAGAATAATGGCATTGAAGTAATTCAAGTGTTTACTAAACCCAACTATGAATATCTGCTCAGTTATGTTCATAGCAGCATTGTTTGTCATAATCAGAACTTGGAAACAACCTAAATGCCTTTCGACCAAAGAATGCATAAGAAAACGTGGTACATTTACACAATGGAGTACTACACAGAAGAAAAAAATAATGACATCTTGAATTTTGCAGGCAAATGGATGGAGCTAGAAAACATTATTTTGAGTGTGGTAAACCAGACCCAGAAAGACAATTATTACATGTACTCCTCCATAAGTGGTTTTTAAAAATAAAGCAAAAAAAAAACAGCCCACAAATCATAATCCCAAGGAACCTAGACAACTCTTGCTCTTTGCTGCAGAAGAAATGTGATGAACCTGTTCAACTCCCATAGCAGTGACTCACATTTCACAGTGAAAGGCAAACTCTGAAGCACAACAAACCTGCTATCCCTTAAATTGTTGTTTTCAGGGAGAAAGTAAGTGACACAACTGGAAAACAGGAAAACTTTAGAATGGTTTTCATTTAATTATTTAAATTCAAGTAGTAATTTCTCAGTCTAGTAAATAACAAAGGAACTTTAAAAATTTGTCAGTTGAGTGCATATGAGGAAGAGTAGTTAGTACTAAGATATTAAAATTATTTACAATTTCTGAAATGTATGATAAACAGAGGAGAAAAAATATTTGATACCTAACAATAGAGGCAACTAAAAATAATAGATCCAAGGTCATAATTAGTTGAAATTTTAGTGTTTAGGTAGTAGAATGCAAAGTCAATATTTTGGAAACGAAATAAAAATAAAAAATGGTAGCATAATAACAACTGTAAATACCTAGGAGAGGTATATGCAAACTTTTCCTCACAGATGACATAGTAGGTGTTTTATAGGTATGGACTGATTGGTGAAGTTGGACATCTTAGGTGGGCCTATAATTAAAAAAAAACAAAGATACATGTCCAAAATTAACATTATTTGTTGCCAGAATAAATAAGATGGTTCAAAACCTATGAGAAGTTTGAATTTTAGCTTTTTATGATTCTTTGGACGTAGGCTTGAAAACATGAGTTTGTAGTGTGTCTTAAAATTTTGATTTGGGTGCTATCTAATTTCTTTCCTCCCTGTGTTATGTGTACACACAGAGACATCCATTCAACTCAGAACATTTCATACAGCGAGTAGTGAATTAATTTTCAATAATTTCTCAAAAATTCTCCACATTTTTGTATTCTCAAATGCTTGTCCCTTCTCTGGCCTCAGTGATTGTGAACTGTGTTCTAAGCTCTGACTTATTTACGTATAGTAATAAGTATTATAATTATTAGGGTCATAATGAGGTAGGTATCCAGAGAATTCTCTACTAGGGATACATGCTTGTTGGATTTAAAAATAAAAATGTATAATACAAAAACAGATTCATAAACCTCCCCCATCTTCTTTAGGCATATAATAAAACAGGAAAGCATTTTAAAAATGTCACAAATTTTTAGTGGTCAGAAAGGGACAATGAAGGGAATATCCAGTAGTGAGATTAAGCAATGAGTAACCTAAACTTTTAATGGCTCTGTTTGTACTGATTTGATGGGGAGTTTATAAAAGTTAAGCAAAGCACAACATGGCCAAATGTTAAAGTGAAAACTCCAACATTTGTTGGGAATGCTTTATGACCCACAATTTCAAAGTATGAACAGTAAATAAATAACATGAAAGCAGATTATATTAGTAATTAGCAAAGGTACTTGAAGCTCCTGTCCCCATTATCCTGAAATACTCCATGGAATAAATAACTGTAATTACTATAATCCTACCAAATCAAACCCCTCCATTAGTCTGGAAAGTCTACTATTCCCGATGAGTGTGGTAGGTTGAATGTAATCGCCTCATAAGCTCAAAGGGAATGACATTATTTAGATGTGTGGCTTTGTTGGAGTTAGAGGAAGTGTGTTACTGAAGAGGTTGGCTTTGAGGTCTTATATATGCTCAAGTCATGCCCAGTGTCTCGATTCACTTCCTGCTGCCTGCCCATCAGGGTGTAGAACTCAGCTCTTTCTCCAGCACCATGTCTGCCTTCATACTGCCATGTTCCACCATGATGATATGAACTAAACCTTTGAAACTGTTACTCCTTTATTAGAATTGCCCTGGTCATATATCTCTTCACAACAATGGAAATGCTAATGAGAAAATTATCCAACAAAAAAAAGATAATACTGGAAAATGCCTAGTTTTCAGTAAACAGTGTTATAGGGAAATATTCATGCTATTAATTAAGTGAGAGAAATTGCATTTTACCTTACCAACTCACCCCTTCCTATTTCTGTTACCATATAACTGTGAATATTTGGCACATTTTTAACTGAAACTCACATTAAGTTTTCTTCACTGGTAATGATCCATTAATTATCCTAATCACTATCAGTAGTACGTAGCAAAATTTTAGCTTTATTTCTGAACTATGCATTGAAGGTTCTCAGTGTGGTGCAAGACAGGAAGCATCAACATAACTTGATACTATGTGTTGAAGTCTGTTCTGTCAAATTTATATATTGAAGACTTAACTCTTGGTACTTTGTAATGTTACTCTGATTGAATCCACCTTTAAGGAGATTACTGAATTAGAGTCAGGTTGTTAGTGCCATTCCTAACCAAATATGTGTCAAATGTTATTAGATCCTTATATAAAAGTTATATGAAAAATTTCATGTGTGTGTGTGTGTGTGTGTGTGTATTTAGAGAGAGAAAGAGAGAGTGTGTGAGGAAGAGAAATAACATGTTGGTTCATAGCAAGGAGGCTACCATCTGGCTCAAAGACCAGAAAAATCTAATCCTGCTGAAAACCTCCAATTTACATTCCTAGCCTGAATAATTGTGGGAAGAATGAATTTTTGTAATTTAAAGATACCCATTCTCTAATTTTTTTTAAAGCATCCTTGCAATACATCTGAGGATTTGTTAAAAATGCAAATTACACTAACTCTCCTGGCAATTGCCTGTGTGGTTTGGGGTGTCTATGAGACCCCTTTGGTATATCCCATTCCAGGAACAGCAGGTTATGTTTGGTGACATAAGATGTTAAGTTGTAGTGCTGCGTCTCTTGTTACACAACACTATTTAAATTACTTCTAGATATGTATACATTTTAAGACGTTTATAAATAGAAGCTTCTATGGTTTCCACAAGGCTTTGCAAATGTTGTTACTGCTAGTTTCCCTCCCTGTATTTCCTCCCTTACCTTGCGGTCCCATCTCCCTGCATATTTAATCCTACTTAATTTCCCCTGATGTCTTTATAACACTATATACTATACCATCCCATATGATATTATAATATAACCCCTTCCTTGGTAGCTCTCCTCTTCTTTCTCATCTCTTAATAGCTTCCCAACTTTAGCAATTATTCAAATTGAAATGCATGCATTTTAAAGCTTAAAATCTATCATCCGCACTGTCTCACGAAACCTTTTTGGGATGATGACTTCTTCCATGATCCTAGCTGCAGTGGGTTCACACATTCCTGGGTAGAGATGTGAGGATTAGAAACTTTAGATAAGAGGAATAAAGATAAGAAAGAAATACAGAATCATAGGATAGTACCAGGAGGGTAGCTTAGTGGATGCTGAATTTTGCCTATGTTTACTTTTTATGCACGTTTATGCCTCAATACAAAAGGGGGGAAGAAGAAAAAAAAACGGCTTTAACATGATACAAAGAACAACCAGAAGAGTTACTTACTTCATACTTACGACTTCAAGCCATTAATTTCTGAGAAAAGTTTGATGTTTGGGCAGTGAACACACCCTAGATCAAGAATCCTGTAGACAGCCACTCTCTAAGTCAAACCTCCTATTTCAAAAGAAGGAGCATAAGTAGGTTTGAATTCTCTGACCTTTGACCAGGATGGAGTGGATCCACCTCTATGGCACATCTTAATGTCCAAAACAAGTAACTAAACCGGTTCTCCTGCTTTCAAGCCCGCAGGTTTGGAACTCCCACACTGCACAAACAGGGTCAGTTCTACTGTGCTGCCCAGGTGAGGTGCAGAGCCTACTCTCTAGAGCATGGCAGCTGGTGAGGGGAACAGACAGCTTTTTAGCTCTTGTGACCCCAGGGTCAACTCTCCCACCCACCTCAGGAAGAGAGCCCCTTTTCTGAATGTTGCAGCTGGTAAAGGGGATGGTCAGCTCCCTTGTCAGTTGGAGATTTTAAGGGCAAGTGTTGTAGGATCCCGCTTACTCGTTCCCAGCAGCCCAGACTCGAAATAACCACACAGAAACTGTTTTAATTAAATCACTGCTTGGACTATTAGTTTGTGCATATTTCTAGCTCACTATTATCTCTTAAATTAACCCATTTCTATTATTTTATATTTTACCACGAGGTTCATGGCCTACTGGCAAGGTTCTAACTAGCAGCTCACATCTTTCCCCTCTGGTGGCTACATGGCATCTTCTTGACTCTGCCTTCCAACATTCAGTTTAGTTTTCCCCGCCTAGCTCTTCTCTACCCTGTCACAGGCAAGGAGTTTCTTTATTCACTAACCAATAAAAGCAACACATGTACAGAAAAGACTTCCCACACCAGGCAAGGGAGGATACTTTTCATATCATACTAAGGAAAAAATTTACTTATGTAATGGGACATGAAGAAATTGAGTTAGTGATGAAATAGAAGCTACACCTGTACTGACTAGCATTTGTGGTACTGGACTGTACTTTGCACACTACTAGATGAGAAAGCTAATTATCAGTATCACTTAGTTACAAACATGCAACTTACAGCAGAAAGCTGCCTGCCAAGTGGCACACATTATGATAGTAACAAATTAATTCAAGGCATATTCAAATAGCCAAAACCTGACTTCCTCTTTCTCTCTCTCTCTCTCTCTCTCTCTCTCTCTATATATATATATATATATATATATATATATATATATATATATGTATGTATACTATCTAGTCATGAATATAAAGAAAACCTTAATACTACTATTCTGCTAAAGAAATATAGCAATAAAATTATTCTTAATGACATATTTTATACCCCTTCAAAAATGGTTCTTCTCTTACTAGAGGATAATTAACACATAGATATACAACTAGACATTGGGAATATAGCAAGGGACTTTAAAATTCTCAACACTAAATGAGATGTCATTATCAAACTCCTTCATTTATGGAGCAGGGATCTTTATAGTTATAAAAAGATTATAAGAGCAGAAGGTGGTGGATAACTCCAAGAAAACAGCATCTTCCAGACATAACAGGACTGTTGCAGATAGATGGAAGCACACACAAGACATGGAGAAGTTCAACACAAAACAGACTCCATGGCTTTATTTTTATATCATGTATGTATGTGTACCCAAACACATTGTCTTTTCTTTCAATTTAGTAATTTTTTTCTAATTAATATTCTTTATTTTTAAATTGTCCATTTGGATCTTTAGCATTTTGGTTTTGGGGATTTTATTTATTTATTTTTTGCTTTTCTTAATATTTTTTGAGAGAGAGAGAGAGAGAGAGAGAGAGAGAGCGCACATGAAGCTGAGGGAGTAAGAAGGTAGTATGGATGTGCTGAATATTCCTTTATACTGTGTGAATATATGTCGTTGAGATTGGTTTAGAAAAGAAACTTACTGGCCAATAACTGAACAGGATAAGGTTAAGGGGGAACCAGACTAAGGACACCAAGAATAAAAAGGGGAAATCAGAGGAGTAGCTAGCCAGACACAGAGAGGAAAGAGGAGGTACAAGGTGAAGGAGAGGTAATGCCACACAGCAGAATGTAGATTAATATCAATGGGTTACTTTAAGTTATAGGAGTTAGCTAGTAAGAAATCTGAGGTATTGACTGAAGACTCATAATTAATATAAAGTCTCTCTGCATTTATTTTGGAGCCAGTGGTCCCAACACAAACTTTGCCTATGTGGATATAGGACGAGTTGGGTCCTAGAATATAACATAATAATATATAACAAGAAAACATAAATAAAATTATTAAAAATATAAATTGGTCACACAAAGATGCAATAAAACTTAGAGTTTTCTAATTTCCTGAAGGAATCTATTGTATTCTTAATACTTGCCTCACCATTCCTCTGTTGCATTGGAATTCCATTGTTATTCCAAGGATCAATTCACTTAACTATTACCAGTTTGATTTAGACATCCATCTGCTGAGTGGTATTTTATTGAGAACATTCCTTACATAAGGTACTGGATTCTTCATAGTCCATCTCAAATATCAGTCTGCTAACTATCTTCAACACTATAATGACTTAAAAGTAAGACTCTCTCTCTCCTTTCTTTTAATTTCATCAAGTCAGAAAAGTTTTTTAAGTTAATTTAGTCCCAGTTTTAATTGACTATTACTCTATTTCTTTGACGTTCATAATTAGCTACTTTACAAAATACATTTCTTAATTCTAATCATTTTAATACAGTCCCACAGATTTTTCTAGGTATGTAATCAAGACATTTCAGGTGTTTTAGAGAAGATTTGGTTAACTTAACTTAGTAGGGGAGAACTTACATCAGCTAAAAACTCAAAAATCATTAATGATGAATTTGGCAACATAACTTTTTTAAAAAATTTCTAGCCAGGTGGTGGTGGGACATGCCTTTAGTCCCCAGCACTAGGAGACAGAGGAAGGCAGATCTCTGTGAATTCTGCCAGTCTGGTCTACAGGACAAGTTCCAGGACAGCCAGGGCTTTTACCCAAATAAATTGAGTGTTAGCCCTGCTGCTGTGGAGAGTGGCCAATCTACCACTTTAAGAAAACTGACTGTCCCTTTTCCAACAGCTGTCGGTTGTCAGTAGTAGGTGGTTCTTTGTGCCTATCTCTCTGACTCCTCCATGTTTGGGTATTGCTTGGCTTGAGTTTGTTCAGACTATTTAAAGCTATCATAATTTTTATGAGTTCATATATGCAGCTGTCCTGTTCTGACCAGAACACGGTTTTCTTGCAGTTATCCAACACCTCTGGCTCTTTCAATCTTTCTGACCTGTCTTAGTGATCATTCCTGAACCTGGGTGACAAATTTAATTACTGTCATAAATGAAATAAAATGTTCAACCTTTGAAAGGGCTTTATACTGAATAAAATAAGTATTTGTATATGCGCTAGTCTGTGATGATTCAAATATGGGTATTTTTTTTACAAATGAATGAAGAAAAATAAGGCTATTTTATACACAAATGGAATATATTTTCTATTTTTGCTTGTAGCAATAAAATAGTTATGAAGTTGGATGTTTTAAGCTGTTTCTGTCTTTTAACAATCACAATATTTATTATGTTCTCTGGAAATAGTACTTATGTATAGCTCAACTCCATAAAACTTTTCCCTGCTGTTAAGAAAGGTGGGGAGATGTGGCCACTGTTTTTCTGGATTCAAATTGATTAGAGTATCATCATAATGAAATGCAAATGCACTTTAGCAACCAAAGCCGCCTGACATAATCATCAAGTCTTTAATACCTAAGGAAATCACTGGGAGTTACCTCCATCCGCCACTTCATCATGATGGTTTTACTCCAGTAATGAATACTCATCCAAACCACGAAATCTAAAACAGAAACTTCTCTCTTTGTTCCCAAATCTCTTCAGTTTGAAATCCCTCCATTCCTCACTCAGCAATCCCACTTGGCCATATCCATTTAATTAGGTTTTACTGCTCTTTCCTCTTGTCACTCTGGGCAAATTGTAATTTTCTATTTTTTGAACCATTGGCATGCAGTTATATTCTCCTATTTTTAAATAAGTACACCTGATATCATTGTCTGGAACTTGTTTTTATTTTTTTATGCAAACACAGTGGTTGTCAACTTGGGGGTCATAACCCCTTTGACCAACCTCTATCTTCAAAAATATTTGTATTGTGATTCATAACGTTAGCAGACTGACATTTATAAATTAGTAATGAAAATAATTTTATAATTGGGGATCACCACTATGAGAGGAACTCTATTAATGGGTCACAGCCTTCAGAAAATTGAACTTATAAGGAAGTACCTAAGTGTGCGGTGTCATATTTGACTGAATTAGTTTGCAGTATTCAAGCTTAATATTAACACAAAATGATTGAGAAAATGATATTTTTCCCCATACGGATGATATAAGTGACATCTTTTTAGATGGGAGTATCTTGTGATAAATCCATTATTGTGTGTTCAAATTGTCTAATATATATTGGATTAGGACTAAGTTCATGATTCTCCAACCATTTGTAACATAGGCAAAATATCATAGTGGTATTTTCTATAATTTATACCTTCATATGCCTGAGAGTAATGACTGGGCCTTTAGATGATCCTTACTACAGCAAATAAAAGTTTTTTTCTTTTTTTCTGGTAGGTGTCCAGGCTAAACATTTAATTTTGTAACAATTGAAAGGTTAACAGGTTCTGTTGAACAACAGAAGAACTACATTGTGGTAATAAGAATCTATTGCACGTCCATTGAGTAATGTCTAAATAGAACGAGCTTGACATGTCAGAGTTACCTGGTATAGAAGTTAATATGAGAGAGTTTTACACACATTTATCCTCTTTGTTTTCTCTGCCTTTTCAATTGTATCACAAATAGGAAACTGTTAACCTTTCAGGGCCTAATCTATAATTTGTATTCTGGCAAACAACTGACTTACTTGAATGAAGGTTTTGTTGATAAAAGAAACAAAAGACCAGGCATTTAACGGATTCTCACAATAAAAGTCTCAGCTTACAGAACATATATCTATCTTACATTCAACTTTAAGATAACTTTATAGCAAAAAGATATCAAGATGCTGATAAGAACTGGCAGGTATTTATGGGATTAGATGACAGAAATACACCTCCCAAAGTCACGTATTTTTCTTTCTTTTTTCGCTTTTCAAGTGTGAAAAACACAATGAGAAGAAGCCTCCAGAAAAAGAACCATTGTGCAAACATCTGTCTATCCTGGCAAAATAGACTTGTGTCTCCATAGCGATTTATCTTACTGTTTTTAGTGATATTCCTCCTTGTGATAATGAACAATTTGTTCTTAAACAATAATAAACTCAGGTTTTGTTTTTGATATATCATTCTTTTCAAAAATTTTTGGAAAGAACAGTTTTTACTTCTGATTTTTATAACAATTCCAGTGTTTTAGGGAATGTGATACGTATGTGTCTTTCCCCTCTCTCACATAGAAACAGAGATGTCAATCGGTAGATCATGCTTATTTAAAGCCATACGATATCTTAGTTATCTTTCACAACTCCACATCAACCTTGACTTTTGTTATTTTATTTTTATAAATGCAGCATTTATTGTTTTAGCTATGTCAAATTACCTGATTGGGCTGCAAGCTCTACATAGTCAGAAACATTGTCTATTTTCATTACATATCAAAAACTCTACCAGAGAAATTATCTCATATTAATTTTCAATTAAACTAAATGACTAATTGCATAAAATCAAATAGGAATTCTTCCTTATATAAGAATCCACAAGGCTCTTTACAGTTCATATTTGATCTTCCATCCTAGAATGTTTTTTAATGTACATACTTAAATTTTGCATGTTCGTGTGTCTTGATTTCTATCTAGTCTCCTGAAATAGAAGCCAACCTTGCTAGCATGCTAGACAATATATACAACATTGAATTAAGTACTGGGTATTCTTTTTTATTTATACTTGTTCTTTCACAAATTTATGGACACAATCTGATTGATCAACACTTTCAGGTAACAGAGCCATCAATAGAAGCAGTTAGGACCTAGAATTCTCCAAGGCTATGTCTTATGATTAGCACCAAACAGTTTACTGCTGATGTTGTCAAGAGTCCTTGTCATACCTCAACTCAATTTCTCGCTTCATTGCTTTGAATCCCCATGGGGCAGCAGCAGTTTAAGGGATGTCAACAGGAATATTCTTGTTCTCTCAGGAATTCGGTATGGGAGGATATCCAAGTACACGCTGGTCAAATTAATAGGTATGGAAATGTGCGACTTAAGTGATTAATAAATGCATAAGAATCTTACAAGCCCCAGTAGATGACCCTTAGAATGATTGAATTGGACTGACATGCAGCTTATGTTGCGGTAATTTCTTAAAAAACAAATGTAAAGTGGTTTTAATTAGGTATTATAAGCAGTAATTTGAATGTAAAGGAGCTTAGATAGAAAGTAGTACTCTGGCAAATACGTCTGTGAATATGCAGCCATTTCAACTGAAATATTCTGAAATAAATCATTTTTTCTACTGCAGGTATTTGATATAGAGTAATGCTTTTGAGTAGTATAGTGCTCATAAACAATTGGAAAATCGGACATGTATTTTCTGTTTCTTTCTTAATATGTGTTTATGGCTCATTCAAGGGCTCTTTGTAGTGAAAGGTTGTCATGGCATAGTCTTTGATGTGGGCAGTGGAAATCAGTGCAACAACAGGTTACCACTTCTATCTCAGCTTGAACCCATTTACAACTTACAAAGTGCACAGCTATACTATCAAATCATTGAATACCTATCATTTGAATATTACACAGTTTTCCCCTTGAAGCAGTAAGAGACTCCAGTAGTGATTGGGTAGCTAACATTGTTGAATTACCTATTCTGTAACAGGCACAAAACTGATACCATTGATGCAATTCGCACTGTGCTTTGAGCTATGAACCATGTTTTAGAGCCCATACACAAGTCCTTCAGATCGAGGGCATTGTACAAAATCAACCAGCATCATTCACTTCTTCTTTATAATAGCAATTATATTAACACTTCTTGTGAGATTTTGGATGTGTGACTTTAAAAAAGGAATAAATAAAAGCTACTTAGAGACAGAGCCTCAGAACATAGCATTGACATGAAAATGGATGGCAGGGTTTTTTTTTTTTACTACTTCCTTGAAAACTGCTGAAATTCACTTTCAAAAATACAACAAAATGAAAATAATTGGTCTAAAAATATTAATAGGCATCTATTTTATCAATTCAGGGAAACAAATTATTTTCTGACCTACAGCTGGAGAATATTATGTGGATAGTATTTTATACTAATTAAAGCCACCGGCAACTAGAGATCCTTTTTCTCTAGAAACCTCGCTAATGACTATTTAAAGGACTGGAACATTTTATGAGCCGGGAGAGTTTGCACTGAATATTTTTAGTTTTCTCACTCTGTACATGCTATTACCATTGCTAAAAAAGAAAAAGTCAGAGAGTTGGTGTTGAAAAAATTTAAACAATCTATTTGACTCTTGTTTATTAGGGAGCTCAGGGAAATTTTCCTTAGGGTTCTTCCCCAATTTTGCTAAAAGTATAATTCCAACTTTTAAAAGTATACTTTTAAGTAAAATATAATTATATCCCTTCCACATTTTCAGTCTTCTCTTCAACGTCTCCTTATTCCCCTCCCCTCTCTCAATCTTAAATTGAAGTACTCTTTTCTTTATTATTGTTGCATATAGTTATGTATCTGTGTGTGCATAAATATACAAATAAATAAATTTATCCTGATTAGTTCACTTTAAATTCAAGTATGTACTGAAAAATGAAATTGTCTAAGATTAGCCTTCAGCAAAGTATTTAATAAATTTACATTTTCTCTCTTTCTTCCTTCTCATTTTTGGAATCTCCATTTTTCTGTTTTGTTGTTTTCTTTTTCTTTTTTTTAAATTAAAACCCACCTTAAATTTCAGCGATATATTCAATTTCTTAAACAAAACATTTCTTACTTTCTTTTGTGCCCGTGACTTTTATTAAAATATTCAAAGTATCCTTGGTGAATTAGAAAAAAAAATGTGTGCATTCTGGTTCCTTTATTCTTTTTTAGATTTTGTGCTAACTCCAAGTTATAGACTCACATCTGAGGAACTGGACCTACTAAGCACAGATAAGAAGAGTGGGAATTTAATTTCTGGTCTGGGTTACCTAACAAAATATAATCTTTCCCTGGTCCATCCATTTACCTTCAATTTTTTTATTTTGTTTTTAATTATAGCTGAATAGTATTCCATGGTATATATGTACCAAATTTTCATTATCCATTCCAAAACCTAGGTTGTTTCTGTTTCATGACTTTTATGAATAAGGTGGCTATGGACAATTTTTAAAGCATTTTAAATTTTTATACTGTTTTATGCCCTTCATAATTGGTATGAATAATATTTTGAAGTGGAATTGAAATAAATGATTTTAATAAGGTCCACATCTCATTAATATACCAGAAAATGCACTAAAGTGAGGCACTAAATATTTACAAATAATAGAGTTAGAGTGTAACTCAGAGAAACCTCACGAGTCAATTAAAATTTTTAAACCACTACCCTGTTGTCTTCTAAAACTCTGCTTGCTTTATGTTTCAGTATTAGTGAAATGTGAATTAAAAAATATCCAAATTACTGACTAGAAAATAGAACCAAAATTTTTTAAATAACATTTTGAAAATACAAGAACTGACATAAAATAACAGCCATTTAGATCTTGGATTGATAGAGCAATATTTTTATCTAAGCTCTAAAATGATATTCCAAGACTGTGATTTTTATTTTTAAATGTTAATACTTATATGACCCTTAAATTTTAATGTCATCTTCCTGTCTATATTCGTCTATAATATATTTAAAATGTATTGAGTGACTTTGCTGAATACAGCATTAATACTTGTTTATATTTTCTAGTAAAAGTATATCAGAGTAAGAAACTGGTAATGAATGAGTTTAGAAAGCATAACTCAGTGTTGTTTACCATCTTATGATGTAACGTTCCAGCCATTTTTACAGTAACCATACAAAATAACAATAAATTTGTATATGCTGAAGCACTTATTAATTCAGTGACATACTATGTAATCATTTTCATCATATGTGATATTGGACATTCCAAATTAACTGTGATTTTTGTAAGCACATCACTGCATAATACATAAAATCTATGGTGACATTGACTGGGAGAAGGTCTTCACCAACCCCGCAACTGACAAAGGTCTGATCTCAAAAATATATAAAGAACTCAAGAAGCTAGACTGTAAAAGGCTAATCAACCCAATTATAAAATGGGGCACTGAGCTGAACAGAGAATTCTCAACAGAAGTTCAAATGGCCAAAAGACACTTAAGGTCATGCTCAACTTCCTTAGCGATCGGGGAAATGCAAATCAATACAACTTTAAGATACCATCTTACACCTGTCAGAATGACTAAAATAAAAAACACCAATGATAGCCTTTGATGGAGAGGTTGTGGAGAAAGGGGTACACTTATCCATTGCTGGTGGGAATGCAAACTTGTGTAACCACTTTGGAAAGCAGTGTTTCAGTTTCTCAGGAAATTCAGGATCAAACTACCCCTGGACCCAGCAATACCACTCTTGGGAATATACCCAAGAGATGCCCTATCATACAACAAAAGTATATGCTCAACTATGTTCATAGCAGCATTGTTTGTAATAGCCAGAACCTGGAAACAACTGAGATGCCCTTCAGTGGAAGAATGGATGAAGAAAGTATGGAATATATACATATTGGAGTACTACTCAACAGTAAAAACAAGGACTTCTTGAATTTTGCATGCAAATGGATGGAAATAGAAAACACTATCCTGAGTGAGGTAAGCCAGACCCAAAAAGAGGAACATGGGATGTACTCACTCATATTTGGTTTCTAGCCATAAATAAAGGACATTGAGCCTATAATTAGTGATCCTAGAGAAGCTAAATAAGAAGGAGAACCCAAAGAAAAACATATAGGCATCCTCCTGAATATTAAACTTCATCAGGCGAGGAAAGGAGACAGAAACAGAGACCCACATTGGAGCACAGGACATGATGGAGGAAGGTCATTGGTTAAATAAAAAGAAACTGCTTGGCTCTCATTAGTTAGGAGATAGGTGGGAGGAGTAAACAGAACAAAACGCTGGGAGGAAGAGGAAGTGAGGTCAGACTCGACAGCTCTCCTCTCGGGAGCAGACGCCTCAGCAGAGACTCCATGCCCCGCTCCCTGGCAGATGCATGCTATGAAGCTCCGACCCAGGATGGACTTAGGCTAGAATCTTCCCGGTAAGACCGGTGCTATACAGATGATAAGAAATGGGCTAGTCCAGGTGCGAGAGTTAGCCTAGAAGAGGCTAGGTAGAAATGAGCCAAAGCAGGGTTTAAATGAATACAGTTTGTGTGTTGTTATTTTGGGCAAAAGCTAGCCGAGCAGGCGGGTGGGGTGTTGGGGACGCAGCCCTGCCGCTCCTTATTACTACAAGGACAGAAATCTCAAGGTCGAAATCAGGAGCAGAAGGAGAGAGAGCACGAGCAAGGAACTCAGGACCGCAATGGGTGCACCCACACACTGAGACAATGGAGATGTTCTATCAGGAACTCACCAAGGCCAGCTGGCCTGGATCTGAAAAAGCCTGGGATAAAACCGGACTAGCTGAATATAGCGGACAATGAGGACTACTGAGAACTCAAGAACAATGGCAATAGGTTTTTGATCCTACTGCCTGTACTGGCTTTGTGGGAGCCTAGGCAGTTTGGTGCTCACCTTACTAGACCTGGATGGAGGTGGGTGGTCCTTGGACTTCCCACAGGGCAGGGAACCCTGATTGCTCTTTGGGCTGATGAGGGAGGGAGACTTGATTAGGGGAGGGAGAGGGAAATGGAAGGTGGTGGCAGGGAAGAGACAGAAATCTTTAATAAATAAATAAATAAATAAATAAATATTAAAAAAATTAAAAAATAAATAAATAAAACCTATGGTGAAATTGCTTTGGTTTTGTGCTTGCAAAACTCACCATCCAAAGTACGTTGTGAAGTAAAACATGCCCATTTTCATTAACATGTAAAAAATACATTTTGCAATATATAGACTCATGCTTAGTTTTTAATTTTTATTAAACAGCATAGTTAAAAGTAGCATCTAATTGTTCGAAAATAAATACTTTGTTATTGGCTTCCAGTTGCTAAAATTTTCAACAAATATTTAGGATATCTAGTTAAATTATGAGATCTAAACAATGACTTAGACAAGTCATACATGACATTCTATATTATCAAATGGTGACTCTTTTTTCGTATATGTTGGTGAGAATTTGAAGTCACTATTCAAAGTAGTAGAAATTTCTGGAAGAGTATACAAGCTTTATGAAACTTTTAAATTCACCATCAGTTATCAAATCATTAGTTTAACTAGTAGATTATGCCTTCAATCCCCTTTGTTTTCATTGACAAAATAACCATTTCTGTGCACATTTAGTCACTGACCAATAAAATAGAAATTAAAACCTTTTAAGATGAAGCCTCCAAAAATCAGGTAAGTGAAGGCCCACAGGCTGCTTAGCAAGAACTTAGATTCTGTTCCAGCTAAAAATATCTTCACTACTTAACATCTCTGTCTTTTCAAAAAGTTAAAGTAGGAAACTAATTCATAGCTTAATCCTTCCAATGCTTTTGGAACATATATTAGATAAAATATTTTTAACGGAGAGCCACCTAAATAAAAAATAACATTTGGAGCTAGGTATGGTGGCTTACACCTTTAAATACCATCACTGGAGGAAAAGACAGGCAGATCTCTATGAGTTCAAGGACAGCCTGGTCTACAAAGCAAGTTCCAGGACAATCAGGGAGAAACTGTGTCTCAAACAAACAAACAGACAAACAAAAAGATCAAGGTGTCTCCTAAAAAATAAGAAATATTGAAATTTGAGGAATAAATCCTAGATTCAGGGCCTGTATCAATCCAGCTCAAAGGGATCCAAGCATTGCCATAGTAGTCTGGAATACAAAAAAAGGCAAAATATTTGCTCAATGAACATGTCCACGCTAGGAGAATGTATGTTGTAGCTTAATGGCAGAATACTCAACTCACATAAAAATAAAAAAGATGTAGCTTCTTCTGTGAAATAAGAACAAGTAGATAGGTATAGAGACAACAAGCATAGAAAAAAACATATTTGAGATAACAATGAATGCTATGAACTAGATTTCAGTGTACAATAGCAATAGTTAATGTAACAATAGTTAATGTAAGATGATGGTATGGCTGTTTTGAATGTTGATGTTACAGATGTTTAAATGAACATGTGCATTCTACATGTTAAATTATATTATGCAGTTTAATGTCATTCAAATCAGCAAACTTACGTTTTATCTGACCTACTTTTAGTATGTCTTCTGGGTATTGGACTATTTTTTCATCTATTTCTACATAAATAGATTGAGTTCATGGGATCACATGATTTTACACATTTGAAGAGTTTTATGTGTTCTACCCTTTATAGTTGGGGGCTTAAAAACTCTGGATTCATTCTTCTCTGGTGATCAGTCACATCTGGATGGATATCTAGTATAACTGAAGCATTACAAAGATGTTAATTGGAGGTAAATGATGAAGTTTGTTGGAATAACACTTGAAATCAATACTAACCTCTCATTTATCTTTGAACAAGATATTTTAGAAATTTTAAATTTGATCTCAGTAACTCATTCCTGCTGTTTATTTAATCTTGCCATTTAAAGGATTCTAAGTGACAGAGATGCTAAAAAAATTTTAAGCGATGGCTAATACTACAGGTATTGGTATAATTTGTTTATATCTGGGGAAATAGAGGCTGAGAAATCTACTAAGGATAATACAATAGGACTTGGCCAGAAATAAGACCAGGGAAGTTTCATAGCTTTTCCTGTTCCTATACTTAGAAAAAATGCAGTAAAAATCTAAAGAGTTGCCTTGTATAATGCATACGAAACAAATAAACAAGCAGATAAAACAAAACGCTGTAATATATAAGTTGACAGGTTTTCTAGAATCTATCTTGGAAGGAGAGATATATCGAGGTCAATAAGGATTAGTTATACCTATTCACAAAACTGTAACTTTAAAATAAATGAAGGCAAATGTTATCTATTGCTATGGTGTTAGCACAGTTTGAAATAAATGATATCTCACATATTTTTTCACATTTCATTTGAAATAATAACATTTAGGTGGTAATTCAAAATCTGGAGGAACATTTGACTCAAATTTCTCATACACTGAAATTACCTTTCCTTCCCCTATACATCTTTTAGTGGCCATTAAATTTTTATTTATAAAACAAAGTTCCCTGTTATGACTTTTAGCAACTAATACCAAAAAACATTTATCTGTCTAAATTTTTGCCATTTTTCAAGTGTGCTATCAAAAGTCACTTTGTAGACTCAGGTTTCTACTTAACAAAGAGTTATGATATAATAAATTTTATGTTGTGATTACAATTCAACAGAAGTTCAATGCAAAGAAAAGTTGATACTCATAAAAATCAAATCTGTAGCGAGAAGATGAAGATAGTTTTATAAATGGTTACAAAGAGTGTGGAATTGCAATGCCTGTGTGACTGTTAGACCTCACTTTTATAAAAAAACAAAATATCTGTCTTATAATTTCATTAGCAAGTAGGTAGTTTCGATAGACAGTGTTTAACTGCTATTGGCTTGTTTTCTTTTTTTCCAAGTCCAAAATCTATTCTTTTAAATCAATGACTTTGCCTTCACTTTATCTCTGTCCTCAGCAACTTCACTTTATCTCTCTCCTCAGCAACTTTTAAAATGAATACTTATTTTGATATTTGCATCACAATAATCATGCTATAAAAATAGACTTTAAAAGAAAGAAAAAATTCTTTCTTAAAACAAATAAAAAACAGATAGACTATCTCCACCCAAAGTGCAAATGTGCAATTAGCCAACTGATACACAGAAAGTTCTCATCTTCTTTCACACTTCCAACGTCTTTTGCCTGTATCTTCACTAAAGATTAGCAAATTAAAAATCAACATATGGGGTTCTGGAGAGATGGCTCAGTGGTTAAGAGCATTCCCTGCTATTCCAAAGGTCCTGAGTTCAATTCCCAGCAACCACATGGTGGCTCACAACCATCTGTAATGAGGTCTGGTGCCCTCTTCTGGCCTGCAGACATACACACAGACAGAATATAATATACATAATAAATAAATAAATAAATATTTTAAAAATCAACATATGCTACCTAGCTTCTCTGGGGCTGAAACTGTAGTCTGGTTATCATTTGCTTTACATCTACTATCCACCTATGAGTGAGTACATAGCATGTTTGTCTTTCTGAGTCTGGTTTACCCTACCCAGGGTGTTCTTTTGTTTGTTTGCTTTTTTTTTGTTTTGTTTGTTTTGTTGGGTTTTTTGTTTTTGCTTGTTTGTTTGTTTTGTTTGATTTTGAGGCAGGGTTACTCTGTAGTTTTAGAGCCTATGCTGGAACTACCTTTTATAAACCAGGTTGGCCTTGAACTCACAGAGATCAGCCTGCCTCTGCCTCCTTGAATTAAATGCACGTGTCACCACTGCCTGGCTCAGGATGATGTTTTTCTAGTTTCATCATGCAAATTTCATGATGTCATTGTTTTTTACTGCTGAGTAGTACTCTGTTGTACCACATTTTTTAAAAATCAATTCTTTGGTTGATGGATATCTCAATTATTTCCAGGTTCTAGCTATTATGAATAATGCTGCTATGAACATAGTTGAGCAAATGTACTTGTGGCATGATTAATCATCCTTTGGGTATATGGTCAAGAGTGTAATTACTGGGTCTAGAGGTTGAGTGATTCCCAATTTTCTGAGCAGCTGCCTTACTGATTTCCCAAAGTGGCTGCTGTACAGATTTGTACTCCCACTAGCAGTGGAAGAATGTTCCCATTACTCCACATCCTCTCCAACAAAGATGTCAAGGATGGCCCTAAAAAGACGCATAGGAAGTGGAACTAGATGAGATTTCCTGGGTAAACTGGGGGTAGGGAAGTAGAAGGGAGGGTATTGGGAGAAGTAAGCATGAGGGATCAGGATGTTTGAGTTGGGGACAAGAAGGAGGTGGAGAGTAATGAAAGAGATATCGAGATATAGGAGGTCATTATGGGGCTAGGGGGAAATCCAGTGCCATGGAAAATCACAGAAGGAACACACAAAGATGACCCCGGCTATGCCACCTAACAATAATGGTGAGGGTGCCTGAACTGGCCTTCTACTGTAATCAGATTAGTGACTACTATCATTGTCATCATATAGCCTTCATCCAGTGATGAATGGAAACAGATGCAGAGAACCATAGGCAAGCACAGTACTGAACTCCTGGAGTCTAGTTGAAGAGAGAGAGGAGGGAATATATGAGCAAGTGGGACCAAGATCATGATGGGGAAATGCGCAGAGGCAGCTGCCCTAAGCTCGTGGGAGCTCACATACTCTGGACAGACAGGTAGAAAGTAGGCACAAGACAAATCTAGGCCTTCTGCATCTGAGTGAGAGTTGTGGAGCGTGGTCTTTTGTGGGACAAGGTACCAAAACCTGTCCCTGACACGTGAGCTGTATCTTTGGAACCTATTCCCTATGGTGTGATGTCTTGCCCAGACTTGATGCAAAGGAGAGGAGCTTCTTTCTGCCTCAACTTTATATGCCTTATTTTATTGATTCCTGTTGTGGGAGCTCCTTCCACTCCTTCAGCCAATAGCCGCTGAGATACCAGCCCATTGGGGCATGGTCTCTCTCCCTTTAAAAAAGCGGCCACTTCTCTCTGCTCGCTCTCTGGCTTCTGGTTCTGCTTCTGGAGACTAGGCTCCCTTCCTGATTGCGCAAAGAGCTGTTGTCTGGGACGGTGATCTGTAAGTTTTTCCCTCCTAAATAAATAACCATTCTATTAATCATAATTCCAAACTGGTGTGGGATTGTTTGTGACTTACGCCTTCAGATTCCCATGGGAGGCCTAACCCCTTTGAATGGACATGGGGGGAGCAATAGATGAGAAGAGGTAGAAGGGAGGTGGGGCAGGGAATAGGAGAAGAGGAGGAGGGGAAACTGTGTTAGTATGTAAAATTAATTAATTAATTTAAAAAATCAACAAAAATTAAATAGATACGTTTTTTTTTTCATGTGATTCTTAAAGCCCTGAAATATTTGAAGATTTAGCATTGAGGTAAATTGTTATTGTAAAAACATAAAAAGATAATTCTACCATACTTCAGTTCCTATTTAAACTCACAAAACCCATTGTTCTGTCTCAACCTCTAGGATGCAATGAGTCTTCACACAGAGATTTTTCTAACCACAATAACATGTATGTATCTTAGTGGAAGTGAGATTTTTAAGTCAGAATGCCCATGTAAATAGTAGCCAAATGAGTGCTTGCAAGAAAATTTCATTCTATGTAGGTTCTTGAGCAGCTCTTTGGGAAACTGCTAAAGTCGAGATAAACTTTATTCAAAATCAAGATTTTTGTGTTACCAAATGCTGCATGTGTGCTTTGTTTACTACACATGATTTGATTATAACATGGAGAGGGTGAGCCAAAATACATAAATGCCTTTAAACCCTTGTGACTAACAAGGACACAGAAAATAATCTAAAACCACCATTCTCCAGAGATAATATGACATTTAACTCACTTCCTTTCACAGAAAAATAGAGTACCAATTAATTATATGGATGAAGTTATGGAACAACAATGTCAATGAAAATAAAAATATAAAGAGTAAAATTATATGGACTAGAGAAATTTCTGAGGAGTACCGAGCACACACTGATCATGCAGAGGACCTAAACTTTGTTTCCATGTCCTTTACTGGGTATCAAACAACCACCCATAACTTCAGCTCCAGGGGGATCCATTTTAGTGGCTGTAGATTAGCTAATATAGTTGAATAGGATCACCCAGATTGACTGTTATTTGTGTGTGTGAAAAGTAAGCCACTGAGATTAAAAGATTCTACCCACCAATATGCTCTGAGGTATGATAAAGATTATTTAGTTCAATGGCTTTACTTTTGGAATAAACAGGTCTAGAATGCTTTTCAAAATCACAGTTCTTGTCGGTGCTGAAGGTCTTGAAGAAACATAAATCTCTTAGTTTATTTTTTCATCCTGGGGTCATTGGGTGTATTGCCTCTGTATAACTTTGCAGATGGCTATGACATACTGTTTGTATTTGGTTTATATCATGAAAAACATCTTACTGATTAGCTAAAGATGGGTCTGGCCACTCTTTTGTTGCTGTTTGTTTTTTGGTTTTTGTTTTTGTGCATGTGTGCGTTTTGTTTTTTCTTGTGTTAATGTGGTCCTCTTAGAGACTTTCAACCAGTATTTCTAGGGCTGAGTGAAGAACTTTGTGAAGAAATCAGTGATAATGCTGCAATTCTGCAGAACATTTTTGATGCTGACTGCATGAAGTTAGTATAGACTTAACAAACTAATAATTGGTGTGGAATTTCCCCCTGTATGCTATGAATATGCTTTATTACCATGAGTTAATGAAGAAGCTGCTTCGGCCAATGGCTTATCAGAGCAAAGCCAGACAGGAAATCTGAACAGAGATAGAAAGAGAGAGAGAGAGAGTAAGTGATGTCACAGAGAAGCCATGTAGCTGCCAAAGAAGGACACACTGATTGAAATTTTACTGATAGGCCACAGCCTGTGGTGATACACAGATTAACAAATGGGTTAAATTAGGATATAAGAACTAGCTAGAAATATGAATGAATCCTTGGCCAAATAATATTGAAATTAATTTAGTTCCTGTATATGGGTCTGGGTGGCTGGGAAATGAATGAGCAGTCTCCATCTACAAGTGGCATCCAATGTGGGGCAGTTACATCCACATAAAAACAGAGAGCTTGAGAAGGAATTCTAGAAACAAAAGGACAGAGTTAAAGACAACTTCTTCATAGCCACATTTTTTTTTTCCAGATATACTGTTTGCTGCTAGGTATGGCTCCTTTAAGAGAAGTCTTTCTGACTCAGGGTTAGCAGCAAAATATTGCAAGGATACTTTAAGATCTGGCTTTCTGGTATGTGCTGTCAGAAAAAAAACTCTGGTTCTTTCAGGAGGTCATGCATTTGAACGTTGTCTGTGAGTAACATATTACAAATTGCTTAATGGTGACATAGACCTGTTTTGTCCCTGGAACTGGGGCAGTGAGCATGACTCTCAGAGGAGGTAAACATGCCTCCACCATTTTGGATGGGGCAGAAACAACAAGCAGGGCCACGAAGTTGGTCCTAAACATGCTCACTTAGCATTTAAAAAAAAAAAAAGCTCCTGGTCAGAAAATGTTTACAGATACACAATAAAGATAGATTCAGGTAAAAATAAATAAATGAATGAATGAATGAATGAATGAATGAATGGATAGACCTCTAAATGGGTCACACTGTCAGATAAATGTTCACAGGCTTTGGAGAAAAAAATAAAAAAGTATAGGGAGTTAAAAACCAATTAGTTCAGAAAGTAAAACAAAGTCATTAAAGAATCAGTAAAAGTGATATAAAAGGGTACAGATAGTAATAAATTAAAGGGATAAAGAAAAATAAGCCTCATAAAGATGGAATATACACAAAGAGTCTTGTTATGTAAATTATTGTGTTTTCTTTGAGCTTTTTAACTGCAGAGAGGTATTTGATTCTGGGGGTTACTAAGCTAAATCAACATAGAGGTATCTTGATTCAAAAATTTGAGTCTAAGGATATACTGCTTTGAAAATGAGTTTCTGCTTTTGTTTCCACAAAAGATGGGAACCTATGGATTCTTTTCAGGCTAAAGTGGTTTGATGAAAAAAGATGCCCCCAAAGGTCTCTATGAACCCTAAAACTAGATCACTCAACAAATATCAGAAAGCAATTTGGAAAAATCAGCACCTAAATTCCCAAAATAATTGTTTGAAGATGTTTGTTATCAATTAAAGAGGGATATAATATAGAAATAAATTGTTTGTATAGATATGGATCTTGGACTATTTATACAAATTTATGGCTGATTTACTACACTATGTATATGTATTTCTGCCATTGTTTAATGTATTATGTTTATATATCTCATTAAAAATGTAATATATAATTGAAAATTAAATATTAATAGTCATTTATAATAGTCAAACTAATAGTCATGTTACTTGGGTTTTCAAAATATACAAAGATATATTTCAATTAGACAGATAATCTTCAATACTTCAAAGATTATGGAATATGGTATGTAAAATCTTTTAAGAGCTTAGACTTTTCATGACAATGAGACACACCTTCTGGCAGCACCAATCTACTTCAAGAGGATGATGGGCACTGAAGAGGCTCCTTGTGGAATTTTTTAAACATTTGGGCAAGAAATTGCTCTTGTCTGGACTGCTTGATGTTATTTTGTATGAACTGGACATGTAGGACCCACAGATAAATGACTGCTGGACTTGCCTCAGGAAGATGAATTAATCCTTCGGTGTTCCTGCTTCACAGAAAAAAAAAATACTACCATATGTTCTGCAAGACACAAAACAAAGCAACTGATAAACTTTGTCATTATAAGACAGAACAGATCTTCAAATTTCCTCCTTCATGGAAAATTCTGCGAGATACTATAGTCCTATAGTCTGAAGATAGATGCCCCAACATTACAAAAGAACTTTGGGTGACTATCTAGGCAGCAAGATGTCTCTGACAATTCTAGAGTTTTGAAAAATGCTTAATTCCTCTTCTTGTTTACTTATAGCCTTCTGGGGTCTTTGAAGCATTAAAGATAGGTATAGTTTTTCTTAACTATGATAAAGAATAAATTAGATCCCCAGTTAGTTCCTTGGGCAGCTGAGAATAGGGAACCTGAAATGACCCTATCCTATAGCAATACTGACGAATATCTTGCATATCACCATAGAACCTTCATCTGGCGATGGATGGAGATAGAGACAGAGACCCACACTGGAACACTGGACTGAGCTCCCAAGGTCCCAATGAGGAGCAGAAGGAGGGAGAACATGAGCAAGGAAGTCAGGACCACGAGGGGTGCACCCACCCACTGAGACAGTGGGCCGATCTATTGGGAGCTCACCAAGGCCAGCTGGACTATTACTGAAAAAGCATGGGATAAAAACGGACTCTCTGAATATGGCGAACAATGAGGGCTGATGAGAAGCCAAGGACAATGGCATGGGGTTTTGCTCCTACTACATGTTCTGGCTTTGTGGGAGCCTAGCCAGTTTGGATGTTCACCTTCCTTGACATGGACGGAGGGGGGAGGACCTTGGACTTTCCACAGTGCAGGGAACCCTTACTGCTCTTTGGACTGGAGAGGGAGGGGGAGGGGAGTGGGAGGGGGGGGAGAAGGGTGGGAGGAGGGGGAGGGAAATGGGAGGCTGGGAGGAGGCGGAAACTTTTTTCTTTTTCTTTTCCTTGTCTCAATAAAAAAAGGAAAAAAGAAACAATTAAAGGAAAAAAATTTAGATTCACAAAGATAGAATATATGACTAAATATTGTAACTGTAATTCTTTCTTAATACCTATTTTTGTATGTAATATTCCTATGTTAAAGTTAAAACCTTCCTTTTCAATTAGACAAAAAAGGGAAGATGATATAGGATTTTCCTGTGTAGGCTATAAATATGTTTCATTACCATTGGTTAATTTTAAAAAGCTGATTCAGCAAATGGCTTAGCAGAGCAAAGCAAAGCAGAAAATCTAAACAGAAATATATAGAGTAGGCTAAGTCACAGAGATGTCATGTAGCTGTCAAAGGAAAAGGACATACCACCTGAAAACTTACTGGTAGTTCATAGCCTCATGGTAATACACAGATTAATATAAAGGGGTAAATTTAAGATATAAAAACTAGCTAAAATAAGCAAAAACCATTGCCCAAACAGTGTTAAAATTCATAAAGTTTTTGTGTGATTATTTTTGTCTGAGTAGCCAGAAAATGAGCATGTAGTCTCCCTTCACCTATAAATAGTACTAATTAGCACTGACCTTACTTTAGAAGCCAACCACAATTCATGGTCTTCAGTCTGTCTTGATTTGCAATCAACTGGTTAAACCTATATGGAATGCCAAGTCACACTCAGACTTGGATTCTGGCTGGAGAAATTCTCAGAACTCAGTATAGCTATGTACATACATTAATCATTCGTGTGTGTGTGTGTGTGTGTGTGTGTGTGTGTGTGTGTGTGCATTCTATAGAGCATGGGAAGAGGTAAAAAGGCAATACTTATCAGTCAGTTCTCACCATACACCTTGTTTCAAGGCAGTTTCTATCATTTTGCTGCATGCCAAATATTCATGACAAGCTGACCCCATGGATTTCTGGGTAATTTTCCTTTCTCCACCTCTCATTTCACTAGAGGGGTGCTAGAATTACATTTGTACTCTGTTACATCTTGTGCTCTTGAGATCTCAGCCCAGATTGTTACACTGGTGTGGCAAATATTTTTGTACCTATTAATCCATCTCTCCAGTCCAGTAACCATTATATTAAAATCATACAAACCAAGCATAGTTAGATAGACTGAGAGAACAATGTCTCAGGGGGTCTTTAGAATAGAGCTTTTATTTTTTTCTCCACATGGAATCTATATGGGTTTTTATCCTGTCACACTGATGTTCTTGGTAATCAGTAAGCTCACATCAGTTTATTTCCAGAGTTAACTTGTGACTTGCTCCCTCTCCTCTATTCCTTTCCCAGTAGTAGAACAGTCATCCAAACACTGTATCTCAAAGGCCCATTTTCTAGTCATATTACTGATCACTCTTGCATCATGAATATACATCCTGGGCCATTTCAAGTATGGTCTAAAAGCCTACTTTGAATAGCAGACTGTCCCATCACTAAGGAATATGAGACCCTAGACATTTCCTAAGAGTGATGAGAAGCCAAGGACAATGGCACTTGGTTTTTATCCTACTGCATGAACTAGCTTTGTGGGAGCCTAGCCTGTTTGGATGCTCACCTTCCTGGACCTGGATGGAGTGGGGAGGACCTTGGACTTCCCACAGGGCAGGGAATCTGACTGCTCTTCAGACTGGAGAGGGAGGGGGAAAGGAGTGGAGAGGAGGGGGAAGGAAATGGGAGGCAGGGAGGAGGCAGAAATTTTTTCAATAAAAAGAAAGAGTGATCGGGGATAAAAATCAGATGAATAATTTGTATAGATAATAGTTAGATATTACACATATAATATACATGGTGTGTTTCTCATTTTCAAAGCATAATTCATTAAGACAATAAAATACTTCATCTACAATAGGCCATTTAAAGAGGAAACTGAATAACATTATGTAGGCCATGGAAAATTATGCATAGAGTCATTATTATGCTATCATCGTTTGTACAAAAGTACAATAACCTCTGCAAATTTCCTGAGCTTCAGTTTAGTAATGAAAGATATAGAGAATGGATTAGTAGCATTTAGTAGCAGTCATGCACGTCATTGGAAATCCAACCTCTTAATTTAGACTCATAAACTGTCTTTCAAACACAACACACACACACACACACACACACACACACACACACACACATACACCAGGAGCTTAAATTGACAGAGACTATTAACTGAAAGCTTTGTAATTATCCTAGGAATTATTAGACAATGAAAGGGTTCAGATGCCATAGGGAATACAATTAATTACTACCCATCATTCTTACTTATACTTAAAATTCCTCTTGCTGAAGGAAAACCTTGAAATTTAACAATTTTACACTACTATTTGAGTTCTATGAAAAATGTAGTTGTGATATATATTTAAAATATATAATACTTAAAAATGAAAAGTTATAAATTTCTAAGACTTAATTAATTTTATGAGCATTTTCTCTGCATTAATAAATAGATATACTAATTATGTATATACATAAACATGTATACAACACTAACACACACATATATATGTGTGTGTATATATATATATGTATGTGTGTGTATATATATATATGTATGTGTGTGTGTGTGTGTATATATATATATATATATATATATATATATATATATATATATATGCTTTTAAATTTCTTTTCTCCAACCTGATCCATGAGCATGGGAGGTCTTCCCATCTTCTGATATCTTTTTCAATTTTCTCTTCAAAGACTTGAAAGTTTTAACATACAGGTCTTTCACTTTCTTGGTTAGAGATAACACAAGATAGTTTATATTGTTTGTGGCTATTGTGAATGGTGTTGCTTTCCTGATTTCTTTCTCAACCTGTTTGTTGTTTGTATATAGCAGGGTTACTAATTTTTTAAGTAACCTTGTATCCAACCACTTCACTGAAGGTGTTTATCTGCCAAAGTAGTCCTCTGGTAGAAGTTTAAGGATCACTTATGTAAACTATCATATCATCTGCAAATACTGCTACTTTGACTTCTTCCTTTCCAATATGTATCCTCTTAACCTCCTTCAGTTATCTTATTGTTCTAAGACTTCATTACTTTATTGAATATGTATGGAGAATGTGGACAACTTCTGATTTTAGTAATCCTCTTTTGAATTGTTCTTCATTTAAGTCTATATTGCCTTGCTGGAAGCTGATGTGGCATTCCCCTCTGTATGCTATCATAAGGTCCACTCCATGAGATGGTACCAATATCTGATACTGCTTGGCTAAACAAGAACCAGAGAAGAGATAACCCAGAAACCTATGGTAAAATCAATTTCTATTGGTCTTTAAAACAAACAAAAAAGTAATAAAAATATTCCTAATGACATTCTGTATTACTCATAGATGGGTACATCCTTCATACAGCATCAGAGAAAATTCCTTGTGCAGCAGATAAAAACAAATCTGTAAAGACCCACAGCCAGATGTCAGTGTGTATGTGTGTGTAAGAGACAGAGAGAGAGAGAGAGAGAGATGACCTTGGAACACAAAGCTCTAAATAAATATCTCCATCAAATTCCTACCCTCAGAATGTCATGGAAAAGGAGGGAAGTGGAATGGGGGAAACAGAGGGAACAGAAGACACCAGGAGAACGAGGCCCTATAAAACAAGTGAGCAAAGCTCATATGAACTCAAACAGATTGAAGAAGTAATCACAGGGCCTACATGGGTCTGTACCAAGTTTCTGTATATATACTATAGCTTTCAGTTTTGTACTTTCATGGGACCCCTGAATGTGTCAATACATGGGTCTCTGATTCTTGTGCCTTCTCTTGGCACTCTTTTATTTTTCTATTGGCTTGTCATGTTCAACATTGATATGATGGTTTCTGTTACATTTTATATATTTTATTTTGTTATTTTTTTTTAACTATAGAGTTCCTTTAATCATTGGTCATCTCTTACTGACATCAGACCTACCCTGGTTTAGTTGATACACCCAGGTTTAATCTGATGAAGAAAACTGATTTTTTTCCCTTTATCAGGTATAAATGATGATAGATTTTGTTGTTAATTTTTACCCTTGTGGCTAGATTTACATTCATTTATTAGATAAAATACACAAAGTAATATATAAAAGATTAAACAGTTTTCATTTCAAAGTCAGATAGAACTGACCAACAACAGCAAGAAGTGATCCCAATAGAAGGCAAAAGAATCAGAGACCCATTTATCCACCACTCAGGAATCCCATAAAAACACTAAAGTAGAAGCCATAATATAAGTGCAGAAGACGTGATGCAGATCCATGCAGGCGTGTGCATGCTGCTTCAGTTTCATTGACTTCATATGAGCTTTGCTTGTGTCGATTTAGAGGACCTTATTTTCTTGATATCCTCCATCCCCTTTGGCTTTTACACTCTTTGTACTTACTCTTCCATGGAGTTCTCTGAGTTCTGAAGAGAAACATTTAATGGAGCTGTCCCATTTAGGATTGAAAAATCCAAAGTGTCCCGTTCTGGCTATGAATAATACCTGGCTATGGGTCTCTATATTTGTTCTGAACTCTGCAGGAGGAAGCATCTCTGATGATTTTTTGAACCAGACACTGATTTATGAGTAAAGCAGAAAATAATCAGGTGTCAATTTTATTACTACATATTTTCTTTTTGTTGTTTTCTCTTGGAACCTTGTTATTTTCTAATGAGAGAAAGAAAGGGGGTGGATTCAGATGAGAGACGAAGTTGGAAGGACCTGGGAGGAGTAAAGGTAAGGGGAATTGTATTCAGATTATATTGTATGAGAAAAGAATCTGTGTTTAATAAAAGGGAAAATAGGAAAATGAATAT
Organism: Microtus pennsylvanicus; assembly: GCF_037038515.1. Lineage (NCBI taxonomy): Eukaryota > Metazoa > Chordata > Mammalia > Rodentia > Cricetidae > Microtus > Microtus pennsylvanicus. Next base: position 6,190,284 of record NC_134579.1, on the reverse strand, counting down.
ATATATATATAATATGTAATGCAGATATTGAAAAGTTATAAATTTTAAGACTATTTTTATTATTATATGTAAGAGTGTTTTGGCTACATGCATGAAAATTTACTGCCTGCATGTCTGTTTTCTTTGAGTTCAAGAAAAGCAAGTAGACTCCTTGAACTGTGAGTATAGAAGGTTACATGTTGCCACATGGGTACTGGAAGCTCAACCCAAGTACTTTGAAAAAGGATATATTGCACTTAACTGCTGAGTCCTCTTTCTTCACCAAACAAGGAGAGTTCAATCTGGTGCGCACATTAGAACTTAGAAACTTTACCGGGGCCATAGTAAAATTCTTAATTAGAATGCCATCAGACTTCTTAAAACTGTATAAACTGTTCATTTAAAAATCATGTCCAACGTAGTCAATAAATACCAAACATAGCATTCATAAAAGAAAAATGAAATAACTCAACTTGATAAAATCATAATGTATAATGAACTAAAAGACCATTTATTTACATTTCTCTTGGGTCACCAGGTAAATACGCTTTTCTTTACAGCACCTATAGGCCAGGGTCTATAAGTAACTATTGTTTTTAATATAATAATAGGATTCTGTCCCCCTAGAATTGCAATTTGTTTTGTTCCAGCTGTAAGTAACATCTTTTTTGTGATTGTATCTGAATACGCAGATTGTAGAAGAAATGATATATTTTGGATCATGTTCCAGAAATTTCTGACTAGATTTAAAATATCTATGGCTATACACCTGTAGATGTGACCATAAGGTTATCTTCGAATGGTTTAACTGAGGATGGGAAAGTTGCCTTAAATGTAGGCAGCTTTATTTCATTCTCTAGAGCAGAGGCCGTGGCTTGAATATCAAAGAGAAAGCTGGTTGGGCACCACCCTTTATCTCTCTACGTCCTTGACTATAGATGCCAGCCAGCCAGTCACCTCTTATTATTGCTAGTGCATCTTCACCTGCCTGAAAGACTGTATCCCTTCTTAATCATGAGTAACATCATGCCTTCCTTCCTTCAGATGCTATTATGGGGATTTTATCATGTGAAGGCTGAAGCTGCTCATTTGTTCCCAGCCGCCTAGACTCTACAGACCACATAGAAGCTATATTATTTGCAATACTGTTTGGCCAATAGCTTGAGTGTATTTCTAGATAGTCTTACATCTTAAATTAACCCATTTCTACTAACCTATTTATCACCACGTGGTTGTGGCCTACCAGTAAGGTTCAGTCTGGTAATGTTCAATCCGGTGTCAGGCGTCTGTCTCCTGTGGTGGCTACATGGCTTCTCTTTTACTCTGCCTACTCTCTCCTCCTTTATCTGCTTGAAATTCCCTGTTCCGCTAAGCCACTGGCCGAAACAGCTTTATTCATTAATCAATGAAAGTAACACGTACACAGAAGAACTTCACACACACCATTTCCTTTTTCTGTTTAAATAAAAAGGAAGGTTTTAACTTAACATAAAAAATTACATATAACAAAACAGGAATCAAGCAGGAATTACAGTTAAAATATTTATATCTACTTTATCTTATATCATAACTAAGAAAAACTGTAACTATAACTTTCTATTCTTCAACTCCATTAAAGACTACATAAGGATAAAATATTACATAAGTAAACAGAAAGTGCCTTGTAAGCAACTTCTAAAACCCTAGAATTAACAGAGGCATCTCGCTGCCAGGGCAGTCACCAAAGTTCTTTTGTACAATTGGAGCATCCATCTTCAGCCTATAAGCCAGTAGTATCGGTCAGACTTTTTCATGAAGCAGGAAATTTCAAAGGCAGTTCTGAGTATATTGGCAGTTTGTTAGTTACTTTCTTCTGGGTCCTGCAGAATGTCTGACAGACTTCATGAAACAGATACTCGGAAGGAATGTCTCACCTTTAGGCAAGTTCAGCAGTCATTTTTCTGTGGGCCCTGCATGTTCATTTCATATAGCATAACATCAAGCAGTCCATCCAAGAGCAGTTTCTTGCCCATATGGCTAGCAAACTCCATAAGGAGCCTCTTCAATGCCCATTATTCTCTTGAAGTTGATTGGTGCTGCCAGAAGCAGATGTGTCTCATTGTCATGAAAATGTTTCCTAAGTTTTCCAAACATTTTAAATGCCATATTCTACTGGTCTTTGAAATTATTTGCATTTTATAATTGTTTAGCTATTGCTTTTAGTCCTTTTTTTTTTTATTTTTCAGCCTGTTTTTGAATACAGTGGATCTAGAGGAAATTTACTCTATTCTGGAGATATTTGACATTGTTGAGAGAGTATTTAAGAGCAGAACATACAAAAAAAGTTTGAAACTTAGACATGGTACCATCACTGTCATTTGACTCTTTTAAACAACAAGGGAAAAAAACTATATATCGTTGGAACTCAGAAAAAATTCCATTTTTCTATTCAATCTACTACTGAAATATCTCTTAACATACACACACATATATTTATAGCCTGAATAAAACATTCCGTATGTTGTATCCTGATAGATTCTTACAGTATGACATTTTGTAACTAGTATTTCCATGTCTCTTAAGACTTTGCTTTCCAGGATCAGTCTCCATTGCAACTGAGTTAATTCTGTTCAATTATGCACCTATTTGAACAAAAAATAATAATAGTAATATTAACTTCTTTTCAAATGTTACTTACTTCTGTTTTGTGTTTTAAAAGCTATATTCTTAGAAGAATGTAAAGGGCTAATACTTAAAATATTTGCACAATGCGCACTCAAGTCTTATGTAAAAGTGATAGAATATGAATTGTTTTTCTCCAATGTTATCTGGATTTAGTCAGTGGAGGAAGAAAAACCTGTCAGGTTGACATTTCTTGTATTTTATGTGGAAGCAGTTTCCAAATTTCATTTCACTGAAGTGAATTCAGTTTTTCTTACAAAGCATTGAATGCCCAGCAAAACACTCTTCTGACTTAACAGATGTTTATAATATGCATAACTGGATATATCTATAAACATTTAAAACTTCTATAGAAGGGCAATGGGACCAGGGAAAGGAAAAAATGAAAACAAAAAGATTATTTCTTATTAAAGTCCTCTAAAAAGAGTATGAATTATACAACTTTAGGGCATATTTACCACTAGATTAATGAAAATTTATTCACAAAACTCCCTAGGAGCAGAGATCAGGATGTACTATTTACATTTTTCATTTCGCATATTATAAATTTATACATGACAATACATTATATACTTAAAAGACCAGCAGGCAGATTTTGAATAAGAAATGAACTTTGGGTCTTGTTTTGATGTGTAGTCGCATGTGGAAAATCACAAGTGTTTAAAATGCTTACATCAAATCTAAAAAGTTATCTTGCTGGCAAGACAGGGAATGAGACATTAAAGTCTTGAGGAGACAACATTGCTTTATAAATAAATATTTTTTCCTAAAAATACATCCATTTTTGCACCTCTTGATCTGAGAAGACTTTTTCCATATGAATTCTTTTGTGAAGCCATTGAGGGACCCATCATTATAAAAGAAGAGCAGAAATGTCATTCGAAGAATGTGTAGATGGTGACTTAAGTAAAGTTATTAGGTTAAGAACTCAAGATTCTGGATTGCTTTTCCTAGTGTCAGAACTAAGCAGCTAACATTTAGGTTATACTGATGTATTCCAGTTTAAACATCTTTAAACAATATTTTTCTGAGGTGAGAATATTGTTGATATAGTATTTTGAGTTGCAGTGAGAGATTTGATAAGATTAAATGACTAAAGAAGTTTCCCCTCATCATACTTCAGTAAGAAATTCTAAGGAAATCTTACATCTTGATTTTTTGAATGAAAGAAAGAAAGAAAGAAAGAAAGAAAGAAAGAAAGAAAGAAGTGATGTTTATGCATTTCTGCCTAAAACAGAAGACATTTTTTAAATTATTCATGTGGAAAATATTTATGTGTGCAAAACAAACAAATAACATTAAGTCATTTTGTTTTGGTAACCACATTAGTGTGTTACATGACACTTATGTGGTAACCATATTGTTATGTGGAAATTGTTTTTCCAAAACAAACAGCTAAATATTTTCCATAAAATTCTTTCCTCAAATAAAACAATGCAAAAATATCTAGAAATTTTTGAAAATTAAAAAACAAAAAATAAAAACTATTTATGACCTCAACATTAACCAATGTTATTAATTAGTACTCAGTAACATAAACATTCAAATAATAGTCATCAAGATAATTTCTGCATTATACTCAGTTTATTTGTGTGAATAAATTCTCACCTATATATTAAAGATAGATATGATCTTATCAAATACTATTAGCCTTTCTTAAGCCATATAAAACAGAGAAAATGCATTTACTAATAATTAATTCCCCTCTACCATGCAACAGCAATATACAATCCTTATAATAATCTATCAATTTGTATATATCATGTTAAGAAAATATTTACAATTATGGTCCCTATCTTCAATTTACTTTAATTTATATAACTTATCTTATAACTCAGTCACTATGTTCCCACACACACAGGCAAACAGAAAATAATATCAAAAGCACAAACTCGAATTTGGTTTTCTTTCCAAAAATTTATATTTTTGGATAAATTTCACTTGTGTGCAAGGGTCTCATTAATATTATCTCTACTAGGCACCTGTCCTATCAACAGACCCATAGGTACTGGAAGCAAGTGTAAAATGTATTTTTTGTTGTTATTTTATAGAAGTTTTTGGGAAAATAAGTCAGTGTATTTCACCAGAGTAGCTAAACACTGCACTCCTATTTCTGCTGCTTGTTAGGAAAGAATTACTTTCATTCACTCATTCATTTCAGGGGCCAGACACTTTGAGACAGTTGTAATAGTGAAACAAACAGATATGATGCCCTGATCTCTTCTCCGTGGGTCTTGGAGTTTCATAATGTCAAAGTTACTCAGATGAAAATAGAAAGCAGATGCGAGCAATATGCATGAAGCAATATTTCTTTGTATTATATCTGCTTCAGATATAAAAGGTGAAGATATCTGTGCTTATAACTTATCAATTTATTTTGCAGCCAAAATTTTGTTTGATCCTTCGAAATAAACATGCTTCATGCCTCTGTGAGAGGATTTTTTCTTTAGAAACAGAAGGTTCAGATTTCCTCTTATGATTCTGTTCTTTGTGCTCCAAATTCCTAGAGTAACCAAGCTTTGGTTGTAGTTATTTAATTAAAGATGTCTCCTCAGAGTTGATAAAACCTTTGAAACTTCTGTGCTGGAAGCATATGATCATGGTTTGAACACCAGTAGACAGTAGAGATTTTATTCTCATATAAGTAACAAATAAAGAGATATATACAGATCAGTGTTTTGCTCCTCTGTGCTGGGTCCATTTCCTTAGGGCTTCAGTTTGGATGTTGCACTTTCCTCAAAGACCAATGTGTTCAGGGTTTGTTTTTCAGGATGGTGTGATAGGGACCAGGTAGAACTGCTGCAAGAGAGAGCCCGATGGGAACTCTTCAATCATTTTACAGGATTAGGCTTGACTTCCCATCTATCCCCTCCTCCCTCATGCAAACTAAAATCCTTTGCTGCTACCCATGTCATTGCCATTGTTATCCTTATAAAGACCTGACAACAACCAAGAAGTCTTTCATCAGAGTTAAGCAAGTGCGAGTAACATGTACTTTAACTTCCATGATCAAGAAATAAATTTTCATCTGTAAAAAAACATGGCTAAATTGGGAATTTGACTACTTTAACACAGGGGACTTAAATTTAACTGAAACATCAAAATTCTTTGATGAGTCATTATTTATTAAGCTCTAATTTAATAAATTGCCTTTATTAATGATATTTACTATAAGTACTTAATAGCATATTGCTAGTAATAAAGTCATTAATTAATTATAGCATCTATCTTTTACAATCATGCAGCATGCACCAAAGACTATGAGGCTCCATAACAAATACAGACAATGCACTAGTTTATATTAATGACCACTAGAACTGACTTCCAAAACTTGATTCCATTAAAATTCCTATCTTTAATTGCATACACTAAAAGTTTTATTCAATAATTCAATGGACATTTATAACTGACTGAGGAAAAATTCTTAAAGGGTTGCCAATAATGTTTGCATAACAAGGGTATAGGCCAAAATACACAGAAAAATGAAAAAAAGTCTGAAATGTATTTAATATTAACGTATGGAGCTTCTTTTTTCTTACATGAGGAAAAGACACTTGCTAAACAACCAATCAAATAGACTTAGGCTTTCTTACAAATCAAGAAACAACAAATTTCACTGTAAAAAAAAAAACATGGCTAAATTGGGCACTTGACTACTTTAACACAGGGGACTTAAATTTAATTGAAACATCAAAATCCTTTTGAAATTTTTTCACTCAAATCAAAATTTCTAAATGGAAAATGTAATGAAGTAACAGACTTAAGTCATTGTGTTACAGAAACCCTTCTATTTTCTCTAAGGGACTCAAAATTGAAAAGTCAACATATACATTCAGAAAGAGAGGGAAAAAGAGAAAGATTTGTGAACTGTGGTTGTTTGAAAGAAAATGGCCTCCATAGGCCCATAGGGAATGACCCTACTAGGAAATATGGCCTTGTTGTAGAAGGTGTGGCCTTGTTGGAGGAAGTGTATCACTGTGCTGGATAGGCTTTGATGTCTTATATGTTCAGTTACTCCCCATGTGACTGACAAGCTCCTTTTGCTGAGTTTCAAGATGTAGAACTTTCAGCTATCCCTCCAGCACCATGTCTGCCTGCACACTGTTATGTTTCCCACCATAAAGATAATAGACTAAACCTCTGAACTGTAAGTCACTCCCAATTAAATGTTTTGTTTATAACAGCTGCAAGGACAACTCTAAGAGGTACCCATGGATCACCCTAGATAGTTGAAATAGATAAGATCTCCTGGGTGAACTGGGGGCTAGGGGAGGGAGTATAGGAGAGAGAATGGAGGATGAGAACATGAGGGAATGGAACGATCAAGTCGGGGGAAGGATTAAGAGAGAGAACAATAAAAGAGATATCTTGAGAGAGGGAGCCATTGTGGGGTTTAGGAGAAACATGGTGCTAGAGAAGTTTCCAGGAATCTATAAGGACATCCCAGTTCACAGAGTTTCATTTTCAGATATCCCTTTAAATATATGAGTTTCTTGCCCATGCTACAAAAGCCATTCTATTTCTGTTTGATATATTTTCTGTGGATGTGGTAATTGTTCAAAACAACAACAAAAAAAAATCTAGAAATTAGCCTGGACAAATGTTGATTTCTGAAGCAGAGTTTTCCTTCCCCCCTCAGACTAACCAGTTTCCCTCAATTTCATAGACACCATTCATAATTCTGGTAGTCATTTTTATATGTGACTTGTTGACAGGATTAGCAATGAACTTGCTATCTGAAAGCTTCAACTGAGGATCAAGCACACAAACATAAAAGTACTATTGCTTCTGGCTGGAATGTAAAATGAGAGCTATGTAACTGGATTAATATTTCAAGTGAAATGAGGCCATTATAATTAATCATTTATATATTTGCCGATTTATGTATAATTATGTCTACCCAAACCAGGCTTGAAAAATTTCTGTTGATTTAGTCTTCTTCCATATGACCCAGTTAAATTGTCTCTTCACTAGAAGTAGGTTCTTCATTACATAGAGGGAACAGTCTTCTGATTTTGTCAGACTTATAAGACTACATAATTGACAGTACTACTCATCTTTTTATATCTAGTCAATGACTTCCTGATGCAATCGATTTGAACAGGGTTCTAAATGGAAGACAGGTAAAACCACTGTGAGCAGTATTGCACAAGTGTGGGGAGTGAGTTTTAAAAGGATACCAGAGTTTTAATTAAATACAGATAAGGTGGAAATCCCAGCTTGAAGTCTCCTCAGCTCAGGATTGGACCACAGATCTGTCCTGAATCTTGATTCACCAAGCAGCTGGTAACAGCCATAGACTTCTGGACTTCTCACTGCTAAATCCAGATATTTCTCAGGAGGTTGAGCTCATAGGAGCATTTCATGCCCTACTAATATTTCAGTTACTCTCTTGCTATCCCTTGCTTCCATTATTCTAAGTCTAAATAAGTGTGATTGACAGAACCAACCCATGCCTATGCTCTACCAGCAATAAAACTGAAAACTATATGCCTTTCGCTGTCATTGTTCAGTCTGAAATCTCCCAGGGAGCAGACAGAAGTTGAAATATGGTTTGAGCCTGAAAGGTTCATGCATTTCAATGACAAACACCCACTTTTTTCCTCCTGGAAATTAGACTATCAATTAAGGTGCTGATAAAATTGCCAAGATCTGTTTGGTGGTTGTTTATTCATACATGAATTTGAAACAGGCTACAGAATAACTTATTGGAAATCTGAAAAATTGCTTCAATCCAAAACTTTAGATCAAAATTACCTCTTAGATTCTTTTAGACAAGAGAGAGCTTATGTTGCATTTGGTTACCTGATAGCTAACTGCCTGTAAGCTCACAAATAAGAAACATACATACTACCCTGCCCTATGTTTTATGATATACAACAATCTGGCTTCTTTGCAACCAGTAGTTTATATTCTTCTAAAGTATTACTTGGATTGTAAGTATCAATAAAAGTGGTTAGAAAACAAGATTGAGTCTGTAGACTATAAGATCTACTGTATCTCAGCTGAATTTCCAATGTGTGTATCTGTCACATTGAGACCAAAAGTGTTTGCTCAGGTATTGTAAGTCACTTTCCTACACATAGCCCTTGGACACTCAAAATTGAAGAGTTTAACCAATTTTCTGTTCTGAAATGAAATATTTTGCCAGCAGTTTCTGCTGTGAGTGAAATTGACTTAGATTATAAAATCTACAGTCACAGAAAGGGTCAGAGGTAAATCACAGCACTACAGGAGCATGTCTCCCGCTAGCTGAAAACCAGTGTAAACAGGAAATGGAGGACATGAGGGCAAAAAAAAAATAAACATCATCAACAAGTTAAAAGAAGCCATAATACTACATATATGTATGTTACCTTTCAAACTCTGCCTCACTACAGATAGGATGCTGGCATTTGACTTCAACTTGATTCTTCTGTAAAATTTAAATTAAATTATGTACAAATGGCCCTATATAAAGGTTTTGTTAATTTTCTAATTTATACATTCATCATTTAGTATATAGCATTTATAAGTACTGCCATAGAATATTGAGAATGAGATTCCCAAAAGAAATATAACATCTGCTATGTCCTCATGCTCAAATTACACAAGCAAACCCAGAAATAACAGGGATAGGTGGATCATGATTATTGTACATAATGTGCACACAGGCGTAGACACAACAAATCTAACTCATTGGATACCAGTTCTCAATCCTAAATGAGACTACACTTTCTATAGTTCTCAGGGACAACTTCTTTCTTAACCATCACTATGATAGTATACTATAAGTGTTAATCTCTAGGTGAAAAAGATGACATCATTCTCTGATAAAAACTCTGTGTGTTTACTGTATCTCCTGTCATTTAAATTGTGTTTTCCAAAGCTGAATCCAAGCCTACATGCAACAGAAGTCTCTAGAATGTTCAGTACTGGTGACTTTTCTTCTTTATTTTTGTTTTACTATTCCCATCGCTGAGATACAAAATTTCAATTTTGAATGTACGTATGTGACCCTTAAGTCAACTATAGTTTGTTAATTATAGTTAGTTTCAATCATAAATTCTTATTGTAATATTAAACATTGTTATTATACCTCTATAGATAATGGCTCTATTTTGGGAAAGTCTGGAAATTAAGGAGTCTGGCCACAGATGAAGGAAATAGGCAGGGATGAGTTCTTATGGATATTTTATCCTTAGTGCCTTCCTTCTTTCTTCTTATTATTAGATGAAGAATCTCTGACACCAGTGCATACCAAAATGATGTTTTTGGCAAGTGAATTAAGCCAAGCAACCATAGAACAAACTATCTGAATCTGTGAGTCAAAATAAATAATTCCTTCTTTTTCAGGTGTTTGGTCACAACAACTTAAAAGTAAATAACGCCAACTATAATTGTTATAAATATGCGGTGTTCATGAAACAAAGAGAATATATCCTGGTTTGTATTTATATGTGTTGTGGGAGCTGTGGGCCTCTTCCCACAGCCCGGCTCCTGGCCGCCTGCTAGCTTTACACCAGAAATAACAACACACAAATTGTATTCATTTAAACACTGCCTGGCCCATTATATCTAACCTCTTCTCGACTAACTCTCGCACCTGGACTAACCCATTTCTAATAATGTGTGTAGCACCCCAAGGTGCGCTTACCGGGAAAGATTCAGCATGTTCTGTTCACTCCTCCCACCTATGTTTTAACCTATGAGGGCCAAGCAGTTTCTTTATTATAATTAACCAATGACCTTCCTCCATCATATATGTTAATTCTATTAAGGGTTGAGTTCAGTTGTCAGAAGAACACATATGCTTTTCCATCGTGAATGTTAGTCATTAGGATTTTTTTCCATATTTTCCTTAAAAAGATTTTAAATAAAACATTCTGGAATCAGTTACTTCATTTGGGAATAGCCAACCTATGTATGATAGATTAAGTTGATTAGACATTTTCATTGGGGCACTAATACATGATTGTTTATAAACATATTAATCTAAAACAATATAGAAAAATGATTAGGTGTACCTATGATCCCAGCCCTCAATGCTAAGAGTGTCAATTGGTAAATTTTCTACTATTCTTGTATTGTTTCTCTAACAATATTGACATGTTATGGCCTTATTTTTTGTGTTATTTTAGCTATCCTTCATGTTTTCCGCTTTACCACATATTACTTATTGTTATAAAAAATACTGATGCAAAAGTATCTCAAAAGATGTTCTATAGTAGTTCATTTACATAGTATAACAAATACTTAATGGTTCACAGTAATTCCCACAAATAAATTGCAAGGGTCTCTGCAAACACCATGGCCAGCAGATGATTGGTCCATGAGAGGCAAGAAGGTAATTCAAGTTCAGCACAATTCAGTAACTAGTGTTGGTTCAATCTTCAAGTGTGTAATCCCAAGTGTTTTATTTTAGACACATTGAAGTACAACACAAACTAGTGAAAAGGTTTCCTGGTGATAATTAATTCAGTCCCCTGTGTACAACAATATGGCATCTCAAATATATTTACATTTTCTTTTGAACTTAAGATTTATGTTAAGATAGTGCACAGTGCACCTAGTGGGTTCATGGGGAGGGCAGATATCAAGCTCCTTCTTAATAGGCACGCATTTCAAAGAAAGCTCACTGAACTGTCAATTTTGTTCTGACATACAATGAACATTTTCAGTGATGCATACAGTTACTCTTGTTAATTTTAATGTATTTCTAAAGAAACATGTTTCTCAACTTAAGAGAGCTTTCTTTGAAAGTATTCACAGCTGCCTTGGTTTGCAATCTCCTCTTCCTTCAAGAAGCCACACCTGTTCAGCTAGAAGAGCCTGTTTGTGGTGCCGGGTTTCATTCGCTCTATCTAAAGGGTAAGCTTCCAGATCACTTCAAATGCATTTGCTCAGTTGTTATAGGTAACCTGCTTTGTTAAGGTTACACACACATCATATGCATTGACATTCAAAGGATTTGTCATAACTAAATAAACTCCTACAAAAGGATGATAAGACTTATACTAACCTAACTCCCATGCAACACAAAGCAGATTTTTGGTCCTTGAGCCCCCCAAACACAATGTCATATAGCTCCCCTGTTTATTTATTGGGGGAAGTTCTGACTTTAGAACAATAGTCTTATTTACGACATTTTAACCTCAAAGTTTTACATCTTGCAAGCAGCAAAAGAAATCTTGATAAATCTTGATATTGACAAGATCATAAATAAGTAGCGTATAATGCATTCACCAAATTTCTGCCGCGGATAACTCACAAATCCATGTGTATTAAATGACTTACATGTCCTATCCAAATCAATAAACGTTTTAAACTAGCTTTAATTGAAAAAGAAAAAAAAGGCAAACCGTCTAGTGAGCCACTAGATGGCAGTGAAAGATCAGAAAAGTTCCATTACACACAAAGCATTAAAATGGATAGAATTCAAGTCTAATTATCATCTTCATAGGATTTTCATTATCAACAAAATATGTGCTGTGAATAATTTATCAAATATATCTTTTAATATTAAAATTTTTTGCCTTTTTTCTGAAAACTTTTACATATGTGTGATGCATAGCACAGATCAGAATTATATACAAGGTATGTGAGTGTGTGTATCCTGTAGGATGTTTTATGTTCAGTGTTTAAGAAAAAACAAATTGTAAACCAACAATATGGCATCTTAAATATATTTACATTTTCTTTTGAACTTAAGATTTACATTATGTTTTTATATTGTTAGGAAGATATAATTTAATATAGCTATTTTCCATCATATTACATAATTTCACAAGCTTATAAACTTTATATTCCTATATTTTATAATATGGATAAGTATCAAACTATCTAGGTAATATATACATTTTTTAAATGTTAGGTTACTAATGAATTAAAAGTTCCCAACAGTGGTTTCTACCTGAAGAACTGCAACTAATTTCCATACTTTAGATGATGGCAAAAAAATAGCTTTTTCTCTGATAATTCTTTGTCCTAACTGGAGCAAGTATAGAGGCTATCTCCATCTATGCAGGAGCTGAGCAAAGCACCCAGCTGAATGGGGTTATCATGACTGGCTTTTGCTTCCCAAAGTGATACACTGGAATCCCTAGCAACTACATCTCAATGTCAGTATTATCTGGAAATAATTTAGTGAGTTAGTATGGAGGACAAAGCTGTTTAAAATGTGCTGATGTCTATAAAATAGATGAGATGTCATTATGGCTCAACATTAGAGTATCAAAGCTATCATGACTTGCTCTATCTGAATTACAGTCCTTAGTCCATACTTTCTCTCTAAACCTAAATGGTCTTTTTCTTCCTTTTCTGTTACATGCCAATCAAAGTAAATATATAAATGAAAGAATTAATCTATTTTATTCTGTTTTTTTCTTAAATTTTAGGGTGTATGAATAATTTACTCACTATGTGTAAGCAATTGTTCTTTTCCAACATAAGTTTTCTCTGGGTAACAGCCCTGAGGGTCCTGGAACTATTCTTGTAGATCAGACTGACCTCAAACTCAGAGCAATCTTTTTTTGAATGTGAGGTAATGAAATGTTGGACCTGTTTTAAAATATACTAATGCATAATATGTGGTCAAAACTTTGAGGTCTGAACAGTTCTTTCTATAACTTATACAATATTGACATTAATCATAATTTGTAAGAAACAGCATGTTTCTCATCCAGTCATAGTTTAACACTTTCTGAGATGGGATGTGTGGGGAACATTTTGACACTCAAGATTCTTACTGTGTCATTTTTTTAGTAAGTACTTTTTAGCTAATTGACTAGCTCTTTAACTAATGTAAGGATAATAAAAGCTTTCTGATGAATCTTTTACAAAATATAACGAACCATATCTGCTTATATTTGCAAACACACATTTTCTCTCGGCTCAGAACCTTCTACTTTCTTAGTATTTTGACTTGTGTTACTAGTAATTCTTGGGCATTTTTATATAGAATTACATAAGAGGGATTGAGGAATCGTCCAATCCTCAACAACCATACAGATGACAATATCAAGAACATCGGCTGGTAATTTTTGATAATCAACATGTTAAGAATTGAAGGAATGGTTTTACTGGTTTTGCTAAACTAATATCAGATTTTTCTTGCTGTGCTACCTGCATGCTAAAATGGTAAGTAGATCTCCTGCATGAGTCTTTTTCATTTTTGAACCAGACTAAAAAAAATTCCTTGGACTTCCCACAGGACAGGGAACCCTGATTGCTTTTTGGGCTGGGGGAGGAGGAACTTAATTAGGGGAGGGGGGGGGGAAATGGGAGGCGGTGGCGGGGAAGAGACAGAAATCTTTAATAAATAAATAAATTAAGAAAAGAATCTAGTATCAATGACACAAGAAATACAGAAAGCATGACATTTAAATGGGGATTATACTTAGCTTGAACTCTGAAATATATGTTTTCTAATGTCTTGGACTTGCCTACTTTGAATATTTTTGATACTGTCTTGGGAAGAATTTAATCCTCATCTTGTACCATTGAGCTAAAGGTTGGAATCATTCCCTGCTAATTCATAATTCATTCATTTGGAAGGAAATGCTTTCAGTGATGAAGGTCAAATATACTATCTGGTTTTCTAATGTGTGTATAAATATATATACTCAGTATGTTGCAATCATGTTAAAAGTAACCACAAGCCTCTATGGAACTATGTTTTATTTTCCCCACATAAAATATGTTCAGATTCATGAAAAAAAAAGGAGTAAGGAAGATTTAACTTCAGGTTTTACCCTACTAAGCTTAAGTATGTGCCTGCTGGTTATTAAACTTGAACGAGGCAGTCACCTCCTCACTACCACTTGCCTTTTTAGAAACTTCTCACTTTCTCTTTGCTTTGATAGGATTATCGCCCTAGAAAACTACACTCTTGCGCATCAGTTTAACTTGTGCTTCACCTGGAGAGTTCTGTTTGCTCTTCTGTGTGCTCTACATATATGCAAAGAGTGAGCATAAAATCGTATGCTAGAGTTTACTCTCACTCTTGCTACTTATCACAAGTACAGTAAAATATTAACCTAAAATATTCTATAACCTCTAATTCATCAATATTGCTCACAACACAAACCATCCCCAGTCAATGCATCATTGATGGCACAGAATACGATCAACATCTTTCTTAATTTAGTGTTTCTCATTGAGACCTCTTTACTCTTTTGTTTCATCTACCAAATATACTAACTCTGCCATTATTTTGCCATTCATTTTGATATTACATTTAATATAAATACAATAATATAAAATTTAATAGTACTTCTCTTAACTTTCGAGAAAACATCAAATTCTGATGGAAACTTAGCTGTTTTGAATACTTACCAAATAATGTCATCTACTTATTTTAAAAAATAGCATCATTATTATGTCATATTTAATGTAGTGTAGGGCATATATAATTTATAATGTGACAATCAAGTTAATTTTAATCCAGAGACACAGATGGTGAGATATATGAAAATAATTAATATAATTTTATAATTAATATAAAATCAAAGGTAAAATATGTTTTATGATCATTCATATAAAACATATAAAAGCCTTTGATAATTTGACCTCCCTTAACATTTAAAGACTCTGAAAAAGTGGTATAGATGTATCATACCTCAAGTTGCAATGCATGTCAAACCTATTGCAGTTGCCCACTGACTCTGCCTCTGAACTGAGCTGTTCTGAACTTCAATTTTACAAAAATTGTAATGCTTCATTGAGTGTATTAGGTCCTTTAATTGTACTTACATATAAAATAACTGACATACTTTAAGCATATCCTTGAAGAAATAGCAATGACCCTAAAGAGAAAACCCAGAGGCGTGTCTTTGCCCAGTTTCATTTTTAGACCTTGACTTAATATAATCTTTCTCCTTTGACCTAGAGTTCATCTTCCTTTCACACACATAATATAATTAGTGATCCAATTTAAGTTTGTAGAGCCTAGCTGTTTTCTTTTATAGTGCACCTTGGTTTGCTAGGCAGTATATAATCTGAATATTGAACTGTTTTTTGTTTGTTTGCTGTTTTGTTTTGTTTGCCTATTCTTGTAAGGAAACAGATTTGAAGTACAGGGGTTGGGGCAATCACATATTCTTCTAATTTGTTGTTTATTACAGGAAGATGCTTCTGTCTCTGCTTTTCCACATTTCAAGAATTCTACCCATCCATCTAGAGGTGCACAATGCCTTAATTCTTTTAGAAACCTTAGCATAGCACTTCTTTGTCTACACTTCCTTACTAAGAACTGATTTTTTTTCCCCTCTTCATTTGTATCAGGTAAACTTATCTGATGAGTTTATCTGAAATCCCTTACATTGAAACTGTTTTCCTTTTCTAGTTCTCATTTCAGAAGGGATGCAGATGAGATGGGGAACCCCCACCACCACCCCAATACATTCCAAATTTTCTTAGCCCCATTTCTTTCTTCCTCTCTTGGCATTAATTCATATGCAGACTCACAACCTTCATTCCATCCTCTCTTCGACTGCCTCAGGAGAGGAACAGTAGGCCCTGGTAACACATGGGAAGCTTGAGGGATACAGATGCAGATAGCCTTATTCTCTATATAAGCTTGAGTTAATCAAGCCTGGAAAAGAATTTTCAAATATGCATGAGACTATGGAAAAATGTGCTTTTTTCATGCTTGAAAAATTGAAAAGTAGCCAGACTAGTTTTATCAATTTAAAAAAAAAAGACTGAGAACAGCATGATAAATTTTGACTCAAAATTTAATTTATTCAAGTGATTATGTAGCATATGAAATCAAAGACATTTGTGCAAATCTTTTAGAACTCTCTTTAGCATAAATTTTACAAGTTTATTTTACTTATTTATTTTGCAATTGTAGCAATCAAGCCAAGACCTAGACAAGACTCCACAGAGCTAACACACAGCCCTCTCAATTAATTTCTTGGAAGCAAATGTGATGAAATTTTAATTCCATGTAATGAAGTTTTAGAAATATTATATTTTCTTATTTTGATCTATTAGGAAGAAAATGGCACATTTGATATTTGCTCTGTAAAAAAATATACTATGCTGCATTGTGGGAGACGTGATCTTCTATGGTTGTGCCAACAATTAAAAATTTTAAGTTTTCATAGTCAGTATCGTATAATTCCACAGAACAGTACTTTATCATTATCATTATTCCACACTGTAAATTAAACCAAAGTATTAAATTTTCAGTCATTAAAAATTATTTTGGTTTCCAGGTTTGTAGTCTGCCACTTTTCATTTTCATGAGTCCCATGTATTAATTGTACCTTAGTACCTGTGCTTAGAGTGTTATGTTCAGGAATTCTTCTCCTGTGCCAATGATTTCAAGGTTATTTCCCATTTTCTGTTCTATCAGGTTCAGTTAATCTGGTCTTACTTTGAGGTTTTTGAGCTCTTTGAAAATGAGTTTTGTGTGGGTTGATAAGTATGGATCTATTCGCATTCTTCTACATGCAGACATCCAATTTGACCAACACCATTTATTTCTTTGTTCCAGTATAAATTTTTGACTTTGTTATTAAAAAACGGTGTTCATAGGCGTGTGTATTTATATCTGGGCTCTCATTTCTATTTCATTGATCAACATGTATGTTTTTGTTACAATATCATGCTGTTTTTATTGTTATAGCTCTGTAGTATAATTTGAGATCAATGGTAGGACATTTCTTCAGGAAGATAAAAATTAACCTACTTCAAGATCCAGCTATACAACTCTTAGGCATAACCCAGAGGAGGATTTATCATCCTACAAAGACACTTGCTCAAACATGTTCCTTGCTGCTTCACTCATAATACTCGGAAATTATAAAACACCTTTGTGATAATTTGAATAAGAATGTGAGCCATACAGGCTCAGATATTGAATACTTGGTCATTAGATATTGGAGATACTTGACAGGGATTAGGAGTTGTAGTCATATTGGAGTATGTGCTGATGTGAGATTTCCCTCTGTATGTTGTGATTACCATTAATGAGTAAAGAAATTGCTTCGGACCTATAGCAGGGCAGAACAGAGCTAGGCAGGGAAAACTAAACTGAATGCTGGGAAAAGGAAGGGCAGAGTCAGAGAGAAGCCATGGAGCCACTGCTAGAGACAGATGTGCTGAAACTTTGCTGGTAGGCCACGACCTCATGGTGATGCACAGATTAATGGAGATGGGTTAAATTAAGATGTAAGAGTTAGCCAATAAGACGCTAGAGATAATGGGCCGAGCAGCAATTTAAATAATGCAGTTTCTTTGTGATTATTTCAAGGCTAAGTGACTGGGAATCAACAAGTGGCCTCCTCATTACAACAATGTGTGGCCTTTTTTGAGGATGTGTGTCACTGGGGGTAGGCTTTTTGGTTTCAAATGCTCAGCCTAGGCTTTAAGTCTCTCTATTCCTGTTGCCAACTGATTGGATGTAGAACTCTCAGTTCCTTCTACAGCAACATGTCTGCCTGTGTGCCAGATGCTTCTCACCATGATGATAAAGCCTCTTAAACTGTAAACCATCCACAAATATTTTTTTCCTTAATATGAGATGCTGTGGTCATGGTATCTCTTCATAGCAATAGAGCATTGACTAAGACAACCTAGATATCCCTAACATATGAATAGATAAAGAAACTGTAATACATTTACATAATGAAGTATTACTCAGCTTTTAGAAAATGAAATTCACAGGCAAATAGAACTATAAAAAAAGTCTGTTATAGTGATGTACTTGGAGAAATAGTCAGAAATTGGAAACAACCTATGTAATTATTTGAATAAAAATCGCCCCCATAAGTCACCCAGAGCAGCTTAGGTGACCAAAATCTTGAGACTGGATAGGCCAGAGACACATGTCCTATTGAGCTGAGAAAAGTAGCAATAAGATGACACCTAATGACATTTTGTTATACTCAAATACCCCTGTCTTGCTTAACCATTGTCAGAGAATCTTCCTCCTGCAGCAGTTGGAATCAAACTCAGAGACCCACAGACAGACAATATGCAGAGAGTGAGAAACCTTAGAACCATAAGTCCTAAAAGTGATGCCTTCATTAAGTCCCTCCCCTCAGAATTTAGGAAACCCAGCAGAGGAGGAGGCAGAAAGAGTGAGATAGCCCCAGAGGATGTAAGAAATAAGGCCTTCTAGACAAAACAGATGCGAACTCAGAAAGAGTGGAAACATCCATCTGCACCACATGGGATCCTAGAGCTGAAAGATGTAGACACACCCACTGACCCCCCAACCCAGAAGCTATCTTCAATTGATAGGCACTTGCAAATGAATAGTTAATTTTCTCCAAGGGAATCTCACCAAGGGAAAGCAAATGCTTTTTAGGGTAGGCCCCATCCCAGCAGGAGATGGCCAACACAAAATGAACTTAACAGCATCTCTGGAGTTTCTTTGTCTTATAGTAAGGGTGAAATTTTTGTTGGTGGTGATTTTGTTTGTTGTTTTTGTTTTGTTTTCTATCTTGTGGGTCCTTGTGCATACATGTTAGCTTCCAGTTTTAACTTTTTATGGGACGCCTGAGTGTCTGAATATGTGTATCTCTGCATCTATATATGCTTTTTGTACTATCTTTTCTTTCTTCTTCTTCTTCTTTGTTTTGTTTTTGGTTCTTTTTCTTCTTTGGTTGTTGTCATGTCTTGATTTTTTTGGTTTTGATTTATCTTGTTTTATACTATTGTTATTCCTTATATGGCTGTTTGTTTTATAGGAAGAGACAGAAAAGGTTTAGATACAGAAGAGAGGGGAGGTTGGGAGAAACTAGGAGGCATAGGGGGATCTGAAAACACCATTATCAGAATATATTGTATGAAAAATAAAGCTATTTTAATAAAAGAAAAAAAATTATGCTTGGTAACTTAACTGTTTTTATATGTCCACGTACACTGAAATAATGCCCATTATCAACTGAGTATAAAATAAAATAAAATAAAATAATCAATTTGTTGTTGCAAGCAATTGACCAAGAAATGGACCTTGCTGAAGCAATAGGCACATCTCCAGATCTCATGTCCTCATATCATGTACAGAGCAGCCAAAATTAGAAGTTTCTCAAAGAGAAAGGCAGTGATCATAAGCAGAGACTCACGGGGTATCTCTGGGTTCCTTCTATGGAGAAAAAGCCTGATGTAATGTTAGAGTTTGGTATATTTAAAGGGCGGAGCAACGTTACTGGAAGTATCCGACCATATCTATAGAGCTTTCACAATCATAAGGGCTTAAAGCCTCCAAAACATCCATCCCACAAAACTGAATCTAAAGACATTTTTCTTCTGGCTAATAGACGGTCCTGCAGTGTTCTGCAGTGAGCACATTGCTCTTCCAGGGGATGTGAGAAATGATTCAGAGTTCCTGGTTGCCCTTGAATTTAGGTTTGCCCTTGAGTAAAGCATTACAGGTCATTGTTATAGCAACAAGGTTACATTCGTGCAAAAGGCAATTTATCAGAGTCTTGCGAATAGCCGTGTAGCAAAGATTGTAGTGGTACTTAGCAAGTAGTTCACTGTTATTCAAAGGAAGTTTTGAATTAATAGACCTAACATATACTTGAAGTTTTCATTTTATATCTTGCTAACTGTGAAAAGGTGTGCCGAAATTATTTTCAACACTAAAGAACCAATAAGAAATAAAGATTTAAAGCCTTCGTGTGTTTATGCCTCAGGTTCAATGGAATGAAAAACATGTGGGTAAGATTTAAGAACTTTCAAACCTTGTCACCTGTGCCTCATCTTATAAACAACAATACTGTGCCCTACCTCCTCTCTCTCTCTTAAATTTAAATATTTAATTTAAATATTAATGTAATATTTTGATTGCTAAAGTATTAAACTCATAAAATCTTTGTTATAGTGACATTTATGTGTTTACTTTTAAAAATATTTAATTTTGACCTCCCCTGCTCATAGAATCCCTCATCCTTCTCTTCTATTGGATTCCCAGAGCTCAGCTCGGTGCTTGGTTGTGGATCTCTGCATATGGTTGAGTCAGTTGCTAGATGATGGCTCTATGATAATAGTTGGAATATTAGCCAGTCTGATTACAGGGAAGGCCAGCACAGGCTCCCTCTCCACTATTTCTAGGATTCTTAGCTGAGGTCATCTTTGTGGATTCTTGGGAATTTCACTAGCACCAGGTTTCTCCATAACCCCACAGCAGCTCTCTCTATCAAGATCTCTCCTTAATTACTCTTCCACTCCATCCCTCTCCCATATTGACCAACCCATTCCCTCATGCTCCCATCCCATCCCATCCCCTTTACCAATAATGAGGGAGAAAACTACAAACACAGATGAACCAAGCTCGTGAAAACTCATGGTATCCAAACCGACAGCTATGGACCAAACTAGGCCCTCCTAGTTGGGAGAGAGTGGTGGAGCTTGGACTATCTGTGAGGCACCTGGCAGTAGGACCAGGATCTATTCCTGGTGCGTGAACTAGCATTTTGGAGCCCATTATTTATGGTGGGATGCCATGCTCAGCCTTAATGCAGGGTGGGGAGGGGCTTGGTCCTGATCCAACTTAATGTGCCAGTCTTTGTTAACTTTCCATGGGAGCCTTTATCCTCTTGGAGGAGTGGATGAAGGGTGAGCTCAGGGGAGGAGGGAGGACAACTATGAATTGAATGTAAAATAAAATTTAAAAAATAAATTTAAATAAAATAATATTTAATTTTTATAACTATATGTTGGTATTTATGTTTTGGTTTGTATGTATGAGTGAAGTTAACTGTGGAGAGCAGAAGTGGGTGTCAAATCCCCTGGAGCTGGAGATACAGTCAGTTCAGAGTTGCTAGATGTGGATCCCCTGGACCTGGAGACACAGTCAGTTCAGAGTTGCTAGATGTGGATCCCCTGGAACTGGAGATACAGTCAGTTCAGAGTTGCTAGATGTGGATGGTGAGCCTTGACCTACAGTCCCTGGAAGATCAATTTGCTCTTTTAGCCTCTGATTCATCTCTCTGATCCTCCTGGTCTCTTTCTTTACCTGGTTATGAGTAGGATATGCTTGAAGATAGTCAGGTTCTTTCTTTAGTCTATTTTTGTGTTATTTTATTTTAAAAAGTAATTATTATTTTGTAAAAAAAATCAACCTTCTTAGAACATCTGGGGAATGATAGTAACCTTAATGGTAAACAATTTGTGATAACTACTAGATTAAGTACAACAAAATACTAATAACTGTTATCTCACCACTTAAAATATATTATCACCACTTTATTTAACTTTATTATGACATAAAATTATTGAGTGACCTATTTTATTTGAATTCTCTCACTTTTTAAAAATTTGGATTGTTTGAAATTGACTTTTTCTTGCACCCGAAGATACCACTTGTGAAGACTAATGAGTGTAGAATCAATGCTGTGGTCATGCTGGCTGAATTTCTGTATTCTTTGAGCATCCAATGACTGCTGAGTAATGACACTCAGTACTATATTTAGCTTCTAAGAAATATGCAGCATTAAAAATCATACTGAATATAGGTTTTATACCTCCTATGAAATTTTTATTAAACCTTATTGTGTTAATACTGGAAGAAATGTTGAATTAAAACGTGTTAATTTTCCTAAGATTTATACTGGTGCTTTGACATTGTTTTGAGCTTACTTGCTTATGACCCTTATCAAGCGTAAGTGTTTCCTGTTTATAGGACAAGAGCCATTAGAGTCATCGACAATTTTGTTCAAACAGAACTTTAAGCTTCTATATTCCGCCAGTGCAAACAAAAATGGCATTTAGAGAACAAAAAATATTTATAACTACATTTAAAATGTAATTAAAACTACATGACAATATTTTCTTTAATTTCAATGACTAAAGTTTTTAATTTCTTATGTGTTTTGTTCTGCTATGAAAATCCTGTGCAGTCAGTGAACTTTGCACAAGGTTTTAAAAAACTGTGAATGATTTTATAGAATGGAACAGCATAGACTAAAATTTTGAAAATATATGTCACATAGAGTGAACACTTTTATTTATATGTACTTTGTTTTCTTTTATTATTATTATTTATTTTATTGAAAATTGATTTTTTTCTCACATAATATATCCTGATTATGGTTTTTCCATCCCTCAACAACTTCCTATTTCTCTCTACCTCTCCTCTCTTCCAGATTCACTCCCTTTCTCCATCTCATTAGAAAACATTATTTATATTTTAAATTAATATACACTAGGCAATTTATATGCTCTAAAAATAAGATTTCAATGCCTAAAGAAAGGTTGTTCAGCAGTTAAGATTAGTAGTTGATCTTTCAGAGGACATGGACTTGGTTCCCAGTACCCACATCGCCTTCACCCAAGACCCTGCAACTACAATCTTAGGAGTTCACATGCCCCCTTTCCTTCTCTACTGACCCTCTGGTGAACATACAGAAAAACAGACATACATATATTCCCCAAAATAAAATTAATCAATTAATTAATTAATTACCAATCTGACACGACACCTGCAATGATTTTTCTGTTTTTACATCAGTATTTTTTCTTCATCCTTACATTGAGTGAAAATAAAAATATGATGAGCAAGTTCTTCAAAGTTGATATCTGCCCTTACTCAGATTCCAACTCTAAAACAAAGTGTTTGAAATTAAGTTGTGGCTGTCATGCTTCAAATGTATTTTTATAAAGATATTTTCAATCTTTTTCAGTGAGACATGGGAAGATCAAGAACAGAGACTGTATTCTACACTATAAAAACTTGGACAAGAATTGAATGTTACTGATTCTTGATCCTGTATATTTTATGTTTGTAGGCTAATGGCAGAAAAGAAATTAATCTAATCCTATCACAGCTAAATTCGGACATTTTCTTGTAATGAAACTGCTTGATACATGGTATCAGAGGATTTGCTAGCATCTTACACTGTTCTGCCAATAGGTGGCGCAACTACTAAGAGCAGTGGTTCTCAACCCTGCTAATGCTGTGACCCTTTCATACAGCTTCTCATGTTGTGGTGACCCCTTCCATAAAAATTATTTTGTTGATCTTCATAACTGCTATGAATCATAATGTAAACATCTGACATGCAGGATATCTGATATGGGACCCCAGTGAAAGGGTCATTAAAGAAGCCAAAGGAGTCGTGGCCCACAGGTTGACCACTGACTTACAGTATTATAGTTTATTATTGTGGCCACTTTAATAATTCACTTCTGATTTAAAATAAGTTCTATAAATGGGAACATGTGTCTCCATTGGTTGTTTTAGAAACCGATTATCTGCCAATGATTACTGTATTATGTCGAAACCATGTTAATATTATACCAATCGGGAAACAAAATCTCCTTTAAAATACGTTGTACATGAATCCATCACAATCTAAGACAAGGCGTGCTACATAATGGCTTTCCCTGCCCAGTTCAATGTGATTGAGCCTTAGCAATGGGTTTCCCACAGCACCGTTACCTTTATATCGGTGCCTACTTTCATAGTACTCAACTATATTCTCTTAAATCCAAGAGCAAGCATCTAAAAAGCAATCCAAGCTTGTTCCTCAAGAGGTATTCAAACATTCTTTCTCTACTTCCGTGGCATATATGAAGTAATTTTATTGTACAATATTTGTTAACTAATTGACGACTATAAAGAAATCCACTAAAGTTAACTTTGTATTAAACAGTAGAGTTATTCAAATGATCAAATTTTTATTAAAATTTAGATAACGAATCTTCCAATTACCATAGAGGCTTAAGATTGTTTCTGAGAAACATGTTTAATTGAATCAATGAAGCAGTTGGAGTACAGATTCTCAGGTTTTATCGCATATGCTAACAGCCCCACCTCTACAAGCTCCCGTGGAATGCTCAGGGATTTGACAAACAGATTATCCTGCAGAGTACCTTAGAATCCTTTCCAGTTTAACTTGGGAAACAAAGATACCACATCTCTCCTCACTCCTCATCATCATTGCCAGTGTCTGGCTGAAGGGCTCCTCATCACTGTAACTTCAACATTGACACAGCCCGCGTCTTTGATCTTTTTAGCTCCTGAGATTATTTCTTCTTGGACTTTGTCTTCATCTCCATTGTTCCTCGTTCATAATTTGCATTTTAATTTCACTCCTACATTCTAGCATCCTTATTCACTCATTTACGAAATCCCCTCCAGCTACAGGACTGCCTTTCACAGGGCTCCAATAATCAACTGTTTTCACCAAAGTCTTTTTTTCCCCCTTTCACATCCCTCCCTTTATCCCCCTCTTTACTCAGCCAAGAGTTTTCAGATTCCTTGGGTGACTCTGTGGCACTATGACCCATGCTGGTCCAGGCTCTGGTCTTCCTGTCCTCTTCACCCCATGACCTAGTTGCTGGCAAAGATCCAAGCCCAGTTAAATTCAGCCATTCACTCTCCCATCTCCCCGGCAGCTGTCTCTGACCCGGCAAGACAAATTCCTCTGCTCTGTGATCTGATTCCATTTCCAATCTCTATTTACCAATCTCAAATGGCCACTTAACCCACGTTCAGATGCCAGTTTTCTGGGCAAGCTCTTAAATGCCCATTCACGCCTCTTTTCATGAGACACAACCCCTCACTCTACACTGAAGATATTCCCATCAATGTTAAATAAAGTAGCAATGATAAGAGCTGAGCATACCCTCAAAACCCTCCTCCATAATGTATCTGCTTCCAAACCAAGCCTCTCCTTTTGTTACATAGAGCATCCTGTTATTTTCTGAAGGCAACTCTATGGTTGGAAGAAACTTATCATTAATTTCTGTTCACTTAGCTACTCTCTTCCTATATTTCTTACTTCTGAATTATTGCCAACAACAACAAAAATACAAACTTTCTGACTTGAAGTTCTTATCTCAGCCTACTACGTGAATCCCTCCCTTCCATTTCACTGACCTTGTTTTTGAAATCTTTCTTCACCATCAGAATGCTACAATACCTAATCCTCAGGATGCTAGCATATTTATTTTTCCTTTCATGACTTTCCTTCTGAGGTTCTGTAACTCCACCCATTTCTGATGGTCTTAACCAATGGTTATTTCTTCTCAAGCACTGTTAGCTGTTTTTCTCAACACTGGGACCATAATTCTGTTAGAAGCAACTTAAAGAAGAGGTGAAGTCAGGCCTTGGTTGCAATTGCCTGTAATCCTAACTATTTAGGATGCTAATTCAACAGAGTCAAAAGTCCAAGACCTGCCTTGGATGTTGAGTGATATCAAGATCTTCCTGGGCAACATTATGACGCTTTGACTCAAAATAAAAAGTATAAAGTAAGCAAAGGACTGGAGATACAGTCAGTTGTAGGGTACCAGCTTAGCATTGTGGGTCCTGAGTTTGTTTAGTCACCAGTGCTGAAAAGGAGAAGGAGGAGGAAATGGAGATGGAGAATTAATCCACTGAATTTTAAGGCTTCTCAGAATTTTATCCATCATGGTCATGACATTTAGGAAAGGTATGTAGAACAAATCAGTTCACACAGTGCCAGGCCAGGAAGCAAGTATCAGCGAAGTGCTGGTACCTCACTGCTTTATTCTGTCTAAGTCCCCAGGCCACCTCAGTTAATCCTTCATGAAGATTCAACATTCACACATACAGACATAGCCTCATAGTCTAGTAGGCAATCCTAAACTAAGTCTAGAAGGCAGTGAAGAATTTCTGCCAGAGGCAACTTAATACCAGTTACTATAAGTAAACCACAGGAATTATTAAAGTGTGTTTTTCTCTTGTGTGTATGTGTGAATTTGCAAATGAACACATGAATGATGCACATGGACATAACAGGACAATTTTCCCTCCTACCCTTGAGAATGGAACTCCGGTCATGGAGCTTTAGCAGAAAGTGTTTGGACCCAATGTAGCATCCTACCTGCTCACTTTTATAGTTTTGTGTTTGTGTTTTCCAGCTACAGCTGGCTCTTATAAACTCTTATAAATTCCAAGTGGATTGGAATTCACTTGCATTTTATTTTCATTTTACCATGAACAAACTTGGAATTTTTTTTTTGTTTTGTTTTGTTTTTCTAGACAGGGTTTCTCTGTTGCTTTGGAGCCTGTCCTGGAACTAGCTCTTGTAGACTAGGCTGGCCTCGAACTCACAGAGATCTGTCTACCTCTGCCTTCCAAATGCTGGGATTAAAGGTGTGTGCCACCACTGCCTGGCTCCAGCACTGAAATTTAAACTTTGTATAAAAGCATGATTCAACACATACCATATATATTAAAGGAGAATAAAACATTCATTCTGATCTAGTTTCCATAAAATTCAAACGTTGGGTACAGTGTTTTGTCATAAACACAAGGATGGGATGAGCGCACTAACAAAGGTACCACCTAAATAATTATGGTAAAGGAGATTACTGAAGAACTATGGTCTTGTGTCCCTGTGCTGTTTGCTGTGTGGAAGCTAGTGTTCCTCAGTTGCTTGTCTTTTGTTGGTGTTGTTGTCTACCACTGTTGTTGTGGTTGTTGTTGTTGCTGTTCTTTTTCTTCTGGAATATATCCATGTATGCCTCTATGAATTTCAAAATAATGTCAAGCTCTCCTTGTTTTAAACTATCACCATATCATCAAGTGAAATGAGTGAAGAGTAAGTAACCAACTTTGCAGAGTAATCAGTTTATTCGGTGTGCAAACATTCTCTCAAACACCAGAAGCCCAAATCACACACTACGAAATCCCTCTGGGCTGCTGTATTTTCTATTTACCAATACAGCAGCATCTGCTTGTTTTGAATTTACATCACCCATCAGTCAGGCATATAGACTGAGCAACAGTGAACGGTCATGATGTATCTCCCTTTCAATTAACAGGCAACTTGAGAAATATACAAAAAATACTTTTCTGACATTAAAATGTAAAGATTTAGCTTGGAGATCTACAAGCATTTTATTTTAAACCCTTCTCACTGTGGACCAAATAGCAAAGATTTGAGTTTTTGCATGTCTTTTGGTCAAGTTGAAAGGGCTTCCCACTGTCTGAGTTCCAGTTTGTATTTATTTATTAACAGTGGAATTTAAATTTCATATACATTGTACATGCAATCTTTTTTATTGTTTTCAATGACTTGAAAATCATTAAGTGGCTTATGGACATCCAAAGGAAGTGATCATGTGTGTTTGCTTAGTGTTCCACAATTTGCAAACCCTTGACCTGATTTAAGGAATGGGGAAACATTAAGTAAATACCTGTGACCAAAACATGAAATTGGTCAGTATGCTGTGACATAGTCTCTGTGTGACTGTAGTGGATCTGCAATTATTTTATGAATATTGACATTGTCTCATATGGGTGCCAAATGAAGTGTAACAGATCCTTCTATTCCTGCCCCTCAGAAGATAACTATGTTGATAGTTGTGTGACTCTCCCACTCGGGTTTCCAGTTCTAACCCTGAGCTTGGATAATTGGGTTTAATGCACACTATGGGAACCTAGAAAATGGCAATTCTCAGAGTCAGTTCCTTTCTGGCAATCATTCAAGAATCCCAAGTGTAAGTCATTTCTTGCTCCCTAGGCAAGCGATTGACATTCAAACCTAGAGGGGAAAAGAGGAGTGGGACCGTTCTGAGGACTGGAGCAGTAAACCTCCCAGGCTGGAGTCCATCTGGTGGGCATGTTGCCAATGAATCTACATGGGTACTGCATCCATGAATCTACGATGCACCCGTCCTACAGATAGCTTCATCTGTTACTTTTCTAACTCTCTTGAATTTATCTTACAGTTTTGATGCATAGTATCCTGAGAAGTGATATAAATGTTCAGACAAGTGGACAACCTTGTGCTGCCATGAAAGTAAGAAATTAAATCAAATTAACATTGCTTTGATTGATAATACTAGGTAAAGAGGAAGCCTGAGCAGATGAATTTATGAAAATCATTATCTCAATTATATATATGTATATATATATATATATATATATATATATAAAGCATTTAAGTGCTTAAAAATAAGGTCCTCCAACACAAAATGCTTGCCTTGCATTCATGAAATTAAAAATGTATTCAGTGACAAAGTTACGGGATTAAAATAACAGTTTACTTGCCACTGCATAAAAGGCCCCGAATTAGAAAACATGTTTCTTGTTTTTAATGATATAAGCTGAGAAACCTGAAGTCTTTGCCTAGATTAGGAAATCTTTCTTATTTGTCCACCTTCTGCCAACTGAATAATACTAACATCATTGCCATGATTTAAATGCAATGTGATGTTTGAATTTAATCTATAACCTGTAACAGAAAAAGTCATTTGGGTAAATAAATGATGATTTGAAGTATATACATGAAATAGGAATATTAATTACATCATGAGTAGACAAGCCTTTAAGTGATTTATGCTCATAGGACATGCAATAAATACTCATTTAATATTTGTTCATTTAGCTAGTTTTCTCTGTTTTAAATATGACATTTAATTTTGAAATATAACATAATAGTTTTGGAAATAAATAGAGTGATAGAAATATAATCAATAACACATTTATTATATAGCTCTAAGATATTACTGTTTAATGTCCAATATGAATAGTTGAAAATAAGGTTGTAGTCTTGTAGTAATAGTAACAGTATCATCCCAAAACCAGTGCCTAAACGTACAGAGATTTCCGATGTAACAAGTTCTCAGGCAAAACCCGTTTACTCCCAGTGCTTTGCGCTTGAATCTAAATGCTGTTTTCTTTTCATATCCCTAATGTAATTGCCTCTGTACATGGCAGAATGGCTAATGCCGCCACTTGTTTCGTATTTGTTTTGCTTCCTGCTGTTGAATGAACAATCAGTGTTTACAGATCCGCAGCACTTGTAGTCTTCTGACTTCGTCTCCTTTCAAACTGGAAAATGAGAAGCATTTTAAATTTGTTGCTCTGGCATTTCTGGAGTAGCTAGGACATTCCCAGTGCAAACCACTGTTATTCATACTGTTATAATTCCTCAGCAGTTAAGTCATTACTAGTAATCATAGCGGGCTTGTAGCACAGTGCCTTATTTGGGAATGTCATGTGAGATGCCCACAGCAATACAGAAAATAAAGTCTCACTTGTCTGGCTGAAGAGGGATTTATTGCTGACCCCTGGCAGAAGGATCTTTTGGGAAGTATTATAGTCTTCTGTGGGATGGATCCTAAGAACCTGGAAAGGAGCTGGTGCCATGAGTAAAGGTGCTGTGGAAAAAAAAAATGCAACACATGTCATTTCTTTTACTAGTTAGCAAAGCTGAATTTTCTGTTGACACAATGCCTTAGCAGGAAGTGTTTTTGATAACTAAGACATTAGCCAAAGTGAACAAAACTTGACAAACAAGAAAGACATTCTGAATATTCAGCTAGTCTTGATCTCTGCTTCCCTCCCTGTCTATGAACAAACTGGAAAGGCAAGCTCTCTTTTTGATGCTCACCTTACTAGACCTGGATGGAGGGAGGAGGTCCTTGGGCTTCCCACAGGGCAGGGAATCCTGATTGCTCTTGGGCGATGGAGGGGGACTTCATTAGGGGAGGGGGAGGGAAATGGGAGGCGGTGGCGGGGAGGAGGCAGACATCTTTAATAAATAAATAAAAAAATAATAAAAAAATAAAATAAAAAAATAAAAAAGGAAACTGCTTAAAAAAATAAACAAAATTACAGTCCTTCCTGTGAGCATCTGGAACTTGCTATGAGATTCACAGTGGTTTCAAAGTAAAAGTAAAATGAGGGCTTTGACTTATCCCCGAAGAGTTAGAAGAATTTAGTGTAGGTTCCTCTAGTTCTAAAATGAAATAACTACACTTGTCCAAGCTCTGAGAACTCTCTCAAAATAGAACTTGCAATTGTTCGTTAAAATATCACATGTGGTGAAACTCAGCTCACCAAAGGGAAGTCAGGACACAGCCTCCTGAGCCACCTCCTTGGTTGTCACCTTCATACACCTTTTGAGACACTCTCCTCCACACCTGTGCATGCATATCTTCATTATATAAAGTGAAGTAGTAGACATTACAGTAGTGTGGAAGAATAAATTAGTATTACTTGTTATTTATAGTCACCATGAATAAAATGCATGAGGCTTTATTTCTCACATGTATTACATGAAATATTTTACCTTTACACCCACTTAAGGAAACAGTGTGAGCCATGTGGACTAAGCTCACATATTTAAGCATTACAAACAGGTTTTTTTACTAAATAGTGTTCTTTTCAATATGCCCAGAGTACTAAATACATTTAAAGTTATTACAAAGAGAAATTCCTAAATTACAACACAAATGACCTTTCTAACTGTGAATCCTATTAATTCGTCTTCTAAACTGCTGGTTAGACAGAAGCCAGAGAATTCTACAAACATCTAAAGATCTGAAGGTACCAGGTTATTTGTAGTTCTTTTGGATGTCAGATTTCTGATTCTGGTCATCTTCAAACAGCCTAAGAAACTGAGTACACGTGAAAACAAAAAGGCCATGAATAATGCCTATAGAATTGGAATAACTTTTAAGATGGAAAGAGAGGCCATGAGCCTAAAATAAAGAACAGCACTTCGTTTAAAAACAGTAGGAACTATGCTGGACTTGAACTATAAAACTCTAAGGTAATAAATTTGTCTTTTCTTTACTACTGTATTTATATTGATTTGCCACAACAACAAAATAAATTAATATATGTCTTGTTTTTTAAGCATTGGGACTTCCTGGCTTACCACTATGGAATGTTTGAAGTTGTGCTTTATTATTTTGAGAAGAATCCAGAAAACTGAATCAGAGAAATAACATGGAAAGTATGTTCACAGGACATGTGCATTAAACCATAATCAGTCAACAAGACATTAATATGGTTTCAAATGAGATTATATTTCTTAACTTATTTTGTTTTTACTGTGTCCTGTCCTCAAGTTATACCTTCAGGAGTGCTTTTCTTATTATGAATTATCTGCTAAATGAAGTTTAATTTAAAGACTATTTTATTAATTTAATGATTACTATTAATCTCAGGTTGATCACTTTCTTCTCTCCATTGCATTGGGTATAAATTTGTTGTTTTAGAAGAAGTAACATTGAGTGTCACTGGCAATACCAAACTGGAGATGTGTGCTATTCATAGTAAATTGATGATTTTAAATTCCAGGAAAGCAGTGCTTGTCTTTGGACTATTTCAAGAACTACATCATTCATTGGGCTTCTCTGTCTTCTTGACGGAGGATACATAATAACTTGTAAGCAGAATGTTCAAAAACACTGACAAAATAGGGAACGCATAGTATATTCAGAGATAACTTATAACATTTAAGAGGGGTTTCTATCTCTATGTAAGGTTGGCTTGGCCAGTTTATTGGTTGTATATAATTTAGTGTCTATTTAAATGTTGTTTCAATAATACAAATAATCAAGGAATGTCTCATGTAACATTTTCAGAAATATATGCAAATCCACAAAAAAGGTTTGTTCTAGTAAATCAAAGCTCTACAAATCTTTACATTAAATTTAAAAAACAGAACACATAATTGCTTCTGGAAATTTTATATAGATTCATAAAGGTATCATTTTAGGCATTGTATTGTAAGAAAAGTCTTAAATACAAATATTATGCCATCTCTGGGCAGTGGTGGCAGACACCTTTAATTTAAACATTTAGGAGGCAGATGCAGGCAGACCTTTGAATCGAAGGCCAGCCTGGTCTACAGAGAGCATTCCAGGACAGCCAAGGCTACACAGAGAAACCCTGCAATGAAAAACTAAAGAAAAAATTATTGTGACATGTTTTGTAGCTAAATTTAAACAAAGTTTAGTTTTCTAAGCAGCATACTTTTCTTGTTTCAGAACAATAATAGTTAAAGGAAAAGAGGTCCCAGATTTGAGAGAAAGCAGGGAGGAATAGGAGGAGCTGGAGAGGGAAGAGGGTGGGATGGAAATGTAAATACAATACCAATGAAAGAATCCTTAAAGAAAAGTTTCTTTTAAAATGTTTAAACTAGTGAGAAATATTTCATGCTCACTAAATTCATGGAACATTTATACGTTAGAATAGCCAAGGTCTTAGAACATACTGAAATATGCCACCCCATGGTCTAGAATGTAAGAATGACCAGAGGGCATGAGTATAGACTGAGACACTTCCTCCACCAGCACCATGTAAACAACACTTGTTTTCACCTGTCATAAGTTCCAGGAACAAGTGTTCACGTTGCTACAACCGCTTTGCTTCATGCAGCAAAACTCTTTCGCTCATAGCTCACCTCCCATTTGTTGTATATTTGCCAACATAATAAATTTTTGATGAATGTTTAATCAATCTGTTTTCAATTATTATTCCTTATGATTTCCAAATTCTCATGCCTTCACATGCACTGGAATGCCAACTTCTACTCCTTTGTCGCTCCCCTATGTCCAGTCATTTAAATATGACTCTAAAACAGTCACAATGACACTTTCAACCTTAATTTTTTTAGTGAAATTGTCAAATAGCTAGATCATAAAAATAAAAATTGTTGAGTGTGAAATTATGTTTATTGTATATTTATATCATATACATGTGAAAATTTCATTAAAATATCACACATCGTAAATATACAATCCCTCATCAGCTTCATGTGAGCATCCCTACTATCAGATTTATGCAATCCTTAGAACTGCTCACATAATAAACATGATAATCCTTCCAGAAACACCCACCTCTGCTCCTAGTGGCTGCCAAAAGCATCCACTGAGCTCACCCTAGGCAGGAAACACTATGAAAACGATTTAACATGAAATTAACTTGCCTTGCAGATAAGGATTTAAAAATCCAGAAACTTCAAGTATTTCTGCAATAGCTACCAAATATTATAGTCCACTGAGAATGAACATCAACTTCTGTCTTAGGGTTTTAAGGGGTGGATTACCAATGCCTTTTCCGAGGATGAACATAGGCACATATAGAAGGAGGTAACATCATCTGAAAAGGTTTCCATGAATCTTCTTTTATGTTTTAAATCTGCTTGATTGAGAAATGTGATTATGTTAATACATTTTGCCCCAAATCACCTAGTAGCTTCCTATGTCATTCACAAACAACCTGTTCACATGTACTGTTCATGACCTCTTAAGTCTTCTGTAATTTAACCCTCTAAGCCTACTGACAATTGCCCTCCTCTTCTGTTTGATTCACTGCATCCACTCTGGCTTCAACATACTTTTATTCTTTCTTTCTTTATTTATTCCATTAAAAAATTTACATTTCCTCCCCTCCTCCCATTCCCCTCCAACTCTCCCACTCACTCTCCTCCCACAACCTCCCTCCTTAAAAGAGGGCAGGGAATCCTGCCCTGAGGAAAGTCCAAGGCCCTCCCCCTACATCCAGGCGTAGGAAGCTTTGCATCCAAACAGACTAGGGTCCCAAAATGCCACTACATGCAGTAGAAACAAGTCCCAGTGCCTTTATCAATGGCTTCTCAGTCACCCGCCATTGTCAGCCGCATTCAGAGAGTCCAGTTTGATCACATGCTCATTCAGTCCCGGTCCAGCTGGATTTGGTGAGCTTCCATTAGAACAGGCACACTGTCTCAGTGGGTGGACCAACCTCTCACGGTCCAGACTTCCTGGCTCATCTTCTCAACATACTTTGTAAATGTACCAGGTACTATCTTGGATTTCTGCTGGTTATCTTTCTGTCCAAAGTGCTTCCCCTATTGCCCCTGTGAGAATAACTAGCTTAATTTTTCCCCAGATATTTGCTCAAATATTACTTTCTTCTTGATTTTAAATAAAATTTTCTACTTAAAATAAAGCTCTTTTCTATCATGTATTTTGCAATTCTCAATTATCTCCTTCCTAAGATAGGACTATATCATACTATATATATATATATATATATATATATATATATATATATATATATATATATATACATATGAATATATTGGGATATAATATACATATTATAACATTATGTTATTTACATATATTTATTTTAATGTTTAATTTTATGGTACTCATATTGCCCTACTAGACTGTGAGTTCTAAAATTTTGTACTTACACGCCTATTCTTTGTTTCATTTTTCTTAAAGAGTGACTTCCTTTTCCTTACTTATATATACGTAATTCCTAAGGCTAATTGTAGTAATTCAGTAAAATTCTGCCAGATAAGTAAGATATGATTCATGTCTCTTTCACTTCATATGCACTCTAATTTTAAAATTGTCATCAAAGGGCTTTGAAGCTCTCATTCACACTGTTTTATAAATCTTCACTAATAGTTTTTATTTTAAAAATAATTTTTTTTTGTTTTTTTCGAGACAGGGTTTCTCTGTGGTTTTGGAGCCTGTCCTGGAATTAGCTCTTGTAGACCAGGCTGGTCTCGAACTCACAGAGATCCGCCTGCCTCTGCCTCCCAAGTGCTGGGATTAAAGGCGTGTGCCACCACCGCCCGGCAATAATTTTTATTTTTATTCATGTTATAATTTAGGAATCATTTAAACACAGGAATTCCCAAGATTATAAACATATTCTAGTCATCATTTGGAGTTGTATTTGTTTACTATTAAATGCATCCTATTACATTAATTCAGCAAAGCAATGCTTGGAGAAGATAATACGTGATCATCATCCTATTATAGCTGCTAATATAATTGTGGGACAATAGCAAACTTCTTATAACTTTATAGACACAACCAGAACTGCTTGGTAATCAGGTTTAATTTTTCAGGGTATAACTCCTAATAATTTAGCTAACTATACTTTTTAGAACTGAATGTTAAACCCTTGAAATGATTCAGAAACTGTTGAGTTAGGGCCCAGAAATACCCCATTTTAAATATTATTGCTAAACTGCTGCTATAAGCCAAATGTCATAATTTTCAGAAAAAGTTTAGCATTTGCAACATACATTTCCGCATATATAGCAATTAAGATCTTAATTTACAGAGATGAAAATATTGCCCATTTAAAGTAAGATATATGGAGTAAGTATTAAGAAATGTTAGTATTTTTAATGTACTTTACTAATTCCATTAGAAGGAAATTTGTTTTATCAATTCATATATTTATTCAAAATATTACAGAGATAAAAAGTAAATTATTGTACAACAAATAAATGTATGAGGATGACATATTTTCTTTTGATGTGTGGATTAAATACATTTGTATGAGATGTATTCACACTTGTGTATGAGTGTGCATGCATCTATATATGTGAGTGTGGAGGATGGAGAAGCACATTGGAAATCTTCCTCTTCTGCTCTCTATCTGATGTTTGAATCAAGTATCTCGCTGCCCTTGGATCCCACTCTCTTGCACTGGTTTGACTGGCCACAGAGTTTCACAGTTCAGTGTCCATTTGTAAATGAAATGATTGTATATATGGAACATTTCTAAAAGTCCACAAAGTGTTAGAAGTAATAAATAGATTATCTAAATACATAAGGTACAAAATAACTACGAAATAACTATGCAAACACCAGTAGCATTTCTATCCATTAATAGCAAAGTGTTTTGTAAAAATAATATCCTGAAACTGCATAGCATAATTAATAACAATAATTTGTACTCCATTAATATTCAAACTTTCCAGGCATACAAGGATGGAATGCCAATTTTCAATAAATGATGGTGGAAACATACAGAAAAATGAAAGGTTGCTTTATCCTAGGTCATATGAAAAATCAATACAGATAGCAAATCTATGTCTTATTGTACATTATCTTCAATTAATGTATGCTTCAATAACATCTCTGATAATCATTAATTCAACTTGTAATATCTTCTCCCAATTTTCTTTAAAAAACTGAGTAAAAATGCAACAGTTGGAAAAATAAGTAGTGGGAAAGTAACATTTGCTCACCTAAAAGGTATAATTAAAACGCATTTTTTAACTTTTTATATACCCTTAAGGATACTTTGCTTCAGTTCATTGAATTGAGCTAGAGAAGTTGGTTCTGCATTGAGAATAATCATCAATAAAATGTTCTACTCAATTTGCATTAAGTATTTTTAAAAGTAAAGTCATCAGTGTCAATGTTTTCACCAGGTCTGAAATATTTCATGCATTCAGAAGGCAATCAACACTACATGGAAATTTTCACAGCTAAAATCTTTAAGATTTCTCTTATTGTTCTGATTTTTAAAAATTCAGTAATTGATTGATAAAATTAAATCAATATTTTCTCTAGTGTAATCAAAAACAGAAACTTGACTCCAAGTTAACTGTGGGTATTCAGTTCTTCTATATTACAATAATAAAATTAGCTATATGAGTTTTTTTAATTTCCTTCCCCTTTTAAAACTGCAGATGTTTGAAACTTTATTTCACCACAAATTAATGTTAATACTACACATAGTAAAACATTGAATACTGTTTAAGCAAATGAACTAATGTGAGAATATTTCATTATAAGTAACTGCATACTACGTAAACTGGTTGAATGTTTTATGTATATTAATGATACCCAACACTAAATTATTATCTTTGAGATTTCAGAATGATGAAGATCAATTAATCAAAGACAGCTCATGCTAGAGAGAATGTGGAATAAGGGGAACAGTCATCCAGTGCTCATGGAAGTGAAAACTGGTACAGCACTATAGATATCAGCATGGCAGTTCCTCAAGAAGATGGGACTCAATCCACCTCAAGATCCAGCTATATTACTCTTGGGTATATGTGTAAAGAATGCCTCATCCTATCACTGAGATACTTGTTCAACCATACTCATTACTGCTCTATTCATAACAGTCAGGGGTTGAAAACAACCTAGATGTTCTTCAATACACAAATAGATAAAGAGAATGTGATATAGTTACAAAAGGGAATATTACTCATCTATGAAAAAGAAAATAAATCCGCTGCTAAATGAATGGAACTGGAGGAAAAACATTGTGAGTGAGGTAACCCATATCCAGAAATACAAATATGGTATGGTATGCCTTATTTGTGGACATTATATGTTAAGTCAATTGGTGTGGGTCAATGAACTGTATTCTGTCAATTATATTTTAAATAAACTCTGATTGGCCAGGAGCCAGGCAGGAAGTTTAGGAGGGACAACCAGACAGGAAATAGAGGTGGGTCAATGAGAACAGGAGAATTCTGGGAAGAAGGAAGTTCTAGTCTGCAGTTGTTGTGACCCATCCACAGAAGAAGCAAGATGTGACTGCCACATTAAATAAAGTACCAAGCCACGTGGCTAGCACAGACAAGAATAATGGGCTAATATAAGTTATAAGAGTTAATAAGAAGCCTGAGCTAATGTGCCAATCAGTTTATAACTAATGTAGACCTCTGTATGAGTTCTTTGGGACTTAACAATTGCAGGAACTGGGTAGGACAGAAACCCCCATGACAACAGTCAATGATAATAAAACGACCAACGACAGACCCACAGGAGTTAGGTATAGAGTAGGGGGCTTGGGAGTGACTGAGAGGTCTCCTTAGGAAAGGGAAATAGAATAGATATGTGTGGATGGATTTGCAGGGGTTGTTTTCTTCATTGACACTGATGTGGACTGGCCCAGCTTAGTGTGTGTGGTGCTATCCCCGGACATGTGGTCTTGGGTTGAATTAAAAAGCCAGCTAAGCAAGTCAGGGTTAGCAAAACAGTAAGCAACATTTCACCACAGTTTCTGTTTCAATTCCTCCCTTCAGGTCCTTGTCCTGCCTTCACTTCATAATATATTGTAAAATATAAGATGAAATAAACCTTTTCTCTCCCCCACAAAAAATTACATATCTCTTGTTATACTATTTGAGACACTATAATACTATTCTTTATTGAAAAGTCAACATGGTTAAAAAGAACAATGACACAGTGAGGATCACTACTTCAAAATAAGAAAAGAATATATCCTACCTGTCACTGAAAATGCAGATAAATATTCTTACACGACAATATTAGCAACTTTAATGGAAACACAGTGAACAAAATTGTCATTGATTATTTTTTAAAACTATAACATAGAATTTATATAAGTATATACACACAGTTCCATGTATATATAATTGCTGAGAATCCCAGTGAGTATCACATATATACTATAAAGGTCCTTTACCAATAAGCCACACCTTTGCCATAATCATAATCCTAACCTTTGGCCATCTTTGTTTCAAATGCTTTGTATGCAAATGCTATGCATTTAAGCATAGCAAGTTGTGACAATACTGAAAGAATGAGGAAATATATAATTTTCCAACATATAAAATGAATGAATGAGAAAAATTTAGATGTGTATTTATTTTTGGTGTTTAAGACATATGAACTTTGTACATCCTAGCATTGTTTCTGTGGATAGTTTAATTTTAATTAAAAAAGGAAAATGCTTGAAAATAAAGTAACTAAGATATCCTGGTCTAGGATATTTGTGTTGATAATTTTTTGGTGCTTCCAAAATCATTCTTTATTTTATATGCATTTAATATACATATATACATTATAATATTGCATACATATTGTATACATTATTTAAATACATTTTTAAGATTCTCATTTCTGGACATTCACAGTGTTGTCTTCTTCAATTCTTGAGAATGACAAATATATACACACAGATACAATATTATGTTATGCTATATTATATTACTTATATTTTATTATATGTAATCAAAAGACTCAATTATCTTGGAATAATGAAGCAGACTGTATTAGGCTAATCATAAAGTCAGCAATTGTTAGATGCTTTTCTCATTAATGTTGGTAGTGATATAGTTCATAGTTAGTATCTTCTAACAGAAGAATAACTTCCAGACTCCCTAGGCGTGTTGGCTTCACCAGGCAAAGATGAGATTCTAACATTATTTACTCTGTTTGGGCTTAAGTGACTTTGCTCAGTCTCCATATGCCAGCTCTCTAGATTAGTCTGAAGAAAAGACCCTTGGGCCAGATCCTGGTTATGTGGCATAAAAGAGAATGTTAGTTATGCAGGGCATTCACAAATGTATGCGGTGCCACTCAGTACCATCCACAAAGGGTCCATTTTATAAGTTGTCAAAGAAGCCATTGTGGCTGAATGATACCAGAGAAAAGCTGTCAGTTCCATTCTTAAATTGACATTCCACACATGCTGCTGTCAGCGGACAACCCTTAATGAACTTACTCTCCTTCCTTTCTTCCCCTGCTTCATTTGCTCTCCTCTTTCTTATCTGCTCCTCAAATAGGCAACAGTTGACGATGTATAAAACTCTTGGCAAAGTGGCTTCTGTAAGAGGCCATCCTGTGGGTACACTGACAGCTATTTAAAGAACCTTGGAGGGTGTCATCATGACGTGTTTGTTTCTCAAGTACTCAACAGTGATTGTAACAGAAACTATGGCATCTCCCAGGGGACTGTCAATCAAGCATTTGAAAGTTAGGGACAACAACAACAATAAAAATGCGTGATTTAAGGAAAACAATAAATAGTTTTGCAATCTTATCTGTTAAAAAGGGAAAAGGTAACAATGCCTTGTCGGATGCTGTGGAGCTGGACACCCAGCCTGTGATGCTTTTGACAATGAAGAGCAAGAGGCACATGCCTCAGTCTGAAGTAAAGGATGAGACACAAGCTGGCTGTTAATTCTCTTGACATCTCTATTGTGCTCCTAGCCACTGGAGTTGCTTGTGCTAAATAACCCATCAATGAAGGGAGTGGCCTGTCACTCCTGTTAATTTGCATAATAGTATTCTTATTGCTATATATTCTCAAACTTAAATATACAAGGTAGACAGTCTTTAACCCTGCCTGCTGGCAGATCTCTATGAAGATGACAAGCAAGCAGGCTGGGCTCTTGTTGTCAGAATTGTCCTGTTGGGGATATCCAGTGACTGACAGCTGTTGGGCTGGAGGAAAAGGAGATTTTTACATCTGTTTACTGCCTTCAAGTTTCATCATGGCCTCCCGACTGACTATTGTCATTCATGGATGCTGCAGAATCCCTACCCATCCAAAGTCGATGCCAAAGAAAGGCAGGACAAGGACTAGAAATAATCACTCTGAGAGAAACAAACTGCGCGTACTACTTACTGCATAGTGAAAGAATGGAATCGACTCACAGCTAGAATATAGCATTCTTAACATTCTTAGGCAAACATGTCATTCATTGTTGCTGTCAAGATGAAACAGAAATCTTAAGTGTTATGTGTTCTTGATATGAACACAAGTTTAAAGTGCTCAAATTGTAACTAGACTGTTTGCTTTAACACATTTATGTCTTATTGCAGATAGCATTACTATATATTTTTATTGTAGCAATACATTTGTCTAAGCCGAATGGAGATTTCTGTGGCAATATATTAACAGATTTACCCACACTTGTGCATTTTCAGATGGTGTTCTATTTTGTTTTGTTTACTGCTTGACACTCAATCTCACAATCTTGCTGGACAATCATGTAGTAATGTCTCATTTCAAATCAGAAGGAGTAATAGAATTTGAGGCTTATTCAAAACATTGGCAGAGAAAAGATATTGCAGATTTACTTGAATAAAAAAAAGTTGATGGAATTTCCGTGCCAACTGTGTTATCTAAATCTTTCAGAAAAACATTTCTCTGTAGTATATAATTTATTCAATCTGTGTGGGTATTGTAGTACTATTGAAAAATCTTTCTATCACCTACTGGCTTAAAGGCAATGAGATTATTAAGTCCTTTGATCCAAAGCTAAAATTTTTATAGTCAATATTACAACACAGATGTACTTTCTAGTTCAAAATGGATTGAGTTATGCATAACCTGAAGAAATATATCAATATCATCGAGTACAGCTTCATATGCCAAGTGAATCTAAAACCTTGAAATATATATTAACCAAAAATGCCAGGAACCTCAAATTTGGTATATCTAAGGTTTTTTTTTAATGAATTAACTACATATGAGTATACATGGATTTCATAAATATTGTTAGTATGTATGCATGCACATATGTATTGATTTTCTTTCATGTCATTCAACAATAAAATAATTGAAAAATGCATATTCTCAT
Organism: Microtus pennsylvanicus; assembly: GCF_037038515.1. Lineage (NCBI taxonomy): Eukaryota > Metazoa > Chordata > Mammalia > Rodentia > Cricetidae > Microtus > Microtus pennsylvanicus. The sequence goes on along the minus strand of NC_134579.1, from coordinate 6,148,837 downwards.
AATAAGCATTTAAATTTTTGTTATGTTAAAAACAAGTTTCGTTTCTCCCTTCCACTTTTTGGCCATTATAGTTTTGATAGAATACATCCCATGTTCCTCTTTTTGGGTCTGGCTTACCTCACTCAGGATAGAACTAATACATGGGCACAATGAAACAAAAGACAATTGCTATGAGGAAATCAAGCTAGAACTGAGATGAAAGCCTCTTCCCTGCTGGCTAGCTTCAATACTTCCAGAAGGCATTACTCATGCTACTAGGGCAACAAAGACACCTGTGGCCTTATCTGGAATTTTTTATGCCAAGGAGCATTCTATTTTGTAAAACACTTCCATTTTAATTGAACAGTGACAATCCTTTTTTATTGATATTTATTGAGCTCTACATTTTTCTCTGCTCCCCTCCCTGCCTTCCCCCTCCCCCCTTTCAATCCTCCCCCAAGGTCCCCATGCTCCCAATTTACTCAGGAGATCTTGTCTTTTCCTACTTTCTACTTCCCATGTAGATTAGATCTATGTAAGTCTCTCTTAGTGTTCTCATTGTTGTCTAAGTTCTCTGGGATTGTGATTTGTAGGCTGGCCTTCTTTGCTTTATATTTAAACGACACCTATGAGTGAGTACATGTGATAATTGTCTTTCTGTGTCTGGTAATACCACTTTGGGGTATATATCCAAAGGATGCTCAATCGTGCCACAAGGACATGTGCTGGACTATTTTCGTATCAGCTTTGTTTGTGATAGCCAGAACCTGAAAACAACCTAAATGGCTCTCGACTGAAGAATGGATAAGGAAAATGTGGTACAATTACACAAGGGAGTATTACACAGCAGAACAGTGACAATTCTTTAAAATACAGTAATTAGGTCTCTAGTCATAAACTGACTTGTTTCTCAGGATTTTTGCCTTTCCTTACTTGTGGAATGGCCAGCTAGAAAAGATGCTTTTTTCACTAATTTTCTTATTTTACCTAACTACTTATGGGTTTTTCCTAGCAAGTGCCAACTGCATGCCAAAAACAAAAACATAACATAACAAAACAAAAGGGAAAAATTTCAAACTTCCCCATTCCCGCCCTTTAAATACCCTAGCTCATAAGTGAATGGCGGGCTCTAATTGCTACAGACATCTTCCAAATGTTTTATCCCCAAAATAAGAGTCTAAACTATCTTAAGTTAACTGAGCCCCTTGTCTGCCTTTCCTTTTCACTGACCTTTCGCCTGTGACTTTTAACACCAATCCACCAAGCAAGATGTGCCATTCCATGTGAAACGCTATGAGTAATATAGGGATAGCCATCCAATCTTGTCTGGCACTCTCCACAAGAGAAAATTCAAACCTGTTATTATAAACACAGTTTAGAAAGCACGGCTGCAGGGGTATTAGTCCTAGAAAAGAATTTACTACCCTTTTGGGGCAATTTGTAATCGTATTAAGATGCCCTCTAAAGACTTATATTCATGGGCAAATAAATAATACTCATTGACGAATAAGAAAATCTTTTCTTTGCATTATGTAGCAGCAAATGTAAAGAGGATTCAGGGTTCATATGGACAAATAATGGCTGAAAATCCAGCCACAAACAGGATATTTATGTCATCTTCTCTGAGGCTCAGGGAACACGCTGAGAGATGGAATAGAAACAATACAAGAAACAGAAGACAGAAAGAGGAGTGAAATGCTGCTCCTTGTATTCCTCAGCCAGTTGAGTCATGACTCCCACTAACTGTGACTAGATAAACTGGGCCTATGGATAGTTGATAAGGGATCATGGAGAGACACATGTACTCTTTACTCCTTCTAGGTGAACTATAAGATACCGATGGATTCTGCACACAAAGAAAAGTCTATGTCTCCAGTTGTTTCTCACAGAGAAGACTATGTGTCTCATGGACAGTTTCACATCTATGGTCACATAGATGACCCTGATTAAGCTCAATGAACACAGCTAGCTAGCTAGCTAGGAATAGATAGATAGATAGATAGATAGATAGATAGATAGATAGATAGATAGATAGATAGATGATAGATAGATATCAGTGTATAAAGGGGATTTGTAGAAAGACAGAAAAAGTTAGTAGGAGTGGGAAGGAGACTAAATGGAATATTACAATAATCAGAATATACTTTATGCATATATAACATTATCAAGGAACAAAATCAGTAAATGATAAAAAAATTAAAAAGAAAGATCAAAAAACAAAAAAATATTATTAGAGGGCTAATTATTTTGTTTCTGTTTTTCTTGTTTACTCTCTAAATACAAAAACACTTCAGAATGATTATTGAGAAATGTTTATGCTTTGTGTGAAAAGAAAACAAGAAAACCCAACCTTGAGAAACAACTCAGCAGTTAAGAGTACTTGTTCTACCAGTGGACTCAGGTTCCATTATTATCAGCACCTGGATGGTAGCTCACAACCATACAGTTCCAAGGGATATGACCCTCTCTTCTTGCATCTATAGACACGTGGGGTACACACACATATGTGTAGGCAAAATCACTCACACCCATAAAGTAAAATTACATAAATAAAACTAAACAAAAATTTTTAAAAGAAAACAAGAGTAACCTCTAATGCAGAATCATCTGTCCAGTTCTGTGTCTACATCACTATAAACACAATGCATTTGTGACTTGATTAGGAATTCTACATTGTTTGTTTTATAAAATGCATATTAACATAGGCACAAGTTTATTGAATGCAATTATGAAGTTATATGGCAGAGAGTTCTTGAAATTATTTTAGTATGCATGTCTAATATGATTTTCAAAATTTGCATGTCAATTTTATACAATTCTTTATTCAATCACCTGATTATTCAGCAAAGGAACAATGATATAATCGTCTTGTATTACTAGGATAGAGTAACAAACAAAAAAATATCCTATCCTCACATGAAGCATACAGTGCAGAACAAGGGAGACTAATTAACGGATTGATAAATTCTATGATTATCAGACAATAATGGGGTAAATAAAGCATAAGTAAAGATAGTGACTTTAGGACAAATGGTCCATGAAAATGTTTGAGAAGATAAGACTAAAGAATTGAGCCAAGTAGATATTAGGTAAATGCATGTCTAATAAAGGCGAGAGCTTGAAAATACTCCAGAGACCACATTCCACCAATGATGATTTAGGAAGATGAGGGCTATAGTTTAAAAAACAAGGCCAGAGATAAGTGAAAACAAAAATTAAGTCAATGCCTTTTGCCTGCAAGGTCATATTTTAAAATTAATAATAGCTAACTCTAGTCATTTTATCTTAACCAGTCATATGAAAGAGAAAGAAGCAGAGGAATAAATCCTTGCCATTATAGAATTTTATGACACCAATTTCCATCCTTCACTTCTTTCTCTGGACTCCCTACCTTATAATGGCTTTACCTAACCAACACATACAACTTCAGACATTTAATAAATCATCGTTGAATCTAGTTGACCTTTACATCAAGAATTCAAAGATATTTTGAAACATAACATAAATGTACTTAGGAATTTGTATATTCTAGATGGGATGTATTGACACTTTAGAAACAGCTCTACATTGACATTCATGAAATACAATATTTTGAGAGATTCCAGGACCGTGATCAAACTTCACAGCACTAGCTTAGGCCATTTTTTAAGTTGTGGGTCATGGTACCACATGGGGTTGTGTAACTCAATGTGGGGGGTCTTGAAAATTTACAAACAGTGAAAGTTTTATAAACACACAATGACCAAAAATTATTCAAAATCAAGTATGTAATGAGTCCAAGGTGCTTCTGGCACTGTTTCCCTAGGTTACATGGTAAAATTTCACTTCAGCCCTGGTTCTAAACACACTCACATGTACACTTTATCCTTGTGTGTTAAGACTTGCAGTGTTTTTACTTTCCATACAAGACTTTCTCTAACAGAAACAGAAGTTTGATTAAAGGAAACAAAAGTAGTATGTTTCTATTACCTTTCCTCAGTATATATGAAACTAGTAAATGTTTTAATTGGATTTATAAAAAGCTTGACCTTTCAAAATGCCTTTTGAATTGCTAACCTGAGGTTAGGATAGAATTTCCAACAATTTCTTAATTTGCTCTAAATATACTTCTTTATTTGTATTATATAGTTGTACAAAGAAGGGTTCTCAGCATTGAATATTAAAAAATCAAAATGTACCTCATCTCCCCCACGTGAAGTTCAAGGATCCTTGAAGAAGTGGGGACAGAAAGGTTATAAGAGCCAGAAGCAATGAATGATAGCTGGAAACATCGTCTTCTAGACACAGAGAGCAATTTAACTCACAGTGGTTGTAAAAGCATGCACAAATCCTGTGAAAGTCAGAGCCAAACCAAAATCCAACCTGGAGAGGGCAGTAGGGCAAACAATCCCACCCCTAGCTGTAGAGCTATTGATAACTCTTAGGCTCTGAGAGAGGCAGTATCAATTGTCAACCATGCTTCAGTGGAAAACCACACATCAAGAATATTTGGGCAGCACAATTTGGTTTTGACAAAAAGTGGGCATGGGGGATTATGAAACTGATTGGGTAGAGAAGGGAAAAAGGTAGTGGATCTTGGAAGAGTTGGGGATAATGGGAGTGGTGGTAGCAACTTTGATCTAGCCACATTTTTGGAAATTCTCAAAAAAAATTAATGGGGAAAAAAGAAAACCAAAATGTTGATCAAGTTTGAAAACTTTAGGATACTCTGTCTTCTTTATTTAAAGATGTCAAGGCTTAATTCTTTATCTAGAAGAAAACAGGAATGCAAACACATGCATTGCATTTGTATTCTGCTTTGGTTTTGTCTTTACTAAATAGTAAAATGACATGAGCACCGACGTGTTTTAAAATAAAAGTGTTTCTTATGAGTCATCAATAAATGTTTGACTTTGCATCAGTTTTACACTCCAGTATACTTCAGTCAAGCAGAAGTTTCATAATCAAAAGGCAGTCATGAATGGAAAAGAATGTAAAAGCTCCGCCTAAAATATAATAAATTCCCACAAGTCAAAGAGTATATTTGCTTTAATTTGAAAATTGTTACTTTAATGGATAATAATCAAATTAATGTAGGCCTATAAAATAGGCATCACTGGAATCATATGCAGAGCCAAAGTACAAGCTTCTATTTATGATGAGTGACAACATCAAGAACCTGAAGACTTCAATAGAAGGAGTATTGATTAGAAGCAGCTTGCCCTGTCTTCTGTGCAGTTTTGATGTTATGATTAAATTTCTTTTGCGATGTATTGATAATAGTGTTAATAATGATTGAATATGTTAGTTATGCAATAAGCTTAAAATCAATGGCAAGGAGAACAATATATTTACTCCTTATTTTGCAACATACTGTTTTTTCTTTTCAATGAAGAAAATACAATCTTGTATTCTTCTTCAACACTGTAATAGTATCTAATTAATGAGATTACCAAAAGAATGAACATGTTAATTTAGTAGGACTGAAGATTTAAGAGCTATCATAGTCTCTCTCTCTCTCTGGTACAGCAGCATGTTTTTTTACATTGACATATGAAGAAGAAAACTGTAATTTTTATGTTTCTAAGAGTACAAGTAGGACTTGTGCCTGATGAGGCCCTCTCCTTCCTAGAGAGGCCCTCTGTGTTTCCTTGTGTAGTGCCGACAATATGTCCTCTTGGGGTGACAGGTCTGAGAAAACTTCATAGGGGGATTGAGCATGTTCCCAAGGATGGAGTCCTCACGACATAAACTACTTTTGAAGTGACTGTGAAAGTTTTACTCTTGGATGGGGAATTGAATCTCAACATGAAGCCTGGAAGGACACAGTCTTCCAAACCATCCCAGCAGGTAAGATTTGAGTGTATGATTTGAGAGAATACAACAGAAATAGGACGAGAAATCTGAAGGCCCTTTAGAAAGTTTCTCCTCGAATGTGAAGACAGCAGGGCGTCAGCACCAGTAAATCACAGGCCATCAAGAGGAAGAAAGCAACAATGGAATGAGAGAAATGTGAGGGACCTGGACGCAGGACCTATTGGCTTACTTTAAGGACTATACTCTGAACAAGAGATGGACATACTGAGGGCTTGGAAGAAGAGTTATATCATTTTCTTGGGTTTCAAAAAGTAATAATTTGACTTCTACTTTACAAATACAACAAAGGGAACCATGACTGGATGAAGGGAAGAAAATCCAGGGAGAGATAACAGTATCTAGGGACAGAGGGAATAAAGATCTTTTAAAATATACTATATAAAATAAATATTAGGATGATATCCTAAATATTTGAAGTTGGCCCACACTAACACATGTGTCTTTAATGCCTGCTCTTGTTAAGTGACAGCTGGCATATGTCAAATCTAAGCACAGACTAAGCTACAAAGTAAGGGACTTATTCACTAAGCAAAAATTAAGCTGAATAAATAATATTAAATTTAGGGGTGCCGTAGAAACAAACACAGGGAGCAAAAATGAACAGGAAATGGGAAAATAAAATTTTGTTTAGCAACATGAGTGTCCTTGGAAGCATTTGCTGTGGGACAATGGTCTTTCATTCTGTCACTTGTATTATTTTATTTTTTTATTATTATTACAAATTTTTACCTCCTCCTCTCCTCCCATTTCCCTCCCCCTCCCTCCATTCCCCCTTCTCCTCCCTCTCCAGTCCAAACAGCAGTTAAGGTTCCCTGCCCTGTGGTAAGTCCAAGGACCTCCCCCCTCCATACAGGTCTAGGAAGGTGAGAATTCAAACAGACTAGGTTCCCACAAAGCCAGTAGATGGAATAGAATCAAAACCCAGTGCCATTGTCCTTGGCTTCTCAGTCAGCACTCATTGTCAGCCACATTCAGAGTCTGGTTTGATCACATGCTCCATCAGTCCCAGTCCAGCTGGCCTTGGTGAGTTCCCATTAGATCAGCCCCACTGTCACAGTGGGTGGGCACACCCCTCGCGGTCCTGACTTCCTTGCTCATGTTCTCCCTCCTTCTGCTCCTCATTTGGACCTTGGGAGCTCAGTCTAGTGCTCCAATGTAGGTCTCTGTCTCTATCTCCGTCCATTGCCAGATGAAGGTTCTATGGTGATATGCAAGATATTCATCAGAGTGGCTATAGTATAGGGCCAGTTCAGGCACCCTCTCCTCAGCTGCTCAAGGAACAAGCACCTTGGACACCTGGGAACCCCTCTAGAGTCCAGTCTCATGCCGACCCTCAAATGGCTCCCTTAATTAAGATATATACTGAGAATGGCTCAGCCATTAAAGGCTAGGCTCACTTGTATTATTTTTAATAAAATGCTGATTGGCCAGCAGCCAGGCAGGAAGTAAAGGCAGGTGGACAAGTCAGGAAGTAGAGGCGGGGCAATGAGAATGCTGGGAAGAGGTAAGCATAGTCTGCAATTGTGACCCAGCCTCAGAGGAAGCAAGATGTGACTGCCTTGCCAAAAAAGGTACCAAGCCATGTGGCTAACTCAGACAATTATTTTGGGTTAATGTAAGTTATAAGATTAGTAAATAAGAAGTCTGAGCTAATAGTCCAATCAGTTTATAACTAATGTAGACCTCTGTGTGATTCTTTGGGACTTAATGGATGCAGGACAGAAAACCTTGGTCAAAAAACATTGACTATAATGGTTCAGGAGCAAAATGAACTAAGTAAGATCTACTTGGAATAAACCAAGAAACATTGTCAGAGGAGAATTAGAAGAGAGTGTTATAGATAAACCTTAAGATCTTCTAGAGAGGATCAAAGGTAATGTAGTTCAGAAAATTAAGAGGGTAAAAGCTTTTACCCAGATGTATAGAGAAATAATATGTATGCTCACACAAACATGCACAACACATATCTTATTGCATAGGGGAGGACAAAGGAAAACATATAGAAGACAATTCAGAAAGGGTGGAAAATAACCCCAGAAATAGATTACATAATGCTATATTGACCTTGAATTTTCTAAATGCTAATGAGAAAGAAACAACAGCAACAGAGAAACATTAGATGAAAAAAAGTCTTCTGAATTAAATCAGCCCATGTATTTCAAAGATATGTTGACCTCACAATAGATCCCATAGGTGTGATACATTGGGAAAGGGGTTTTGCTCTTGTTTCCACTGAAGAAAATTTTGGATACCATCAAAATTAACAAAGATTCAGTTTGAAATAAAGAAACCTCTTGAAAATGAGAAATGACAACTTATCCACAATAGTGACAACCATACGGATGGTAAGGAAACCTCAAAAGGGTAGGGCAGGGTTCTGTTTTTGTCTATGCATGAAAATACTCATTTTCAAAAATTCAAGAGACCCTGGATGTTTGGATGCCTTACAGAAGGAAAAATAATTACCAATAAGGCTCATCAAGAAAAAGAAATATGCTTTGTAAAGACAGGTGATAAAAATACATACATAGACACACACATATACATACACACACACATATGAATATATAGAGATGGCTTTGGAGTTGGACATTGGTTCTGTCCCTCTCTAAATCCAAGCATGTTGATAAAATAAAAATTCAGAGTTTCTGTCTCATATCAGCAGCCATGATATGGGACAAAAAGAAAAAAGAATTTAGAAAAATTTTTACTTTTCTTCATATCTATTTTTGTCTCTACTGTACCTTTCATTGAATATATATGTCTGTATATGTGTACATAAATAATGTTTACATTTTCCATAATGAACAATGAATTTTCCTGCAGTAATTGTTGACGTTTCCAGGAAGAAGATGGAGCCCCACAACAATAACTCCACTTGGTTGATATGACATCATGATGCCGATAGCACTAAGTTTTGATAATTCCAGTTTTGGGGTACCAGCTGCTCAAGATGTTTCCAACTTGGTTTGCTGAAATGGTGCACTTTTTTACAATGTTCTGGCCAGAACTTCAAATAGGAACCTCCGAAAAACCCTACCAAATACTCAGACTATTTGCAGTTATACAAGACAGTAATCTTGGAATTTAACCATCATTTTACTTTCATTTGATCCCATAGAAACAATGTCGGCCACATGACAGCTGGAAGTAATTAGAAGACCATGTTCTCTTTCCCAACAAAGTTTGTCCTCAGGGCTAGGGACATCATTTAGGGGTTGATTATAATTGGTATAGGGTTAGGGGTTGGGGGAAATTTTGTAGACACTATGATCTCTTTGAACAAAAAAAAAGGGGGAATTTGGATGGAATAATAGATTAGTGTGAGCTTACACTAATAAAATAGTGAGTAATGGAGTGAATATTTGTGAGTTATTATATATATAGGCAATTACATTGGTATAGATACTTTTATATTAATACAAAGTTAAGTTATATTGAATATTGTATGAATTCATGTTTCTATCTCTGCTTTAAACATTTTTATATATTTATATATTTATCATATTGCAATGTACATTTCTACCTCTAATCAAGATACTTATACATTGTTTACATTTTGAGGCCCTTGTCCTCACTTGTTGCACAGTTGTTATTGTTATTGTATAATATTCTAATATAAAGTCTTAGTCTTTAAGTTTTATAGGTATTAAGAATCATAGGTCAATAGTCATCTATGTTTGTTATACTTATAAGTTGGACTAGTCAGGTTCTTTAGATACATAGAGATTATATTCTGCATAGATAGGTAGCCTGAAACAACTTCAAAGAGCAGTAGAGCAGTAGAATATGGCATTTAAATAATTTAGGGTTCTGCTGAACTGAGACACAACTGCTCCTGGAAGCACCAAACTGTTCCCGAGAGAATGTTGAGCACTGAAGACACTCCACTTAGACCCTGTTTTCTTCATGGCAAAACTTGCCTTTGGGCAAAGAACTGCCCGTGCCTCAACCATTGACAAGGTACATGGTATCTGGAAATGGATAAGCAGGACTGTCAAATCTTGCAAAGACAGGGTAAGATGGTTTTGAAAAATTTCCTGCCTCTGAAAATGGTTCAGTTATTCTAGGCCTTAGCCAAAGTTGGTTGCTTCAATGTTGCAAATGACCAGCTAGTCAGTTGTCTCTGTCATTTGTTGCACATTTTGGAAGTTGCTTGATTGCACTTCCAGCTTACTAAAGTAATATTATTTCCCTTCTTGGATCTTTGATGGGGTTGAAGACTAGATAGTTGCAGTTACTTTCCTCTCATGACTTGGCCAAGTTATTTATTATAAAAAACTTAGGATAGGATAATTATTGAATATATATTGTATATAATTTTGTATTAGGCTTAGAAATCTCTTATTTAAACAAAAGGTGGAGGTGCTATAGGAAGTCTTTTTTTTTTTTTTGTTCAACCAGTGGTTACCCACCCACTAGGGCATGGCCTCTTATACTATTTATGCCTATGTAGAGCTTGTACCTGCTCTCTTTTCTGACTGCGGGATTCAGTTTCTGATCACCATTCCAGCAGAGGATTCTATTTCTAAGTCTATCCCTCAATAAATAACCATCTATTTCTCAATTCTGATCTAGTGTGGGATATTTTTTAAGCATCCTTCTTCAAATGTGGGGTGAATGACAAGGTGATTTTGCTTTTGTTTGACTGCCAGAATTACTAGTAAACTTCTGTCCAGCTCACGCTGTAACTCACCCAGGATTGTGCATGATAGCTGTAGGAGTGTGTGACCATTTTTTTAATAGACACTCTGCCACTGAGACTGACAATAATGATCTCTTACTGAGGATGTAGGTGAGAACATACTTCTAGGTTTGCACAGAAGGGAAGAAGGGATGAGAGATGCACTTGCCAAGCTTTCAATTCTTTGACACAATCCACTGAGCAATACTGGCCATGTGCTCTCAGCTAAGTACAAGGAGAGTAGAAAACCTTTGGGAGCAAAGGGAGACTTGGTTTGCAGCAAAAGTCAGCTAGACACCTGATGCATGAAGATGATTGGGATAGAAAGGTGTAGGTAATTAGCTTTCAGCTCAGATGGGGAAGTTTGCCTTTTACTTTCGAATTTCACCTTGTGCTTGCCTGAGTAAAACTCCTGCGAGTAAACAGAAAATATGTAAAGTTCGCCTCAGTTAAAGAAGGAAATGGAGTAAGAATCACAGCAGTTCCCTGAACTTTACCATGGACTGCACATTTCTTAATGAAACATTTTCTTTTCTTTTCTAACCCTTGCTCACTTCTCCATGCTGAGTGCTTCCTGGCTTTATTGCATTGTAGCTCAGATGTACTTATTGGTTTTTATGTTCACCCTACATACCCACCACACCTTAAAAGTCAGCATTCCCTGGGTTATTTTTGTTTTATTTTGTTTGCCTGCTGTTTTTGGAATTGGTCTCACTTTGCCCAGGCTAATCTTACATTGCAACTGAAAATTCAGTTTGAATAGAACTGCAGGAGTTAACCTACGTGCCCCACTATGTGCAGCACAGCTTTGGTTAGACTGCTTTTTGCTTACAATGACAATCCAGATTGTACAACACTGCTCTGAATCATTTATGATCCATGTACCCATTACCCTCTACAGGGCAGAACCATGAAAATCTGGCTTTTGCACTCAGTCATTAAAAGTTACAAACACCTTCTTATTTAGCTTCTCTAGGATCACAAATTATATGCTCAATGTCCTTTATTTATGGCTAGAAACCAATTATGAGTGAGTACATCCCATGTTCATCTTTTTGGGTCTGGGATACCTCACTCAGGATAGTGTTTTCTATTTCCATCCATTTGCATGCAAAATTCGAGAAGTCATTGTTTTTTACTGCTGAGTAGTACTCTAATATGTATATATTCCACACTTTCTTCATCCATTCTTCCATTGAAGGGCATCTAGGTTGTTTCCAGGTTCTGGCTATTACAAATAATGCTGCTACCCTATCTTATAGCCATACTGATGAATATCTTGCATATCATCTTAGAACCTTCATCTGGCGATGGATCGAGATAGAGAGAGACCTAAATTGGAGCACCGGACTGAGTTCTTAAGATCCAAATGAGGAGCAGAAGGAGGGAGAACATGAGCAAGGAAGTCAGGACCACGAGGGGTGCACCCACCCACTGTGACAGTGGGGCTGATCTATTTGAAGCTCACCAAGGCCAGCGGGACTGGGACTGAATAAGCATGGGATGAAACCGGACTTTCTGAACGTGGCGGACAATGAAGGCTGATGAGAAGCCAAGGACAATGGCACTAGGTTTTGATCCTAATACATGAACTGGCTTTGTGGGAGCCTAGCCTGTTTGGATGCTCACCTTCCTGGTCCTGGATAGAAGTGGGAGGACCTTGGACTTCCCGCAGGGCAGGGAATCTGGACTGCTCTTCATTCTCGAGAGGGAGGGGAAATGGGGTGGGGGGAGGGGGAGAGGGGAAAAGGAGTGGGAGGAGGGGGCGATGTGTGGGAGGAGGGGGAGGGAAGTGGGAAATGGGGAGGAGGCAGAAATTTTTTTCAACAACTAAAATAAAATAAAATAAATTTAGTGTGTAAAAAAGCTACAAACACATAGAGCATGCAATTAATAAATATTTCTTGAATGAATGAATATTTCCTTGCCTTTGTTTTGCTGTGTTTAGTCTTTTAGCTTTTCATGACGTGCAGATTCTTCCTAATCCAACTGTTTTGCTTTCTCCAGGACCAGTGTGAGATATATCAAATGTTATCTTATATTCCCCAGCATGTCCAGGGTCCTGAGCATCCATTTCTCTTTTTGTTAAGTCTAATATATCTTTGAATAATTAGTATTTAAACCATTAAAGTCTTTCTCTTGGCAAATTACCAAGATAATAATAAAACCACAAAAATGTCTTTTCTCCTGTGCCTTAATAAAATACAATTAAAATTTAATAAAAGCTCTGAATTTCCATTTATCAAATTCTGCACATCCTGAGGGAGGTAGCAGCAGTGTTACAACTAGACCAATTAAATAGACAGTTGTGGTTAAACTCTTTAATCCACATAAAGGTGAGCATAATTCTGTGCTTAACATTCCAGAATTGCTCATAGCGTTTTGAACAGAATGTCCATTTTTATTCAGTCCTGACTATGTTACAAAGAGTCCTTACTGATTATGTTTGCTAATCTAATAATAATGCTGTGTCTATCAGATTACCTACGTTGTCCCCTTTTCTTCTGGATGATTAATAAACTAAAGTCATTATTTTAAACTGTATCTCCCCTCACACAGTTTGATACCATAGGTGCTGCAGAGAAGAAATAACAGCAAATAAATAAATAAATGAAAGGAGAAACTGGAGCACATATTTTTAACTACAAAAAGACATTCCTTTCAAATGTTTAAATATCCATGAAAGATTTTTATAAAATCAAAGTGATAGTTTTTTCATTAAATATGAAAAATAATATATGATAAAACATCACTGAAGAGCAAGTTATCTTTGTTATTCCTTTGAAAATAAACATGATTCAGTTTCTTAAGTTCATTAAAGATTGAAAAGAAAAATCATAGGCTTCTTTGTCAGATATTTTGGGACATTGTCTTGTGCCCTGTAGGTTGCTTTTATATATATTTACATATATATATATTTACATATATATATATATATACACACATATATATATACATTTACATAAGTCTGAGTTCTTGCTATGTTTTTAAATTCTGACCTGTATGGATTGCACTAGAAACTGGGCAGGAAAATTTGGAATTGTTCCTTCTCTGTGCATTAGCTGGCGGTTCTGAGAAAAGGCTAAATCCACAAGTATGTATGTTGTGGTTTGTTTTGACTAACCACAGGATAAACCTTACCACTGCTTAATAAGATATGTAAAATTCCAACATGAAGGGTAAGTTTCATATTTCAAGCTCCATAAATCCTGGTTACAGTTCCCAAAGGAGACATTTTTCAAGAAAGTAGAAAAGCCAGCAAAAATCCAATGTAGATTCCTTTTTATTATTAATTTGAATGTTTTTATGTCCAGAAAAGACAAAATTGATGAGTTTGAAATGTAATCTTCATAGGATTATAAAGAAAATAAAGAGTAGGATTTTAACTATTAAGATCTGAGTCTTTTGAGGATGGTTAATGTTCACATTTTTTAAAAATTGTTGTCAATCTTTGTTATTCTTATTTCTTAAAAAATTCTATGACTTAATATATCCTTAAAATATCAGTGTGGGGTCCTTAACATGTAACTTTTCAAACTAATTTTGATTGAAAAATTCTATTATGGGACTGGAGAGATAGCTCATCAGTTTAAAAGCATTTGTGAAGGTTTGGGGTTTGCTTCCCAGCACGCACAGGATGACCAAAGACAACCCATATCTCCAGGTGTAAGAGGTCTGAAACCCCCTTCTGATCTCTTAAGCACCAGACATGCATTTGGTCCATATACATATCATGTAGGCACAACACTCATACATATAGAATAAAATAATCTAATTTTTAAAATTTAGAAAGTTTTATTTTTAATAAGTGAATACACTACTTAGGATATATAAGTGGCATGAATACACAGGAGGAAAGAGTGAAGATTATTTTGAAGCTAATTAAAACATTGTCATTAGTTTACTAGCCAATAAAGTAATTAAAACTGCTTCACTTGCTTTTATTTTTTAAATATGCTATTGAAACTTTTAATGTTAATTCCAGGAAAAGGAAAATATTGTGACACGTATTTTGCTCCCATTCCATCTGACTAAAATTATGTTAGAGCTAGTTCAATTCTTCCAAATAAATAGAACCAACAACAGCTTTAATCTCTTTCAGCATTAGTTCTCAATTCTTTATTTATGCATATAAGTCTTTATATATATGTGTGTGTGTGTGTATACATATATGTGTAATACCTTAGTATTTTCACTTATCAATCAAACTAAATACTACATTATTTGCACACCTGAGTCAATTTATTGATTTTCTTTTGATAACTGAATTTAAGATTCCTTCAGACCCAGAATTTCTTTTGTAGAGAAAAAGTACTGAACCATCTGCAGCCTCAGAATTATTTTAAAGAATACTCGCTGTATATTGAGATATACAAGCACTTCAAAATATGGCTAAGCACTTTCTTTCAAATTTCAAGTGATATAATGCCAAGATTAGACAGGTTTCCTTTTGTTGTTGTTGTTTGCTGTTTAAAGGCTATACATAATTTGCAATTTTCCCAGTACAATATTTTACTGCAGTCTGGTTGCTCTTAATCTTAACTAGTCAGCTCTGAGAGTAAATTAAAAACTAGGTGTCTGCAGACACAAAAAGAATCAGAATGGAATGAAGAATAGGCTGTGATGAAGAATGGGTACCAAATATTTGGGACGGATGACCAAGAAAACCACAGACATGTTCATGATGTATTATTGGATGCAGCCATTTAGTAAAGTTTATCTGAGAATTATCATTATCAATTCTTAATAAATTTGTGAGTTTCCAGGAAGAGAACTAAATTCTGACTGCCACAGGCTTTAAAGAAAAATATTTCAAACACATATAATGCACTATTTTTTTTTTCATTTTGAGCTCATTGGGTATCCCGTGCAGCTCTTTGAGGTCCTTAAAAATTCATTAGGTGCTTTCTCCACAGAGAGCTTTTTAGTAGGGAAAGCAGCACCGAATAAGGCTGATGTCCCTATTAGATACCTTCTGATACTCTGTTCTCCACGGCTCAATTTGGGGCCGGGGAGGAGGAAGGAAAATTCTCTTACCTAGGACAGTCTACTACAAAATCCGGCCTCTAGAAATTTGGGCCTCTCAACTTTGTGGCTAGGATTTCATCAGTACCATCAATCTTATCTTTTCCTTAGTTAACAGTCAATAGTCAGATGAGGTGGCATGCCAAAGACCTTTCTATTATTATTAGACTAGTCCATTAGAATATCTTACAATCCAGTCTATTTCAAGGCCAAGTGTTGACTTCACCTGGTCTCAGCTTCACTTCATTTCTCTTCCCTTTCCTGCTGGTCTCAAGGCCCTCTCCTGCTACATGGACATAGCTTAAGAGTGTCCCTTAGGGAAACTAACATATACCAGTAGATTGACTCATATAAATAAGGATGGAAAAATATTTTGAAAAGTGAGTCTACTTTTAACTTAATAGTACCTATGCCAGGTACTGGGTGAAAAGGTACAAGAAGCCCTGCATGTTTTTCAGAAATCCTTATCAATATTGAGCTGTTATCATTTCCAATTCATAGATACAAAAATGGAATGTTTGAGTGAGTAAGTAATTTTCCAAAGTTCTCAGCTAATTGAAGAACTCAGGCTCTTTTTTTAACTAAGAAGCTATTGTTCTAAACACGTTCCTACAAAATTAGACATGAGATGAGTCATTCCCGGAAGGGATATTTACAGACCGAGAAGATAACTCTGCCCGGCGAAAGATCGGAGGGCTGTGTGCTACAACCCCAGAACCCACACAAGATGGAAATGGAGGCATGGACCTGTAACACAGTACAGGGGATGTGCATGGAGATGGAAATGGAGGCATGGACCTGTAACCCAGTACAGGGGATGTGCATGGAGATGGAAATGGAGGCATGTAACCCAGTACAGGGGATGTGCATGGAGATGGAAATGGAGGCATGGACCTGTAACCCAGTACAGGGGATGTGCATGGAGATGGAAATGGAGGCATGGAACACAGTACAGGGGATGTGCATGGAGATGGAAATGGAGGCATGGAACTGTAACACAGTACAGGGGATGTGCATGGAGATGGAAGTGGAGGCATGGACCTGTAACACAGTACAGGGGATGTGCATGGAGATGGAAGTGGAGGCATGGACCTGGAACCCAGTACAGGGGATGTGCATGGAGATGGAAATGGAGGCATGGACCTGTAACATAGTACAGGGGATGTGCATGGAGATGGAAATGGAGGCATGTAACCCAGTACAGGGGATGTGCATGGAGATGGAAGTGGAGGCATGGACCTGTAACACAGTACAGGGGATGTGCATGGAGATGGAAGTGGAGGCATGGACCTGGAACCCAGTACAGGGGATGTGCATGGAGATGGAAGTGGAGGCATGGAACACAGTACAGGAGATGTGCATGGAGATGGAAATGGAGGCATGGACCTGGAACCCAGTACAGGGGATGTGCATGGAGATGGAAATGGAGGCATGGAACACAGTACAGGGGATGTGCATGGAGACGGAAATGGAGGCATGTACCTGTAACCCAGTACAGGGGATGTGCATGGAGATGGAAATGGAGGCATGGAACACAGTAGAGGGGATGTGCATGGAGATGGAAATGGAGGCATGGACCTGTAACCCAGTACAGGGGATGTGCATGGAGATGTAAATGGAGGCATGGAACACAGTACAGGGGATGTGCATGGAGATGGAAATGGAGGCATGGAACACAGTACAGGGGATGTGCATGGAGATGGAAATGGAGGCATGGAACACAGTACAGGGGATGTGCATGGAGATGGAAATGGAGGCATGGACCTGTAACCCAGTACAGGGGATGTGCATGGAGATGTAAATGGAGGCATGGACCTGTAACCCAGTACAGGGGATGTGCATGGAGATGGAAATGGAGGCATGGACCTGTAACCCAGTACAGGGGATGTGCATGGAGATGGAAATGGAGGCATGGACCTGTAACCCAGTACAGGGGATGTGCATGGAGATGGAAATGGAGGCATGGACCTGTAACACAGTACAGGGGATGTGCATGGAGATGGAAATGGAGGCATGCACCTGTAACCCAGTACAGGGGATGTGCATGGAGATGGAAATGGAGGCATGGACCTGGAACCCAGTACAGGGGATGTGCATGGAGATGGAAATGGAGGCATGGACCTGTAACCCAGTACAGGGGATGTGCATGGAGATGGAAATGGAGGCATGGACCTGGAACCCAGTACAGGGGATGTGCATGGAGATGGAAGTGGAGGCATGGACCTGGAACCCAGTACAGGGGATGTGCATGGAGATGGAAATGGAGGCATGTAACCCAGTACAGGGGATGTGCATGGAGATGGAAATGGAGGCATGGACCTGTAACCCAGTACAGGGGATGTGCATGGAGATGGAAATGGAGGCATGTAACCCAGTACAGGGGATGTGCATGGAGATGGAAGGGGAGGCATGTACCACAGTACAGGGGATGTGCATGGAGATGGAAATGGAGTCATGGACCTGTAACATAGTACAGGGGATGTGCATGGAGATGGAAATGGAGGCATGTACCTGTAACCCAGTACAGGGGATGTGCATGGAGATGGAAATGGAGGCATGGACCTGTAACACAGTACAGGGGATGTGCATGGAGATGGAAATGGAGGCATGGACCTGTAACCCAGTACAGGGGATGTGCATGGAGATGGAAATGGAGGCATGGACCTGGAACCCAGTACAGGGGATGTGCATGGAGATGGAAATGGAGGCATGGACCTGGAACCCAGTACAGGGGATGTGCATGGAGATGGAAATGGAGGCATGGACCTGTAACCCAGTACAGGGGATGTGCATGGAGATGGAAATGGAGGCATGGACCTGTAACACAGTACAGGGGATGTGCATGGAGATGGAAATGGAGGCATGTAACACAGTACAGGGGATGTGCATGGAGATGGAAATGGAGACATGTAACCCAGTACAGGGGATGTGCATGGAGATGGAAATGGAGGCATGGACCTGTGACACAGTACAGGGGATGTGCATGGAGATGGAAGTGGAGGCATGGACCTGTAACACAGTACAGGGGATGTGCATGGAGATGGAAATGGTGGCATGTAACACAGTACAGGGGATGTGCATGGAGATGGAAATGGAGGCATGTAACCCAGTACAGGGGATGTGCATGGAGATGGAAATGGAGGCATGGACCTAACACAGTACAGGGGATGTGCATGGAGATGGAAATGGAGGCATGTACCTGTAACCCAGTACAGGGGATGTGCATGGAGATGGAAATGGAGGCATGTAACCCAGTACAGGGGATGTGCATGGAGATGGAAATGGAGGCATGCACCTGTAACACAGTACAGGGGATGTGCATGGAGATGGAAATGGAGGCATGGACCTGTAACCCAGTACAGGGGATGTGCATGGAGATGGAAATGGAGGCATGGACCTGTAACACAGTACAGGGGATGTGCATGGAGACGGAAATGGAGGCATGTACCTGTAACCCAGTACAGGGGATGTGCATGGAGATGGAAGTGGAGGCATGGACCTGGAACCCAGTACAGAGGATGTGCATGGAGATGGAAATGGAGGCATGGACCTGTAACCCAGTACAGGGGATGTGCATGGAGATGGAAATGGAGGCATGGACCTGGAACCCAGTACAGGGGATGTGCATGGAGATGGAAGTGGAGGCATGGACCTGGAACCCAGTACAGGGGATGTGCATGGAGATGGAAATGGAGGCATGTAACCCAGTACAGGGGATGTGCATGGAGATGGAAATGGAGGCATGGACCTGTAACCCAGTACAGGGGATGTGCATGGAGATGGAAATGGAGGCATGTAACACAGTACAGGGGATGTGCATGGAGATGGAAATGGAGGCATGGACCTGTAACATAGTACAGGGGATGTGCATGGAGATGGAAATGGAGGCATGTACCTGTAACCCAGTACAGGGGATGTGCATGGAGATGGAAATGGAGGCATGGAACACAGTACAGGGGATGTGCATGGAGATGGAAATGGAGGCATGGACCTGGAACCCAGTACAGGGGATGTGCATGGAGAAGGAAATGGAGGCATGGACCTGTAACCCAGTACAGGGGATGTGCATGGAGATGGAAATGGAGGCATGGACCTGTAACCCAGTACAGGGGATGTGCATGGAGATGGAAATGGAGGCATGGACCTGTAACCCAATACAGGGGATGTGCATGGAGATGGAAATGGAGGCATGGACCTGTAACACAGTACAGGGGATGTGCATGGAGATGGAAATGGAGGCATGGACCTGGAACCCAGTACAGGGGATGTGCATGGAGATGGAAATGGAGGCATGGACCTGTAACACAGTACAGGGGATGTGCATGGAGATGGAAATGGAGGCATGGACCTGGAACCCAGTACAGGGGATGTGCATGGAGATGGAAATGGAGGCATGCACCTGTAACACAGTACAGGGGATGTGCATGGAGATGGAAATGGAGGCATGGACCTGTAACACAGTACAGGGGATGTGCATGGAGGTGGAAATGGAGGCATGGACCTGGAACCCAGTACAGGGGATGTGCATGGAGATAGGGTAGATTTCTGAATTGCATTTGCTTGTCAGTCTAACTATCTGATGAACTTAAATTCAGTACAGACCTGCTTTCAAAAAATAAAGGAGAAGAGCGACCAAGGAATGACAAAGGAAAAGATATCTGACATATGCTTTTGGCTTACACATGCATACTTGTACACACACACACACACAAACACATACATATTCACATGCATACATGCATACACCTACACTGAATTCTTACAAAATTATGATTAGGGAAAAGTGGACTTGAGTCATGCAAAAAATTTTTGAACAGTCTTTGAAACATTACTATAATCATAGTGTTTTAAAAATGAAGAATATAGCTCTTTAAGTCAAATAACTCATGTTAAAGACTTCATATCAAAGGTAAACGTTTCTGAAAGGAAGCCCCTGGCGACAATAAAGTGTGAATGGGAGACCTAGTGGACACTCGGAGTGTAAGAGGTAGAGTAGAAGGTTGGAAACATGTACCTCTATGGAGGAAACTCAAATATAAGAACAATACCCACAGTCACACGTGCTGTGCAATGATGTCCATCTTAAGGAGGAGGAACATTTGGAAATGTATTACAACAGAATGAGTCTTGGAGATAATTGTGCTAAATGGAACAAGACAATCTGTAAGTAAGTTAGCCGTTTTAGACTGACAGCTCCAGTTATAAAATTTCTCCTCAGTTTACTTGTAAGAATACTTCTACGTTTAAACTAGAGTCAGAAATAAATTACCAGGAATATCTACTATGAAAACAGAAGAAAACTTAAGTTTCAAACGTATTTAAAAATCTTACCCTGTCAGTATGTATATGTGTGTATATATATATACACACACACACACACACACACACACACACATTACCTTTTCCAAGTGAAAAACTACCAGTCACAATGGAGCCATGAGAGGCTGAGTCAGTGGGCAGGCCGCCTTGAGGCAGAAGGACTTGAACTAATAATAAAGAAGTGCCTTAGAGTTGAAAAGGCCAATTGACTATTCCCCTTACAATTTCATGAATCCTTTCTTTTCCTTTTCATTTACTTTCCTTGATACTTCATCTTCTCACCTTTCCCTGTTCCCTTCGCCTTTTTGTTTTCCTTCCCTATTAGGTTTCCCACCCACGGAAAAGATGGAAAAATTCCAGAGTGCATATGTGTTAAAGAATCACTCAGAATGAATGTTTTACCATTTGAAGACTATTATATTTTCCATTCCCCTCCACTATTTGGGTCTCTGTGTAAATCATTTCTGCTAAATATTCTTTGATTGAAACCAACAAAACAATTCTTTTTATATTCTTTTTCATAACATCTTATCACCAACATTGGTGAGACTATAGCAGAAGCATCTACATCTGAATTACATCAGAATTCCCTTAATTTTATTAGCTATCCTTTGCTGCTTTGTTTCTATATTTTGTTTTATTTTAACTTGCCAGTTGTTTTGATCCATTTGTTCTGCATCCATAAAATACTATAAATGGGGTACTTTTTTTTTTTTTAATTTTTTTATTGATAAAAGGAGGATAAAGAAAAGAAAAAAAAAACACATTTCCACCTCCTCCCACCAGCCTCCCATTTCCCTCCCCCTCCTCCCACTCTTCTCCCCCTCCTCCCACTCTTCTCCCCCTCCTCCCACCCCTCTCCCCTTCCCCCCACTCCTCTCCCCCTCCCTCTCCAGTCCAAAGAGCAGTCAGGGTTCCCTGCCCTGTGGTACGTCCTAGGTCCTCCCCCCTCCATCCATATCTAGGAAGGTGAACATCCAGACTGGCTAGGCTCCCACCAAGCCAGCACATTGCATAGGATCAAAACCGCGTGCCATTGTCCTTGGCGTCTCATCAGCCCTCATTGTTCGCCATGTTCCGAGAGTCCAGTTTTATCCCATGCTTTTTCTGGTAACAGTCCAGCTGGCCTTGGTGAGCTCCCAGTAGATCAGCTCCACTGTCTCAGTGGGTGGGTGCACTTCTCGTGGTCCCGACATCTTTGCTCATGTTCTCACTCCTTCTGCTCCTCATTGGGACCTTGGGAGCTCAGTCCAGTGCTCCAGTGTGGGTCTCTGTCTCTATCTCCATCCATGGCCAGATGCAAGTTCTAGGATGATATGCAATATATTCGTCAGTATTGCTCTAGGGTAGGGTCATTTCAGGTTCCCTATCCTCAGCTGCCCAGGGAACTAACTGGGGACCTCGGCTTGGGCGCCTGGGAGCCCCTCTAGGGTCAAGTCTCCTGCCCACCCTAACAGAGAGTTATTTCTTAGAGACCTGGATACCACAAAGTCGATAAGCAAGAAATAGATAATTCAGGGGTCTGGTGCATAGTGACTTTGTCTTCAAATGGTGGAAGGAAGAAGGCAGCAAGGGAACCTCTGGTACCTTTATTTTACAAAGCTCTTACCCCTCTCATGAAGTCTAGATCTATATCCCACAGGCCCTCCTACTAGCATCACTTTATCAAAGATCTACCGTCAATATGTTCACACTATAGCCAGTAACAACATCAGCAATATTCAGACATTAGCCAAGACTGTTTTTGCTAAATTAAATAAATCTTTCATGAATAATTTTGCACCTATCTCTGACTTGTCAAATTTAATTCTTAGGTTACTTTTAAGTTTGACATCAAAAACGTCATCTCACCTGCAATTGCTTGTAGTTTTCTAATTACATGAAATGACAGGATAGTCATTTTGATATGATAATCTGTCAATATGAATTTAAACATGTTCTAACTGGACATTATATCATGAGTAAACTTTGGAAATATTAAATAGTGCCTATTAGAACATTTTGACAAGCCTACTTAAAAACATAAGCATAGACTATATATATATATATATATAAATATAATAATATGGCTACATTTTAAAGTTATATTTCTTTGTTACAATCAATTCTGTGTTCATTTCATTGTTCAAGGTAATTAAAATAAATATACTTCCTATTTTGTAAATAAGCCAATTATTTGAAATCTTAAATGCAGATGTGCATAAAATAATTTATGAATATAACTTATACAAATAGTGCCCATAAATGAATTAAATGGAGAAAAAGCCAACAATGGATATATAACTCAGAAATAAATATTTCAATTAAAATGAATGTTATTTTTGTTGTGCCAGTAGAAATTGGAGCCACGCATGTGTCCACTCCTTCAAGAGGAACATTGGAGCAGGAGCAAAGATGAAATGTGATCTTAACAAAAGGAAAACAAGTGAATCTAGGAGAGCAGGAACTTCGTGACCTCTGCTCCGTGACCTTCAGCTTTCTGAGGGTAGTATACCTTGACACTCTGAGCATGTCTGGAGTAGGCAGCAGGTGTTCCTAAATAACTGCAATTTCCTACAACACTGACAGTCATATAAATTTCTTTTCAACAAACATTTTCCAAACCAAGTAATTAAAATTGCTTATGTTAGTGGGTATAGAAATGAAAAACAGGTAAGCAAAACATAAATAAATAAAAAGCATGTCGAGAGTAGGGGTGGAATGAAGAGACCCCTTTTTTCTCAAAGCTGAAAACAAAAACAATGTATTTTCTCTGTCAGTTGAACAGCTTTCTCTGTTATTACATGATATAACGCAAGTGACCACATTGCAAAATCCATAGGCAGCTTTGATTCACAGCCTCCATTACTATTATTAAATAGACTTGGAGTGTGGAAATGGTTCTCAAGGCACAGGAAATTATACAACAGTGAAAGTCTTAGAAGGAACATGAAGGCATTGTAAAATCCCTCAAGAATTTTTGGCTTTAAGCTCCTAGGTGCCCCTTAATAGTCATCTATGACAAAGTGCCTGATATAGACAATTTGAGAAGTTTGAAGCATCTATCTAGTAATTTCACCTCACATATGTTTAGAACTTTTGCAATTATGTATTCATTTGGTTGTTGTAAGAGGTCCTTCTGTCTATGTGTTGCTTTTATTGGTTAATGAATAAAGAAACTGCTTTGGCCTATAGCAACGCAGAACTTAGCCAGGCAAGAAAACTAAACTTAATGACAGGATAAAGAAGGCAGAATTAGTGAGAAGCCATGTAGTTTTGCTGGAGACAGAAGCCAGAACTTTACCCAGTAAGCCATAGCCACATTATCTGTAATGATACACAGATTAATATAGATGGGCTAGTTTAGGATATCAGAGTTAGCCAGAAATACACTTAAGCTATTGGCCAAACAGTATTACAAATAATATGATTTCTGCATGATTATTTTGGGGACTGAGCAGCGGGAAACTAACTAGAAGCTCTCATACAACATTTGGTATTAGTTATTAAAAATTCCTTAGGATAAAAATACTCTTAAGCTTTTTCATCACTTAGGAGCCGATAATTACTCATAGTCTTGAGTAAGGATTGACCCTATAGCAACAAAAGCTTTTTAGGCCTATTCAAACCATAGATTCAACTCAGTCCTTACCTCACAATATAAGAAATATATTAGATGTGTGACTTGAATGCAACAGCTAGGTACATCCCACAGTAAGCATGTTTTCTATGGCTTTCATTTAGATTTCTTCATGCGGACAGACTAAGGTGAATTTTTCTCAAATAATTTCCCCATTAATTGGCTCTAAAACACATAAAATAAAACCCCGTGCTTTAACATCAACAACAACAAAAATATGAACTGCTTTTTCTGTGTGTTAAATATCACTAGCTATTAAAAGTTTCTACATAAGCTCTTGAGCAATTTTGAACACGGGTCCATTTTATGCATATATGAATTTTCCTTTGTTTAGAATGTTGGATACAAGTTGTTATGGATAACGGTCAGGAGAAAAACTAAACAAAGGATATTGGATTCAAAGTTCTTGGGGGTTTTTTTTAAAACAAAAAAAGGGGGGAAATGGTGTGAAAAAATGGTCTGTATCCTGTCAAATATATTTTAAATAAATGCTGATTTGCCAGTAGCCAGGCAGGAAGTAAAGGTGGGGCAATAAGAACAAGAAAATTCTGGGAAGAGGAAAGCTCTCTCGGCAGTCCTAGTCCAGCCACAGAAAAAGCAAGATGTGATTGCCTTGCAGAATAAGGTACTGAGCCACTTGGCTAGCATAGACAAGAATAATAGAATAATAGAAGTTATAAGACTTAATAAGAAGTTTGCTCTAATGGGCCAATCAGTTTATACCTAATGTAGACTTCTTTGTGATTTCTTTGGGACTAAATGGCTGTGGGACCTGGTGGGGGGGGGGAACTCCATCAACAAACCATGGAGAAATACTACTGATTATCTTGTTCTCCTTGGCTTGTTCAGTTAGCATCCTTAAACAATC
Organism: Microtus pennsylvanicus; assembly: GCF_037038515.1. Lineage (NCBI taxonomy): Eukaryota > Metazoa > Chordata > Mammalia > Rodentia > Cricetidae > Microtus > Microtus pennsylvanicus. Next base: position 6,123,487 of record NC_134579.1, on the reverse strand, counting down.
AGGACCCATGTGCCTACAAAGAGTCCACCATGAGCTAAGACCTCCTACAACAGGAGAAAATAAAGTATCTCACAGATGCTCCATAGGCTGCTCTAATAGAGGCTATCCTCCAGGTGAGACCTTTGATTCCTCAATGACCTATATTTATATAAAGTTGACAATCAAAGCTAAATATGGCAAATGCACAGTTGGCCATCTCTTCAGCAGATTAAATGCTGAGCATTTTCACTGTTGACATAAATTTTCTCTGTAAGTCCAATATGATATGTTGCATGAGGAGGAAGTGGCCCCTTTTTTGTCCCTGCTGCCCGGCTAGCTTACACCCAAAATAACCACACTGAAACTGTATTCATTAAAACACTGCTTAGCCCATTAGCTCTAGTTTCTTATTGGCTAATTCTTACATCTTAATTCAACCCATTTCCATTCATCTGTGTATTGCCATATGACTGTGGCTTACTGGCAAGATTATAATCAGTGTCCGTCTGAGGCAGAAACTCCATGGTATCTCTCACTCTGCCCTTCTTCCCAGCATTCAGTTCTGTCTTCTCTGCCTACCTAAGTTTCTGCCCTATCAGACCCAAAGCAGTTTCTTTATTCATTACCTAATGAAAGCAGCATATAAACAGAAGAACCTCCTACACCAATGATATTTCAGTGATATGTATTTTCTAGATTATTGTGTGATGAAGCTCATCTACAGTATATTGTTTAGTCTAGGCATTGTGCATTAGAGGGTAAAGAGGAACTTGTTAGAACACAATAGTTTATGGAAGTCTTAGTTTCTTCCCCTGTTGCTGTTATGACATATTCTGTCAAAAGAACTTAAAGGGGAAATGGTTACATTTTTGCCCAGAGTTCTGAGACTAAGTCTATCATGGTGAGGAAGTCAGTTCCCTAAGCAGATGGTCCTATGGCATCCACAATCATGAAGGAGGAGAATGAATGCATGCATGCTTTCTAGCTTTCTCTGATTCATTAAAGTCCAGAATCCTCTGCACAGGAACAGTTCCTGCACATAATTAAGATGGCTCTTCCCACATCACTTAATGTTATCAAGATAATTCATCACTGAAATGTCCAAAGGTCCAAATAACTGAAGGTGATTCCAGATTCTATCAAGATGACAATCAACACTGTCGTAATAGGAAAGTAGGAAACCATGTCAATCTTTAGATAATTGAGAGAGTCAAAGAGTTGATTCAAGCTAACTTATCCTCAATAAACTCTTGAAATTTGATCTCAAGTTTACTCACTACAGGTGGTAATTCCACCTTAGTGTCTGGTATAATAAGAAAGAAATGTTTTTTAACTTTGTCATAAATAGATTTAAGTAACTAGAGTTAATAACAAGATATTAGTATATTTTAATATACTATTAAATTTTATCTATAATAAAATAGTATATTGTAATATACTATTAATATTATTAGTCCAAAGAATTTAATTTTAAAAGAGGATTAGGAACAAATTTTGAGTCAACCCATAATGGAATCATAGATTTAAGGCATTAAAATGTGAACTAAAAATAAAGCTTTATTGTCATGTTATCATTTTCTAAAATAGAAGAATAAGTTGAATAACAATGCTGTCATAGATTTTATAAAAAGTTATTAAAAGAAAAAGGAACAAATCCTTTCCTATCAGTTTTCTATTACATGACCCATCCATATTACACAGGCACACAGGACTTACTTAAGCACACAGACCCCAGACTTCAAGCAAAGTTCACTTCTTGGTAGCCATATCTATGTTTATTTCAACAGTACACAAACACACAAAAATCACATGTTTTAGGAGGCTACTTGTTCATTTCCCGGCTGCCCAGACTCCCGAAATAACCACACAGAAACTGTATTAATTAAATCATTGCTTGGCTTATTAGCTCCAACTTTTTATTGGTTAGCTCTTACATATTAATTTAACCCATTTCTGTTAATCTGTGTATTGCCACGTGACAGTGGCTTACCAGCAAGTTTTGGCATGTCTGTCTCTGGTGGTGGCTTCATGGCTTCTCCCTGACTCTGCCTCCTTTCTTCCAGCATTCGGTTTAGTTTTCCCCACCTAGCTCTGCTCTACCCTATCACAGACCTAAGACAGTTCCTTTATTAACCAGTGGTATTCACAGATTACAAAAGGGAATCCCACATCAAACACACATTCACATACATAAAATGTTTTCTTGTTGTTTTTGTTTTGTTTTGTTTCTTTTAACAAGTCTTTTAAAAACTCAACAATATTGTCCTAAAATCACAAACACAATGTGATCTTGACCAAGCACAATCAGACAATGCAAGGATCCTCAACTGAAAATCTGAGAGTAACTCCATCCTGAGTATGAAAAAAAAATGTGTTTAAAATTCACATTCCAAGACTCTCAAGTCTTTCAGAAAAACAAGAGCATCTACTTCTCTTTCTGCATGGCATCCACACCCTCTGCCTCTGCTGACTGTTAGATTTTGAAACCCAGTCTTTATTCTGGGCATCTGGCATGAATCTCCATCAGACAAGAAGGAGGGGCAAATTCTGTGGTCTGCATGACAACAGCCTGACAACAGCCAGTTTAATCCCTTGACGATGCAAAAATGTCTTCAAGGAGGGAATCCCACTTAACATGCAAACAGGCAGGACCAGTACATGTGGTCCCTTTCCATTTTAATGATATTAATAAGAATAAAACAAAATCGTATTCTTTGTTTTCTGAAAAACTGGTTAAAGGTACACAGAATGAATTTTATATTCTCAGTCTCTAGATTTCTTGGTGAAGTTACACTGAATATTTGCAGAAGTCAGAATCTGATGGACAGATAGCTTTGAAATACTGTAAGACAAATGTGTTCTTTAAAAGAAAAAAAAAATCTTCTTAAGGAATTCTTTAGCAAAGAGCCAGAATATGTGACAGAAAAGAAGGAGAGTTTTCAGAGATGGCAATAGATAATTACTGCTTTTATGTTTGTGCTTCTATTATTTCATTCTAGAAGCATCCTGTGTCTCACACCAGATGATCCACACTGACAGGGCATTGATCTGGCTCATCTTTGTGACTCTGGGCAGAACTCCACTTAATAGAAACTTTCTGTGCTTTGCTCCTACAAAGTTATAGCTGTTTGTCCTTTCGTGACATATTCCATGACTCCATTCTTCTCAGTAATGCATTCCAGCAAGGCGCTGGCCTCAAAGTCATAAAGAGATGCTACTAAATAGAAACTCACGGAGAGAGAGTCGAAGACTTTTCCCCCTGGCACCCATTCCAAAACTCCAACAGAATTATTTCCCTCTTTCCTGTAAGTAGTACCGTGAACACATCTGTCATCATCCAAATAAGAGTTGGCCCTGGGTTGAAATTTAGCTAATGGATTTATTCTTTTTCTTCCTTAGGTAAAAGCTGGAGTACTTGACCACTTGTAGCACCTTCTTTGAGTTTCTGATACGATAAATGGAGTTGCAATTATGTCTCCATTAACCTGTGACATATGAACCAATCTTGGGACGATTAGAGTCTAATTGAATTATTATCGAAAGGAACCCTGTTATTACGAGTCTTATTCTTGTTTCACATTCTCTTCAGCAGTCTGAAAGTGGTAACAGCTAACACATCAATTATCTTCTATCATCAAGTATTCTTTTAAGTGCTTCAGCAAATATTAATTCAGTATGTCAAGTGCTCTGAACACCTTCTCAGATTTCCTCGACCATCCCTTCTATGGTTAAAGGTCTACTCACTGTGTGATTTTTGATTCAGCCAACTCCTGCAAACCTCCTTGAGGAAATACAAGGGGCTAGAAGTGAGCATGGGGTTTATAGGAGCCAGTTCCACAGTGAGGAGAAACATGATCAATAGGAAACCTAAAGATGCAGAGTTAAAATATAGTGTCCCTCTTTTCTCATCTTCTTGGTTTCTTTGCATTTAAGCTCTTCTAGGTGGGTGCTGAATACAGAAGAAGCTTGTCTGCAAGACAGCTTTATGTCTCCTGGCGAGAGCACTTTGGCTGATGGAAGCCACATCTTACATTTTTCTACTTCTTCTCTTATCTCCTTGTTCTCCTACTTATGCTCTCACTGGCCTGTGTTTGCCCATCGTCTTTCTTTATTTCTTCTTGCGATAAAACGTTCTGGAGGAGGAAACAAAGTGACACAAGAAGGGAAGAGTTTACTCTAGTCTACAATTCCAGGTTACAGTCAATTATAGATGGGAATAAAGGGCAGCAAGAACTTGATGTGCATTGTCCTTCTGTATGCTGCAAATATATGTATTGCTTTTATTTGTTGGTGCACAAAGCTGATTTGTCCAATAGCCAAGAAAAATAGAGCCAAGAGGGAAATCCATGCAGAGATACAGAGAGAAGCAGGGCAGAATCAAGAGAGATGCTAGCAGCCACAGGGAAAGTAAGATGTGTGGTAACAAGCCATGAGCCTAATGTTAAAATATAGACTAATAGAAATGGGTTGATTTAAATGTAAGCACTAACCAGTAATAAGCTTGAAACATTGGCCAAACATTTATAATTAACATATACCCTCTGATTGATTATTTTATGAGCAGCTAAATGCAGAAAAGCCTCCAGCTACAAGAACTCGAAGTCCTCAGAAAAGAGCAGAGTGAATTTGTGCATGTTTGCATGTTTCAGATTGCTTAGTCCACTGTCATATAGTTCAGCAACCCCTGCCTACAGAATGAAACCCACAGACAGTGGGCAGATCTTCCTTCTTAGATTAAAATTATCAAACTTGTTCACCCCAAAACATACTCATAGGCAAAGCCAATAATAAGAAACCCCTCCCTCCATTAAGATTCGATTCCCAGGAGATCATGATGGGGAAAACCGCACAGATAGATAGGGTCAGCTCACAGACTCTGGACTGAAAGCTGAGGAACCTGCTTGGCACTGAACTAGACCCTCTGAATGTGGGTGACAGATATGTGGAAGGGGTCCTGGCAGTGCGAGGAGAACTTATCCTGGGCTCATGGACAGGCTTCTTGGAGCCTGTTCCCTATGGTGAGATACCTTACTTAGCTTGTTGCTGCCTCAACTTAATATGCCAGACTTTGTTGTCTCCCCAGGAAGGCCTTACCCCCTCTGAGTAGTGAACAAGGAGAAGAAAGGGGGTAGTTATAAGGGTCAGGTAAAGGGGACGGAGAGGGAAATGGGATTAGCATGTAAAATTAAAAAAATTAAATAAAATTATAAAAATAGATTTGCTTTCCATGTGATTTTAGATGTAGTGTCAAAACTTAACATCATCACACTCCTTAACACTAGGCTCAAGTTTTTCTTGCAAAAAAAAAAAATGACTTCTTTTTTTGAACAGTCCTGTCAGGTGAGTACTATGGTTTGCTTTATTGTATTTAAAAAATAACAACAGCTCAGTAAGTAATGTACCCAGATTTATACAGCTAGTCTACAGCACATAGACCATTTGAATCTCAAGGCATATATATATATACTCAACACTACACTGGATAATAGTCTGGATTGACTAGCCAACCTGGAGCTAAACCTCATGCCACTTTCATGTCTAAAAGACTGAGCCTGATAGGAGGGGTAAAAACAAAAAAAAATTGAAGCTGTATTGCTGTACTGGGTCCTGAAGACTATATCACAATTAATTTTGCTGTCATATCTTAACTGTGCTGTTTAGTGAGAACAAAATTTCATCAAAGAGGCCGGGCGGTGGTGGCACACGCCTTTAATCCCAGCACTCGGGAGGCAGAGGCAGGTGGATCTCTGTGAGTTCGAGGCCAGCCTGGTCTACAAGAGCTAGTTCCAGGACAGGCTCCAAAGCTATAGAGAAACCCTGTCTCAAAAAAACAAAAAACAAAAACAAAAAAAATTCATCAAAGACTGTTTGCTAACAAACTGTTGTCATATACAATAAGGTCATAGGTTTTATAACATCATCAGAACCAGAATACCATAGACTCTAGAAAGCCCTGTAAATATATATATATATATATAGTTTGTGTGTGTGTGTTTCTTTGAATGCTTGTTAGTATATTCAGGGGCCACAGAACATTAAATTAAGTGTTCTGCTCTATCGCTATCTGAGTTCCATCATAGTCAGTGTTTCCAACTGATCCTTGACTATTATTATTTAATTTTATTTGTCTAGAGTGATTCTCCTTTTTTCCATACCTACCCCTAAACCCAGTACCCGTCCATCCACCTAGTGCCCACTCTCTGCCCATTACCACCCTACAACCAGTACCTACCCTACATCCTGTACCCAACCTTATACCCAATATCCACCTTACACCCATTACCCACCCTATAACCAGTACCTACCCTACATCCTGTATCCAACCTTATACCCAATATCCACCTTACATCCAATACCTACCCTATAACCAGTACCTACCCTACATCCTGTATCCAACCTTATACCCAATATCCACCTTACACCCAATACCTACCCTACAACCAGTACCTACCCTACATCCTGTATCCAACCTTATACCCAATATCCACCTTACACCCAATACCTACCCTACAACCAGTACCTACCCTACATCCTGTATCCAACCCTATACCCAATATCCACCTTACACCCAATACCTACCCTATAACCAGTACCTACCCTACATCCTGTATCCAACCCTATACCCAATATCCACCTTACACCCATTACCACCCTATAACCAGTACCTACCCTACATCCTGTATCCAACCTTATACCCAATATCCACCTTACACCCAATACCTACCCTACAACCAGTACCTACCCTACATCCTGTATCCAACCTTATGCCCAATATCCACCTTACACCCATTACCCACCCTATAACCAGTACCTACCCTACATCCTGTATCCAACCTTATACCCAATATCCACCTTACACCCAATACCTACCCTATAACCAGTACCTACCCTACATCCTGTATCCAACCCTATACCCAATATCCACCTTACACGCAATACCTACCCTACAACCAGTACCTACCCTACATCCTGTATCCAACCTTATACCCAATATCCACCTTACACCCATTACCACCCTATAACCAGTACCTACCCTACATCCTGTATCCAACCTTATACCCAATACCCACCTTACACCCAATACCTACCCTACAACCAGTACCTACCCTACATCCTGTATCCAACCCTATACCCAATATCCACCTTACACCCATTACCACCCTATAACCAGTACCTACCCTACATCCTGTATCCAACCTTATACCCAATATCCACCTTACACCCATTACCACCCTATAACCAGTACCTACCCTACATCCTGTATCCAACCTTATACCCAATATCCACCTTACACCCAATACCCACCCTATAACCAGTACCTACCCTACATCCTGTATCCAACCTTATACCCAATATCCACCTTACACCCAATACCTACCCTACAACCAGTACCTACCCTACATCCTGTATCCAACCTTATACCCAATATCCACCTTACACCCAATACCTACCCTACAACCAGTACCTACCCTACATCCTGTATCCAACCTTATACCCAATATCCACCTTACACCCAATACCTACCCTACAACCAGTACCTACCCTACATCCTGTATCCAACCTTATACCCAATATCCACCTTACACCCAATACCTACCCTACAACCAGTACCTACCCTACATCCTGTATCCAACCTTATACCCAATATCCACCTTACACCCAATACCTACCCTACAACCAGTACCCACCCTAAACCCAGTATCACCCTATACCCAGTACAGGTTTCAAATGTACATTTAGCCACATCTAGCTTTTCATGTGGGTGATAGAGATCCAAGCTCATATCTTCAGATGAACTCAGAAAGTATTCTCACTCCTGAAGCATCTCCCTGGCCCTTACTGTCTTCTCAAGAGCTTGTGGAGGCTCTAGTAGGAGAAGGCAGCTACTCCATGTTTCCATGACTATGAAAGGGTCCAACCATATGAGGGACTTATTCCCTTCCACTAGTGCACAGCTTCAGAAAGGATGTATATGGGATTTTGAAGAAGGCAAGTGGTGTCTATTCAGACCAAAGGTCACTGAAATCAGTCATTAACATAAAATACTAGATATTGCAGTTAGGTCATCCTAACTCCACCTTTGCTATATTCATGAATACACAGTAGGAAGAAATTCTATATGTATTCTTTTTGCTGACTGCTCCTCATAAAATATTTTAAGGTGGAATATGCCTTTATTCAATTATAAGTGACTAGTCCTGCCATTCTTGATGTCTGGGCATTTCCTGATGATTCTTGCTATAGATTTTCAACTATGTATCTATTCCTCCTTAGAGTTCTCTTTTTATAAAGTCAAGAGAAATGAATTCTTAGGTTAACGTAGCAGAGGATTTCTCTCTACCAATCTTTTAAAAAGCAGTTATCAGAATAAAATAGGGAACTTGATACTTTCTCTGAGAAGTAGAAAATAATATTTCCACCGGGCAGTGGTGGCGCACGCCTTTAATCCCAGCACTCGGGAGGCAGAGGCAGATGGATCTCTGTGAGTTCAAGACCAGCCTGGTCTACAGAGCTAGTTTCAGGACAGGCTCCAAAGCCACAAAGAAACCCTTTCTAGAAAAAAACAAAAAAAGAAAGAAAGAAAATAATATTTCCACAGCATTGTTTAAAATTGAAATTGCAGCATAAAATTGGTAAATGTTATCATTAATTTCTTATAATGTCTCTTTACATGGTATAATGTATATGAAAACCAACTTATTGTAGCACACAGGACAGTGGTCTGTTTCGTATGCATCTAACCATTCCATTAATTCAAAAAGCAAAAAAAAAAAAAAAAACAAAAACAAAACAAAACATGGTTATAGTTCTTCCAGAGAGTTGTAAGTAAGTCTTAAAATAAAGTTTCATTTTTGTATAGGTCCACTCTTCATTATATGTTACTCGGACTTATAATTTAAATACTGTTTCTTGACTCTTACAATATTCACTTCCCACGCTAAAAGAACCTTTACAGTTATTTTTAAAATGACATTGTTAAAGATAGCTCATTATTTTTCCATCCTCATGGATATAAAAGTATGGTGATTTAAATTTATGATTGCAATTAGAAGAACACAATCTTCTACTTTGTGAACACTTTTCTGCATCCCACAACTGCAGAAGGAAGTTTTCCCACAATTGGAATGAAAAATTGCATCCCGGACCCCAAATCTCGTGCGATAGCTACTCTCCACTTGATCAAGATTATTTCTTAATGTTAAACTGCCATATTTAGATTTCTAAGTCAGTTTAACCTGCTCCTGTTATTATATAGAACATCTTTCTGTTGATCTTCAGAGCTCATGTATAGTGGTATATTATTTTATTTAAATAAATAAATCTTGTGTGAAGACAAGAGGCAAAGCTAAAGCCACTGGAGGTTAACTAACGGTGGCATGCACCTTTAATCCTAGGACTTGGGAGACAGAGGCAGATGGATCTCTGTGAGTTCAAGGCCACACTGGGCTACACAAGATCAATGAGAAGTAAATCCAGGTGGTGATGGTCTTCACCTTTAATCCCAGTACTATGGTGTCAAGGTTTCACCTGCCTTTAATCCCAGCACTAGAGAGAATATAAAGTAAGAGGAGAGAGATGTTTAGTCTGTTTAGTTTACGGTCACTCAGCCTTGATAGATATAAGACTTCTCTTGTGGCTTGGCTGCTTTGCTTTTCTGGTTTTCAGGACGAACCACAATTTCTGTCCCTAAGTTTTTGTCATTCATGCTACATCAATGCACACATTTTCAATATAGGGAAAAATCTATAAACCGTCTACCCCGATGTTGTTTCACAATGCATAGTGAACAACCTAGATGCCAAACTTGAGAAACACAGCCAATTGCCAAAGATGATTTTCTAAGACATGATAAATACATAATGGGGTATCTTACTATTTTTGTGATAGTCTCAGGAACAATAGAACTCAAACACATGCACTGGCTTACTGTTCTCAAAATTACTTTTTACAATAACTGTTTTGGTAATTGGCAATGCGAGCAAAGTGGCTACAGTCAGACAAGTGGGAGGCCACATGAGTTAAGAGTGGTTGTACCTTAGAAGCCAGCTGACTTTAGCCAGAACACATATCTGTTCCTCAATTTACCAAAGTCTCAAACAACATTAATGACCACTTCACAGGCATCCAGAGAAATCAAATGTCAATATCCATAAAGAGTAATTGTCTGTAAGTTTTGTTTGTGTCTTTTTAATTAAAGGTAAACAAAATTATTATCCTGCATTAAGCAAGGGTCTTTGACCTCTAGGGACATATTTTACTGAAGGGCAAACTGAGAGTGACAGTTTAAGTTAAACTAAAGTCTACAAATTAGATTTTACAACACTTACCACAAAACAGTGATCTTGGAACTGCTTGGACACTTTAATTTTTCTAATTACAAGACCAATTTCATAAGCAGAACAGTATTGGTTTTCTTTAGAAGAAAAATACCTTTGTATCTGACTTTAAGACACATGGGTGCACAAACAATCAACAGATGATTTAATTTATTTGGAAAGAAAATAGCAATTTGGGGAAGTAAATCTAGGAGAAATAAATGCAGACAGGTGGCACAGCATGTCTTACTAGACAGTTTTCATCTAAAAAACATCACTGTGCCATAAATCCATACACTGGATATAGACTAAATGGAAAGTACTGTTTGCAATGTTAGATTGCCATATCTTGTCTCCATTTAACTAATCACCACCTATTGCTTTAAGGCAGTCCACGAATCAGGTCATACAAAAATATTAGGTCTAGTAATTTGTACTAGGCATGCCTGAAGGACATAGGGATGGATATGTAATAATAAATGTATTATGTAAAGTCAATTCTACAGATAAATTGCATACACTACTGTGCTACATGGAAAGGCACAAAAGAACATACTAATCTCCTTAGGCTTGGATAGACAAGGGCAAGCTGTCTGAGCAAGGGAACTTACACGAATTCATTACTCAGTTGCATTCAGCCGCTGCTTGATCCGCGCAGGCATTGATGCACATCTCTAATTGCCGACAGGCTCTCTAGCTGTTGTACAGTAAAGAGGGTCACAGTGACCCAGAGGAAGGCTCTTCCAGGGAGGACGTTCAGCATTAGCACACAAGCATGTCTTTGCTGCACTTAGTCAGAGACGTGGGGTGTGTATGACTCTGTTCTCACTCCCTAGATGTAGAGGTATCACACAACATGCTCCTAAGAGCAGGGTGTTAAATTTGAAAGACATGATTACTGTTTTCATGTTTTATGTTTCATGTTTTAAAGCATCCATGCCTATTAAATATAAAGTGTTGCCAATATCCTAACATGCGCAGGGGTTGTAAGAACAGTTACAATAACAACAACTAGAGATGGTTTTACTCGCTCACATTGTTGAGGGAAAGTTTACTCACATGTTTTGTATTGGTTTGCAGTGGATTTCATATTTAATACTATTTTGAACCCATATGTTATAAATACTGATTTATAGAACTTCTTTTTGTGGCAACAGACCTTAAATATGTTCTTTGCTCCAGTTTGGAGAAACACCTCCCAAGAGTGCATGTGTTAAGAATTTAGTTCTCAGGTTGACCCTGTTGGGAAACTGTAGAAGCTGTGAGAGGCAAAGACTGTGTAGCAGGTACTCACCTCCTGGAGGCTGTGCTTACAAGGGCTTATGGTGCAGAAATCTCAATTTGGCTTTACTTGCTGACTCCATATAAGTGGTTCTGGTCTACTACATGCTCCTAAATGGGGCCTTCTACTCTGACAAATGACCCAAAATGATGGGGTCACTAGATCAGAGATGTGACCTCCAAAACGGTGAGCTAAAGAGGCATTTCTAAGTCAATGACCTCAGAAATTTTTTATGATAAAAGAAAACTGACTAATGAAGTCAAGTTTATTTATGCTTTATTTATTGTAAAGAGTAACTTTATACCCCAAGGTTACAACCTAATTTCTCAGGAGTCTTTCATGTAGCTAATAGTTTTATATTTTGCATTGAAATATGTTATGTATTGTGATATAACTTCTGAACCATTTTAACGTCACGTATTGAGTTAATCTAGTTAATCTTCACTAATTTAAATGATTTATAACACATACATTTCTTTTTCTTTCTTTCTTTTTTTCATTGATTTTTATTGAGCTCTACATTTTTCTCTGCTCCCTGCCCTGCCTCCGCCCTCCCTTTCAACCCTCTCTCAAGGTCCCCATGCCCCCAATATACTCAGGATACATACATTTCTTTATTTGGAATTGATAAAGCCCTTTGACCTATACTATGCCACTAGTACAATTTTTTTTAATTTACACCATATTCACAGTACATAAAGCTATTTCATTTTTTTTCTTTTATTTAACATCAATTTTCTTATATAATATTCTCACAGGTAATTGATTAAGTCATTATTTGCTTATTAAAATACACTTTGGGGAATTCTTGAGGTTTACTGCAAAACATCTGTATATTAAGAGGAAGTGGAAATTTTCAATATATTTATATTCAAGAATAAGGTATATCCTTCAATTTCTTGTGTCTGTCTGTCTTACTAGTTTTCAGAATTGTGCAAGTATACTTTTCACATTAATAGTAAATTTCTAGTTTCTTCTTCACTTTTTGATAATATATTAACTGTTTTTGTAGCTAGGAAAGCTATTGCATGTACATTACAAAGCTTTTTATCTGAATCCATTAATGTTAAAAAAAATTGTTGTAGATTAAGCAGTAGTAGTGATATTTATTTTGCCCTGCATGCAATGCCTGAGAACATATAAGAAAGAGATCACATGATCCTGTGAAAAGTTCTAAATTTTCACAACACATAGAGGCACTGAATTTCTTAATTGTAGACAAATACGTATTTCTCAGTGATTGTAACCCACTTAACTGCTTTCTTTTCTTCAAACTGTATTGAAGCATTACAGCATTATCTTTTAGCTTTATGAATTAAGCACAATTATTTCTTTTCCATTATTCTAATTACTCAGCATTCAGTGTACTATCAAATGCTCATTTGAGTTGTGCTTAGAGACTAGCTAGCATAGCACCTACCCCTTTGACAGCATCAAGTTTCCTCAATGATTCTTGGTCTATGGTCTTATGTTGGAATTCACACTTTTGAAGAAGCAAACATTGTTCTACTCTGGCGTATTGCCTTCTGTAGGAGAAGCAATCCCTTCTAGTCTGGTTGTATTAAAATATTGTCAGCCTATTGAAGAATCCATGGGAAAATTCACTGCTGGGTTTTCCAGGACGGTGGGTCTGGTGCCTGGGTTAATATAGACGAGACTGACATGTGGATCTACCGTAGTTCAGGGTTGCAGTCATAGTATTGGAGCTCGACTCTTAGTTCATAGAGGTGGGATTGTAGACTGGGTCTACTATAGTGGGCTTGGCTTCTACATCCAAAAGAATAAACATATTTCCTGATTCTAGAGTATAAATAAATGTGAGTCCATAGGTACAAGCTTGGAGCCTGAGTTTATGAGAGCTTACACAATGCCGAAGTCAACTGGGATGAGTCTGGAAATTGAATTTATTTAAGGCTAAAGGTTCTATTTATTTGAAACATGGATTTATGGGTAACAACCTGAAGGATGAATCCATAGTGGCCCTTCTAAAGTCTGAGGAAACAGTGGTTATTATGTTACTATGAGAGGATAGGAGACTCGCTACACAGGAATGCACCTGGGGACTTGGGTTGTAAGGATTGTCCAAGACCGTTGAGGGTATTGTTCTCAGAGAACCTGTGCCTTCAGTCTGGGGATTGCCTAGAATTTTGATCTAGGGACCAAGTACTAGATTTCATAACTGCCTTCTATTGTGAACAGACCCTGTATCCTCTGGAGTTTAGGTTAATGTGTTTATGACACACCTGTACCTACTGGAACATGGGGCTATAGAGACTAGTTTAGGTTTGGGGGCTAGTGGTATTATCTTGACACTGCAGTAAGCCTAGAGCCTGGGTGGGAAAATATATGACTGGAAAATAGAACACAGGGATTATCCTGGTTTTAGAGTCAGCGTGGGGCCTGAGCAGTGTCTATCTAGAGGTCTTATCTAGAACTTGGAAGCAAGGGACTGTCTTATTTCTAGGTTTCACTGTGACAAGGATAATGATATGAGTCTGAGACAAAGTTGGGCTCACTGTAGTCTTCTTCTCCAACATAAAGAACATCCTAGTATATTGTGCTGCCAGGCTTTGGGAACAGGTATTATGGAAAGTATAGGAATATCTTTACTACCTTATACACAATTGTTTTCTTATTTTTACTCCCTTATGAAGTTAGGTGCTCTAACAACTCATCTGTATTCTTAAGCTTTTGTGAAGGTATGTTTGTGCATAGATACATGTTCAACCTGAAGTTCCGTGAGGGTATGAGTCCAAGGAAGTTCTACTCTGTCGTCTTGCTGACATCTCTGTGCCCAATGCTTACATGAATTCTTTGTTGGTGGTGTCATCAGTGATGCACAGACATTGCTTATATGTTCTATATATGGTGTCCATGTCAGAATAATTTGCAAGTATTTCATCCCTTTTGTAGGATTTCATTCCACCTCCCACATAGTGTTCAGTGATGCTTAGAAACTACATTTAAAATTTTGGTGAAGTTCGGTTTATTTCTTTAGTTGCAATTCTACTGATGCCTTGTATAAGAAACTCTTGCCAAATTCAGTTTTATGATAGATTTCTCTTATGTTGGCTGCTAAGAGTTATTAGTTTTAGGTATTAAATTTAGATATTCTGTTTGTCTTCAATCATGTGCTACATATAAGGAGTTAAGTTTTAATACAGAATGTGTTTTATTCAATACCCCAAGTAAAAGATTTTGGTTTTGGAGCTACGTCATATGGATTTATCTGTTACTGTTCATTATGTCCCCTAAGACTTAAAATTTAAGCATGAAGAAATATGGTATCCCATGCCTCTCTGTCTCTCTGTCTTTTCCTCTGCCAGCCTCCCTCTCTGTGTGTAATTTTTAAAAAATAATCAAGTGCTGTTAACAAACCACAATAAGTGAGGTCTGAGACTTACTCTTGAGGTGTGAAATTCCTCCAAATTGGCTTAATGTTGAGAGTTAGTAAAAGAGGAAGACTGGAGAAAAGTGTTGCAAAGGATGATCTTACAATAACGTTTAGAAAATGCTGCATCAGGAAGTAGATATTATGAAGCATATCAATAACCCTGAAAAATGAAGTTGTGACTAATTTGTTTTACTGTGATGACATAAAATTCTTATTACTTTCCAACGGGTCTTCTGTTGGTCATCCTCAATTAGAAATTGCTAGGGTCAAGGAGCGCATAAACAGTTAAGTAGTGCATTCCCTTTTCAAGATAATAGGAAAAAGAGTAAAGAACAAGTCAAGATGGAATTTTTGTAAAATATGAGACAGATGAAGTATCACTTCAGTGTAAAAAGTTAAAGAAAAGATCAACAAGGTAGATGATAAAAAGACTGAAATCAGAAAAGATTGAGTGTATTTACGTAGGAGTATTTTTTAAATTTATTTATTTACTAAAGATTTCTGCCTCCTCCCTGCCACCGCCTCCCATTTCCCTCCCCCTCCCCCGATCAAGTCACCCTCCCTCATCTGCTCGAAAAGCAATCAGGGTTCCCTGCCCTGTGGGAAGTCCAAGGACCGCCCACCTCCATCCAGGTCTAGTAAGGTGAGCATCCAAACTGCCTAGGCTCCCCCAAAGCCAGTATGTGCAGTAGGATCAAAAACCCATTGCCATTGTTCTTGAGTTCTCAGTAGTCCTCATTGTCCGCTATTATCAGAGAGTCCAGTTTTATCCCATGTCGAGGAACATGGGATGTACTCACTCATATTTGGTTTCTAGCCATAAATAAAGGACATTGAGCCTATAATTCATGATCCTAGAGAAGCTAAAAACCCAAAGAAAAACATATGGGCATCCTCCTGAATATTAAGCTTCATCAGGCGATGAAAGGAGACTGAAACAGAGACCCACATTGGAGCACCGGACTGAAATCTCAAGTTCCAAATCAGGAGCAGAAGGAGAGAGAGAACGAGCAAGGAACTCAGGACCGCGAGGGGTGCACCCACACACTGAGACAATGGGGATGTTCTATCGGGAACTCACCAAGGCCAGCTGATCTGGGTCTGAAAAAACAGGAGTAGTTTTATTGTAAGTACAGAAAGCTCAACTACTGTATAAAAATAATTCATGATCTTGAAGGAGGTGCTCCTTTTGGAGTTTCTCTTATATCAGGAAGACGTTGAGACACAAGTACAAAGTACCAGATGTTTGTGCTGTTCCAAATGGATAATCACAAAGACAGAAGGTAAGGGGAGGGAAGGCTTTCTTTAGTTTGCAAAGATGTTATAGGCAACACACAGCTACCATACACAAAACATGTTTACCTCTCACAGCATCAGTCACACACTCTCCTAATGAGAGGAAAATCAAGTTGAGAAGTGTGGTTCATCCAAACTGGAAAGAACATTAAGTTGGCTTCAAGAATATGAAACGTCTTCTTGACGAAGAAGACAGAGGAAAGTGGAATGAAATTGCTGTTTGCTGAATTCTCCAGTGAATGAAGACAATTGACAGAATAATGATAAGAAAAGTAAAAAAAAAAAGAGGTACATGATTATGATTGTAGAATGATAATAAAATAATGATGAACATGACAATATAGTTATCAATCATTGTTGGGATATGCTTTTTGTAAACTATAGGAAGATGTACCTGTCATCCTTCCTCACCTGCCTAAGACACTTTCTGATTGGTTGAATGCAGAGTTGAATGGCAATAGCTAGGCATAGAAGAATAGGTGAGTCTTCAGAGCAAAGATAGGAACTCTGGGAATAGTCTAAAGTGCGAAGGTTCACCAGACAGACATGAAGGAAGTTGGCCAAATATACTCAGGAGAACTAACAAGCCATGGAGCGGAATGTAGATTGATTAATATATATGAGCTAATAAGTTTAAGAGCTAGTTGGGAACTGGCCTAAGACTAAACTTTAATAAACTTTTGACATCTTTGTTGAGTATCAGATGACTGTAGCTATGCAATTCATATTTTGGTTATCATTTTTGTTCCATTAGTCTACATTCTGTGTTTTTGACAGCAGTATTTTGTTGTATTTTATTTTGTTTTGTTTTGCTACTATGGCTCTGTAATAGAACTTTGGTCAGGAATGGTTTCTCTTTTTGCTTAAAGTTGTTTTGGCTAGCTGGAGCCTTTTTGATACCATATGAATTTTATCATAGTCTTTTTCTATTTATGTAAAGAATTAAATATGGATTCTTTTCACTGGACTTGAACTATGTCTATAAAGAGGTTTTGGTAGAATGATCATTTTCACAATAATAATTCTACTTATTTCTATCTTAAATGTTCTTGAACATGAATGCACTCCGAGTCAGTGAACAGAACATACAGTCAGCTTTAAATGACACTTGCCATGGATAAATCCATTCATGGCATCCCCCTGGTCCATCTACATCAGACTTTAGCCTACTGACTTCTGCAGAAATGGACAAAATTGATTTTCTATTAATCCTTGAGTATGGGATGCCTCTCCATTTTCTAATGTCCTTATTTTTTTCTTCATGGTTTTAAAGTTTTCATTGTAGCTATATTTCACTTCCTTGGTTAGATTTATTCCTACATTTTTTGAGGCTATTGTAAATGGAAGTCCATCTATAATCACATTCTCTGTGTAACTGTTGTTGACATTTAGGTAAGTGACTTATTTTTCACACTGATTCTATATTTTGCTCTGTTGTTGTCTGATTCAATCCTTAGGGTTCTGTGTGTATAATAAGTTATCTGCAGGTAGGGATAATTTTACTTCCTTTTTACCTTTTTTCACTACAATTTCTTTCTCCTGTCTAATTGTTCCAAATAGTGCTTTGAGCACAATAATAAAAAGAAATGTTGATAGGAGAACAGCACTTTCATATTCCTGACTTTAGTGAGATTCTTTCAAGATTTTCTCCATTTAGATGATAATGGTTATGGTGGGCTTGAACTATGTTGAATATGTTTCCTTTACTACAACACTCTCTAGTTGTTTTCATGATGGTGTGTTGGATTTGTCAATGGCTTTTCACCCTGCATTTCTAGGGATCATGTGAATTTTATCTTTTAGTCCACTTATAAGTTTTATTGCATATTTATTGGCATGTACATGTTAAAGCATCTCTACATCTCAGAGTAATTCAAATAGGTTATGTGGGCAATATTATATATAAATATATATATTCACTTTGCATGCATTTATTATCCATTTTTGAATTTATTTTCATCAAGGAAATTGGTCTATAGTTTTCTCTTTTCTCATGTGTCCTTATTTGGTTTTGATATAAACATATGATGAGTTTCAAAGGTATTTAAAAATCTTTCTTTTATTTTTCTTTATTTCTTCTTTTTTTCTTCCCTCCTTCCCTCCCTCTCCCCTCTCTCTTTTTCTTCCTTTCTTTCTAGCAAAAGAAGGATTGGCTGTACATGCTTTTGGGAAGTCTGTTCAAATTCATCTGTGAATCTATCTGGGTTTGGTCTTTTTATAGGACTTTTATTACATTTCATTCTCTTCTTTTGCTAAAGGTCTGTTTGAATTCCTGATATTTTCTTGGTTTAATTTGGTAGTTTGGTTGAATTTAGCAAACTATCCCTTTCATTTAGATTTTCTAAGGTAATGAAGTACAGTTTTATGAAATATATTTCCTTAAAATATTCTGAGTTTCTTTGACTTTTGTTCTAATGTTTCTCTCTTCAGTTCCGGTTCTGTTAACTTAGATTCTTTGTTCTTTCATTTGGTGAGTTAGGCCAATAGTGTGTCAATTTTGTTTCTCAAAAAAGCAGCTCTTAATTTTGTTGATTATTTGTATTGTTCTATTTATCTCCACTATATTAACTTCTGCTCTAATTTTTACTATTCCTTGTTATCTAGTAGGTTTCAAACTTTGATTTTGTCTTCTTTTTACAAATTTTAAACTGCATTATTAAGTTGTTAATGGGTATTCTTTCTGATTTTTCTCTTGTTTTAATTTGGTCAGTTTAAAGCTATTTCCCTTATTGGACTACTTTCAATATACCCCATATTTTTTTTGTATTGTTTTTCCATTTTCACCAAGTTTTATGATTTTTTTCTTTCTTGATTTTTTATTGACACATTCATCATTCCCCTGCTTACTTTATTAATATGAGCTGTCTGTTGAAAAAGTGAAGCCACCTACTGTTAGTGGGTTGATACTAATCTATGCCTTTAATTTCAGTACTCCATCTTTTATCAAATTGGGTGCAACAGTCATTGATGTCTATATATTTAGAATAGCAATGTCCCCTTGGTTAATTGTCCCCTAAAATAGAATGAAATATCCTTATTTATCTGTTCTGATAAATAACAGTTTGATTTCCATTTTATCAGATATTAGGGTAGTGATACTTTCTTCTTACTTCCATTTGATTGGAAGGGATATTTTGTCTATATTTATAAACTTATAGTACTTATCTTTATTCCAACCAAAACCACATGATAAGATGTGTCAATTGTAGACAACAGATAGATGGATTTTGTTTTTTATCATTTCTTCAGACAGTGTTTTTTGATTGAAAAATTGAGATGATTCATATTTAAAGTTATTATAGAGAGATGTATGTTGGTTTGCAGTTATTGTGCAGTTAAATTTTGGTGGTGTTGTGTTTACAGAGATAAACTTTATGTTTCAGTAATATGGCTTCATTTTTTTTTTGTCTACAGTCTTTTAGTCAAGTCTCTTATCCTTCTGTTTACCTCAAAACATTGTTTCCTGTATTTTCTTTATATTTTGTCTATTGCAGATACAATTTTAGGTCATTTTTTTCATGGAACATTTCTCTTTCTCCTTCAAGTATAGCTGTTAGTTTTTTAGAAACAAATAGTAGTCTAGGTTGTTCACCCTAGTCTTTTAGGACTTGGAACATTTTATTTGTATGCTCTTCTAGCTTTCTAGTCTTGAACAATCAACTATTATTTTGATGTGTTTATCTTTATAAATGGCTTGTATGTTTTTATTGTTTTGTTTTTATGTATTTCTTTCAGTTCTCTTTCCTTCTTCTGCATAACTGGTTTTTTAACTGATATAACATGGAGTGTTCCTTTTCTGGTTTGTCTGTGTGTCATTGTTATATGCTTTTCTATCTGAATGGGTACATGTTTTCTGATGATTTGGTGATAATTCTATTAACGATCTTGTTGATTATATGATCTATGTCATTGACTTGGGAATTTTTTCTGTCCTTTGTTCCTATAATTCCTATGAACAAAGGTTTGTTTTATGGCCTTCCCTGCATATTCATTTCCTCTGTTTTAAGTTCTTTTTTCATATTCTTTGCTTATTTTGTCTAAGTCCTCTGCTTTATCTTTGAGTTCAGATATTCTATCTTCTGATTGATTCATTTTAATTCTAATGACTTTTCTTGAATATTCTTTGGATATTTTGCTTTTCCATTCCATCTTCATTTAAGTTTGATGTAAAATGAGGGTCTGCTTGTTGGGGTTTCTGTCCTACCCAGTTCCCACAGTCCCAAAGAAAAATCACACAAAGTTCTACATAAGTTATAAACTGATTGCCCATTAGCTCAGACTTTGTATTAACTCCTATAACTTATATTAACCCATTATACTTATCTGTGTTAGCCACATGGCTCAGTACCTTTTTCAGTAGGGTAGGTCACATCCTGCTTCCTCAGTATCTGGACAGGACTGGGGAGGAATGAGCTTCCTTCTTCCCAGAATACTCCTGTTCTTATTGAGCCGCCTCTACTTCCTGTCTGGTTATCATGCCTATACTTCCTGCCTGGCTACTGGCCAATCAGTGTTTATTTAAAACATAATTCTCCCACACCAGTTTGAGTCCTTTTCAATGCATCTATGTCTTTATTTATTTATATTTTCAAACCCCAGGTTATACCTGTTATTTCACTTAGCCCTATGTTGGTATTTTCTTGAGCATCATCAGATGCATATTCTCTTTAAATTCACTAGATTTGAGTTTATTGAGATGCTTCTTTGTGTTTTTTAAAAATTCCTTGAATTCCTTGATAATGTTTATAATTATTCTTTTAAATTCTACACTCTGGGTTTATCTCATAATTCTCATGGTTGAACTTGTCTACAGAACTGGTTGACTCAAGGTAGGGGTAACAAGAGTACCTTGATCTTTCATATTGTTTGCATTTTGCAATGCAATTTAATGATAAGATTATGGGGACTTCCTTTATTCATTTGGTATCTGATATGGACAGAACATGTTGGAACCAAGTGGGATGTGTGGGCTGAGTTAGACATAAAAGTTGGATATAGCTTAGATAGAGTAAAGTCAGCTGTATACAAGTGGTTGGGCTGATATGCATTCTGGTGTAAGCCTGGAGTTTTAGAAATATCTGAAGTTTAGGGAGGGTATATGTAGGACAGAATCTTATGACTTCATGGAGCCAGACCCTGGCAAAAGTTTGCAAGTTCTAGCTGAGCAAAGACATTGGACACGGCATGGTAGGGCTTATAGTTTGTGGGCAGGTAGTCAGGGTCCTGGCCAAAGGTTAGAGGTTGAGACAGTGTCTACAGAGGTGGTCAGATGAGGCCAGAACACTGGGTGAAGAACCTGAGTTAGATCTGGGGCTTGGACAAGACACAAGGAAGGATGATCAAGTAGATTCATTTGACTAGATCTTAGTGAAGACTGTCTAAAATGAAGTTTGAGAAGAAAACAAAAATCCTCCTTTCTCCATTCAGGAAAGGTATTATCTAGCTTGCTGTTTAAGGGTAGGGGTCAAACCTGAGCCATATGGATTATAAAGGAGCAATCAAGCATAAAACAATGAAATAATAAAAGTGATTATAAAGCAAGTTCAATTGATAAAATAATGTATGTGGATTAGAGATCAAGGTCTAAGGTCAAGATAGTCAGATTTCTAAGGATAGCCACATAGAGTCAGAACAGACAGAAGCCTTCCAACACTGAGGAATGCTTTGTACATGTTATTATCCTGTAACAGTTTGACCATAATGTTTTTACTTGTACTAGGGAGTGATGATTAGTTGTAATATTGATGAAAGGCCCACAAAGTTTGCATAAAATCATTTATACACTTGGAATTTCTGAAGGAATAATAAACATATTAAAATGAGCTATATAAACATGAAGATATTCTATTTTGGACAAAATTATTTTGATTATTTATTGGATAATCAACAAGTCATCCTTTGAAAACATCCATTAAAAACCTTTCTGGATTGACTTAAACAGCATGAACAACTGTAATTTGGTAAACAACAATTTGGCACAAATTTACTAAATAAGAATTGCATACTATTTCCTTAAAACATAAATTGTACTCATTATGATTTTGCTTCACTTTAAAATTTTTTGTGTTTTTTTTCTCTGTTAAGAAATTGAGTTAGATTCATCCAATATGTCCCCAAACTCATATTAAAGACAAATGAGAACACACTGGGCATATCTCATAAAACATATTTAGAGATTAATTTCTGATGGATAGGAAACCTTTTTGGTCAACTTGATAATTTATTTTCAAAGATCATTTTTTTCAACTCAAATTCAATTAATCTCATAAAATATGAGTTGGGCATATCCATCCAATTACCAGGAGCATGTAGAACTTACGATGAGTATTTATAAAATAGTAAATATGCTGTGGGTGTGTCCTATTTATTCCTGGCCAAGTCTAATTGAGTAGAATTTATCTTTCCAGAAAAATGTTCAATAACCACTAAAGTGACGTGTTGTTACTAAACAGCATGCTATAAGAAAATCATGGTTTATTTGTACTTCAGGACAGGTTTTTTTCAAATACACTTTTATTGCCTTTTAAATCATGTGTTTGAAAAATTTGTGGTAGGAATTATAACAAAAAATCCTCAAGCAGAATAAATCATCACATTTTACATCATATTTGTACGTTTTAATTAATTTAATGTTTTTTGACATAGCTTTATGACTTATATTTAGCAAGATATACTGATGCTACCACAAAATCTAAACATGATTTATTGTGATTTGTATTTGAGATTTATCACATTTGAATGAGAAAAGTTGTTAGGATGACTTCTCTTTTTTTGTAAATACAAGCTACTTTCTGATACAAGTTATCAGTATTTCATTTATAGCTGTTGCTTCATGCTATCTACCTAACTAGGTTTAATGGGATAGATAATTACAGAAAGCAATGACTACAAAAATAGGGAGAATAATATTATGTAAGATAAATATGGAAAATTTGCTTCCTAGCAAATCTATCTAGTTTAAAAAGTGAAAAGCAAAATTTTGTTTTGTGGTTCCAGTAACAGTCTTCTATAGGTTGAAACCTAGACAGCAGCCCCAGGAGAGCACAAGGCTCTTGTGTTGCTGCTTGTTTTCCATGCTACCCTGCTGAAACTGCATATGGCTGGACCAATCCCCTCCCAACAATCTCCTATCTACAGTGCCTCTCTCAGTCATTACTGCAATTAGGTAATTGAGAAGCACAGCATGCTCCAAAGATGTAGAAATTGTATAATTCTACGCCTCCTCCAGAATAACCTTTGACAGGCTGGAGCTAATGTTTTTCTAAAGGTACAAAATAGCCATGGCTTTTCTATTACTGTGAACAGCTGTTTCTACTGTCCTCAGCTAGTTTAAGCACGTTGGTTAGCTGCAGCACGGCCATCTTATAGTGCAATGCACATATCTTCTAAATAGGATGGAGGTAACACTTATGACCCTTTAAGAATTTTTTGCCATTTTTGTTTTGCTTGGTATCTGATACACCACAGAACTTGATTTGTTGTTCTTAAAATAGCAATAAATGGAATAAATGAATATTGTTTTATTATATAACAGTTAATTTTGTTTTTAATTATATTTTCTATTTTAAAAGTTTCTCAAAGGTCTCTTTAATGAGAGAATCAACCCACATAAATTTTAATGCTTGTTCAATTGAATTTTAATAAACATTAATTTGATTTTTAGTTTATAGAGAATTTTGAATATAATAGAAAACAATGCATCTTCAAGTGCATACTACTGGAAAAATAATTGATTTTTCATTGTTTGTATAACTTTTTCAGGCTCTCCATACAAACATGTTCTATTTTGGCCCAGGAGGAACTTTTAAAATACGTGTACCAAATTCAAAAATTATAAAATCTGGGAGTGAAATTTTGCCTGGAAAATGTCAATGCCCTAAAAACAAACTAAAAAAATTTAGATAATGTTCAAAAAATATTACTGAGGATCAGCATCTTCTGCTGCTTCTGATGACTGAAGAGTGGTACAAGATTTTCATACTAATTAATTCTAACAAGAAAATGCATTCTTTTGAGTAGAGAATGATATAATAAATGTATTTCTTTTTCTTCTCAAACATATTACTCTTCCACTGGATGAATGATTTGCCTTAGTTTCAGGAGATGCTGGCCATGTGATACTAGAATAGGACCACTATTAGGAGATGGATGTCTAAGCCTATTTGACTACCCTGCAAATCACTTTGCAATCAGTATTTCAGGTATCCATTCTTTACCTCCATATGAGGGAAACTTATTAGAATTTGGGCACTGAAAGTATTTTATGCTTTTTTTTTAGTTGGGAGCATTTTTAATGCCTCATTTTGTTAACTAAATGAGAGAATCCAAAAACATTGTATGCTTGAATGCTTGAATGAAATGCTTGAACACATTTGTACAATATGAAAGTACTAATATTATTTTGTAAAACCCACCTAATTAAAAACTAAAAAATGTAACATCTTTAGAATATTATAATAATGACACTTGATAAAATAAAGTATGTTAGAATACTTTTGACATTGTAATTTCAAAAGACAATATTAAGATTCAAAATAACCATTCTCAATCTTACAAGGCCTTTACTGCAGAGCCACAGTAGCAAAACCAGCATGGGTTTGTAACCAAAGTAAATCAATAAAATTGAATACCTGATCTATAAATAAACCCACATTGTGAAAGTCACCTTATTCTCCAAAAGCTATCAGAAATCATGCCATAGAAAGATAACATATTCAACAAGTAGTTTGGGGACAGATACTTGATCTGCATTTTTGACTTTCCTAAAATAAACACAATAGACCAAATACCTTCAAATCTGAAACTACCAGAGGAAAATGTGGTAAAACATCTCAATTTGACAGTATAGGCAAAGATTTCCTGGAAAGGGCTCAACATCAGGAACAATCCCAAGAAACTTCAGACAGTGTTGCATAAAATTATACTTGTTCTTCAAGGCAAAAGTGAAAATTAGCAAGACGAGTAGACACTACACAAAATGGGAGAAATATTTGCAACCATACACTTAGCAGGGGCCTAGTATCTGTAATCTGTAAATAGATTTAAAAAGTAAACAGCAAAAAGTCAAACCATGCCATTGACACATGAACTAATAACCTAAATATACAAGGCTCACAGGAAGATATACAAATGACCAATAAATGTTGAATAAATATTTTTAGTAACTAATAAAATGTGAATTAAAACTACATTGATATTTTATATCAACTTTGTCAGGGGGCTATTATCAAAATAAATAAGATGTAAATATTAAATAAAATGTAGAGTAAAAGAAACTCTTATTCACTTTTGTGAACTATAAATTTGTGTAGCCATGATGGAAATCTGTACAGAGGTTTCTGAAAAAAACATTTTAATCCAGGCGTGGTGATGCATGCCTTTATTCCCAGCACTCCGGAGGCAGAGGCAGGTGGAACTCTGTGAGTTAGAAGTCAATCTGGTCTACAAAGCAAGTTCCAGGACAGTCAGTGCCATTTCACACACACACACACACACACACACACACACACACACACACACACACACACACACACATTTGGGAATATGGACATAGTTCTGTCCAAAGATCTTCCTATTGTTTATTGGGTGAAGTAATTTTTGAGGGGTGTTCAGGGTAACCTTTCAGGAGGTCTTCGTCCATAAAACCATATTAGTCTGGAAGCAATCCATAGGTAATCATCCTCTGTAAAAACAAAAGGAAAGCTTTTTTTTCCCAAGCAACAAATCCTAAATTTTGCAATCAAGATTCCTTTAAAATACATGTAGGTTTAGCTTAGCAGCCCATACAATGAAATGTCTCTGTACTTAGCTCCTTCACAGTCAAAAAAATCAAAGAAAGCACAATAATATACATAATCCAGACTCTGTGTATATTCCATCTTTACATGACTTATTCTTTCTTTACTCCTTTTAAACTACAACTGTCTGTACTCTGTCTCTTTAAAAACTTTACCTCTTCTTTTAAACCATTTAATTTTTATAACTATCTATACTCATTTTCTTTTCCCTTCCAAGCCTACATACATTTATCCATCACTGTATCTTTTATGTCTGAATCTGTCCAATTGTGTATCTGTAATCCTTTTCTGTCTTGAAGAGCTTTTAAAATGGTTAGCAACTAGGTTGCAGCTGCTCTGGATGCTGGCTCTTCCTCTCTCCACTTTTAAAATGGTGGAAGTACCATTACTGCTAGCTCTGGGATCACCAGGTAGGAGCCACACTCAAATCTTTAACTCTGAGAATGAGCATGCATCACATTAAGCCTTTATATTTGAGCAATAGCTAAATATGCCTTGCAGCACACTGTGAGACCTGAAAATATCTCTGTGTATGGTGGTAGAAATCCGCCATGCTCTGCTGCTTGTGCATGCCTATTAGACCTGATCCTGCTGCCTGCCCAGGTATGGAGCAGTGAGCTATGACTATGGTCTCCAAATGGGCACACAAACACCCAGGGTCACAAATGCAATTCAACTGTTCCTTAGCCAGAGTTCATGCTGGCAGCATGGCCCAGGAAATTGTCTTTGTTAACCAATGGTATTTTTTCTGCTACCACTGTATCAGGAAAACCTCTCTTAAAGTAGCCATGCCTCTGCTTACTTCTAGCAAACAGAGCCCACCCAAGAAAATGCTGCAACCAAACCGTGATTAACTCTGTTCTCTTGTGTCTAGGATTCTTTTTTTAGCTTTATTAGGTTTTACATGGATTTAGTCTACCACGTTGGCATCCCAATTTGTAGTTGTGGGTTCATGCCTCACATTGGGTGCCAATTTGTTGCAAGGAGGGCCGCTTGTTGATTCCCAGCTGCTCAGTCCCAAAATAATCACACAGAACCTGTATTAATTAAATGGCTGCTTGGCTCATTAACTCTAGCTTCTTATTGGCTAGCCCTTACATCTTAATTTAACTCATTTCTATTAATCTGTGTTTAGCCACATGGCTGTGGCTTGTTGGCTAAAGTTCCATCCAGCTCCGGCAGGGCTATGTGGTTTCTCCTAACTCTGCTTCCTTTTCCCAGAATTCAGTTTAGTTCCCCCAACCTCTGTTCTACCCTATCAGGCCAAGCTAGTTTTCTTTATTCATTAATGGTATTCACAGCATACAGAGGAGGATCCCACACCACACCATGCTAGCTCTTGCACTCTTTCCAACCCTGTATTACAGTAATCCCTGAGACTGTGGAAGAGTGGCTGTGGTTCTAAGGCCAAGCTTTATTCATTTCTATTTTCTACACCTTTGCCAAATGTGCATCTCTAGCTTGATCATCATTACTGCAAACAGGAACTTCTCTGATGAGAGTTTAGAGATGCTTTAGCTAATGATTATAAAAAAAGGTCAATAGGAATTGTTTTAATACTCCATCCATTAGGCATAGTAATAAGCATTTTTTTTAATGGTCTATGCTATTTAGTCATAGTTTTGTAGCTCAAGCACGGCACCATGTATGGAGTTCATCTTGTAGTATGAGCTCTAAATTCAATCAGAGAGCAGTTTTTTAGTCTCAAAATGTTCAAGTCACTATTGCATCAGAGAGCATGTCTTGCCCAACCACCCAACCAGTCCTTAATGTAGCGCACCAGGTTGACATTTATAATTGATGCTACTTTTCTGCTTTGTTGGCAAATATAGCATTCCCAACACTGTGAAAACAAGTCAATAATGTTGAAGAATCCAAGTCAGAGGCAGCTTTATTTTACCATGTTTTATGCTTCAAAGATGTAACTTTTTTTTGTCCATGGTATCTTACTGTTACATTCTAAAGGACATATTACTGGGATTGATTATAGCCTGTAGTTTTGGAGATCTTTAGTATCTCACTGGTCAATGACTCAAAAAACTAACTCATTCTTGATTCTGTGTTTTTTATTTGTTAACCTTTGATAAATAGGGGATCATTATTGCCCCGTTATAGGATAATTCCATTTTCACTCTTTTCATGTAGGTGCAGATATATTTTGAAAAGATTCTATAGCAGTAGGCTTACATCTGACTTTTTTGAAATTTTTTTTCTTTTTTAATTGATTTTTATTGAGCTCTACATGTTTCTCTGCTTCCTTCACTGCCTCTCCCTCCCCCCTTCAATCATTCCCCAAGTCCCCATGCTCCCAATTTACTCAGGAGATCTTGTCTTTTTCTATTTCCCATGTAGATTAAATCTATGTAAGTCTTTCTTAGTGTCCTCATTGTCTATGTTCTCTGGGATTGTGGTTTCTAGGCTGGTTTTCTTTGCTTTATGTCTAAAAATTACCTATAAGTGAGTACATGTGATAATTGCCTTTCTGTGTCTGGGTTACCTCACTCAAAATAATGCTTTCTAGGTCCATCCATCATCCATTTTTCTGCAAAATTCAAGATGTCTGAAAAAAATTAGTTTCGAGAGGTCTTATTTATTAACTGTTAGAAAAATCTGGTAGTTTTGATGGAATTCCCTTAAAGGATTGTTTTCACTAAAATGAGGCAGGCCAGGTGGACCTTACCCAAATATGACTCGTGTTCTCTAAAGAAGCAAAAATACAAAGGAAAGGACCGTGAGAGATAGTTCATTTTTCAACCAAGGAAAGAGCTAATCAAACCCCTTAGAATCTGATCAGAAACTATTTTGGTTCATGGTGCTTTTTTTTTTCTTTAACCTTTCCTTCTTTCAGAAATGATCTGATACTCCAAAATTCGAATAATTGTACTTTGCCTCCCAAATAGCCAGGATTAGAGACATGTCTTTTGATTGCAAAGGGATTTATTTATTTGGAAAAATCAGTGTGTTATGCAAAAATATTAAATCACCTCATGTAAACAGTTTCTCATTACTATAAGTTACAGTTAGAAACAAGCATAAGGATTTGTTCTGCAGCATTTCAATGTATTTTTAACCCAATAGTAATAATGAAAATTTTACTGCATTAATATCTACATTACAAAGAGAAAATTGAGTAGCTCATGTTTCTAGCTGGTTCAACACCTGAACACAAAGGCAGAATTGCTTTGTTGTGAAGATAACTGATTAAAATAAGCAAATAAAGTAAGATTTATGGCAAGGTAATATAAACTGTATATCAACAAACAAAGATCATGAAACCCCACCATCTTAATTTAAGAAAAAGAGAAACCATATAGACTTTGAAACTAATTTGGGCATATATATGCACATGCTAACACATCTAGTAGAACAAGCAAGGTGATACAAGGTCATAGACTGAAGGATCCCAAATCCCCCTAGAAAGACACTGGTCATCTCGAGAAAAGTTTATGAGGAGCATTAAGAACTGAGGAAGGAGAACTGAGAGAAAATAACAGGAAAACTAGTGTATGTATAAATTGTATTTGCCCTGACTCTTATGAAAATACTTTGGGAATAGAAAATAAAGACTTTGTTTTTCTTTTGGACTAGAAATACCATCTAATTTGAATGCTAATTGAAATGACTGAGAGGGCAACATATGTTTGCTGGTATAAGAAAGGAGGGCCATGACACTCTTGAGCAGAAAAGAGAAGGGAACATCCTTCAGAAGAGCGTGGGAAGTAGAACTGAATCCTAGTAATGAGTAAGACTGAAAGAAGCTGAAACTAAGTGATTAAAGACCATCTGGAATGATCCCTTGATGGCTGGAAGAATGGGCTATCAACAGGGCAGAGTGGGATGGGACTAGAAAAAGATCAAAATTGTTCTTCACAATTTAAAGTGAGACCAGCTGTTTTCTCTGTTTGCATTTAGCTGCATACATGAAGGGAGAAGACAGGAGAAACTTTTGATTCGGATGGCACTCAAAGCTATTGGAGGGCCAAGGAAGTAAAGAATTATTCATTTTTTCTTTAATACTAAAGAATAAAATATCCCCATAAATAGATGAGTTTTAGTGTACTGATATACTAAAGTATTTCCCTAATGTGGGAATCTTTTTATTTTTCACATCATACATAATATTTCAAGTTATTGA
Source organism: Microtus pennsylvanicus (assembly GCF_037038515.1). Lineage (NCBI taxonomy): Eukaryota > Metazoa > Chordata > Mammalia > Rodentia > Cricetidae > Microtus > Microtus pennsylvanicus. The sequence goes on along the minus strand of NC_134579.1, from coordinate 6,093,288 downwards.
TTGTAGTCAGAGACTGCATGTTCATTTCCCGGCTACCTAGACACAAAATAATCACACAAAAACTATATTACTTGCAATACTGTTTGGCCATTAGCTTAAGGTAGCATTCAATGATTGCTGCAAGGTAGTCTCAACTGGCTCAATATATTTTAAGAATATATCATTTAAATTTTTTTCTGACAATATTATTGAGTAAGGGACATGTATATGCCATGCGTTGTGCCCATGTGAAGGTCAGAGAACAACTGTTGGGAGTTGGTTTCCTTCTTCCATTGTGGGATCCAGAGGCTGAATTCAGATTGTCAGGTTTGTACTGCAAATACTCACCACTGTAGCTTCTGTCCAGCTCATTTTTTATTTCACCATTTAAGAAAAGACACTAACATTGATATAGGCATTTATGACATTTTACCTATTTACCTATTTTAAAATTTTAGTTGTTATAAATCATATGGATAATTGGACTATGACTATATTTTCAATGATGTTGCAATAAGTATATATTTGGATTAACATGGATTTGATTCTATGTACATAAGGCTTATAATTTAACACAGTGAATCCCTCAGGTGTATTTGAGCAAAAAACTGCAATTGTTTCAAAGTCACAGGTTAAAATGTATGTGAAATCTTTTTTTTTAAGCTTAGAAACATTTTCATTGGTTGCTGCACAGATAATAACCTTCAGCATGTGGTCGTGAATTAAATGCAAAATAACATCAGGAGCCCTGCTTCAAGAAACAATTAGACCTTCTGTGGAGTCATTCAGTGAAATTACATTATTGTACTCAACTGAGAGGAGCTGTGCAGAATGTATTTATAAAATATAATTGCAGGGACAGCTGGCCTAAAAAAGGAGGAATCTTAATAGTATATGTTGTTGAGGTAGTTGGCTGTTTACTCCCATTATGAGGATGGTTGATAAGAAGAACAGCCATTGTTGCATGGGAAAGAGAAATTAATTCAGGAGAATAATGATGCAGCTTCTCATGTCATTTAGATGAATTTTAAAATGTACCGTTAGTCATGCAAGCAGCATGCCTGGAGGATTTCTGCTTCTTGTTCCTATTCCCGAGGCCACAAATCTTCTGCATGGTTTTTCTCAGTTGGCTTCTTCTTTTATTTTCTTGACTTCCCTCCTGTAATGTAAACACGAGGAAGAGAAAATGGATGAATAACAAAGGAGAGGCAAACAAAATAACTCCACTCCTTCTACATAAAGGTTCGCTAGGGAAATGGTATCACACTGAGAATTTATGAATAGTAAATGGTATTTATTCAAACCAAAGAGGCGACCTACTCTATGGTTCACACTTTTGTAGTCAATTTCAATCTTACATGACAGCTTTCTAGATTTTTGCTGTTGTTGTTTTTGTTCCTATTCTTTGCCAAACAGGGCAATTAATTTATCACTAAAGGTTTTCAATGCCTTTAGAAATTTGCATTTGCTAAAGTAAATATCTTCAAATTTCCATGACACATATCATTACATGAAATATGGAAAGTAAGGGTCAGTGAGATAGTTACACCACTTATAACCATTGCTGAGATCTGAGTTTGATACCTCAGGCCCACAAGGTAAAAGGAGACATTCAACTTGTCACCTTCTACCAGTTTTCTTCTGACTTCCTTGTTCACATAAATGCTTATAAACATGTGTGCATGCTCACAAGCACACATAAATTAAAGTAATAAATTAAAAAAATTAATTTGGAATATAATATTTTATTCTGAGTTTAGTGTTATCTAAATTCAACAAAATTCAGAAGGAAACAAAATTTTTAATTTAGTTGATTTTTAACTGTAGAGACAGTCATAGTTCAAGTTTGAGTGACATTTAAAATTAGCTTACTTTAAAATAACTATTAGTTATAAAAGTGAATATTAACATCTGCTTGTAGGAAATACCATGGAAACTTTAGCATTAAAAAACATGTGGGCTGGTTTTTTTTAAATTTTAGAAATAATTTTTTCTAGTTTTAGACAATAGCAAGATATCATACTCTTAAATAACTAGATTAATTTTTAGTTAATTAAAATAATTTGCATGTTCCTTTGTAAAAGAAAGTTGATGCTTAGGTAAGATAGTTAAGACAAATTTTCATTTTTTTAATCAATGTATGTATAATGGCACAATAAATGTTCTATATAGTAAACAAAACAAATTAACTGTACTCTAGGAAGTGATGAGCAACAAAGAATCCAAGGAGAGTGTTATCCAATGCATATGTTAAACAATGAATACGCTAGTTTAAGTGGATTGGTGAGCAGATATCTTTTTGTGGAGACTTTATACAGAATTCTGTCTTTTCATAATTCTTTAATATTTTTATCATTCTGAAAATACAGAGGAAACAAAGTCAATCTCAAATTAAAGTACAAGTGACAGAATTTTGTTTCATAAATTACAGGAATTCGAATCAAACCCCTCTCGGGATGAGACCTTGTGATGGTTACTCTACCTGCACTGGCATGCACACAACGCATACACATATGAACATCACAAAGCAGACAGAAAATTCTGTCTAACACCTATCTATGTATGTGTCATCATAAATCTGTAAAGAATGTATACCTATATATGTGTACACACATATAAAAGCATGAAGAGCTTCAATTATTTGGGAGGGAATGGGGAAACATGGGAGGATTGGAGGGAGTGAAGGGAGACTAGAAATGATATGAATACAGTACTTCCACATAGAGTTCTCAAAAACAGAAGCTATTACCTTAGGAGAACACCGACTCCTGCCACTCCAGGAGCTAAGAATGTCATTAGATAGCATCTTGCGCCTATAGCTCTCCCTCTCATTGTACCTGCCTTTCTGGTGTACCCTTCAATGCATTTTTATTTAATTTATTTTACCTAATGACCACAGTTTCTCCTCCTTTCTCTCCTCCCGCTGCCTCCCCCCCACCAACTCCCTTCTACCTGTCTCCCCATCCACTCCTCCTCAATCTCCATTCAGAAAACAACAGGCCTCCCATGGGCTTGAGCAGAGCATGGCACACTGAGTCCAGGTAGGACCAAGTGCCCCTCCACGCATTAAGGCTGAGTGTGGTTATACAGCACGGGGGAAGAGATTCCCCAAAGCCAGCTAAGTGCCAGAGACAGGTCCTGATCTCACTCTTAGGAGCCTTACAAACGGACCATGTTACACAACTGTCAAAGTCATGCAGAGAGCATAGGTTGTTTCCATGCAGGCTCCCTATTTTAGTACAGACACGATGTGCTCTCAGGAGCTCTGGTCAGCTATCTATGGGTTCCCCTGTCATGACCTTGACCCCCCCCCCAGCTCTTATAATTCTTTGTTCAGAAGGAATTCCGGAGCTTGGACTGGTGCTTGGCAATGGATCTTTGCATCTGCTTCTATCAGTTATTAGATAAAAGTTCTATAATGACAATTAAGGTAGTCACCATTCTGATTATAGGAGATGGCCAGTTCAGACACCTTTTCCACTACTGCTAGGAGTCTTAGCTAGCATCATCTTTCTAGTTTCCTGGGAGTTTCCCTGGCACCACCTGAAATGCCCACCTCATCTGATGTCCTTTTGGTTACTCTCCCCCTCCATCCAGCCTCCAACCTGCCTTCCTTGCCCAGCCCACCCCACATCTCAAGTTTCTATTCCTCCAGTTCCCCAACCCCTACCACCAGTTTACTGAAGATATTTCTTCTATTTTTTCTTCGAGGGAAAACCATGCATCTATCTTTGGGCCCTCTTTGTTTTTTAGAGTTTCTGTGGCTGTGGATTTTAGGTTGGTTATTCTGTACTTTATTCTTAATATCTACCTATAGTGAGTACATATATTGTTTGTCTTTGTCAGTCTGGGTTACCTCACTCAGAATGATTTTTTTTCTAGTTCTATCCATTTTCCTTCAAATTTCGTAAAGTCATTGCTTTTTACGGCTGAGTATTACTCCATTGTGTAAGTGTACCACATTTTCCTTATCTCTTCTTCAGTTAAGGGATATCTGGGTTGTTTCTCCCACATCTGTTAGAGGGTTGATTTCTAAACAACAAAATACCAAATAATCCAATTAAAAATGGGGTACAGATCTAAAGAGAGAATTCTCAACCAAAGACTCTCAAATAGTCAAAATACACTTAAAGAATTATTCAAAATCTTTAGTCATCAGGAAAATGCAAATCAAAATGACTCTGAGATACCATCTTATACCTGTCAAAATAGCTAAGACCAAAAACACTGATGATAGCTTATGTTGGAGAAGATGTGAAAGTAAGGGGAACACTCTTCCATTCTGGTTGGAGGGCAAAATTGTGCAGCTACTTTGGAAATCAATATGGCAGATTCTCAGAAAAATAAGAATCAACCTAATTCAAGAACCAGCTATATCACTTCTGAGCATATACCCAAAGGAGGCTCAATGACACCACAAGGTCACATGTTCAACTATGTTCACAGCAGCATCATTCATATTAGCCAGAATACTGGTGTATTTTAAAGTTGCCTTGATTTATGACTTTATATCATCTTAGAACTTTCATCTGGCGAGGGATGGAGATAGAGACAGAGACCCACACTGGAGCACTGGACTGAGCTCCCAAGGTCCCAATGAGGAGCAGAAGGAGGGAGAACATGAGCAAAGAAGTCGGGACCACGAGGGGTGCACCCACCCACTGAGACAGTGGAGCTGATCTACTGGGAGCTCACCAAGGCCAGCTGGACTATTACCAAAAAAAGCATGGGATAAAACTGAACTCTCTGATCATGACGAACAATGAGGGCTGATGAAACGCCAAGGACAATGGCACGCAGTTTTGATCCTACGCAATCTGCTGGCTTGGTGGGAGCCTAGCCAGTTTGGAGGTTCACCTTCCTAGATATGGACGGAGGGGGGAGGACCTAGGACTTACCACAGGGCAGGGAACCCTGACTGCTCTTTGGACTGGAGAGAGAGGGGGAGAGGAGTGGGGGGAAGGGGAGAGGGGTGGGAGGAGGGGGAGAAGAGTGGGAGGAGAGGGAGAAGAGTGGGAAGAGGGGGAGGGAAAGGGGAGGCTGGGAGGAGGTGGAAATTTGTTTTTTTTTTTCTTTATTCTTCTTTTATCAATAAAAAAATGTTAAAAAAAAAACCCTGAATATAGAATTTGGAGTAAACTAAACCTGTGTTCTCATGCCATGGTCACTTAAAATGGCCCATTTAAAATAAAAACAAACAAATAAAACAACAACAACAAAAACCCTATCTCTCACACCATTTAAGATGAGAGCTCTTTTTATATCAACAATTTTCCTAGGGCTACTTATAGGAGTATGGGTGACAAACTATATATAGAAGTATGGTCATTTCACCAGCTGTCATGTATGACAGTTAATCAGACTTGAAGGCCTTTGGGAATGAACATTCATAGCTGTGATCAGACCCAATTTTACCATTTACCATATGCAAAGGTGGCAGTGTCAGGGCTTTGTTGAGGCTCATTAGGGAACAGTTACTTTCCTCGGATTAAATAATTGCATTATTAGTTTTACTTTTGGCCCTGAGCTAAAAGATTCTAATCTGCTCCAAACATTAGAACTTAAGATACTTAAGGAAGTACTTGTCCGTCCCCCAGATACCACTGAATACCTATCAATTCTCAGGGAGAAATGGAGCCCAGTTAGCCCCATCCCACTACACAACAAGAATGTTAAGGAATGTAATCTTTGCACAGGTCTTATGCAGATGATCAAGGTTGTCCTTAAAAAGGGATAGTATTTGCTCAGGACCCCAAATACCAAGTTCTCAGCACAGAGGAAATTTACCCCAGAGAAAAAAGAACAGGGAATAAGAGACAAAGACAGAAGATAAAGGACAGGAGGATGGGGGAAAGAAACAAGAGAGGGAGAACAGGGTTTTTGTCCCAGAGGACTAAGGACTCCCTCTGGATACAGAGGACACAAATGTCGCCTATAGGAAAATGGTGGTTTATAAAGATAAAAGGGGAAACCCTGTGTTAGAATGAGGTGTTTAATTTTACTTAGGCATGTTAATTAGGTGAACCAAAGGGGGCTTTTGATTGCTGGACTCCAAGGCTTTGGCAGCTGGAACTTGGAAGTCACTTTAAGGAAGAGGAAGTGGCCAAATAAGGGAATAGACCTTAAGCTATTTAGTAATGTATTTATTAATGAGCTAGCTTTAGCAATGTAGTCTAATGTATTTTAGCAAGGCAGAAGGAATAGGTGAGAAGGACAAGGCCTGCCAAACCTATGTTTGCTATGCTAGAGCTCCTTCAGTATAGAACAAAGAATGAATGAGAAAGAGAGGTTAAATCTGAAACTATAAGATAGCACAAGGATATATTCTCTGTGTAAAAGACTGGATTTGGTTCCCAAATCGCAACAAAAATAATAAGACAATTAAACAGATGAATGTAATATTTACTGAAGTTTATATTCTCATAAAGTCTAAGCAAAAAAGCATTTAACATGTTTAGGAAGGTCATTTGAATTTGTGAAAGTCAGCAAAAGCTGTTATATTATTTTGATTTTCATTCTACAGAGTTTCATTAGAGGCTGTTTTCAAACTTTGTGGGTATCACATAAAGTCCACAGATGTGATGGCTAATCTTTGTTGTCAAATTGACTATGTCTGGAATCAACTAAAACCCAAGCAGCTGGGTACAGCTTTGAAGGATGTTGCAGATTAGATTATCTGATATGAGAAGACCCATTGTAAATCTGGGCCATGCTTTCTGGTGGCAGCCTACATAAAAGCACACGGAAGAAGAAAGGATTTGGGTTTTGGCTGTTTGCCGTCAATCCTGTTGGCAAGTCCATTTATACTGCTCCTGAAAATTCCTTCACTGGAGTTAGAATCAATGTCTTCAGGATTCCAACTTCTCCAGAATTCCAACATAGACTGAAGACAGCTCTTGGGAATTCCCTGGGACTCTAGTACTAGATTGGAACTGCTGGGACATCCAGGCTCATGGAGGACACAACTACCAAATCCTCGGTCTTTCAGTCAGGAGAGAGCTGTTGTTGAATCACTCAAACCACAGCCTATATAAGCCTCTAATAAGTCCCTACCTGCCGAGTGTCCTGCTGGCTGTGTTCTATACATGAGGTTTCCCAGCTTTGCTGAGCTGTCATCCATGCTGAGGGTGGGCCCTTGTAATGCAGTTGTGTTTGAGTCATTTCTGCTCCTGTAAGTAACCCCTCACACATCTCCTAAACAACTTCAACCAATATTTCAGTTCACCAAACTGGACTTTGGTCATATCCGTACTTTCATATGTCATGATATATATGCATATGTATTTTTCGTTCTCTAGGTTCTGTTCTTTTATAGAACCCTAACTAATAGAATAGTCACTAACAATGTTTTTGTTCTGCAAAATTGCTAAGGAAGACGATTCTGCCTGCTGTCACCACACATAAAAGAGACAAATACGCAAAGCAATTCATACATTAAATAGCTAGACTTAGTCTTTCCACAGTGTAAACATATTTTAATACATCTTTTTTACAAATTTTAAGAATCAGTTTCTTTGATTTAAGAATACATCAATTTTAGCATTCTTTACTTCTTCCAAAAATGGTGTAACAACTGATTTCTGCAAATGATCTCTTATTTAAATAATTGTCCAAAGAAGATATTATGTGTATATAAACATATAGTATCCAAATCTCATTATGAATTATTCTTCTTCTCCCTCTTGGACTCTAAAACTTGAGCATAAATTTGAGACTCATTCTTTGGAATGCTATGAACTATCACCCCAATCAGTGTGGCCTCTGATTCTTATGTCTCCTTTGGCAGATAACTAAGCATGAAACAAATCATTCAGCAAGCCAGCTTCATTTTCAAAAAAATAAAATAAAAATAATCCTATTAATTTTATAAATATGGAGCAGCTTCTATTGGTTTTAGTTTACCAGATCTGCCTAAATATTCTTTGTAGATACACAGATGCTTAACTTGGGGGGTGGTTACAAGATTTTATAAGAATTGGCTTCTGCTGGAGGCTCACAGTTAATAGTTGAAGTTATTCTTACTCTCTGTATAAAATGTTTTGTCTATGATATTTATGCAAACAATATTTTTCTATTGTATCTTAAATTATTATGTTAAATTTCAGCAACAGTTTTGTCTTTATTTCATCAATTTTCTAAACTGTCCAAATGCCTGGGGTTTTTGTTTGTTTGTTTGAGACAGGATTTCTCTGTAGTTTTGGAGCCTGTCCTGGAACTAGTTCTTGTAGGCCAGGGTGGCCTTGAACTCATAGACATCCACCTGCCTCTACCTCTTAAGTGCTGGGATTAAAGGAGTGCACCACCTCCGCCCTGTTCCCAATACCTATTTTATGTGCACATGAAAACTTGTATTTTCCCTCAATTTGTTTAAATTTGATAGATTTCCACATTCAAATTTGAAATTTGACATTAAGATTATTGAACATAGTAGCTTTAGGTGTCCCTCTGACACTCGATATTATTGGAGTCAATCAGATGGAATAATTCAATACTTCAGTTTTTATAATTTATTTTTTAGAATTAACACTAGGAAGATAAATATCTATATAAATCCATAAACAACACTCCCCCTTGAGTCTTAATTAATTAAACAAACAGAAGTTATTCAATTACTATGAATCAAAAATAAAGAAACTGTCAGTTAAATTACATTAAAAAGGAACCTACTTATTATGCTCCCTGTGCTGGCCTAAGAAAATAACATCATTCTCACTAAATATCCCTGTGAAGGATGACCTTGAACAGGAAGTTAACATCATCACCCATTCTCTTTGAAAGGCATCTACAGTTTCATATTAATTATACAACTAATGGGTAATTACCTTACGTATCTTTGAAAAGTGTGACTTACAGTGATCTGCTAGCATTTAAATACATAGACATATAACCACCTGGAGATGAGAATAATGCTGCCCATTCTCACAGGAATATTTGAATCTAGATATTTGAGCATTCTGGAAACCCTAACTGATATTTCTTTTCATTTCAAACTCTGTATCTCTTTATTTTGGGGACTCTAGCATTATGACCGTCAATTTATGAGTACCAAATGAGTGAATTATGGACAAAATACACAGTAAAACAACTTTTCAAAAATAATGTCTTTTTTCTTTTTTAGATTGGCCATATTTATTTTCTGGAATCTGAAGTTTCTTTCATATCCAAGGAGCATTAAAGACAAAAAAACTAAACTCCTACTGATAAACAAGTCAAAAGTCCCAGTCATGTTCTGCATATATCTCAGCAATCATTAAAACTTCGTATTTTTCTGACGTAGTTTTTGCGGGCTAAGGGAGATCCGTACTCATTCCACAAGATTTATCACACTCCGAAGTGCTCAAAAGGCAGTAAATAACACATTTAAAACTTAAAATGAATCTGCTTGATTTTCTTGGCCGGATTAAGGAAAATATAAAGAAAACAATATCAAAATAAAAACATCAATGACAATAAATTTTGGAATTTTTAAAATTAATATACTTTTAGAGAACAAAGGAAGATGTACATTTCAGAAAGGAGAAAGGACACATTATATATACATATATACACACATAATAATATATAATAAATATATTTTATAATATATAATAAATAAATAATAAAATATATTTTTTTAATTGAAAAAAATTTCCGCCTCCTCCCCGCCTCCCATTTCCCTCCCCCACCTCACTTCTCTACCCTTCCCTCTCCAGTCCAAAGAGAAGTCAGGGTTCCCTGCCCTGTGGAAAGTCCAAGGTCCTCTCCCCTCCATCCAGGTCTAGGAAGGTGAGCATCCAAACAGGCTAGGCTCACACAAAGCCATTACGTGCAGTAGGATCAAAACCTAGTGCCATTGTCCTTGGCTTCTCAGTCAGCCCTCCTTGTCAGCCACGTTCAGAGAGTCTGGTTTGATCATATGCTCCATCAGTCCCATTCCAGCTTACTTTGGTGAGCTCCCATTGGATCAGCCCCACAGTTTCAGTGGGTGGGCGCACCCCTCGCGGTCCTGACTTCCTTGCTCATGTTCTCCCTCCTTCTTCTCCTCATTTGGACCTTGGGAGCTCAGTCCAGTGCTCCAATGTGTATCTCTGTCTCTATCCCCATCCATCGGCAGATGAAGGTTCTATGGTGATATGCAAGATATTCATCAGTATGGGTATAGGATAGGGCCATTTCAGGTTCCCTCTCCTCAGTTGCACAAGGAACTAGATGGGGACATCTTCCTGGACACCTGGGAGTCCCTCTAGAGTCAGGCCTCTTGCCAGCCCTAAGATGGCTCCCTTAATTAAGAAATATACCTCTCTGCTCCAATCTACACTTCCATTATCCCAAACATCCTATTCCCCCAAGCTCTCCCAATTCTCCCCCTTCTCACTTTTCTCTCCCCAATTCCCCTTACCCGCATCCTAACACCTTCCAAGTTCGCAATTTTTGCCTGGCAATCTTGTCTACTTCCAATATCCACCTTCTTATTTAGCTTCTCTAGGATCACAAATTATAGGCTCAATGTCCTTTATTTATGGCTAGAAACCAATTATGAATGAATACATCCATGTTCATCTTTTTGGGTCTGGGACAACTCACTCAGGATAGTGTTTTCTATTTCCATCCATTTGCATGCAAAATTCAAGATGTCATTATTTTTTACTGCTGAATAGTACTCTAATATTTATATATTCCACACTTTCTTCATCCATTCTTCCATTAAAGGGCATCTAGATTGTTTCCAGGTTCTGGGTATTACAAATAATGCCTCTATGAACATAGTTGAACAAATTCTTTTGTAATATGATAGGGCATCTCTTGGGTATATTCCCAAGAGTGGTATTGCTGGGTCCTGAGTTAGGTTGATCCTGAATTTCCTGAGAAACCACCACACTGATTTCCAAAGTGGTTGCACAAGTTTGCATTCCCACCAGCAATGGATGAGGGTATCCTTTCCTCCACAACCTCTCCAGCAGAAGCTATCATTGGTGTTTTTGATTTTAACCATTCTGACAGGTGTAAGATGGTATCTCAAAGTTGTTTTGATTTACATTTCCCTGATCTCTAAAGAGGTTGAGCATGACCTTAAGTGTCTTTTGGCCATTTGAACTTCTTCTGTTGAGAATTCTCTATTCAGTTCAGTGCCCCATTTTTTTAATTGGGTTAATTAGCATTTTAAAGTCTAGTTTCTTGAATTCTTTATATATTTTGGAGATCAGACCTTTGTCTGTTGCGGGGTTGGTGAAGATCTTCTCTCAGTCAGTAGGTTGCCTGTTTGTTTTAGTGACAGTGTCCTTTGCTTTACAGAAGCTTCTCAGTTTCAGGATGTCCCATTTATTCAATGTTGCCCTTAATATCTTTGCTGCTGGGGCTATACGTGGGAAGCGATCTCCTGTGCCCATATGTTATAGAGTGCTTCCCACTTTCTCTTCTATCAGGTTCAGTGTGTTCAGAATGATATTGAGGTCTTTGATCCATTTGGACTTAAGCTTTGTGCATAGTGATAGATATGGGTCTATTTTCATTCTTCTACAGGTTGACATCCAGTTATGCCAGCACCATTTGTTGAAGATGCTTTCTTCCATTGTATACTTTTAGCTCCTTTATCGAAAATCAGGTGTTCATAGGATTGTGGGTTAAAATCCAGGTCTTCTATTTGATTCCATTGGTCGACGTCTCTGTTTTTATGCCAATACCAAGCTGTTTTCAATACTGTAGCTCTGTAATAGTGTTTGAAGTCAGGGATGGAAATGCCTTCAGAAGTTCCTTTATTGTATAAGATTGTTTTGGCTGTCCTGGGTTCTTTGTTTTTCCATAAAGAAAGGACACATTTTTAAAGAAAGAACAATTCAGGTGCTCAGATGTCCAAGAGATCAAACTGAAAATGAAAATATTTAAAATTAGTTAAAATGTAATATAATCGTATCTCGATTATTTTAAAGTTAATTGGAGTATTTAAGAGAACATGGATTTCATAGATATGTAAGACACACATTTAGCCATAACTGACAATATAATGTTGGGAAGATAATCTGTCATTTAAAAAATATTCACTTTATAAAACTTTCAGCATAATTTTACAAATGACACATAATATTAAGAAACATGTTAAAATCTTTCCATTAAGTTATCATCAATGATATAAATATTTTCAGAAAATAAAATAGAATTGTTAAAGTAATTAATTCTCTATTCCTTATGCCTTGTTAGAGCAAAGCTTTTCTTGTGCAATTGACTTTGACACATCACTTTCTACTCAGGCTGTATGTGAATTGACTACAAGAATCTCAAAGTTTTGCTTTTCTGTGCTATTTATCTGCTCTGATTATTTGGGGTTTAGGTTTAAATAATAACTTGAAAACATTTTTCTTTGCAAACACTATAACCTGAGCTCATCCCAGTATGTCCAACCTTAGGACTTCAGGATGCATGGTGCCCAGGAAACCCATGAATGCAGCAGAATACCAAACAATAAACTTAACATCATGTGTGAGAGATTTCATGTTGTTTGCTGTAGCTTCACTGCACAGTTCTGGAGAGTTAGCTATAGAGAACAGCATCCTGTCTTGATATCAGAGGTTGAGCACACCTGCTTCGTTTCTTTAGGAACCCTTTCCAGGTAAACAAAATTGTATTTTGCTCGCTTTTGGTTACTTAACCAGTAAATAGAAAAGCTCAACATCTGCGGCTATCTAAAGATATTTGATGTTGGGTGTGCATGTGAAACTTCAAGAATTGTTAGCCCACTCTTTTGGCAGGACTCCAAGAAAACGTTATAAATTCCCCAAGGCAGAGATCACATGCTTTTCATCTTGAGTGTAGCACAATTTCTGACACATAGTAGGCTGTTAAAGATGTGTGCTGAATAGAAACTAGCCAATGGGCTGAATGTTCTTAGCCCTTCTGATTTAGCGGTTGGAGGATGATGTTGAGACTGAGTGTGATAAATATACTCATTGACGACAGCAGCAAATAGTTTCCTCTGACCAAACTTCCAGGATGTTTGATAGGTATGTTCATTCTCCGCTTCATTGCTGTTTGCTTTTAAAAACAAGCACCATGGAAGGCTTTGGTTAAATCTCAAAGAATTTATAATTGCCCTTCTATTTTTTTCCTTTGAATCTCCTGCATGCTGAATTTTCCATCATTTAGATACTATTTATAATCTTTGTACAGGAGGCCTGTGGTTGTAAGTACTTGTCTTAAAACAGTTCACACTATTGAATTCACATTCAATAATCTTTCAATCATGTATCAACCATAAGACCATAAGTGGTTATTGTTCATATTAAGTCTAGAAATGTTAAAAGTTATCTATCACAGTTCATTCTATTGATAATAATGCTATATTTGAAAAGTACTAAATTATTATCTTTATGCCATAGTCATGCCAAAATACAGTGGCTGGGATTTTAATAGCTGCACTATATTTATTGTTACTTTTCCCATTGATATCTTTCTGCCTTCCTCTGCCTCTCTGTCTTTCTCTTTCTGTATGTGTGTTTTCTACTGCATATTAGACTATTTATTCTTTATAATTCTCTAAAGTAATTCTTTTAAATGTAGAACTAAAAGCACATGACTGGAAATGCCAATTTTCTCTTAGTATTTTGTAGCTTATGTATTTCAATATTTTCAGTGTGTAACATTTTTCTTACTTTCTGTATTCTTAAGCTTAGCTTATGTATTTCAATATTTTCAGTGTGTAACATTTTTCTTACTTTCTGTATTCTTAAGCTTGAACTATAAAGTCTAAAGATACAGACAGATCTTGTTCATTTTTCAGCAGCAGATTTGTTGTTCATACGGTAACTGTTTTGCACTGACTGTGCCTCCCTGTTCCCGCAGATGCTGGCACAGTCCTGCTGGAGATCTGCAGAGTTGTTGCTGATATTTTATTGTTTAACAGCAAAGGCCAGTTTCTTTATGTTTCCATCATATATTTCTTTTATTATCGTAAGACACTATACCACTAAACATTCTATATAAAAGACTAAATTATGGAATAAATCTGAGTCCATTACTGGCTTCAATTGGAAGAAAACACATGTGTTTAAATTACCCACCAAAAGTGTTCAAATTAATTCTTCAAATGGTATCATTCAGATAGGAGGAGTGGTGAAGCAGGCTCTCCGAGAGTAGCAATTATATTCCTATTATGTCATTTGGAGGCTCTTAGCTGTTTCTGTATCAAGACCCACATCTGAGCCATCCTAACAGAACAGCCTGTTTCTGAGGAAAAGCAAATAATGCCCTTTTCGGGCTTTTGCATTTTTATTATGTTTACAGGTTTCCTTTTACAAAGCTAAACAGTAATCCAGGTAATTGCTATATTCAAAGCAAGAGACATAACCATATTATCCAAAAGGCATTTTATTATCACTGATGTAGAACAGCTAAATTGGCAAAATCACTGTAAAACCTCAGTTCTTTACCTTTAGTTCTATTCTTTTACTTTGAATACCAATTTTCTTTAGACTGTCTAGATATACAAGTGCACTGATCACATAAATCAGTGTCACTGGATTTATAAGTCAAAAAAATCTACGTTGTTTTAAAATATTCCTGATGTGTATAGGAATAGCAAGCCCTTCATCAGTTAATTTGTGTTTGTGTGGAATAAATTAGACAGCAAGTGGACAAGCATAACCCATTTCAGCAGTGTGTCAGTAAAACCCAATCACTGAAGCTGTGGTTCCTGGTGAAGAGTCAAAGTCGCCTTTTGAGACATTATAAATGTCATGGGAGAGAAAGATCCCTCCTTTTCTTTTTAACAATCTCTTATTTTAAAAGAGATAAAGATTCTATGGAAACACCAGGATTCCAATTTTCATTGGGAAAGATGGCAAGAAGGAAAAGACAATGATTAAGAAATACCGACATCTCTTAGGAAATGTTTTGAAATCAGATATTTTCAAAGAATTTATAGTTTCTAATTTTAAGTAAATTAGTATCTAAGTTACAATTATTTTGCTTTTATTAATTTGCCATGATTCAAAATGCAAAATTATAATCATGAGTCAAACCAATGATGAATTAAATGCATATGGTATACTCAACAATAGACAAAATGCTCCAACCATTTCAAGAGACTGACCCAAGAGATCTATGTAACTCACATAAATTAATTTACAATGCAAAAGCCAGTGTAATCATCTGATTTAATCCATTTTTTTGAGGCAACAAGAAGATGAACCATATTGAGTTTGATATCATTGTCTAACAATCCTCCTCTCTCTCTCTTTTGAAAATCTTCAGTGGGACTGCTTGGAAGAAGCACCAAAATAATAGCAATGAATCTCTCTTTAGGGCACTGTTGGTGATTAGTCACAGGGACTGAACTACCAAATCTGCAGTGCTCTACTTTTTAAAAGAAAATATCTCATCCATTAGTCTCGTTTCAATCTTCCTTCTGCTTACAGTGTTAATTAAATTGTCTCTGGTTGGTGTGGTAATCTGGGGTTCTTTGTTGACATGATCTGACCAGAGAGAATATAGCTCACTACCCCCATAGCGAAAGGTCATTCCCTGTAAAAGGGCAACTTAAACGTTTCCTTCCGTTACCTATGGATCAAATCCTTTATCGCTTTTTGGTGGGATCTAGCAACCTTGTTGTGTGCCCATTCTATGAATGTGGGGTATCTGTCTCTGTAAAGTCATGTGAAGGAGACCCAACATGAGTGGGGATTATCTACCAGAACCTGGATTAGGCATGAAATACACCCAAACCCATGTTTTCACAGGAGATGCTTTTTTAAGCAGGGAAGAAAAGTTAAAGTGGCTGCTTTCTGACTCAAGCAGAAAACAACAGCAAATGGCTTTGCAGGTGTAATTTTTAAGAAGAGAAAAGGGAGATCTATGTTAGGATGGGCTAGGATGTGGTGGTAAAGGAGATAGAGGATGTGGAAGAAGGGGAAGGAAACAAGGGAAAGTGCAGAGAGGTATTTGTTCCAGAGGGAGAAAGAACTGCTTCTGGCTAGAAAGGAGACAGATGTGGCCCTTAGGCAAATGGTTGTTTACAAGGATAAAAGGAGAAACAGTGTTAGGATGAGGTATTTAATTTTAACTGGGCATGTTACTTAGGTGAGCCAAAGAGGGCTTTTGATTATTTGACTTTAATACTTTATTTCTTTAATGCTTGACACTTCACATGACTTCAACATAGCCAATAACACATTGTATGCATAGCTTTTTATGACTTCAATGTTCCTGCACACACCAACAACCATGAAGAGATAACCACTGGGCCATGGGGAGGGCATGCTGGATAACTATTTCTTGGCAGATGGTGCTCCGACCTTAGTTATGTTGCCTAATGGTTTCACCTCATTACTTAGAACAATGTTATTGCTAACCAGTATCTGATGACAATTCAAAGTAAGACATATTTCCCAACCTGAGATTTCACAAACCCCAAATCACCACAACACAAACACTAAACAATTCTGAAGCTCTGTTGGAAGATATGTTAACAGCCTCTATTTTTATGTAAGCAGGGATGTGTAGCTCGTTTTGCAAATGGATATGCCACAACCAATGACGTGGGCTTTAGCACACTGCCTCAGACACTGAATTGGTGCCAATCTTCTTGTTCACACTCACTACCAATGCAGAACCCTGTAGTAATAGGGAGGCGGCGGCGGGGCTGTGTCCCCAAAACCCCAGCCGCTTGCCCGGCTCGGCTAGCTTATGCCCCAAATAATTACACGGACACTGTATTCTTTTAAACACTGCTCTGGCCCATTTCTAATCATCTGTGTAGCACCCCTAGGTGCGCTTACCGGGAAGATTCTAGCCTAAGTCCATCCTGGGTTGGAGCTGGGGCATGGTGTGCGTCTTCCCTGGAGCAGGTAGCATGGCGTCTCTCCTGAGGCGTCTGCTCTGGAGAGGAGAGCTGCGGAGTCTGACCTCACTTCCTCTTCCTCCCGGCATTCTGTTCTGTTTACTCCACCCACAGGGCCAAACAGTTTCTTTATTGCTTAACCAATGAAATCAACAGATTGATATATGACACTCCCCCATCACTTCCCCTTTTTCTGTTTAAACAAAAAAGAAAGGCTTTAACATAGCAAAATTACATATAACGAAACAGTTATCAAGTAAAAGTTACATCAGAAACATTTATACATATAACAAAATTGACCATAAATCTCTATCAATGCAAATTATTCATACCTATATCATTTCCCCCTTTAAATGTAAAAGAACATTTATAAACTATATTTGGGAACATGGGCGCAGTTTTTTCTCTCCAAACTGCTTCCTGCTGAATGGGGGCGTCGTTAATCAGATTATTTAGGGTGTAACCTGTGTGCCAGGTTTATCTCAGTTGGCAGTTGAGCAAAGCAATTTTCTGAAGATGTTCACAGCAAACCTTCAGGAGGACGTGGTCCATCATACCAAATCGGAATAGAAGAAATGAACAAGGTCTCATCCTCTGTGAAAACAAAAGAAGAATCTCTTTTCCAAAGTATCATATCCTTAGATCCAAATTCTGAAATCATACCCTCATGATATCCTTTCTGGTTCCACTTGGCAGCCCATATAATGAAATGTCTCTCTGTACTTAGCTCCTTCACAGTCAAAAATTTTAAAGAAAACACAATAATACAAAGAATCCAGACTCTCTGTGAATTTTTCATCTTTACGCGGCTTATTTTTATTTATATCTATAACTATCTGTACTCTGTCTCTTTAAAGACTTTACTTTTACTTTTTTCTTTTTAAACCATTAACTTTATTCTCTATATTCTTTTTCTTCTCTCTCCCAAGCCAACGTACATTCATCCAACAGTGTGACTCGTTTAGTGGTCTGAATCTGTCCTATTGTGAATCTGCAATTTTTTACTATCCAGGAGCACTTTTGATTTGCGCCTTTAAATCACTAGGCGCTTAAGAATCTAAGCTGCGACATTCCTAGGTTAACTTTTTGCTTTTTGAGCGTATATCTGTAGACCAGGCTGTCTTTGAACTCTCAGAGATCCGCCTGTCTCTGCCTCCCAGGCATTGGGATTAAAGGTGTTTGCTACTACACCTTGAACTCACAGAGATCTGTTTGTCTCTGCCTTCTAGGCACTGGGATTAAAGGCGTGTACTACCACACCTTGAAGTCACAGAGGTCTATCTCCCTCTGCCTCCCAAGTGTTGGGATTAAAGGTGTGTACACACAACAACTCTCTTCCTTTTTTTTTTGTTTTTTGCTTTAAGAACTTCAACTCTCAGCTTGCATATATTTTTAACACACTTTAAACCATTCAGAAATTTTCTCTGTCTTTGAATCTCTCTTTACTGTATATCTCTCTGTTTTTTGACCACATGAGTCTTTAGTTTACCAAGCAATCTCACTCAGTAGGACTAAAGGCGTGGCTTTGACGGCTAGGTCCAGTCCATTCCTTAGCTTTTCAGCCTCTTGGCTGAGGTACTGGCTGTAGCCATGTTTATAGCATTTCAAGGTCCCTGCCAGCCAGCAAGCTACAACAGACAACACTCAAGTCCTCTCTCGGTAGCCGGCCCTCCTGCCTCAAACAGTCAGAGTTTGCCCTGGCAGGATGGCCCAGAAAGCCGGCATTTTTAAATGGCGCAGCTTTTTCCTGCTACGGCTGAAAACCGAAAAGCATGCGTTCAGCTTTTCGTCAACACCATTTAAGTGTTTCGTGGCAGGACCTCTTAATGAGCTTCAGGGATTTGCAGCTGAAGCTGAGTCAGGAAAATTTCAAAATGGAGGACGTACCATTTTGTGCTAGCTCTGGGGCTACCAGGTAGGAGCGGCACTCAGCACTTTAATTCTGAAACTGAGTGTGCAGCACAGAAATTCTTTTCATCCAAGTTACATCCAAATCTGACACACAGAGCACTACGCAGTCTGAAAACACGTCTCTGTAGGGCGGCAGGAATCCGCCATGCTCTTCCGCCTGCCTAAGCCTGATTCTGCCTTCTTTCCAGGAGCAGGCGGGGAGCTCTGAGTCATTGTCAAGGTCTCAGAGCACTCTCCTTCCTATCCCAAGCGGGAACACAAACATAAAGCCAGAGTTTGCACTGGCGGCACAGCCCCAGGAAGCAGCGCTTTAAGATAACGCAGCTTTTTTTCTGCTGCTGTTGCCGAATCAGGAAATCTCTCTACAGCACGCCACCAACAAACAGCAAAAATCTGTGTTAAACTCTCTCTCCCTTATTTTTAAGCCTTCTCAAGTTTTTTGAGGACTCAGTTAGCCCCACGTTGGGCGTCATTTGTAGTAATAGGGAGGCGGCGGCGGGGCTGTGTCCCCAAAACCCCAGCCGCTTGCCCGGCTCGGCTAGCTTATGCCCCAAATAATTACACGGACACTGTATTCTTTTAAACACTGCTCTGGCCCATTTCTAATCATCTGTGTAGCACCCCTAGGTGCGCTTACCGGGAAGATTCTAGCCTAAGTCCATCCTGGGTTGGAGCTGGGGCATGGTGTGCGTCTTCCCTGGAGCAGGTAGCATGGCGTCTCTCCTGAGGCGTCTGCTCTGGAGAGGAGAGCTGCGGAGTCTGACCTCACTTCCTCTTCCTCCCGGCATTCTGTTCTGTTTACTCCACCCACAGGGCCAAACAGTTTCTTTATTGCTTAACCAATGAAATCAACAGATTGATATATGACACTCCCCCATCAGAACCCCAAATATAGCTACACAATATGGGTGACCTACATTGTTTTGGTCAAGTTTTAGGCATTTTAAACCAATCATATTATCAATGTCAATCACAGAACATTTGATGTCATACCAAAACAAAGTACATGCTAAATGGTTAATCATAATTTTACTGTGCCCCTAAAGATCAGAGCTAGCTATCACTGTTCAGGAGAGCTTTTAATCCAAAGTTATTTTCCTGTATCCATTCAAAATAATCTCTTGGTCTTTGCCTGCACAGTGATTCCTTCTGACTGGAAGTTGGTCTTCTTAATTATTTGATCATGCTTTCCAATTATATTACTCCGTCTAATGAAAGATTTGTCAATGACCATCCAGTAGACTCACTAGCTACAGTCCACAGGTGTCACTCCTGGATAAGCCATTCTCTACAGGGCAATATTAGCTCTCCCCTCTTCAGGTCTATCTGAACAGAGAGTATCATAGTCTGTTACATCAAAGTGCATGTATCAAATGTCTTGAGAATTAGCAAACAGTAAAAGTTACAATGGTCCTGAAGATGCATGGGTTTTATGATTCATTTGCAGGTCATACCCATGACACTGGACTGAGAGCAAGACAGAATTAACTGTATCTACTATTATCAAGTGATGAACAACTGCTACATTTTTTTCCATCTGTCTCAAGCACTGAGCCTTTGAGATAGACACACAGGGGACCATCTAATGTCAGAACACAGCCAGGGCGGCATTTAGATGCATTGCTTGGACAGGAAATGAATTCATGGTATAATTTCCTATCAAGAAGCAGAACAAATCCTGTTGGGCATGTGCAGTAATAGGATCCCAGGGTGTTTTCACACCCAGGAGTAAATCCATGATTCTGAAATGCACATTCATTGATGTCTTCCCAGGAGTTTCTGCTTCTCTACAGCCCTGCATATGCACGTTAACATCTCAAATTACTGGATTTAGCTTAAAGTATATTTGCATCTTTAATTAGTGACATCTGTAGATTGTGTAACTTAAAGATAGCTAATTTATGGCTTAGAGGTTTAGATGTAGCTGGCTCTGCTAGGTAACTAAATGTGAATAAATGCTATTTATTTAAGCATTTTGAGTTTTTGCATTTTATTTGAAGAGGTTGTTGTAACAATCTTTGATTCATTTACTTTATAAAAGCTATCAAGTATATGGCATACTTTGAGAAGAGAACAAAATCCTTATAGTAAGCTACAAAAGAGTTTTTATTTTATTTTATTCTCATTCTCAAAACTCATAAAAGCTAATTTTTGATATCTCTTGGCCACTGAAGTCTTTATTACTAGATTTTACTTATGAATGGAAACTGAAATCTACTTAGAATTGTCCTTATTTGCATGAAATTATTGGCTTGGTATCTTGTTTATTTTTAGAATTTTCTATATCCATTTCAAAAATAGCAAGAAGAAATTTTCCTTCAAAGTTTTAGAGACACGGGAGCTGAAGAAATCATGCACCTTTTCTAACTCCAGAGAGTTAAGCTGAAACCGCCCTTCCAATTTCTCATTAGCTCATGTACTTCAATGATACTGACTGTATTGTCCACCTGTATGTATGTACATTTATTCCGGGGTGCCAGTGTGTGCTTATTGGTATTTTTGCTGTCATAATAAATGTTTTATTCACCTTCAATATATACTATGTAAGCCTTCAATATATAAACAATATGACATATAAAAATTTTCTAATGCAAGTATACAGGATGGCAACCCTGGAAAGCATAATGCAGTAGAAACAAAGAGCCTCCAAGAACCAGTATTTTTAAAAGACACACATGTTATGTTGCTATATAACAAGTATCTTCTCTGTATAGGAGATCAAATGGCAGTGGAAACGGTATCTGATAGCAATACCGGAACCAATTAACTGGGGCAGCAGCGATTAATAGACAGAAGACAACTGTTGGTACAACACCACTTGCTCCAAAGAATTTGTGGATTCTGCCAGAAAGATCAGGGGAATTTGACACATTAGGGCTCTCCTCTAATTGATATTTCAGTTCCAGAGGCAGCACAAACTTTCATTCAAGCTCAAGGCAGCACTTGGCAAAATTCTACATAATATTAATTCTAATTTCTGCAGAGAAATGACAGAACTCCAGTGCACTTAACACTAAGGCATTACTCTTTTAGTCACCTTGTCTAGTTTAAAGAAAATGGACCAACGGGACACCACAGCATAATGAAAACCAAACGTGCACACTAAATTCACAAGTCTAAAATCTCGGTTTCCATATTATATGTATGCATTCCTAGAATTATTAATAATTAATTTCAATTTATAATAAATAATTAATCATAAAAGCCATGAAATAAAACTTGTATCTATAAATACATTAAAAATTTTGATAGCATTTACCACTCTAAATTCAGTAACTGATTTTTACTACAGAATCAGTAAAAGCCTTTGATGTAATCCCCATCAAAAGGTCATTTTGTTTCGCATGACTTCAAGTTTCTCCTCATTGCACAAGATATTAAGCAATGAGAAAGAATAATATAATGGCATAGGTAATGTGGTTCAGTGTTTCCCTTTGCCAGGGGACTAGTTGACATCATTAACAATGTAAAAAGAAGTGTGTTTTCAAGTAATAAAGGTTAACATAATCACTAAACCCTTATGATCCGTGACCACTTGGCATTAGTATGTAGCAGCCATGTCTGCTTTAGCCCTCTCTCAAGCTCCTCCCACCTCATACGGGGTTTGTTTCTTCCTGCCTAGATTCTGTGATTACTTCTGGTTGTAAATTAAAATCTAAAGATTTGGAGCTGGGATCCACACAAGAGAGAACAATAAGTTACAATTTCTTAACTAAAATTTTCATAAGTGTAAAATAATATTTTTATTATCTGTGTAGATAAAATTAAGGGAAGACAAGATTAGTCTTTTTGAATTTATTGATGAAGGATGTGGAAATAGAGTGAGGTTAAAGTGAAATGATCATTATTAATACTATTTTTAACTTCCTGGTCCTCCTTCTACTCTGTCTCCTCCTCTCCCTGCTCTCCTCTTCCATTGCTTCCTCCTCTTGCTACTGTGACATAACTTTGGCTTCTCTAGCAGAAGAATAATTTCTGAAGGACTTGATAAACATAAGAAATATACTTCTGCAATATCTATAAATTGTGTGCTTTATTGATATCTGTATGTGCATAAACATTGGTGTGTCATGGAAGACCTCCAGAAATGCAAAGTAAACTTGCAAGAACAGATTCTCATCTTCTACCACGTGGGTCCTTTTACCCACTGAACCACCTCACTGGGCCTCCAACAGTGTTTTAAAGAATATCAACATCGTATGGGTGCTCACTGTTTCAGAGAATATCTATACTATGTATTACATCAAAAACGTACTTTGATTTGGCTCCTAAACTGATTAATTTCATGGCTCATTGGTTAAGACAAAATAGGAAGCATAACAAGCATGCTATTTCTTGAGATTTTTTATTTGCATTAACATACCAATTTCCATTTTGTACACATCATCCTCTTTTTCAAATTCAACCCAAGCTGTACACACCCTGACATCTGAGGTCAGTTTAATCCCTTTATACACTTCTGTGTTTAAGCTTTAAGATCCATCATTTTCCACCGTGAGATTCCTGATACTGTCTGCTATTGAGCGTGCTTGAACATTTCTATGCAAACTGGAGCGCTAAAGCAGCCACAGCAGCAAGCAATGCTGTGACAACTAATCTTGATAGGCAGCTTGTCTAAATTCACCAAACAGGAGCTTTAACCAGTGTCCTGTGTGGGACCCAGACTTTATTAGATTTAGAATTACCTCTGTGGTACACTTCTGTACTTGTCTGTGAGAGTGTTCTCAGACAGTTTACTTTGAAAAAGAATGACCTACTATGTACTGGAGTGGTACAGTTCTATGGGTTTAAGTCCTCACACTAAATAAAAATAGAAAGTCCACAGGGCATTCGTCTTCATCTTGCTCTATTTCATGACTGCAGATGCACCGTTACCATATCCTCACACTCTTGATGCTTCAACTGCATCTCTTCTGGGTGTCATGTCTTCCCTATCGCACTGGATCGTATGAGCAGGCTTTGAACTAAAATAAATAGGTTTTATATTCTCAAGTATTTTGTCAAACCAGTGAGAAAGCTTACCCACATACCAACAAGCAGCAGTACATTCCCTGATTAGTACCTAAACAACAACTCCAAATAGGTTATGAGTCCTGTTGTATCTGCAAACAGACACAACATGGAAGAAGAGACACTGAATTTTTTTTTCACTGCCATCTGAAGAACAGCTGCAGCAGGCCAGGACTTTGGAGCTAGGACAAGTGTGCCCAGCCAAAGCAGACACGAGTCAAAGTTCATGTTCCTACTTTGCCCTCTATTATCTGACACTGAGTCAGGCATACAAAACAGCCATCTGTTCAGGCTGCACGTCCTTTTCTTATTCATCTCACCAGACACAATATTTTCCCAATAAAATCCAGTAAGCCAAAGAAGAACCTGAATTTTTGCTCCTTCAATATGGAATAAAAAAAAAACATAATGGGAACATGAGTATTGCGGTGGTTAATTGTATGACTATAAGTAAGTAGGCTAATTATCTGGGATATAGTTCCCTGAAAGAAAAGTTGAAGTGGATGGAATAAAGAGCCTCAAATGCTCTTTCATCTCAGAAATCTCAAAATCATGTGTGCAGTGATAAAAGGGGGCAGGATAAAAAAGAAAACTCTTATAGGTGTTGACAAAGAGGAAATCCAGGGTGAATTCTATGTTCAGATAACAAACTGCATTATTTTCAAAACACTTCCTGTGCTTTTTACATAACTCATCTATAACATGATAATAATTATTAGTTCTTAAGAAAAAGAAAATTGAAAGTCAATAAGATCTAGCATAAATACTTCCCTAAATTATGCTTGGAAAATGTCTCCCATAGAATACACAGAATGTACATAGAATACACACAGAAGGAAAAAATCAAACCCATTCCAACTCAAATCTTCCCTCTCAATTCCATAAACTATAAAACTATTGTGAAGTTACTTTAAAAAGAAAGGAAAAAATATATAAAAGTATGGAAAAAAGGAAAGATGAAGAGAGGCTTTAATTCTAGAAAGAAATTATTTTTTCTTAATACAAAATGACTATATTCAATCATGGCCATACAAAACGATACAGAACATATGGAAAAATACATACTATAAAAATTAAATTGTCAGCAGCTGCATATGAAAAGGATGACCACAAAAGAAACAAGCATGAGCAGTACAAAAGTATTCACTAGGTATCTGTACTGGAACACAAGCACATTAAAAGAAAGGATCAATCATTAAGATGTCAAATTCGCAAGAGCCGTTAAAAGATGAAAAGTATTGTATTATTTCCAGGAATGCTGATGAAAGTGCAGCCATAAAGGCTTAAATCAAAAAATATTTGAATCTTGATTCCAACACTGTACTTGTATAATATGACTTTAGTGTAGTTTTTTTAATATCCTGCCAAAATTAATCCCAAAGCTTATTAAAGGTGGGCAATATTACCTACTTCTCTATTGAATATATTATCAATCAAGCACATGAACAAAACTGATATGAAAGTTTAAACCTAGGTCTGATCTTTGTCTGAATGTTGTACCTTCAGAAATGAGAATGAATTTATACGACTTGCATGTGGTATTCATGCAATAAATACTAGGTTTGTTATATTAAAGTTTCAACATAAAATGGGTCAATAGAAACAGTGACCTAAAGACACAACGAGACTCATCCGAGAATCTGTCTTGTAAAAATGAAAAGTCATTGAAAGGGGAGAGCCTCACTTCACAATGCCCTTGAAGGTTTCCTAATCAGAAACAGCTGTGTGGAAAATGTATTTTCAGATTCAACCAACGGGGTGCACAGAGGTCACTACAACTGTGATATAAGGAGCTGGGCTACATCTGGAGCTGACAACAAATTTATCAGCATCATGCATGTGGTGCTGGTTTTGCAGACAAGAAAGGTGCAAGAGAGAGGCAGCCATGGAGATTTAGACTGAGTTCAAGAAGGCTGTGTAGGCAGCAATGTCCAGAGCTTTACAACAAGGCACTGAGAGGTCTTTCTGTGTAATTGTGAAGGGGAAGCCGGAATTGTTTTGATGGACACAGGATGTTGGAAATGCTCAGTTTATGGTATATTTTTACTGAAAAGCTGTGTGCGTGGAGGGGAGCCAGTCAAGTAAGAGGCTGTGTCTGAGGTTGTGTGTGCCTCAGGTGGCAGAACTGGAAGCATGGGATTCTCATCCCCTTTGGTGCCCAGATGATTTCATCATAAACCTGAGATGTTAGTCATGGAATTTTGGGATTTGGGGTTTCCTTGCTGGGTTTGATCTTGCTGTAGCCTCATCTTTCCTTCTATGCCCCTGCTTTTGTCTTTTGAAATGGGAATATTTACTGACTATCATTGCATAGCTCAAGGATATAAACTTCCCTTTGCAGAAAAGGAGCTGCCATATGTCCTAGAAAAGAGTACATATTTGTACTTTTTAAAGTTGGGAACTGTTTAAAAAAAAAAACTACGTGGAATTGAGAGACAGACTAAATGCATTCTGTTTGATGGGCTAAAAAATGCACTTTTTAGTAATCAGGAAGAGAATGCTCTAACTTTAACATTATTTATTTGGGTGTCTGGTACATGTTGGGGATGGCATGGGTTTATGAGAACTAATCTTGATTGTCACATCTGGAATGAGATTTAGAATGTTGGGTGCATCTGTGAGAGGATTTTCAGAGAAGTTGAACTGAACCAAAGGGAGACAACAGTTGATTACCTGTGTTCCCCTCTCTCTGAGTACAAATTCAAAGCCATCAGTCACCTGATACTCAAGTCAACATACCTATTCCTCGGAGATAGGCTGTATCCCCTCGAATTGTGAATTACAAGATGGCTTCATTACATCGCCTTTGTTGGGTATCTTGTCAGAACAATGAGAAATTTATGATATGCTGGGCTATATGTCCTGTCCTCAGAACAGCAGCAACAAAGCCTAATTAACTATAGACTCTGTCACCCCATGGGACAAAAGAGAAATATGGCAACATTTTTTAGTGTTATAGATCAGTATATTTTTGTAAATAAATGTATAATGATTATTATTTTAAGATTGCTTTTTGTGAGATGAATGTTGATATAAATCTATAAAAGAATATACCTTTAGTAATCACTTTATTTTTCCTTACATAATGATTCATGCAGCATTAAATAAAATTCTCCATTATTATTGTTAAATTACTTCCAGTAACTAACTCTTCAATTTAAAAATCACCTTGAATATCCATAAAGATATACACTCTTATAAATTATGTTTCAATAAAGCTAAAAGAAGATATACTAAAACATGTTTTCAATCTCACTTATTTTAATTCAACAAAAATTAAAAAAATAGAAAATATAGGAATAATGTTGGATTTTTATGACAACTTTTACCATTCACAGTGAGTCATTGCTCCTCCCTTCACCAGAGCTTACATTTATATTAAACACATATTTTTTCAAAAGATTATATAGAAGAGATTCCTCTATTTTCTTTCATCTTATCATAGACATTGTGTCTTTTGTATTTTCAGCACCACAATGGATACCTGAGAGAAGTAATTTATCAGGAGAAAGATTTGTTTTGTCTCACGATTTTCAAGGCTTTATTTTTTCAGATACACTGTGGCAGAGCTCAATAACACACATCATGTCAGGAAGGAGGCAGAAAGAGGGAGAGAGAGGAGAGTGGGTTTGTGTGCTCTGGGTTTTCAAATTTCTCTCCTTTATTCTACCATTATCCAACCTATGTGATGGGGTCTTCTACATTCAGTTAGGGTCTCTTCTCAGTGAATCCTCTCTACACAGTCTCACAGGCATACTCAGAGCTACGCCTTATTAATACCCTGTGTGCTTCTCAATTCTGTCATGTTGACAATCACAATTATCCACAAATCCACTTCTCATCTTGAAAACCAAATACATGGCCTTAACTTGGGGCATTTGCACTTGCCTGAAAAGAGCTCATGTGCATTCTTTGATGCCAAATTCATCCAATCCATCTCCAAGAGTCTTTATGCTAATGGTACTAACATCTTTAGAACAAAAATCCCCTTTGAGACTGATGACAGAGCCTTGACTGTGGGCCCCTGCAAAATCAAATGAAGCTACCTTTCTCCATAGTATAGTAACCAAGAAGATATATTCCCATTAGCAAATGAAAATATAATATTTAGAGTGAGGACAAGACCAAAGAAAGATCAAAACACAATAAGGGCACACATAAAGTCCTATAGTTTCATATTCATCCAGGGTTTATCTCATGAGTAATCAAGTACTTGGTCCCTGTTCTATGTAGATTGCATGATTTTTTTTTTCACAGCCTGCCTGTGCCTTTCCAACATCTCTAATTTTGTGGAGTTGGCACTTGAGACCCCCTTGCCACAGGTCATGCACAGCCCTCCATGGCTATTCTGTGTGCATCTCTACCCTAACATATACTGCCTTAGCCTCCCAGGTCTCTCTTTGAAATAAGGAGGAAAGTTTCTGTGATCTTGTCAGTCTTTCCTTAACACATAGCATCACAGGTGAAAGCAAGTTCTGGCAGCATCTCAAGTTGTAATACAAATGCCCAGGTCAATGCCTGCAGCACCTGAGTGGAAGAGCCATGGAACTTGTGCAATACACGCAAAGTCAGATGTATGCAAGTAGGTCCCTCAGGTGCTCTTTGCAGAGCAAGTCTGTCAGGTGAGTTACTCCTTATGACCTCTGAACTTACAGAGGGTGAGGCTTAGCCAATTTCTGAGATGTTCTGCCAAGTAGATTTCTTTGCCAAGAGTGATAACACACACCTTTAGTATCAGCACCCTGGTGGCAGGTAGATTTCTGTCAGGTTGAGGCCAGCCTGATTTACATAAGATAGGGCCAAAACAGCCAGGGTTACCTGGTGAGACTCTGTCTCAAACAAAAATTAATAAGAAAAACAAAACAACAAAAATATTTTTCCTATCATCCTATTACAACTTCTTTTTTAACAGTAAACAGCTTTATAAATCATACTTTTCCTGACCCCCAACTTGGTATTCATGTCTTTTCTCAGAAAGCAAGAGGTCTTTCCAGTCAGCCTGTTCAAAATTGTTCCCCCGTTCTTACTCTTTTGCTAGTACAATATCCTGAGAGAAGAAACTTCAAAGATACAATGCTTACTTTGGTTTATACTTTCCGAAAATTTAGTCCATTATGGATGGGAGGACAAGACAGAGCAAAGCAGGTTATGTCATGACATCTGGGAAGGAGAAGGAACATAAGGAGAAGCAAGAGGAGCAGGTAGAGGAGGACCAAGAGGAAGGGCAAAAAGATGACCAGGATGCAGAGGACCAGAGGAGAAGAATCAGCAGGAGAGGGAGCAGAAGGATGAGGACCAGGGAAATGACCAGTAGAAGGAGGACTGGGAGAAGGAGGACCAGGAGAGAAGGGCCAGGAGAAGGAAAACCAGGAGGAAGACAGCCAGGAGAATAATCAGGAAGATGACCAGGAGGGAGAAAACCAGGAGGTGGAGAAAGATGAGGAAGAGAGAGTGTTAGAAGCCTGTATCATAAGCTCTCTCTTTATTCAGCCAGTCTCCAAGGCCTGTAGAATGAATTTGGCTCTATTCTCTGTGACTCTTACAACTTGAATTAATTCTCTCTCTAAATGGCTTCACAGGCACACCTAAAGATATACCTTCATTAATCTCCTTGGTGCTTCTCCATTCATTAAAATGCCAATCAAAACTAACCAACACCAATAAATTATCTATTGTTTTTACTGTCTTTTTCTTCTCTATATCTAACAACATCACCATTTTCTTTATTACTCTGATCAGAAATGCATGGAAATCACAACCTGTGTCAAGTTATTTTCAGAATGATACCATGTCTTACAACGTTCCCCTTACTCTTTCTGTCTAGTGCACCCATCACAAAGGTAGTATGATGGAGGAAGGTCAGGCTGCCAAAATTTTCTTTCCAAATTCAAAAACATAATTTCACAACAATAATTTTTTATTTTAGCTTAATCTTGTACGATAGTCACACTTCCTGTTTTCAGGTTCAACTTTTTAGATATTGTTTTAGATTAATGGTTCTCAACCCATGGGTCACGACCCTTTTGGCAAACCTATTTCTGAGAGTATTTACATTATTATTCATAACAATAGTAAAATTACAGTTATAAAATAAGAATGAAAATAATTTTATGATTTGGGGGTGTCTCCACAACATGAGGAATTGTATTAAAGATTTGAATCATTAGGAAGGTTGAAAACCACTGTTCAAGATTAAGTCTACTCCTGGAAAGGCCAAAAGTTTGGTTCTTCCTTGCTGTTGCTTCTTTATGGTTGTTTAAAGCTAACATGGGAGGCATCATATAGAGGTTAGAGCAGGGCCACTGAAGGCAGATGCTAGCTGTATTTCTGTTTCATCACCTGCAGAATTCAAATGAAAGCACCTGTGAGGCAGTCATGGGAGCTAAGCAGACTTTTGAGGCAAATGGGACAGTAACCAGCATAGACAAGTACGGTAGAAAAGACTATTGCATGAGGGCTTCCTCACCTGTCTGTCATATTGCTGCACTAGCAGAGTCTCACCTTGCCATTTCTTCTTAACGGATACCAAGTCCATGCTGAGATACTTGTTTCTTCTCTTCTATGTTCTCCTTTTTAGTTCTCAAAGTGCTCTGTGCCTTTCGAAACAAAATATATTATCTAAAAGTAGAGTTTGTATTTTTGCTCTTTATGGTCAACTTCTAGTACAAAGTCGGAGCAATGGACTATTAATTGATGGTGTTGTGTCTCTTTGATAATATTGATGCCTCTATAACAATATTGATAACTGACAGTTCTGACTCAATTTCTTTTGTTTTGATGTGCACTGTGGTTTTAAGAAATGAAGCAAAGCATTTTAAGAATTAAGTTTTACCTCGAAGTAATTTATTATGTAAATGACTTTTAAAGCTATTTATAGCAAGCCGATAGCTAACATCAAATTAAACAGAGAGAAACTCAAAGCCATCCCACTAAAATCAGGAACATGACAGGGCTGTCCACTCTCTCCATACCTCTTCAATATAGTGCTCGAAGTCTTAGCAATAGCAATAAGACAACATAGGGGGATCAAGGGGATTCGAATTGGAAAGGAAGAAGATAAACTTTCGTTATTTGCAGATGATATGATAGTGTACATAAGTGACCCCCAAAACTCCACCAAAGAACTCCTACATCTGATAAACACCTTTAGTAATGTGGCAGGATACAAGATCAACTCCAAAAAATCAGTTGACCTCCTATACACAAAGGATATGGAAGCAAAGAGGGAAATCAGAGAAGCATCACCTTTCACGATAGCCACAAATAACATAAAATATCTTGGGGTAACTCTAACCAAGGAAGTGAAAGATCTCTTTGACAAGAACTTTAAGGCATTGAAGAAAGAAATTGAAGAGGATACCAGAAAATGGAAGGATCTCCCTTGCTCTTGGATTGGGTGGATCAACATAGTAAAAATGGCAATTCTACCAAAGGCAATTTATAGATTCAATGCGATCCCCATCAAGGTCCCATCAAAATTCTTCACAGATCTTGAGAGGACAATAATCAACTTTATATGGAAAAACAAAAAACCCAGGATAGCCAAAACAATCTTATACAATAAAGGAACTTCTGGAAGCATTTCCATCCCTGACTTCAAACTCTATTACAGAGCTACAGTAATGAAAACAGGGTGGTACTGGCATAAAAACAGAGAAGTCGACCAATGGAATCAACTAGAAGACCCGGATTTTAACCCACAAACCTATGAACACCTCATTTTTGATAAAGGAGCTAAAAGTATACAATGTAAGAAAGAAAGCATCTTCAACAAAGGGTGCTGGCACAACTGGATGTCAACCTGTAGAAGAATGAAAATTGACCCATATCTATCACCATGCACAAAACTCAAGTCCAAATGCATCAAAGACCTCAATATCAATCTGAACACACTGAACCTGATAGAAGAGAAAGTGGGAAGTACTCTACAACAGATGGGCACAGGAGACCACTTCCTACATATAACCCCAGCAGCACAGACATTAAGGGAAATATTGAATAAATGGGACATCCTGAAACTGAGAAGCTTCTGTAAAGCAAAGGACACTGTCACTAAGACAAAAAGGCAACCTACTGACTGGGACAAGATCATCACCAACCCTGCAACAGACAAAGGACTGATATCCAAAATATATAAAGAACTCAAGAAACTAGACTTTAAAATGCTAATTAACCCAATTAAAAAATGGGGCACTGAACTGAACAGAGAATTCTCAACAGAAGAAGTTCAAATGGCCAAAAGACACTTAAGGTCATGCTCTACCTCCTTAGCAATCAGGGAAATGCAAATCAAAACAACTTTGAGATATCATCTTACACCTGTCAGAATGGCTAAAATCAAAAACACCAATGATAGCCTTTGTTGGAGAGGTTGTGGAGTGAGGGGTACCCTCATCCATTGCTGGTGGGAATGCAAACTTGTGCAACCACTTTGGAAAGCAGTATGGCTGTTTCTCAGGAAATTCGGGATCAAACTACCCCTGGACCCAGCAATACCACTCTTGGGAATATACCCAAGAGATGCCCTATCATATGACAAAAGCATTTGTTCAACTATGTTCATAGCAGCATTATTTGTTATAGCCAGAATCTGGAAACAACCTAGATGTCCTTCAATAGAAGAATGGATGAAGAAAGTGTGTAATATATACACATTAGAGTACTACTCAGCAGTAAAAAACAATGACTTCTCGAATTTTGCATGCAAATGGATGGAAATAGTAAACACTATCCTGAGTGAGGTATCCCAGACCCAAAAAGAGGAACATGGGATGTACTCACTCATAATTGGTTTCTAGCCACAAATAATGGTCATTGAGTCTATAATCTGTGATCCTAAAGAAGCTAAATAAGAAGGTGAACCCAAAGAAAAACATAATTTTTATCCTGGGTATGGGAAGTAGACAAGATTGCCGGGCAAAAAATTGGAAACTTGGGGGTGGGTGGGACGGGGGTAAGGGGAGATGGGGAGAGAAAAGTAAGAAGGGAAGAATGGGGGGAACTTGGGGAAACGGGATGATTGGGAGAAAGGAAGGTTGGATAGAAGATCAGGGAATCACATAACTTAATTAAGGGAGTCATCTTAGGGTTGGCAAGAGACTTGAACCTAGAGGGGCTCCCAGGTTTCCAGGGCGATGTCCCCAGTTAGCTCCTTTGGCAGCTGAGGATAGGGAACCTGAAATGGCCCTATCCTATAGCCACACTGATGAATATCTTGCATATCACCATAGAACCTTCATCTGGCGATGGATGGAGATAGAGACAGAGACCCACACTGTAGCTTCGGACTGAGCTCCCAAGGTCCCAATGAAGAGCAGAAGGAGGGAGAACGTGAGCAAGGAAGTCAGGACCACGAGGGGTGTACCCACCCACTGAGACAGTGGGGCTGATCTATTGGGAGCTCACCAAGGCCAGCTGGACTGTGACTGAAAAAGCATGGGATAAAACCGGACTCTCTGAACATGGCGAACAATGAGGGCTGATGAGAAGCCAAGGACAATGGCACTAGGTTTTTTTTTTTTGTTTGTTTGTTTTGTTTTTTTGTTTTTTTTTTTGTTTTTCGAGACAGGGTTTCTCTGTGGCTTTGGAGCCTGTCCTGGAACTAGCTCTTCTAGACCAGGCTGGCCTCGAACTCACAGAGATCCGCCTGCCTCTGCCTCCCTAGTGCTGGGATTAAAGGCGTGTGCCACCACCGCACTGGGTTTTGATCCTACTTCATGTTCTGGATTTGTGGGAGCCTAGCCAGTATGGATGTTCACCTTCCTAGACATGGACAGAGGGGGAGGACCTTGGACTTTCCACAGGGCAGGGAACCCTGACAGCTCTTGGGACTGGAGAGGGACGGGGAGAGGAGTGGGAGGAGGGGGAGGGAAATGGGAGGCTGGGAGGAGGCGGGAGTTTCTTTTTTTTTTCTTTCAATAAAAAAAAAGAAATGAAGCAAAGCATTTTAAGAATTAACTTTTACCTCAATGTAATTTATTATGTAAATGACTTTTAAAGGGATAGAATCATAGTCTATTTTATATGGAATTTTACCATTTTTACTGTTCATTTTCATAAAGAAACAACGTGTAAAAGGTTCTATAACTAATTCGGTAAATAAATAACACCCAGTAAGCAATATCCTCTGAGATCACATGTAGTGATGGCAGGTGGGAACAATGAGACTATAATAAGAAACTTCATCATAAACTCTTCTCTGAAAGATGTTGGGTGCTCTCGTGTTCCACAATATACACTTTTTTGACTAGTTAGGCATACCTAGAGTCACATAACTGCATATGATTAATAGAATTAGGACATAAAAATATATGATAAAAACAGAATTGTTTTACTTAGTCAGTACCTACTCTAGAAAGAACTTCATTTTAATTGAGATTATAGATGTAAACCATAAAGGATTTGAATAAAAAAAGTAAAATAGGTCAGGGATATAAACATTAGAATCCAAATCATAAAAGTAAAAATCATAAACTCCAAATTTACAAACACACAAAACCTTCCAGAAAGCATAAAGCAGTTAGGAAATTCTTTCTGAGCCTAAAACTACTTCTGAAAAATAAAAAAGCAGTACACTACAAATTCTGGATGTCAATTTCTACTCACGTCTGATAAAAAGTTAGACCTTTTTAACAAACCTACAATTGAATTTACGTATTCTTATGATATAAATAACATAATCATTGAGCTTATAAGCAGAACTGTTAAAATTCATGGTAATGTTAGCATATTTTTATTATGTTAGCTGAGTAATAGACACAGAACCAAAGAACAAATATATTCTAGATTCTGCTCTTTCCATAATAGAGAAACAAAACACCTGGGTATGTAAAGTGGGATGCACCAAAGAACAAGCTATTATTTTTATACTAAATAGCTTCAAAGCAAATAATTTCCAAAGCCTCTTTAGTCACCAAGTTGCTCTTCCACAGAGGAATGTGATGAGTTAAGTGTAAATGCATAAGCAACATGTGGACTGAATTTTCTTTAAAAATACACAAGGGCTTAAAAATTAAGGAGAAGAAGTGTTTGGCACAATGCATTTTTGGTGAAGCCAAACCAAAAACATTTGAGAGAGTTTCAGATTGTAGTGTGACCTTCAGCATTGCTGGTTTCTGGGCAATAAATCTTCCTGAAAGTTAACGCTATCTTTAAGAGAACGAACGCCCTAAACCAGCATCAGGTGTGGATGTGAATGAGGAATGCCATAAGCGTCTGTACTGAGTTTCTTTCTCTCTTTTCTAAAGTACCCGCCCATCCTCAGCTTTCGAACAAATGCCCGCCACATGTGCCATGCTCTACGTCTCTTTCATTATTTCTTCATGATGTTTCTATTTCACGTAGTACAAGAGACAACATCTGAAATGTGTGTAGGAAAAATGCCCCCCCTCCCCTAGTGGGTGATTTAATTTAACCACATCTTGTACTCTCAGATTGATTCAAATGAGTTCTGAACTTGAATTATTTTTTTTTAAATACTTTTTGGCCTTGTCTAATTCTGACATCTCCTTATATATTAGTCAGAATGATACTTTCTGAGAATGATATTTTGTTTGTTTACATACACAAGTATTGCTATGACACTTGAAAGCTCTCTCTCTCTTTTTTTTTAAACTAACTGGTTAGCAAGTAAAGATGATGGAGCCTGTGCTATGAAGGCAGCTTAGATGCTAATAAGCCTTCAAGTGACAACACAAAGGACTAAAGACCAATGCTTTGAGTTTTGCTCTTGCATCTGACTCACCTAGTACCTTTACTCAAAGCTGTCTGTTCGACGCCATTGTCCTTTTTTTTTCTTCATGGAAAGAGTGTGGTGTGGACCAGCTTGCTGGTCCTCAAGTCCTTCCCTTCACTTCTGCCTCCCTTGTCACATTTGTGTTAAGCACTGAAAGCTGAACTTCATTATATTCCAGTCATAAAGCTGCAGGTTTATGAAAGAGAAAACATCACTTTCTCTTCCCCTTTGATATGCCTTCATATCTGGGTTTAATATTTCTAACAGAAAACTGTGTCTGGAGGAGCTTGATGATAGCGCACTGCCTCATATGCAAGAGGCTCTGGCTCCTAAGCCCCATGGAAAGTTATTGCTTTTTCAAGCATATAACCTTTAAGAAGACCCTACTGATCAAAAGCTTAATTGCTGGATTTCCAGTTTCCAAAAGCAACATTTCCTCAATAAATATGTAATGACAGAGAAATTAATTCCTTATATGCATGGTACTTACAGCACAGTGACACCTTTCTCCACATTGCAGCCACTACTTCTTGAAGCATTCAAAATCCATGGAAGGAAGGATAGCCCTTTAAATTTATCTACACCCTTATCCTTGAAAATTGTGAATATGTTTCATGTGATTTTTGCAGATGTCATTAAAGTTGTATATAATAAAAGAGAATATCCATTATCTATATGGGACTAATCTATCTAAAGGCTTAAAGGAAAATTAAGCTTTAATCTCAGTGGTCACAAATATTATAACGGTGGGGGGGCAGAAGTGCTAGCAGATGAATCAGTGTACACTGCAAAAGTGAAAAATCAGAGTAATTCCAAGCAGGTTCGACATGGCATCACTGGCTCTGTGACAGAATATCTTTCATGCAAAGACTTCAGAGGCCACTAGGAGTTAAGAACAACTCTAAACAGGCAAATAAGCTAACAGGTACCTCAATATCACAACACAAATCAGAATTCAAAGTGAGTTTTGAGATGTAGACTTCTCAGATGCTTGGATATCTTTTTTTTTTGAGGTGATGCATGATTTATTTATTAAAAATTTCTGTCTCTTCCCCGCCACCGCCTACCATTTCCCTCCCCCTCCCCCAATCAAGTCCCCCTCCCTCGTCAGCCCAAAGAGCAATCAGGGTTCCCTGCCCTGTGGGAAGTCCAAGGACCACCCACCTCCATCCAGGTCTAGTAAGGTGAGCATCTTTATTTTAGCCATTTTCAAAGACTTGGAAACCTAGAGCAGAGAAACCACCAGTTGTGAGGTAAATCAGTTTGCTGCATTATGTTGCAGCAGTAACAGGACATGAATGACCCAATCTCTTTCTCTTGTATATTGCCCCTCCTCCTTGGATTAGCATGCAATTGACCAAGAGCATCACACCATCCATGTCACATGCATGCCTTAAAAAACTTTCCAGTTTCAAGAGGTTGTTCTCAGCAAAGTCACCTATTTAAGTTTTGAAAAAGAAAACACTCATGGAAATCTCTTTGATTTGCCTGGAAATAACAGCACAACTTTTGAATCACTTGTTAACAAACATTAGACAATTTTGTTATTTAAGAACAGTTTTAAGGAAACAGTTTTAACCCTGTGCCTGCAGAACCTAAATGCATGCCACCTGGAAGGAAGTTTTCTTACAATGTAGATTCTGATTCAGTAGAGAGGAGTGGAGTTAAAAAAAAAAAAAAACAAACTTCTTCATCCCTGCTGAGGTTTGCTTCTTTGTCTTTCTGACCATGAATGAATTACTTCAGCTTCCTCCCTTAAATTGTTTCATTTATAAAATGGATAAGTATAAACTAGAATGTGGATATTTTCTTTGCCATATTCCCACATCCCCTTGGCTCAAATTCAACCACGTTCTTCAAAAGAGTACATTGAATTCTACATTTTACATGAAATGCCAACCATACTTTTTTTCTCCTTAGTTGCTGAAACTCTGAGAAAACCATCAAAGCAACAAATACAGAGGGTTAAATTTAAGGACAGAGCCAGTAATAGAGGTCATAAACCACTGTTCTTCATTGAGAAGTGTATTCAACACAGACCTTCTTTGGCTAATAAGGTAGCTAAAATAAATAAATAAATAAATAAATCTAAAAAAAACTATACTGAGAAAATGGTAATATGAATTGGCTGGCTTCTCTATCTCTGTTTGTGGATCTTAATATATGTAACTATAATTATCTTTTCCAATACACGTGCAGTAAGATTGTTGTATTTATAGGTGTGGCCTTGCTGGAGGAAGTATAGCACTGGGAGTAGGCTTTGAGGTCTCAAAAGTCTTTGGTCATTTTGAGCTCATTCTCCCTTCTTTCTGTTTGTGGTTCTGAAAGTGAGCCCTCAACTGCCATGCCCACTGCTATGTCTGGTGCTTGCTGCCACATTCCCAGCAGTGATCGTGATAAATTCTCATCCCTCTTATCGATAAGCCTCAAATAAACCCTTCCTTCTGTTCTTGGCCATGGAGATTTATCACAACAGTAACTAATGCCCTTACTTTGAACAATTGTTAAAGCTTAACATGGGATAAAAACTTTTCTGAGGGGTAGAAAGGGGTAGTTCAAAATTCAGTTGCTCTGTGGGAAAGCCTCTACATCAGACTGAAGTTGCATCTGCATTTGTGAAGAACCTCTGTGTCTGCCTTTACCAGCCCACCTCAATGCTGATTCTTGACTTTTTAGCACACTTCTTCATATGGGTATCACACGAAACTTGCACAGTCTATGCATGGCAATTTAGGAATGTGATATATCTACTGTTAAGGTAACTCATTATTTTAGGCTAATATTCTGAACTCAAAATATAAAAGCTAAAATCTCAAAATGTACTATAGATAAATAATATCCAGAATGTAATATAGCTGCGTATTATTAGTATACCCCAAATTCACACAAAGAAAATAATCCATCTTATTTAAGATTTGGCCTGGCCCTAGTGGTGTCTTGTTTTCTTTTACCATGCTGAGAATAGAATCCAGTGTTTCAAACATGTTTTGCAAGTAATCAACCATTGAGTCATTCTCTTAGTTACTCCAATCAGCTTGTAGTTTTGAGGCAAGCAGACCTGCTTTTCGTCCTGCCTGGCTCCGGCATGGTTAGCTTTACACCCAAAATAACAGCACACAAACTGTATTCATTTAAACACTGCCTGGCCCATTAGTTTCAGCCTCTTATTGGCTAATTCTCACATTTTGATTAACCCATTTCTATTAATGTGTATTGCACCACAAGGAGATGGCTTACAGGGAAGATTCTAGCCTACATCGTTTCAGAGAGGAGAGCCATGGAGGTGTCTGCCTCACTGCCTTGTCTCTCCCACAATTCTGTTCTGTCTTCCCCACCTACCTATGTTCTGACATATCAGCACAAGCAGTTTTCTTTATTAATTAACCAATGAAAGCAACAGGTAGATAGAAGACCCACCTACATCACCAGCTGCCTTTGATAAACTGTGTTACCCTCAGGTGTTGGACAATTATAATCGTTGATTTGCAAGACTGAGGTACAAGTATGATGAGTTCCAGGCAGGACTGCGAACAATAGTGTGATCATATTTTAAAACTAAATAAATGAATAAATATTCAAACAATAAATAAGAAAGAAAGTCAATCACCAAACAACCAACCATGATGAATGCTGCCTAAAGTCTTAAGACTCTCAGCCTCTAAGCACATATTAGTGAAAACCAGATGTAAGATGAAGCATGGGTTTAAAACTGTTTGAGGACATGTTGAGTAGTGAGTAGATAGATTGTATTCACTTACAGTCATTTATCCATCTGAAGTTTCCCACTGGTCATTTTCTGATGTTACAACACCATCACAGTGAAATATTTGCTTGTGTAGTTACCAGTAAACAAAGTGGTAAGTATTCTACCACAATCTCCAGAAATCCAAACTAAATCTTTCACATAATAAATTATGCAAAAAGAAAGTTTTAGAAAATTCTTATAGCCAAAACATGTACAAATAAGGTTTTTATATAGTGGGGTGATACACATGGTAACACTGCAGAATTTCTGAAACTCAACTGTTTGAGGAGAAATGACATTTTTTCCTCTTGATTTTCAGTTTATATGAGCACTAAAAAAGTTAGTTGCAATTTTTCATAATGCTTTCTCTTATTCTTTCACACAACAATCAGTGAACTTTCATTCTACTCGGTTTTTCGGTTGAGCAATTACGTACTTAGGTAGCATTCAGTATACCTTTTCTAGTGAGAAGTGTCTTCCATCCTCATTTAGGATGGATCAGTTATCAGACACTACTCTAGGTTGCAATTATCTGAGGTGGGACTGAGGACGCCATTTTCATAATAGCCTTTTCATGTAAATAAAATGACATCACAGCAAGGAATTCAATTTGTTCCACCACCATGTGTCTTTTATCCCTATCCTGGAAATGGCTCTACTCACAAACACAATGTGTCCTGGGGGGGTCCTTTTATTTCAGTAGTACTAAAGCTGAGTAAAACTCTGCAGGGAATATCTCTTCATTGATATATCCTACGATCGTCCCCAGAGCATCTACCTAGATTCTATTGGATTTAACATGTATAAATCTAATACCTTCAATAAAACTTTTATTTGAGAAAAAAGGCAGAGCTTCAACTTTGTGAACTCTAAAATTCCACATGCAAGGTGACTCTTATCTAATTGATTCCATTTAAAACAGAACCACTTATCTCAGAGAAATGAAATTGAATGAAATTGTAAGTAGGTGAGGGTATGAATAGACATGCTATGGTTAATTGATATGAAACATAATCATTTTATCAGACAAGGAATGCACAGAGAATAAATATGAATAGTTAGAGACTTTTATAACATTTCTGAAGAAATAATAGGCATTTTAAATGTTTCATCTGTATATATTATATTGAAAGTCTCTAAGAAAAAATGGCTAAGAATCACAGAATATCAGAAGAGAAATGACATTAAAGAACATCATGCCCCATCATTTGTCCTTCTCTTCTCCTTTTTGCCCAGGAAAAGGTAGAAGACATTGAACTTGCACATCAACAACTGAAGCACAGCAACTTTATCTCTGATTCTAGTTATATAAGAGTATGGCCATTATATACTCCCTTTCTCACCTTTTAATAATTGCAATGAAGATGCTAATAGGAGTATACAATGGTCATACTATTATATAACTAGATGGGTACATACATATGTGATCTTAAAAGAATTTATTGTATACTGGAAATGAAATGTTTTATTACTTGGCAGCTGTTTTTCTAGAACCTAATCTACGCGATCACTGCTGCACACTGGAATGTACAAACAACTGTCATGTTTTCCAGTTTCAAGATATAAAAAAGCCTGAGAAGAATGTGTAACTTCTTCAGACTCCACTGAAATATGAATAGACCTATGTTCTCAGAGAGATCAGTGAACAAAATAGTACAACAACAGGCTAGGAACTTCTAACACAAAGAGTGCAGTAGAGGAAATTAAAGGAGCTTTATTTCTTCAGCAAATTCAAGTGAAAGAACATAGTTAACAAAGAGGTGGAGGCCATTGTTACATATAATCATGGATTTAAGGCAAACCCCAAAGTTATTAGGAACATAATTATTAAACAATGGTCTAAAAAATAAAACAGCCAGAATGTGATCAAGGGAAGATCTTTTTTTTTTTTTTTTATTTTGGTTTTTGGGTTTTGTTTGTTTGTTTGGTTGGTTTTCTTTTTTTTTTTTTTTTTAGATTTTTAACACTGTGACAAAATGCAGAATGAAAGCAACTTAAAAATGAATTATTTGACTAATAGTTTCAATAGTTTTAGCCCATGGTCACTGAGCCCCATCACTGTGAGCTAAGACAGAATATCATGAACAGGCAGGTGAAATAGAGCTCTTCACCTCATGGAGTTGAGAGAGAATGGTTACATGAAGGGACTTTCTCATTCTTCATTTTCAGGTTACTTAGTTAATTTTGTCCAGAACAGACACCCAGGGATAGACATATGTCAGCCACAGACATATGGGAATACACATATTAATAGAAATGAGTTAATTGAAATATAAAAATTAGCCAAGAAATGCTTAAGCTATTGGCCAAGCAGTATTGCAGATAATATAGTTTCTGTGTGGTTATTTAGAGTTTGAGTAGCCGGGAACAAATGAGCAGCCTCCCCCAACAAATTGTCGCTCCAACAACAATGCCCCTCATTAAAATGAAGCTGTAAATATCAGAGAAAACTAATCAGTACTACTCACAATGGCTTTAAGGGATATTTATTTATTTAGAGAGTCCCAATACCCAACTCTGGTCCCAAACTCAGACTCTTGCTTTTACTACAAAGTGCTGCCATTATAAATGCATACATGTATAATAGGCCCAGATAAACACTTTAAAGAACAATCCTCAGCTTAGCCCTGGAAATACCCACTCCAGGAGTGATTCTCTCTAAAGTATTTTGTATGCATCAGAAGTGTTAACTGTGCGGAGCAGAGTATGTAGAAGGTGGCTCTTTGTTTGCTTATTTTTGTGGTTGTTTTTATCTCAACTATTTCTTTTTTTAACTTGCCTAAATTCAAAATTTTCACAGCTTGTGATTGAAATGGAGGTTCACTTTTCTCTGTAAAGTAGGTTTGAATAGATCAGGTATGGTCTTTGTAGGTGCAGCATTTCCAAACAGGATTTTGCTACTAAACCCAAATGAGTTAAAGGCATCAATGGGAAGAAAAG
The DNA here is from genome assembly GCF_037038515.1 of Microtus pennsylvanicus. Classification (NCBI taxonomy): domain Eukaryota; kingdom Metazoa; phylum Chordata; class Mammalia; order Rodentia; family Cricetidae; genus Microtus; species Microtus pennsylvanicus. The sequence goes on along the minus strand of NC_134579.1, from coordinate 6,051,162 downwards.
TGGCAGTGGTTATTTCTCAAATATTCATAACTCTTGAAAGCTGTTAGTCAGATGAATAGGTAAGCAGAAAGTTTTGGAATAAGATAGCCTCTGCAAGAGTAATAAGGGGAAACTGAGAATGGTCCTGCTGCTGTCGTCAGGCAGATCTCGCCTGATGGCACGGATGACTGAACTGAGAATAGGCAGAATGAGAAAGAACACTGCTCTTGTTTCAGACAGAAGTCTAAATTTAGTCTTTTCTCATTTCTCTGGTTCAGACAGAGTTAGTAGTAGATAAATAATATCATTAGGGTTCCCACACTAGAGATTGTAAAACTCAGGTCCATAGCAATGAAATACTATCCCAGAATCACTACATTAGCAAGTAGATACTAGGATTAAGTTGAGTCTTTTAGAAAATAATGGTGCAGCTTTAACCCTTAGCTAAGAATATAACTGCAAGAGTGTACAAGGGCATTAAGGAGTTAAGCAAGTTAAAGTGAAGCCCTGTATGTAGGTCCTAATATAACATGACAGCCTTTTTCTCCCTGGGTGTATGTGTACAATGCCAAATTCAAGTGTGAAAACAATGTTGAAAATATTACTTATGCTCTTCAAAATTAGAGGCCATTGAACCTCTAAGTATTGCATAACATTTAAGAAGGCATTCAAACTTTGACCTGGAAGGAAAGAGTAAACAAAGCCATCAAACACACATACAAACACACACACACAAACATATACAAACACACACACACAAACACACACACTCACAATATACAACACATAATCACACATACACTCCTTACAATTAAACATACACCACACAATCACACACAAACCCTCCATACACTCTACACACACACCACAAAACCATACACACAAACCGTCCACACAACTACACACACACCACAAAACCATACACGCACACTCCATACCACAAACACGCCCACAACACAGACACATACTGCTGCAATGAACCTCTGTTTAACCTGAAGCACTTATTTTTACATAAAGAGTTAAAAAGCAATAGCTGAATATTTGATACTATAGGATGCAAAATATCTTTAATATTTTTCAGAGATGATTGAGATTCTGATTATATGATCCATATTACTGTGAATGCCACTCCTTGTAAATTTATAGCACAAATGGAAGGAGTGTGTTTAGGAACATTTCAGAAATTATGGAAACTATGTTCTAATTCCATTTAATAATTTTTAATGAAACTCAAGTCAGCAACGCAAACAGAAAAAAATTAATTAAAACATATTAATACAACATAGCAAAAATTTTATTAGACTACTTACAAGTTGAGAAATGATATAGGAAAATATTAATAGTCTTTGTTTTCCTTTAATTATAAACATACAGTAAAATTATTGCAATTCATACCATTCAAGCATCTCAAATCTGAGCTGTGGTGTTTCAGACAGCGCTGGTGTCGCATGCAGCAAGGGCATGAGCAGTACAGAATGCACAAAGTGTGTGTTCAGAATCCAGACTGCAGTGACATCACTCCGCAAAGTGGGCAAGCTCTGAGAACCACCTTGTTTGCATTACACATTTGCTTTTGAATTAATTTTAATTAACGTTGGTTCTTGCACATCCCAAAATGTCTTACTGTTGCCAAATGTTCCACAACCCCCCGCACAGCTCTGAGTCCCCATATGTGGGTGGCACCCTCAGTTTCAGAAGCTACAGGCCAACGAAGCATCCTCAGAATTTTTAATGTATTCTGTGAAATACATGCTGGGATTTCAAAGAGTGCTAATACTTCCAATGGCCTCCACTGGATGAACCTTTATAAAAGTGATAGGGTCATTCATAGCTACAGATGTTAGAACTGTGTTATCAAGCCCAGAGATGCTTTCCTTCAATCTCTTAGCAATGTGCTGTAGGAACAAGTTTGTGAACAATGTAATATTTTTCTTCTTCATCCCTAAATAGCTATTCATTTAACTGCTCTAAGAAAACCCTCTTACTGAAGGTGGACACTATTCTCTCCTCCGAGTTCTACTCTCCCGACTGCTAGCTGTTGGGATTCCGGCGTTAACTGGAGGCACCCTCTTAAAACAAGAGCTGCTTCCTAAAGGACTCTAGGAATGTAATGCCTAGCCCTGATGGATGCATGGACAGCAAAACTGCACCTAAGGCTCAGGAGATATTGCTGAAGAGGAGACAGGCTGTAAGGACTAGAGGATTAAGATGTCTACTGTGAGATTGTGTCTGGCCCTGGAAATGACAAATAAGTTAAACCCATGACATTAGCCACAATTTGATTACCTGAATAAGAATACCAACAATAAAGCTGTCAACATTGAAGGGGCAAATATCAAAGGGCCCACCCAGAGATAAAGGTAACTAATGACTCTTGAGAGACAGGGGAGGATGAGCAGACAGATAGACAGACAGACAGAAGAGAGACCAAGAGAATTAGTCTTCCTTAATGATGGGCACCTTAACACCTGCTTATCCACTACCATATGACCAGCTTTGAAATCATGAGTGTGTGTGTGTATGTGTTTGTGTGTGCAAGCATGTGCACAACACTAAATCAACTCAGCAAGTTCTGCTATATATGCATATAAATTTAAAAAAAGAGGCCATGAATTTGAGAGAGAAGCATGGGAGGTTTGGAAGAAGGAAAGGAAAGGGAATAAATAAAATTACATTTTAATTTATAAATAAATGAAGTAAAAGAGAAACTTAACTCCAAATGGAAGCATATACAAACTCAAAAGCTCTTACACGTAGAAGCTAGGCAATTCAAAGACATAATTAGAGATGAAAACGCACTAAAAAAATCAAAATTTATGCTTCCATGTGAAACACTATTAATAAAAACTCAGGGTCAAAAAATGGAATTCAACCTGAAGACTTGAAAAGCAAAGCAGCAAGTCACTGGCTCTTACCTCTACCTCCGTCCAAAATGGCGATCCTGCCTCCAGAAATCTCAGAATGAGACTGTCCCTGAGAGTGTCTTCACCTGTCTTATATTCCTCTCTAGGGCTGGCATTAAAGGTGTGTGCCACTGGGATTAGAGGCATGAACCACCCAATTTCTATGGCAACTAGTGTGGCATCTAGAAATTAAGGTGTGTGTCATTTAGGCTACTGATATTAAAGGTGTATGTTACCATAATCTGGTCTGTAAGGCTGATCAGTGGGACTGTTTTACTCTGAGATCTTCAGGCAGTCTCTAGTTATTAAAATACAGCTGAAATGCTACGACATGCCTGAGTGCAAGATGAACTAACCTATACTGTCTTCTTAAAATTGGACCTTTTTCTTGTTTTATTAATAATATCATTCAAAATTTCCACCTCCTCCCCTCCTCCCATTTCCCTCCCATTCCTCCACTCACCTTTCCCCCTCCCCCTCCAATCCTAAGAGAGGGCAGGGTACCCTGCCCTGTGGGAAGTCTAAGGCCTTCCCCCCTCGATCCAGGCCTAGGAAGGTGTGCAAACAGACTAGGATCCCAAAAGGCCAGTACATGCAGCAGTATCAAATCCCAGGGCCATTATCATTGGCTTCTCATTCAGCCCCCATTGTCAGCCACATTCAGAGAGTCTGGTTTGATCACATGCTCACTCAGTCCCAGTCCAGATGGCCTTGGTGAGTTCCCCTTAGATCTGTCTCAGTGGGTGGACGAACCCCTCCCTCGTGGTCCTGACTTCCTTGCACATCTTCTCCCTCTTTCTGCTCTTCAACTGGACCTTGGGGGCTCAGTCGAGTGCTCCAATGTGGGTCTCTGTCTCTATCTCCAACCATCGCTGGACAAGGTTCTATGGTAATATTCAACATATTCATCGGTGTGGCTATGGGACAAGGCCAGTTCTGGCACCCTCTCCTCTACTGCCCAAGGACCTAGCTGGGCACATCCCGTTGGACACCTGGGAACTCCTCTAGAGCCAAGTCTCTTGCCAACCCTAAAATGTCTCCCTTAATTAAGATATCTTCTTCCCTGCCCCCATATCCACCCTTTGTCCATCTCAACCATCCCATTCCCCCAAGTTTTCCCCAATCCTCCCCTTCTCCCTTCTTTCTCCCCCTTTCCCCTTCCCCCCACCCATCCCTACTCCTATGCTCCCAACTTTTGCCTGGCGATCTTGTCTGCTTCCAATTTACAAAAGGATCTATATATGTTTTCCTTTGGTTTCACCTTATTATTTAGCTTCTCTATGATCATGAGCTATAAGCTATGATCCTCTTGTTTATGTCTAAAATCCTCTAAAGAGTGAGTATATACCATATTTATCTTTTTGGGTCTGGGCTATCTCACCCAGTATAGTGTTGTCTATTTCCATCCATTTGCATGTAAAATTAAAGACCTCAATATAAATCTGAACCTGATAGAAGAGAAAGTGGGAAGTAGTCTGCAACACATGGGCACAGGAGACCACTTCCTACGTATAACCCCAGTAGCACAGACAATAAGAGCAACAATGAATAAATGGGACCTCCTAAAACTGAGAAGCTTCTATAAAGCAAAGGACACTGTCACTAAGACAAAAAGGCAACCAACTGAATCTGAGATCTTCACCAGCCCTGCAACAGACAAAGGTCTTATCTCCAAAATATATAAAGAACTCAATAAAATAGACATTAAAATTCTGAATAACCCAATTAAAAAAATGGGCTACTGAACTGAACAGAGAATTCTCAGCAGAAGTTCAAATGGCCAAAAGATACTTAAGGTCATGTTCAATTTCCTTAGCAAATCAAAACAACTTTGAGATACCATCTTACACCTGTCAGGATGGCTAAAATCAAAAACACCAATGATAACCCATGCTGGAGAGAATGTGGAGTAATGGGAACACTCATCCATTGCTAGTGGGAATGCAAACTTGTACAACCACTTTGGAAATCAGTGTGGTGGTTTCTCAGGAAACTGGGAGTCAACCTACCACAGGATCCAGCAATACCATTCTTGGGAATATACCCCAGAGATGCCCAATCATACTACAAAAGCACATGTTCAACTATGTTCATAGCAGCACTATTTGTAATAGCCAAAACCTGGAAACAACCTAGGTACCCCTCAATGAAAGAATGGATAAAGAAAGTGTGGCTCATATACACATTAGAGTTCTACTCAATGGTAAAAAATTGGGCTTTTAAAATGATTCCTCCCTTAAAATCTTTCTTATTTAAAGTAATTAATATCTGTATATGAATTACAATTTATAGTACAAATTAGAGATGATAAAACAACTCTATAAGAAAAATATCAGATTCATCATAAATGAAAAGTCAAATTCATATAAAACCTAAGCCATTTAGTCCTACAAAAGAAACCAAAAGAAAAACTGCATTTTCAACTAATCTGTGCTTCTTTCTAATGTAATATAATAATCATTACACAAATGCATAAGAGAAGAGAAATTAAACAGCAAACAAAAAAAGCAAGACTTATGGAACAATAAGACTGTGATATTTTGTTATTATTTTACTTAGTGGTATTTTTTATTTTTGTCTCCAAAACCATGTAATTTCTCCCTTATGTCATTGATTCCAGAATGTTTATTTGTTTCTTGATTTTGTTCATCAAAATTTATTAGTTGTTTATTTTAATATAACTATCTTGGTTTATCCACTATAAGTACCTATTATACAGAGAATTTCATTTTCTTTAGTTTCATAATTCTGCTATGAATTGTCTCTTTTCTTTTACTGTGATTTATAGTTTATATTACAAGAGTGAGATTTTATGAATTTCTTTAATGAAGAATTTATAGCTTGTCAACTAAGTTTTTGCATTTTTCAGAATGTTTTTTCATCTTATTTTGTTTCATGACTTGATTCAATATAAATAATCACTTCTAAAATCATTCATTTTATCAGTTTAAAACCATTTGTTGTTATTTAGCATCCTATGATGCTTAGGAAAAGCAGTATGGCAACATTGAACTTGGTCCTTCATAACATAGGGTACTTCTCAACTTTAGCTTTCTTTGGAATCCTTCTGCCAGCAGATTTGAAGATCTTTTCATACTCACTGCCTGACAGAATCAAAGAACAGTTTAGGCTAGTCCATGGTTGAGGAAAATGACTGAGAAAGGATAAAAGGATGCAGAATTCTGAATATGCAGGACAGATAAGTCCTGGAGACTACAGAAAGATGTCTAGTTAATGACAATGTATTGTATACATGATATAACTAAGGCCCTGGATTTTATATATAAGTTCACTACAAAAATAATACGCATTTAAAACAATTCATATGTTAAATAACTCACTTTAGCCACTCTGCAGTTAGCAAACAATTCCCATGCCATATCAAAAAATATTATGACATATTCAAAAAATATATGTATACAATTTTTGTTAGTTAGAACTCATTGTAAAAAGTTCTCAGCCCTTGTTGGGAAGTGGTTGCATATGTCTTTTATCTTAAAACTTGGAAGGCAAAAGCAGGCAGATCTCTGTGAGTTTACGACCAGCCTTGTCTACAGAACTGTTTCCAGGACATCCAGGGCAACACAAATAAAAAAACCCTGTCTCTAAAACCAAGTAAAAACCAAATCTGTGCAATAAAGAAAATTCTAGAGGCAACATCATACCAGACTTTAAATTCTACAATAGGGTTGTGGCAGTAAAAACAGGTTGGTATTGGCATAAAAACTGACACGTGGATCAAAGGGATAAAATTGAAGACCCTGACATTAATCCATACACCTATGAATACCTGACTGATGGAGGAAGGAAGGTCATTGGTTAAAATAAAAGAAGCTGCTTGGCTCTCATTGGTTAGGAGATAGGTGGGAGGAGTAAACAGAACAAAATGCCGGGAGGAAAAGGAAGTGAGGTCAGACTCGACAGCTCTCCTCTCCGGAGCAGACGCCTTCAGAGAGACGCCATGCTACCTGCTCCAGGGAAGATGCACGCTATGAAGCTCTGACCCAGGATGGACTTAGGCTAGAATCTTCCCGGTAAGACCGGTGCTCACAGATTGTTAGAGATGGGTTGATTGGGATATCAGAATTAGCCAGTAAGGGCTAGAGCTAAGGGCCAAGTAGTTTATAAAAGAATACAGTGTCCGTGTAATTATTTCGGGGCATAAGCTAGCCGGGCAGGGCAGGCGGCTGGGGTGTTTGGGGACGCAGCCCCGCCGCCGCCCCATATTACTACACCTGACTTTTGGCAAGAATAATGATACAATGGAAAAAAAAAACAAAATCTCTCGAGCAAATGGTGCTGACATAACAGGATGTCAACATGTAGAAGATTGCAAATAGGTCCATATCTTTTGCCATGCACAAAACTCAAGTTTAAGTGGATAATAACCTCAATATAAATTCACTTACATTAAACTGACAGAAGAGAAAGTGGGAAGTAGTTTTGAATGCATAGGCATAGGAAACCATTTCCTAAATATAACACCAGCAGCACAGACACTGAGAACAACAATCAATAAATGGGACCTCCTGATATTGAAAGGGTTCTGTGTGACAAAGGACACACAGCAAATAAGACAAAACAACAGCCTACAGAATAAGAAAAGATCTTCTTCAATCTCACATCTGACAGAGGACTGACCTCCAAAATATATAAATACCTCAAGAAACATCAAAATACAAAATAATCCTATGTTAAAATATGGGGTAAAGAACTAAACAGAGAATTCTCAACAGAGCAGTTTCAAATAGCTGAAAGACATTTAAGGAATCGCTCAACATCCTTCATCATCAGGGAAATGCAAATGACTCTGAAATTCCACCTTACCCCTGTCAGAATGGCTAAGATAAAAAATAACGAGAACATATTATGTTGCAGAGGATGTGGAGTAAGGGGAACACTAGTGTGGGACTGCAAACTTGGACAGCCACTTTGGAAATCAGTATGACAGTTTCTCAGGCAATTGCTAATCAATCTGTGTCAACACCCAGTGATATCACTCTTGGGCATATACCCAAAGGATGTTCAATCATATCACAAGGGCACTTGCTCAACAATGTTTATAGAAGCATTATTCATAATAGGTAGAACCTGTAAACAACCTAGATTTCTCTCAGTCAACGAACAGATAAAAAACAATGTGGCACATTTACACAATAGAGTATTACTTAACTGCAAAATATAATAACATTATTCAATTTGCAGACAAGTGCATTGAACTAGGAAAAATCTTGTTGAGTGAGGTAACCCATATCCCAGAAAGATAAACATGGTATGCTTACTCATGACTGGATACTAGATGTAAAGAAAAAAAAAACAGACTACAGTCCACAGTTCCAGAACCTAAGACGGACACATGGATCACCTTGGGAAGGAAAATAAGATGAGATCTCATGGGTAAAATGTGGATGGGTGGGTGGGGGGTCAGTAAAGGGGAGGGGATGAGGCATGAGAGCATGAGGAAACAGGATGGTCCAGTTGGTGGAGGGACAGACAGGAGGCAGGGGGACAAGGGAAGAGATCTCTTGATAGAGAGAGCCATTATGGGGTTAGGGAGAAAGCTGGTACTAAAGAAATTCCTAGGAATCCACAAGGATGATCCCGCCTAAGACTCCTAGCAGTTGTGAAGAGGGTGCCCGAACTGGCCTTCCCCTATAATCAAATTGGTGAATTCCCCAACTATCATCATAGAGTCAGTAACTGACAGAACCAGATGTAGAGATCCACAATCAGGCCAAGCTCCAGGAATCCAGGGGAAGAGATGGAGGAAGGAAGAAGGTCAAGATCATGATGAAGAAATCTACAGAGACAGCTGAACCAAGCTTATGGAAACTTATGAACTCTAGACTGACAACTGGAGCCTCCATGGGACCGAACTAGGCCCTCTGCATGTGGGAGACAGTTGTGTAGCTTGGTTTATCTGAGGGACCCCTGACAGTGGGACCAGGATCTATTCCTGGTGCATGAACTAGCTTAGCAGAATTCATTCCCTATGGTGGGATACCTTGTTCAGCCTTAATGCAGGGGGGAGGGGCTTGATCCTGCCTCAACTTAATGTGCTGGGCTTTGTTGACTCCCCATGTAAGGAGTGGATGGGGGGAGGGGTGGACTGGGGTTAGGTGATGCGGGGGCGGCGGGGGGGGGGAGGCAGGAGGAGGGGTGGGAGGTACAGGGGTGGTTGGAATGTAAAATGGAATTAAAACAATAAATAAATAACATAAAAAATAAAATAAAATCTGATGAGAAATAAAAATAAACAACACAAAACCCTGCCTCGAAAACTCTCCCAAAAAATTCTCAGACCAACTTTTGTGAAGATGTATATCTGATTATATGTTTCCTGTTATTTATTGAATATTATTTTAATACTTCATGGATTAATTTCGCCTTAAACTCACTGTTTTTTCAATATTTTTATGTTTGCCATTAAGAAATTTCTATTTATTTTGGCCTTGATTATTTCATTTTCTTTGTAGCAATTTTCCATTTTTGCTGTAACAAATTTGAGAACTATAACAACACAAATTTACTCTCACTATTCTAGAGATCAGAAAGTCTAAAGATGGGGTATCAGCAGAGCTACATTTGCTCTGGTGGTTTGAAGGAATTCCATTTCCTTGTTTTGTCAGCTTCTCAAGACTTTCTGGTTTTCTCGAGTATAGGCCCTTTTCCTGCAGCCTTTCGATTTTAGCTTCTGCTATCACACTTTTGTATCCTGACTGCCATCTTCATTAAATAAAAATAAAAATCTTAGTAATACTCTATCTTCTAGGTCTTAGAACTACTTTTCTTTTTAACAAGTATTTTTTTATTTTTAAAATTATAATATAATCATACTATTTACCCTTACTTTTCTCCCTCCATATCCTACTCCTTGCCCTCTTTCAAATTTATGGTCTCTTCTTGATTATTGTTATAGAAATATAATACATATTGTATATTTATATTTCCATAAATATTTATATATTTATGTTTAATACTCATGTGTAATTCTATAATATAAATATGTTATACATATTATATAAATTATATGTTTTATATATTACAAATTTATATGATATTTATATTTAAATATTGTATATAATATATATCATAAGTATATAGAAAGACATACTAAATATAATCTTCTCCATTGGTATAATGCTACTTGGGTGTATGTTTTCAGGGATGACAATTTGTAATGAATAACCAATGGGTGTGCTCAACCCTACCCTCAGCTTTCCTTATATTCCTCAGCATTTCAGTTGCTTATAATTCTTAATGTAGGTTTGAGGCCTTGGTCTTCCCCCTTATCCACTTTGGCAAGTCTATTGTCATTCTTTTTTATATTTTTTTTAGACAGTGATATTCGCGGAAGATGGAATATTTACAAGTTCTGTGACTTAGACATCTTTTAAATGTATTCTGTTTACTATACCTTCTAATTTCTCTATTCTGTCTTTTTATGTTTTCATTTTCACAGATGCTAGCTATTTCAGAATAATCATCTATACCCTCTGTATCTACCTCACTGTTTTCTTTCATTATAACACCCTAGTAATTATGTAGACTTTTGCTTTAGATCTATTTTAATGCCTCATGTGGGCAATTCTATATAATACTCTCTTCATACATTATAGTATTTTTTTAATTTTAGGAGAATTTTATCTATGTTGACTATAAATTGAAAAGCAATCATACAATTCATGGTCAAATAGCTTCACTAATTTAAATCATTCAGAGATAAACTAAACATTATTTCTGATAATAGCTTCTCTTTCTGCACTTTAGAAAACATTTTGTCATCCTGGCATGTATATGGCCATTTCACTGAATTTTCTGAAAGCGAGTGAAATAAATGGGTATCCCCACAGGCATCTTATTGAAAATTTCATAAACATACTTTAATTTGTATTTACCTTGAAATTTATAAAAGATTTTCTGCAATTACTTCTTTTGGTCTGCTATAACAAAATACTTTAGGAAGGATGGTTTATAAATCGCAGTTTATTTTTACCCTGTTTTATAGGCTTCAAGTCTACAATGAAACACTCGTGAATATGGTATCTGGAGAGTAACTCATTTCTTGTTTATATATGATACTTTATGGCTTCATCCTCCCAAGAGGGAGGGGCAGATAAGTTTTTTTGCTTCTTAAGGAAATTAATTTCTTTCACAGGGCCCACCTCTTACTAATCTCACAACATAGTTATTGTTCAAACGGCTTTCCCTTTTAATGCCATCAAGTTGGAAGTGATGACTTAAACATGAATTTGGGACATAAACAAACGTTAAGATCATAACATATATATTCAGGACTTTGTAAGGCATGAAGCCATGGGATCTAATATCTTTCCTGCTGGAATGTGGTCCTGCTTTGACCCAATTTCATTCCTTCCATTGATAATGGAAATATGTTGCATTATAATGTACACAAGAGCCTTTTGGGAACCAGAGATGGAATTTTATAATTGAGGCAGATACAAGTGGATGTCAAGTTGACAAGGGGTAGATTTGTGATGGCTTCTCTAAAAAATTGTTGGTTTGAAAAGTTTGGGGAAATTCTATCTGATTAGGGAGGCTGCCCCCTTGATGTATCTTTGTGGGTATGTCTTGGGATGATTAAGTAGTAAAGGAAAACCTACTCTATGTGACAGTACCATCCCATAGATTGGTCATCTGGGTGGAATTAAAAAGACTACTCCTACAGGTTATTATCTCCCTCTCTGCTTACTGAATAAAGATAACAATATTTGCTCTGTCATGATAGGCTGAAACTATGAACTGTGATAAATCCTATGCCCTTTCACTTTGTTGGGCATTCGATCATTCTGAAAAATAGTTGATGAACACGTTGTTATCTTCAGGTATCAATAAATTTCCGACCAATCATTGAATCAGTGAGCTGATATGCCATATTAACAATGATGTTTGCTTTTAAGTAATCATAAAGTTTATGGGCACTGGGTGGACTTCTGTTATGTACATAGTCAGTACATAGCATCAACAACACACAAATCACAAATGACCCCATGGATGAAGTTAGCTGCATTTGCCCTCTTTCCCTTAGACTCCAATGTAGCATTACGTTTGTACCCTGTGTTCAAATAGCATATTAGAAGCAATATACATTCTCTTTATAAATACTTAATGTTGTTTCTCTTTGCCTTTCTGCCTGCTTTTTCAATTAATGATCTTTTCATCTTTAAATGAGAGTTAAATCACTCCTCGCCTTCTCCTTTTCGCCTGCCCAACTCTCCTTTTCTCTTTCTCTGTTTCTCTCTCTGAGAGATATATTGCATTCCACCCTCTTGCTTGAAAGAGGATCTGCCCTTTCATAAAAGACAATGCTGAATACTACTTAGTCATGATAAATGGAGTAACTTAAGCCCACAGGATTTTTATCTTTGAACATAGTTTTACTCTGACATCTTGAAAATATGTTGTAAGGCAATTATCTCCACAAGTATTCTTAAGCTGCTGTTTTGTCCATTCCAAATGTAATATTCCAAATGGAACCTCAAATTATTACCCTGATATCCATTCCAGGAACTCCTTTTCTGTGTAGGATACTTGAAAGATATCGTAAGGACTGAAACATATCAAAGAATCTTGGTCACTGAGTTATGAAACTTAGGAAAATTGTGCAAGCATAAAAATATTTTTATCCTAGGCAGAAATTTCTTCCACAGCATTTATAAGTACAATAAGAAGTAAATAGTACTTGCAAAGTATAAAAGAGTTTTAAGGATTTTTTAAAAAATGAATAAATTGTTACAAGTCAGAACATCCATCATAGAATCCTCAATAGAGAGTGTTGTAGTAAGCATGTGCTGTTGGGGGGAAATATGAAGCTTGCAAAAAGCAACAGAGGATCTCTGTGAGTTCGAGGCCAGCCTTGTCTACAAGAGCTAGTTCCAGGACAGGAACCAAAAAACTGTGGAGAAACCTTGTCTCGAAAATAAAAAAAAAAAAAAAAAGCAACAGAGGTACAGCTAAGACTTTAAGATTGGATCATTATCAACATTACTAAAATCTACAATTGGTTTCTATTTAAGGAAAAAGAACACCAACAAAAGCTATAGAAATGATGGCTACTACATAAATGTGTTTGAAAACATCCCTGTCTGTTTTCTTTCCTAACATCAACCTAATAAGTCCAAGTCATATTCATTCAAGAGTAGAGAAGGAATGTAATCCTAGCCATTGTAATCAATTAGCCAGTTACATGATATCCCTATCAAAATCACATCTAACCTGTTGATAAGAAGAAAAATAAATAAATAACACTCCAAACATTGTCAGTTCAAGAACCCAGACACTGAGATGAGATGTGTGGAGTACCCGACATGCAACGTAGAATAGACAGATGCTTGTGTCTCCAACCAGCCTCTTGCTCTACTCATTATTGTTGAATTCCACATAATGCTCTATCTCTCCCCTTGGGTGCATCAGATCCTGTCTTTTTCCATTCCAAAGCCTAAAACTAATAGAAGGTTTGGTTGGGGATCACAGTGAGACAAATGTGAGAATAAGAGGTGTGAACCACAGTGTCCAGAGTTTCAGCAAGTTCTCCTGCAATGTGAGAGAACCCTGTAAAAGAGTAGCTGACCAAAAAGCTATGACAATTATGAGTAAGGTCTGGGGCCAGGCTATAAGACACAGTTTATTTAAATTTTGAATCTGGCCCTCATTACCCAATTCGCTTGGACCACCAGTCATGAGAAGGATACACTTCTGACAGTCTCTCCACATTGCCCCTGCTTCTTCCTCTCAGGATATAGCATTGGCTTTTGCTAATGAACCATTAGGACTGGCTCAAACATAACGACAGCTGCGGAGTTTTGGGTAACAGTTCTCATTCTGCTTTCTCTTCCATCTGTCTACAGATGGCTTAAATTTGACCCCTCAGAAAACAAAACAACAACAAAAAAATCTTACCAAAAGACAATTACTGTGCTTGTAGATTTCTCATTTAAAAAAAATGACAAGATTATGATTAGCAAAAGAGCTGGTAATTGTGAATAATGTTGAGAGTTTGACATTAATTCTGAATGTAGAGGTTTTGACACTATTTGAGGGTTGATTGCTAATATTATATTTAGATTTATTTAAACTGTCAATCATAATACCACAGATAATAGTCATAAATGCCAGCCATAATTGCTGGAGGAAGTCAGTCCTTGCAAAACCATTATAATCTCTTATTTTTCTTTTTAAAAATATCCTTTAACTAGGCAGGATGATACAGAACCAACATGTTTCTGTTTATTATGTGCATCTGGGCTTTCTTAATTAAATAATCTCTGAACAAGATCTTTGTCTGAGATTTGTAGAGCAGTTGAAAGATATCACTTCATTAATCATTATACTTCAAAGAAGTCATCTCAGTATGTAAAACAGAATCAAGCTAATTTCGGAGAAATAAAATGCTGCTATGTCCTAAAACATTTCATGGAAGAACAATTCTTGGACCTTTCCAAACCTGAAGTTGATGGGTCCAAATCTCATTTGTTAGATTCAAGGAGAAGTGATGCACATTGAAACTTTTACTGTGTCATTGTGTTCATTTTGTTTCTTGTGGCTGTAGTAAAACACCAGATAAAAGTCCCTTAAGGGAGAAAAGGGTTATTTGGTTAACAATTCCAATTTAGCGTTCATCATTGAAGGAAAATAAAGGTGGTAGGAACTTGAAGTAGGTAGTCATCTTTAGTCAAGCACAGAGAACAATGAATTAATGGTTCTTGGGCTCAGTTTGCTGTTCTCCACAGCCCAGGATGGCTTGCAAAGGGATATTACCATGCACAGGTAGAGCTTTTCACTTCTATGGGTGTTATCAAGACAATCTAGCAAACACCTTCACAGACTCAGCTAATCTAAACAATCTTTCAGTGAAATCCCCTTCTAAGATGATCCAAGATTTTGTCTAGTTGATGATAATCTTGGAGCATTATAGCTGCTGAGCCAAAAACACAGCAGAAAAAAAAAAAGGTACTTTTGAGATAAAACTTACATGTAAGTCATTAGTCTTTATTAAATAATTGGTGTTTTTGAGTGTGTATGTGTACATTCTAATGATCTCATTTCTAATTAGTTATTTAAAAAGCAAAAACATTCTCTGATAGATAAGAAATTTTATTTTTCAACAATATTTACAGCACTTGGTTTATTCACAGTCTTAAAGACCTTACAAAGAAAGCAGGTAGTGTCTTGTCTCAATCACCTTATACTGAGTGTTTGTGCTTATGAAGACTACAAATACAGAAAGACAATTTATAGTAAAAAATCTCAGGCCATAAGAGACTTGGCTCTAGAGGGGATCACAGGGTGTCCACGGGGATATCCCCAGCTAGGTCCTTGGGCAGCAGAGCAGAGCGTGCCTGAACTGTCTTTGCCCCACTATCACTCTGATGATTATCTCGAATATCACCATAGAATCTTCATCCTGCGACAGATGGAGATAGAGACAGAGACCTTCGTCAGATCAACGAACTGAGCTCCCAAGAACAAGTATAAGGGCAGAAAGAAGGAGAAGACGAGCAAGGAAGTCAGGATGGAAAGGGGTTGGTCCACCAACTGAGGCAATGTGCCTGTTCTAATGGGAGCTCACCAAATCCAGCTGGACCGGGTCTGAATGAGCATGTGATCAAATGGGCCTCTCTGAATGTGGCTAACTATGGGGGCTGACTGAGAAGCCATTGATAAAGGCACTGGGACTTGTTTTTAGGGCTTGTTCTGGCTTTTGGGGACCCTGGTCTATATGGTTGCACAGCTTTCTAGGCCTGGATGTAGCAGGGAGGGCCTTGGACTTCCCATAGGGCAGGGTTCCCTGCCCTCTCTCAAGCAGGGAGGGGGGAAGAAGAGGGTGAGTGGGGGAGCGGGAGGGGGTTGGGAGGAGGGAAGGAAGTGTAAATATTTAAATGGAAAAAAACCCTCAGGCCATGTAGATGTGAGAGTGCATAGAATTTGCTCACATACAGAGTGCGACCACACATGTGTATACATACCGTGCATATACATATGAATATCGTTATACACATGCACACTCATAAATCTTAGTGGAATACAAAAAATTATATTAGTTCATTTTCATTGCTATAATAAACTGATGAGTCAGAGTAAGTTTATAAAGAAATGAGACTGATTCCAAGCACAAAATTAAGAGATACCTATTTCATAGCAGTGAGCATTTTCTAGCAGGCTTTCCTTGGTTGACTCACTTAATGGCTCATGCCAACGACAGAAGCATCTGGCCACCTGCTAAGTAGGCTCAACCTTTCAGAGTGTTTCTAGTCTTCACCCTTCTCAAAGAGGTCACCAATGTCCTAATTCATGAACTTTTAGGGGATGTTTTAAACTGTCTCCAAAATGTAGCAAATGCTACCCTATAACAAGTGAGCTTTATTAAATGTAAACCACATATTACTCTATCAAAAGGAATTCATGAAAGCAATTCCTTTTTTTTTTTTTTTTGGTAAAGGTTTGGAGCACCTTTTTTTTTTTATGTTCTGCTAACAGTCCCTGGAGAGATGTAAACAGATGTCGACTCTCCCCAGACAGGGCACTAGAGACAGATGAAGGCAACAGTTAGAAGGAAGTCCAAACTGGAGGAACCAATGCGTTTATTCAGGTTTTTGCAACAGTACACTAGAGAAGCTTTTTATAGAAGTATGGACACCTAGACAGCTGAACAGCTTACACCAGCCTAAGTCATCCATTCAGGCTGAAGCTCTAGGGCTCTCTGTAAGACTTTCACTCAATCCCACGTGTCAGGTGAATTTGTGGTTGGAGAATTTCCTCTCCCTTGCTGCACTTTCTGCTGCTAGAATCTCAGAGAGGACCCTTGTAAGTCTAGTTAGTCTGGAGAACTTCGAAAGATTTTTATTAGTTTCTTTCCTGAATCTCATGAATCTACCCTCTTTTTAGACATGTTTCAGTTCAGAAGAAATGGCTGCACACCAGTTACACCAACAGATTAACTCAAGAAATAGATTAATTCTTTATATGTTTTAAAAATTCCAGTGTTCATATGCATATGTCTGTGTTTCTCATAAAATGTATTCTTCCTTTTCATAAAATAATGCATTCAAGGTAATTTATTAACCCCGGTTTGCAGGAATCCAAGTAGCCACCACAGCTAAGATTAGCTATGTTTATTAATAACATTTTAATTGAGGTTATAATCACATACAATCAAGAACTTATCCTCAAAAGCTAAAATCTTCCCCTCAGGGGTCCCAGATTCGTGCTACTGATCTCATAATCCTCACTAATATCTTAGCTCTAGCTGAATAGCATCAAGTTCCCCAGCAAAGCAAACTTTTGTTTAAATACTTCTTTGTTTAAATAATATCTTGCTCATCACAGCTGATTCTTCAGCCCTAGTTAACGAGAATCAGAAGATCTAAAAGCCTTTCTTCTAACCTTAGCTCTATAGCCAGAACCATGTGAGAAAGCTGTCAAGTTCTGCTGCTTACTTAGCTGGAACATGACTTCTTGTTTAATTACAACTTAGCCAGCTTTCTCTCTTTCACTCAAATATTGGATTCTCCTAACTTGGGCGTTGGCAAAGTGAGTAGATGCAAACATGAGTACCTGAGTTTTGGTGTAGGGAACTGATCAAAAGTCATACATGTATAATTGCAGTGCTGAGAGATCGGGGAGACAGGTAGATCCTAAGGAAATACTGTAAGACAGTCTAACCTATAAAGTGGGCTTCAGTTTTAGTGATGGACCAGATCTCAGAAAAGTAGAATAGACAGAAATACAGTAAAATACTTGAAATCAACCACTGGCCTCTAACCTCCACAAGAATACTCAGGCAAGTATAACCCTCTACACACATGCATATAATTTTATGCACTGCTTGAATGCGCGTGTGTACACACACACAAACACACACTCATGGGGGAGAAGAGACAGAGATGAGAGACAGAGACAGAGAAGGACAGACCAACAGGAACAGTAAAAGAGAGATTTAAAAATACATGTTAGATTCCCATATTCTTTATGAGTTTACTGAGTTATTCTGAAAATTCTTCTTTCTGCACAGCTTTAATCCCAACAGTTGAAGGGCAGAGGCTAGTTCCAGTCCAGCCACATAGACACTCTATCTCAGGGTGCAGGGAGAAGGAGTGAGGGAGGGAGAAAAAAATCAACTCTTTCATATGTGAATGGCCTAAAAGATATTGGAGGAGTATTTTGTTATAAAAAGAAGCTCTTCATGAATTGCAAGGCAATACTGTTGTAATATAAGAAGGTCTGTACCAGTTGCTGAGCAGATCTTAACATAGTCCTTTTATATGTCCTAGACTTGAGAACCATAAAATAGCTATTGCTTTTAACAAATTATTTTTTCTGTACTATCTAATTAATTATATGAATGAAAAAATAGGTAACATATAAGTTTCCCGTCTGGTACATCCTTGGACCCTATGACAAAGTTAACTTCTCCTCCCTGTTGGAAAGTTCTGAGAGAGATCACACAGCTGAACCGGGTGCTTTTATGCACAGAAATCATTTGGCTCAAGCTTGCATTCTGCAAACTTCTCAGTCCTGGGTGGTTGATGCTCATTTGATGCAGTGCATACCTGAGTCCAACAGAGTTATCTTGCCAAGCTTCTCATCTCTTAAGGAAAATCGGTATCTCCGAGTCCCTCATAAGCTAACATTATGGTCTCAGGGCTCATGTGTTGTCTTGACACATTCTCAGACTTTCTTTCAGCCTTCTGGTCCTGGTATCCCCAAGGCCAGGGTCTACTAAGACCATGTATACCCTGCCTAGGCAATAATATCATGAACTTATGAGAGGGGTACATGCTCTATTACTTTTCTTGTCTGACAGTTCTCCAGAAACTTACATGTGCACATTTCTCCAAGAAACTCTTTTGTATTTACTATAACATGTGTGCTCATAATCTGCTTGATACTTTTTTCCATTAGCCAAATTTGTGAGTTTTCCCATCATCTCCCCATAAAATCAAATGCTGCTTTGTTAATGGTCTTCATTTTTAAAAAGGTTATGGGTTCACCAGCAGATATTGAGATTGTGGCACTAAAGATTAGGAGTACAAGTTGTCATCTGTTTATTTTGAGTTTGTTACTGTGACTGCAGGGATGGAGAGGTTGCAGATCTAAGGGGGAAATACACTATTGCTGTTGAGAGCAAGAAGAAATATGTACAGAATCCAGAGGATTTCTGGGAATTCATTTTTTGACTTCCATATTTCATATAGTGAAGATCAATAGAAAACTGTATAAATCTAATCACAGCTGAGAAAAACAGACCACTCAGAAATGTTAGTTAGTTTATCTCAGAAGACAATGTACCTGGCCATATGAGATCATAATTATAAAGATTAAGTAAAAATAACTTGAGCTTCAAGGACTTGATCTCACTCACTTGTGCATAGTTTGTGTGGAGTGTGTTATATGACAGTTACTCTTGCTGTGTTTTGGTCCTTGAGAACAGTTTTCAGAAGTGAGAAATGATTTGGATTCAAGTTCATCTCACAAGAACAGAATACTTAAAAAATAGGAAACCATATTCTATTTGCCTGCTCTTATTATTCAGGCTTGTAGCTAAAACCTCTGCAGGTCCATCCATGAGTCTGGAACCTCCAAGGGAGTAGGCAGGAACCAGAAACCTCTGTGGGTCCAGACAGGACTCTGGAACCTCCAAGGGAATAGGCCAAAACTAGAGATGTCTGTGGGTATGGGACATGAAGCCTGAACCACCAAGGGAGTAGGCCTGAGCCAGGATCTCTGCCAGAGCAGGCCCAAGGCAGCAACCTCATCAGAAAGAGCCCCAAGCAAGCAATCTCTGTGGGTGTAGGCCCAAATAATTCCTGATATTGCAGAGGCCACAAATAACAACATGATACCAGTAAAAACTAGTGACCCTACAACAGCAAGACTTGAACAAGCAAATATAGATGAAGCAGAAGAAAATGACCTAAAAAGTAACTTTAGGAGAATGTTTGAGGACCTTAAAAAGGAAATAAAATTTTTCTCAAAGAAATGGAGGAAAAGACAAACAAAAAATTGCAAGACATCAACAAATCCCTTAAAAAATGAATCAAACATATGAAAGAAATTATTCAAGACTTGAGAACTAAAAGAGAGGCAATAAAGAAAATAAGCCAGGAAAATTATAAAAACAAAAATCATAAGAAAATGATCAAGAACCACAAATGCAAGCATAAACATCAGAATACAAGAGATGAAAGAGAAAATTTCGAACACTGAAGATACAATAGAAGAAATAAACTCATCAGTCAAAGAAAACATTGAATCTAACAAAATCTTAAAACAAAATAGCCAGAAAATATGGAATACCAAACCTAAGAGTAATAAGTATAAAAGAAGAAGTTCAACTCAAAAGCACAGAAAATATATTTAACAAAATCATAGGAGAAAACTATTCCAACCTAGAGAAAGAAATGCCTATGAATATACAAGAAGCTTACAGAACACCAAATAGACCGGATCAAAAAAATTCCCCTTGCCATTTAATAATTGACACTAAACATAAATAATGAAGAATATTGAGGGCTACAAATAAAAAAGACCAAGTAACATATAAAGGCAGACCTATCAGAATTACGCCTGATTTCTCAATGAAAATGAAACAATGAAAGCCAGAAGGTCCTGATCAAGCATTATGCAGACATTAAAAGACCATGGGTGCCAGCCCAGACTACTACATCCAGCAAAACTTTTACACTGGAAGGACAAGATATTCCATAACAAAACCAGATTTAACCAATACCTAGTCATAAACCCAGCCCTACTCAAAGTACTAGAAGGAAAATTTGAACTCAAGGAAGTTGGTTACATCAACAAAAAACACAGACAATAATCTCACAGCAGCAAATCCCAAAGAAGGGGGAAACACACAAAATAACATCACCAACAATGAAAACTAAATTAACAGGAGATAGCAATCACTGGCCATTAATATCCCTTAATATAAATGGATTCAACTCACATATAAAAATACACAGGCTAATAAAGTGAATACAAAAATAGAATCCATCTTCTTGCTGCATACAAGAAGCAAACATCAACCTCAAAGACAAACATCAAATCAGAACAAAGGACTGAAGAAAAAATTCCAGTCAAATGCACCACGAAACAAGCTGGTGTAACTATCCTAATAGCTAACAAAATAGATTTCAAACCAAAATCAATCAAATGAAGCAAAGAAGGACATTTCATATTAGTCACAGGAAAAATCCATCAAGAGGAAACCTCAAAACTGAACATCAACGCCCCGAATAAAATGACACCCTTCTAAAGCATAAATCATACATTAAACCCCACACACTAATAGTGGACGAGTTCAGCCCTCCACTCTCACCACTGGACAGTCTGTCAGACAAAAAAAAAAAAAACTAACAGAGAAATAAGGTAACTAACAGGTATTATGACTCAAATGGTCTTAACAGACATCTATAGAATCTTCCATCCAAATATAAAAGAATATACCTTCTTCTCAGCACCTCATGGAACCTTCTCAAAAATTTACCACATATTAAGAAACAAAACAAACCTCAACAGATACAAAAAATTGGAATAATCCCATGTATTTTACCAGATCACCATGGCTTAAAATTAGAATTCAACAATAACACTAATTCCAGAAAACCAACAAACACATGGAAATTAAACAATGCTCACATGAAGCATTAATGAGTCAATGAAAAAACAAAGGAAGAAATTAAAGACTTCCTAAAATTCAATTAAAATGACCCACAACATACTGAAATTTATGGGAGACAATGAAAGCAATGTTAAGAGGAGAGTACCTAGCATTAAATGCCTACTAAAAGAAGCTGGAAAAATCCCACGCTAGTAAACTAACAGAACATTTAAAAACTTTAGAACAAAGAGATGCAAACTCACCAAGGATAACTAGACAGCAGTAAATAATCAAATTGAGGGCTGAAATCAAGAAAATAGAAACAAAGAAAACAATATCAAAAAATAAAAACAATGATATAAAGAGATGGTTCTTCAAGAAAATTAACAAAAGAGACAAACCTTTATTCAAACTAACCAAAAGGCAAAGAAATAATATACAAACTAGCAAAATCAGAAATGAAAAGGGTGACATAACAACAGGCATGGAGAAAATCCAGAGAATCATTAGGTCATATTTCGAAAACCTGTACTACACAAAATTGGAAAACTTAAATGAAATGGACAACATCCTGGGTAAATATTACTTACCAAAATTAAATCAAGACCAGATAAGCAAATTAAATAGACCTCTAACTTCTAAAGAAATAGAAACAGTTATCAGAAGTCCCACAACTATAAAAAAGCCCAGGACCAACCAGCTGGTTTCAGCTCAGAATTCTACAAGATTTTCAGAGAAAAACTAATACCAATACTCCTCGAATTGTTCCACACAATGGAAACAGAAGGAACTGTTGTTAGGGACCAATTGTTTGTTCCCAGATACTCAGCCCCAAATAATCACACAGAAACTATATTATTTAAATCACTGTTTGCCCCATTAGCTCTGTCTTCTTATTGGCTAACACATCTTAATTTAACCCATTTCTATTAATCTGTGTATTGCCATGTGGTTGTGGCTTACTGGCTAAAGTTCTGGTATCTGTCTCTGGTGGGGCTACATGGCTCTTCTCCTCTGCTTCCTTTCTCTCAGAATTCAATTTAGTTTCCCTACCTAGATAAATTCTGCCCTGCTATACATCCAAAGCAGTCACTTATTAAGCAATGGTATTCACAGCATACAGAGGGGAATCCCACATCAAGGAACATTACCAAACTCTTTACATGAGGCTGCAATTACCCTGATACCCAATCCACATAAAGACATTACTAAGAAAGAGAACTACAAATCAATCTTTTTCATGAACATTGATGCAAAAATAAATATATTTTATTAAATATAGGCAAATCGAGTCCAAGAACACATCATAAACATCATCCACCATGATCAAGTTGGCTTCATCCTAGAGATGCAGGGATGGTTCAACATGCAAAAATCTGTCAAAGTAATCCATCATATAAACAAACTGAAAAATAAAAACCACACGATCATCTCATTAGATGCTGAAAAAGTTTCAGCAAAATACAACATACTCTCATGATAAAGGTCTTGGAGAGAGCAGGGATACAAGGAACAGACCTAAATATAATAATGGCAATATACAAGCCGACAGCCAACATCAAACTAAATGGACAGAAACTCACAGCAATCCCACTGAAATCAGGAACAAGACAATGTTGTCCACTCTCTCCATATCTATTCAATATAGTTCCTGAGGTCCTAACTAGAGCAATAAGACACCAAGAGGAGATCAAGGGGATACAAATCTGAAAAGAAGTAGTCAAACTCTCATTATTTGCTGATAATATGGTAGTTTACATAAGTGATCCCAAAAATTCTACCAAGGAATTTGTACAACTCATAAACACTTTCAGTAATGTAGTAGGATTCAAGATTAACTCAAAAAAAAAAAAAAAGGTAGAAGGTAGCCCTTCTGTATACAGATGATAAATGGGCTGAGAAAATCAGAAAAATGTCACCCCTCAGAATAGCCACTAATACCACAAATTATCTTGGAGTAACTCTAACCAAACACGTGTAAAACTTGTATGACAAGAACTTTGAATATTTGAAGAAAGAAATTGAAAAAGACACCAAAAAGTGGAAAAATCTCCCATGCTCTTGTGTAGATAGAATTAACATAGTAAAAAATGGCAATCTTACCAAAAGCAATCTACAGATTCAATGCAATGCCCATCAAAACCCCTGCAAAATTCCTCACAGAACTTGAAAGAACAGTACTCAACCACATATGGAAAAGTAAAATACCCAGGATACCCAAAACAATCCTGTACAATAAAGGAACTTCTGGAGACAGCACAATCCCTGACTTAAAACTCTGCTAGAGAGCTACAGTACTAAAAACTGCCTGGTCTTAGCATTAAAACAGACAGCAGGACCAATGGAGCCAAATTGAAGACAGAGATATTAATCCACACTCCTTCAAACATTTGATTTTTGACAAAGAAGCAAAAAGTATAAATTGGAAAAAGAAACCATATTTAACAAATGGTGCTGGCATAACTAGATATTGACATGTAGACGAATGAAAATAGATCCATGTCTATCACCATGCACCAAATTCAAGTCCAAATGGATCAAAGACTTCAATATAAAGCCAGCCACACTAAACCCCATAGAAGAGAAAATGGGAAGTACACTTGAACACATTGGCACAGGAGACCACTTTCTAAATATAACCCCTATAGCACAGACAGTGAGAGAAAAAACTAATAAATGGGATCACCTGAAACTGAAAAGCTTCTGTAAAGCAAAAAACAACAAGACAAAACAGCAGCCTACATAATGAGAAAAGATCTTCATCAACCCCACATCAGACAGAGGTCTGATCGCCAAAATATACAAAGAACCCAAGAAATTCGTCATCAAAAGAACAAATAATCCAATAAAAAAATGGAGTACAGACCTAAATGGAGAACTCTCAACAGAGGGATCTAAAAAGACTGAAAGATACTTAAGGAATGCTCAACATCCTTAGCCAGAGAAATGCAAATCAAAACAACTCTGAGATTCTTATACCTGTAAGAATGGCCAAGACCAAAAACACCGATGACAACTTACGCTAGAGAGGTTGTGGGGTAAAGGGAACACTCCTGCATTGCTGGTGGGAATGCAAGCTGGTACAGGTCCTTTGGATATCAGTATGGCGAATTCTCAAACAATTAGGAAACAACCTTCTTCAAGACTCAGCAATATCACTTTTGGGCATATAAACAAAGGATGCTCAATTGTACCACAAAGACATGTGCTCAACTACATTCATGGCAGCTTTGTTTGTCATAGCCAGAACCTGGAAACAACATAAATGCCCCTTGACCGAAGAATGGATAAGGAAAATTTACACAATGGAGTACTACACAAGAGAAAAAAATAATGACATCTTGAAAATTTCAGACAAATGGTTAGATCTAGAAAACATCATATTGAGTGAGGTAACCCAGACCCAGAAAGACAAATACCATATGTACTCACTCATAAGTGGTTTTTAGACATCAAGCAAGGAAACCAGCCTATAAATCACAATCCCAGAGAACCTAGATAACAATGAGGACCCTAAGAGAGACATATATGGATCTAATCTACATGGGAAGTTAAAATAAGGCAAGATCTCATGAGTAAATTGGGAACATGGGGGCCATGGGAGAGGATTGATTGAAAGGGAGGGAAGGGGAGAGGAAAGGAGGAGAGCAGAGAAAGATGTATAGCTCAATAAAATCAATTTTAAAAAAGAGATTATCATCAAAAAAGAAGGAGGAGGAAGGGGAAGAAGGAGGAGGAGGGGGAGAAGATGGAGGAAGAAGAGGAGAAGGAGGAGGAGGAGGTGGAGGAAGAGGAAGAGGAGGACAAGGAGGATGAGAAGGATGAGGAGGAGGATGACGAGGAGGAGAAGGAGAATCCATGATTTAGTACATAGACCCCAGTACTTAGGTTTCAACAAGAAATTTAGAGCAGTCCACACATAGCACTCATTCTTTTCTGATTTAATTTTGGAATCATAGTATTCTGACTAAGGAAAAATAAAGGTGATGAAGAAGAAATGGCTCCCTGGGTAAAAGTGCTTACCATGAAAGCTTGAGAACCTAAGTTCAGATACCTGAGCCCATGTAAAAGCTAGACAAAGGTACATATTTGTAATCCCAGCATTCCAAGAAATTGGAAACAGTAAGGAAAATGTCCCAGAAACTAATGTACCAGTGACAAAAAGCAAGAAAGAGCCTGCCTCAGATATGGAAGGACAGGAAGACTCCTAAGGTTGTCTTCTGAGGTTCATACGTGTACTGTTACACACTACAGAAATACACACAAAGGTACACAACCATGTCAGTCTCACACATAAAAGAGTTTTTAAAAGAAAGAAAAGAATAATGGAACTACATACTATTCACTGTTTAAAAGCAACTTTGTCATACTGTTTGTGGAAAATTCCAAGTATGGGAAGATGTGATCTTTTAAATGGACACAAAATGGAATTCCACTATTCTGCCTAATCACTTGGAATATTGATATAGACACATCACATTTCTAGGGTTCTCAATTAGGACAATGTGGAGCCAAATGGCACGAGCATAAGATGCTGTGCTATTGCTTATGTCATAGTGCTGGACGAGGTAAGCTGTCCAGAGAAAACCAGTTCTGAAATATCGACCTGTTCTGTAAATGTGGATTTTCTACACCAAATGTTGTCTCCTCTCCAAGAAGCTACAAGTGCAAGTCACAACTGCTTTTAATTTTTTTGTCTTATTACTTCATTATCTTTAGAAAGTCTACTTACATGGTAGGAACATGAACTTTGATAAGTTTATTTCCTACTTTGTACACACTTAGAAATTAACCAATGTTATCTGTTCTAGTTATACACAATTTACCAAGTTCATTCATCATGAACGCTCATGAATGGGGAAAGTACTAGAGAATGCCCAGATGAAGACCCCAACACCTCTGGCCTAACGCAGCACAGGAAAGGTGAAAGGACTCTAAGGCGTACCCATACCTTTTAGAATGTGCTCCAATCCACAGTATACAAAGATGGAAAATGAACTATTTGTTCATCCTTTCAAATGACTACAGTGAAGAGTGAATCATTTTTCCTAATAAACAGCTGTGTACTTAGCTCAAAGATTTGGTTTGTTTTATTCAGGAGACATATTCAGACCTGGACTTAAAGTTGGAATAATTGTAAAAGTCAAAAACAACCCATAATCGTTCTCTATGTCCTCTTACTGACTTCTTGTGGGGCATTTGTGGAGGATCAATAAATTTCTATCTCTATATCATTTAATGCTTAGAGATAAAAATATCCATTCATAGATTCATATAAGCTGACATTCTGCTTATAATTTATTGTTTAGCAAGACTGGCATATCTAAGACCTAACACTTGGTCTTAATATGATGATGAAGGAGAGGTTTCTGACACTGAAAAAAATGGCAAAAGCTTGTCTCTGTGGAACCCATGGAGACAATTTAAATGAAGCTTTGCACAGAATTGTATTCATCCGTCATTTTCCAAAAGTCTTAGTAAATTATAACCGTGATTCAAATCCCCAGAATAATGTCGGCAGTAAGCCACTACACTCATTTCTTTGGTATATAATCAGAAGCCAAATGGTCATAGTCCCTTCAGGGTATGCTTGGAGAGACAGTTACAATCAGGACACATGACAATGTTGCAGAACTTTCTTCAGTAGCACCTAATGTCCACTTCAGTCAAAAAATCTAAAGGATACTCTTACTTGGCTAGAGGAATAGGGCAGGAGACCATGATATGAAGTTTAAAATCCACAGGTTAAGTTAAGACTCAGTAATTCACTATCGATGGCCTAGATGTCTTTAGGTTAAAATATACTGCATGGCAACATTGTTTACTTCCAGTTACAGAAATTGAGTCATTCTTATCTTTTAACTGACCTCTGTCACTCTTGGCCCCCAAATTAATGTTCAAACTGCATAAAGAAGCCAGGCAAAAAGCAGAAGTAACTGGACCCTGTGAGTTTGATGCTAGCCTGGACTACATAGTATGACCAAGGATGGCCAGAGATACACAAATAAACCATACCTGGAAAAACAACAACAACAACAAAATGACAAATAAAAAACAAACAAAACAAAAATGTATCTTGAAGGTATCTTGAAGATGGCAATTCTCATCAGCATCACCAAACTTCTAGTAGACAACAATTTTATTAGAAAGCTGTTAGTTTTCATGTAAAGCTGTAGGTGGGTCTCCTTTCTATATGTTGCTTTCATTGGTTAATTAATAAAGAAACTGCTTGGCCTGATAGGTCAGAACATAAGTGGGCAGAGTAGACAGAACAGAATGCTGGGAAGAAGGGAAATGAGGCAGATGCCATGCCTCTCTCTCCAGGGCAGATGCAATGAAGCTCTGGCCCAAGATGGACATAGGCTAGAATCCTTCCCAGTAAGCCACCACCTCATGGTGCTACACAGATTATTAGAAATGGGTTAAGCAAGATATGAGAGTTAGCTAAGAAGAGGCTAGAACTAACGGGGCAGGCAGTGTTTAAAAGAATACAATTTGTGTGTTGTTATTTCCAGGGCTAAGCTAGCCATGCAGGAGCTGGACAGGATAAAAAGCAGGCCTGCCTGCAGCTCCTTCTACATAAAGCATTTATCAATACATCATGAATGGGAGTGTTTTCTATAACGGCAATGCCACAGTTTGAGAGGGAAAGCAAGTAAGTTGTATGTAACATTGTTTTCCTAACACTGCCAAGTTTCTAAGTCTGTTCTATTTCTTCTTATAAATAATTAGAAGGAAACTCTAGCATCTTAACCTCAGTAACCACACAGCTCTTGGAACCAGTGCTTTGGTCAGTTAATGGAGCAAGCTGTTAAGGCCATTTCCAGCTGATCTACATAGTAAATGTAATACTACTATCAGAAATAAAACCAGTCTGACTTTATATTCCGTTTATATTCTAAAATTTTTAGACTAAATATAGTCTTGATAGTCTCAAAATATATTACTCCAAAATACTTAAGAACCGTCTGTATAGGGGATCTCTAAGTTCCACCATATACATGTGAGTTCCTGCAATTCTTGTGGGATATATGCTATCTTCTCTCAAGGTAGCTGGTTATCTCCTATGATGCTGCTGGAATGTGACTTGAGTTTTAGGTCTATATAGGTAAGAAAATGTGATTTAGAAGTAGACATGGAAGGAACAAACACTCCAAAAGGAAGGAGTTTTTATATTGGAAGATGAATTTTAATAATTAGTTTTAAGATTCAGTTCTTTATAAGAATTCCTTATAAGTATTGCTCAAGTGTTTTTTCCCCCAATTTAACTTTTTTTAATTCTTTGTGCATTTCACATCATGCATCTCAATCCTCCTCATTTCCCTGTCCCTTTGCATCTTCCTTCTACCCTTGCAATCTCCCCCCACCAAGACAAAACAAAATAAAGTTTAAAATAAAAAAGAAAATCTCATCGTGGAAGCTGCAGTGTGACACTGTGAGTCACAGTCTACCCTTTAGTCCATACATCATTACTTGCAAGTGTTCATTGCAGTGAATCATTGCCCACCCTCGTGTGTTTCTTTCTACATCTAAATGAGTCATTGTTATCTTACTAGTTTTATAACATTAACAGAAGAAATGTAACCGATATCTAAATAATTTTCTTTGAAATTTTCCAAACTTTACCAAAAGGTTTTAGGTTTAAGGTGTCCTTTGGTTACACATACCCCTAACTACAGTAGATCTTAAAAAGCACTTACCACTCTCATGAAGTTCGCCAATATTTTATCTGTGATTTGTACTGAGAGTTAGAAGCCTTGATTTGACTTCTTTTCATCTTTGAAGTCTTTTCTTGCCACAGCAAAAGCTTTGCCAAACTAGCAATTTATAACCATTGTCACTGTTCTATCAACAGAGTAGAGCAGAATCTTGACCCTGGATAACTAAGGTAGCTGTATGCTACTGTATGTCATGGATTACTAACATTCCCTCTTTCTTCTTTTAAGAATACATTCTCTCATGCTGTGACATGGAAACAATGCTAGGTTACAAATCCTTTCTTGAAATTTTCTATGATGGGACAATGCTTTGGGACAAAAATTATGTCTCTACACTGGAACCTTATAAACAAATGCACTCTGAGTTTCTCTTTCTTTTTTCCTTTTTTTGTTTTTTGTTGGTTTGTTATTGATTTTTCAAGGCATGGTTTCTCTGTGTCATCCTGGTTACACTGGAATTTGCTCTGTAGACAGGGTGGTCTCAAACTCTGAGATCTGCTTGCTTCTGCTTTCCAAGTATGGAATTAACCCACTTGGCTTCACACTTATTTCTAAAACAGTGATGTGAATCATAGAAATATTGACAGAAAACCTAAGAAGTCAGTGAAGCCAACCAGAGAGGAATGATCTGAGAACAATCCTACTGTGTAAGGAAAACCAAGAAGCAGTTTCCTGGGAGCCTAAATTCTGGGTGCCAGGTAGAGGTTGGGAGTATTGCTGTGTAACATGAGGGACAGGCTCTTTGGGGTTTTCTGTCCCACCCTTTACCCCACAACTGTTTAGCCCCAAAGAAAATCACACATAGGTCTCCATAAATTATAAGCTGATTGGCCCATTAGCTCTAGTCTCTCACTGGCTAACTCTCACATCTTGATTAACCCATTTTTCTGATCTATGTTAGCCATGGGCCTCAGTACCTTTTTCAGTGGGGCAGATCACATCCTGCTGCTTCGGTGATCTGGGCAGGAGTGGGAGGAATCAACTTCCTCTTTCCCAGAATTCTCCTGTTCTCATTGCATCATTTCTACTTCCTGTCTGGTTTTCCCACCTATACTTCCTGTCTGGCCAATCAGCATTTATTTGAAATATGATTGACAGAATACAGACAATTCTCCTACACCATTACTGTCTGAGAGAAGATTAAAACAGCAGCCTTTGAACTGTAAAACCCAGCCACAGCTCCTACCATATATGGTTCAAAGCAAAGCCGGAGAAAAAGTACTACCATTGGTCCCCATCTCCTGGAACTAACCTCTAGTTTCCTATCAGTGCTAACAGAACATGTACTTCTGATACTGTGTATATCTTTTCAGGATTTGAAAAGGATTCACTCTGTTGTAGGAGGAATGGCTGGGCTGTCTTCCCGCCACCCAGCCAGCTTTACCCCGGAAATAATTACATGGAAACTGTATTCATTTAAACACTGCTTGGCCCATTAGTTCTAGCCTCTTATTGACTAGCTCTTATATATTGATCTAACCCATTTCTAATATTCTGTGTAGCACCACGAGCTGGCTTACCAGGGAAGATCTTAACCTGTTTGTCTGGAGTGGGAGAATCATGGAGACTCCTGACTCAGCTTCTTTCTCCCAGCATTCTGTTCTGTTTACTCCACCCACCTAAGGGTTGGCCTATCAAATGGACCTAGGCAGTTTCTTTATTAATTAACCAATGAAAGCAACAGATTAGAAAGAAATCACTCCCACATCATTTCCCCCTTTTCTGTTTAAACAAAAAAGGATTTCATTTTAACATAGTAAAATTACATATAGCAAAACAATTATTAAGCAAGAATTATAGTTACAATATTTATACCTATTTTATCTTTTATCATAATTAAGGAAAACTATAACTATCCATTCTTTAACTCCGTCAAAGACTCCAGAAGGATATAATATTACCTAAGTAAAGAAGAAGTCCAAAGCTCTAGAAATGACAGAGATATCTCGCTGTCTGGACAGTCACCCAAAGTTCTCTTGTACCATTGGGGCATCCATCTTCAGCCTTCAGGCCCATAGTATCCAGGAGACTTTTCCATGAAGCAGCAAATTTCAAAGGCAGTTCAGTCACTATCTGCTGTGTCCTGTAGAATGTCTCACGGACTCTTTCATGAGTCAGGATCCCTGAAAGACCATCTCACCTTTAGGCAAGTTCAGCAGTCCTCTCTCTTCGGGTTTTTTGTGTCCAGCTTATGTAACAGTCCAGGCAAGAGCAGTTTCTTGCCCAAATGGCTATCAAACTCCATAAGGAGCCTCTTTGATGCCCATCTTCCTCTTGAAGTAGATTGGTGCTGCCAGGAGCAGACGTGTCTCATTGTCATGAAAAGTCCTAAGTTATTAAAATATTTTAAATGCCATATTCTGCAGCCTTTGGGAGATATGAAGAATGCCTATCTGAAATATATCTACGCACATCTAGAAAATCTAACTAACATGACTAAAAGCTTGATTATTTCAATGATTATCCATTAACAACCTATATTTCCTAATTATACATTACATTTTAAAAATGAAGTACACAATCACAATACCTTAATCAAGATTAGAAATATTCATATACATATAACAAAATTGACCTTAAATCTCTATCAATAAAGCAAAATCTATACTAATGTAAATTATTCATACCTATATCATATTCCCCTTTAAATGTAAAAGAACATTTATAAACAATATTTGGGAATATGGGTGCAGTTATTAGTTCATCACGTAGGGCGCCACTCTGTTGTAGGAGGAGTGGCTGGGCTGCATTCTGCCACCCGGCTAGCTTTACCCCGGAAATAATTACATGGAAACTGTATTCATTTAAACACTGCTTGGCCCATTAGTTCTAGCCTCTTATTGACTAGCTCTTATATATTGATCTAACCCATTTCTAATATTCTGTGTAGCACTACGAGCTGGCTTACCAGGGAAGATCTTAACCTGCGTCTGTCTGGAGTGGGAGAATCATGGAGACTCCTGACTCAGCTTCTTTCTCCCAGCATTCTGTTCTGTTTACTCCACCCACCTAAGGGTTGGCCTATCAAATGGACCTAGGCAGTTTCTTTATTAATTAACCAATGAAAGCAACAGATTAGAAAGAAATCACTCCCACATCACACACCATTTCTTTTTCTGTTTAAATAAAAAAGAAGGCTGGATGCACTGATGTGTCTTTAGTGACATATCCGTAGCTGTCTACTGTGCTGTACATAATTAGTAATAGGAATGCTGTAAATGTTTTTTATTCCTCCCCCCATTTCTATTTTCCATCCTCAGTAATTCAAACCAGCATGTGGGACACATGGGATGAGAAAAACTTCTAAATTACACACAGGTTTGCATATTGGCTCCTTGCAGGATAAACTGTGTTAAAAATACAAATTCCAGGATGTCAAATCCCTAAGGGAATCATGTCTCTCTTACTTCTCATTTTTTCCCTTTTCAGATTACATAAATACCAATGGCATTTGTTGCAGAGATACTTTGGAATTTTTCTTTGTTCCACTCTGTACAATGTCATTATTAAACTGTTGTAGCCTGGACTCCCATTAGCATGTAAAGAAGTTATCAATTATTTTTATTCTAATTAGACTATTCTTTCCAAACTATTCTTACTCCAGGAAAAAATCTGGGGTCTAACTAGGCTTTGGTTGTAAATCAAAAGAGAATAGACATATGATCATTCAACTCTCAATGGGGATGAACCTTAGATGGTATACTTTGACTCTCCCAGTTAGATGAGGATGAGGAAATGCAGCAAGGACATTTGGTAACTTTTTCAAGAGGTACACAGGTCATTAGCAAAACAACTAGATCAGAAACTTCTCTTCAAATAACCTAGAGCTCATTCTCTCTGCGCCATTTCAGTATCAAAAGACATTATTACTTGAAACTTGTTGTAACTGTTCTTGCTCATAGTCACACGAGGTCACAAATATCTTATAGCATGTTTCACATCCAAAACAAAGGCAGGACATTTCATGCAAAAGGAAACCCATGCCTCACTCTGCTTAACTTTAACCATGCCCTCAAATTCTTTATCCAGTATCACCTTTGCAAGTTTTCTAATTGTCTATGTAAATTTTTTTAAAAAAACATTTTAGCTTCTTCTTCTGTCTCTTTCCTTCCAAGTGAACCCCTAAAAATTTTATTCACAATGCAATTAGGTTATCTTATGCAAAATTTCAGCTGAATATACCACAACAGATAGGAAACTTAAAGATGCAAAGCCACAAACCTGTGCTTCTGAAATGGGAACTCTTGTGTGTGTATATTGGTTCTGGGAGGGTAATGGCGGTCCAATTCTGCTGAAGCTCACCACATCCTGAAGAGAATTTTGGTTGTCTTGCTTTGTCACTCTCTGCCTTATTCCTACAAACATTCAATACTTCAGGTACTGGTGTGTTATTCTTGCACTGGAGTCATGCTAATCTCTCTTGTATCATTCATATTGCAGTATATGTGCTTCTAAAATGAGGTCACAGATTGCTTTTTCATAGGAGGATTGTGTTCAAGTGGCTTGGTTAAGGGTGTATTCACTGTGAGCTATCAAGGGCAAGGCTTCAAGGCTCTTTGTTTCACCAAGTACCTTACAGGCCTTGGGATGAATGAATATCCATGTTATATGCATTACACATTTTTTTAAAAAAAATCTGCATACCTTTAGCCTATCTCCATTTAAGAATATTGTATTTATCTTATCCTAGGTACACTTTAGAATGTTTTCATTCTCTTTTCTCTGACATGTTTTACCATATATTTTGAAAAAGTAGAGGACTTCATCAACTTTATGGCATAGGAAGAATGGTGCTAACGAAACGTCACTTTAGTAAGTGATGTGGGAGTGTCATATATCAATCTGTTGATTTCATTGGTTAAGCAATAAAGAAACAGCTTAGCCCTCATAGGTTAAAACATAGGTGGGAGGAGTAAACAGAACGGAAGGCTGGGAGAAAGAAGCTGAGTCAGGAGTCGCCATGATTCTTCCACTCCAGGCAGACGCAGGTTAAGATCATTCTGGTAAGCCAGCGGGTGGGCTACACAGATTATAAGAAATGGGCTAGTCCAGGTGTGAGAGTTAGCCGAGAAAAGGCTAGATATAATGGGCCAAGCGGTGTTTAAAAGAATACAGTTTCCGTGTAAGTATTTCAGGTAAAGCTAGCCATGTGGGCGGCCGGGTGCCAGGGACGCAGCCCCGCCGCTCCTAACACAACATAACTATGTGTAGCTTTAGAGTTGAGGCAATAGTTGGTGATTTTCCAACTATATCCACATCTAATACAATAACCTACATCCTAGTATATGAACAGCTTCTGAGGACACTTGAGGACAAATGGAAAGTATCCAGATTTAGCTTGGCAAATGGAGAGACAGCATGATATAATAGAGAAGCGAGAAGCATAGAAATGATTTAGCCTGTGGAATTACCCAGTGCAAACTCTGTGTTACACAAGTTATTTAAGATCCCTACTCTTCAATTTCATTGCTTAAAATGGGAACCGGGGAACAGGCTTTGGGCAGTGCTGTTGAGGACTCAATGGGGCTTTGCAAAGTCCCCATCTGGGTATGCCTAACAAAGCCTATGCTTCATAATAAGTCCACTGTTGAGCCAATTTTATGCATTGTCCTATTAAATTCACATATTCAGTCTGTAATATAGGTGTTGCCTTTTCATTCTGAATGATGAGAAAGTGCACCTTTTCCCACAGCAAACAATTAGCAAATCAAAGACCCTATTGAAACCAAGTTATTTCACACCCTCTATCCTTTTGACAAACTGGGATCAGATGACCGTATACTTTTTAATTCTTTGTTTTAGTACATCATCTTACTGTAGTGTGTATTCACAGGGTGAGAAAAGAGTATTCTTCAAAATATTTTCTTTAATATAAAAATCAGAATAAAAATGAATTTTTAAAAGACTTAACTTTGTTGTATGAGTGATTTGTCTGTGTATATGTGGCTTGTCTGGTTCCAGGGGAAGCTGGAAGTTGGTGTTGGATCCGTGGAACTAGAGTCACAGTTGTGAGCTACCATACCAATGTCAAGGAGGAAATCCCTCCTCTGCAGAGCAGCAAATGCTTCTAACTGCTAGGCCATCTCTCTAGCCTTTAATTTTGTTATATTTAATTGACAAGATTTTATTCATCAATTAAAGAGATCAGAGATTGGCAGCTTGAAATAAAAAATAAAACTTCAACAAAAATAAGTTGTATTTCTTCTAACCCATTGCTTTTTAATAATATTTGAGGTTGATCCTGTAAGAAAAACAACCCTAAACTTTCAAACCAGAATGTTGAAGGAATTGGTTCTGCATCCCCAAATTAGAAAGAATGTTGTGCAATCCCAAAGTCTATTAGAAATCTAAGTGGCTCAGAAAAGTCAGATTGCCCGTTCTCCCAAAGTATCGTGTTCCTGGTTGTGTTTTAGTCCCTTCTATTAATACATCCTAACTTGCTGTTCGTTTTTTTTTTTTTTTTTTATGTCTCTGACAGCAAAGACTTTCAGATGTAATGTTAGAAGAAACCAGGGAAGCAGCATGGTGCTCTGGAGGTTTGCATTTGATCACATCTAGGTTGAGCCCTGGGTTTGTCACTTGCACTTGAATGCTCTTGGCAATGACTTAACTGAACATTTCCATAAGACGCAAGCCCAGTTTAGGAAAGAGAGAAAGCAGCACACTGAACCATGTTTTTTTTTTTTTTTTTTTTGTCTTTTTTAAACTTTATAATTCTCCAAATAGTGACCCTTAATATCTTCATTTTCCAGTTGATTGCATTAGCAGCTAAGAAAACTAACAAAGAATATACAGCTTCTAAATAAGCAACCTTGTCTAAATTCAAATCTCCATTTATTTCTTTAAAATTCAATATCAATCTTCATAATGCTATTTGTGAAGATTCCTTAGTTTCAAGCGGTACTCATTATTACAGACAAGCTTGGGGTTATCTTATCTTATTTTTTTAGTTCTCTTCTTTTTGTATTTCTCAGTAATTTTCCCCCTCAAACTACTTAGTTTTCTTTCCATCGATTTTCCATGACATCCAAACAGTGTTGTGATAGCAGTATACTGCCGTGGGCTCTGTTTCTAGGGTCTAACTGTCCCTCTTCAAAGTCGTAGCCCTTTCCTCCACCATCTTTCAACAAAATGCTTTAATAACAGACTCACATTTTACAGCTCCTCCGAGGTTCCCCCACCCCCACCCCGCCCCCTGCTCTTCGGGTTCTCAGAGACAGGCACATGTTTACTTTCACAATCAGTTTAGTGTCTGATGTTACAGAAGGCGATGACACACATAAAATGGCCATTCTGTGATCGAAAGTTTGGACCATCACTGCCGGAAGGCCACTCACAAGACTTTCTCACCCACTCCGTGCTGTGACAAGCCTTAATGGAATCTGGCCTGCGGAGTGTCTGGGTTCTGTGTGAGGTTGGTGTCAAAGCAAGTCCAAGCAAGTTCTCCAAAGTGCAGCCCTTACAACATCGCTAAACTCAAAAACATTCCTCCAAGGCACCACCCACCTTTCCCAGTGGGAATCCAGGGAAATGATCCTCTTGGAATTAGCATGTAAGCGGGAGAGGGTGTTAGGTTTGTGCTGTCAGAAGATTCATGGGGGAAGGGCAAAGCCAAGATGGGAAAATGAATACCATTACCACCAAAATATTCTTCCTAAGGATGAGGGAGTACACCCTGCAGCTGTTGAACACGGCTGCACTACTCAACATACTTTGCATATTTACACACACCAAGTATTTCCAAACAGGCTTGTGTTTGTTTAAAATCCCCCACTGAGATGTCTGGTAAATCTGTCATTGTAGAAAGCTATTTGTTTAGAGAAGTTTACAAAGCTGTGTTCAAAATCACACATGCACATGCACGCACGCACACACACACACACTTGTATACACTTCTATGTGTGTGTATGTGCATGTGTGAGCATGTAAGCTAGAGAGTCACTGTCATTAGCCACATTGTAAAGAGATCTGCATTAATCTAATTATCACCTCATACTTAGAAATAGAATGACATAGAACCGAAGACCAAAGAAATGGAGAAAATAATTAGTTGAAACTAATTCCTTTTTCCGATTAAAATCCTGTACAAAACAAAATATATATTAACATTATTGAGTAATTCTTGGTTTTCCTAAACTGTCAAAATTGAAGTTTCTTAATTGCTATTATCTTTATCTTTGATGTATAAGTTCTTTTAGCCAACTTTACTAATTGACAAAGTAAAAATTGTATATATTCAATCTATACAGGGATAGTTTGATACACACATTGAATGATAATTACTATAGCCAAATTCATTAGCACATCCATCATTAAAAGTGTTTTGGTTTTTGTAAGAAAACCCAGCACTACATGGACTTCTCATGTAACTGATTTCTTTTGGAAATGTGAAACACCACAAAACCACACATAATCACATAACTCATTCGAAAAAGGCTAGGGAACTTTCAACAGAAGAAATCGAGCAGTTTAAAGCTGTATTTTGCTTTTAGTAAGATACACAAGAAAAGGATAAAGTATCATACTTAAAGGGGAACAGATTTTGTATTTTTTGGCAACATATTAAATCCTCTGTTGCTATATTTGGCTCTCTGTAAATAGCGGCTTGTACAAGGGCAAGGCAAGGATCAATGCTGGTGTTCTTCATTCAGCCACAGCCAAACTTGGTATGAAAGTAGAGCATTCGTGTTTGACTGTTGTTTCCAACAGACTTGCAGCTCATTTATTGATCAGCCACATTCCAAAGTGTGGATTTCTACTTTTTTCATTAAAACTATCAAAACATGCGTGCTTTTCTGAAATAGTTTTCCACTGCTTAACTGATAGCAGATGTAATGATTCTATCTAGACAGAAGTGTTAAGACTTCACCATGTCAATGTGGTTATCTGTCACTATTTAGTCAAATGATATGCTTGGGGAATTGGCACATCACAGGATGGGCCTAAGACCCGCCCCCAAGCAAAATAACTAAATCGTTATGGGTTGTTCTCAGAGAAAACACTTCAGTAAGAAACTACACTCATTCTAGGACTGTTTTCCACTCCTTTGAGCTCTAGTTGTGACCTCTTGGATTCGCCAACTCCACAATATGTCCCGAAAACTTCATGAAACATTTGAAGAAAAAGCAGAAATGTCTCTGATATCCTATTATCTAAAGGGAAGACAGTATCTCACACACACACTGAAGCCAAGATTATGCTCTGTTAATTTCCGATGAAGTAGTAAGTCCTCCGTGGTTGCAACTCATTTTAAGAAACCCACTGAAGACAATAATAATTGTGGTAGAATAAGAAAGACATTCTTTCTCCCAAATTTGAGAACATTTATCTCATGCAGACATAGGGACTATGAAATAACAAACACTCTCCTGAATTCTACCAGTAGAATTAATTTCTAACCACAAGGTGACCTTACCTTGCAAGGAAGAGGGAGAAGAGAATGTTGGCGAGTAGCAGCAGGTGAGGGGGACTGGTTTTGAATAAGGAAGAATGGTCCAGGGCAGAAGGACTGCGGATACAGAAAGCAGATGTACAGATGTCCTCTCAGAGTATGGGAACAGGCTGCAGTCTGTGCTTTGTAGCCCAAGACAAAACCTGTACTAGATTAGAAGCCCAACAGGTGCAGAACTGTAAAACAATCTGTTTGTGTTGTCTTAAGTCATTATTATTTTTAGTTATGTTTTTGAGCAGCTATAAGTCGCTCTTATACTACCCTAGTCTAACTATGCCAAATGATTTGACCTGCATTGCTGGATGATATTGATTGCTTTCCAAATGTGCATTTCCATGTTAAAAAAAAAAAACAATTAATAAGAAAAAAAAGAGGGTCTATGCAGTGAGCATGAATAACTTCCTTCACAATACAAACTCTTAGAAACTTCTTCTCCGGGGCCACTTCTTCCATGTCAGTCAACTGTAGAAGAGTTTTGCTGTTGTTGTTGTTGATTTGTCCTCTGATACTGCTTACAGAAAGTTCTATGCTGACAAATGTGGAAACATGTTTCCCAAAGGGTCAAACAAATACCTTAGAAGCATCATACTGAAAAACTTCTCAAGACTCCTGATGGTATGTCATTAATTCATTTCACTTGCTCTTCCATTATAAACATGTGTTTCATAATCCACTCCAAACTGTAACAAATGAATGTCATGGCACTGGAAAGTAACCTCGTAGTTTATAAACTCTAAGACGCAATTTTTGAATAATATCTACATGTTTTGAAAACACAGAGGAAACAGGTTTATTTACCAGAAGTGCAGACTCAATCATTAAAGTCACATTAAATTATTTATTAAGCAAATTAAAGAAAATGTCATCCATTTTTCTTACAAAGTCTTCCATGATTTTATATCAGTGACACAGAAAGGAGCCCTGCATTTGAAGAATAACAGCAAAAAAGCATATGGTTTTACAATAATAAAGTCAAAAGCTTTAAGAATTATACATTATTCGTTAGTTAACAACAACAGCATAGCCAAGATTGCTTGGCTTTCCTTTCTGGAAATGTGAAATCAAAGTGGTGTGATTTCTCTCAGAACAAACCTGGAATCTCACTGTATGCCAATGCTGTAAGATATGAGTTCTATTATCAGTTTTCAGTCTACATATCAAGTGATAAATATAAAGTTTATCATATTGTGTATCTTTTTCTTTACAAAAGTATTTCACCTTACCTAGGTATACATGATGAAAACAAAAGGAATCCATGTTTCCCTTTAAATATATGCATTCTTAAATGATACAAAGAACTCACATGAATATTACCCTATGTTGTACATTTTGAAAAGTACCTATATGGAATAGTATTCATAAATCAAATAGAATGTCCACAAGTATACATCTCCTACACATTAAACCAAGTGTGTAAAAATCAGTACCTTTGGCTCTAGCCACAGCACAGAACAACAACAAAATAAATCTACTTCTATCAGTATAAAGAGAAAAGTTCACATCTTAGGCCAAAAAGAAGAAAACCTCATTAAGGAATTTTATATTCAAAAGGAACTAATCTTAGTCTAAAATTTAGTAGTCAGAAACAATTCTAAAAGAAACTTCTTGGTGATGGTGTGCCCCTTTCCAGAAGAGGAGATGTCCCTGTTGCCTTTCACAACGTAACAGAATTGGTAGATTACATTTAAGTCTATTAGAATTCCCTGCGGTTTAAAAGGCGGATTTAGAAAATATCACTGGATCAATATAAACTGGTCAAAACTTCAAGAGTATTTCCTTGATTAATCACTTCACATCACAAAATTTTTTCAAGCAAATAAAAGCTCATAGCAAAAAATTTAAAAGTTAAGACATCTAACTATGACTAATTTTACAGTTTAAGAATTCCCAGAAAGCACTAAGAGTAAAACTACTATGCAATATTCTACAAGTTGGATCTGTGACCTAGTTCTCGGACCATGTGACCATGGCGATTAGCATTGGGAAGCTATTTGAAACCAAGGTTCCCTTGCTGACTCCCTTCATCCCCCAAACACCAAAGTCATCCTTCTTTCATGGCTTGTATATGTGTGTTCAACTAGTTGCTGACACAAATAGCCTATTCTTTCTAAAATTATTTTAATCAAAGTTTTTGCCTTGTAATGGTGGATTGAAAGGATGCTTCAAATTGTAGCTTTTTAAAGAGATTCGGTTTTAACTTGGATCTCTAGCCTTTAGCATTATCTGAAAGATGTCCATTATGCATTCTGAAGGCAAGGGTTTAGAAAAACAGACACCAAACAGGCTTAATCTTTGGTGTCTCTTGCATGTTAAAATCACAGAGTGACTTCATATTTGGTTCCGTGAAGCTTCTGCTGTCCTCCCACAGATGGGAAGGTGATCCATCACAGGGTCCCTGACTGCCATCAATACCCCTTTGTAACTGCAACGACTGAGTCAACTCTTCCCATCCTCAATAACCGACACAGTGTCAACATCTGCTTCCAATAATGTTGGTTCATTTTTTTCCCTTGAATAGAGTAAATCCGCTGACTGAGATCGTAAAAGGGGTACTCCCCCTCCCTTTCCATGAGAGGAATTTTTTTCCACCATATTGTGCAACGTTCCCTCCAAGGCAAGTAAAAACAAGGAGTTGGGGGGAGAGAATAATTGAAAGGAAACATTCTTAATCGAGTGCCACGGAAACACAATGTATATCTGACAAATACAAGTTAGGCAGCTTGAAGGCAAAAGGCACTGTCCTCCTCATTTCAGAGACAGCAATGTATGGAGTTGTGAAAGACTATGACTCAGACTCATCCCACATACCACTAAATGTTTAATTAACTTTCCTTCTAAAACACCATATTAAAAATTCAGAGTTAATTAAGAACTCAGCAATTTTTTTTCTTCTGTAAGTAAGAAGAGAAAAAGATTCTCTTTGCCATGACTCCTTAGAGAAAAGCAGCTACTGGTTTACTTGACTGCTGAATGAATATGCAACATGAAGAAAAAGAAAGGATACTTAAGAGTTCAACTTAAAAGCCAACTCGTTGAACTGATGCTCATTTGTGGAGGCTTTCAGTTACTTAAACTATACTATAAGTCAGGCACATCTGTATGTTTTCAAACTTTTGCAGCCTTCCTTATTAGGTAGCATTATCCCAGTTTTATCATGAGGTAAATAAATTACGTTCCAAATCACAAAATAAGCCATGACTAAGTCAGAATTCGGTGAAGAGCAAGTTTACACTAACTCATCCTGCTCCCCCACTCTCCTCTCAGTCGAAACAGGAACAGGTGTCCTTGTCTTGTCCATCACTTACTGCCGCCCCCACCGGCTAATTCAGCAAATACTATTTCACACAAGATGCTTTTCATAAGGGACAGAATGCAATTTCTAACGATACAGTCTCTGTCACTTGAAATTACAGTTACAACCTTCAGCCACACAGTGAGCTTAAAGCTACTTCCTTTCCCATTTTCTGTAAGCTTGGAAATGGACAAATACTGTTTGTAAAATAAACAAGGAACTCATATAGGCATCCTATAGAACATTTTTAATCATATAAATTCAGAAAATGTATTCTTCAATATTTTTGCAATTCACTAATTCTCACTCTATACATTTTTGGGGCAATGTTACTATTTTGTGGAGGTAATATAATGCAAATCTTAAAAAGAAATAGATACAAGAAAAGTTAAAAAATTATCTTTCTTTGTTCATGAAATTTTTAGACTCTAAACTTTAGAGGCCCTTTACAAATTCACGAAGAAAGATCATATATCCTGTGTGGATCCATATAGAGAACATTATGATGTTTCTTGGATTAGATAGTCCATTAATGGAGTAATAGATTATATATAGAATAATAAAGTTTTCCAGTGTCATGTTTACAGGTTTTCAGATAGACTGAAAGAAAATTAAGTCATAAAATAGTCAAAGGTAGAATGGGTTTAATGAAGTCAGAGGGGCAGCTGGTACCCACCTTTCAACAAAGCAGCCATACTTTGAAGTGAAACATCCATATTCAGAGTACAATAGCACTTTACATGCGAATGTATTCAGATTATTTATTTAGCTATGCTATAACTCCCTTTACTATTTCTGGTTGTTAGAGTAATGTCAAAGCATTGAGTGATGCTGAGACATGTTTCCTCTCCTTTCACTTGATTTTGATGTATATCTTTGGTGACAGTGTGCCGCTCATACCCATGCCTGCTCTTTAATGGAGGGAGAGCACATGTCTTTGCTGCATGTAGAAGATTCAGATTTTCCACTTTCCTTAGACCTTGAGACAAATAATGTTTTGCCCACAGTTCAGAGAGGATAAGAGCAAAAATCACCAAA
Organism: Microtus pennsylvanicus; assembly: GCF_037038515.1. Lineage (NCBI taxonomy): Eukaryota > Metazoa > Chordata > Mammalia > Rodentia > Cricetidae > Microtus > Microtus pennsylvanicus. The sequence continues at coordinate 6,008,159 of NC_134579.1, read as the reverse complement.
CTGTCTGCTTTCTCTTTCCATCCAATTTGATGATAAAGAAAGAAATAAGCAAAGAGTTGGCCCTCTTAACCTCACCTTAACTAGGAAAATCCAATGAAAGAAGCCGTTGAGCTCAAGAGTGGCACCAGTCTAAGAGGCTGCAATGGAAGTGGGTATGTTCAAAGACAAGATGAGACAACAGCCAATGAATCTCCCACCTGCATGTTGCTGAGAGCTTGGGTCTCAAACCTCAGGAGGACTCAAGCCAAAATGAATTTGACAGATTCATTCAACTCTGTGGTCCACATGTCTGTGCAGGTAACAAATAAAATCTTTTTTTTTTAATCAATGTCCAGACAAAAAGGAACAGAATTTAATGAGGCCACTGTCTGGATATTTAAATTATATATCAGCAAGTGGAAGCTACTATAAGTCTAGACTCCATGGAGGGTGGGGGAATGTGAAGACTGTGTTAAAGAAAACCAAGGTGAAGAAATGGTGGAGTCTGTAGATATAAGCAATGGTACGGGATTATCATGCAAATACAGAAGGAGGAGAAAGTAATGCATATGATACAGCCAAGGAAAATGTTAGGAAAGGAGTTGTGAGGACTCTGCTGAACCACTTGTGTCGTTAATGTGTAAAGTATTCACACCCGATGTACACAATTAAAAACAGAAAGTAGCACATTTCTCAACATACTGTTTTGTGTGGGTTGAGAGAGATGAGAAAATTATCAAATACAAACATCTGTACCACACTCCGTTCCTGTATAACCATTGGCTGGGAGCAACTGAAAAGAACAAGAGACTGTGTCTTTGATTTGCCAGTCACCGCTACCTTCATAATCATAATCTTGGCTTAATCTTCTCTCTAGGTTAATAATCCCAACACTTCACTTTTTTTTTTATGTGTGGCCCATGTGAGTTTCATTTCTCAAACTTTCAATTTTTAACTCAGTTTCTGCAATTAATTGAAGTATAAAATTAAATTCATTGCCGCTCTGATTTTTCTGCAATTTTTCAAAACTAATTGCACTTAAAAAAAATTAAAATCTTGCAACATGCTTCAATTAAATCATTACATATAGAATACATTACTTGTCACTTTACAATGGAGAGGAACAGTCAGTGCTTTGTCACGTGCCTTCCTCCTTTCCTGAAGCTACTCATTTGAATTCAGTTCAGGAAATAAATTCCTTCAAAGTATGACTTTCAAAACTGCCATAAATGAATGGTTAGAAATTAGGAAAGATAGTCACTGGTATCCACAGGTATCATGGCTAAATGCATTGTTTTTCCTGTATTGAACAAAGGTGTGCATAAGCTCTTTTCCCAATTATAAAGATTGGGTGGACTATAGAGAGATGACTTTTTGTTCATTAAGCTAAACTATCTTGTTAGTCAACCTCCAAGAACTCTTCTGGGAGAAATAAAAGTAATAAAATATGCTATAATCTGTGGCCCTTTAAAAGAAACTACCTTTTCAAACTGCACGTATATAACTGCAAACTAAGGGAGCTATAATGGAATTAAATCTTCACTGAGATTCAGTCTAAACTCAATGCTGCACTAGTTTGTCTATGAGAGCGCCACTGCTGAGAAAGGCTGAAACCCTTGAGGTACCCTCGGAAGCACAGACACAGAGTATCCCCGACACTTTAAAGAGCTGCACTTCAACACGTTTTGACCAGTGCTTTTCTGAGAGCAAGTTCTTTAAACAGAACTCAACAATTGTTACAATATTTAAAAAAAATTACATCCCTCAAAAATATCCCCTCCATGCTAAATCAAATTTTCTGTATTTCTACAAAAATAGAAGAGAAAGCTACCAGACAGTTTTCCTGAAGCAATGAGCATTTCTTCTGTTGGCTCATCTTCTGACAAGGTGGCTGCTTCAAACAGAAAAAAAGAGGAAACAAACAAAAACTAACGCAGGTTCTGGTACAGGCGAGTAAAACGAGACGTTGCACAGCTGACAAAGGCTCAGATGAGGGAAAACAGACAAAATGCTTCTCTTCAATGTTTAGGACCCACTCTTTTCTCCAGAAACAGTTCAAATCTAAAGACAATGGCCTTATATGTTCTCTTCTCCATCCATTTTTCCTGTGTCCCATTGCTGGATAGGAAATCTCAATGGCATCTTTTCTCAGTGGCTCCTGGATTCAGGTTGCAATATCACTTGCTAATACCATGATTCAGTACCAAGCTGATTCTTTGCTCTTGTCCTGATGCTGAAGACCTAAAAATGATGAGAACGGAAAATAATGAAGAACAAGCATACACATGAAGCATTCATAAATGTTCCTGACCTGCAATAAACTGAGTAAAGAATGTGAACCCCTGGCAATCATGAGAAATGACTTAAGGACAACCTGTTCTCTAAAAAGGCCTAGGAGTACAACATGTGAACAGAACGAGTACTAGAACAATGCTGTTAATGCAATAGAAATTCTTTGCTTCCTTTTATTTTCTTGGATTAGGAGTGCATTATAATTAGAAATTGTACCTTAACTTCAAGAGGAAATGATAATGGAAGAGAAAACAGACATAAACAACTTGAGGAACATTTGAACAATCTTTCAGTTAAAACTTCCAGCAACCAGTGCAAGTAGACTTGTGGACTAATATTTTCAGGTGTTTTAAAATGTATTTCATTCAGAGGGACATCATTAAAGTCACATATAGCGAGTGGTTAAGTATGACTAAAGCATGGAGTTTAGTAGCATTGCTAAGCTAGTAGGCCCTAGTGTGACTAATACAACCTATAACCTATTTGCTAATTTACTTCTTTCAACATCCTTCCTATCACGAATTCAGAGTGGCTCAGGAAAATCTCAGGGGCACTGCAAGCAAATGAGATTACATTAGGCATAAAACAGATATGTGAAAATGTCAGAATTTGAACAGACAGGTAAAATTGGAAGTTGATGAAAGAGAACATTTAGAAAAATGTGAATCTGTCTTGGGACTACTACAGTCATTTAATTTCTGATACAATCAATTAGCAGGGGATTTCCCCCCAAACTAACCGGACATCAAGTTTCATTTTGTATGGATTTTTTTTTTGATTATTTTTTTTATTGATAAAAGAATAAAGGAAAAAAAAACAAATTTCCACCTCCTCCCAGCCTCCCCTTTCCCTCCCCCTCCTCCCACCCCTCTCCCCCTCCTCCCACCCCTCTCCCCCTCCTCCCACCCCTCTCCCCTTCCCCCCACCCCTCTCCCCTTCCCCCCACTCCTCTCCCCCTCCCTCTCCAGTCCAAAGAGCAGTCAGGGTTCCCTGCCCTGTGGTAAGTCCTAGGTCCTCCCCCCTCCGTCCATATCTAGGAAGGTGAACATCCAAACTGGCTAGGCTCCCACCAAGCCAGCAGATTGCGTAGGATCAAAACTGCGTGCCATTGTATGGATTTTTAATTGCTTTTTAAAATATAATTGATAAACACACACAAATATATTGAATGTATGTATTAAAATATTTTGATGTACATATATGTTGAAACAGTTACTATAGTCAGTTATCATGTCTATCACCTCTTTCAGCTTCCTGTATTTTTATATCTGAGGCAAATAATTTGGAAGAGTGAATACTGACTAAAGCTTCTTAGGTCATTCAGAACAAAATACCAAAATGTGAATGTGGGTAGAAAGAAACGACAATTGTTATATTTGTGCCAGGATCTCTGGCTATTTTCCTGGCCCTTTGTTTAAAGGTGATATCAATTTGGACTGAATATTAGAAACTGAAAAAAAACAATGATCCAGGATAATTTTACATTTTGATTGCTACTATAAATAATATTACTTGTCCCTCAAACTATCAAAGAATTTTTATCATATAAAGATATCATTATAAACACTGTCACTGGATGCAGATATTAAAACATCATTCTTAACATAACGTGACAGCATAAATAAAAGAAACACAAGAAGCACATCAGAATTACAAGGAAAGGTCTACACAGAAAAAAGCACTTGAGTATTGACTGAAGGCTACATGGGTTTCAAAAGAATGGTGTACCATTTTCTAAGATTACTGGCATTTCACTTAATGCACAATTTTTACTCCCGTTACAAAGAAGAGGAAGAGGATGATGAAAGAGGGAGGGAGGAAGAAAAAAAATAAAAAGATCAGAAATGTATCACAACCCTCATTTGATTTATTCATTTTCAAATAACGTTGTGGGTAGAAAAATTTGCAAGCTGACATAGTCTCTGTGGGGTGACTTGTATAATCTAAGCCACCTTTACTGACAATTTGCTGACTACAGAAATATTTTTTTCATTATTAATACTTCTCATCTTCTACATGACATAGTATTTCCAGAGCTGAAGACTGCATCAATCTATAGAATGTCAACACTGCAAGTCATGAATACTGCTGCAATCATTGAGTGGTCTAACTTTTTTTTCTTTTAAAATAAAGACAATCCCTAGTTTGATGTGCAAAAATATATGACTCCTTCAGATCATGCAAGCATTTTATCATAGCCAAGTATGGAATTACTTAAGACAGACTTCAAATTTTAAACCAGAAGAGCAGGAATCATTTTCTCATTATAAATACATCTCTTCCATGTTTGATTCCATGTCTCTATGCCACTCCAGAGTACAGTTTTTTAAAAGAAAAAAATCCATCTGCCAATTCATCTATAAACTCCCAGTTATTAAACAACTATTAGATCCTGGTGGGTTAGCTTCTTCTTAGTGGGAAGACATAAATCAAATCTTTGTTTTAATTTCCAGGCATCATTTTCTGTTAATTTCAAAATAAGCATAATTTTGCAAAGAAGAGTGACATAAGCCCTACTAATATGCTGCCCCATAAATGCAGGACCATTTTCCTAGTAAAGACAGTTACAGTGGTGATTCAGGACACTTATGAACTAGCCACTTAGTTTTCGGCCAACAAAATGGAGAGAAAATTGTTAGTTATGATCCTTGTGTGGTCTACACACAAATCACAATTTTCCAAAAGCTTGTGAGAAGAGACTCTCCTCTGCTACAAACTTGCTCCTATGTGGACTCCTTTGCTCCTCCAATGCCAATCAAATCTATATGGAATTAGGTCCTGATACATTCTGAGACATTCACTGGTTGTCAGAAATCACCAGATGTCCCTTTCTTTGTGTTAGCAATGCCATTTTGGTTCTATTCTTCAGTCCATACACTATTTTAGTAGAAGGGAAAATAAAAAGTATGAGAACAAGGCCAGCTAACATTCTTAGGAGTTGGGTGTGCCAAGCTTTGGACTAGGAATTTTACATGAGAACATCAATCTTCTCAGTCATGCTTTAACAATATGTATTTTACTCAATGAAAATGCAGTGTTGGGGAATATAATTTTAAGGTGTGCTACTTTTGTTTATGTTGCGTTTGTTTAACTCTGTGAAACCATGTTACTGTGCCTGTCTAAAACACATGATGGTCTAATAAAGAGCTCAACGGTCAATAGTGAGTCAGGAGAGAGGAATAGGCGGTGCTAGCCAGCAGAGAGGATAAATATGAAGAGAAAGCTTGGAGAGAGTTCTGGGAACAAGAAAAAAAAAGGAGGAAGACTTCAGAGGCCAACTACCCAGCCATCCAGCTACATAGCCAGACATGGAGTAAGAAGGAAAGAAAAGGTATATAGGAATAGAGAAAAAAAAAACCCCAAGGCCTAAGATAAATGGGATAATTTAAGTTAAGAAAAATTGGCAAGAAACAAACCAAGCTAAGGCCAGGCATTCATGACTAAAAATAAACTTCCATGTGTGATTTATTTGGGAGCTGGGTGGTGCCCCTCCCAAAAGTCAAAAAACTAAAAGAGTAAAGAGTAAAACGTCACACAACAATACAGAAACTAGGGGAAGTGATGGCTGTAGCAGGTTTGTAAAGAGGTCTTCTCATGTATCAGGGACTGTATGTAGTCTTAGTGACAGGATCTATGTACACCTCATGTGAATGGTATTGGTTACAAGCAATGGCAGTAGGACACTAGCCATAGTCTACCTAACCCCTAAGTAAACAGCATCTCACAATATCAGAACACAAAAATGCTAAACAGTTCTTACATACCCCTTTGAACTCTTTAAATCCGCATATGCCCCAATTCTTCTGAACTGGCATCAAGACTAAGATGAGGCTCTTTTAAACAACTACATTAACTTGACATTGTAACACATAAGAATTACATTGTAGTTCGTCATGCTACAGATCATGTTGGTGTAATAGGCTATGTGACATCAACTAATAGATTCTTCTGTGTTTATTTGTGGTGTAATTGTCCCAGACCCATCTACTTCCCTGGTGGGAACTTTTCAAAAATAGAAAACTTGTGACTTATGGCTTTTTGCTTGTTTATTACAAAGCAGAAGTAAACCTGGAAACAAAAATATTACATTACTGACATCTGAGTTTGATTGTGAGATGTACTTAGGGAAAGAGCCTGAAAGAAACTAAAAACCCAGAAACACATTTTCTCACTTCAGTTCCAACACCAACACCACCTGATCACCACAGAAAAGAAGAAAATATCCATACTCAAGCAAACAAATGGAGTAATTAAGAACTCGAGAAAAAAACGGTCATGGTAGAGCATCGCAGTTTGCTTTTATTTCAACGTCTGTGAGTCTGGCAGTCTGTCTGTTCAGGATCTTAAAACAAATGTTACAAACTGGGCAGCTGATTGACAGCAGAGGTTCACCAACAGCATTCTAGAGAATCAGATCTAAGACCAAGACACGAGAAGAGTATGTGTCGGATAAAAGCTTCATTTCTGGTTCCTAGAGGTTCCATCTCACTGTATCCTAATGTGGAAGTGTGTGCATGCATGCACGCGCATGCATGTGCGTATTCATGTGTATATGCATGTGTGTGTGTGTGTGTGTGTGTGTGTGTGTTTTCTCAAGTCCTTCAGAAGAAAATGGATCCCATTCCTGAGGACTCAGCATCTGTCACTTACTCTCTCCTCCAAAGGCCCCACCTGATACCAATACTATAAGAATTACAATTTCAACACAAACTTTGGACAGGACACCAACATCCAAGTACCAGCGCTAACTGAATCTTACAAGGAGGTTACTGGGACCAACATCCCCACAACTGGAAAAATAAATATTACTCTAAGTTTCAAGAGGTCACAGTTTCACAGGTTGGTGTGTGGCAAAGACTATGGATATAAGAAATCAGAACAGCAACTATGTGTGTGTCTCTCTCTGTGTGTGTGAATGTATATATGTAAGCATTAAATGTCTAAAGTCTTCCCCGCCCCAACTTCTTTTCAACTCCAAGGTATTTTGTGAAAATATGCTGAAGCTTCCAAAAACTCCCATGAAGAACACAGAAGTTGGCTCAGAGGGGATCCTATTAAATCTACTGGAACTTCTGCACCCTTCAGTGGAAGAAATGGATGAACATCTTGTAGGGATCACAAATGCAAAGATGAGCTTGCTGCCAAGTTTAATAAACAATAGAGGATGCATAAAGGAAAGGGGGAGGGGGAAAGGATTGAAATCGGGCAGAAGAGAAACAACGTGGCAACAACAAAGGACAGATTGCAAATGACTAAGTAGATGTGTGCATAACTTTCTGGAACTAAGAGCTAAAGCTCATGTAGAGGATGAAGGAATAACTTGAAAATTTTCAACTGTAAACAAACGTAAAGTTGGAGAAATGGCAAGATCCCTAGATAACTAAAGAATAGCTAGGCTATCCAGCACGGAGTGTGGAGGTAGGCACAAATTTCCAGCCCTAGCAGAGGAACTATAGACAACTGATTGCTGCCCGAAGATGGTTAATTTCCTTTAATGGTGTGTCCTCTGGGGGTTGGTTCTGACTGCAGAGGATGACCATACAGCCCAGAGTGTGACGGTGGAATGAACAGGAGCTGGGACGAATTTTAAAAATGACAACACAAAGTTGGGTGGGTACTAAATGAGGTATGAATCTCGAAGGAGTTGGAAGAGGGAAATGAATATGGTCAAAATACAATGCATGAAAATAACAAAGAGTTAAAAAATACTTAAAAGAATGTCTGGACTAAATAGGGTCTCATTTTCCTACTGTTAGGAAGAAGTCATAATAAAACGAAGTGAAAAGTTTACAGATCTGGGTTTTGGGAACTCGCTGACTGCCTGTCATACACACTAGATGGACATAGCCCACTTCTAAGGAAGCATGGACACTTGAAAATGCCATCAACCACACCTCTTTAAATAAAATGCTTCCATGTTTTTGTCGTTGTTTTTGCTAGAAATCAAAGAAATAACTATACAATGGAAAACCTATTAAAAAGAGGAGAGAAATTAGATATAAAACCCAAGAATGGGGGTAAAACATATTTATGACCTTAAAAAGAAAGAAAGAATTTAAGTATAAACTGTTCATTTCACAGACATTAAGAGTTTACATACAAGTCATTTACATAATAATACTTGCTATTAGATTAACAAGCTGGCAACTTATTCCTGTATTTAAAAATAAAATAAACAGCCAGCTCTGCTATGCTAAAAGTAAATAATACTTATTACAAGCTTAAATACATACAACATTGTGTTGGATGCTGTGCCAAATACCCAACTTTCACCCAGTTGACAGAATGACAAATGACCACAGAGACATTCCAGAGACAGTCCTATGCATTTCTATGACTTTATAACATTAACACTGTAAATGATAATACAACTGCATCTGTTTGCCTGGGGCTGGGGTAATCAGGTTAAATATAAGTTAAGACTTTCTAAATAAGATCTATGTGAACATAGCACCTTACTATTAACCTTGAGGAGAGATGGAGAATACAAGCTGGAGCTACCCATCTGGGGAATTGTAATGTGATTTCAGGTGGATAGCAAAACAGAGTAAGTCTCATCATCGTATTTCTTTTATAGCTTCTAAAACAAATCATGTTCATCTTCAACCATCTCAGAATTCTTATTTTAAAATCATGATCAAAGGGATTTAAGAGTAAAAAGTCTAAGTAATAGTTTCTTCCACCGTCATGCTCAATACACTGAAGGTATATATAAGATCTGTGAAACAGTCTTTACCAAACACAGTCTTTAAACTGTGGTGCAGATTACTGCAGCAGCAGCAGCATTATCTCGGGAAATTGCATACATATCTTTACTCTATTCCTTTGGGAGGCCTCATAGTAATTATTCTTCAGTGTCACGATCCTCTGTAGACATACATCACTTGCATACACATTGAGATATACATACAAATGCACATACATATACATATATATAAGCATGACTATGTTTGCTATCTGCATGAATTCTTAAGGAGTAGCAAACTTCTTGAAAACGTATTTGTTTTATTGCTGAAGCCACATATATAGACAGTAATAGTTGCATATTTAATTGTGGTGCCTAAATGTGTTCAAGATGATTATAACACACATTTTTAAAATATTTAAACTATTATTACAGTAATTATTATAGATCCAACAAGACTAATTTTACTTGCCTTATTTCACTATTAATGAATATAGACACCGTGTGATTATGACTTTCTCACCCTTTTTTCTTAATCAAATTTTGTGCTTTTCAAAGATTTCAAAGATTTTCTGCATTAGATATGAGTACTTCTTCTCATGTGTTATGCATTTTTATCTATTTGATGATTTAACTTCACACTTAAATACATAAATGATTGACAATGTTTTAAGCTGTAAAAATGTAAGACTCATTCTTGAACCAGACATAAGTTACATTTATTCCTTATGATATTTCAATAGCATTTATCAACGTACAATTACAATTTTTGCACATGAAGAATGAATGATACCTCAGTATGTACATAAAGGACTTACTGGCAAAAGGAGACTTTTCTACTTACAGAGACATTTTCTGGAAGCACACTTACAAACTGCTTAAACTCCACAGAAACAGTATTGTGGGGAACAATGAGGTGAAAACTGCCCAAACTTGTCAAAATGTCTTTAAGTTCAGATTCAAAAGAAGAGTAGAAATGTAAAACCCACCAAACTCGAAGTTGCTCTCAGACAATAATTTACTGTGCTACGGTAGGAAGGGCAACACCTGCACACCTGAGGCAAACGCTGTGGACGACAAGGCATTTACTGCCAGGTGTTTCCCATTGCTCTTGTTTTCCCAGGCCCAGACAATGAACCACAGTAGTCAATCTGCCCTCATAGAGCCCTCCTTTCCCCCAAACCACAAGCTCTGCTGTAGAGGGGCCGCCAGTCTTTGCCTTTGGCATCTGTTCCAGAGTCCACCTGGATGGAAATCTTGCAGAAACCATTGCAAATGTGAGACAATCTCTAAAAAACTGAGCTTGTGACAAATGTAAGTTATACAGTGCTCGGTAGTTTCCTTTTTCTAATAACGGACATACACCTGTTCTAAGCTTGACTATCAGTGTGGCTGAGCACCTCCTGCGTGATAAGATCTTGGGATTTGAGGCATGATATGGGATATAGACACTGTTAACCACTTCAGGAAACTCATTTCAAAAGCAGATATGAAGGCGTCTTAAATGTAGGGATGAAAATTAACAAAAGAAGAAAGAATGAAGTGAAATATATTCTTCTGCAAATTCTCTCCAAACTACAGACTTTCTCCCAGAACTGAGAAAAGCAAGACCAAAGGGGGAAAACATTTGGATCACTTATTGTAACAAAAACCACACATTATAATGCTCTCAAGAGATTCTAACTATCCAGACATCTGTTGGATAACACATGCACATGCAGCCAAATGTGCATCTTTAAAGAGATTTCTAGGTTATGCCATGACAGCTTTACGATTCAAAAAATAGATCATCCAACCAGAAAAGGGGCTAATCTGAGGACATTGTTTGAGGTCCCACTCCTCCAAAAGAGAACACTTCTATCGGGGAATATGAATTGTTAAAAGAGTCAAAAATTTAAAATGACTTTAAAACTGCTTAAATACAAGTATATTTTAATATGAATTTTGTTTAAGTCATCAATCTCTCCACTGACAAAAAAAATGTATTAAAAGAGACTCGGCAATGGAATGCACTGAATGTATCAGTTCCTGTTGGGCCATTAGTGGAGTTTTCTGCCGCTTTGTGACCTGGATGCAAACTTGCTCTCTGGCATTTTCCAGAAGAGTCTATTTAACCCTAGTAAATGTAAATAGGGCTTCAGTAATACTAAAGATGGTAGGTGCCACTTGATACAGCACAAGCAAAGTCAGCATGAAATAAGCTTTAGAACGCATGCCTGTGGTTTCAAAAAAATGAGCTCGAATCTCCCACATATCAGGTTGTTTTCCACAAGAAAAAATATGGCACATTTTGCCTCTCATCAGCCCTTTGCAAGACTTTTTTTCAGCATGTCATCTTTTCACCAAGGAATTCAGAACATATTGGCCACAGACAACTGTTTGTGAAACTTTATATTGTTGATAAATAAAACAAGAAGAGGAAAGTACGGCAGCCTGAAAGGGAGTAAAGATAGCTGTAAATTCCTCAGGCCACAGAGAATTCTTTTCCAAAATCTTTGTAGCCTACTTGAAAGCTGATGAAAATTGCCAAAGAATGAATTCTGAAACACATTTCTTCATCTGAGCTATTCCTTTAGATGTTTTCCAATGTGAGCTTTTCAAACATCAGACCAATAGTGAAAGGATTATTTACTGATACCCAAAATCCCTGACCCACGAAACACATTTCAGGGCATGCTTATTTTCCACTGAAACTCATGCAAGAATTATCTGGTTTTGTTTTGTTTTGTTTTTTGCTTGTTTGTTTGCTTTGTTTTGAGTTTTTGATACATTTGGTTGTTTGCTTGCTTGGTTGGTTTGGTTTGGTTTTTGGCTTTGTTTTTTTACCTACATAGCTTCCTTTTGGTGAAGGAATAATTTCTCCTTAGAAACCATAATGATTTGAAATTTTTCCAAACACCAAGCCACAGCTAGGTAAAACAACAGCTTACAAAAAAAGAGTTTCTAAACATACAGAATTAGATATGCTAATTTCATTATTGATTAGTACCTGTTGCTTGCCTGTCAAAATATTACATTGTAGTCTATAGATGTGTACAATTATTTAAGCAAGCAAATTTTTATAATAAAAAGGTCAAAAGATGATGGTACTAATTTTGCTTGTAGTTTTGAGAAGCTATGTTTAGAAGCAAGAGATGCTATGTAATTTATATAGCAATCCTTAAGGTGAATGAGTTTTGAAATTCAATTACAAAATTAATGTTAAGATGGAAAATGGATCAATGAACATGAATTTAACATTTTCAAAAATACTGTTTATATGTATATACATACATATATATGTACATACAATGTATAAATATTTAAGTTGGCTTTTATGAGGTTGGAGTAGTCTAGGAATGTCTCTCTCACACTGGAGAAGTTGAGAACCCAGCAGTTGCTCAGTCTATGAGACTGGGTATCTCAACACTTCCAATCTGACAGAACACAGTTAACCAGTGAAATTGTTTTGACTTTAATTCATAGCCCAACTTTCTTGCTATAGATACAATTTTTGAGATCTATGAATGAATAGAATATCTTTGCTGTGCATAAGCCCATAGCTATGAGACCGATGTGTTTATTCCTTCACATTCTATACGTAGAGTAAGAATCCCAAAAGAAGAAAGCTATGTATTAAAAATCTCTCAAAATGTACATGTTGATAACCTCCCAAATTCTTATGTTTTGTTTCTCTTTTCTTTGTTCCACCATTTTCATTTTCTGCCCAACTAATATGAAAAAAAATCACTGATTCCTAAATTCTATTCTTGAGGAATTTGACTAACAACATCACAGCTAAATTTCTGGTGTATAAACAGATTTAGCTAGATAGTCACAATGTCATAGAAGTATTCGAAACTTGCATCAGTTTCACAAGACAATTCACACATTCAGTGTGAGTTTTTCAGTTTGAAGTGTTCCATCTTTATTGTGTCTTTATTACATGAAAGAGTTCATTTCATATCACAGTCACCATCTGGAAACACAACCATGTTCCCTGAGTCACTGAGTTCCATAATCAGGTTAGGTCAGAAAAAGGAAGCAGTAAAACAAAACTATCTAATACTCAAAATTGTGAGTAATATTACTTCCACTGAAAAATCATATAGTCTTAGGGTTGGCTTCTACATCAAAATTTGCTTTACTCAAATCACTATGCTGAGATTGAATATTCAGAAATTGCTTCTGTATTTTTGATACAAATACTGAAGACAATTTTATAATTTCTTATGAATCATTTATAAAAATTACCATAACTGTAATAAAGGTGTCAATAAATCTCTCATCACTCAGAATCCAGATGATTAATATGTATTTTGCAGGATGAGGCAGAATGGAGTCAGTGTTTTGAATGAAGCATCTACAATATTTGTCTCTTTGGTGCTTCCTATGCTCGAGGGTAAAGATATCACAGTGCCTCTGTTTTTCCATTTCGTTATAGGGCTGTTACTACTCATGTAGTGCTTTGATAACTCCTCTCCAAACTTGCAATACTCCTCTTTTATGTAAAGTTTTAATTTGAAGCATTGCAATTTCAACATATATTCAAGTGTCTTATATGAGTAATGCTTGGTTATCTTTAATCCTTTCTGTAAATGTGAACATTTTTTAAGAAGTTACTAGATATAATTAGTCAATTAATAACTGAATTACAGTTACTACTTTGCTGTAGCTCGGATTAACTAGTAAGTCACTTGGGAAACAGTTATCCAGTTTTTGTAGCTTAGGTCAGCTAGCACATGACTACCAATTGCCAACAAGCAAGCATAGGTTTCAGGATGTATCTAGAGATGCCAAATGTACAGAATGGATGGAGAAAGAATACAACCTGATTTCCCAATTTTTCAGTAGACAGAAGTTTCCTCATTTGTTTTTATAAACTATTTTCATCCTTATTTTCTGTTCTCTGTCTTTTATAAAAACAGTGATATGCTAGGATTCATTTCACTGCAAGGCAACCTTGTAGTACTAACTACAGTAATCCTAGTCACGGACACAGTTTAGCCTATTTAAAGGGAAAACTATACATTAAGTAGAAATTTAGAGAAGGCTTAGAGAATCAGTATGTCCCTAGGTATTGAACTTTTTTTACACACACTCAACACACAATGTTTTACTGAGTTCTTCCTCTAGTTCCAGAATATTACAATGTAGAGCAACAATAATTCCAACCTGAATTACATTAAAAGACGTTGTCATTTATGGACAAGATCCACTTTCATAAAATATACAGATTACACAAAATTCATCTTAAATCAGAATTTTGTCATCAAATTTCATAAACATTTTAGAAAACTAATGTGACCGTGTTTGTATGTTTTATCAGCTTTAGTGCCTATGAAGAGAAATAAATAGATAAATGAAGACATTTGTCTACTATTTTCCAGTGGTACTCAATACCTATCCCTATGAAAATTTCTGTTCTCAAAGAAACTATTTCCAGGTTTTTTTTCTCTTACTTCTTTCTTTCTTTTTCTTTTCTTTTCTTTTTTAAACTAATGTGTCTTTGAGATGGGCTCCTTTTGTGCCCTGGACGACCTGAATAGATGAAGCTAGTTTCAAACTCACAGATATCCATGAGCATGGCCTCCTGAGTGTTGGGATTAGAGACATGCATCTGATGGGTGTGTTTCTATGTGTATACATGCATAATTGCATATGAGTTTGTACATCTGGATGCAGTGCCCACAGAGACCATAAGAGAGCAGAAGAGAATGCATGCCACATTTGGAGGTAAACAGCCTTGGAGGAGTTGGTCCAGTACTTCCACCATGTTGGTTGTGGGGGTCAGAATCCGATTATCAGACTCAGGCAAGTGGCCCCATCTTACTGGCCTCAAGAAAGCTTCCTTCACAAATAATCCAGTTTATGACTTAAGATCTTGATGGCATAAATGGAGTGTTCTGTGTTTGTTGGAAACTTTATAGCCTTCATTTCACAAGTAATTTGTACCTCTAATATCTAGAATAATTTTGTTTATCTGGCAAAAAAAAAAAACCTTCTGCCTTAAAACACACAAAATTGATTTAAAATCTGAAGATATCTTGGTTACTGAGAGATGAATCAAATTTTAGCTCATTATATAAAATTCACTAAATCCAAATACTTAGCATTAATTTATATCAATTTATATCTAATGGTTTTTAGATATATTTTAAGAAGTCAGAATTATATGTTTACATTACTTTTCATACATACCAGATTTTATGAACATATGCTGTAGGACAGAATGTTGTCTTATTTTAATTGGAATTTTAATTTTAGAACACCTTCACAACACACACACACTTATACAAGGTATTATGACATTCATCACAGAAAAAAACAAAATCATAACAAACTTGTAGCAGAAATAACATGAGGTCTTATAACAGAAATAAATCTGTAGATCTACAGATGAAGACAAACTGAAGCCAGGAACAGCTTGTGTTTAGAGAGAAGCTAAATCACAAAGCAAAACTCCTTTTTGCTGTGGTAAGTTCAAATGTAGAGAAAGATGTGAATGCTACAAACTTGTGATATTGAGAGAACCACGCTTAAAGTTTTAATGTGCTTCCGTATATGCAGAGCTTAAAAATAATTTACTATAGGAGTTGGCTTTGTATTTCAGTGAAGATGCCTCATTAGCTAAGCTTTACATAAAAATTTATCATAGAATGACTAGGGATTTCAATATCATACATCTTACAATAATTATGAAAGCTGGACATGGCCAGTATTTCACTAAAAGGTGAGAATCATTGTGACCAGTAGAAGGTAAGCAGATTGGTGTTGCCCAGAGTCATCCCATGTACATCTGATAATAAATACAATGCAAACTGCTGTGCACTTCCACATTTAACTTCCCTTTACATAGAGAAACCCAGTGCAATACTCTGAGTTTGCTTGAAGTTCATCCTCCTATCCTCTCTTCATCCTATCTTTCTTCGTATTATCTTCAGTCTCCCTACTATTCCTAGTCTATCTTCACATCTTCTTAATGTAAATTGATCATTATTCATGCAAATTGAAAAGGGTGACGTTTCATATGAGAAAAAAAGTTAAATTAAGTGAAAATTTCAAAGTACATTCTGAGAAAAATATGCTTAAAACACCGTGTGGTCCAAAAAAGAAAGAAAGAAAGAAAGAAAGAAAGAAAGAAAGAAAGAAAGAAAGAAAGAAAGAAAGGTGTGAAACTATCTGTCTACAAACAAATCTTAACACTTACTGAAGAATAAATAAAAGCTTTAATGTTGACATTAATAGTGATCACTAAGAGAATTACAAAATATTCTCTGTCAAAAGTTCATTTGACCATAGATCTTTTTTTCAGACAAACCTACAATTTGGAAGTACTGTTCCACAGGACTTGAAGAACCCAGTTTTTAAATTGCCAATAAAAAGGGGAAAGACTAATGTAAGATTCATGATAACAGTCTCTGTGTAAAGGTGGGGATTTTTCTAAGGAGGGCAGATAGAGGTGACTTGTGATTATATCAGCACATACTATGTAAAACCTGTTTAGCAGAGAGAACAGTGGGCCGAGGGTAAGCCAAGTGTAACAGCAGCGCAAATATTAAGGATTTGCACAACTCCATTGTTAAGAACTTTAAATTGTATATTCTTTCAGAAAATATGGCCACCTCATTTCATTCTTATGGAAAATTTTCACCTACCAACCTCAGCCTCTATTATGGTATGCTATGGTCAGTTTAAAAGCTAAAACATAGTTTGAAACAAAAATTATTTCAAATATAGTAAATTATTTTTAAGCTCTGCAAATACGGAAGCACATAAAAACTTTAAGCGTGGTTCTCTCAATATCACAAGTATACTCAAAATATTTTAAAATATATTTATACAAATATTTGTACGTGGTAGCTCACAGAAGTATTAATCATATCAAATCAAATATAAGAGCACATCAATGTCCACCAACTAATGAATGGGTTAGTAAAAACATAATACTGTCATGCAGAAAAATAAGATCAGCTCCTGAAAAGAATGGAATTCTATGCTCAAGTAACAAAGATGGCACTTGAAAAACATCAGGTTAAGTGAAAGAAGGCACATATTTTCTGTGGGATGGTCCTCATGTACACTGTGATTATATATAGTCCTCATTGGTTAATGAAAAAGGTGCTTTGGCCTATAACAATGCAGAATAAAGCTAAGCAGAAAGCCAAACTGAATATAGGGCGAAAGAAGGGCATAGTCAGAAGAGATGCAATTAGCCAATGGGGAAGCCACAGGCTAGACCACAGGCAAATCCATGAGCCTCATGGTAATATGTAGATTAATAAAAATGGTCCAATTCGATTTATAAGAGCTAATTAGGTTGTTTCCAGGTTCTGGCTATTACAAATAGTACTGCTATGAACATAGTTGAACAAATGCTTTTGTCATATGGTAGAGCATCTCTTGGGTATATTCCCAAGAGTGGTATTGCTGGGTCCAGGGGTAGGTTGATCCCGAATTTCCTGAGAAACCGAAACACTGACTTCCACAGTGGTTGCACAAGATTGCATTCCCACCAGCAATGAATGAGGGTACCCCTTCCTTTACAGCCTCTCCAACCATGGCTATCCTTGGTGTTTTTGACTTTAGCCATTCTGACAGGTGTAAGATGATATCTCAAAGTTGTTTTGATTTGCATTTCCCTGATTGCTAAGGAAGTTAGGCGGAGACCTTAAGTGTCTTTTGGCCATTTGAACTTCTTCTGTTGAGAATTCTCTGTTTAGTTCAGTGCCCCATTTTTTTAATTGGGTTAATTAGCATTTTAAAGTCTAGTTTCTTGAGTTCTCTATATATTTTGGAGATCAGACCTTTGTCTGTTGCGGGGTTGGTGGCTCCCAGGAGCCCAAGCTGAGGTCCCCAGTTAGTTCCTTGGGCAGCTGAAGATAGGGAACCTGAAATGACCCTATCCTAGAGCAATACTGACGAATATCTTGCACATCATCATAGAACCTTCATCTGGTGATGGATGGAGATAGAGACAGAGACCCACACTGGAGCACTGGACTGAGCTCCCAAGGTCCCAATGAGGAGCAGAAGGAGGGAGAACATGAGCAAAGAAGTAGGGACCACGAGGGGTGCACCCACCCACTGAGACAGTGGAGCTGATCTACTGGGAGCTCACCAAGGCCAGCTGGACTGTTACCAAAAAAGCATGGGATAAATCTGGACTCTCTGAACATGGCGAACAATGAGGGCTGATGAGACGCCAAGGACAATGGCACGGGGTTTTGATCCTACTTAATGTGCTGGCTTGGTGGGAGCCTAGCCAGTTTGGATGTTCACCTTCCTAGATATGGACGGAGGGGGGAGGACCTAAGACTTACCACAGGGCAGGGAACCCTGACTGCTCTTTGAAATGGAGAGGGAGGGGGAGAGGAGTGGGGGGAGGGGGAGAAGGGTGGGAGGAGGGGGAGAAGAGTGGGAGGAGGGGGAGGGAAATGGGAGGCTGGGAGGAGGTGGAAACTTGTTTTTTTTTTTGTTTATTCTCCTTTTATCAATAAAAAAAGAGCTAGTTAGTAATAAGCCTAAGCTATAGGTCAAACAGATTGTAATTAATATTAAGCCTCTGAGTAATTATTTAGAAGCGGCTGCAAAACAGGGTGGGACAGAGAAACCTCCATTTATACATATTGTAGAATTCCTTTTCTCTTTGGTGAACAGAAAGGGTAAATCTGTAGAGGCATCAAGTAAATGAACAGCTACCAAGAATGGAGAATAGTAGGACATAGACAGTAAACTTTAACAAGCAATTAGTTTCTTACTGCGGTGATTGAATGTTCTAGAACTAGATATTAGGGATTATTACACAAGATGGTGAATAACTGACAACCTCTGAATCATATACATTAAAATGGATGGTAGGTTATTCCAAATTATAATTAAGTAATAACTTTTAAAGTTAAATAAATCAAATTTGGTTTTCCATCAATAGAAATTATGAGTGCTGGCACCCTTGTGATTGCTTTGTAATTGTTTTGATCTGTTTCACCCTCAAAGAAATGCTATGTATTCTAAAGATGAGAAAGCTCAGGAACCTTGCTCAATGCCCACCTTGTTTTACTTTTGTAGACCAAAAAGAGTTAGAAAAGTTGGCAACCTGTCTCCAAATTCAGGCTACCCAACTAACTTACAGAGGAAGTACCCTTTAAAAAGTTGGAGCTACCCAAATTTCCAGAAAATTCTGAGAGATGACATCTTCCCTTAGATTTTCTCTATGGTTGACTGAGTGCCACTAAAGGAGAGCCAAGTAGTAGTAAAAAGGGCAGAAGACCCAAAATAGCATAAAATGTTATTAATGGTCCTTAAAAGTAAAAATGGTATCAACCCTTCAATTATGCAATATACAATGCTTTAAAATTCCTTTGTTACTAAATATTATACCAAATTCAATGCTCCTCCTTAGAGTCCCTTAATTTCTCTGCATTCTGCAAAATAAAATTGCAGCTATAATTATCATTTCACTGACAATGGATGGATGTTTATGTTCTCTTCAGATTAATGTATTGAAATCCAAACTCCCAAAGTAACAGTATTAGATGACATGTCCATTACATCAAGAGAGAAGCTCCCTTGTGAATGGGATTGATGCCATATAAAAGCTGCTACAAGGCTAATTTGACCCTACCATGATGTGACAGTATACCAAAAGATGACCAATTGTGAGCAAGAAAGCAGCCTTTCCTGTAACTTGGATATAGCCAGTACTTTGGCCTTGGTCCCATCAGTCTCAGAAGTATGAGAATCAGTTTTCTGCTGCTCAGAAGTCATTCTGCCTATGGGCTTTTGTGACAGCAACCACGAGTCCCTCCCCTTGTGGAAGAAACTATTATGGCCTTTACCAAAATATTCTTCTTAAAATAGTTGAATTAGTTTATTTTCCATGAAATCAAACATAAAAATTGTCTCTGTTTTGTTGGCTCAGATACCTGGATTTGGAAGAAAGTTTTGACTGCCTTACCTGACTCATATCGTTCTTAGCTTGGCTGTTCATTGGTCTCTCAACATTGACCTAAGAAGAGCCACTGTAGGGTGCTGCCTGCACAGTCAGGTCACTGTGCCATGAATTTCAGAAAGGGACACTCCCCTTCCCTAATTCAGCTATACAATTCCTTCCTTGTTTTTGAATTTTACATGGAAGCATCTGTTATCAGAATCAATCTGAATAGAAGAAGGGTGGTTACTACCCTCTTAATGGTCCCACATTGTGAATGGGTGTACCACCCAGATCCTTTCCCTTCATGATTGTAGCCTCCGTTTTCTTCTTGTTGCCTCAAAACTCTCTCAGGAGCAATTCTCTTTGAGAACTAGCTTCAACTAAACAAAGACACCTTATCCGGTGTCATGTCCATTTTCCCAGAGACAAGCCACATCTAAGAACTGTAATATAAATTGTATAAATATAAAAAGCCAACCCCTTGGACTCAAGAATTTTTCTCACACCAAAAATATGATCCCCTAGAACATTAGCCCACAAACTGACTCAAAGGTGTTTCCAGTAAATATTTATCCCTGCCATGCTTTTCCAGTTTGAATTTGAATGTGGCATTCGCTATTATGTCTGAATTTTGTAGTAGGAAATGGTTATAGATGACGTAGCATCTCTCATCATTGGCTTAGGCCAGAGGTGCTGGCTCCTCCTTCTGCTGCTCTTTCCAGGGTAAAAAGGCCATGTTGTACCTTAAATCATTCTTTTCAGAGGCAACGATAAGCAAAAATCAGTTCTTTTCATAGTCATGACACTCTGAAATGTGATAGAGATGACTATGGGAAGATTCTCTGATGTCCAGATTTCTCCTGGTGTTGATATAAATTTAGCTTGAGAAAATAAAAAGTCCGTTTTTGTAAAGTGTTCTAATCAGATGATTAGAACTCAAATGAACATGCCAATACTTTATCTTACTCTATTGAGTTGCTTTGTTTTTCCAGTTGTGTGAAAACATAGACTACAGATGGATCTTCTTTACTATCTAATTACTAAGTTCACACGGACCATGAGAACCCTTTCATACATCCAATAAGAACAGCTTCCCTTCCAAACTACTAATCATTACAACATCATCTATCACTTTGCTTGCTTACAGGACTGTTACTCTGACTACTGCATAGGGAATCATAGAACTTCTAGCTCAGAATTCTCTTGGATCAAATATAAAGATCTGTTTGGGAAATTTAAAACACTATATAGCAGCATGAGAAAGCTATCATATATATTACATAATGATAGAAATACAAATAAATATATAAATGTGCTAATATGTCAGCATACATATACAAAGAAAACATGCTAATAACATACAGTAAATGATTAATAAATGAAATTAAATCATGGGTTAATAAACCAAAATGATCTTCTCAAGATATCCTAGTGAACAAAACCTTTCTCTTGTCTGCTTCTAAAAGCACAAAGCATGGCTTTTCATTTTGATGAGACATTTTCAGTCTACAGTTCTGAGGGGGAAAAAATGTGTGCACCAGACTAATTCCCAACTTCACAAGTACAAAAGCAAGCAAAAGTAAACAGAGAATTTGAAACAGAAAGCAACAAGAAATTATGCCCATTTTCTCTTTATTGACAAAATATACAGAAGGAAGAGTCATCCCCTGCCTGTTAAGAGAACTGTTAGTGTGACCCCACAGAGGCCAAAGACGTGAAACAGAGCAAGCTTCCAACTGACACACAGCTCAATGTGGCCACAAATATGTTGAGGATCCAACAATATCTTTCCCCAGACACTGAAAAGCATAAGTGTCTGTCTTCTGTGACAAAGGGTGGCCTGCAATGCTTAGCACCACGGAACACTCTTTACCAGGAGAGAAAACGCAGTCCTGACCATAGACTCAGCAGGAAATGAAAAAGGGTTGAGGAGGACAGGACAATGAAAACGAGAAAGCTACAACAATGATCTCCACAACTAGCGAACTCCAGAGACAAGTGTTCTATAAAGAAATATTTTCATTACTATTTCTAAGCATTTTGAATATAAATTTACAGTACTCATTGAAGTCATGTGTTACTTAAATCAGAGAGAATAACAACAGGAAGGAAGGAGAAAGAAAACAAAGAGCAAAGAAGGAAGAGAAAAAAGAAAAGTCTACTCTTAAAATATGGTCCCTATTTATTTAAGTCTGGACCGTAGACCACATTCCAAAAGACAATCTTTTTCACAGTGCATAACTGAAGCATACCACTACCTCTGAAATCTGGCAGGCAGAACACATGGTACAGAGTGCAGAGTCATGGGAGATTTAAAGAAGGGTTGAGTTATTTGTAAACATAAGGTATGAGAAATCCCGTTCAAAGTAACAGACCCCCCTGATAGGAGATGCGAGAAACATGCTGAGACCTTTCTTAGAAGGCTTTCATTCTACTTTCTACAGGAATGCAGGGATTATTGCAAAATGCCTCTGTTCTCCAAGCATATTAGCTTCAAGAGAAAACTTTGCAAAAACTATTTTCCAAAACCTTTGTCTTAACTTTCCCTTCTTTTTCTAGAACGAAGGAAACCTGTTCACTCACCTGCATCAAAGCTCACACTTGGCATGATGTCCACTGTCCCATGAAAGGCTCCGGCCCATGCTGAGGTAGCAGTGGTGACTGTAGTCGGATCTGTCTTTGTGATGTCACACTGGGAAGCAGGAATCCTGGCAGTACGCACTGATGGCATTAGCAGGGGCCCATACGCGGGATCCAGAGCAGAACCAGCAGCTGGGTGGTGGTGGTGATGGTGGTGGCGGTGATGCATGTGGGCGTGAGGATGGTGATGCCGCATGTACATGTCATGCATGTGGCTGTAGGACGGGCTCACCTGAGATGCCAGAGGATAGTGCCAGGACTCGGATGCAGTAGGGGGAGGGGCAGGGCCAGTCTGATGCAGACCATGTCCTGGCCAAGAGTTGGGGTCTGCTGTTGTAAAGGTGCCATGGGGTGCAGTGACTTGGAAGTCAGGATGAACTCCCCCCAAACAGGGTGCAGGTGGGGGCTGGTAAGAGCTGGTCCAAAAGGAAGTTGGGAAATTACTCCGCTGGCTTGAGAGAGCTGAGCTGTCTGAGAAGACAGAAAACACGTTATTTACATAAGATACAGTTCTGCTGTATATTTGGTTTTGCTTGTTCGGTAATGTTTTACAAGCAAGAGGATTACTATGCATGTTTTCTGTCTACAAAGAAGAATGAGCTGATACGGGCTTAGCCTCTGGGGTACCAAGTCCCGGCAATAAGGCAAGATTCAAAATGCGCCCCCCTGCATTTGCTTTTGTGGGGCTTTCTCTATCTCAATTTGAGACGAGGTTTTTGCTTCAAATGTAATGACTGGAAAGGCTTCATTTCCTGTTGGAACCGTTTGGCTC
This sequence comes from Microtus pennsylvanicus, assembly GCF_037038515.1. NCBI lineage: Eukaryota > Metazoa > Chordata > Mammalia > Rodentia > Cricetidae > Microtus > Microtus pennsylvanicus. The sequence goes on along the minus strand of NC_134579.1, from coordinate 5,984,879 downwards.
TTAGTTCTAAACAGCATTCTATATATTTCTCTAGTGAAGAATATTTGTGCCATTGATATGTGTGTTTGTGTAGACTGGAAATAGTTGCACTCATATCTTTTATGCGCCAACACAATTTTTTATTTAACCATACATTTCAATGACAAAATTAAGAAATGGTAACAAGATAACATGTAATTGTTCCCACCAAATCATTGATCATTTAAAAGAATAATTTTATCTTTTTAACTTCTGCGGAAACCTAGGAATGCTGTGGTCTTGGAAATAACAATGGTTAACATTTAACGAGAGTAGCCAGATGTCCAACACCAGACTGAAGGCTGCTTGTAAGCTCATGGAATTCTCACTCCGCTCCAGTAAGAAAATGGAGACAGGGTAAAAGTCTAAGGTGTTGGCAAGCACAAGCCTACCCTGCAAAACCAGATACCCTGCCTCAATAGTCAAAAAATGGTAGACTTCACAATGACCACTAGCAGGAACAATTATGACTGCAACCTGGTTACCTGGATTTGGAGATTCTCTAGAATTGATAACCAGCATGGCTCAGGTTGAGCTGTACTTTTCGGGTCATATTAGAAACTTCGGGGAAACTAAAGCTCACACTTGCAGGCAAGGAAGGAAGAAGCAGCATCCTCCTCCATCAATTCCCTCAATTCACTGTCTCTCTCATCTTAATGTTTACAGGTGACATACATGGACTAGACTAAAGAAAGTCAGAAACGTATAGACCACTGTCACTGTTTATCACGTCACTGGGTGCACAAGGGAAGAAGACCTGCAAATGTTTTTGAGAGCAAGCCCACAAGATGAGCAGGAAAAGTGAGACCCATGTTGAATAAGAATTAGGCTTATGAAGGGATGAGATGGAGTTCTAGACTGATGGTCTAACAGGCGAAATACTAACATAGTACAGAGTCTACACAGGTACACCAACCACAACAATAGCACCAGCATCAGTAGCATTTAATGGATAAAATTCAATAAGCAAAATTTGGTGAAAGAGAGAGATGGGAGGGAGAATGGAGATACTAAAGTCTCAGAAGAGGGTTGGCTTCTTGATCAGAGGATTGAAAGGGACTTTGTTATAAGAGGCCTCGCAGGGAGCCTGGGAGCTCTGCCCTGTGAATCTTCCCTTTCATTACATACATTTCTTTTCTCATAACCATAAGTGGACTTCTTGATCTCTTTGTCACTTTTTTCTATTAAACATAATAAAGCATTTCAATTCATACTCTTTCAATTATCTTGCTCAATATTTTTTCATTCTGTCTGTTCTATTGATTATTTCTGCTAAAGTTGGACATATGGTTGCAATCGGCACTACTTATGCATATGCATTATTGATATTTTTATGCCAGCTTCAACATAAAAAATCTAGACTTTCCCATTGAACAAAGGATACCCTAAGAGGTGCTCATTGTTATAAATATTCAATCTAACATGCTTATCATTTCTTACATCTTCAGGACATGAGCACATTTTATTGCCTCAGTATAAAAATTTGAATAAACTATAACATGTATCATGAGGTTAGGCAAATCAGTGCATCTCTGTCATATTTGGCATCTTCTCTAAGTTCCCTAATGATTTGGTATTATTAAGACAAGAACATCTATTCTCTTGCCTTCAGATCTGCACCAGTGTTGCCATGAGTCACCGCCTCTTCCTGTGGCAAGCAACCCACACTTTCTCAGCTTTGCTATGGAAATCAGAACCCTTGAAGAAACCTGTGAAATGATGCTCTCCAGGCAGGAAGGACAGAAATGGTTGCTGAAGCCTTCAGTCACTCCCAGTAAGCTCTTCAATAAATGACTGTTTCGTGACAGTCACCACTGATTAAAAGACAGCACTTATAAATCAGCCTTATGGGCATTATAGGGCAGCATGCCAACCACAAATCTTCCTCTTTACTGACACACCTCCCATGGTACCATTCTGCTCATAATTTGTATCTCGTAGTTTCTATCTGCTCATAATTTATACAACAGAACCTGGATATGAAAGCTAACAATCTCTGATTCATAAAATTCCTCTTACTGAACCTCTTGAGGAAACTGTCAAAGTACAGAAATAGTATTACACTTATCTGGATAGCCATCTTTTTCTTGATGCTTACCAAGATGGAACCATTCTCATTTTTATGGTCGATCAAACACTGTATATATGCACACACAAATTCTCATAATGAACATATCGCTTACCAAAGCATTATTGTCCTATTTATGAAGCACTACAGTGTGGTGAGTGAACATAGTGTCACTGAAAGATGAAATCTTTTTTTAAAGGCACTCCATAAAAATTGAACTGCTCCTTAAAATTCCTCAACGAAAAATAAAATTAAAAGCAATTTAATATTTTCCCAGTCTATATAGGGTCTCCTGAGATTAATATAAAGTTTGTAGGGATCTATGCAGCCCTTTTCAGCAAACACTGCAGCATTTTACAAGTAAGTGAAACAATATTGAACGGAAAATATGTTCATGAAGAAATCCATGCTTCGGGATCACTATTTGGTATCTTGCTTCTTTAAAAAAAAAGTGACACAAAGAAACAGATGCTACACTGTGCTCTGTGCTGGAGAACCAGCCTGCTTATTTCATATGTATGTAAATTTTTTTCATTATGTGACTCTTTGCAAGTACTTAATCACAGCCACATTTGGTGTATAAGAAAGCAGATGAAAAGCTGCAGGAGCTGTTTCCATGCAATGTTACCTTTAAGGTTAGTGAAAATGATTCAAAACTGCATAATATTAAGACTCAGTTGGGATTCTGGAGCACCATTTTTCAACATTCATGCAATATTGGCATTCAGGTGGTGCCAGCACTGATAGTCTCATACATAAAAATAACAACAACAAAAAAACCTAAATGTGATTTTTATTGAGTTCACTTTTAGGAACACACACACATTTGTTTCTATAAATGAAAGATAAGGCAAAATTGATATGTTGTCCAATACCGTCTTTCAAAACGTAACAGTAATCTCAACAACTGACTTTTAGGAAAAAAAATGTTTCAAAGAGAAACAGAGGAGTTGAACATAGACCATAGAGGCCAAGCATTCCTTTTAAAATTGTATATAGTACTGGGGTACTTTCTATAGCAATTCTTCACACACAAAAAGAAAGAGAGGGACAGAGAGAGAGGGGAGAGAGAGAGAGAGAGAGAGAGAGAGAGAGAGAGAGAGAGAGAGAGAGAGAGAGAGAGGAAAGAAAAGAAAAAAGAAAGAAAGAAACAAGAACAAAAACTGTAAAACAGTTCAAATTTTAATTTTTTAGATAATAATGACAATACTAAAGAAAATAAGACAAAGAGATGCTATCGTAAGTCATCTTTAGTAATCTCCTGCTGACTCATTCTGAGAGTAAATACAGATGAAAAGTATTAGAGTCCAACATAACATTTCCTTTTAAAATTCACAATAAAGAAAAAAACTATTTAGAGCATCGGGACACATGCCTGTGACTTAGCCCTCAAGTAGAGTCTGAACCTGAACGAGCCTGAAGGAGTTGCAAGTTCACTGGCAATCTGGGCTGGGAATCTCTACCAGATAAGGCAGACAGGGGAGCAAGCCCCTACCTCAGAAAGGAAGAGGCGGAGGAGGAAGAGGAAGAAAAAGAAAAAAAAAGAATACTATTTAAACTCAATGCTTAACAAAAATGGTTCTTGATACTTTTGAAGGCCCATTCCCTGGTTCTTCCAATTCCTCTAAAAACCAGTTGTCAAGTCTGAAAAAGAAGGAAATGTGCTTTGAACTTCTCTGTTATCCAGGAATTAAGCATTGCCATGGCATCCAAAGATTGTCCTCCAGGTACTTGGCTGCAGCATTGCTCAAAATCACCTCATGACTGCAATGAGATCTAACCCTTGGGGCACTATCATAAGGTGAGTCACGCCTCATTTTCCTCTCACTGCCTTTTCTAACTTCCTGGAAACAGCAGCCTGGAGGGCCTCCTAGAGAGTCTGCTCAGAACCTTTATTCCCTTAGGATATAGCCCTTCCTTGCCTTTCTCCTTGGGTCTGCTTAGCCTGAACTATTCATCCTGAGAGGTCGCTCCCACATGGCTGAGTTTACAAGCAAACCCAAGCTGACAGATACATTTATTTCAAAGGTGCAAGAAGAATGAAAGGCAATAAGTGCCAAAGAGGCACGCTTTGAATTCAGAGGCCTACTATGTTCCATCTTTCCTGACCATTGCTCTTCCTTACACACACAAACACACAGAGAGCAAGTCACACGCAGTCACACACACACTGACCCACACATTTTCTGTAAATAAAGCATGCGTGTAACTGGAACTGGTGTCTCAGTCTAGATGCTAGATGGGAATAAGTGGATAATCAGATTTGTTTGGTTCTTAACTGAAATGCAAAGTGAGGTGTGATATAATTCACAATATATTGTACCAGAACAAGGTGCAAAGCATTCTTCCCCTTAACTGTTTTTTCTAACAGATGCACCTGTCCAAAACCATTTTCTAGCCCTATCAAGAAGATATGAATTTCATTATGCTTATTCCTCTCTTAGCAGGTACACCCTCTTTGTCTAAAAATTTATTATGGAAATATATTGTTCAAACATAACTCAGTTGTAAGTTCATATGTAGCATGTAAATAGAACTGGAATAACTGTTATTAGTCAGAGTGCTTGATGTGGGTCGGTTGGCCAGCAGCTTCTTTCAAAACTCCCTAACAACTCCATTAACATTATCAATAGTCTCCAGTCCCTACTATCTTGAAGACACTGCTTCATGCTAAAAATATGAGCTTCCAGAAAATAAGGTTTCTAGGTAAAGACTCAACATCAGTTTTCCATCCACAAGTAAGTGGAAATAGTTAAGGAAAAGAGAAGCATCTGCCTTGATGATTCTGCTGGTTCAAGCTCTGCATGAAATCATTTATATACTCTTCAACATGTTTTTCTAATAACCTTAAATAGGAGTAGTAGTGAGAATATGCTATTGTTGGACAGCTGGTCACACAAAGATTTTAAATTGTTGCTCCAATACCACTTTGCAAACATCAAGGAATAAGGCAATGACCAGAGTCCAAAGATTGAATTGTCTAATCCTGTGTAGTTTTATCAGTAATATTAATATTATGACTATTTCTCTTTATAGAATATGTGAATATCATTCATTATACCTCCTCTTTAAGAAGGTCTCTTCTTTAATAACATTGTATGGGTTTCCCATGAATCCTAATCAAGTACTGTGGGTTGATTTGAAAATAAATTTGCAACTATGAACAACAATGGAACTACTCAGTTCACAAACGGAAAGTAAACAATGCCTTTTGTCTGACCTTATATCAAAAATTACTTGATCCTGTGCCTTAATTTTAAATAACAAAACTGCAATCAATATGGACACCTATAACCTAGCATTGTAGTGCAGACAGAAAGACTGCTGGACTTGCTGCCTGCCAGCCCAGCTCCAGTTTTAGACAGTAAGTAGTCTTGTCATAAACGAATAAGGCAGAACTTGATTTGATCTATCAAATCAGAAAATCCAAAATCATCTACCTGTAACCTCCACATGCAGGTACATAGGCTCATGAACCAGCAGACACATGGGCACGCTTGTCAGAGAAACATATAGCATACAGATGAAGAAAGGAAAGGAGGGAGGGAGGGAGAGAGGCAAGAATGAAAAAGGGAATGACAGAAACTGTACCAAAAACTTCATATGACTGATTAATAAAAGATGCTTCTGTGAAGATGTTTTAAATATTTGATATGTATTATGAACTTCATTCATATAATGTCACCCTTTAATCACTGAATTATGTTTATCTTAGAGTATTCATATAGAAAAGTATCACCTTGAGTTTTGAGGGAATTGATGTGAGACACACTATTTGTAGACTTGGTGGGAGGAGAGACAGAAAGACATAAGAAATTGGGTGGGCATACTATTCCACATACATAAGCATGCTTCCTTCTCATTGAGCATTCTAAGCTCCACTCATCCTTAGAGATGTTGCGCTTGGATATTCCTTCTGTGTAAGTCATTTTTTCCCAGAAATAGTCACATGAGGAATGCCCTCATTTCTTTCAGGTCTATGTTCAAATGTAATTATGTTTGAGAAGGCGTTCATTATCACTTTCAGTAAAGTAACACCTTAAATGTCACTCTTTATATCCTTGTTTTTTACTTGTCTCTTCTATTAAAACAGTCCCTCATAGCCACACTGATGAATATCTTGCATATCACCATAGAACCTTCATCTGGCAATGGATGGAGATGGACACAGAAATCCACATTGAGCACTGGATTGAGCTCCCAAGGCCCAGATGAAGAGCAGGAGGGAGAACATAAACAAGGAAGTCAGGACCGTGAGGGGTGCGTCCACCCACGGAGATGGTGTGACTGATCTAAGGGGAGCTCACCAAGGCCAGCTGGACTGGGTCTGAATGAGCATGTGATCAAACCAGACTCTCTGAATGTGGCTGACAAAGAGGGCGGACTGAGAAGCCAATGATAATGTCACAGAATTTTGATTCTACTCCATGTACTGGCTTTTTGGAAGCCTAGTCTGTTTGGATGCTCCGCTTCCTAGACCTGAATGGGGGCGGGGAGGCTTGGACTTCCCACAGGACAGGGCATCCTGACTTCTCTTAGGACCTGAGAGCGAGGGGAGGGGGGAGTGGGAGAAGTGGGAGGGAAATGGGAGGATGGGAGGAGGTGGAAATTTTTAATAAATAAATAGTCATTCCATGAGTACAGAGCTCAGTACCTTGAAAATTACATAATACATAGTAGAAGCTTAATAAATACCTGTGGCAAAATCAACTAATAAGTCAGCATATATATGGGAAGGTAAATCTAAGATGATATCAAGGCAAAGTTACCAATAACTATTAAAACATGGCTACCATTCTTGCATTCTGTTTAAAATTCAGACAGCTAGTCAGGAGGGGGTGGTGCAGGCCTTTAATCTCAGCACTTGGGAGACAGAGGTAGGTGGATCTCTGTGAGTTCAAGGTTAGCCTGGTCTACAAGAGCTAGTTCCAAGACAGGCTTCAAAGCTACAGAGAAACCCTGTCTCAAATAAAAAAAATCAGAGAGTGAATCCAAGTTTTCCTCTTATTGTTCTAATTTCTACATAGAACAGTTGAATTGTTTTAGAGTCGTTACACACACACTAAAGTCTTCTGGCTTAGTCACTATAGATGACCTTATGCTTCAGGTAATTTGGTATCCTTTCTCATTTCCAGACAAGATCATCCAAGGATTACAAATGCCAGTCGCTGAAAGAAGGACCCACTGCATCATTACTCTCCCAGAACTAATTATACGGAAGTGCTTATTGGTACATCAAATTGTTTACCTAAAACCATCTGAGTCACAAAACTTTTCTTCAAAGAATTCCCATAATTTCTCCTGAGCTATCAAACAGGATATTGGCTCCTCCTGAGAGCATTGTGAACTCTCAAGGGCTCTCTGTTCATATACAAAATTCCCAGCACGTACTTGTCAATTAAGCAGGAGTCATGTGGGTGACCTCTAGCAAGCCTCCGTTATTTCAGTTCATATTCTATTGCCCCTTACAATGCCTGCTTCGTATTTAAAACGTTTGCTAAAAAGGAAGAGAAGTAAGGAAGAAAAAAGAAAGCAGGGAAAGAAACAGAAAGAGAAAATAGAAGAATGAGGGACAGGAGGAAGGAAGGCCGAAGGGAGAGAATGACAAAATGAGGTGTGGGGAGGAAGAGGAACCGTGTGTCTGTAGATAAGGACCATGCTGCCAGCTGAGGTCTTCTCCTGCAGCAACAGAGCCATTCCTGGGACAATGACATGGAAGGTCTTCCGTCACAGGTACTACTCAAGACAGTTGTTGCTGTGCTTCCCTCAACCTTCCTGCAGACGTTCATACTCTAGAGTCCTCACAAACCAGGACACCAGGTCACTGATTCCCAAACTTGAGCCTGCTTCTAATCCCATGCCAGGCCTGGGTAAACACACCAGTTTCCCATTCCTCAGGACTTGGGAGAGGGGCCAGAAAATTGCTTTCTAAAAGGTTCTCTCGCGAGGCCCACAGTTTACAACCATTTTCCTAGACATTTCTTGGAGCCAGGTGAGTTTGGAACAAAATATTTGTATCTAACACATTTCTCTGAAACTGTCTTCAGAGTGTACGCTACTTTTCCTCTCCAGCCTTGACAATCACCGTTCTAACACGTCACTCGCCCACTGACTTTAAAATTAGAACATGGAAGCAAGCAGATCACTGTGCTTGCCTCAAAGAAGAAAATAAAGAAGAGTCCAGTCAGTCTGAAACTTTTTGTTTACTGAGGTAAAACAATGGCTTCAGTCATCGAAATACTAGCCGAGAGAGGACCATAACCTGTAAATGGTTCACAAGTCAGTAAAAAGAAACCCACACAGAGAACACAGGCAGCTTTCAAAGCCTGTGTTCCTGGGTCCGAATCAGAATTCAGAAATGCCACCACACAACACCTAGTGGAGTGAGCAAGAATACGTATTTTTTTAGAGCTGTTTTCGGGCACGCCTATTATTTAGAGAGCCACACTGGGCCACAGCAGCTTTCTGAAAGGAGCTTCGAGCTCTGTCTGGCCACTATAAACTGGGGCCACTTGTATCACTGCTTTTTCCATGAGGAATTTAAGGGGTGTGAGTGCATCCTTTCCAACCCTGCATTCCACATGTGACAAAACTGATCCAGCTGTTTGTCGGAAAGAAATTCCTTGCTGTCCTTAAAAATTAAAAAGCAAGTGGATATCCGTTCTCCAGGGGCAAGCCTCCAGCTGGAGCCTGGTAGAGGCAGTTGCGAAACAGCTTGCTCCGAAGGGCATCTGCTCTTGAATTCTTACCTCGCCATAAGGGGGTTAGCCCCATCTTGCTTTTTGAAATGGCAGATTCTGGATGCAAGGTGCTGGCTTGGCCCAAAGCTCTTGAGAAGTGTTCATCCACTACTGACCCAATGTCTCCCTGGAAATAAGTGAAAAGGACACAGCGAGAGTTAAGGTACTCCATCTCGGCAGGCTGGTCTTTCTCCTCCTCCTCATCCTCATCCTCCTCCTCCTCATCCTCCTCTTGTTTGCTGGGAAGCGTGACTTCCAGAGAGTCCTGCATCTTGCTGTATACCGCTAACTTCTTCTGGGACAGAATAAACAAAACATAGTATCAAAGACAGTCTGTGGAAAAGCGTTAACTAGTTAACTTTTCACTTTTAAAAAAGAATCTAAATATTAACATATGTTTGCAAACTGATTCTCTGTCATCTGCTGTATCTCATCTCCCCCCCCCCCCCCCCCCCCCGCAAACCAGTTGCCTCCCTCCCACACTAAGAAAAAGTCTGTTATTCCAAATTTGGCAAAGAAAGGGGATTATTATCAAATTGTATCATTTCAGCATGTCAGGCAGCTTTTTCCTTTTTTATTTTTATTTTTTGCTTTTGCTTTTGTTTCAAACTCAGCTATAATAAATGAATGACTTTAAAAAACAGTGACAGATTCCTTCCAGACGTTTTAATGCTCAATTTTTATTTACATTTAAAGATTTAATGTACGGTAACATTCTACTTTAGGGCAGTAGAGAAGACATGAGAACGAACTGTCCAGGACAGGGTGGAGAAGAAAAAAAAATCTTTTCATAAATGAAATAAACTAAAATCAAAACAGGAATGCACCATCTTATAAAAGGATTTGGCAGATGGACTGAACTCATTTCTCAGAAATCAAACTGAAATGACGGAATAAGTCTGTGTGAAGATCCATTTTACACGGACCATGTTTTTCATATGTTCCACTCACCACTGTTATCATAGGGGGAGAAAGAGTTTATTGTGGCTTACTGAAAATAAAACAAAATACTTGCAAGAATTAACTCTTCAAATAAAAAGGAGCAGAGTTTGATATCTTTGAATATTTCAACATTTGGTCACGCCTACAGTATAATCACTAATATATATTATCCAAGAACCTTTCCTAAAGCCTCACATATATGACCTGAGTTGATTTTTACATTCCTATTACATGGTTAGTGTTGCTGTGTGCATCTTAAAGAAAGTAAGGAACAGAGAAGTTAAGTAAGCTGCCAACAGTCATAAATTATATAATTGACAAAGACAACGCATAATAAAGTAAGCAGCTGTAGATGTACGTGACAATCATATTTGTAGGGAGGGAAACAGTATCTACTATAGCAAAAAGGTCCCCAGGTAGTTATGATCAATATTGTTCTTCTAAATGGGAATTTGGTAGATAGTTATTATTCTTCTCATACCTGCCTGTCATTCTTTCCTAACATTTTCACTGCACGTGGATGATCTAACAATTACCAACAACTTCACTGTAAACGATGCCTAAGTATACACTCCTGGTGGCCACATAAACATTTCATATGCACAACCTATGGCAAAAGTCAATACCTTATCCTATCATTCTTCTTATTTCTGGGGAATTTATGCGTATTGGCAAAATGAGCATGAATAGCAAAAGCAGATAATTCCAGAACCCTCAGTAGTTTCGCGTGTGTTGGCAACATATAACAGATTGTATGTTTCTCATGTGATCACTAGTTTGGAAACCAATAACCACCAATAGGAAGTGCATCTTCAATTATTCAATCATTTTCTTCTAACAACAAATATATTGCTCTTGTTCCAGGTGGTTTCTGAAATGGGTACATAATGAGGGGCTAATCATTATTTGGGAAATACTAATTAAAGATATACGTAGCATTTTGATTTAAAATTCACATCAGTGTGGTTTGTATTTTCCTATGAGTAGATAATTTATTCCATGTGAATACGTATGTCTTATTGATGAATAAGTAGCTGTAATGCTGTCTGGTTATATTCCTTATAATCTGGTTTGTTCAAATATGACTTCAAAAGTAAAACATTACGATAGGTTATGCAAATGCAGAAATTTAGTTAAATGACTTCCAGTTTCACATTTCATTATAAAATTAAACAAATGCTATGATTTATCCGATCAAATCACAGCGCTATTTTTCTGGAGGTATGCACATTTACTGAAAACCTACATGGTGATAGCTACGCATAACTCTGTCCTGGCTAGGCTGGCTTATTTGGAAGACCACTTTTAAAGGAAATGAAAACTGATGCACAGAGCAGTTTCTCAGCTCAGAGATTTCACTGTCCTCCACGGAACTGACCAACTTCGCCTGTCAGTCTCCTTCACAGTCTCAGTTTGTGAGTGTGTGCTTTGCACACACCTCTCCCATGTCTTTTTTTAAAAGTTATGTTAACTACCCAAGTAAAGGAAAGGAATTGCTTCACTGCTAGTTTACCAGCAATTACCTCTTAAATGAATTAAATTAAATTCAAGCAAAATATTGAAAACTATGAAATGACATAAACAAAACAATGCTTTGTGGTAAGTGATAGCAATCAGAAAGCATGTCCAGATCAACTGTTAGCAGCTGGATTTAAACTATAGCTTTTCAATCTAAGGTTACAGAACTCTGTAAATGCTGCATAATTCAGGGGAGCTTTTTCTACCAGCTAGGGAATGGCTAACTACAAATAAATTAATATTTAAAATCCAGTACTTATCCATAGACCATGCAGTAAGAAGTAAACTAAGTCTTATGTCAAAAGAACCTTCAATAGTCTAATTTGTCAAAACCATTCTTTTATTGGTACATTCATTAATCCATTCTCTCCATTTTTATATTTCATACATAAACAACATGTCTCTACTTATATAACCATGCATGACAAAATATCCCCTTTTGACACTGTGGATACTTGTAGCTCAATCAAAAGTGAGCTTACAGTCTACCAACCACAGGGCACACAAATGTTTATTATTCTACTTGGACTTCCTCTCCATATTTTGCTCAAATTTTCATACTCTGTAGAGAAACTACCCAGACATTTTCAACATATATTTAGCCTCAAGATATCCCTGGTTAAAGTAAAAGTTTCAAAATGTCCAAATGGTCTGATGCTTAACAAAACTACCAAGCTTGAGTGTGCATAAGTGCTTTAATAAAAGAGACAGCAGGAAGGGAACAGAAACACATCACTAAAACATCATGCAGCTTTTATCTACCGTCACAGCATCCAGCCTCTCCGACTTGAATACCAACCACTTTCTGACACCAATTCCTTATTCCTTTTCTTAAAACATAGCCCTCACATGCACATTACCTATATCCTATTTGCACTTAGTCTTTATTCTTGTATGCCATTTCTCCTAGTGATACATGTTTTTTTTTGGGGGGGGGAGTATAAATAAATCTTAAGGTTGAGATGAAATCCCAAAGGGTCAGAACATAGATATGCAGAATCAAGATCAAAATGTCACCCAGTTCATATATTTTTCAAAATGCAGTCAGTTCCTAGAATATATCCAAGTATCTATTAAGTATCTGTACTCTTCTTACAAGATTGTGAAGAATTGTTAGAACGAGTTGTGGCTAGAGAGATGGTTCAGTGAGTAAACATTTGCCAAGCAAGCCTGAAAAGCTGCATTCAGATTCCCAGTACCCATGTAAAAGATGGATAGGCTTAGTAACCCACCTATAATCCCAGCACCAGGGAGGCAGTAACAGAAGATCATGGAGCAAGCTGGCTGGCCTAGGGCTACCAGACACCAAATACATGAGCCCTGGTTCAGGCAATAGCTCCTACCTCACCATTTAGGTGAGGGGAAAATGGAGGAAGACATGCAAATTCAACATCTGGCCTCCACATTCACTTGCACATACATGCAAACACCCACTTACACACATGTATATCAACAATCATGCTAACATACATACACATGCACATTTGTATAACACACGCACACTACAAGTTAGTATAGGTAATACACAAGTGTTTCAGTGCCATCACACAGTAGACGCCACTTTCCCCAGGTAATAAGATTCCAGTTTGGTGAAACAATGAAGGAGTTAGAAGCCAGAGTTGATGTCCGCTTACAAAGAAGAAGGGTAGAAAAGGGAAGGAAAGTTGGCTTAGGCAGTGTAAACCCTAGTGATCACCTCAGAGCCTGCCATCAGGCACACAGAAACAAACTTCAACAGGAATGTGCAGGGGAAGGATTTTGTCTGACAGGAGAAAGACTTCCAGGTCAGGAGCCAAATACCACTAAGTCCCCAAGGCTTAAGCCACAAAATGCCAAGTGCTTATTGTGCCTGTGTGGAAAGTTTCTTCCTAAGGAAACAAAACTATTTTAATGAATCACTGAAATCACTGGATATTTAGAAAAGGGGTTGGAAAATAAAATTCTATTGACTATGTCCTTTAAGTGAAGTGTTTTGTGTTTTAAAAGAAAGAAGATTAGAATCTATAGAAAGAAACACTTGTCTATTTCCAAAGCATTAACTTCATAAGACTAACCCACTGATCTTTTATCATTTTTACAAATTTACTTCTAAGACAGATCTTTAAATATATCTCAGAGATTTGTTGAAACACCGGGGAAAATGTGGCTTGATTGGTTTAAAGAAAATATGCCACAGAACTTTTCTATCTCTATCAAAATTTTCAAGCAAGATTTATTCATTTGTGTGTCTAAGTGTGTGCATGTATGTGTTTGTTTGTATGTGTATGTATTCTCATGAATGTGTGCCATAAAGTGACAATGTAGGTACCTTTAGATGCTAAGCTATCTCATGCCCCATCTAGCTTTTGTTTTACTTAGTTTCTCGATGTGCAAATATTTCCCAGATTACTCACAATTTACAAATACAAAAACTTCTTTCCACAGCTAGAATCGCCTGACTAGTAAAGATCATGGGGTCAGAATCAATTTCTGTCTGTCTATACAGCACGTTCTGAGAAATCATGCCAGTATTTCTATAAGATAGTTATTCTGACTGAAAAAACAAATAGAAGCCAATGTTGACGACAATAGCCTACAGTTTTGTTTTGTTTGTTTTTTTGCAACATCAAGAAACTAGAATTAAAAACATCAGTAAGCTAGAGATGTAACTAGAGCATCTGCCTAGGATTCAGGATACCCTAAGTTTCATTCCTGATACCAGAAAGGAAAAATAATTTTAACTGAAAAACGAAAATATATCAGAGATATAGTTACTAAATAATACAATGACTTTAATATATATTTTTTCTAGATGACAATTAATGTCTATTTTTATATAGATCATCTCTTAGGATAGATTTATGCTACACTTGTTTCCAATTTTTCTGGAAATCCTATTTTGGAAATATGAACAGAGTCAGCCAATAAGGAACTGTCAGTCATACTTCAGGATTCTGTGTTTGTTGTATTTGCTTATTTTCTTTTTCAATTATTTTCTTCATAGCAGGAAAGAACAATCCAAAAATATTATTATTCAACCTGATAGAAGTTGACTCCAAAGCCCCAAATAAATCTAGCCATTATCAAAAATCTAACCTACCCACTCTAAAAATGAAAATTTTCTAGTTTTTACGATGTTCAAAAAAATGTGCCACAGGCTTAGAAGCAATTTCAAAATTTGCATTCCCAAAATATTTTAAACTGTGATCACATCATTAGGGAATGTGTTCTTTCTCAGAGCAACTACTTTGAATGAAGGAAGATTCCGATGTAAAATTTCGGCTATATTTGTACAAACTTTTAACTAGGCTTAAGATATAATCTCTATTACAATTATTGTCATTCATTCGTTCGTTCATTCATCCTTACATTGTGTCAGTAACTTTGCAAACACTTCGCTATGTTGGTGCCAGAGCTGAATCTGATCACATAGTTGGAAAAGCCTTGCTAGCAAAGCAATAGAAACTGTCACTGTAGTTTATCCCTGTGGTAAACTGTATTATTTTTGCAAGTATCTAGTATTCTACAATTTGAAAATAAGACAAGCAAAGTAGCAACATTAAGCTAGCTATGAATTGTTTTCAGCTTTCTATGGAGGTTCACTTAGCAAAACAATGCTAGAAACCAAAAGGACAAAGATGACTTGACCAACAGTAATTCCAGAAGTCTGAGCAAGTAATCGAACCTGAGGAACCTTAGCTGCCACTATGAAGATGGGGAATTCTGACTTGATTAGTCTATAGGTCTCATAATAAACACATGTGCATATAATTAGAATGTATATTCTAATCAGCAGCATGTTGAATCTTTACAAAATATTCACACTTGTTTTTTTTTTTTTTCTATATTGGCTACCTCTTCTGATTTTACAGGATACTAGTCAAAACACAAAATCTAAAAACCATGCAAACCTCATTTATTTCCAGCTGTCACCTAGCTCAGTTCCCAGGAATTAGCAATGGTGCTTCTTTTATCTACAGTCACATAAACAAGAAAAGAATACATCTTGGTAGCCCTCCTCCAACTCTCAAGGAAAAGTGATCTGGAATTCACACACACACACACACACACACACACACACACACACACACACACACACACACAAAATGATATAGATGGAAGAAGAAAGACACCTGTTGAGTTTGGGACATCGTCTCTTTCTGTTACTTTTGGGAAACAGGTGGAAAATCGTTGAGTTTCCCCTATTCAGACTATACTGGTAAATTACTGGCATAGATCTAGAATGCACTGAACTATCCACAAATAAGGCATTATGAGTTTATCTACCAACAGCTGGGTGGGTCTAGTAATTCAAGGCACTTTTTTGGTCTGCCTAAATGAGTCGCCAAAGCACAAAACCAGCTGTTTAAAGAGGTGTGCTTTGAAAAATTCAGAACACAGTCATGTCCCAGATGACTGCCTTCGCTGGATATCATCTACTACAGAGTTCTAGTTTTTGAAATGACAATACTAAGAATCGTCTTCTAGAGACAATACTTTTTTTTATTAACTCTATTTCTGGTTGTATGCATTCTGGGATTTAAAAATCAAAAAACTCATTAGAAACAGGCCCCATGGGGATGAGATTCAGCTGGGCAACACAGTTTGGAATGACAGTCCTCTACCTGACAATTTTACTTCGGGGCCTGCCCGAGGCATCACGTGCATAATTGCTTTGGTCTCTTGGTAAATTCTCTTTGCACAGATGGTCCGACAGGGTTAGTTTAGTGTCTCACCTGCAGCACTGGCAAGAGATGTGAAGCAAAGGAGCATGGCTCCCTCTCTGAACACCACTTCTTTTGATGGGAATCCTTCCCGCACCACTTAAAGCTTTGTGGAGAATCTACCAAACTCTGGGTGAAGTGGTGCTTCTTGCATATTGGGCAAATATGTTTTTATTAGATTTCTAGCAATACCTAGTAGTTGACTTCTAGGTGAATACATCCTCAGTGTATGCAACTTTGTGGCTTTCCATCCCACCTTCTCCGGTGTCTCTGTAATCTCCATTCTGAATCATTTTGCTCTGTCAATACTTTGGTTACTTTAAAGCTTAATTATTTCTCTCTCTCTGACTTCTTTTTGCTGAGAAATTACTAGGAACATGAAACTCCAGACAACTTAAGCTTTTAAGGCTTTGCTGTCAAGTTAATTTGTGTATCATGGAATTATAGAGGCTGCTCTTTTTCAAAGAAGTCATGTATAAATCCTTACAAATATACTTAAGTCCTTGCTTACAGTTACAAAAAAAAAAAATAAATAAATCCTAAGCCTTAAATAATTTGACTGTGAAATGAAGCTATTTAGGTTAAAATTGAATTCTTACCTCTGAATGAATCTATTGCTATGTTTGATTGCCAATAAAATGGAGGCACATTAACATGATAGTTAATGCCACTGGTTGCATTTTATTTTAAATAAACCAACGTTCCTTTGTTAAGTGGGTACACAATTTCTTTATAAAGTATGTAACATGGAGAGGAAAACTTATTAGCAAAATACAATGGTTTGCAAAAAGGCTTTGACATTTCTGAACTTTAAAAAGTACACTACCAAGGACTGGGAAAGAATATCAAGCTCCAAGGCCAAAGAATCCACTGCATATTCATCTTCTTTATCAAAAAGTTGATTGGGGCACTAAAGACAAAAAATTAACCTGTTGTGCAATAAGAGGAGAAATGCATGGGAAATTTCATGACATGGTAGGAGGATGTTACTCTAGGAAATGAGATCTACTGGTCCTGACTCTGTTACCAACGAGCATGGAAATTTTAGCTTGGAATTCCAACCCTAAGGGCCTGAATTTTCCCATTTACAATATGCTCCCCACCCTCTAGGAATTTTTCCATGTGAGAAACAGAATCTCAGAGTTATTTTGTAACTTAACCAAGGTGGCAGAAGACAGACAATGAGTTTGAGAACCTCCTTTCAAACATTACTGCAGTTTTGGCTCCCAAAGAAACTGTTTTCTTTTTTTACAGAGATGTCCTATGAGCATTTTTACCCAGCTGCTATCCTTGAAGAAAAGAGAGTAAATGTGTTCTAACTTACAGGAAGCTGAAAATGACCATTTTAAAAAAATCTATATAAAGGTGGAAATTCATCTACTGCTCTCTGTGTTTGTCATTTCTTCTGAAAGCCAGACTTTAAGGGTAGCCTGATTTAGCATTCTTAATATGGGAGAGGATTTAGGCAACAGACTGTCTGCCTTAAGATGAGAAGTCCACTGAGTATGAAGGGAATCTATGATTTCAGATCGTTGCCCTCGATTTTGCCTGACACGTATTTCGAAACTTTGTGCTGTTTCCTACTGTCACTGCTAGAATACAAGCACATTCCTTTCTGCTCACGTTTTGCAGTGTCATCAGCCTGAGAGCATGTGCTTAGTCTGAGTCAAGGCTTCTCCCAGGGAGATATGGAGGAGGGCTGTCTGGAGGCTATGGAGAGATGGTTAGGCTGGGGCTAGGCTGCTCAGAATCGCTCACAAAGTTCCGGCTCTGTAAAGTTCACCGGACTCAAGTCCAGCACACAGTTTCTAGGAATTAATCCCAAGGATCATACATTTAATCCTCAGACATCTGCAGATGGGCTGGGTTGGTTTAACTGGAGTAAGACACTGTAGGGCAGCAGATATATGCAGATTACTAGGCTTTTAAAACCCTCAACTCCTACCTACCTACACCTACAATGGATTCAATCAAAAAACCTAAACTTAAAGCTTTCCGATTTAGAGGGAAAGACGGTAATTCATATGGATTGAAAATAAATTTCTTTCACTTATAAAAGGAGTTTTCAGAAAGGGGAAATCTACCGAGCTCAAGATCAATCACAGCGAACTATTTTGATATACTAATGAGGTAGGGTGTGTGTAGTTTAGTGGTCTACTGCTTGCACAGCACAGATGAGACTCTACATTTGATTCCCTTTCCTTCCAGAAAGGAGTAAAAACCAACATACAAGAACTTTAGATACCCAGTTTTGACAAGAGAGAGCAACTAAGGGATACATAAAGGCAATTCGGTACACAAGTAGCATAAAATATCAACATCCTCATTCCCAACACTCACTTCATGAATGACCATTATGTTTCATAGATTACACTGTCATTTTTTCCTGTTTCTTTTTCCTCCTCAATGAATCAAGCATTGTTTGTGTTTGTGTTTGTTTTGTTTTGTTTTTGTTTTGTTTTGTTTTAACGCAGTAAGAGTTGTAGTCCTCATTTTTGTCTCCCAAGCAAGATGCTATTAGGGGTCAAATCCCAAGTACGGAGAAAACAACCTTCATGGATAATCATGATAAAACCTTATGGAATGCAAAAACAACTAAAATATGTATTCTCAGATGACTGCATTAGAGCCAAGTCAATATTAGTCCCACTTCACCCACGCACTGCGTAGTCTAAAAATGTTGTCAGGCTGATAAGAATTTCCTGACTTATTCTTTCTTCCAATAGAAAATATAGGTCATCAAAATAAACTCTGACAGCGAAAGAACAGTAGCGACACCGTCGGCTCTCTGGTCCATTAGCCAATCAGAGCAAGTAGTTTGCTTGCTGGAGAAAAATTTAAAGATCAAATAAGCCAAATAGCCAAAGAATTATGAATGTTCCCCTATACACCTCTCAACTAAACCCTTCCAGTAAACTCAGCAAACGTCTACTTAAAAGAGAAGTTCAGACTATAGCAGAAGCCGGGCATTGTGTGACTTCTTAACGCAGACAGTTTAGACTCTTCTGGTGTTTTATTTTTAATTCATTTGTCAACTTGTAGATAGTTTTACCAAAAAGATGGAATTTGGGGTTGAAACTTAAGGCTATCACAAAATAAGACAAGGTGCTTGGAGCTGGTTCTCAGGGAAAACTAGCTTTCAATTTGTCTAAAACAGCCTTTGATTTTTTTTTCCCCCCCGGAAAGTGTATTATAATGCTGACCTCTACTATAGACTCCTATTTTAGTGGAATTTGTTTTATAATTTCATCAGAGGCAACCTTATTCACAACTTCTACTATTCCTGACTTTTTCAGAAGAGAAAGTTATCTTCCTGAATATTTAAAAACATCTCGGTCTGTTGCTCATCCACATTCCAACTGATAATTGAAGGCCTCTACTGCCTCAACGATGGAGCAATGGCTGTTAGTAATACCCAAAGTCTCTTGGCCTCCCTTGAATCTACAATAGCACTATTTTGTTTATGTCAAAGGAAATGTGAGCAGCCCCAATGTTTTCATTTGTCACCCGTGACCACAAAATAATAATAAAAAATGCTTATCCATCTCTCCCATCAAAGATCATTTTGTTTTGAACTGGTAAAGTTGTCAAATGTTAAATAAATTAATTAATTAATATTAGCAAGAAAGTGGGCTCTTCTTGCATGTCCTCTGTTGCTCTTCATTAAGATGGACTGTTTAGCGGTCAGTCCCGAATTTGTGCCCTTTCCGAGTTAGCTGAATTTGACAGCCACTACATTTTAAACATAGAGTAATAGTCTCTCTCTCAACAAGTAGCCCTGTACATGTAGAAAAGGGACAGAGGCAAAGGAAAACTAGGAATTCAAAGGTCAGATTCCTCCATTGGCCAAACCCTGAAGGCCAGAATAAAACAAACAGTCCCTAAGAAATGAAAACAAGTCAATAAATTCTGTAAATCCTTATTTTTCTAACTATATCTAGCTTATTTTTAAGTCTGAATGAAATTAGCCTACTCTAATCCCTGTAGTCCAGGAAGGCCTCTGTTTCAGTACAGTACCTGGCCACACACACACACACACAAGCACACACACACACACACACACACACACACACACGGTTTACTGTTCTTAGGGTAGTGCTAACTAAATTTTGGTGTGCTTGCTATGTGGCAGAAGAATAGCACTCAAGGTTCCCTGGTGTCACGTTTTCCAGTGTCTACTCTTTCTTATCATCTCTTAGATGCCAGGTCCTTTTTACTGATAATTTAAATGCCCTCTCTGGGTGAAGCCCGGGAATGCGGATTCTCAAAGCTACCTCTGGACCGAGAAACACAGGTCCGGTCCGCTGACGGACACCAACAAGCCCCGTGCTTTGTTGGGGAATGAATGAAGAGCCTTTTGGGCAACCACGTCATCTAAATCACAGTCCCGGTGAGAAACGCAACGGATAAATTCTAGAAACACTCAGTGTGTCTTCTATCAGACCAGAGATCCACCCTAAAAGTCTCAGAAAGAAAATTTCATGAGCTCACTGTTCAGGTAACTTCTGCTACCTTAGCAGTACACTTCCCCCTTTCCCAGAAAACAAAGTAGTCGGGTTAAAAGTTTACTCACGCAGTCCTAAAACAGATGCCTTTGGTGAGTTTCAAAGAACTGAGTCCTAAGGACCAGATCAGCTAGGAGCGACAGCCTCTGAGTCCAGGTGACACAGCTCAAAGAAGCCCCCGGCCAGGTAATGCCCCTCCAGGCATCCTGGCCCTGCCACCCGCAGGTCTGCCCTGCTATCTCTTTTCTTTTTGTGGCTCCCCGCAGGTCCCAGAGCATCCTCCGAGCCTCGGGTCCCGGCGGGACAGGGCTAAAGCCCCACACCGATACCGGGTGCCCCTCGTCCCCGCCCCCGGGAGGCTGCCCGGCCGGTGACTCACCTGCTGGCCAGGTTGGGGCGCCGGATGATAGCAGGCTGTGGGGCAGGTTGCAGCTGCCACGGGGTTGGGCAGATACTGGGGCGCTCCATACGGCTGGGGGTGATACATCACCTCCGCACAACTCATGGCAGCGGGGCCAGCGGCGGCCCCGGAGTCGCCGCGGTTCTGCGCGCTGGCGCGAGGGGCGCCACCGCCACCGCCGCCGCAGTTGCTGTCCGCGTCGCTGCTCCTGCTGCTGCTGCTGCTGTGAAGGCGGGTCCTCGGCGGCCTCGGGCTCCACGCCGGGAGCGAGCTCGGGAGGGGTTGGCAATCAGCGGCGGCCCATGCGCGGGCACCTTCATTTTCAGCCCCTCCGGGTGCCCCCTCCACTTGCGCTTATATAGCGACGCGACCACGCTGCCGCCCGCCCCGCGGCAGGAGCATGACAGCGTTGGACTCAGTCTCTGGCGGCGGCACCAGTGGCAGCAGCAAGTACCGCAGCGCCAGCCACAGCCGCAGCAGCAGCCGAGCCACGGCTCGAGCTGCCCCAGGAGCCCGGCGATGCTTTGCATACACACAATGCACGCCCGGGGCTCGTCCTATCACCAGCGCGGGTGGCTGGGCGAGGACCGGGAGGCGGGGGAAGGAGAGCCGGAATGTGGGGAGGCGGGGAGCTTCCCTCCCCAACTCTCAGGAGCAGTTTATCAGCAAAGTTCCACCAACTCCAGTCCACAGCGGGCGAGTCGCCCAGCAGGGGGACCCTGGGGAGGGCAGCAGCGGATTGGAGCGAAGTTTGCTGCCCTCTCCGCCTCCCGGCGAGCGATGATGGTGGGAGGAGATTGGTATGCGAGAGGCTCCGCGCCCACAAAACTCTGCGGGTCCCCACCCAGTCTCGGTCACCTGGCTGGGCCAGGGTTGCCCAAGTCCTAGGAACTTTTTCACGGAGCATCAAGTCCGACGCTGATTGAACAAGATCAAAGAAAGGTCAAGGGTAAAGAGAGTTATAAAGCAGACCAGGGTCAAAATACAGAATTGGTTCCTACGTTAAAAAAAAAAAAACCGAAGTGAAAGTTAGCATTGCCTCGAGTGCCCACAAGCCAACAAAGCGTAATTCCCTTGCCTCATCTTCACTTGAAAGGCATATCTTGGTGGCTTGTCATCATGACAGGATGTGTGTCCTTTTCTGGCATTTACCGACTGGCTTGCATGCAGCAAGAGAATAATTGGTGACTTATTTGACTGCGATTTAAAGGTGTTTGTGTGCAAATGGATTAAACCTTGCAAAAACGGAATAAAAACTCCATTTTTCAGAATAATATTATACTCCAGTATAATCATAAAATCTAACTCAATCTATCCCTCTCTAGCAAACGGAACATTTTGTAAGAGAGACCAAAAGGCATAGTCTTTTTTAAAAGGAACTGTCCCATTGGGTGTCAAATGCATTAACGTTGTCATCAAGTAAAACACACACACACACACACACACACACACACACACACACGCACGCACAGAGAGAGACACCAAACCTACACTCTGAAGCCATTATACCCCGCCAACACCACCTCTGTATCTCTGTATCTCGTACAGTTACTTAAAGAGGTGACACGTGCAATTATTTGTGTGCACATAGCTGTACCACACACACACTCACACAAACTATGATTGTGTTTGGTAATTTTACTATCCCAAAACAAGTTTTCTTCATCCACTCATTATTTTATTAACAGAATCTTAAAATACAATTATTAAGAGGCTATGTAGTTTAGACTTCACACTGTGTTTTGTCCAGTAGGAGACTATGCCTATCAAGGAATAACAGAAGAACTTGCTTTATATGTTCATAACTCCTTTGTCCCAACTTGATATGACCCTTTTTCCTGTGATCCCCACTCATTGCTTCTGTCCAAGAAGCTTCACATAGTACAGAGCCATAAAAGCATCCATCTAGCCGGGCGATGGTGGCGCACGCCTTTAATCCCAGCACTCGAGAGGCAGAGACAGGCAGATCTCTGTGAGTTCGAGACCAGCTTGGTCTACAGAGCTAGTTCCAGGACAGGCTCCAAAGCCACAGAGAAACCCTGTCTCAAAAAACCACAAAAACAAAAAAAAGAGCATCCATCTACCCACATCCCAATTTGAGCATCTTTTTCGTGTCTACCATAAAGAGCGAAACTCCTGCCTCCCAGTTGTACTTGGAGTACCATTGAAGCTCCAAACATTTGTCTTCTCAAAGTGCTTCCCCATGGGCTCTAACTTTAGTACATTCTACATTTTACATTCCTTCTAATGTTCTTGCTCTCCTGCTTGTCTCTGTTGCTGGAATCCTTAGTTCATTTAGACCTTCTCATTCAGACTCTCAGATGAACTTCGTTACTGTTTTTCCAGACCCATAGTCAGACATCTTCAGACCTAGTCTTCAGGACCCACATTCCACAGGTGATCCAATGGAGGCCTGAAACTTCTCATAGTTTCAAAAGTATTGTCTCACATTCCATAGTCCCAATTCTATAACCTCCACCTGACTCCTACTTTTGCCACCCTCTCTGCATCCAAACAGATCTCTGAATGGGTGAAACCCTTATTTTAAGAAAGAACATGGCTCTAAAACTCTGCATTTAGATTGGTTGTGATTTTCTGAACTTGTTTCTGGTGTGGGAAGTCCTTCTGTCTATGTGTTGCTTTTATTGGTTAATGAATAAAGAAGCTGCTTTCAGCCAATGGCTTAACAGAATATAGCCAGGCTGGAAGATATATATATATATATATATATATAGAGAGAGAGAGAGAGAGAGAGTAGGTTGAGTCAAGGAACTGCCATGGAGCCACCAAAGGTGAAAGATGCGAGCTGCCAGCTGGAATTTTGCAGCTAGGCCATGAGCCTTGTCGTAAAATATAAAATAATGGAAATGGGTTAATTCTAGATGTAAGAGCTAGCTAACAATATGCTTAATCTATTGGCCAAATAGTATTGCAAATAATATAGTTTTTGTCTGATTATTTCTGGCAAGGGGAGCAGGGAAATGAACTAGTGGTCTCTTACTACAGATTTCCATGTGTGGCAAAATTTCCTTGATGAGGGATAAAGACTGTACTTAACTGTGTATATAAGGACAAAATTTTATAGTTTGTTGCTAGGGATTATTCTGGTTTAGTAAAGTAAGTGTTGTAGATTCTTCTCCAAGAACAATGGGTACATCTACAAAATACTCCTACAACTATAGTTCAGGGAACATTTCAAAAGAAGGAGCGGAAAGATTGTAAGAGTGCGAAGATCAGAGAGTTTGCACCCATAAAGTCTCACCAATATGAATGCCTAAGCAGGAGCTGGGCATGGGTGACTGTATGCTAAAATGGACAAGAAAACTCCACGAGGCTATAAGGCTTCAACCTTACACAAAGAACCATAAGAACCAGAGGAAAGTAGGAGGCAGGAGAGGTGGTTTTCCCCAGAGAAAGCCATACAGAACTGTTGTCCAGTACCAAATGGTTAGTCTTGAAAACATACACACAACTGAAGTTCTATGAACTGAGCAGGTTATTTAGGACCAGATAGATGTGTGTGTGTGTGTGTGTGTGTGTGTGTGTGTGTGTGTGTGTGTGTGTGTGCGCGCGCGCGTGAAATAACAATTAGTGGAAAGAAGAGGCCATGAATTTGAAAGAGACTGGGAAGGGCATATGGGAGATATGGAAGGAGAGGGGAAATGCAGTTGTGTTATAACCTTAAAGTGGGCGAGGGGTGAAAAAGGAGCTTGGTGTCTCCTACTACCATTTCTCTTCTGCGATCAACAGCCATCCACCCCCATCTTCCGCACTTGCTAACTCTTCCTAGTTCTCAAAGGATTCGTATCTTAAAATAGTCAATGTTGAACAGTTTTAACGTCTCCCCATCGTAGCCACAGCTGCTTCAGTGCAAGAACACATGGATCCCAAAAAAATGCAATGGTTGGCTTAATAAGCATCTATTGTATAAGGTATTTAAGACAGAAAAAGAAACTTCAGAATAATTTATAAATTAAAGGGAGATCAGAGGGCACCTGGGAACAGTGAAGATTATGATGTGGAGCATGGCTTCAGATTGTTCAAGTTTTCTCTTATGTGAAAAATAAGAGAAAGTGCTTACATTGTGAGAAATTTTAAGACCAGAGGACCAAGTGACTGAAGTAGAGAAAAAAGCTTGCACTCAAGAGCATCTTCCCCTCAAGGTCAGACATCCTGCCCAGCAATCTGAGCAGCTCCAACTTCTACTTCAATGCCATAGTGTACCTCAGTTGATTAGTTTTTCAAAGTGATATGCTAAATATCTGTTTCTTCTACAGGGCAGCTACGGAAACCGATTGACTCATTTACCCCAAAATGAAAATTTAAAGGTGTTCAGCATGTGTGTTTTCTAATAATATAAAACCAGAATATATTTCAAACTGCTATGCCTTCTGTGTGCTTTAGTATGTGTGGTGGCTTGAATGTTTAGTCAGCAGGGAGGGGGATTATTTGAAAGAATTAGAATTAAGAGATGTGTACTTTTGGGGAAAAGTAAGTCACTGGGATTGGGCTTTGAGATATAAAGTCCGTTGCTGGGTCGAGTAGCTCTATTTGCCTGCAGATCCGAATGTAGCTCTCAGCTACTGCTTCAGCACCATGCCTGCCTTCAGGCTTCCATGCTCCCCACTTTGAGGATAATGGACTAAACCTCAGAAACCATAAGCTCCCAATTAAATACTTTCTTTTTTAAGAGTTGCCATGGTCATGGTGTCTCTTCACAGCAACAGAACACAGACTCAAGACTGTGCTATAAATATTCACCACGGGAAAGAATACTTTTTGGTACTAAAAAAGGCCATTGCTGGATGTGTTTGCCAAATATTCGTACAAGGAAATAACTCTTTGGTGATATTTTATTTCTATTTTCTAGTGATAGCAGAGAAAATTAGTAAAAAAGTAAATTATGTCCAGAATTAGAATCTAGACAAAAAATGGATCAGGAAGTCAGAAAGAGAAATAAGCTGAGCAAAATGGTAGTCTTCACTGGCTTGTTAGTAAAATGAATGAATGAATGAATGAATGAATGAATGAATGGGGTGACTCCGGTTAAGACATTCAAAGTGGCGTTGGTTTATAGCAATCTCCTTCATGGATAAACAAGCCTGTGATCTGATGCAGGTCTTCTAGGGCTAGGAACAGAACTGAGACTGAAAGAGACCGAGAACTCTGAGAGCTTGTGTCATTGGCTTTCCACCGTTGTACACTGACGTGCCTGAATAAATAAAACATTCGTGATTTATATGGCTGTGGACGTTACAGGTGACCACACACATTCAGACATGTTACTTCATGCAAACGCATGAAGGGATAAATACATCTAAATCAGGCTTCTAATATGCTCAGGCCAAAGGCAGGTAGTTTACCGAGATATTCAGAAAAGAGAATTCAGCCTGATAACTGGGGCATAGATTTTCATCACTATTATATAGAGCTGTCGTAATTAGATAAAAAAAAACACAGGATAGAGTGTGATCGTATAGACTTCTAGCTAATCATATTACTAGTTTACTTTTCTGTTTTCTCACCTTCGGTGGACATCACTACCCAGGCTTCTCCTTGAGTTCTGATGAAGCATCCCATCCCACCTATCTGAATCTCCCCAGCCCTTTCATATCCTAGGCACTGCAGTGCTCATAAAGATAAATGACTATAAATGTTTCCAAATTTTCTTATTTGAGGTCCATACACTTTTAAGCTTTATTAAATTTCTAAAATTTTTTTTAGCTGAATCTTATTAAGACATATCCCCAAATAAATTTGAGGAGGAGAGGCAAGCTGTCATGGATTACCTCAATATCTTTTGGGATAAATTAGCATAAAGAGTAGGGGGACATTTTGTCTTAGTAATGACAACCAGCCCTGCCTTGTTTGATACCTCACATTGGTTTGAAATGTGAGCTCCTCTTGCCTTGGTCTCCAGGGTTCCTAATGCCATGCCTAACTAGAGTATGTTATTTTATACAGCAAAGGGCAGCCAAGATTGTAGGAAAATTAGCTTGCTAATGAGGAGGTCCTAAAATAAGATAACCCTGACCATCTGTGTAGAACCCATATAATTACCAGGGGTCTCAAAAGAGGGAGGCAGGGCATAGCAGTTAATATCATATTCATGAAAACTAGGGGAAAAAAACTACATGCAGTTACTGACTTTGAAGGCAGAATGGACTCAAGAACTAAAGATTATAAGTATTCTGCAGAATCTGAAAAGGCAAAGAAATGGACTCCCCTAAAAGCTCCAGAAAGAATGAAGACATTCTGACACCAATGGTAAACAGAAACTCTGGACTTCTAACCTCTGAAATAAAAAATAAAGTATACATTATTTGGTGTTACTATGTTCATAGTAATTGGTTATAGCAGCAATGGAAGAATAATATAATAATCTCATGGGGCAGGAGATGCTTAAAGAAATGGCCATGGATAGGCACAATAAGAAAAAGATTAGTAAGGGGAAGTCTAAGAGTGGTGAAATCGTAATAACAGAAAAATAAAAATTTGTATGCAAAGCAATAAGACTATTTAGTCCATTGTCTTTCATAGCACATGCCTTAAGTGTTCTCAGTAATGTTTAGCAACTAAGACAATTCTCCATTGATTTTTGCTCTTTTTCAAGGATTGCCTCTGTCTTCACTGTTCTCATATCCTTAAAGTTCAGTTTTCTCTTTCTTTATTTCCATTTACTCTTGTATAACATCTCACTACCAAATGTGTAATTGACACATTGAAAAACACAGAGTTCACTGTTTGAATCCCATCTAAATTCATGAATACTGGTATCAAACAGTAATCTATCCTTCAGTTTCTCTTATCTCCATGACAGTTTGCTATCTTACTCTGTTTTCTTACATGTTAGCTAGTCTTCCTCAGTTTTCTGTTATTTACTGCTTTTAAACTTTGCATATTGGATTCCTTAATGTTTCATCCTTTCTCATCTTACTCTACATTCTTATGAGATTTCAGTCATCTTACAACCACCGTTCCACTCACATCACTTACAAAATGCTCTTCATGTCCAGAATATTTCTCCTGGTCAATGACTTGTGAGGATGCATTTTAGATGGTTTCACAAATTAATAGCTAAAACAAGTGAAGGCATACATATTCTAAATTACTATTTTAATTTCTTTTGCATATTACTATTTTATTTTGGATTCTTATTCTGCATTTGTTTTAAATTAACATTGAAACTTTCCTTACGTTCTACAAACAAACTGAATATGTATTTACTATATTCCCACAAGTACAGCACATCATGTAACAGCTAGTATTGAAAAGAATGTCCTGTTGAGTTGATGACTAGTTGAAGCATTTATTCTTGTTAAGAAACCATGTGCTAATTAAATATGCAAATTACAAAATCACACCAGATTTGTAAGATCAAAGGACAATGTAAGAGAACTAAAGGGAAATCCAGGTCCTTTATTTCGATCTTTGATGGTTGTAAATCTATAAATTTTAATGCTATTAAATACAGTATTACTTGTCATTTCCAATACCCTCTTATAACTTAGTGGTCGCAGTAATATTATGAAAGCCTCAGTGTGGATTAATGTGCAGTGTTACCAAAACTAATAGAGTAAACTCTAATTAAGATTGAACATCAAAATATCAGGGTATTTTCCTGTCACAAGTCTATCTTAGAAATTTCTGGAATACGCAAAAGTCTAAACTAAGATCTATCCTAGACCACCTAAAACCTATTTTAAAGGTAATTTTCAGGGCTTTTAAAATGTTCTGAAATGTTGAAAATCCATAAGTCAACCACACAGACCGGTGATTTGAATGAGATTCCAGTGTTTAGAAGATGTCAGAATCAATATGGCCCACCTGCTGTGCTCTGCATTATTCTGGTCTCTTCCTCCTGGTAAAGTTTAATATTTCAGCTTGTAACATTTTAGAACATTTATGCTAGCGTTTCTGAGACAAGCCTTTCTGAAAAGATTCTATTTGTATTCTGAGTTGGACTGGTGTGTTTTGCCTGATGACTTTACCACACTGAAATTCCTTTTTCTTGCTGACTCCTCATGAAATGCTAAAAAAAAGTACAACAGAGGTAGCAGTTCTTACTTGAAGTCCCATGCTAAAGCTGAATTTCCTCATTAATTAATCCTCAATAATTAAGAAAGGTACTTTTAATTCTTATTGATTTACTTGTTAACTGAAAAGTTAATCTTTAAGTATTTCTGCTTGGCCCAGCAGAAGCATGCAATTACCAACACTGCACACTGCCACTGACACATTTGGGTGTTCAGCCAAAGCTTATGCCCATCCTTCTGTTGTACCTCTGTTTATTACTGAAGCAGCTTCATAAAACACAATTTATCATCTCTGCTAAATATATATATGCATATATATATATATATATAAATTTTATTAGAGTTGAATGATTCCACAGCCCTTTTTGTCTGATATGCTTTGCAGATATTTAGAAATAGAAGAGTCCAAGATGGAAAATAGTATCTGAGATGAATGAATATCAGATACAACTAAGCCTGTGTATGAGAAGGCAAGCAAAGAGTCAGAGATTGGCCATGTGGATTAACCTGATTAAATAGTTTCACAATTAAAAACATTTAAAATAGCAAATCTATCTAATGACTATTTAGGTATCTTCCTTTTTTCATATACTGTCAAAACTTACATGTGAACAAAGATTAGTCTAAACAATCACTTCTTCACTATGTAACAAATCTTTAGTTCCATGCCCACCTTGAGATTGTTGCTTGTTCCTTTAGTAGTAATGACAAATCTAGGCTAATTCAGTGACATTCCTCATGCTGTCTCTGATAAATAGATGTATTCACATGAAGCCTGGGCGGGTATGAGCCTGGTTCTGCTTGTGGAATGGAACAAGGCTAAGTAGGCCAGGGAGGATTAAACCCTTGATCTTGGCATCATTAACACTATGTTCTAACCCATCAGGCTAACTAACCACAGACAAAGACCAATTGAACTAATAAATCGCAGCAGCCAGAGGGATCTGGTTTGAATTTATTTCTCATTTTTAATACATTAGTTTTATAATTCGATTTAAATATTTTAGAGTAAATGAAGCCAAAGGTCTATGCTGCTGTCATTCAGAAGAGAGAAAACAGAGAAAAACTACCGACACAGATTCTTACCAGGCTGTTGGACAAGGTGACACTGGGAGCTGCACTCTGACTTTGCACAGAAGATGTCAGGATAGAACAGAGAGAAAAAGCATAATCTTTAAAAAAAAATGTTAAATAAGCACAAAACAAACTTTGTATTTAGAGAAAACTTTCTAAATTGACTCTGAAATTCAATAACTTTTATGGAAATAAAATAACACTCCTAGCAATTTCCAGATTTTCTTGTGTTTTATAAGAGGAAGTGTGTATGCATCTTCAGATTCTAATTTCACCCCAGCCACTCTCTTCATCCTCAGTATAAAGATAGGACACAGAAAGGAAACTTTAACACCACTGTTGCGATACCTTTGAATACTTGGCAGATATTCAGAACCCTGCCTACTTCCAGTAGCCCATTTAAAGTTGCATTTTCTGTAGCAGAGAATTTTAACCTTGGAAAACAGACTTCCTCTTTGTCATCATAGGCTCTTATGCCTGCACCTTATATTTAAATGCTTGATTGTTTGAAATTAATGTTATTGTTCTTTATGTTGCTCTGATCGTTTCAATTATGATAACTACCTCCCTTATGAAAAGGAAAATTCCATGAGGGAAAAAAATAGAGTTAGATACTTTGTTAGTGACTCGCATGGCGCTACACGTAGGTAAAGATTGTAAACCTGCCAAGTTTCAATTGAATTTACTATGATGTCTAATCTGTGTAATTGTTAATCCATAAATGGTTGTATGATGCTCTTGCCTCAGTCTTTTGGCCAAATAATAGCATGGATGCCAAGCAATTTCTATGTTAACTTTACATGAATTAGATTCAGAATAATTTTAGTCTCTGGTAAGGAAATTTTATAGGACGTTAGATAGATACTTTTTCTTTTCTCTAGAATAATGTCTGCATTCGGATACTTGGGGTAATTATTCTGAATTTTGCTATTCCTTAGGCAGTTACAACAGTAACCTCTTTAATAAAACGCAGTTCAGAGCACAACATAAAGAAAGAACATTTACCAGAATTGTAGGAAGTATACATGAATGATGGTAGTTCATCATTCAGAGGGCAGCATCTTGGTGATGGCAAACTCGAGTTCATGCTGGTGCCACAATAAAGGGCAAGTGCATTTGATTATCTGACTGTCACATTAATATGAGTAAGACAAGGAAACAAAGCAAAAGCCTTAATAATGATGCTTAAAATGAATCATAATTAACCCTTAAAGTACCTACAATAATTCAGGTAAGTCTTAATGTGCTTTGTTAACTCATTTCCACAGTATCTCATTAAATGAAAGCAATAATTATCTCCATTATACAGATTAGAAAATAGAGGCACTGTATAATTTTTCACCATTATCCACTCAGGAAAAGATTTGTTCGACATTATCCACGCAGGAAATCTGTTTTCACATCATCTCTCCTATCCTATATGCACATTTCTTCTAAGGAAGGAAAGAAAAACTGGTGTGTAATTGAGGCTGATCCAGATCATTTCCTAGGGTACAAGAACCCACAAGTTCTTATCTATAACTTTGTCTATTCTTTTCAGCAGACAAAATCAACTCGAAAGTCTGCAGTGGTGTTGGATACTCTAAAGGTCAAGGGACTTTACCAGTGGGACAAGGCAATACCCTGCAATATAACCTCTTGAAATTCCAAAGAGATACACAGTAATTACTCATTTTGCTTACAGATAAGTGGTAAAGTACAATACTTCTCCTACTTCAACATTTGCCTAGTTCTTTTACTTAGAGTATTCAAATATAAATTTCATTTTTTTCTTAAAAACGGATAACTGAAATAATGACATGCTGATGCCAGCTCCATGGAATTAAAGTTTTATAAATTCTTAAAGACTGAACTGCTCGTTTATATTTTTTTTTCCTTGAAGCACACCATGTTCTGTGTGGATAATAACCAATGTATTTTCAAAAACCTAAAAGTAATTTCAGATATTGATAATCAGGTCATAACACTGCAGATATGTTGAGAATATGTGAAACCTAGTGGGAACAGATGGGAGGCAAGAAATGGGGAAGCTATTCTTGGGCAATGTGAGATGTGCTATTAAATATTAATTGTTACTTCAAGGTCCGTAACTATGCAGAAACTGATCATTAACTAAAGCAAAGCTGCTCAAAGTTTGGTCTGTGGTGCTCCCGGATTGTTGTCCTATATGTCAGAAGGAGATAATCTTGGGACTGGTGGCTCAGTGGTTAGGCACACTGACTATTCCTCCAGAGGACCTGCAATCATTTCCTAACACCAAAGGGCAGCTCACAATTGTCTCTAACTCCAGCTCCAAGGGCTGTGACACCTCACACAGACGTACATGACACACATGCAGGAAAAACAATTCGCATAAAATAAAAATCAATTAATCATTAAAAAAGTAGGTAATCGCAGACAGAATTTGGCAAATAAGCATCAAAGTTTTCTAGGTGTTTCTTATGCACACTACAATTTGAGAATCACTGGACTGCAATGTCCCTTATTTATATTTAGAATCATAACGCAGTATCAAATCATTTAATCTAAAGTTTTTGGTTATGCCACTTGATAAATGACCATAAGGCCAAATAAGATGATAACTTAAATCTAGATATTTAAATTAATGTCTTTTATATCAATGGCAAATATTCAGTTGTCAGAATAATATTTATATATTCTCTATTTTAAAGTCTATACTTCCTGAAGACATGTAAAGTAATTTTAGCAAAGTACTAATTACCTCAGCCAACTCAGAATTTTCTCAGTTTAATTGGGTAAACTTAAAGATATAGCGTTAACCAAGACATTGTAGGTTTTCCTTACTCACAGGTCTTCGTAGGTTGCTAGCACTCAGGATCCAGGGTACAGAGGCTCCTATCAATTTTAGAAAGAGCTTCTGCTGGGCGGTGGTGGCACAAGTAATTAATGGCAGCACTTGGGAGGCAGAGGCAGGCGGATCTCTGTAAGTTCAAGGCCAGCCTGGTCTACAAGAGCTAGTTCCAGGACAGCTAGGGCTGTTAAGCAGAGAAACCCTGTTTCAGAGAGAGAGAGAGAGAGTTTTTAATGCTTCTGTTCACCTCCAAGAAGCTGACTGTTCCAAGGGGAAGCCCAGGAGGAGACTATTTCCTAACTCTCTTTAGCATCAAGGCTCTACTTCTGGTCCAAATCCCTCAGAGGAGATACAGATCTTCAGGCCCCAGAGAATTCTTATCTCTTTAAGGTAGAAAAAAAAAAAAGAAAAAGAAAACCTGCTCTTCAAGTAGCCTTCTTTATTGTTCTTTTACGTTTCGAAACTGGGAGCTTGGTGGGTTTATTCTCCAGCTTTCAGCTGTCGCTTTGCCCTGGGGGAGCGGGGGCGAGGCCTGTTTGAAGCCTGGAAGGCCTCAGTAGAGGAGAAGCAACAAGGTGAGATGAAATGGAGAGAGGATAGCATGGGCGAATACAGCAAGCCCCATCCTGGTGACTTCTAATTCTCACTAGGTAAAATGAAGGCCCAGAGGAATTGTCCTCTCTGGAGCTTAAATAATGGGAAAGTAAGGTTATTTTAGTTTCTTTATCTGATACGATGTGAGGTACCAAATTCCATGCATATTGCTATCCTTTACGTGCCATTAAAAACTGACAGGATGATCAGAAGGAAAGGATCAAAATGGCATGGCCATTGTGATGGTTTAATGAGGTCTTCATACTAGAAAATAAAGGCGATAAACTCATAAGCATTTGGAGAGGAAGTGTCAGCTTTCTTTAAGGGTATGGCCCCTGGTAGGTCATTGCTGCTGCAATTGAAGTCCCTTCATCTAAGAACATATGGATAGCACAAATTGGACTTAATAGGTTTACAAAACAAAAAGAAGAAAGAAAGTTTGGTGGGTAGTGAAGCCAGAATGGATCTAGATAGTGTTGGGGAAGAGGGGTAATTATTATCAAGATACATTGTACATAATTCTCAAAGACCTAATATTATTCAATTATAAACACTTATCAAACATGTAGAAAAGCTAGTGGTAATGTTATCATTTGTCCCAATGGAAGGATGGGAATGAAAGGCTTAATATTAAGGAATCAAACTTTAGCTCGTTAAGTAGGGTGGAGATGATGTTGCCATTTTCATTTTACTTCTCTATAGTGCAGCATTTGAAAAGGACGCAGATTTTTTAGTTATCTCTTGAAGAAAAGACACAAGAGATGAGGCTTCTAAGATATCAAACTGTAACATCTGCTCAGGCAATAGGATACATTGCAAAAGAGGAATCCCAAATTCAGGAAACCACAGTGCATTAATAGAAGCTTCAAGCAAGCCTGCATACACACTCTTCCTGGGGAAGACACTACTGTCATATGTATTTTTAAATATGTGTGTGAAAAAGTAGATATAGTGATATTTTATTTGTTTTTTTAATAAATAAAATTTGCCTGAAGATCAGAGTGCAGAGCTAAGCCACTACAGGCCAGGGCACATATTTTTAATCGCAGGATGCAAGGCTACCCTGCTCTACACAAGATTGAATCTGTCTAAAAAGAGGAATAAAACTCACACAGAGGCACTCCCAGCACTCGGGGAATCAGACACCTTTAATCCTAGCACTAGGGAGGTGCAGACAGGTGATATGGTTGGGCAGAGAGAGGCATATAAGGCAGGAGGAGAAAAGAGCTCATTGCAGTCTGAGGTTTGCTGGAGAGCCTTGCCCTCTGCAGTCACACTGAGGATAGAATCATCCCTTTGTTTGTCTGAGCCTTGGTAGAAGTAAGAACTCTCTAGTAGCTTGGATCCTCCTTTGGTTTTCTGATCTTCAGCTTGAACCTCAATATCTGTCTCTGGAGTTTTTTTTTTTTTAATTGTGCCACAAGTCTGTGCACAGAAATATGTCATAGTAAGCATACCCATTCTTTGTAGTAAAAGAAGACACTATCTTCGAAGATTACTTTCTACGTGAACCTTACTGTCGCCTGAAAAAGTTGTACTACTATTATCAGTTAAGGTGTTTATCAGGAAAGAAGAAATACGGGTGACCCATATGGAACTACCTTGAAGTAATGCTATCCACTATGTTTCAAGGTACCGTGGAGTAAGTCCTACCTTCTTCATCACCACATGTTCAATGCCTGGTCCACAGCCCAGTCAGTTAAAAGAAGGGTACCACTTACTGAGGTTGTGCCTTATTCCCAGACTTTAAAACACTACATGTGTTAATTTGTTTAATTCTAGCAACTCTTATGAGATAGGCAGAGGCATCACTTGCATTTTATGTATGAGGACATTGAAGTAAAAAAAGAATTTAGGAACTTATCCAAGACCATAGCATTCATAAGTGATGGGACCAAAATATGCATTTCTTGAGCACATAATTGAGTGAATTGGTTCATGGATAATTACAAACAGAAAGACACATTTGTGAATTTAAATGCATAAGGCTGAAATTAAGAGTTTGACAGGGGCTGGAGTATTGACTCAGAGGTTAAGAACATTTGTTACTCTTGCAGATGACCCAGATTTGATTTCCAGCACCCACATGGTAGCTCGCAATGGTCTGTAACTCCACAAAGACCTGATGTTCTCTTCTGAACTCTATGGGTACCAGGAACACACATAGTACATATGCTCACATGCAGATAAAGCACTCACACACATAAAACAACAAAGTAAATAAATCTAAAAGTAAAAATTTAAAAAGTTTGACTGGTTTGCATTCCATCTAAAAGCAGACTGAGGTCTGAGGTCAACGTATATGTCGTAGCATCTAGTGTGTGTGTGTGTGTAACTTGTGTACATGCTTATTTTTATGTCTATTGCTGCATGTGTTTGCACTTGCATGTTGAGCTCTGAGGTTGGTGTCAAGTGTCTTCTTCAGCTGCTCTCTCAATCTTATGTATTAAGGTGGGGCCTTTAAGTCAAACCCAGTGCCTCGTCGAACTAGCTAGATGGCTAGTGATCTCCTATCTCTGCCTTCTTCTCTCTAGGGTTACCATCAGGTCACAGCACCCAACCAGCATTCACATGGATTCTGAGGACCCAAACTCAGAATCTCATACTCATATAAGAGGCAATTTATCTACTGAGCCATCTCCACAGACTAGGCATGGATTTCTGAAAGAGCTGTCTGCTCAGGGACTCATCAAGAGCATCTATGTTACATCGTACCCAACTCAAGCTTTCAGTGTAAGCTTAATTGGCCTAACTTGGCTAAACTTCATCGTAAGAACTAACTCCCTCTGAAAAAAAAAAGCATTTCATACTTATTGTTCTTAGCAGTATGTTCATTGGCAGAACATTAAAAAAAGTGAAGCTGCCCTGTTTTATTAGCTATGGAATAAATGTACAATGGAAAAACTAGCTCATGACTAAACCAGAAAGAAGTCATTCCTGGGCTCTGTTGCTGTCCCTGGACAAAGCCAGGACTGTAGCTGCACAAAATTCACGCTGCCTTATGTCTTACATTTTGTTTTCAATAAGTGCAGTCTGGTTTCTTGTATTGTATAATCTCCGTATTCATCAAATAATCTATTTTGCCAAGTTTCCAAAAATAAGCTGGCATACACTTAGGTAGAATAAAACTTAAAAAAAATGAATGCTGCTGTATATTAATAGAAAATATATATAGAAAGAGGTGGGGCAGGAAGGAAAACTTCAAAAACTAAAAACAAATGCCTCTACTTACAGTTCTACATGAAGGCAGGGAACCACACTCTCATTTAATGTTTGTTTTGTGTGATCAATCAGTATCTCCTTCATATATATATATATATATATATATATATATATATATATAGAGAGAGAGAAAGAGAGAGAGAGGGAGGGAGGGAGGGAGGGAGGGAGGAAGAGAAGAAAGGAGGGACGGGGTACTTGTTTGCACAGTGTGTAAAGGCTCAGTATATGGCAATGCACAGGCTGAAATAGATGCTCAGGTACATCTTACACATGCCTTTTAAGACAATGCATATCACATTCTCAAACTTCATATTTCCTAAGTTACTCTTGGCTTTATAATCATTGCTTTTAAGTAGTGAATTTTCTTAGCTGAGTTGTGAGGATTTAAGATAGTTTTACATGATTACTATATTTGTTACCAATTATCTTTTCTTTCTTGATTTTATCCCCTTCCACCCCATCCCTTTCTTCCTTCTTTTCTTTTATCTCTTTCCTAAAGCACTCATATTGAACATCTTGAGAGATTAAAATTTTCTTCATGTTCTATGAAAGTATGTTTTCAACTCATATTTCCTCTGGAATTGTGCAGATAGCCTTGGGACACATTTTTGCTCTAGCATTGGGAAGAGTCACATTCTGGAATCTGAATGTTAATGCTGAATTTTCTGCCAGTGTAATCTTCTTTGAATAATTTCAGAAGTGCCTTAGAGTGATTTTTTCCCAAAATCTGCATCTTTAGATTAGGTTAAAAATTTGTAAGTTAGAATTCAGTCTTTTGATTCTTTTTTGACATTTACATACCATTACAGTGATAGAATCTTGCATGGTTATGTCACCTGCACCTTTATAAGAATTAGAAAGACTATTGACATCATTAGACCATAAGAAGGAATCAGTGGATTTCAAGTACCCTGTGTCATAAAGTGTAACAAATACATTTCAGAGAGACATCATTTGATAGTTGATAAATAGATATTGATGATAGATAGATAGATAGATGTAGATTGATCTCACTAAATATGATACATATGTGTATATATGAGCTGAATATCTTGATTTACCTTTTCATGTAATAGTTAGCAAGGCATTATCTGATATTAAAGAATTCTCTCCATGTATAAACAAGCTATATTTGTCTGGATAAAGGAGTCTATATAAATCTCATTGTTGCAAAACTGTAGCTGTCTGGAGGCAATAAAAAAGCATATTTTTCATGTTGTCAGAATGTTAGAATGATTGAGGCTAACAAAACTCTGAGGAAGGGGTTAGTTCATAAACTGTGAGTACAGTAACCTAATAATAAATATTCTTGATTTTCAAATGAAAAACCTGAAGACTAAAGAAACAGACAAAAATTTTCTTTCACCTATAGCTTACTGCTTGTATACAATTAGATATTTTATAGTAGTTTTAGACAAAGTCTAAGCTTTCTCATATTTAGGAAGGGAGAAGAAATATGTAGATGATCCTTAGTATTTTTTCTTTTGATATCAAATCTTGGCTAAAATTACACCATTTCCTACTTCTTTCTCCTTCTTACAACTTTTCCAATTTTGCCATAATTTTCTGTTAAATTCATGATATATATAATCTGTCTAGTGTTGTTTAACATATATAATATGTGTATATATAATGTTTTAGGGGGCTGAATTCCATTTGGTATTGGATAACCAATTGGAAAGCCTCTTCCCTATGAAAGACTTTCTTCTCTCAACACTCATTAAGCACCTATAGCTTTTTGCCTAGGATTGGGACCTCTTGAGGTTGTTCCTTTCCAAATTAGCATATCTACTGGTCTTGTACTTGATAAGGTCTTATCCAGAGGCCCATAATGCTGGTTGTCATCTGTGTTGCTTCTTTGTCTGATCTAGAAGACACAAATTCATCAGATTTTTGGTCTTCTAGCTCTTTCATTTTTTTCCTACCTTTTCTTTGTGACATTCCCTGAGGCTTAAGTACAGGCTTATATTGTAGATCAGTTGGGATCAGAAGTCAATGATGAGTTGTTTCTCTATTTTGACCAGTTGTGATTTTCTGTAATGGTCTGTCTACAGCAAAAACATGCTTCTTTGAATAAGAGCAAGAGCTACATCCATCTATGGATATAAGAATATATATTTATGATGTAAATAGAAATTATACTAGTATAGAAATTAAAAACACTATGTTCTTCTCTAAGATCCATGTTCTCACTGGTAATGAGTAGTTGGATAGGTTTACAGTACTAGGCATGATTTTCCTCCTCTTTAGTGGCATTCAAGTTCAATTAAACACAAAATATACATGCCACTATTACTCTTAGGGATATTTTGCTATCATGGTCTTTGTTGTAGTTCATAGGCATCAAAGCTGGGTAAGGCTATTGATTCCTTTCTGCTTTTGATAGCCTGCACAGCATCTTCTAGTACTGAGAAAACTAGTCTTCCTTGAGAGGTCAGATTTCCCTCCTTTCCTCCAAATCATATGTATTCATCTGCTATAAATATTTTTGTGGTGATCACTAAATGCAAGAAGATATTTTGTTATTATTATTTAACTCTTTATTATTATTTCCTATAGTTCTCAAAACTTTTGCAACTTAGGAGGTAAATAATTAGAAAGCCTTGGGTGCCTGCATAAAATAGACACTACCAAACATGTAACTGTTGGTACGCATCCTCAGCAAGGCTACTTGGGGAAAATTTAATGGCAGTATAGGAAGAGTCTTGATATTCCATGTGACTCTATTTTAGACTCAAATTGTAAAGATCAAAACTATTCCCCCAAAATATTCTGAAATCCTAGGAACCTTTACAGAATCAAGAAAGGAAATTCAGAGCATAGGACAAAGGCACTTTGACAGCTTAGAGTCATTAGAAAACAAGACAGGTGGAACTGCACTAGTCTTTCCCATCCTGGGGCTCATATAGAAAAAAGAGCTGTGAACAGTAAGTTCTTTATAATGACACAAAGTTGGATAGCCCATAGAAATGTATCTATGTGGAGTCTTAGAAATGTCTAGTCCTGTTTAATAGCTCTTGTTAATTTTTACCTCCACACTACCTTCTTAGAAAATACACAAATAAAGATTAGTATTTGTTCTTTAATGTTTGTCAGTTGAATTTTCATATGTTCATATAATTTATAAACTGCCAGACACAGTTTTGCAAAATTGCCAAATTAAAATATTGTGCCCATCACATATAACATTCTTTATTTAGATTATGCAGTATTTCATGTTGGATGACAATGACTCAAAAGTGGTTTTGCATTTCCTGATGCCAACATCTTTTATGAAATAGACAGACCATAAAATCTCTAATAGACTGTTGGGAACCAGCCTCAACATAAAATACCTCTTGTCAGGGTGAGGGAGTGGGATTAGGAATATAGTAGAGAATATGAAGATGCAAATAAAAATAATAAAATAGTAAAATATATAGGATAGTACCAGAAAGGAATTTTTCAGTAGATACTGAAAATTCACCAGTGTTTAATTTCCAACTGCTTAAAATACCCATGACCCCAAAAGGTAGGAGTAAGACAAAAGACTGCATTAACATGATACAAGAAAATGAACATGCCAATTGAAAGTCACGGGCTACATTTATAGTTAAACATTCTGTTGCTAGAACAAAATAAGTAACCAAGTCATGCTCATTCCCCAGACCTATACACTCTGTAGGCAAACCATTCCCTGGGTGAAATCCCCCCATAAAGAGAACTGGAACTTAGTTGGATCCTTAGACTTTTGTCTGATGTAGGAACAAACTACTTTCCTATTCCAGGAGCACAAGGTCTGGCAATTAGCCACACCTGTTGACAATAACTTTGAGCTAGCAAAACTCTCTGATGTATAACTAGGTGGGACCTTTGTCTAAGGTAGAAGCACAATAGCCTCGAAAGAACTAGAAACAAGTCCCAACTCTCTGATCTTTGGTCAGTGTGGAAATAGGTGTTTTGGGGCCTCCACAATTCCTCCTTTTTTATTAATTTTAATAAAGCCTGTACTTCTATAACAGGAAAGATGATCGCGTCTGTCTTGGGTTGAACAGATGATCACATCTGCCTTGGGAAGAAGCGTGATTCTTCAATAAGCGCTTAAAAGAAATCCCACACTAGCTCAGAATTGAGAAATAGATGGCTATTTATTTAGGGGTAGACTCACAAATCATAATCCTCTGCTGAAATGGAGATCAGGAACCTAATCCCACAGCCAGAAAACAGGCTGAACGCATGTTCTACATCAGCATAAATAGTATAAAAGACCATGCCCCAGTGGGTGGGTAACCACTGGCTGTAAGACTACCTACAGCATTCCATTTCCCAGACTTACCTGACTTCAGAACGTGCATTCTAACCACGCAAGTATTGCTTTAGTCACCCGAGGGGAAAGGATCAAAACACATCTCTAACTGACGACCTCTGTAATCAAAATGTTAAGGGAGAAAGTACTGGGCTCTGTGTCTTTGAGCCAAGTTTCTGTCAAGAGAGTTTATCAGCAATTAGCGAATGGTAAGCAAGCAGATAATACCTTGTGCTGTGCATACTTCAATAGTTAATATATCTCCTTATTAAAGGTGTCTAGGATCACCAGGGTTGGGAATGCCCACTTTTTAATTGGTCTAGAGTATTCAGCTGTATCAAAACTTTAAATTTCTCTTATCAAACAAGTAAAATTCAAGAATTCATTGCTAGTGTCAAACTTTCCTCAGACAGGTTCTAATCATGCTCTAACCATTAACATCTTATAGTGAACAAAAGCATTAACAGGCCAATACCATAACAAGATTTAACAAGTCAATACCATAACACAACTTTAGCAATTCACAATTCTCTTAATTTCACTCTAACTAAAATACAAGAAAAGATTTTTGTGATGGGTAAGAGTCCAAACGCAATGCTGTTTTTAAGCAATTGTCCCAGAAGCAAAAAACCCTTAGGCTCCCCTCCTCATATCTGAAGAGGGGCTTTAGTCACTCCTTGAAATGAATCTTTTTTTCCCCTGAGGGAAAAACTGAGATCTCAGTTCTCAGTTTCTTGTAACATTTCAACAGCAGACTGAATACCTTGTTGTCAATCTGAGTTCTGCCTCCGAAAACAGTCGAATGTTCAGTCTGTGTTTCTAGTCTAGCTCCAAGGTAAACAGGATTCAGACTGCAGCAAGTTGTAATTATTGTGGCAGTCGCAGCAGGGCCTCAATGGCTGTGTGGGTCCCAAGTGTCTGGAAGTAAGTAGCTCAGTGTCCCGCGATGTAGAACAGCGGCAGCAGGTGGAGAGTGGGACCCCTCCTTTGTG
The DNA here is from genome assembly GCF_037038515.1 of Microtus pennsylvanicus. NCBI lineage: Eukaryota > Metazoa > Chordata > Mammalia > Rodentia > Cricetidae > Microtus > Microtus pennsylvanicus. Next base: position 5,942,970 of record NC_134579.1, on the reverse strand, counting down.
GGGACATTAGCACCTAAGACATCATTGGAACTGCCACTCCTTTACTGTATCTGCAGTCATCTCGTGTTGTGCCGTCATGACATTTTGTCCATGGCAGATTTCTCAGGGTCATCCATAAAAAGTGTGTGACTTAAGGCACTATGTGGTGCTTGAGGATATAATTCTCCTGTTTTTAATTTTTGAAGTTGCTTTCAAGGAGCCATGTGCATGCTCCACAATTACTTTTTACCATTAACAATAATATATGCAGCTCCTGCATTGGAAGAGCCATCTGGAAAAATTATCATAACATCTTTTACGAGATCTTTTGCTATAACATAAAGAAAATATATAGTTGTGTGAATTGCAGCAATGACCAGCTAGGAAAGAATTATCAATCTGGCCTTAAAATTGAGCAAATGCAATCACCCAAGAATTACTATTTTAAAATTATCAATTAATCTGTTCCTTAGTATAAGAAACATTGATCATAGTCAGTTGTCTGTCAAAATATCTCCTAGATTCCATACAGCTCTTCTGTGCTAAGCAAGCTACTGCTTCTAAATAAGAGTTTAATGCAAGTCTGCCTAGCTGTCAGAATTTGTTTGGGTGAATTTTTAAAAATTGTTGTCGAAATGCTAAATGATCTTCACAGTTGACAGCTTCTGGTCTGGGTAGGAGTTGGGAAGGACTCAGTTTTCTTTAAGAGGCCGACCATGGGGAATTTAACCATTCCTCAATAAGTATATGGAAAATATAAATTAGACTTTGTGTTTTGCTATTGCTGTTTATTTTTATTTGGGGAAAGCACAAGGATAGGAGGAATAAGAAGGGTGCATTGTATGAAATTCCCAAATAATTAATAAAAATACTATGTTGGCGAGAAAACCAAAGCAAAAAGAAATGAAATGAAAGATGCAGATCTTGGGAGAGGGTTGAAAAGGGGGAGGGGGTGAAAAGGAGAGCAGAGAAAAACCTAGAGCTCAATAAAAATCAATAAAAAAAATCTAGTCCTGTGTGCCTTAAAGACATGACATGTTGAACCAAGCCACTATCCACTCAGTCTAGGTTCAACTGGAGACAGAAATGAACTCATACTGCTTTATAGAACATGGGCTCAAGCCTGTAACCTAGAAAAAAATGACTAACAAACCTTGCAAACTCTTCTTAGTCAATGTTATACAGCATTTGAAGCAGACAGTCTTGAATTTTTTTAGTCCCTTGACCTATCTTTTACATGCCTGTCTGTTTCTTGGTTTTGTCTCCTTTTCTAACATCTTGCCTGTTTTCTTTACTATTATCTTTACTGGGCCTTCTTTGGAGGCCATCTGCTCCAAAACAAAGTCTGTAAGTAGCACAACTTGACCCCACAGACTAACTGTACAGGGCTAGATGCCTAGTCTCTCATAGGTTTTGATATACAATTCTTCAGTCTACACTGAGATATTTGAGATGCAAAAGGAACCCTTTAAAAACTACTTCTCCACTTACATCACATTTCTATTCAAACTCTCTTTGGCAAGGTGATTTCAGTTGGCTCCTGAATGGTGCAATCCCCTACCTCTTCCATCATTACACTTTCCATTATTCCTACTGAGTGAGCACTTCATTCCAATCATCTGGATAGATTCCTTGCTTCATCATTTGCCTGACATCTATATTTTATACTCTAGTTCTATCATCTTAAATTCTCAGAGATACATGGTAACTTTTATTCTTTCCAAAAAAATTATCAACACTGATTCTGTTCACAGTTCCCCCACCTCTTCTAAGCCTCTATCAGAATGATCACTTAAAATCCCATATTCATAAAAACCCAAAACCTTAAGACTAAACATATATGCAAAGGATATGTAAGAAAGAAAAACAAAATAAAACAAAATGCCCTAACCTAACACTATAAATAAGAAAACCTCCAAAGATGCTGTTGAGTTTGGATGTTTGTTGACCATCTACTACTAGGCATGAGACTACCCTCGAGTGTGGTCTGTTTCCCCTAAGGGACACCCTTGAAAATAAAAAACAAAACAAAACCCACAATTCTTAATTTGCAAATGGCTATGAGTTGAATGTAGTTCTTGATTTTGGAATGGTTGTATGTGTGAACTTCTCCTTTCAGCTCTAGGGCTCCAGCTGCTGGAAACCCATGCATGCTCTGTGCATGCTGCCTCCGTATCTGCCAGGTCTTCTGTTCACCCAGCTTCAAAAGGCCTTGATTACTTGCTTCCCTTATCTCCTTAGGCTCTTACACTCTTTCTGCCTTGTCTTCAGAAGAGTTCCTGGACCCCTGAGGAGAAGGATTTGATGAAAATATCCATTTTGTGTGTGAATGTTCCAATGTTTCACTCTTTGCCTAATGTCTGAGGGTCTCTGTATTTGTTTCCATCTACTGCAGGTAAAAGCTTCTCTGATGATGACTGAGCAAGTCAGGGGCCTTTGATTATAACAAAATGTCTTAAAGTGTCATTTTATTACTGCATTCTGTTAGTAGAACCATAGTATTTGGTTTTCCCTTAGGTCCCTGGTCTATCTTTTCTCAGGCTCTTGGCTACCCAAGTTCCAGAGTGTTCAAATGGGTATGCCTTGGCATCTATTTGTTTCTCTTGTGCTTTTTCATTGGCCCCTTTTCTTGTTTTGTTAAAACCTGATTTACTTAGTGTTGATTTATCTTACTTTAATTTATAATTATTTCTGATGGCTTTTTTTGAAAGAAAGACAAAAAAGGTGTAGATCAAGATGAGAGGGAAGGTAAGGAGGAACTAGGAGGAGTAGGGGGAAAGAACAAATGATTTGAGTATACTGTATGGAAAAAAATCTATTTTCAATAAAATAAATATATTTACCATCTTTTCCCCCCTACTACCAGCCCATTTTCTCACTAGATAAGATAAATATCAAAGTCTTGGATGTCCTAGGTCCAAGCTTCTTAATGTAGGTTGTGAACCATATCAAGTCCCATGACAATGTAGTTTGGAGTCAGCATTGGATGTATGCAATTGCAAAAAGATTTCTGAGTTTCTCAACGACTTTGTCTTTTAGGCACTGTGTGGGCTCTGAGTTGACATGAATGTAATTTATTGATACTGACTGTTTAAGTTACAGTGTTACTAGAAATAATTATCTATTAGTTACCTGCTTTGAATCTTCTATGATGTGTAAATAATTTCTAAGTGTAGATTTTACTACTTAGGGTCAATAAGATAGATAGATACCTACCCCCCCCCCACACACACACACACATGCACAGTGACAAACACATGCCCAAGTTCAATTTACTTTAGGGCATTATAACGATTTGCACTGTATTTGCTATTTCGTTTCAGTGAAAACTTTATCCCATCTAGAGATCTCTAGATAACCCTGTCAGCACCAGGTGAATACGTCTAATGTATAGAATGCGAACAGGGATTTCTTTTTTAACTACCATGTGAACAAGTCTAATGTATAGAATGCTAGTCCTAAGATTTCTTTTGTAGCTATTAATTCTAACTTCCATTTCTTTTCATGGAATTGCGAAGTGACTTTAAATAATTCTCAAGTTTCATGGAAAAGGCAGCTTAGGCACAGAAACAGACTCAATGACTCCTGTGGGAGTTTGAATAACAGCTTCAAAGGCTCCAAGGAAGGAATTTGAAGGTAGACGATCTGTCAAATATGTTTCCTTGAGGTATGATGCCCTCAGTCATCCTTTCACATCATTGCTCTGGGAAAACGTGGCTGCCCTGGTTTCCTGAAGAGTAACCCATTGCTCCTGGCTTCCCTTATCGCTGTACCCAGCAGGGAGTCTTAGAGAGGATTAAAATCTTCCACATCTATCCCTGAGGGATTTCTGCTCCCCACACACCAGCTTTGTTTGACTTAGCACCAGCATTCTTCCTCACCCCCCTTGGATCACATCCCCAGCATCCTGACAATAATCACACGGTCCAAGCTGGTGGGACCCTGCTCTGATGGGGTCCTCAGCAGTACTTGAATGAGATATAGTGAAGTTCAAAGCATGTTCCTTAGCTAAGCAGCTCAGGGCTCAGAACTTAACAGTTTTCTCCCCACTTCGATTAATTAACTTGAACATTGTTAACATTTTAGGGTTTTTATGAATACTAAATGCATAACTAATAAAAGATCAAAACATTAATTAATTCCGTTATCATATTTTTGCTAAAATATGCTTTCATAAACATGTAGAGAAAAATGAAAATCCCATTTTTACTTTCTTTGGATTACACTCAATTCCCCCTTCCAACTTCTCATAGCAATCAGATATCTATACAGTATTTTTTTTGTACAAACTTTCAAAATATACCATAAGAAAGCTACGAAGCTTCACAGTAGCAGTGAAAAACAGACTAGCACCTACTCCAGACTCTGTTCCCATCTATCCATTTCTCACAACTTACGAATTACTATCAAGTAGACTGGACTATAAAAAATATACTCTTCTAATTGAAAATGCTACCTGATTTAGAAGAAAAATCAGCATGTGGCTAGGCTACAAAGGCTATTCTTTATTCTTGCAATGTTGGGAGCACCCCAGTGTTTACCATTTTAAAAAAATACAATCTTTCTTTCATATCTAATGTTGCCCACCATCACTATCAGTTTTTTTTTATTTTTCTACATTTTTTTCTTATTTTTCTTTCCAATATTATAACTTTATTCAACTTTACAAAATATTTCCCATCCATCCACACTTGAACAAAAATTCCATCTCCTTTAGGATAGAATCACTTAGACCAAAACAGACTCAGGAACCTAAGACTGTGGATGGCACTCAGGCACTATCAGCCACCATTTTCTCCAGGAAGGAATCTGGGATCATGGAGGGGGGAAGCTACCAGAAAGGCAATGAACACTCTAAAGGGTTTAGGAAAGGGGAGCATATGCAGGGCAGTAGCAGCAATAACAGAAGAAGGCAGGAGAAAAGCATTGACCCTTAGTGCTGTGTTCTTGACTTAGGTAATGGACAAAGAAGCAAGACACAATCTGAAAAAGATTGCTGCTGCGGTGGTGGCTTGGTAGACCTAGTTCTCCTTGAACCGTTCTCCGGAAACTCAGAGCAAATGCCACTGGTTTATCTGTAGAACTATGACAAGACAGAATACTTGAGGATTGCAGAAAAGAAATTTTAAACAAGATGTTTACGTAGTGTTCAGAGGGCTGACAATATAGTACAAACCAGAACATGCACGGAAACAGTTACAGACACTGGCAGAAACTGCAGTGTTGTGGAGCCAGAATTAGCACAGGAACCCAAGAAGGAAAACACAGCTGTATGACGAGATCTCAGATCTGAGATTCCACCAGGGAAGCAATTTTAACACAATTTTTCATGTTGTGGTGAATCCCATCCATAAAATTATTTTCCTTGCCGGGAAGTAGTGGTACACACCTTTAATCCCAGCACTCAGGATCTCTGTGAGTTTGAGGCCAGCCTGGTCTACAGGAGCGAGTTCCAGTACAGCTAGGGTGGTTACACAGAGAAATCTGTCTTGAAAAACCAAATAAAAAAGAGAAAAATTATTTTCCTTGCTACTACATAACCTTAATTTTGCTACTGTTATGAATCATAGTGTAAATTTCTGATATTTCTTGATGGTCTTAGCCAACCCCTGTGAAAAGGTTGTTTGACCATAGAGGGGCCCTGACCTACAAGCTGAGAATTTCTGAGTCCAAAAGACTAAGAGGGAAGAATGTGACTACCCCCCACTAAAGACAGCCAAGTGGCAAAAGCAGTTCTAAGATCCAAGAAGAAATGTAAGAGAGTCCAGACGAAAGTCACAATCAGGCCAGTTCATTTTTCATCTAGTCTGCTCCCAACTCTTCTCCTTCTGATCATTTTTTTTAAAATAATACACAACCTTAGCATCACAATTTAGCCCTAATTTTCTCTTATTTTATACTGATCAGTATTGACTTTATATTCATTACTTACTCTTCCTCTCCATTAAAACAATACAACATGTCGTGGTTTTCAGAGTCCCTGTCCGTCTGATTCTTTTGAGGTTTGAGTACTCTGTATTATCCGATGGCATATATTTGCCTATTTCACTTTGGTCTATGATTACTTTATTTATTTATTTATTTATTTATTTATTATTTATTTATTTATTTGGTTTTTCAAGGCAAGAGTTCTTTACATAGCTGTAGCTTTCCTGAAACTCTCTCGGTGAACAAGACTGATCTTGAACTCAGAGATGTGCCTGCATTTGCTTCCCAAGTGCTGGGACTAAAGGTATGCCACTATGCCCAGCAATCAGTTTACCTTTAGCTAAAATTCATTCATCATTTCCCCCCCTCTAAATTTCCTACTTATAATTATAATTTTCTCTACTTTCTTTTTCAAACTCCCAGTGTTAATCTGTAGTCTTGTTTTGTGTTTATGTAACTCATATCCACAATAACTAATGTAAATATACAAAGTACCATCAATCTCCCTGTATACACTAACATGAATAAATTTAAAGGACTATTTATTTCATTTTTAACTTGATTCATTTGTATGTGTGTGAGTATTTTGTCTGTCTGTATGTCTGTGTCCCCTGAATGTGCCTGGTGCCAGAGAGGCCAGAAGAGGGTATCACATCCCCTGGAACTGGAGTTCTGAATTACCAGGTAAATGTTGACAGAGGTTTCTATCCCACCCAGTCTCACATCATTCAGTCCCAAAGAAATACACAGAGGTCTACTTTAATTATAAACTGGTTGTCCTATTAGCTCAGGGTTTTTATTAATTAACTCTTGCATCTTACATTAACCCATAATTCTTGTTTGTTTGCCACATGACCTGGTACCTTTTATCAGTGAAGCATTCTCATTTTTTGTGCTTTGTGTTTGGGAAACAACGGCAGACTGAGCCTTTCCTCTTCCCAGAATTTTTCTATTCTGGTTGCCATTCTTATACTTCCTGCCTGGCTACAGATCAATCAGCATTTTATTAAACCAATACAAGTGACAGATCTTTACTGGGTACAAGACCATTGTCCCCCAATAGGTAAGTGCTGGGAATTGAACCACACTCTGTTGTAGAAGACTGATTGTTTGTTCCCAGATACTCAGCCATGAAATAATCACACAGAAACCATATTATTTGCAGTACTGTTTGGCCAATAGCTTAAGCATATTTCTGTCTAACTCCTATATCTTAATTTAACCCATCTCTATTAATCTGTGTACCACCACGAGGCTGTGGCTTACTGGGTAAAGTTCCAGCATCTGTCTCCAGCAGGGATACATGGCTTTTCACTGACTCTGCCTTCTTTCTCCCAGCATTCAGTTTAATTTTCCCCACCTAGCTAAGTTTTGATTAACTATAGGTCAAAGTAGTTTCTTTATTCATTAACCAATAAAAGCAACACATAGACAGAAGGACGTCCCACACCATTTCCTCTTTTCTGGTTAAATAAAAAGGAAGGTTTTAATTTTAACGCAGTAAAATCATACATCATAAAACAGGCATCAAGCAGGAATTACAGTTACAGTATTTGTATCTACTTTATCATTTATCATAGCTAAGGAAAAACTGTAAGTATAACTATATATTCTTCAACTACATCAAAGACTCCAGAGGGCTATATTATTACCTAAGTAAAAAAAAAAGTGCATTGTAAGCAACTTCCAAAACTCAAAAATTATCAGAGATATAGACAGTCACTACCTAGACAGTCACCGAAAGTTCTTCTGTATTGTTAGGGCATCCAATTTTCACACAACAGGCCCAAAATATCCATCAGACATTTTCATGAAGCAGAAAATTTGAATATCTGTTCTGCCTTGTCATGGCAAAGTCCATCAGTTGCTTTTTTTCTATGCCCCACAGAATGTCTGGCAGACTTTTTCATGTAGCAAGAACTTCGAAGGACCATCTCACCTTTAGGCGAATTCAGCAGTCATTTTGCTGTGAGTCCTGCATGTCCAGTTCATACAGCATTAACATCAAGCAGTCCAGGCAAGTGTAGGTTCTTACCCAAATGGCTAACCAACACCATAAGGAGCCTCTTCAGTGCCCATCTTCCTTTTGAAGTAGATTGGTGCTGTCAGGAGCAGATGAGTCTCATTTTCATGAAAAGTCTTAAGTTCTTAAACATTTTAAATGTTCTATTCTGTAGTCTTTGAAAGGTTTGAAGAATGTCTATCCATCTGAAATACATCTCTGTATATCTAGAAAATCTAACTAATATGACTACAAGCTTGATTATTATAGATGATTATCTATTAATCTATATTTCTTAATTATATATTACATTTCTAAATGAGCTGGACAAGCACAATACCTTAATCAAAATTAGAAATACATATACACAGTATAACAAAATTGACTTTAAATTTGTATCAACAAAGCAAGACCTATACCAATACAAAGTATCCATCTCTATATAATATCCCCATTTAAATGTAAATAAACATTTATAAACACTATTTGGGAATATGGGTGTAGTTCTCTCCAAACTACTTTCTGCTTTTTGTTGGCGAAGTGTTTTTGTTGGCATTCACTGCAACCTTTCAGGGGATCTTGGTCTATCAAACCACCTTAGTCTGGAAGAATTCTACAAATTGTCATCATCTGTGGAAACAAAAGAAGAACCTCTTTTCCAAAGTAACATATCCTTAGACCCAAATTTTGAAGACAAGATATCTTTAAAATACATAGGTTGCTTTAGTTTAGCAGCCCATATATTGAAATGTCTCTCTATACTTAGCTCCTTCACAGTCAAAAAAATCAACGAAAACACAATAATATACATAATCCAGACTCTCTGTGTATATTCCATCTTTACATAACTTCTTTTCCTTAGTTTATTACATTTTCTACAAATTTAATATTTATTTTATTATCTTTACTCCTTTAATCTATGTGTGTCTATACTCTTTTATATTACATTTGCTCTCTTTTTACTCTTTTTCTTTTCTCTCCCAAGTCTGTATAAATTTTTTTAAACACACTGTGTCTCATTTAGAGATCTCATGTATGAATCTCTCCTTACTGTGTATCTGTAATCTTTTTCTAAGCAAGATGGCTTCTTTAAATGCTAAGCACTTTTTAAAAACCTAAGCAACAGTGTTGCTAGGGAAAACAAGGACTTGCCCACTTGCTCTGCCCAGTCTAACAAGGCAGAAGTCCATTCACTGCCTCTGAGACTGCCAGGTGGAAGCCACACTCACCACTTCAACTCTTATAACCAGCTAGCCCATGCTGCCACCAAGTGACTTGCAGCACACTTCCCACAAATCCTACTTAATTGCTCAACCTAAATGCTCAGCTTCCTGAAAGTGCCAGAGTTCATGCTGGCAGCATAGTCCAGAAAGTTGATGCTTCAAAACTGCGGGGTTTTTTTTCTACCACTGAATCTGAAGACCTCTCTTAAAGGAGCTGCAGCATGCCACTAGCAAGCAGAGCCCAAGTGGAAAAATTAAAAAGAAACTAAACTATGTTTTTTAGTATCTAAAACTCCTTTCCAAGCTCTCTCAGGTTTTATGTGGATTTAGCTAGCACACACTGGAGCACCAATTTGTTGTGGGAGGCCACTTGTTTGTGCCCAGCTGCTCAGCCATGAAATAATCACACAGAAACCATATTATTTACAATACTGTTTGGCCAATAGCTTAAGCGTATTTCTGGCTAACTCTTATATCTTAATTTAAACCATCTCTATTAATCTGTGTATCACCATGAGGCTGTGGCTTACCAGGTAAAGTTCCAGTGTCTGTCTCTGGCAGGGCTACATGGCTTCTCACTGACTCTACATTCTTTCTCCCAGCATTCAGTTTAGTTTTCCCTACCTAGCTAAGTTCTGCCTTGCTATAGGTCAAAGCAGTTTCTTTATTCATTAACCAATAAAAGCAACACATGGACAGAAGGACCTCCCACACCACAACTCCGCTGGAAAAATACTCAGTGTTCTTAACTGCTGAGTCATCATCCCAGCTCAAAGGGGCTTGTAGTAATAAGGGGCGGCGGTGGGGCTGCGTCCCCAATACCCCAGCCGCCCGGCTCGGCTAGCTTATGCCCCGAAATAATTACACAGACACTGTATTCTTTTAAACACTGCTTTGGCTCATTCCTACCTAGCATCTTCTAGGCTAATTCTCACATATTAATTTAGCCCATTTCTAATCATCTGTGTAGCGCCCCTAGGTGCGCTTACCGGCAAGATTCTAGCCTAAGTCCATCCTGGGTCAGAGCTTCATAGCGTGCATCTTCCCTGGAGCAGGTAGCATGGCGTCTCTCTCTGAGGTGTCTGCTCCCGAGAGGAGAGCTGTGGAGTCTGACCTCACTTCCTCTTCCTCCCAGCGTTTTGTTCTGTCTACTCCTACCACCTATCTTCTAACCAATGAAATGGGCCAAGGCAGTTCCTTTATTGCTTAGCTAATGAAATCAACAGATTGATATATGACACTCCCCCATCACGGGCTATTGTTTCTTATTGATTATTTATCTATTTTCACTGTAGTTCTATCCCTTGATAGGGACTATGGTTAAAAGGTTGTATGGCTTATCCACATGGGGCTTCTGGAATAGACCCTGGTGCTATGAATCCTAACTTAACAGACAAAAATGAAATCTCAACCTTGACACTACACAACCTAATCCCCACCTCACCTTCAAGCATGGCTAACACTTCCACAAAAAGAATGAAGGCAGAATAAATAAATAGCAACAGAAAAATCTCCCAAAACACAACCAAACAAAAAAAACCCAACCTATGATCTGATTCCAGATATGTAAGTTCCAAAAACAATAACAAAACCACAAGTTACATGAAAACCAAGATAATGTTCCTAGAGCAATGGTCCCTAGTAATAAATTCTAGACAAAAGATTTAAAAGAATAATTATAAATTTGTTCAATAAAACAAATGAGCACATGAATAAATAAACTGAAATGAATTGTGAGAGAATATAAGCAGCTAAATTAACCAAGGAAATTAATGAAAATCATGAAAATGGAATTTTAAAAGAGAAATATTGAAGTAAACAGAACTGAAATGATGCTAGAAATGACCAATTCAGCAGGTCAAATAAAAAGCTCAGTACAAATCCACACAAATAGAATAGATCCCATGGAGGGCCGACTGTCGGTGTTTGAAGACAAAGTAGAGGGATTGGAATATTCAATGAAAGACAATAATAAACTTAAATGTATGAATTGGACACACAAGGTCTTTGGGACACTATACAAAGATTAAGTCTAGGGATATGGGCATGGAAGTACTCTATGAAAAAGGCTGGAACATATTTTCAGTATAAACAGAAGTATTTCCAAGTATAATGAAAGAGAGGCTTTTCTACATATAAAAGAAGTCTAGAACACCAAATAGAAAGGAATAGAAAAGAAATTCCCAATGACATGTTACAGTCAAAACTAAAAATACATAACAACAACAAAAAAAAAAACACACAGAGAGAGAAAACTGTAAGATAGAAACAGCATGTATTGCGAGGGACTGTCATCAGAGCCAAACAATCTCCAACTTGGGGAGTTCAGCTGACCTCCCTTGCAAAAGGACTGTCCCAGCTGGGCTGGTTGCCTATTTCTGACACCTTCTAGACAGGTGGAAATGGTCATATGATTCTCACCTGAGTATTTATAAGATCCCTCCCATCTGTTGTGTTCAACTGTACGTTAATTGTATGTTGCCTGGGGAAAAAACTAGTGTATATAGGTCAGGGAAGACTAGGGCAGAGAGGCATCTGTATAGCTACACTGAATCAATTATCTCTGCTCTGCTAGGTAAAGACTTTCCAGGTGTAGTCTTTTGTGAGAAGGCATAGTATCAAGTCTGTAAGTATTCCCTCCCCACTTCTATGTAAGAAATATCAATAAATTTCTTAAACAAGAAGTTTATTGGGGAACCCCCAAAGTGAAGTTTATTAGAATCATTCCTTGGTTATTTTTTACTGGGACTTTAGGAGGAGGGGTGGAATTTGTTTACATTCTCCCCCTGGAAAGGAATTTTAGAAAGATCAAGGCCCATGTGAAAGCAGGCCTTTCAAAACAAAAGCTGATTTCCCAACAGATCTTTTAAAAGTCGAAAGAAAATGGAATGCTGTACTTCAAGTTATAAAAGAACAAAGGTGCCATCCCAGAGTATTATACCCAGCAAAACTATCTGTCACAATTAATGAAGAAATAAAAACACTCCAGGATAAAAGCAGGCTAAGAGAATTTATTACCACTAAGACAGCCCTATAAAGGAGGCAGTGGAATTCTTTGTACTGAAAAGAATGCTAAACACATCAACGAGGCATTAGAAGAGGTGGGGAGATAAAAGATACTAGACCAGTAGTTAAACAAATGGCAGTTAGGAAAACACAAACACTATAAAATCTGCAAATTGACAGGCTTGGTTCACAACTTTCAATAATAATTCTCAATATTCATAAACAATTATTTAGTGTAAGTGTGTGTGTGTGCATATGTGTATGCGTGTTTTGTATGCATGTGCATGTGACAACAGAGTACATGAAAAACAATTGCAGGACTCGATTTTTCCTTTTACTGTGTGGACTCCAGTGATTACACACAGGTCATCATCAGGCTTAGCAGTAAGAGACTTTGGTCACTGAGCACTTAAAGAATCAAGTCTGAATATTAGTAGTCTTTATTTTCAAGCAAAGACAGACAGAAGATTGGATTAAAAAGTGAGTTACACCTTTCTGCTACCTTAGAGAAATGTACCTAACCATGAAAGGCAGTCATTAAATAAGAATGAAAAGATAAAAAAAATGTATTTCAAGTACATAGAACTGTGAAACAAATAGATGTTGATATTCTGATAATTGGGGAAATAAACTATAAACGAAAACTAACCAAAAGAGAAAAGATCAGACTATCTAATTAATTACTAGGACCTGTGCTTCTGGGAGAGTGGAAGAATTAATGTTGGGAGCATAGTTGTCATAACAAAAGCAATGTGAAGATCCATTGCAATACCAACCAAGACTCCAAAGTCTTCATGAAATAGGGGGAAAAAATCTTAAATTTTATGGGAAACCATAAAACACTTCAGCTATCCAAACCAATACTGAGTATAATGAACAATGCTGGAAATATCACCATTCTTGACTTCAAATTGTACTACAGAGCTTGGAAATGTGGGCATCTACACATAGAAGATTCAAACAGGACTCTTATCTCTCATTCTGTATGAATATAAGCTCAAAATAGATTAAAGTCCTTAATGTTAAATTTGAAAGTCTAAAATTGCTAGAGGCAAGAATAGGAAAAAATGTATTAGACGAGCATAGGTGAGGATGTCTGAACAGTGTCAGAACTGCTCAGGATTTAAGGCCAATCATCATCAAAGGGAACTTCATGAAACTGAAAAGCTTCTTTTTCAGCAAAGAAAGATGGGGCAGAGATTAGAGAAACATAGGAAGCTGAGCCCCACTGAGTACGAGTATAAGCATAGGTCCTGCATCTATTCCCCAGGAAGTATCATGGACAGAACAATTATCACAGCTAGAATACCAGAAAGTCTGCAGTGAACCAGTCTCACCTAGAAGGGGCTACATCAAGAGATTGGAACAATGGCAATAACACTGGGCATATTAACATGGAAGGTGGAAATTTTGTGGGCTCTACCCACTAAGTAGAAAACCATAGACAACTAGATTGTTAGAAAGAGATTTGGCCTCTACTAGGCCCCCTTGTTGGTTGTCCAGAGTGATGAGCCCAAAAATCACATGTACACAAACAACAAAGGCAGACTCTGAAGGTTGTATTTATATATGTATGCCATAATATAGTTTATAAAAACAAAAATAACCAAAAAATAAGGATACCAACTTTGGAAAGAATAGGAGAGTTTGGAGCCAAGGTACCAGGTGGTAGGGGCAGCTAGAAGGAAGAAGGGTAGTGGAAAGTGCGGTATAATTCTATTTCAATTAAAATATTTTAAAGAAAATAAAGTACCCTATAATAAATAAAATAATGTAAATGACAATAAATTTTGGAGAAGAAGTGGAAAAGGATAATATTTTTCATTCTTTGGTGGATGGTAAATTGGTATACCTACTATGGAAGTAAATGCAGAGGTTTCTAGCAAAACAAAAAATAGAAATTCTATATGACCCAGCTATAACACCATGAGTCATATGACCAAAGAATTCTCCATTTGAGCATAGATGTACTTGCATTGTTCATATTTATTGCTGCTCTATTCATAATACCAAGGACATATTATCAGCCCAGATGTTTGTTATGTAAATGTACTATGCATACACATACAGTTTTATTCTGCTGTAATGAAAAATGAAAGTATGATATTTGTAGAAAATGGGTAGGATGGGAAAATAATATGCTAACTGAGGAAACCCAAATTCAGGGGAAAGTGGGTGTGGACAGAAGGCATAGAGGAGTAGAGGAACTAGGAAGGTTAATTAAAATTAATGATGTATTTGAAAGCAAAAGGAAGTGACAAGCTAATGAGGGGGACTGGGTAAAGGTGATTGAACAGAGATAATCTGTGTAAGTGGATAAATCTGCTTTCAGAAGTCATAGGTTAATAAATTAAAATCTCAGTGCCAGGAACAGATTAGGAGTCTCAGAAGATCCTTCCAAGCAATATGGCAACTGCCCTTACTGTGTTTGCCCACCCCAAATAGGTGCTAAATCCCTAAGAAAGCACACATTTGTTTGCAAAACATGAGAAATCAATCTGGAAGAAGGCTTTCTGCCTTCTGGCTAGCCTTCTGTAATATTAGAAGGTATTGTATTGAAGGTCCCCGCGTCCAACAATACCAATCATTAATACAAAAGAACCCAATAGTGATAAATCTGGTGTGATGGTAACTGACTGCCGATGTGATCTGATGCTTTATCCACAGGAGGAATTAATTAGTGGTGGGTACTAAAAATCTCACCAAAAACCCATGGCTGTAGAAGTCATAGGCAGTGGAGGGGAAGCTACTATTTAGAAGTGATGTATCTATAAAATTGCCTTCTAAAAATTATATTTATGTCCATATATTAGCACTGGTGTTTGCTTTGGTTAGAGAGGCTTCATTTTGCAGTGGCCTGTGGAACTTGCATAGTTATAATTAGTCAATGTACTGAGAATAAATGACAACTGCACAGCCTTAAATGTAACATGTCTATCATTCCTCCCTAACCCCACTGAAGGCTAAGCAGGGAGAATGGGAAGAAAGAATGGGAGAATAGGAAGAAGAAATGGTGGAGCATAGTAAAATATTAACTTGGGCTTGGCATAGCTGTTGCACTTGCTTTCTTGAAGTACTGAGGGAAACCATGAGCCCCAACCTCTTCTAGAGTATTTAATGTTGATGGATGCAAAACAGGCATTTTCCTCAATATTGTAGCCACTGCTAAATTGCCCATGCTCCTGTAAACAAATCCTTTCTTGTACTCCTGCAACTACCCTAATGAAGCCCACTGGGATACACAAGTGTGTACACACAATATGAAATCAAAAGAGAGCTAACTAGGAAGAGGGAGATTATTAGTCAGAACAGGAGAGGGAAAAGAGAGGGTAATGGGGATAAATGTGATTAAATACATTAATACACATGCAGAAAATATCACAATAAAATCCATTATTATGTATGATTAATATGTGATAATATATTTAAGATTTTCCCCCTCTTTCTCTAATCTTGTTGACTATTTTTTTTTCATAAAATCACATGGAGTTCCATGTATCAGTATAGCAAAATACTGCATTGGTGCTTGAACTACAAAATAATCTTTGGAAATTTGCTGAATTTCTCCTTACAATGAGAGCAAGACCTTTGCGTTCCTAATAATGTTGACTTGTGTTTCTCTGAAGGAACTCAGGCAATCTTTCCTGAAAGAATAGCTTACTACAGGTTTCAAGTGTGTCTGGGCACTCATTAGATCAAGAAAATGGGAATGAAGTTTCAGTAACACAGAACAGCTTGAACAAATGTATGGGAAGCCTGCATGTTCAGAGGACAATGAAACAGCACAGATTGTGAGGATACAAGAGTTGTGTTTTATTGCTCTACTCAAGAACTAAGGTTTTCTCACAGTTATTAGGGATCCAACTGCACATTCCAAATATCAGAGACCAAATAACATTT
Organism: Microtus pennsylvanicus; assembly: GCF_037038515.1. NCBI lineage: Eukaryota > Metazoa > Chordata > Mammalia > Rodentia > Cricetidae > Microtus > Microtus pennsylvanicus. Next base: position 5,926,932 of record NC_134579.1, on the reverse strand, counting down.
ACTGATGTTAATAGGAACTGTGGTCCTGGGGACCAGGTAAGCTACCATAAATGAGGGATGCTCAGGCTAAGTGGCAACACTACCATATGTGATTAATAATCTGACATGCTACATCTGAAATTATTCATTCTTAATGTGACATTGGGAGGGAGTTTATGTGTATACTAATTACACCATAAGCTTGTGAGTTAATTATAAGCTGAATAAAACAGATTTGGGCACAACACAAACTTGATTTTAAATGTTCATATTATCAGTAGAAGTTTCTGACCAGAGGCAAGAAAATATAAAGTTCATGAGTGCAACTCTAAAAAAGACTATGGATTTTGATGCTAAATTGAAAAAAGTCAGGGCTTCAGATTACATGCAGCTGTCTCAAAGAAACAAAATCCAAGTTAGTTAGTCCCACGTCTGTTTTTTTTTTTTTTTTATTCCTCTCAGAGCGATTGCTGCTGGTCTGTTTTGCTCATGCTGTGGTCACCAATGTCAGTTTCTTCACAAGGGCAGCTGGTGGGTCTTAGGTTGCTCAGCAACCTCTTTGCTTTGGGTTTCTAAGCAACATGGTTTGCCTATGGTCAAAGCTAAAGTTTGTTGTCATCCAGGGTGTTTGAGATGCTGTAGAATGTTTCTCCATTTGATTTCTTCACTTTAATTTTTTTTGTTAATAGTTTATCATCTAATAAAATTGTTGCACTGGCTAGTGTATGCCAACTTGATACAAGCTAGAATCATTTGGCAAGAGGGAAACTCAACTGAGGAAATGTTCACTGTATTGGCCTGTGAACAATGCCTGGATGTATTTTCTTAATTAGTGATTGATGAGCAAGGCTCATGGCCAGTGTGGGTGGTACCAGTTGTGGGCAGGTGGTCCAGGATTGTATTAGAAAGCACACTGAGCAAGCTTTGGAAATCAAGCCAGTAAGCAGCATTCCACCATGTCACCTGCATCAATCAATTCCTGCCTTCAGATTCCTTGCTTGAGTTCATGCTCTGACTTCCCTTAGTAATGGAGTGTGACCTGTGAGTTGTAAGATGAAAAGCCTTTCCTTCCCAAATTGCATTTGGTCATGTGTTTTATTACAGCCATAGATGCCTAAAACAATTGTCTACCATGGAGATTTAGATGTCTGAAAAGACAAATGATGTAAATATTACCTTCGTGATAGTCTCTGTTGAAAATCAGTTCTACAAAATTCCTTATATCAGTTTTCTTCTACAGCTTTAACAGTTTTGTTGTCTTATCTCTCTGTTGGCCAAAAACACCTATTAGTCCTTCCTGATGGGGAGTTTGGTGGGGTATAAAGTGAAATTGAGGCAGCCATCTTTCCCTGTCTTAGTAGTGAAAGAATTCAGGTCTTTCTGAGGAAAATCAAGCTGGGCTTTCCTATGTCAAGAAGCAAGACTTCATTTGGGAGAGAAAAGCTTCCTTGATGGATCCTGAGCCCTACCTGGCTTTCCTCTGACTTTGAAATGTGGCACAACCTGAGAAACCAGTAATACATCCTCAGGCTGTTCATTCCCTCTCTGGTGAATCCTGTTTGGAGACTGCTAATTAGGATCTAACCTTATTGATTCTCTGAGTCACCTTGTCATTCTTCTAGGCTGTGAAATACCATAAAATCTAATCACAGGTGACACACGTAGGTGAACTTTTCCTGAAACCAATACAGGCAAATAGTCTCAGCACAGTCTCTGGAATTGTCCTGGGAGAACCAAGCCATGAATTAACACCTAGCAGTTTTGATATAATGTTTCACTAGTAGTCAGAAAACCCTTCCCCTATAAGTAAAGGTCTAAATAAAATTTAAGTCCTCAGCGCTTCCTTCATAATGGCTTCCCGCCTTCCCCAAGCACAGTAGAATTTCCTGTAAACAGCTGAGATCCTGTCTATGCTAAACTTTGTGTTTCAAGAAAACAGTGTTATCTCATTCTCTTTTCAGATTCTCTTCTGCTATCTGAAATCTCTTTATCTATCTTCTTTTTTCTTCTAAATCTTCAGTTTTCCTCCAAGTAGGAACTTGGAAGTCACATTTTCTGTGCCAATTGCCCTGTAATGCAGAAGAAAAACTCTTGATTGCTGCTTCCATTTTGCTGTCTCATATAGTGATATTTTATTTGTGCTTTAATGCCTGAAGATCAGAGTAAAACTAAGCCACTAGAGGCCAGGCAGTGGTGTTACACACCTTTAATCCCAGGATTTGAGAGTCAGAGTCAGAGGGATCTCTGTGAGTTCAAGGCCACACTGGGCTACACAAGGTCGAAGCAGAAATGGATCCAAATGGTGGTGACTCCTTTAATCCCAGTACTAGGGAGTCACAGGCCTTTCATCCCAGCACTAAGAGGGAATAAAAAATGGGAGGAGACAGAGGATCAGAATCAGGCCTCGGTCTGCAGGTGTCCAGTCTTGGTAGAGGAAGACTTTTCTAGTAGCTTGGCAGTTTAGCTCTTCTGAGCTTCAGCTTGAATCAACGTCAGTCTCTGGGTTTTTATTATTCTTTCTACAGTCTCATAACTGTAGCTTTCCCTCTGGCTCTTCATCGCTTCTGTTTCTGGGATCCTAGCCTGGGATTAAAACATGAGGATTTCTCATAAAAATCTTCAGAATGAATCAAATAAACAATTGATTATGACTAAAATTGTATATTAATTAATATCCTTTTAATTCCTCGCTCTTCTTTCTTTTGGTGGAAATTATTTTCTATACCTGTGAGTATAAACTCAGGGAGCTCAAAGGTCTTTCTTGTGGAAGTCATTAAGTCTATTCACAAATGTTTGTCTTGTTTTCTCTACAGGTTTCTAAGTTTGAAATTTTACAGAGCTGTGTATCTAGAATAGATAAAAAACGTAGGGCCGTGCAGGCACACTTTCATTTTTTTCCTCCCTCTTTTCTTCATGGTGATGGAAAAGAAAGATTGAGAAGGTGCAGTGCTCCATGAAGGCCTGTGATGGACAAAGTAGGGGTGAATCTTTGATCAGATTTCAGGATTGTTACCCCAATATAACAAAGCTCTTTCTAAGTTCAGCGCTTCCACGTCATCATTTTCATTTTAGTTAAGGATAAATGCATACTTCAATTACAAGTCCAATGCCAAACCATAAAAAATTGTTTCCAAAAATCGATTACATTAATATTTTTTATATAAGAGTTATTTTAAAACTATCAACAACACTTGAGGCAGAAATATGCTTCTATTTAATGTCAGTAAGCAATTACAATAAAATAAAAAAACTTTAAAATTAGTTTTATATAAACCATAAAGAGAAGTAGGGTAGAGTAGGAACTATTTTCCTCTTCTGTATTTAATTTGTGTCCAGAAAAGATGGTTCAGTTTCTATATTTTGGAAAATGGTATTGCACATGGACTCAATTTTACTAAAAATGCAGTGTTTGTGTATATTCTTTTCCAAGTAATTTTTCTTTCCATGAAATATGGCTAATTTTTTTTCCATTTGACTGCAATACATTTTCACAATTTAATGAGTTATATGGTAATGTTTTTTAATATTGAAAAATTTTTGAAAATATATTTTTCAACATTGCAAATATCATGCAAAAGACCAAGATCTTAAAGTTCAATCGAAATTAAGAAAGAATCATACGTTTATTTTTGTGAGATCAATTACTAAATGAACTAAAAAATTTAAAAGACTGATTATACTTTTAATATTTTATTAGAAATGTATACATAAATTTATTTTCAAATTATTTAACTTTCATTTGAAAATAAGTATATTTTAGTGGAAAATATCATTGGCTTACCTATATCAAATTCATGTTTGCTATGAATTTGCATTTTTTGTTTTGTTTTAAGACAGGGTCTTACTCTAAATCAGGCTAGTCTCAAACTCACAGCAATTATCCTGCCTTGCTTTCCCCTGTATTAAGATTACAGGTAGAGATCATCAATCACTGTCTCTTTTCTTACTTCTCCTTCATATTTATTTTTTCCTCTTCTTCTTTCTTAGTCGTTGAATAGTCAGGAATGAAATCACCAATAACTTTTGACTGTCCACATTTGCCTAACTCACCACAAATCCACCCTTCTCCTCAAACTAAACAATGACCTGGTAAGATTAGTCCAAAATCTCAATGTGCAACAGCTGTTGGTTCCCTGAGTCTACAGAGCGAGCACTCTCGGGTTTTACAATGTGAAACAGCACTAATGCCTTTTTGCTTTCTCCAGTGTTTAATGAGTAACAAGAAGGTTGCAGCATTTTCTAGAACTGCAAATTGCACAAAGGTTCTTTGCTTTGTCTCTTATGTTGTCCCAGAGCTTAACTGTAATGTATGCAGATGAAATACTGTGCAATGCTTGTTGAGTCTGTGATTTAATAAACACTCAGCAAACACAATGGGCCAGTGATACATCAGTAATCGTGTGAAAGCTTTTGGCGCGATGCATGGAATATTGGACACATTCTAGAAACGATAGCTAAAATCACCTTTAGGCTCTGCCAACATTTTATTATTTGACTATTTTAGGAAAATATTTCTGTCAAATTTCATAATTTTAATAAGATCAAAATGCTCTGGACCAAGATCTTACAATAATATGAAGGGACTGCTTTCATGGCTGTCGGGAAAGCCAGTCCTTCTTTTTTAATATTCTATGTCACTTGAAAGATTTCACTCAAGCTACTTAAGGTATGCTCATCTCATTGCTATTTTTAAATTTATTGTTATGATTTATGATTCATTCTGTATGTTTTAGACACCTCCAGATGTCTAGGCACACTTTTCCTTCACCTTGCAGTGTTAGCCACTTCACGTGTGGGATATAATGACTTCAACACCGACTACCACACCCTTCCGTCGTTGACCACTTCACGTGTGGGATATAATGACTTCAACACTGACTACCACACCCTTCCGTCGTTGACCTCTTCTGGAGCTAAATTTCTTGGCTCAGGATTGTTCTACCCCCTATGAAGTTGAGCTAAAGTTTGAAATCCGTCCTACTTAGTGTTAAATGAGGAAAGCAGAGCAAAGGAAGCACTTTGGAACATAAGACAGTCTAGAAGCCTGAGGCTGCACCAAACTCTCTCCAGAGCCCAAATGATTAAGAAAATAATGCTCTCAAAACATAACAAAAATGGTAAGAACACACATATTTGTTTCTATATAATCCATTATATACAACTATATAAGCTATACTTTCATATTGTAATTTTACCCATTCATATTATTCCAGGAATATCTGCCAAGATATCAGTACCTGGATACTATTGTTTCGTTGTCTACAAAACCAAGTATCATTATTTTTAAAAACATACAACTAAGGTCCAGCTCAAGTGTACACAACTCATATGAAGAAACATGTTTCTTTTCTTTAGATAATAAAGAAATTTCCACAGCAACATACAGGAGAATCAATTACAGGTGAGGATAAGGAAGGTCTACCTTGGCCTAGCCTGTCCTCTGACAAAAGACTATAAATAGATCAGTGAATCGACAATGCTAAGTTAGTTCTACTGTTCTTAGTTACCTTACCCAAAGGATAGAAGTAACTCTACTCTTTCTGTCTGCATAATTCCAGGGGTGCCCTCTACAGCAGCAGCTTTACAAAAGTCCCCCATCACATGCCTTAAAATAAATATATTAATAGAATAAAGCTTCCAATTTTATTATAAATGAAAAGAAAGCTTTGCTTTGGACTCTTAAAATATCTCTACCACCACTAAATGGCTGATACCTAGAAGACATTTAATAAATATTTGAAGAATGAATTATTGAATGACTGAAAGAACACATAGCCTTTACGTAATTAAGTGAAGATTATTTCAGGATTTATTTCTATATATTCATTTGCTTACCAGTTTTGTTTTTTTTAACAGTTTTACACATTAGTTTATATAATTTCATTTTGATGAAGGGAGTTGTGTTAGTTGTGGTTATCATTGCTGTGATGAATCACTATGATCAAAAAAGCAAACTGGGGAGAAAAGGGTTTATTTGGTTTACACTTTCATACTGAAGGACGTCAGGACAAGAACTCAAACAAGGCCGGAACCTGGAGGAAGAAATTGACATAGAGGCCTTGAGTGGTGTTGCTTATGGGCTTGCTTCTCCTGGCTTGCTCAGCCTGCTTTCTTATAGAACCCAGAACCACCAGCCCAGGGATGGCACCACCCATAATGTGCTGGGCCCTTCCCCATCAATCACTAATTAACAAAATTCCCTACAGCCAGATCTTATGGAGGTATCTACTTAATTGAGGCTGCCTTCTAATTAATGACTCTATCTTGTGTCAAATTGATTTAAAACTAGCCAGTGCAGTGGGCAGAGATGAGGTTTGATGGCCAGAAACTTACAAGTACAACACTCACTCTGTAAAGCAGACATCCTTAGGAGCTTGAGTTCTTCCAAAGGAGTTGACTTGCATAAGCAATCATAGACACTAGAGCGCTATAAAATGATGGTGAAGAAATTCCTTCCAGGTTGTAAGTAAACTAGTTTCAGATGTGCTAATATCCAGTTTTGTTGTTCATGTCCAATTCTGTGCCTTAAGTATCAGGTTTGGAACAGCATGAACTACACACACACACAGCAGGAAATATGCTTTATTTATATCTATAACAATTTTTATCTATCGCATAATATATATATATATATATATAAAACTTTGCTTTATAAAATAAAAAAGGCTTCACAACTGTTTCCTGTTCTCCCTGCCACTAGGCCCCCAAATCAGAGTCAGTCTGAGGCTTCCTTGTGCCTTCAGCAGCATTTTTTCCAGCAGCTCTCTGTATTTCCTCTCTAACTCTCTCTCCCACATTGCAGCAGCATTTTTTCCAGCAGCTCTCTGTATTTCCTCTCTAACTCTCTCTCCCACATTGCAGTCCCACTTCTCCCTTCAGCTCACTCAACGGCATTTAGCAAGAATTTGGTCACACATGCACTCACTTTCCAGGCTCACAATCTTTGCTGCGTGCACATCTGGAATTGGGCAAGATGGTTGAAGAAGTTAAACAAAGGCCAGGAACCCCCAGGCTATCTTTTCAGCTAAAATAAATAATTTACATTTTTGGAATTAGGTTTTGTTACCTCCTAGAAGAACTGAGAGTTACATCTGGCTGATCTTAATAGTTAACAACTTGTTTTCTTGTCTAAATCCAATCATCGGATGGCCATAACTAGCCCAGGGATATCCTTCTCAAGAAAAAAAAAAAAGCTTATGAAAGATGTGCCTGAACTATACTTCTGTTGAGTCTTCAGATGTGAGCAGCTTGGGAGAATAAGAAAGCATGCTTACCTGTCTGTCAGCGGTTTTATATCAGACAGAGGTTCAGGAAACTGGACTTAGTTAATGAGTTCTATCCAATTGTTTTCCCCATAAAACTGGCTCAACTACAACACATAAGTATCTAGTTGGACATTCTCCATATGTTTGTCAAATAAATATGCACAAGGTTCACTAATGGTTAAAAAGAATACTTTCCCCCTCCATTTTCTCTTCAGAAAATGACAGGCCTCTAAGAGATGACAGTCAAACAGTAACAGAGATACAAGAAGGCAAGGCAAAAGCCCATACTTAGGCTGGACAAGGCAAGCCAATAGAAGGAAAGAGTCCCAAGAGCAGGCAAAAGAGTCAGAGACACACCTTCCTCCCACTGTTAGGAGTCCCACAAAAACACCAAGCTAATAGTCAAAAATACACAGAGGTTTGGGTGCAGACCCATGCAGAATCTTACCGCTCTGTCTCTGTGAGCTGATGTTAGTGGATTCAGTGGATGATACTCTCCTCTTGTCCTTCATCCCCTTTCCTCCCTCTCATGTATGGGGTTCCTGATCTCTAAGCTGTCTTAGCTAGGGTTTCATTGCTGTGATGAGGCATCATGATCACAGGAACTTTTATAAAACAAAACATTTAATTGAGAGTGGCTTATGTTTCAGGGGTTTATTCTATTGTCTTCATGGCAGCAAACAGGCAGGCGTGGTGTTGGAGAAGGAGCAGAAAATTTTACATCTAGATCAGCAGGCCACAGGAAAAGAGAGTGACATTGGGCTTAGCTTGTGTTTTTGAAACCTCAAAGCCCACCTTGAATGACACACTTCTTCTGACAAGGCCACACCTTTAATAATGCTACTCAATATGAGTATCTGGTGGCCATTTTTATTCAAACCATCACAGAGGATAAAGACCTCCAATTTAGACCTTTTTATGCATAATGTCTGGCTGTGGATCTTCATACCCACTCCCATCTGCTGCCAAAGGAAGCCTCTCTGGTAATAACTGGACAAGGAACTAATCTATGAGCATAGCAGAATATCATCACAAATTATTTCATAGATTTTTTTTCTTTCTAGCCATGTTTGGTTCTTCCCTAAGTCACTGGGCTATCCAATCTCTGGTTATCCAGGCAGTCTAGAGCACTGGCTCTCTCAGTGTTAGACCAAGCATTGGTTGGCCACTCACAATTTTTGTGCCTCTATTACCCCAGCATATCTTGCATGAGGGAGAGATTTAGGTCGAGAGTTTTGTGGCTGGATTAGTGTTTAAGTGTCTCTTTCTGTAACCCTGAAAATTCCATCTCACACCAGAGACTAGAATATAGGAGTGAAGCCACCATGCAGGCACCTACCTGCTCAACCTATGTTCTATGAGCTAAGTGGATGTTGTCCTTGAGGGAGCTGGTAGGAGTGGACGGAGGGGAAAGTGTGTTTGGAATGTGTTGTATAAGAGAAGAACACATTTTCAATGAAAATAAAGTATTTTGATAAATTTATTCTTCAAAAATAATTTTCAAAAATTGAAAAAAAACTTCTAATTTCAGCTTTCATATTTCAGCCCTATATGAAGAGGAAAAGTCTCACTGGATCCAGCAAGTAGGGCTTAATTATATTACTCAGACTGTACCAAACCACACAATTGATGATGGTCACTGCTAGTCTGATATGTGATTGAGAACTAGTAAATTGTACAATTAAAATTTATGCAATTTCTGAACAACAACAACCACAAAAGAATACTTTCCTCTATGTTTCAAAGCAGGTGAGTAGTTTCTGGGAATGGTTTAAATAGCGTGTGATTATACCAATTTGTCAGTGTAATGGACATGGATAAAGAACATTAATTTACTGAAGCTCCTTATTTTTATGCTAAGGACAATACAAGAAGACATTGTTTGCTCTGTTTCTGGAGCATACTGGCAGGACATACATCAGAGTAACTAAGCAAGTAGGACACAGCGAGAATAATATACACAAGAAATCACAGGACTATGATGGCACACTGCACAAGTTCTAACCAGACGTACATCCCAGCACTGAAAAGGAGAAGGAGACACACACCTCTCCCCTAACCAGGAAGCTGTTTGCAACTATTGCCTTTGGGAAAGGAAAACCTAAGCTTTCTCCATTGGAGTGTCACACAGAATGGACTTCATGTTTATTGGTTTGCTTAAATTATTCCTTTCACTGTTTGAGATTATGACATAATTCTACTATTTCTCCCTTCCCTTTCCCTCTCTCCAAACCCTCTGATATACTCCTTGTTCTGTTTAGTTTTATGTCAGCTTGTCTTGTCACTAGCTAAAGTCATATGAGAGTAAGGAATGTCAGTTGAGAAAATGCTTACAGGCTATGGGTAAGCCTGTAAGACACTTCCTTAATTAGTGATCCGTGGAGGAGGATCTAATGCCTTGTGGGTGCTGTCATCCTCAGCAGCTGGCCCTGGGTCCTTTAAGAAGTTTCTATCTGAGAGGCTCCTGGTAGTGGGACTAGAATCTATCCCTAGTACATGAGCTAGCTCTTTGGAGCCCATTCCCTATGGTGAGATGCCATGCTCAGCCTTAATGCAGGGGACAGGGACTTGGTCCTGCCACAACTTAATTTGCCAGTCTTGGTTGACTCTCCATGGGAAGGATGTGGGGTTGGCTTTGGGTGAGGAGGTAGAAGGAGGGTTGGGAGGGAGAACTATGGTTAGAATGTAAAATGAAATTAGAATTCATACATACATACATTATACATATATAAAAAGAGCATGCTGAGCAAGTCTTTAGGAGCAAGTTAGTAGGCAGCACTCCTCCATGCCCTCTGCATCAGTTTCTGCTTCCAGGTTTCTCTCCTGCCCTGTTTGAGTTCTGCCTTGGCTTCCATCAGTAGACTGGGATTCAGGATATATAAGCCAAATAAACCCTTTCTTCCCCAACTTGCCTGTGGTCATGGTGTTTCATCACAGGTACAGTAACCTTAAGTAAAACATACATTGCTCTTGCTCTCAAATATATGACCTCTTATTTCATAAATCTTTGTCACATGAATATGTGTAACACACATATGTACTTTGTATGTATATTTTTCATAGGCTTTTTGTTCTACCTTACTTCAGTTTTTTTTAACTTTCTGGTTATTTTTTGTTTTCCTCTCCGTTTGGAATATAGTTTTCTGGTTTTGATAGAGAAGAAAACATGCAGTTAGATGAGCAGAGAGGTTCTGGAAGGAGCTGGGGGAGGAGAAAACATGATCAAAATATACTGAAAAAAATTAATAAAACAAAAAGAAAAAAGGCCTATGAATTGATGAATGCAAAGCTCAGGACTAAGAAAAATTCAGAAAGACCTATAAAGCAAAACTGTCCTATGACAAAATGATTTACGTAATGATTCTTCTCACTTTTTATGGGAACCACCTCAAAGGATGTATTACTTGAGTCTTTTATAAATAGTCCCTTATTAAAGCAATATTCAATAGGCAAAACAATACTTACTAGGGTATTTAAGATTTACAAGTATTATTTAAATATATAATCATATGTTGTAGTTTATTTGAGAGCCTATGAGAGATTTATTTTGTTTTGTTTTGTTTTTGTTTTTTTCGAGACAGGGTTTCTCTGTGGTTTTGGGGCCTGTCCTGGAACTAGCTCTTGTAGACCAGGCTGGTCTCAAACTCACAGAGATCCGCCTGCCTCTGCCTCCTGAGTGCTGGGATTAAAGGCGTGTGCCACCACCCCCCCGGCGAGAGATTTATTAAGGTAGATAGAAGCTAAGTATTTTGCATTATGAGACAGAAAGTAATCAACTCCATGACTTTGGTCTCTTGACAAAATAATTCTGGTTTGTTTGTTTGTTTGTTTGTTTTCTTTCCTAAGACAGGTTTTCGTGTGTGTGTGTATGTGTGTGTGTGTGTGTGTGTGTGTGTGTGTGTGTGTGTGTGTAGCCCTGGCTGTCCTTCATCTCATTCAGTAGATCAGACTGACCTCAAACTGAGAGACCCACCTACTTCTACATTAAAGGTGTGCAATGCCTGGCTCGGAAAAAAAAAACAAAAAACTCTTAACTAGAAACTAAAAATGTTATTCCCCTGAAAAGACCATGGAGTGATTACTGACATATATTTACTCTTTAGTCATGTAAAAAAATTCAGAAAGGAAATGTGTACAGCTTTAAGTCATTATTCACTTGGTATTTTTTTTTTTTTTGTGTGTGTGTGTGTGTGTATGTCTGCTAAGTCTTCATTGAAATCAACAGAACAGAAAATTTGGTCAAGGAGATAGGAGATTAAGTGGGTAAGATGCTCACCACACAAGCAAAAACTTGTGCTCAGATCCCCAGAACTCACACAAAAGTCAGTCATGATAGCATTGATCATAATTACAGTGCTCGTACAGTGAGATGGAAGGTAGAGACAGGGGGATCCCCAAAAGATAACCAGTCAGCTGGCCTGCCACAAATAATGGCGAACAATAAAATACCATTTTTTTAAACAAGGTAGAAGGCAGGGACCTACAACTGTGGTTGTCCTCTGACCTCCATACAGGCACTGTGGCATGCACACATCTCACACACACACACACACAAAGAGAGAGAGAGAGAGAGAGAGAGAGAGAGAGAGAGAGAGAGAGAAGGAAGAGGGAGTAATTCATTATTTTAAATTTTTGGAAAACAAATGATGCTTATGACTCAAAAAGACAAGAAATAGATTCTTCTTTAAAGTCCCCAGAAATAATGCAGACTTTCTTTCACACCCCCCCCCGAATTAATGCAGACTTGCTTTTAGCCCCCATGAGACCATTCCTGGCTTCTAACTTCCAGAATTGTGACATGATAAACATATGCTATCATAAGCCATGTTGTCTTAGTCAGTGTTCTATTACTGTGAAGAGACACAATGACCATGGAAACTCTTATAAAAGAAAGCATTTAACTGGGGTTTTCTTATAGTTTCCGAAGTTTAGTTCATTATTCTCAAGGCAGTGAGCTTGGTGGCATGCAGGCAGACAAGACAGCTGAGAGTTCTGTATGAGGATCCTTGGCAGAGTTGGTCTTACCAGGGTAGGGGCATGGGTATTAGAAAAATAAGCAAAGAGAACAAAGATGCAAATGGAAATAGTAAAACAGAAGCATAGGACAGTATCAGGAAGGAGTTCCAGTGAATACTGAAATTGCCCACTTTTAATTTCCATTTGCTTAAATACCCCAACCTCTAAAGGTAGGAGTAAGATAAAAACCTGTATTCACATGATACAAGGAATAAACAGACTAGTTGAAGGATTATGGGTTACATTCTTAATGAAACATCTGTTGCCAAAACAAGATAGTAACTCTCACACCCTAGACCAAAACATTCTGTAGGTAAACCATAGTTATCTCACTAAGGTAATAGGAACATAGTTGGATCCTTAGACTCTGAGGCAGAAACAGATCTACTTCTTAATACCTGAAATTCCAGGTCCGGATATTAGCCACACCTGTTGATAACTGCCTGTGATGCTCTGGCATCTTACTCCTCTAAAGACTGCTGGCATCTTCTTGACTCTGCCTTCTTTCTTCCTGTATCTCTGTTTGGATTTCCACCTAAAGCAACTTTATTTACCAACCAATAAAAGCAACACATATCCGTAGCACACAGGACATCCCTCATCGCATATATGTATTTGTGTATACACGTTCATATATTCCTCAATATAACCTGTTGAATTTATATAATGTTACTTCCATGTGTTTTTGTCAGGACTGTACTGATGGGTTTTGTGTGTCATCTCAACACACACTAAAGTCCAGAGAAAGGAGCCTTAGTTGAGGAAATGTCTCCATGAGACTAAGCTGTAGGGCAGGGGAGGAAGGGTTTATCAGGCTTACACTTCAGCACTGCTGTTCATCACTGAAGGAAGTCAAGATAGGTACTCAAACAGGGCATGATCCTGGAGGCCAGAGATGATGTGGAGGCCATGGAGGGATGCTGCTTACTGGCTTACTTCCCCTGGCTTTCTCAATCCACCTTCTTATAGAACCCAGAACCAGGGGCCCAGCAATAGAAACCCTAACTAAGACAAGGGCTGACAGTTTAGCACTGGACAACCAATTGGTGCTCTTCCTAGTATTCTTCTCCGTGGAGGGTCACCTCTCCTGCTTCTGTCTTTGCTCAGCTTCCTGGAGCTCTTCAATCTTTGAAAGCTTCATGGGTTTTTCCTCATACAGTTTGGCATGCTCATTGTTGTTCTCCTTATTCAGCTCATGTTTGGGTGATCATGTTGGTGTGCTCTGTAACTTCTCATTGATATTCATACACAGTTACCTACCTCTGTTACCATTTTCCAGATAACCCTACCCAGATTCCTTCATTTCTCCACAGCTTCAGATATTTGCATAGATACTTATTAATTATAAGACAAAAGAATCACAGCTAGGGCTTTAATGTCACAAATATATCTCTTTTCTCATCATCAAGTGTTGGTGTATTATACTGGTGGCTGAGTATTGCATACTGTATGAGGCCTTCCCTCTGTGGTGGTTTGAATAAGAATGACTCCATAGTCGCCTTTGTTGAATGCTTAGTCATCAGGAAGAGGCAATACTCTGAAGAATTAGCTGTGACATTGTTAGAGTGGGTGCGGCCTTTTTGGAGGAAATGTGTCACCAGGGGTTGGCTTTCAAGTTTCAGAAGTCCAAGCCCATTCCAGTGGCTCTCTATCTCTTCCTGCTGCCTGCAGATCTGGAAGTAGAACTCTCAGATACCTCTCCTGCACCATGTCTACCTGCTTGCCGCCTTGTTTCTGCCATGATGATAATTGGTCAAACCTCTCAAAATTGTAAGCAAGCCTCAATTAAATGATGTCTTTCATAAGAGTTGCTGTGGTCATGATTTATCTTCACTTCAATAGAACACTGACTAAGACACCTCCTTCCATGTGTTTATTATGGGATGTAAACACCAGGAGCAAAGTCCTGTGAGTGTTTTGAAGAACTTAGGTTTAGGAAACACAACTCACACTTTGGTATTACAAACTAATGCTGTTCTCAGCTTTTGTTTCTTCACTATGACAGAAAATGGATTTGTGTCATTAGTTTCCTTGCATTTTCCCTCAGGTTAGGGTTAAGGTGTGGGAAACTTAAGTAAAATCAGGTAGTTATGGGTAGGAAATCAGACGTTTGCTTCTTCCATTCACTCACTGTTCAGTGTGGTCCTTAGTTGTCAGAACATTTAATATAGCACTCAAGTGCTTGCTGCGTTAATATCTTTAAGCAGACTGGTTACACGCTGTCCATGTGATGTGTGGGTCACATGTCTTATTGCAGAGATACCTATTGCCTTTTGGCCTAAACTTTCTAGACTCTCAAAACAGACAAAAGTTCCACAGTCACCCCATTCCCTTAACTCTCAGCCTTCTTCAATTATTTTTCTTTTCTCTTTTTGAAAGTGTTATTGGGAAATGTAATTATTCCCTTCTCACGTATTTTTATAGGAGTCTCAAATCTTTATATACTGAAATATATTTAAGTATAATGGAATTCAGGTTCTCTCTCTCCTCTTCATGATAATTATTTGTCTTATTGCTGTTCTATTGCAGTCATTTTGTTACTATTCTGAGTCTTTCTGGACGTGACAAACAGAAAAATCAAGCTGCTGAAATGAGGAAGAAAAGAAAGACTAAGCCTCAGGGAGAGAAACCTGTACGCCCAGTCCCTAGCCCCGAGGAAGTAAAGACAGGTGGTAAGCTCTAGACCACTTATTTTCCACCAGGACTGGCTGGAAGCCAAATTGGGTAGTAAAGTCATCTCATTGCCTCTTCCTTTTACCTAGTTTTAGATCATCTGCTTCCTTCTGAATCCACCAAGACATGTTTCTAGGAAAGACTCACTAAGACATTTACCATTAAATTTAGCAATTTGGATAGCAGGAATTTTATCACAGTTGATTATTCACTTGTTGTTACATATTATGGAAAATAGTGTTATACATTAACATGGGACAGGGAAATATATACAGACTAATTTATATTCTGATTCTGGAAAAGAATAAAATAATTTTTCCCCTTGCCCATGGTGTTGGTCAAAGGTCAGAACATGAAGCTAATTAAGAAAATAGAAATACAGGAGAGAAAGTTTCGGTTTCTCAGGAAATTCGGAATCAACCTACCCCTGGATCCAGCAATACCACTCTTGGGAATATACCCAAGAGAGGCCCTATCATACAACAAAAGTATATGCTCAACTATGTTCATGGCAGCATTGTTTGTAATAGCCAGAACCTGGAAACAACCTAGATGCCCTTCAACGGAAGAATGGATGAAGAAAGTATGGAATATATACATATTAGAGTATTACTCAGCAGTAAAAAACAAGGACTTCTTGAATTTTGCATACAAATGGATGGAAATAGAAAACACTATCCTGAGTGAGGTAAGCCAGATCCAAAAAGAGGAACATGGGAAGTACTCACTCATATTTGGTTTCTAGCCATAAATAAAGGACATTGGGCTTATAATGCATGTTCCTAGAGAAGCTAAGTAAGAAGGTGAACCCAAAGACAAACACATAGGCATCATCATGAATATTAACCTTCATCAGGCGATGAAAGGAGACAGAGACAGAGGAGCACGGGACAGAAATCTCAAGGTCCAAATCAGGAGCAGAAATAGACGGAGCACGAGCAAGGAACTCAGGACCGCGAGGGGTGCACCCACACACTGAGACAATGGGGATGTTCTATCGGGAACTCACCAAGGCCAGCTGGCCTGGGTCTGAAAAAGCATGGGATAAAATAAACCACAAAATTTGGTGTTGTCTTATAGACAATCAGGAAGCATTACCACTAGCAACTCAGTTAATCACAATTTCAATAATATATTTGCATATCTTCTCTAACATAAAAGCATCAGAAACCAGGTTGCATGTACATGGTTAGACAGGATAATCTCTCCTGCTTAAATTATTACTGTATGAGTAGTACATAAATATTTTTATATAAACATTATAGAATAAAACCTGTTTGGTATATTAAAACACTCCTTTTAACTACATGAAGGAATATTAAACTGAAAATGATCAAATATCTGATAGCATTGTGTACCTAAAGATGTAACTGTAGGTAACAATGAGACTGGAAAAGTAAGAAATAGAATAAAAGGTTTTAATATTCAGTAAAATATGTATTTCCAGTCTTCTGTGGAAGCTTCTAAGCATGAAATATTTTAAAGTATATTTAATATGCACCAGTGAAACACTTAGGTATTTAAAAGTTGTAAATCATCATTCCTAAATTTAGAAGTCAAGGACAACGGTTTGGTTTGTGCAAAACAAAGCCAAGAACAAAACCTTGAAATAGACCCAAACATCTGAAGTCTTAAACTCCGTTGCTTTTCCAGCTGTGCATTATGGAAAGGCCGACAGAAACCAAACAGTTTGCACTTTAAAGATTTCATTGAAGTGGGAAAAAAATGTGACAGAAAATTACATTTTAACAAATATAAACGTAACTGCAATCACAAAATATAGTTCATAGTTTAGCTGATGGGATAGTTTGCATCTATCTATAAAACTTATTTCTTCAGCTCATCCGATTTTGACGTGGATGAATTCCAATTCCCTTTTCTTTTTCAACTATGCCTAATTATGTAATTCCCTTAATCCACCTTCAGATATTATCTGTTGAAAGTTGTGAATGTTAAATTGACTGCAGTATACTTGAAAGTTCAAAGCCCTTCTGTTGTCCACTACTCGCTCATCAAAAGCTATTGCAGCAGAAAGAAGGATCAGTATGTGGCTCTTGACAGCTGACAATCAGGAAAGGTGTCAGCTCCTTCTGTCTGCCCTCTTTAACAGAGGGATTCAACTCTTTCATGAGCACGTCCCCTTTCATTCAGATTTCGAGCTATCTGAAAGGAACACGGTTGTTCTCTCGTTCTGGTTTTGTCATTTCATGATTTGACTCTGGCCAGCAGCCTGCATTCCTTGACTGCAGAGTGATGGAAAGTTATAAAATATATGTAAATATCAGAGCATGCTCACAGCTTAATTTCAAAAACTGTGAATGTGCATGCCCTGGAAGACATAAGGAATGTAGATTAAACTTTTCACTGGAGATGAGAATAATAGCTTCAAAACCAGCTGAAGCATTTTCTAGGGCTATGCATTTTAATTATGTAAAACCAGATTATGATTCATTATAAATTTTATTCCAGGAGAAAATGCAAATGAACTATGTTAAGACACTTTAAACATGTGTTGAACTATATAGCTCTGTATACAAGTACAACAACAGTGCTATGCTTGGTTACCAGGTGATGTAATATTTTGTTCACTAGATGGATCTGACATTCATATTTTTAAAACTAAGAAATCTGCTTTCCTAAATGTATTATGTTGACATCACATAACTGCCATTGGAGGTCAGGAGTACATATAACCAATACATGAGTGACAAAAAAAAAATACAATAAAGGAACAGAAATGAGGAAGAGGAAAGAGTAGAGGGGAAGAAAAGACGACTGAACAATGTTACAACTCCTATTGATTAGAAGAGATTGAGAAGAAGAGATGGCTAGATACAAGGGAGAAGCTGGAATTCAACTGCGGCACAAGAGCAACACAAGGTTTGGACAACTGGTAAAAACCGGAATAATGTGGACTGGCAACATGGTATAGCAAGTAAATGTGCTTGCAGCTAAGCCTGACAACAGGAGTTCAATCCCTGAGATCCACACTGAAAAGAAGAAATGTCTTCTGGAAGCTTTGCTACTAGCCACATGTGCTGCATGGCAGGCAGATATGCACACTTGTACACAACACACACATGCACACATTCGCACACACGTACACACACACTGTAAATAAATACAGGTAAAATTAAGTAAAATTGTGGGTAGTTTAGTTAATAGTTAAGGTAGATACCACTTTGCTAATGTCGATGGTTGAATCGCATTTGTTAAAGACTTATCTTTAAAAAAATTAGGGAGAAAACTACACAGGGAGAAATTTTTTAAAATTTCTGTAAATGAAGAAATATTTTGAAATTGCAGTGTTTTTACAATCAGTTCAAATCAGTTGAGGTGAACAGGAAATTGGAAATACATAACCAGCATTATAAAACATTGGTTAGTGAAAAATCATAAATGAGACTACATGAAATGCTAGAAATGTCTACAGAAGTTTTGAATCCTGGAGAAATCTTGTTGTAATCATCTTTATCAAGCACAAAAATCATCACCGTGGACTTCACTCACCAAAAGAGAAGTAACTCATTGAGAAAGCCAAAAGTAAGATGAGTATAGTTTTTCTTTATCTAATATCTTTAGTTTGGATTTTTATTTTATTATTGAATAATGTTTGGTTACTTAGGTCTTGCATTAACATTATATTTTTCCAGGCAAATCACATAGATTTTCAAAATAAATGTATGAGTCAAATCACAAGAGTGTATAGACTTAGATTTTTGAACTTATCCTGACTTTTCTTGTGTTTAGTTATTTCATCTGTATTTTATGCTAGAATGGAGTTAAATCTTTCTCATGCAGATGAAAAACAATATAATATATGTTATATATGTCCAAATTTTTACTAATGGTTATTATTCCTTGGGATATAATGATAATGAACATTTATACTCCATGGATCGGAGCATTAAAATAGTTGCTAATGCTTAAGTTGCTCATTTATTAATTGGAAACAATCACTTATGTTATAGTCACATTATCTGCTTTTTATATTTATCTGGCACATAACCCTTGTTTCTGTTTTCTTTTCTTCTCCCCACCCATATTTTCATCTCCATCCCTACTTCACTCCTTTTCCCCTCTTTCTCTCCCTCTTCTGCACATGTCCCATCACTTCTTGTCTCTTCTATCTCAACCCTGTTTTCTCTTTTATTGTGCCAATATTTCTCCTGCTGGATGCAGACACTGTACTCATTTCTTTCTTCTTTGCCATTGTCTCAGATCGTTTGCATGCTGTCTTTTGCTGCAGGCAGTGCAGGTTTTGGTTGGGCTCTTTTGCATTTTGATGACAGCATTACTTTGGATTATTCCTTACACCAGGCTTGCTGGACTGAGTTGGATCACGGAAGCTCATATGGTGAAAGGAAAGAAATGACTCTTGTAAGTTGTTCCACATGTGTGCTATGGCACGAATACACACACAGTAAATTAATGTTAATGAATACATAAAGAGAAGGATCTACTAGTATGTACTTAAGCACACATGCTCATTCCTACCTGTATAATGAATGATGATGCAAAGGAGAATGGAATTGAGGGCATCACTGTCCATATCTTAGTTGTCTGATATCACAGGTCTATAAAATTTGACACAATGTTATCATTTGGAGAAGCTGAGCAACACATACATGAAATATTTTGTTGTTTCTTATAGTTGCATGTGAATCTATTACGGTTTCAATTAAGAAACCATGAAGAAAAATTAAGATAACCCCGAATTTAAAATGGGAGGGGTGCTGTTATTGAAAATATTGTCCTTCTGACATAGGAAAAGATGTATAATTTGCATGGTTTCTAAGTTAACAGCAAACTTTATCTACAAAGAGCCATGTAGAAACTTTTGACATGCCATTCTTTGATAGTGCCTCTCTTTTTCACTGCATAACGAAAACAGTCATAGTCCATACACAAATAACAATCATGGATGTACAGGAATAAAATCTTATTTGTTCATAGTTCATACACAAATAACAATCATGGATGTGCAGTAATAAAATCTTATTTGTTCGTAGTCCATATATAAATAACGATCATGGATTACAGTAATAAAATCTTGTTTTTTGACACAAACAAAACCAATTTCATGCAGTTATAATGTGTCATAAAATATGATACTTCCTTTGCTTTTTTCTTTAATTGAAAAGAGATATTTTTTATAAAATATATTTTGATTACAACTTTTCCCTCCCGCAGGTCCTCCCAGGTCTTCCCCACCTTTTCACCTACCCAAATCCAAACATTTTCTTTCTCTCTCATTAGAGAAAGAACAAGCAATTAAAATATAACAAAAAAGTGAGATAAGATAAAATAAAATCAACAAAAAATAAGAGAACAAAACAAGTAAACAAGCAGAGGGGGAAGAGCCAGAGAAAAAGCACAAGAAATACAGCTAGCTACAGAGACACTTACATTCACATACACAGGATCAGGCGCACACACCAAAGTGGAGACCATATATATAAGCAAAAGAACTATACAATTTAAAAAAATATTCACACAAAGCATTATGAGACAAAAAATCTCTAAAATTACCATTGAGTTCATTGTGTTGGCTGCCTACTTACTGCTGTGCCTAGGGCCTGCCCTCAGGTATGGTTTACATATCCAGTGTACCAACTCTTAGCTCCAGGACCCCATCTGGCTTCGACCTGTGCAGGTCCCCCGCATGCTGCACAGTCTCTGTGGCTTCAAGGTATGCGAGTCCTATTGTGCTAAGTTGGCCCTGTGTCCTTGATGTCTTCCATCCAATTGAAAACTATTAAATTCATGTGAACTTCTAAGTCATCAGAAGTACCAAATGATTGAGCTTGGCATCAGAGATATCAGCTGACACTCTATGTCATGCAGATTATGTATGGAAATTGTCTAAATATTTGTAACTGGTCTATTGGGCCTCTGTGGCCTTTACCTCAAGATGGTCAGAAGAAACAGTGACTTAATTTGACTCCCAGTTTGAAAGTTTGGGAACATTTGTTCTTGTTTTGTACATATAAGGATTTGAAGGATAAAAGAAATTCTATTAGTTCTATAAACGTATTTTCTGCCATTTGTTCAAAATACTGATATTTTTATCTAAGAGAATGTTATTACTTCTTTGTATTCCTATTTACGTCTAACTTTCAGGTTACATCTGCAGTAAATTTATTCATATTCTGTAGCTGACATGGGTTGGTAAGGATCTGTTTAATTATTAAGTGGTGAGTACACTCTAATCATTCCTGCTATTCTGCTTGTTAATATCATTTTCTAGTCAGGGATGCTAACCTGGTTCTTGGCAATGGTGAGAGAAGAGAGAAAAACTAGGAGGCTATTAATCTAGATTCAGTCCACTGAGAAAAGAGAATAAAGAATCAGAAATATTTTGTCTCAGACTTTAAAAGGGCTTTTTTTCTTATTACCATTTACATAAAATAAAATAAAAATGATTCCAACTTGGTATTAAGAAATTGGGTTTCAAGCAATATATGTCTTATTAATGGTTTTCAAATGAGATCTACATAGAGTTACAAAGTAAATATCAAATTACTTTTGAAAAACTGAAAAGGAAAAAAAAATGCATGTTCCACCCATAAATGGCACCTTTGAGATGCTACAAAGCATATCAGTTCCAAATGTTAGAAAATTTGATGCAATCTTTGGCCAGAAAAAGTGTGTAGAAGTGTAACTACTTTGCAAGAAATTGTGCAAAGTCCACAATATTGTTGAAGCATTTAAGTAGCTCTTTTTTAAAAAAAAAATATTCATTTTACATACCAACCACAGTTCCCGCTCCCTCCACCCTCCACTTCTCCTCCACCCCACTCCCCTTCCACTCCTCAGAAAGGGTAAGGCCTCCCATGGGGAGGCAACAAAGCCTGGCATGTCAAATTGAGGCATGACCAAGCCCCTCCCCACTGGGAATAGGCTCCAAAAGCCAGCTCATGCACCAGGGATAGATCCTGGTCCCACTGCCAGGGGCCCAACAAACAGACCAAGCCACACAACTGTCACCCATATGTAGAGAGCATAGTTCAGTCTCATGCAGGCTCCCCAGCCATCTGTCCAGAGTCCCTAGGTTCCCACGAACTCTGGTCAACTGTTTGTGGGTTTCCCCATCACGATCTTGACCTCTCTTGCTCATATAATTCCTCATCCCTCTCTTCGACTGGACTCCAGTGGATCAATGCATCCGCTTCCATCAGTTTACTTGCTGAAGGTTCTATGATGACAATTAGGTTAGTTACCAATCTGATTATAGGAGAAGGTCAGTCCAGGCACCCTCTCTTCTCTGCCATTGTTGAGGCTTAGGTGGGGTCATCCTTGTGGATTCCTGGAAATTTCCCTAGCATTAGGTCTCTCCCTAACCCTCATCATGGCTCTCTTTAGTCTGTCTAATTGTTAGCTTTTCTGAGTGATTCATGTAGAACAAGCAGACGCTATTTTCTACAGAATATAGCAAACTAATCCACTGAGTCAGTTGCAGCGCTGAGAAGATGGGAAACATAAATTTAAGGGTCTGAGGAATATGCATCCCTGAATCATCCAAGTCCTTGCCAGACTAGAAGTTGCCTATAAATAAAATACCCCCCGCCCGCTTAATTCTCACAAACATACTCAAACTATTTCAGCATGGAAATACTGTTTTGACATAATAGATTAAGATTTTAGCATTGTCTGTTTTCAGAATTAATAGAGATCTCTGCTATGCTAAGGCTTGTAAAACACTCTGAGCTTAAATAAAAAACAATCTCAACTAATTGAAAAGTATAACAAGCATAGGAACTTTTCAAAGGTAGATGTGGCCCTATGATAAAATTCACTTTGTCGCCCATGATTTTAGGGCATGAAGCCACAATACTGGCCGTGGGACTATTTGCTTAAAATAGAATTTCAATGGCAGCAGGGAATCTCACCTTCCTCAGTTGTACGTTCTCCACCTTCCTAAAACTCAGAATCATTCCCCTTACTTTTATTCGGAGAGTTTTTTTTTCCCCCAGCCCAATTTCTGGTCCAAATTTTAACCTCTACACAGCAACAGGTCTTTAAAATACTAAGTGTATTTATCCTATATCCAAGGGAATTTTCTCTTTTTAAACAAAATAATCCTCTGCTAGGCTGAATTATCCTTCAGTGCCAACTAGCTCATTTTAATGTTCTTTGATTAAAAACAATTGTGATTTATGGAGCAGAGGTAATAGCTCTGTGTAAATTCCCGCTGCTATTAACAGCACAGCACGAGCGCTCTCACACAATGGCCTTGTAGCAGAGAAACTTGAAGAAAGACTGTAACTTACTTCAGTAGGGACATTGTGCAGGCTGAGCACCCACAGATCTGAATCAATTTCCTACTACCAATGAATTTTTAATAATTACGACATTTTATGAGAAAAAAACACAGAGGACACTCTCACTACAACCTTTGTGGGTGGATTCTATGTGCTATACCTGTATAAAAAGCAAAATACATCTGTTCTGAGTCTCATAAATATTTCCCTTCATCTCACAGATTTATTTTCTGCAATAAAATCATTTTTACTGAATCATTTCCTAGTTAGTCCTGAAAATCTCAGTGCTTTTTAAAGGATCCCTTTTGTTTCTTACTGAGTAACACTGATGAAATTTGGGAGAAAAGCGATAAATTTTAAGAGGACGGATTGAAATGATTTTTTTAATCCAACAAAGGTACATGTTGGTCTTGTCGTAAGTGACAAGCTGTAAAGGTAAATGTCTTTTATAATATCAAAATATTTAAAATGTGGAAAATAACTTCAAATACTATTCCAGATGGTTAATATTCTATAATTCTAGTCCTGATGCATGCCTTCTCATTTTTATTTCATCTTTTTTAAAAATTATTTTACATACTGACCACAGTTTCCTCTTCTTCTCTTCCCAATCCCTCTCCCAACTTCCCGTCTATCCCCCACCCCCATCCACTCATCCTTCCTCTCCATTCAGATAGGGTAAGGCCTCCCATGAGAATCAACAACACGTGGCATAGTAAGTTGAGACAGGATCAAGCTTCTTCCCTCTACATCAAGACTGAACAAGGCATTCCACCATAGGAAATAGGTTCCAAAGAGCCAGATCATGCATCGGGGATAGGTCTTGGTTCCTCTGCTAGGGGCCCCACAAAACACCAAACTATACAAATGTCACCCACATGCAGAGGGCCTAGGTCGGTCACATGTGGGCTCACTAGCTGTCCAGAGTCCACACGCCCCCAAAATCTCAGGTCAGTTGTCTCTGTGCTCTCATGACCCTCCCTTGCTCATATAATCCCTCTGCCCTCTCTTCAACAGGCCTCCCAGAGTTCAGCTCAGTGCTTGCCTGTGGATCTCTGCATCTGCTTCCATCAGGTACTGGATGCTAGATGTAAAGCAAAGGATAACCAGGCTACAATCCACAGTCCCAGAAAAGCTAGGTAACAAGGAGAACCCTAAGAGGGATTCAGGGATCTCTGTGGGAAGAGGAAATAGATGAGATATCCTGGGTAAACTGGGGGTGGGGTTGAGGTAGGGAGTAGAGGGGAAGGGATGGAGGATGGGAACAGGAGGGATCAGGGTGGTCGAGTTGGGAGAGGGATGGAAGGCAAGAATAATGAAAGAGGGGGAATTATGGGATTAGGAAGAAACCTGGTGCCAGGAAAACTCTCACAAACCCTCAAGGATGACCCCAGTTAAGACTCCTAGCCATAGTGGAGAAGGTGCCTGAACTGGCCTGCCCCTGTAACCGAACTAGTGACTACTCTAATTGCTATCACAAAGCCTTCATCTACTACCTGATGCATATTTGTATAAACATCTCGTAAGGGAATGCTTGGGGTTCAGAATTGTAGTGTTGTATTGACTCACTAAAGAGGGCTGGTTTTGAAAGTCTCTTCTTTGGACTTACATCTGTGAGTCATCAAAAACTTTCATGAATGATACTCACATCTGCTAGATCTTCTGAGTTCACCTCAAAGATTCATTAAGGGATAGGAAAGTTCCAGTGTATGACATGAGTGTATCCTTAAGAATTACTTAGATTCCCCTGCTGAGAGTTCTCTGTTTACTAATCTAAAATGGCTGAAAGACACTTAGGGAAATGTTCAACAATCTTAGCCATCAGAGAAATGTAAATCAAAACAACTCTGAGATTCCATCTTACACCTGTAAGAATGGCCAAGATCAAAAACACTGATGATAACTTACGCTGGAGAGGTTGTGGGGTAAAGAGAACACTCCTGCATTGCCTGTGGGAGTGCAAGCTGGTACAGCCCCTTTGGATATCAGTGTGGTGATTTCTCAGAAAATCAGGAAACAACTTTCCTCAAGACTCAGCAGTACCACTTTTGGGTATATATTCAAATATGTTCAATCATACCCCAAGGACATGTGCTCACCTGTGTTTATAGCAGCGTTTTTTGTCATAGCCAGAACCTGGAAACAACCTAAATGTCCCTCGACCAAGAACGGATAAGGTATATGTGGTACATTTATATAATGGAGTATATAATAGCAGAAAAAAATAATGACATCTTGAAATTTGAAGGCGAATGCATTGAACTAGAAAACATCATTTTGCGTGAGGTAACCCAGACCCAGAAAGACAAATATCACATGTACTCACACATAAGTGACTTTTAGACATAGAGCAAAGAAAATCATGATTGTCTACAATTCACAATCCCAGAGAACCTAGACAACAATGAGGACCCTAAGAGAGACATACATGGATCTAATCTACATGGGAAGTAGAAAAAGACAAGATCTCCTGAGTAAATTGGGAGCACAGGGACCATGGGAGAGGGCCGAAGGGGAGGGGAGAGGAAGGGAGAAGAGTAGAAAAAAATGTATAGCTCAATAAAATCAATAAAAAAAGAATTACTTAGTCACAACTCTACCATTTTACTGATGATGAAAACTCACTTCTGGGGGAAAAAAAGCTGTCCAAGGCCACACTAAAGTCATAGAAGATACGGGTGACATTATCTTCCTTTATTTTTATTTTATTGTGGTGGTAGAGACAGATTCTTACTACACAGTCCTAACTGGGCCATAATTCACTGTGTATCACAGCATAGATTCAAACCTGCAGTTCTCCCGACTCAGCATCCTTAGTGTTGCAATTGCAGACATGTACCACCATGGCTCACTGCAGTCTGTCGTCTGTCCTGTCACTTCTGTGTCTCTATCACCTCTTTCTTACAGCGTGGCATCAATCTCGATCTAACAATATCTTGGCATACTTATGGTGGGATGACATCACTATAATTTTACCTTAAAACTAATCTGTTGGGACTGGAGAGATGGCTCAGAGGTTAAGAGCACTGGTTGCTCTTCCAGAGGTCCTGAGTTCAATTCCCAGCAACCACACGGTGGCTCATAATCATCTATAATGGAATCTGATGCCCTCTTCTAGTGTACAGGCATACATGAAGGCAGAACACTGTATACATAACAAATAAATAAATCTTTAAAAAACTAATCTGTTAATTAAATAAAAATACTAAACCCTCTTTAATTTTTCAGACAGATATGACAATATTCTAATAATGACTTTTTTAACCAAGGACCATTGGTTTATTTTATGCTGAAATGATAAAGACTGAATTTGCAGTAAAGATCCTTCATAAATGCTTGGTTTCTTCTCCTTTCTGAAACAGCTAAAAGGATAGAACAAACTCTTTCCAGGGATGCTCAAAACAGATCAGGATACCAACCCTTTTGAACTTGTGAGAAGGATAAACACATA
This sequence comes from Microtus pennsylvanicus, assembly GCF_037038515.1. Classification (NCBI taxonomy): domain Eukaryota; kingdom Metazoa; phylum Chordata; class Mammalia; order Rodentia; family Cricetidae; genus Microtus; species Microtus pennsylvanicus. Next base: position 5,900,284 of record NC_134579.1, on the reverse strand, counting down.
AGGCTGCGAGATGGGGAGTGCTCACCTTTGTCACACAATTCTAAAATTTGTGGGCAGAAATTTGGTAAACAAATGAGAAAGAGAGGATTGGAATGATTCCTCTGCACCCAGAAAGGCCTGTGTTGGCCTTGTTTTAAATGAAAAGCTGTAAATCAACCTTAATACGAAATCTGTTTAAATTGATATGCACTGAAAGTGACCCAAGACATTCAGGAATATTGCAGCCACAGGTTGCTAAGCATCCTTCTAATATACACAGAGGAGAACTAAAGACTTTAAAACAGGCCAAGACTATTCAAATAGAAGGGTCTCAAGTGATGCAGAAGGAACGTGACCCGAATACCTCCAGATCCTGGCAGAAGTCCATTCTGTCATTGCTGGTCTAGAAGTGAAATATGATGTAGTGGCTTTTCCCAGATGAAAATTAAGTCCACTGAATGTCTCTCTAATTTCATTCATTAAAAAGTATCTATGTATATAACTATCTAGATGTATCTATAGATATGTATGCTTATTGTACACACAAAGCTTGATTGTAGAAATTAAGGGCCTTGCATACAGTAGAGGCTTGAGAAATAGTAAGATATTGTGCATAAGTAAAACTATATATTTCCTTAAGACCAATTATTTCACACTGTAATTCTTAAACTATCAACGTGCTTTGCCAATAAAAGAACAAACATTTGTCTTTTATATCCTTGCCACTGGCAGAGGGATGGTAGAGCAAAACTTAGTGAAAGAGACAACAGACTCTGTAAAATTTATAGTGTGCCAGAGTAATGCATAAAATCTGTACAGCCTCACTTTCCAGGCTGAAGAAGCCTGAAACCAGGATGTCTACCCTCAGCACACGTTACACAGCAGCATCAGGTCGCCAGGGCTGCACATCCAGACCTTCCACTACTCTTCATTCTCCTGAAATTCTTCATCCCCAGCCTGCCCCAACATGCCCTCTAACACTGCATACAGCTCCAAATCCACTTCTAAACATCGTCATCCCAGAAAAGCCTTCTCTCGTCTCTCAAACCAGATTTTTATCTCTCTACATTTACTCAGTAAAACTCTCTGCTTATTCTTTTGCCCAGTTATTGTGGTAGCTATTAAATGTACTTGAGTAATTACTTCCTTAGCCCGTGTCTGTTTGTTAGATAGGGAGTGAATAAAGATCTGTCCTTGACTCTTTTTTTTCTTTACAGCTGTCAGTGCCCGAAATAATTTTTGGATCATATCAAACACTCAATACATGCTTTCTAAATGAATAAATAGATCTAATAAAATGAGAAGACTGAAAACACCAATACAAAGTATTCAAAGCATGGTGCATACCCTATAATCTTTTAATTGATTTGATTGTTTTTCTCAATCTTTTTAAGAATTTTCTACGTATACACAATGAAACATAATCATATTGGCTCCTATTTCACCCTTAACTTGCCCTAAATTCTTCCAATCCAATCTCTTCCCAATTGCACATTCTCTCTTAAAAAAAAAAGCTAATCCCCTATGTTCAACTAGTGATTCCCATAGGAATATAGTATAAAGTGATTCACTGGAGTATGTAAAATCTACCACACATTCAAGAACAGCTGTCTTTAGCTGACCTAGCTGATATCAATGCCAATAACATGTCAGTAAGGGCTGAGGCCTAAAAAGCCCCTCCCCCATCTCTTCCAGAATTTTGGCTGGCTGATATTGTTCTGCCTTTGGGTAGGAGACCATATCTTTATAAGTTCATAAATGTAGTAACCACACCAAGTCTGGAAGTTTGTCTTTCATAGCACTTCTCCCCGTCCTTTGGCTCTGTATTATCTCTGTTTCCTGTTTTAGGACATTTCCAGAGGCTTGGTGGTGGACGCGGGCAGTGGTTGAGACTATGTATGCTTTAAGGAGGAATACACAAACTTTCATTCTCAGGACTTAAATTAATTTCAGCATTTCATACCTCCCTGTACAAAAAAGGATCTTCCCTGACCAAGACTGCAAGTAGCTGAAATCTATGGGTATGAAAGTAAATACTGGGAGGGCAATTGACAAAATAACCATTGAGCAAAGTATCAACAGCAGGTTATACCATAGGGCCTATGACATCCAGTAACTCAAACTACAAAATCACTTCAAAGTACTATATAGACAAATAATTTTGATTTACTTATCCTTATTAAACTGAATTTTACTTATCCTTATTAAACTTATCCTTATTAAATGGAAGCTGTTGCTTCCATTTTAAATCAAATTAACTAAAAATCATTGCCTTTGATTTAAGATTGTGTAAGACCCTAAGAATTCTTAAAAGCAGAATTAACGATGCTAAGGATGAGCAAATTATTATTTTACAAGTAGTACTAAACGATATGAATGAATAAAAAATAATCATAGACAGGATAGAGAGAGCAAAGTGATTTTAAATGTGAGCGCCAAGTAGGGTTCCATGTTAGTTCATATGTAAGCTAATCTAAACTGATTAATCGGTTAGAAGAACATTGTAGAAGAAGCCAAAAGAACATATGTCTATTCTTTACTTAAATTAATTTTCTGTATATACATAGAAATATGTTACGGGTTTGGAATTATGAGAATGTTGTGATATTACAGTACGAATTGTGGTAAGATTTTTATATTAGACAATATTTTATTAGTTCAAATTTATTTTCCCACATCTTTCTTCAACTTTTCCCATAGTAGATTCAGCATTTAGCAAGATTATGATCTGTTCATTTTTTTTCTTTTATTCCCAGCTTCCCTATTACAGACTCCCAAAACTCCCAGGTGCAGGAACTGGATTTAGGTCAGGCCCCATTCCTGTGTTGGAGAAAGATTAACTTTGAAGCATTGTGTTAACAGAACTACATTTGTATTTTTTTGCTAGACGTATTTGATTGGTTGTGTTCTAGATGGAAAAATACTTGGTACTCACTCTGCTCCCAAAAACAGTTTTATATTTTGTTTACATTTATCTTATTTTAGAATTTCATACATGAGCATACATACATACATCTACTGCACTCCTGCCCTCTCTCTTCCTCTCTCAGATTCATGCTATCCTTTAACTACTATTGTTCCATTTTTATATTGGTATATGTAAATATATGTGCCCCATGTACATACATCCTATTGAGTCCATTTATCTTTGCTCATATGTACCTGTCCTAGATTTAGGAGACTATGTGTACTTCTTTCTATCATACAGATAGAGACAGTTAAAGTGGCTGGCTCTCAAAGGTTCCCCAGGACATTTTCCTAGAGATGTGTAACTGGGGTTATTCAAACCAGGAGCAGATTTCAGCCATCCTTCCTTTGTGCTATTAACTACAAATCTTACATGGCCCTAGTCTTTGATTCCACATTAGGATATATGTCACAATAGACAATAAGCTTTGCTTTCACCAATGAATTCTTTATTCCTTTTGCAAGAGTGACATAGAGGGGTGGGGGTAAAGAGAAATGAGACAGGGGAGATATAAAAAGAGACAAACAACCACTATAAATGTCAAGCAGTCACCTGCTGGCCTCAGGAGGTGATAACCTTAACTGTCACATATTAATCTCAAATTAGATATGTATAATCAATATCACATTCTATCCTTCTCCACATTTGATATCATAACCTTTTACTAATATGTCAAAGCTCATTTCTCCACATCAGTAAGAAATATTTACTAGTATAGCTACATCATTATTTACAATAATAAGTGCATTACTTATAACGATAGCAAACACTATTGTTCAGTGAGCACTGATAAAAGTCCATTAGACACACAAGTATATGCACAAGTAGCAGAGTATTTCACATAAACTTAACTTATAGATCAGAAATTGAAGTATAGAGAGATCTTTAAAATTTTGAAACAAAGTGACAGGCTATAATTCAAATACAAATATCCTTAGACCAAAGTTGCTTTGCAAAACATCAACCACAATTCTCTACTGCCACCATCTTCCCCATGTCTGTCCTCTGTCTAGCGTGCCAATTCTTCTTTGATCAGACAGATGGTTGAATATTGTTTATTTTCTCTCTTCTTTGCTTACCATACAGATAAATCTTTGTCCATCCCTACAGATTCTCAGAAGAATCTATTTTTATATATTTGGTCTAACTCCTACCCCTCAAGCAAACATTGACTGACAAGATTGAATAAAATACTTCATTTAATGCATTCTTCCCACTCCTAAAGTTTTTATTTCATATTACTCTGCTTCCCAATGGTTTAGTTTAGTTTTCGTGCAAGTAGTGGGCCCAAGACTATGATAAATTCATCTGTCTACTCTTTTTACTTTTGTCTGTTTCTACTTAATAATTATAATAGGAAACCACTAAACCACAATTAAGAGACTCTCTTTGAGAGAGTTTTAGAAAATAATCATATTTAGAGAAAAAGATAGTTGAATGTCAGCACATACTTTAGATTATTGCAAAGGAGAATAATCATATTAACCCCATTTCTTTATATTCTAACATAAATTTAGTAAATACTACTTATATTGATCATTGGATGCAGGGGAATTTTGAATTCAGATACAACAGATAAAGTTTTATTTCAAATCATTACAAAGCAAAGCAAGTGTTTATTGGGTATAAATGGGTTCCTACAGAATTGGTTTCTAAGATCATATGACTGTGGCTCTCTCCATGCCATAAAAAGAAAACACTAAAACACAAACAAAAATGACAGCATATTTATTCAAATGTTTGTGACAGAGTTCAGAGAAAGAGATTCAATTTAAAGCAAAATGCAACCATCTTCTGTCCATTCCGAAACCTCTACTGCCTGATTTTTGAGAGCTTTCTTAAGTCTTATTTACTTCATGCACTCCAGGGATGATAGTCATTCTCTAAGGAATAATTCTTACTCTCCCAAGAGATCTTGGATGGGCAAGCTCTCTGACGCTCCCATTCCCAAATGACTCTTGGCATGGTTTCTTAAGTACTGTTGACAATACCGAAAAATGGCTGGCCATTACCCAGCCACGGTTATATGGACTCCAGTGTTCTGAAGCCCAGCCATTCTCAAATTTGGCTTCATAAAGAAATCACCTGGGGAGCTTTGAAAACTACTGATGCCGAGGTCACAGTCTCAGAGTTTTGATTTATAGGTCTGGCCTAGAGCCTCCACATTGGGAGTTTTAATAACTCCTCAGATGATTCTGATGAACAGGCAGTGTTGAGAATTCCTCAGAGCTGGGGCTGTGCAAATGTGTGAAGCAAAACAGATTCTGGATCGCTCAACACTCTGCGTTCACCATTCTGCATCTGTCTGCACATCACTCCTGGTGTATTCTTAGTTAAGAAGAAGAAAACACACTATTCGTCATGGCTAGAGAAATAGTTCAAGATAAAAACAAAGTTCCAGAAATTTCTTTATTAGTGGTAGTACATGATTTGTGTTAGGGAGCAAAATGACTCTTTTATTTGTTTTATGTTTAAATTTCATTTTAGTTTTGTATATGGTGTGTGTGTGTGTGTGTGTGTGTGTGTGTGTGTGTACTGTCAGGAGTCATTTTTTTGGCCTGACTTTTGCCAAACGGCTAGTCACAACGGGTTTGCACGTTCCAGAGTAAGGGCATTAGGATTAGTAAAGTTAGGTAAGAAGAACAGAGATAAGAAAGAATCACAGAGACATAGATAGTATCAGGAGGGCCACTTGGGACCTGCACACTGAGTTCTGAGTTCCTGAGTTTTCCCATGTTTAATTTTCCATGCATTTTTTTATACCCCAATACAAACAAGGGAGTAGATCTACCTGTATGGGGCATCTTAATATGCAAGACACCAAGTAGCCACATGCTAGGTCAAGGTGTGGAGCGACCTTTTTTGTCAACAACTTTCAGCAACCTCAAATTCTCTGACCTTCAGACAAGGCGGAAGAGGCTCAAACACAGGTAACCTGGTGTCCATTGACAGGCTGCTGTGAGTTGTCCAAAGTGCGTGCTGGGAACCAAACTCTGGTTGTCTGCAAGAGCAGCACACAGTCAAGCCCCTAGTCTTCTTTCTAGCTTCAGAAAAATAATTCCTTTAAAAAAATGGTATGTTTTCATTATGAAAAGCAAATCCTGAGCAACATTTGAATATGATGTCTCAGATAAACCTAATGAACTGCTTGGCATAATGAACTATATATTTGTTCTCATTAATATAGAAAGATAATTTCAGTTTAAATAGGTAAGTTCAAAAACATCATGCTGTTGTGTGTTTTATATTGTGTTTTCCTTCTTGGTACATTTGTTTGGCTTTTTTTTCTTTTGTTTTTTTCTGCCTTTACTTTCTGTTGATTTGTTTCAATTTTGCTGAGGTAGGAGTTGAAGAAGAGATGAATGGTCAAGGATAAAGAGTAGCGATAGTGAACTAAACACAGAACTTTTCAAACACAATGTAGAGTATTTGAACCCCAACAATCTTTGTACAGATGAAGCATGAAGAAAACTGTCAATTTTGTTAAATTCTGTGTGACTATGTATAAGAAGTAAACTCAAAAATGGTGACTTCCTAATCTGGTATGATTCTCTTAACCCCACCAACTACTATTTTTTTTAAAAAGAATACTTTGTTTTACTCTTTTCTCACGCATTGCATCCTAACAACAGTTTCTCCTCCCCACATAACAAAGTACAGTAGGCCTAGGCACCAACCCTCATATCAAGGCTAGACTAGTCAAATCAGTAGGAGGTAAAGGCTCCAAAGAGCAGGCAGAAGAGTCAGACAGACCCTCACTCCTACTATTGGAACTCTCACAAGAACACCAAGTTGGAACCATAACTTATATGAAGAGAACCTCGTTCAGATCCATACAGGGTTCATATTTGTAGCTTCATTACCTGTAAGCCCCAGTGAGCTCTTAGTTGATTCTTTGGACTGCGTACTTGTGGTGTCCTTGACCCCTCTGGCTCCTACAATTCTTCATCCTCTTCTTCTGCAGAGTGTTGAAATAGGGGCAGCGGGGCTGCGTCCCCGGCACCCCCGCCGCCTGCACAGCTAGCTTTAGCTTATGCCCCGAAATAATTACACGGAAACTGTATTCTTTTAAACACTGCCTGACCCATTAGTTTCAGTTTCTTATTGGCTAGCTTTTACATATTGATCTAACCCATTTCTATTAATCTGTGTAGCCCACGAGCTGGCTTACCAGGAATGATCTTAACCTGCGTCTGTCTGGAGTGGGAGAACCATGGCGACTCCTTGACTCAGCTTCTTTCTCCCAGCATTCCGTTCTGTTTACTCTGCCTACCTAAGGGTTGGCCTATCAAATGGGTCTAGGCAGTTTCTTTATTAATAAGAAATCACTCCCACATCATTTCCCCTTTTTCTGTTTAAACAAAAAAGAAAGGCTTTAACTTTAACATAGTAAAATTACATATAGCAAGGCCTTGTGCTTGGCTGAAGGTCTCTACACCTGTTTCCATCAGTTGATGGATGACATCCTTCTAACGACACTTGGGTGAGGCATCAATCTATGAATATCAATTTCATGGACTTTTTTGTTTCTAGTTGTGTTTGGTGCTATCTTAGGTCTCTGGATGTCCTGTCTCTGATAACTGACCACAGAAACAGTGTCAGGCGTGGATTTCCTCTCGGGTATGGTGCATCTCAACTTGGATCAGTCATTGGTTGCCCACTCCCACAAGTCCTGCACTGCATTATCTATCGCAGCATATATTGCAGACAGGACAGACTGTAGGTCGAATATTTTGTGGCTGGGTTAATGCCCTTTTCTCTCTGCTAGGAGCCATGCCTGATTATGAAAGATGGCTAATTCAGGCTCCATAGTCCCCATGACTTGGGAGACTTCCCTAGATCACTCTTGCAGATTCCAGGGAATTTCCATTATACTAGGTTTCTTTATCGCCCCTCAAGTGGCCCTTACTCCATTTCCAGTAATCTCATCCAGTACTCTCTCCCTCCTACACAACCCTGCCTGATCCCTCCTATTCCCGTCCCATCCACCCCAAGTCTATCTGAAAAATCTATTCTAGTTCCCCTTCCCAGGGTGACCCATGCATTTCTTATTGAGTTCTCCCATGACCTAGCCTGTATGAGTCTGAGGATTGTAGCATGAATTTCCTTTACTTAATGCTAATATCCCCTTATAAGTGAGTACATACCATGTTTGTATTTCTGGGTCTAGCTCACCTCATTCAAAATGATTTTTTCTAGTTCCATCCATTTGCCTGCAAATTTCATAGTGCCGTTGTTTTTTACTGTTGAATTATACTTCATTGTGTGAACGTACTACATTTTCTTTATCTGTTTATTAGATTAGGGGCATCTAGGTCGTTTCCAGGTTCTGCTAATTACAAGTAAAACTGCTATTAACATAGTTGAGCAAGATTCCTTTGAGTATATGCCTGAGAGTGGTATAGATGTGTCTTGAGTTAGATTTATTTCTAATTTTCTGCCATATTGATTTCTAAAGTGGCTATAGAAGTTTGCACTCTCACCAGCAATAGAGGAGTGCTCCTCTTGCTCTGCATCCTCTCCAGCATGAGTTGTGGTTTTGATCTTAGCCCTTCTGACAGGGCTCAGGAATCTCAAATAGATTCGATTTGCATTTCCCTAATGGCTAAGGATTCAACCACAGGTCTAATGATTTCCTCTTTTTCTGGATTTGTAGGATAAAGTTTTTGTATTTACATACTGAGAATAAGTAGACCTGAAATACTGGGAGAAAATGTGAGGTAATAAAAGGTTGGCTAGAATAATCAATATGAACACAGTCAACCGCACTTAAAAAATTGATATGAGAGATGAAAAATAAGCCAAATGTATAAGCATAATATCAGGATCTCTCAGAACTATATGAAAAGAATACACATTCTTATTATCTGCAGCGTGATCAGGATTCAACTTGCTCATTTAGATATTACAAGAATATTTGTTCCACTAATGGCCTGAGTAGACAGTGTGCTAAAACAGACTCTCCACCGAGTCCTTGGTGCTTTGGAGAACAAACACATCTCAAGGTCCATAAGTGATTTTCGAAGCTTTCATTCACATTGTTTTAAGAACTTATATGGACCCTTACTAAAAAGTTGAAACCTCATGGGAAACTTGCCATTTCTACATTGTAGTCAATGCCTACTAGAACTCACCAAAGTCTCCCAGGGAGTTTCACTGTATTTGTATCTGAAGTTGCCATGTTCTTGTTACTTTTATGAGGTAGAAATTCCACTTAAAAGAACCAAATAAGCTATAACTTGTCCAGAATTAGGGTAACTACAGGAGACTAAGTATACAATAAGATATATGCTATTAAATTACTGGCAATTTTTACTTTAATTATATTTGTTTTCTTTCTTTAAAGACTTCAAAATAAGATACACTTAAATGTATCATGAATGGCAGTTTTACTAGACTCAAAGGACAATTTTGGCACAAATTATCATTTTCTTTCCTTCATTTTTTAGGAAGATATGACTTTTAAATAGAAATGTTGTCGTTATTTTTAGTACAGTGGTTGTAAAAGTACACAGAATAACCACACTACAAAAACAAAACATAACCAGCTGCTTTTGCAAGAATCACAGTGGTGGCTGAGCGAAAGCACAGATGTTTGGGACCCAAGGGCACCAGGCCAAGTATGACAACTAGAGGTCTATTTTTGATGAAGCACGGAGGGACCAAAGTGGAGAAACACTGGTTATAGGAGAAGTCTTCCCCATACACTGAAGTTGAAGTTTAGGTCAGTATTTGGAGCACATACATCATATATATATATTCTGCTCAGATTTCTTGATAGCATCCCTCATTTCAAACATTCTTTGCACCTCCCCTAACTCTTTCTTACCGTTTTCCCCACACCATCTGGTTTCCCCAGGACTCTCCCATCTCCTAATTACCAGCATTTTTCTTCATCACTTGTTTAGTTGGTTTCTTAGGTGATTGGCCACAAGATATTTTGCCTTCTAAAAGAAAATGCAGTAAGTTGAAATAGCAACACTGAGATAATCCATGAAATGGGCCCTTGTACTCTGATTCACTTTATTACAGCCCCAGCACATTTAACAATATTCTTTTAGTGCAGTGAATATTTTAGTCAAGCACCCTAATACTGAACTTCTTCCCCAGCCTTAAAATCTTTGACCATATCCAATTTACTGCTGCATAGTGCTTTTTCAATTTTATGCTCAACTTTTCATGCCACAGTCAATTTCTGAATATTGATACCAGACTTAATGTCTTATTTAATTTGATAATTTATTGATTTTTTTAGTATTGTTAGTGTGTGAAAACAAAATTTCATTCTAATTATTATCATTTTAAAAAATAATACTTTAATACAAAAAATAATTTAGCTAAAAAAGAATTACAATTTTGTTAATGAGAACCATTATTTACTTAGATAATAAATACTTTAATAATTTTCTTCTAATTTTTTAAATAAAAAGCAAATGTTATTGAACAAGACAGACATGATCTCCCATGAGAGAAACCTAGGAAAAGCCTATGTTCTGAAGTCAGAAGTAAAGCAGTGTAGGATCACACACCAGTTAACTTAACACAGAATGATCAGATCTGTAGTCTCACATGGAAGGATGAGCAAGTGGAAGGCAAAAGGTAGGCATAAGCTCCAGGTGTTTATGAAACACCAATTTTCTGAAAAGCACCTTGGTTGAAGGAACATGCGGTAGTGTTGGAGGTTAGCAGCACAGAAAAAAAAACTCAGATGTTCAAGGCTATGCATGTTGGAGGATTTTTTGCATATTATTCTAATTACGATAGAAAGTAATTCTGAAAGGTCCCAGCAGATTAAAAATTGAGCTCGAACCTCTACCCACTCTGAAGAGATGAGTTATAAGGTTATAAGGCGCTCTGTCAAGAGGTCCACCAGGAGTAGAAAGATGTGTGGGTGGATAGAGATGTGCCCTTGGGTCGGCATGAAGAAGGGTTGATTCCCTTTCCCCCTTTGGTACGTCTTATGCTCCTCCTTCATGGTTCTTTTTTGCAGTGTGATTTACTGCCTTCATAGGTGCTAAGAAAACTAGGTAAAAGTATATCATTTTGTCTTAAAGATAAAAGTAGATATATCGAAGAAGACAGGAAGAAAAATGTTGCTTACCTCATTTGTACCAGTCTTAGTTAGGATTTCTATTGCCATGAAAAAGCATCATGACCACAGCAATTCTCATAAAGAAAACATCTAATTGAGTGACTTACAGTTTCAGAGGTTTAGTTCATTACCGTCATAGCAGGACATAGCAGACATGGTGCTAGAGAAGGAGCTGAGAATGAAGAAAAAGCTACATCTTGATCCCACAGAAAACAGGAAGTGAACTGAGACACTGGCTGATACCTTGAATGAAGGAAACGTCAAAATCCCACCTCCATAGTGACACACTTCCTCCACCAAAGCTACAGCTACTCTAAAAAAGCCACATCTTCCAATAGTGCCATTCCCTATGTGCTTATGGGTGTCAATTACATTCAAACTACCACATCCTACTCCCTGGCCCCCATAAACTTGTAAGAATATAATGCAAAATTCATTCAGTACAACTTCAAAAATTTCTATAGTCTATGACTGTCTCAACAATGTTCAAAAGTCCAAAGTTCGAAGTTTCTTCTGAGATTCATACAATGTCTTAAATGTAAACACCTATAAAATCAAAATCAAGGTAAAGATCACAAACTTCCAACATATAATGGCACAGCATATGCATTCTATTCCAAAATGTAGAGAAGGAAGCATAATGAAGAAATATTGGAGCAAAGCAATACCCCAAAACCAACTAGACGAACACTACAAAACTCTGCATTTCCATGTCTAATGTCAAAACGCTCTTCAGATCTCCAATTCCTTTCAGTTTTTACTGCAACATACTTCTTTCTATTGGTTTCACTCTCTTTTAGAAGTTTTCCTAGGCAGGTACCTTATGACTCTGACATCTTCAACATCTTGGAGTCTCCACCACAGGCTCCAACTTCACAGTTTCGTACAATGACTTCCTTAGGTCTCCCATTCAGAGACACCCCTGGAACATGCCTAGCCTCAGTAGCTTTCCTTAGTCTTGAAGGCAAATTCTATAACCCCTTCTTCTCTCCTTAACTCTAAAGCCAGAACAATGTGGCTGAACCTGCCAAATCCTGATGCCTGCTGGGGTTCAATTGCATCTTCACCAGCTTTCTGGTTTTGATGGTTACCTTCACTGCCTAAACTTGGTTGTTCTGGAATTTGCTTTGTAGACCAGGAAGGCCTCAATCGCAGAAATCCACAAGTCTCTCTCTTCCAAGTGCTGAGATTAAAGGTGTAAACCACCACACCCAGCTCTAGGCTTTTCTTCAGCTCCCTTTCATAAGTTGGAAACCTAGCTGAATGGGATCTTGCCCTGAGGTCACCACTTCATTTATTCCATTTCTTAAGTTATCTCCTTGAACAAGGGACTTAGCTCCATTCCACTTACTGGTGTTCCTTTCCTCCTGAAATTTTACATTTTGAATTTTTCCTTGCTCAGCTTGTTCTTTTTGATTATAAGTTTTTATAAGCATGAACACTAGTATCCACACAAGAGAGTCTATACTAGGCTGTTTTGAGATTTCCTTTGCGAATGGAATTAATCCAAATCTCTTTACTTTAGTTCCAGGCAGACTTTTTGGGCAAGGGCAAAAACCAGCCACTTTCTTCACCAAATTATCACAAGAAAGACCTCGAGGCAACATACTAAAATTCTTTTCCTTGAAACCACTTGAGCCAGCCACCCACCCATCCCCCCACACAGTTCTAATCATTCTCAGTTCAATTTTCTTCCATACCTTCATTAGTATGGCTCATTAAGCACCGCTTAAAGTATTCCAATGCTTTCCTAGTTCCTCCAAACAAAATCATAACCAGGTTTATGACAGCAATACCCCAGTCTCTGGTACCAACTTCTGTCTTGGTGTATCTATTGCCTTAACCTTATAAAGAAAACATCTAATTGGGTGGCTTTCAGTGTGAGAGGTTTAATCCATTACCATCATGGCAGAACACGGCAACATGCAGGCAGACATGGTGCTGGAGAAGGAGCTGAAAGTGGAGAAGCAGCTACCTATTGATCACCTAGGGAACAGGAAGTAAATTGAGACACAGGGTGGTATCGTGAGCATAGGAGACTTCAACGCCCTCCTCCACAGTGACACAAGGTCTGTCCAGCAAGGCCATGCCCATTCCAACAACGCCACTTCTCCAAATAGTGCTATTCTCTATGAGATTATGGGGGCCAATTATGCTCAAACTATGATAGTACCCCAATTCCACAGATCAGAGAGACATGTTTCTCATTTATAGTAGAAAAACAAATGATGTTCAAATTTAGACAAAACACCTCGTATCATCTCCAGTATGAGAATGTTTGGCAGAACTGGGCAAATATTCACAGACATAGATTTTGGAATGTTGGCCAAAGGTTCAGGAAATGCCTCTGCCATCCATCTTCCAACCTTGCAAAACAGAGCAGGCTTTTTCCAATTTCTGGAAGAAGGGAATAAAAATCTACATAGACGTTTGTCTTCAGGATCAGTGTTAAGCCTACCTAACAACAAGCAGAAACCAAAGGTTGCATTTTCAGAGCAGAGTTCATTGGTTGGAGAATTGCCCTGAAATCAGGCATATATGAATACTGGTTGCAAAGGCTTCAGATTTGAAGCCACTGCAGTCTTGAGTGGGACTGAGGCGCTCCTTCCCTTGGCAATGCACTTGGAAGCCAAAGACTCAGGGTTGGCCCAGGTAATCACCAGTTATAGTAGCCAAGAGATTGTCTGGATTCCCTTCCTCCCACACTGAAAAGCACCAATGTAGCCCATAGACATAGCACCATGTAGAGATATATACTTTAGTCACGGGTCTGTATGACTGTTAGCTGTAGTGTGGGCCTCAGCACACCCATGGGACTGTGCAAGTCTGTGTCTGCGATACACAAATGCAACATGGCTTAATATCCACATTAGTAACAAGCAATTTTGGTCAACAGCCTCCCAGCCTTGGAACACATAGTATGTAGTCAGACTCTTTTCTCTAGGGGTAAACAAGTAGCGAGCACAGAATTGTTTTTCAATTAAAATGCTAAGCAGACTGGTAACACACCACCATGTTCAGGCCAGTTCTGTTCAATAGACCCCCAAGAACAGCCACAGTGCCAGGCAGAGACTCGTGGCTCCATTTTATCAAATGACTATTCCACTAGTATTGACCTGGGATTGCTTGGGAAGAAGGCAACATTTGGTTCTATCCAAGTGTTGTGAAAACCTCTAAACTAAGGTTGTGACAGGCTTAGCAGCTTTAGTAGTCATCACAGACACAACATAATATCTGGAGGCTGTTATTTCTGTAGCTCCAAAGAGACTTCTTCAGGAAGTTTACCCTTGCATGTACTCAAAGAGCTAAGATGAAGCAACAGATCCATTAAGCTGGGGTTGGTTCTCTCTCTAGTACTAGAAGAGTGTTACCCCATTCTGCGAGTTTCACTGCAAACCTGGGCTTATATCACCCTCTAGTGATGAAAGAAGCAACAACTGTCTCAGAAAACTGGTGGATCGTATAGAATTTCAGCAAATGGAAATAATGAATCCAGATTATGAATTTTACAGTAAATAGTTTATTTCAAAGTTCAAAGGTATAAAAAACAAGCATCAAAATGGTCAGGAAGCCGATTACCTCAGCTAAGTATCAAAATACACTGTCAGAATCAAGCATAAGTGACGTATGTGAGTAAACTATCAGAGAACGTAACTGGCAATTCACGGAATCACAGTGAGAAGCAAGGAAACGTCGAAAAGTAATTTCAGTAATACGAAATTTCAGTTTGATTGAAAAATAGAAACCAAAATGTGAAAACCTTGAACAAACAAACAAACAGAAATCCTTGAACTAAAAAATACACTTAGCAGATTTAAAAGTGCAATAGAAGGCAACGTTAGCAAAATGGATCTAAGGCAAGAGAAAATCAGTGTGCTCGAAAGAAGGCCACTGGAAAATACCCACGTGCAGGACAAGGAAGGGTCAAGGCTTCTTCAGCTGTGGAGAAAGTTCATGGGAACAACAGGGTAGCATTGGAAGAGCTAAATATGAGTTCTCGAGTCTTCAAAAGTATGATTTGAGATTGACAAGGGAGCTTACTGAAAGAACTAGTAATAGAAAGCTCCCAAGTTCCACAGCTATTCACCAGTGTCCAGACATAGGAAGGTCAGCTCTCAGTCATCAGTCAGTGCTAACTTATTTAAGTCTACTCTAACTTACTTTGTAGTTGGTTTCCCAAAGGAGAAAGACAACAATACAAAAGAGTCTCAAAACAACAACAACAAACAAAGCCACCCCTCAATGTATCCTAATATATCCTCCTCCTCCTCCTAGAAGGCTACTTCTGAGCAGAGATCTTATAGTCAGAAGTTAGCTTGAAATTTTTCAAAGTTCATATTGAAAAAAACCACCACACAGAAGTATATTATCGAATCAAGTTGTCCTTTAGAAGTAAGGGAAAGATGAAGGCATTTCATGGCAAACAGAGCTTAAGAGACTATACATCTTTTTGAAATGAATAGAAAAGACTTTCTTCAACTAAGGAAGAGAAATACTCCCTAAAATAAAACAACCATAATTTCTAATAAAATAAGAAAAAATGGAAATTATAAAACGTACTGGTAGTACTGGAGAGGTGACTAATGCTGTAACATGATACCTATGCTGCATAAGTCATGCATTCTTCAGTATGAAGACGATAGGAACAAACCAGCACACTAATGTCAAAATTAGGTGACACAAACTTAAATTTGGAAATCAAAAATTTTAAATATAGCAAGCATAATATTTTTTCATTTTTTATTTTTTCTGGGAATTTTGTGCATCTATAAGTAACCAGTTGAACAGCATGCTGAAGTCATATGATGAAGACATGGTACTAAACTACTAGAGTTGGGTCCAGATAGCATGTAAATCGCCATTTCCAAGTCTCTAGGGATAGTGTTGATACAGTTTCCCCAGAAATGCAGGGTTTCATTTGTTCTTGTATTTTTAATAGGAACATACAACTCCTGATCCTTATCTTGGGAACATCCATGATAATTTTACTTTATTTTAAATCAGAAAAGTAGTGTTAGGTTCTTTTTTGAAATTCTATGGATTTCATATACTGTCTCTGGATCCCATTCATATCCCCACTCTGTTCCTGCAGCCTATCCCCCACACAAACCAAAATAAAACTTAAGTAAAGAATGCAGAAAAATTTTGTCATGATAGCTGTAGTGTAACATAGTGAGTCACGCAGTATACCCTGTCTGTATGTCATTACTTGCAAGCGTTCATTGCAGTGAGTCATTGGTTTGTTTCAAGGCCTCTGGTCTATCTATACCAGGCCCTCACTGGGACTCCTCTTGCATTTCCTGTTTTACCTTGTGTCATGGAGATGCAGAACTGGCCCCTTTATATGGTTCAGTAGATAATTGATGGGGTGGATGTTGTTGTGGGCCAACTCAGATCCTTGGTTCTGTGCCTGGATGCTTGCTTTTTGTTGAGCTCCCCAGCTCTCCCTATCCTCATCACCAGGGTGAGCTCTCCAGCATTGTCCCTGGCTAGCTCACGGATGCAGCAGGGAGCAAGGGGTGGGGCTAGTTCTCCTGTGTATGGCAGATAAACGGTGGGGCCATATCTCGCAAACACATGGTCACCCTAACCCCCATCAACAGGGTCAGCTCTACTCTCCTTCCCAGGTGAGGTGCAGGGCCTGCTTTCCTGGTGAGGGGCAGTGCCAACTCTCTCACCTGATACAGGTGGAAAGGAGTGAGGGGAGAGGGCGTCTTTCCCTCGCCATCACCACCACATGGCAGATAAAGGGGGTAAGGCCATTTCGTCCAATTTCATGACCCGGGAGTCAACTCTCCTGCCTGCTTCAGGCAGTGAGAGACAAGGGGCAAAGGGAGAGACATCGCTGCCCCGCCCACGTTGCTGCCTGCCAACAAGTAGTGGGGCCACCTGTCCATTGCTCAGGCCCTAAGGATTAAGGTGCTAACACCAACAGGGTCAATTCTACTGTGCTGCTCAGGTGAGGTACAGGGCCTGCTCTCCCTAGTACTGTAGCCGGTGAGATGCCAGGCCAGCTCTCGTGTTCTCATGAGATCCACAGGCAGTGAGGGTCAGTGGAGGGACATCTCTCTCTTTGACTCACACCACCATAGGGTAGATGAGTGGCTGGACCAGATCTCCCATACTCCCTTGCTCACAGAGTCAGCTCTACAGTGAGGTGCAGGGATCTGTTCCCTGCAGCACTGCAGCCACTGAGGGTAGGGCCAGCGCTGCAGCCCTATTTTCTCAGCCTGCAGTGGTAACAGGAGTCATGGACTTCAACACAGACAGCAGCAGCAGCAGGGTCACAGGACCAGACTTGGCCTGTCGCAGCAGTTCAGGCCTGGACATTACCATGTCCCCGGGTGGTGAGCGTGCCACCCACCTCAGCCCGCTCCTTACTGCCTTCGCTTCTTCAGATCTGCCTGTCTCCACAGGACACGAATCATTCTGTTTCTCTCTCTTCCGTACCCCACCATATATTTCTTTATCATACAGGCCTGTGATTTTTCCTCCCTGCCTGGAGCTATTTTCCTTAGGCATCCATGTGGGTCTTTTGCTACATCTTAATGGTGCAAGGCAGACTCATGATTTCTGCTCCAATAACAGGTTCTTAAGAGAAATACCTTTATATCTTGCCCTTTTGGTTTGTGAAAGGCTGGGTCATACGGATTGCAAACCCTTTGAACTTTAAACTGATGGGAACAGGCGCCTCAGCTGATGTTTTGAGAGTACGGTTATAGCTGTTCTTACTCAGACTTAATCTGACAGGTTGCTGTCCACCAAACTCAGCTGTAGTTATTAACCACCGTAGCACTGGCAAATCTTCATTCTTTTACTTTAAATCTATCTAGATTTCTTCTTTTATCTTTTTTCTTTTTAAACTTTTATTAAGTTTATTCTTTGACAATTTGTATATATATATATGCAGTACATTCACACTTATATATAGTATATACATATATATATATATGTATGTATGTATCATCATGATTGCTGCCACTCCCATCCTCAATTATCCCCCTTCCACCTCTACCACCCCTCCATTCCTTGCTAGAAGTTTGTTTCCTGCATTCGTGACCTTTTGTTTGTTTTGAGATCTGCTGAGTTTGGCCAGTGCCTACATCATGACCATAGATTTAGATATAGCCATTGAAATGTTCTGGACTCATCAGGTATACAACTAAAGACAATATCCGACCCTTCCACAGAATCCATCAATAGCCACCAGTTCAGCAGGGTGGACTAGGGAAATGTGAGCCCCTCTTCAATCTGCGATTGACCATTGACAAGCCGAGTCTTGTGGCAGCCCATTAAACGCAGCTGATGCTGTTGTAAGACAATTGCATTGGATGTACCATGATCATAGATGCAGGAAGCTAGGCCATCTATGATTACTTCTGAGGTCCACTTCACATGAGAGAATCAATGCCTAGTACTGTAACCTACTTACCAACCATAGTTAAGCACATAGAAACTATCTAGTTTCTAAACTTGTGTCATATTCTAATGTTCAGGGTGCTCCATCATTGCACCATCCCAAAGGATGCTATACTAGATAAGTGTTCCTGTCACCTCATTCTAATAAGGTCTGGTTACCAGGAGACAGTGCACTGTATTGTCAGTGTGTTGATAGGAAATATGCATAAAAATTAAGAGCTGCGTCTTCAGGAGGCTCTAGAGATGCCCCAGGATTACAGTTGCTTTGCCTTGTTTCTTTATGATACAATGTTTAATAACAGTTCCAGATCTAGAAGGCAATGGACCCTTCAGAGAATAAAATGCAGTGGGCCATCTAACAAGTGGTTTTGACATCAGGCATGATAATGGCCATTTATAGCCCTACATTCTCTGGAATCTATGAATATCTTACCTTACTTGTCATTGTGGATTTTACATATACACTCCAGGACTTCAAGCTGGCTATTAGTCTGGATATGTATACGAATAGGCCCAGTCAAATCTATGGATTGTTGAAAATGTAATCTGTTCCTCATTTCAAAAGAGGAAGATGAAAATCTGACCACAGAAAAAGAGTCACCGAGACATAGCACGCCTGCATGTCTGGGGTTCAGGAAAACCAGCAGTTTACAAAAGACAGGAAATGGAACCAGCCTCTTACCAGCACAGACCAGAAAATGGACTTTCAATCAAACCTTCTATAAAACAATATAGTTCTAAAACAACTTCATTTTAGCTCACTGAAAGTCATCTTATATTGTCAAATTGTAGAATTATATGATAATAATTTTTATTTTAAGCCTTCATACATGTATAAATTTTGCACAGTAGGAGAAAATGAATACTGAAACAAGACATGTATCAGAGGCTGGTACAGGTATGACGTAAGCAAAGCATTTTCATTCTGGGCCTAAAGACTCAGCAGATTCAACAAAGCTCTAAAGTGTCAGCAGCAAAGAGGAACGCTGATGAACTAGTTGGGAAACCAGGAGAAAAGAAGTGTGACCAGAGAGGCAGATTTCTGGAAGCTTTTCTGGTTTTGTTTTTTGTTTTATTACAACAAGGCTTTCGTTACACAATTGATCATTACACAACTGAACATGTTGAAAATCAGCTCCTGGGTACGTCCTGGGCTCTGGTGGAGATCAAACGCTTGACCTAGAACAGCATGCTGCATAGGTGACGATTCTGACCGCTAATGAACTAGCTGCTATCTGATCCACCAAATCATAACATCAGTAGGTCTCCAGTTTCAAATGAAGTCTCCAGTGGCAGAGGAGGAAATAGACATACACATGTACCTATACCTATACATGAGGATGTACTTTCTTCTTGCTTTGTTCAGTATCCCTCAATCTGAATCTTACCTCTTGATAAATCCAAATTATTGGTAAAAGCATTTCTCCCACTGCTCAGCACAAGCTCCTATTGCACAGGGGACTCTTAAAAATAACACTGATGATGCAGTCAATTTGTAGAGTATCTTTCAAACTTCTATAATTTCTGGAACAAGAACCCGAAGTGGCAAGATTACTAATGTTAGGTCCCACATCTCAAAGACAGCCTTCATCTGAATTTATTCTGCTGTACTACTGACCTACCTGCATCATCCGTTAAAGCTCGGTTTCTAAGGTATCATTATTATCTGGTCACCAAACCCCTTGTAGGTGGTGATTACACTATTGTTTAGTAACCAAATACCTTGTAGGTAATGATAACATGAAGTCCCTAATTATGGAGGATGGAAGATTCTTTATTACAACGTACACTTACTCTGGATATGGATATACCTGCCTTCACCACAAAGCTTCTTCCAGTGTTGGTATTCTGTTCATGAATTATCTAATTATCTCTAAGAAACTCCTTTTGTTCTGCAAAATAGAGGGGGTGCTTGTAATTCAGTAGTCTATCTTGAGTCTCATCAGGCAGATAGAACCTATGTAGGCTGAGATGATCTCTCCAAGACTTAGTTGTGGGACTAGTTGAAGAAATATTATAATGTTCGAATGCTGCCCTCCAGAATACTGTAGCATTACTTTAACCTTATAAACAAGGAATGGAACAAGTTTTTTAAAATCCATGATGAAACCACTGGCTTATCAACCAAGTATTGAAATAAAAAGATAGATCTTTAGTAACTAGTACCTTGAATAAGATAATCAAATATATTTACCTGTTTGCATAATTTTCAATGCTGACAGCTTACATACAATGAATGAAATCCACCCACTAGGAAATATACTCACTTTATAACTGAAACAGATCTACATGTTTTTGCTGAGTATATTCCATCTTAACACCTCTGCTGAAGGTCTTCTCTTTCTTCAGGTCAATATACGAGGCTGTGTCTGTACCTCTAAGCATATACATACAAATTTTGGTAACACAGGAATAAATTATCTCTTTATTCCAACTACAGAATCTAAGGGAAGCATATCTAGTGAATGTGTATCTGATTTCTGAGGTCAATTCTAGGTCCAATATGATTAGCAGAGACCAGAAATCTCTGTTCAAAGACAGAGGCTAAGATACATGGAGTAATCATTGCCAATGCAGACACTGTAAAATGTTCCAGACTCTGATGTTTATGTTTTTTATCTCACCAAATCTTCATATCAAATTAAGATGAGATGGCCACTAAGTATTTTCTGCCCTTTAATTAAAAGGCGCATTGGAACGGAAACCCCAATTTCATGTCCTGTAGAGATTTTATCATTCTCTTCAAGATGTGAGCAAATTCCCAAGAGATGAGCTTCTCTTATTTCTTAAGTCCTATTTCTATATACATATGTCTGCTCCATTATCATAACCCAAGGGTAAGGTTCAACTGTTCATTTATTTTTTAGTAATATCAAGAAAACAAGCCATTCACACATTTCATTCATTGACTTTAGCATATACACACATAAACATATATATGAATGTGTGTGCATAATATATATATAAAGATTATATTGCAGATATCAGCAGTCTTACTGTAATCTTTCTAAGAAGGCTTTTAATAAGGACACCAGTGATCTGGCCCAGCAGGCTGTTGTTTAGTGACAGGTTCTTGAAGGAGAGGTTTAGGCATGAGAAAATAAAAAATAATATGAAAGTTGAGACCAGAAGTTCTTATATAAGCTGACAGCTTATGCCAAGCAAGTTTATGTAAGGAATGCCACATCTTATTTTGAGTTTTAAGGGAGGAAATTGGACAGAGTCATCAGAAAGCTACCATACAAAGGAGCAAAGTCAGCAGGAAGCCAATCAAGTGATGATCCACAAAGGGAACACGGGACATCTCAAGTGTATCAAACTGAGCACACTGTGCCCTTGGGAGAGAAAAACACAGCCCTTTAGAAGAGAAGAGCTGGATTCCCAGGATCCTAAACAAGGACATGGCCCGAGGTCATAACTGGCCTTGTCATGTGTGTCCTGATTTTAGACAAGGAAGTACATTCCTTCTCTATGATCAAGGCCTCAGGAAAACCTTTGAATTGGCCTGGCTTCCAACATGCAAGCAGTCATTCCATTCATATAGCATTAGCTTATCCTTGGTCAGTTTCAGTCAAAAACTAGAAAATTAGAAAATAATAACACACTCATCAATTTTGTTCTAGCTGTACCATTTAGAAATCTTAGTGGTATTACTAGAATGCCCATTCTCACAGGCAAAAAATTTGTTGATATTTTTTAATCTTTATTCTTTCTTGTATTAGTTTCTATTTTATTATATTGCTAGAAACTCCATCTTCAAATTCAAAACATTCTTGGGTTTTATTCTGAGAGAGAACTTATTCTGTAAAGATGTCTCAAATATGAAGCAATTATATGATAAGACAAATATACCAAAAGATGGGTGATTGATCATGAAGTATTAGAATAATGTCCTAAAGAATGTCAAAATAATAAATGTCTGTAAAATGATAAACATCAATGGAGTTAATGCCACATTAGGAAGAGATGGGATTTTAATCTAAGTATGTTTTCTCCCCAGTTCAAAGATTCAGAATTGTTTTCAGATGTTTATAAAGGCTTTGCTATCTGTAGAAATTTCTTTATATATCATGATTCATGTATTCTCTAGAAGAATCTTGTGAAAACCCCAATCACACTATTTTATTTTTTTTAACTACAAATCCCTCATATGTTCTTTTTTTAAATTTTTTTTAATTAATTAATTTATTTATTAAAGATTTCTGTCTCTTCCCCGCCACCGCCTCCCATTTCTCTCCCCCTCCCCCAATTAAGTCTCCCCCCAGCCCGAAAAGCAATCAGGGTTCCCTGTCCTGTGGGAAGTCCAAGGAACCCCCACCTCCATCCAGGTCTAGTAAGTTGAGCATCCAAACTGCCTAGGCTCCCACAAAGCCAGTGCGTGCAGTAGGATCAGAAACCCATTGCCATTGTTCTTGAGTTCTCAGTAGTCCTCATTGTCCGCTATGTTCAGCTAGTCCGGATTTATCCCAGGCTTTTCCAGACCCAGGCCAGCTGGCCTTGGTGAGTTCCCAATAGAACATCCCCATTGTCTCAGTGCGTGGGTGCACCCCTCGCGGTCCTGAGTTCCATGCTCGTGCTCTCTCTCCTTCTGCTCCTGATTTGGACCTTGAGATTTCACTATTTTAAAAGTTGGTATCTAGTTATGTCACAGTATTTCAAGGTTTTGAACCTGTATTTTTCTATGTGGAAAATGAAGCATTTAAATTGAACTATGAGTGGCCATTTTACATTAGAATTCTCAGGCACGATGGTAAGTTTTCTATCCTTCTCCATTCTATCAGTATGGAAACCTCACTCGAGCTTTTGAGCAGCATTCCTTCCATCCACCTATAATATGATATTGATGTGTGTATAGATAATCAAATAATGTAGATTTGGATATTCCAGTAACTATGTACAAGAGCGTGAAAAGTACTTGTTGAAAAATAACTGATCTTACATGACTTACCTGTACAATTTCTCTTTAGCAAGAAGTGATTTGGAGTCTATCCCAATGACTAGTACAACTCAAAGTTAAAAGTTACTTTTTATGGAGACACCATTTTACACAGGTAAAGTGAAATTGCGTGTGATGAGTATTGCATTTCTTGTGTTGATTCTCTTTTCTCTTTGCTCGATTATTGAAATGTGTTCATAAATCTGTTTACTTAGAAGTGGCTAGTTACTTGCATTCATGCCATTATTCCACCAATGGGCCTATCTTGTCAGGACAGTCATTGCTCCTCACAGGGTTCCCAGCTGGGTGATGGATTTAAAACCAATATCTTTTCTTTGTCATGAGTTACGTGTATACTTCATATCAACATGTACATACTTATATATTTCCTACCTTATATATGGACAACAAAGATAAATTTGACTTGAACGATTGAAATGAAAACATTAAATTGAATATCATCTTTTTCTCTTGCTCTAGTTCTGTATTCAAACATCTGTACATAGGTTAGTTGTATGGAAATACACTATTCTATAGAATATTGGTCATTTAGTATAAGAAGTTTGACTGCCCATTGAAAGGTCAATAAATAAGTTCGCACTTATATGTACAGAAAAGCTGAGAGTACTCTAGAGTTTTCTTTCACCAAAAAGAAAGAAAAACATAACATGAAAACCAGTGTAAGTCTTACCAGCTGTTGAAGTGTGTCTTACTCTTTAGTAATTGTTCGTTCAAATACCATTGATGGAAAGAGACAAGGAACTTAATTTTTTATGAAGTACAAAGAGAAAAATAATAGGTGATGATATAATAATCTTAAAATGTCCATGAAATTGAAAGAAAAACAAGAAATTTCACAGTGATGAGATGAAAGTAGCCACTAAATGTTGTTTTCAAGTGTTTGGGTTTTTTTGCATGCTTATTTTTTCAACTTTTCAGTATGGAAAAGTGGATCAACTGACTTCGTTTATATGAGATGCTGGTAAGCTTTTAAGCTGATTTGTAAATTAGAATGCGCTAGATGTAAATGTTATTGGCAATTAAGGCTGCTTATTTGCCTTCCGTGTTTTTTTTTTCAGTCACAAGCATTATCTTATAGATAACATTATTTTGTGGAGCTCACTGAAAATGAGAAGTGAGGAAACAATTTTACCAGCTAGTGTGATTAGTGGAGACACATAATTGCCTGCCTATTTACTTTGAAGCTGTCATTTAATGAAGTGGTTCTAACTAAAACTCTAATGGAAAGAAATTCTTAATTTCTTTTTAATATTTCCCTATGTCTACGAATGTAATTTAAAATAAATTTGAATACTGATTGCTAAATTATATTCTTTCCCATCAGCAGAACATCAAATTATTTCTCTTTATAGACATCAAAACAAATCACTTAAGATGTTACATAAAATAAACAGCCAATCATTAGAAGATAATCAAAAGTCCAAAGAAATTGCCAATTTTCATGCAGCTATTCCACATAAATGTATGTTTTATGCTATATTAATATGCTTATTTCTTCAAACGCTTTTGATTTTCATGTATTTCCACATTGTTACTTATGAAACATATTTAAATAAAATCTTTATCAAATAATCAAATGGAAACTTAGTCTGTAGAAACTGTACTGCCGACGGATTTAAATTTCTCCGTTCACATATTCGTTCATCATGGTACAACATCAATATAACAAGGCCTACTGCCTATGGCCCCTTCCAGAAGACATTTGAAAGTTGACAAGATTCTAGATCTGGAGGGGTTCATAGTTTTCAGGTGATAAGGATAGTGATGATGACAAGGGTGTATGCGACTATTAAGGTGTATCAATAAAGGAAGAATTTGTGATGATCAGCTAGATCTCTATCACTGGTACAGTGGAAATTAGGTAACTATACACAGGCATTAAGACAGCATAGCAACTCCACATGCGCAGGCATACACATATCCACACACCTGCACACACAACACAGGCACATGCACTGTACAAAGCCTCAGTTGTTGGCTTTGATATACTGTATTGTAATTATAGGAGATGCACTAAGGCAAATTGGAAGAACAGAAAACTTCTCTTTAAGCTTCTGTAAATTCACAAAATCTACAATTATTTTAAAATATTATCTCAAAAGTTCATGTGATAAGAAAGTATATTTTAGATTTCAAAACAGACTGTAGAGATTTAACTTTTTATCTCTTAGGAGAGACTTTAGGCAAATCTAGAAAACTTAAGTTGCCTACATTTTCACAATATAGATAGTAATGCTTCCTTTATGTATATAATGTCAAAACACACCTACCTGGTGGTGTAGCTTGAATATGAAATGCCCCCCCGGTCTTGTATATTTGAGCATTTGGACCTTGTTTGATGGTATTGTTTGAAAAGGTTATCGAATCTTTTAAAGGTAGAACCTTGCTGAAGGAAGAATCTCACTTGGTTGGGGCTTATAAGCTAGTCCTGCTTCCTGTGTGTCCTCTGCTTCTAAACTCCTTATTCAATGTGGATACAATACATGCTTCTGTTACCGTGCCTCTCCCCAGTCTTAATGATGGGCTGTATTCCTTCTGAAACTGTAAGCCAGAGTAAGCCCTTAAGTTGTTCTTCTCAGGGTACTTTATCACAGCAATAAAAACAATGCTAATACACATGGCCTATGGGAAACAATTCTAGAACGCTGTCTATTACAACCACAATTTTCCTCAACTTGGTGCTTGCTTACTACAGGTAGCTCAGGCAGAGGATGCATGGTGAAGTCTACAAAGGGTTGACAATGAGAAAACAAACTTCTGGAGATAAAGGGAGTGCTAGCCCTAAAATGGCGAGACTAGGAACACTAGGAATGAAAAACAAAGAGCTTTCAGTTGGGCAGTGTAGTGCAATGCCTGCTCTGTACACTGCACACTATAGTACGGTTCCCCACTCAGGCAAGGCCCTGGAGATTGAAACACACACAGACACACAGAGACATGGGTAATGGCGAGAATACTCTCTTTACTGTGTTCCAGGACAGCTTATATAGGATCTTCTTGACTAATGGCCACGCCCTAACTCGAAACTGCAAGCCCACCAGAAACCACTCCCAGGACATCAGAAACTCCTGAGGGTCTTGTGCTCAGAACAGCTGCAATCATAGGAAAACAAGTTGCTTACTCCAGCAGGCAGAGGGTCACAAAAAATTCAGGGTCTGGGAGTCCACAGTCCCAAAAAGAGTAGGAGATATTCAAAAAGACTTGATAGGAGAGAGACAGTAACCTCATGAAGCAAGACTAGTATTGACTGGTTAGTCAGTTTCATGTAGATTTCCCATGGATAGAAAATTCTAGGCAGTATTGATTTTGTATATTGTCCTGCTTATGAAGCGGCTAACTATAACAGACCAAGTTGTAAATAAAGGTGACTTCTTTCTTCCCCTATTTCAGAAAAGAGACCTGCAATCATTCTGTGGACAAATAGCTAAGAACAAATGCAGTCACTTCTTATTAGTTGTGACAACATAGAGAACTTAGCGTAATTAACAGCTGTTGAGATACCTGCAAGGTTCAGAGGTAATAATTTTCACAAACTGTCAAGAGTTTAGAGACAAACAAAATCTATCTAACAAAGAGTTAGCAATAGACAGAGGAATGGTTTCATTCCCTCTGTTTGGGCAGATGATATGTGACAAACCATGATCTTCTCTCTAGTTGGTTCAGAAAAGCATATACCAAATATAGTATCTTCTAATTGGCAAAAATAACCTTACAATAGTCTTCCTCATTACTCTCTAAATGGCCATGACTTTGGCCACCTATGTGGCATCCCTTTCCCCAACTCTAAGAGCTTTACATTCCTTCTTTTTTAAATCTTTATGTCTTGGATATTTTCTTCACTTTTTTCTTAACTTGTTACCTTTCTAGAAATCATGGTAATAAAGTTTGTCTTCGTTTGTAAGTATCTCCATATTTAATATTCATTAGTATGAGACAAACATCTCTGCAGCCACTGCCACAGGTCCATCTTTGATGAACGTGAGTGTCTGATACCGTACATCCTTGGGTCATGCACAAGTCAGCCATGTCTTACTCAGTCCTCACACCAATGGGTTTTCTGATTTATAGTATCACTGAGTGAGTATTTGGCTTCAATTTTTCAGATATTTACTGTTTAGGAACATGGAACCAACCTTGCTTAATATAGCCATATTTTTTCTTTCTATACATGTATGTTCTACAAGTACTGTAAAAGGCATAGTCTTCACTTAAAGCTCTACTGTGCTAAACTTACTCACACATACATTGATCCTTAGATATACCCTGATTCCTTGTGTGTAAGATACAAGACCTACAAGTAATCTCAATAAATTAATGCAGCATAGAACAGCCTGTTTTCATTTTTAGCATCTCTAGTGACCAAAAGTTCTTTATTTATTGAGCAGCAATCTGATTACTTAAGAATATCTATCAGGTCCCTTGATACTATGTTATCTCCAGGTATTAGACTAAAATGGCAAATATACCTTTTATCCTGTTTCTTACTTGTTTCTAAAGATGACTGCATTAACTTTGTCATCTAGATAGGTTGAGAAATAGAATTTTGACATGACTTTAAAAGGCCATTTATCTGAAGGAAATAATTATAGCACATTAATAGGGACAAAATACAGAAGAGGTGAAGAAAAACCATGAAACAAGATTATAAACGTGGAATTGAAGATACTAAAACAGTTCTTGGAAAAGAATGCTACAACCAGGGAAGAACTGACCAAGCAGCCACTCTTATGTGTGTTTGACTGAAAACTGATTTTAGAACAAAAGAGTCAGACTACCACCTAAAGGAAGAAAATAATAATACTTTCTTTTTTGCCACCAGGAGATTCAATGTGTTCCCTGTCAAAGACCATCTGCTTATAAGCTACCAGCATACCCAGGGACAGTCTCTCATTAAGCACAATGGACAAACTTCTTACGCATAGGTGGTATTACTGGGCATCGCTGACCACTGCAGAAGACCCTGGAGGCATCTGATGATGGATAATGTGACTCTGTGGTTTCCAGAATTAAAGTGAAATTGGATGACTCTTTGAAATATCTAAATGGTATGGAAAGCGGATATTCTTCTGTCTCAGTTCTTTACTCTTTCTACATTTGAGCAGTTTTAAGAGAATAGACCCAGAACAGGGGAAAGCCAGTGTTCCATAGCCTTCCTCTTTCACTGTGTTCATAGTGTGCAGGAGGAGAAGCAAAGGAGAAGAAGGCCCATTACCATTACTCACCATTTTAAGGAAGATAACCACCCACAGTCTGCTCTTTTGTTTCTTTTTTATTTGCTTGTTTTTATATTTTTATATTTTTTATTGATTTTTATTGAGCTTTACATTTTTCTCTTCTCCCCTCCCTTCCTCTCCCCTCCCCTTTCAACCCTCCCCCAAGGTCGCCATGCTCCCAATTTACTCAGGATATCTTATCTTTTTCTACTTCTCATGTAGATTAGATCTATGTAAGTCTCTCTTAGTGTCCTCATTGTTGTCTAGGTTCTCTAGGATTGTGGTTTGTAAGCTAGTTTTCTTTAATTTATGTTTAAAATCCACCTATGAGTGAGTACATGTGATAAATGCCTTTCTGTATCTGTATTTTACCTCACTCAAAATAACGTTTTGTAGCTCCATCCATTTTCCTGCAAAATTCAAGATGTCATTTTTTCTGCTGTATAGTACTCCATTGTGTAAATATAACACACTTTCCTTATCCATTCATTGGTCGTTAGGCATTTATGTTGTTTTCAGGTTCTGGCTATGATAAATAAAGCTGCTATGAACATATTTGAGCACATGTTCTCGTGGCACTATGCACCAGAATGATAAATAAAGGCTTAGGGCAGAAGGTGCCCTAATCTCAGAGCATCTGGGCCAATGTGGTCAATGTAATGAAGATACAGTCAGCTCTTGGATGCAGCTTTTTCTGTTGGTAAATGATGATTAGAGGTCTACAAATAACTCTTGAGCAAGATAGGCAGGAAAGAGCTGATCTCAGCTGTGGATGCTGCCCAGAACAGGGTACCCACGAAAAATCATCTGCAAGCTCCCCAAGGCTACACTAGACCCATTCTGCATTTCCTAGTTTGTATAAATTTAGGGATCAGCGTAGGCCCAAGGTTGGATCTAGGAGTTTTAGGAGACTTTGTAAGTACTTAACACTCAACAGGAAGGATTCAGTGATCCCATGTGTAGATCTCCCCCAACTTTCTGTGCCTGAGAGCTGAGAAAACTCAAGAACTGTCATTGATCCTAGTTCTATGTTGGGACTGCTCCAGTTGACTCAATTAGATTTTTCCACATTGGCCTGATCTGACCTTTTGAGGAGGAGGAGGAAGAGGATTAGAACCCAAACAGGAACCAACCAGTATCTCAAAAGTAACTGTTTTTGTCCAAATTTAAGAAACTAATAGGTTGAGAAGGAGAAGATTCTTGGCTGGGCTTATTTCAAGTTCATCTTTATTCTTTCAGGTTATTAGTTGTTTCTAATGAATGCCAACAAATGACAGTTGCAAAGTTTTATGTTACATGGGTGGATACGGCCAAAATACATTGCATATATATGTTAAACTGTCAAAGAATAAAAAATGGTATCCTAAAACAAATAATAAATACATAAAACTAGAAGATTTCTCTATCCATCAGGTTTTAATTTAGCTATCTCTGCTC
Source organism: Microtus pennsylvanicus (assembly GCF_037038515.1). Classification (NCBI taxonomy): domain Eukaryota; kingdom Metazoa; phylum Chordata; class Mammalia; order Rodentia; family Cricetidae; genus Microtus; species Microtus pennsylvanicus. The sequence continues at coordinate 5,870,219 of NC_134579.1, read as the reverse complement.
TTCTAATATTTTTAATAAATGAATAACTTACACACTTAGCTTGTCAATATGGCAGCTGAAAATGACTCCGAGTCAGTTATAATCTTTGGGGTGGAGCAAATGAAATTGCATAACCTTATATGAACATTGGATACCTCTATTAATACATTTTAATATCATATTTGCTTCACCATCAACTATTACATAATGAGAAATTACTATTTCAAATTGTTTGCTATTGTTATCATGCAATATCTCATAATCAACTTTAGAATAATTTAATTATACAATTAGTATTTGAACCTGGATGCTGTAATTACTTTCCTGGCATATATCATTAGCCATGTTAGATTAGTTTCCTTGATGTCAATGTTGACTGTAGTTAGTTCATGTATCTAATATGTACATTGGATAATATGCAATGATAAATTTTATGTTAAACACAAGTTAAGAATAATTATTTGTAGTAAATTATATGTTAAATGATAGATCACTTATGTATGAGCTGGAAAAATTGTTGTTGGTAAAGTGCTTGCTACACAAGTATGAAGTCCTCAAAAATCCATATAAAAAATGAGACACTTGATTATAATTCCAGTGTTCAAAGGCAGAAACAGCAGGTTCGTGAAGTTCATGGGAAAGCTAGTTTAGCCTGTTTGTTAAGCTGCTGGCCAATGAAGGACACTACATCAAAGAAAAAGTATAAAAGTAAGGTGGATGACTCTGAGGACCAATGCCCGAGGTTGTAGTCTCACATACCTGTGACCACATGAGTCCACACATTCAAGTGGACTTGTACCTACAAGCACATACAACATAAAATTAAAAATAAGGGTTTGGAGAGATGGCTCATCAGTTAAAAGCACATACTGGTCCAGCAGAGGACAGAAATTCAGTTCTCATCCTGCACATGCTCAAAACAATTGCAACTACAGTTCCAGGGAATGTGTGTGTTTTTCTTCATAACACAGACACCATGTATGCACACAGTGAACATGCATATATGCAGGCGATACCTTCATACACATAAATTAAATAAATAAATGCAATTTTAAATTTATTAAAAATAAAAAATAAATTATTAATATTTGATGTGAGATTCCCCTCTGTATGCTGTGAGTATGTTTTATTACCATTGGTTAATAAAGAAGCTTCTTTGGGCCTATGGCAGGGCACAATATAGCCAGGCAGGAGATCTTAACAGAGATATATAGAGAGAGTAGATGGAGTCAGAGAGATGGCATGTAGCCGCTGAAGGAGACAGACACCCGGGAAACTTATCACTAAATCACAAGCCTAGTGGTAAAATATAAAATGATGGAAATGGGTTACTTTAGGATATAACACCTAGCTAGCAATATGCCTAACTGATTGACCAAGCAGTGTTATAATTACCTAAGTTTCTGTGTGATTATTTCAGGTCTGGACAGCCAGAAAATGAATGAGCATCCTCAGACTACAAATATTAAGTATTTACATTAATGAGTATATTTATACACATTTACATAGTAGTATGCATGCATGCATATATGTACAGATAAGTATTTGAGAAGATATTGTGAAGTTAAACCATGTTTTGCTATGTCTATTGAAATTAAAAATAGAAGATAAATAAGGTAGTAGACACAGCTTTGATTTGGAAATAATAAAGACATTTTGAAATGAAATTCCAAAGTTTCTATCCTGAATGTAATGGGAGGTGCAATTGGAGAATGTTATATTTTATTTAGAAGTACTGATATTAGAAAAGTACTTCCTGCAGCAGGTTATTCCATTACAATGAAACCAGGTTCTTCTACTTATGATTCAGGCAATCAGTCACCTACTGGTCATAAAACATCCCTATGTGCTCCCTACGGTTAGCTATGTTTTATTAGCACCACCTTGTAATAGCCGGTGCTGAGATAGCTTTGTCATTGCTTCAAATTAAGATGTATCTGAGGGCTACATGAGAGTGCCTGGAAATTGGGTAGTTAAATCATCCTTGAGAAGATTTACCACATAGCAACTCATTATTTTCATTCTCTGCAAAGGGATCCCTCACAAAAGCAAAGGAAACAGGAAAGAATATATCCCACACTCCCTTCAACTTAAAGTAAATTGGCATGGCCTATATTATATAAGATGATGATTATTAGAAGCAAAAATATGTCTATGTGTGTATACCTTAAACATTACAATATTACAGATACATGTGATTTTGAATTTTGTCTTTTAAATTTAGAGCAGAGCAGAGCGGTTTTCAGCAATACCTTCATCAGCACTAAGGACAATGACTAAACTATGAAATGGCCTCTCATGCATGAAATTCATGCTCAGAATATATTAATTAAACTTTTTTGGAAAAATATTATCAACAAAAACTACAGATAAAAATTAAAACAAGACAACAACACAAAAAGCAAGAAACACACACACAGAGAACTCATCAAATGCAAATCAGAATAAACAAGCGAAAGAACAATAAAACACACACGCACACTCCCAAACAAAGTAAAAAGAGACAAAATGCCTGCAAAAATGACATTGAGTTGGTTTTGGGTTGGCTATCTACTTCTGAGCATGGGGTCTACCCAAATGATTGCTCCTTTGTCAGCAAGTATTGACTGCAGAGAGCTTCTTGGCTAGATGTGGGTGCCTGTGTTCACCCCCACCTCTCCCTGTTGGGATCTGATTTGGCTTGAACCTCTGCGTGCAGTCACAGTCACGTGCATAGCCCTGTTGCTTCCAGAAGACTCTTTGATTGGAAACGCCATCACTTCAGACTCCTTTAGTCCTTTCACTTCCATTTCCATATAGATTTCTGATCCGTAAGTACTTTGATGGACGCATCCCACTTAGGACTGAGAGCTCCAAAGTCTTTCACTGTCTCCACCTTGTAGGGATAGAACTTTCCAACTCTCAGTTTGAACTTACAAGAAAGAATATAATATCCACTTGTGTCCCTAACAAACTCCAATGTGTAGCTCCAAGCACATAATTACATCTAAAGCACAATTTCAATGCAGTGGAGGTAAAAACAAAAGAAAAAGTTACTAATATATGGAAGACATTCATAGGGAAAAGGAGACCCGGGAGGAGTGGGAAGTAGGTAAATGAAGATGAGGAAAAGTAATTGGAATGCATTATATACATGTGTAACATTGTCAATTGATCAAATGTATTATTAAAAAGGAAAAATCATAATATTTATAGCAAATTTGTATAATGACCAATGAAACAAAGAAGATTTGGTGTTCAAGTAGCAAAACATCTATCTAAATGCTGAAAAGTAAATTTAAAGAACTCCAAATAATCCACCTTCATCATCTGCATCAGTAAAGTGAAGCATGGCTTCAGAAATTAAAAACTGTTTAAATCAAGAATGAGTGGATGTTAGGCAACAAGGGATGCACAGAGTGTTAGTCAGAGAAGGTCACATACCAAGCTGAACACCTGTGAAGACTGAACAGTTAAGCTGCCATTCCTGGATAAGACAACACAGAGGCTAGGAATCTGGAACCCCCAAAATGTATCAGAATAAGACAATTCTCTTAGCACCTTCAGAAAAATACACTGAGGTGTCTGAGTAAAACTTATTGGGATAGGCTAACTGATGGCACATCAAATTCTTGGATTCTATCTTCATAAGTTTTTTGATTCTATTATATAACACAGCAAAGGGGATTTGTAGATATGATTAACTTAGGGATCTTGAGTTGGGGAGAGTGTCTTGAATTATGTTGTATGTTGTAGGAAGATGCAGGACCCCTTTGTTCTGTCCCAACCGCCCCGGGTAGCTTACACCGGAAATAATTACACAAACACTGTATTCATTGAAATACTGCCTGGTTCATTAGTTCTAACCTCTTATTGGCTAACTCTTACATATTCATTTAATCCATCTCCAATAATGCGTATCGCCACTTGACTGTGGCTTACCAGCATGAGTCTAACCAGCGTCCTTCTTGGAGAGGAGAGCCATGGCGACTGCCACACTGCCTTCTTCCTCCCAGCATTCTGTTCTGTCTTCCAGCCTACCTGAGGGCTGCCCTATCAAAAGGCCAAGGCAGTATCTTTATTCAACCAATGAAAGCAACATAAATACAGATGGTCCTCCTACACCAGTTGTAGCCAAATGAAACTGCACATATTCTTAGAGAGGCAAGAATAATGGCAGGAAATAAAGTGATACAATAGAAGACGTTAAAGCAATGAGCAAGTAATAGGCAACCATGCGGAGCTGTGAAACAAAAGGAAGGAATTCTCCCTGAGAGCCTCTAGAAAATGCATGCCTGGACATTCTTTGGTTTGACACCTTTTTTAAAGTCATTGTGTTTCTTTCTTTTTTTTTGGTTTTTTTTTTTTTTTTTTTTTTTTTTTTGGTTTTTCGAGACAGGGTTTCCCTGAGGCTTGGGAGCCTGTCCTGGAACTAGCTCTGTAGACCAGGCTGGTCTCGAACTCACAGAGATCTGCCTTCCTCTGCCTCCCGAGTGCTGGGATTAAAGGCGTGCGCCACCATCGCCCGGCTTCTTTCTTTCTTTCTTTTTTTTTTTTTTTTTTTTTTTTTTTTTTGTTTTTCGAGACAGGGTTTCTCTGTAGCTTTGGTGCCTGTCCTGGAACTAGCTCTTGTAGACCAGGCTGGCCTCGAACTCCCAGAGATCCGCCTGCCTCTGCCTCCCGAGTGCTGGGAACTTTCTTTTTTTTTTAAGTCATTGTGTTTATTACTTTATTTATTGTTGTGATGAAGGAATGACCAAGAAGCAACTTAAGGGAAGAAAGCTCTATGTTGATTTACAGATTAAGGGAATATGGGGAGAAGATGTGGTGGTAGGAAGATAGAGTGGCTGGTGATACCATGCCCTCAGCCAAGAAACAGACAACCAACATGAAGTATGGCTAACTATGAAAACTCAAGGCCTCAGCTTGTGAGCTACATCTCCCAACAAGGCTCCAAACCCTAGAGGTTTCACAACCTTTCACACCCGTGCTCCTGTCTACAGACCAGAGGCCAAGCACAGCAGCCCATGGCTGACGTCACATTCAAGCCACAGCAGCTGCTTACTTTGTTACAATTTTTGGAGTCAGCTAGTTACCCTATAAAAATTCTTCAAGAAAAAAAATCAAATTATACTAAATTAACCACTAAAGCTAAAATGACCAGTGTGCCCACAGGTCACAAAAGAGGTCTGCGGCACTCAGCAAAAGCAGAAGTCCCAGAGAAACTCCTTCCTTAGGTATGTCAAAGGAAGTATGTGCATTTTCATGAAACATTCAAGTTAGAGTGAATTTATCACACACACACACACACACACACACACACAAAGATAAAGGAGAATCTTTCCAAAGCAATTCAAAAGACTAGCCATGTAGGCAAAGGACCACTCATCTATAAATTATTAGTCCAAATCCCTCAAAAAAAATAGAAATAGTCACTGTCAGGTATCACTTTTGGCATATTTCCCTTGAGAGAAAGGATCATGATAGTGGGTTACTCATGGTAGACAGTAACTTTGATAATTTGGGGGGAAAGAAGAAAGGTTAGTTGAAAAATTTTTTAGCTAGAATTTAGTGTGAGCACTTTGAAAAGTATCCTAAACCCTCTGTTCCAACCTGGATACTTGGAAAAGATCTGTTTTCAGGCAATAATCCTGGGAACAGTAGCCCCATATCCTAAGAAGACAATATATTGACATGGTGTGATGCAGATATTGAGTGAGGGTCCACTAGTAAGGACTCACTGCCAGCCCTGTGGAATCAGGGGGCCAAGAGAATGTGATGTTATGTACGGAAGATACAGAGAATGCCCAGTGTTCCATACTGCTGCTATGAGCCAAGGACCTCTTTCTGATTTACATCTCCCAACTGGACCAGACAGTCAATTCTTAGCACATCTGCTAAAACAAGACAGTAAGGTTTCTGTCTTACTTTTAAAGAAATTTCAACTCTCTCTATTTTGATATTATTAATACAAGTCATTGATCATGCAGGAACTCAAAGGGAGCTCTCACAGATTATAGAACTCTTAATAGGTTTGTTAATCTGTTAAGTATATTCTATGTTTATATTTATGAATACTAATGTATCATTGCATGAATGTTTACTGATATAAACTTGAAGGCAAATTCTTTCCATTTTGCTTTGGTTTTAGATAGTATAAAAATATTTTAACTCAGTTTGATTTAACCAGATCCTTTTATGGCCAGACAAAGCAATTTTTGTTTCACTTCTTAAAGAAGAAAGGTCCCTTTGTTTAGTTTCTTTGTTGTAGTTAAGTGACTCTTAAGCCTCGTAGAGCATGACAAAACTTCCCATTATCTGAAATGCACTTCAGAGACATTACTCATTTGAAAGTAAATTCTTTCTTTTTCCACTGTGACTTGATAGTATATGTATAGCATTTCATTTGGTGAGATTTGGAAAGGACACCTCAGCCTGCAGGGTTTTATACAATCAGCCTCTCATTTTGAGACATTCAGAACCCAAGATCCATTTGTGTATACCATGGAGACTTCATGGCACTACTTACATCACCGAGTAGCTTCCTAAAGTAACTTTTAGTGAGAATATTAATTCATGGCTCATGTTGTACTTCTCAAAACCAGGTCTCTCAACACCGACTGCAGGGTCTGTGTGAGCTGGTCACTGCTGGATGGCAGCCCTATCTCTTCTCAAAACTAGGTTTCTCAGCACTGATGGTAGGGTCTGCAAGAGCTGGTTGCTGCTGGATTACAGCCCTATCTCTTGATCGGTTTGTTCTGGCATGGTGGTTTCCCAGCGTCCTAAGGACCCCAGGTTCCATTCTATCCTCCTTTTCTTCATCCTGAACCTCTCATTCTTTGCCTGTTTCCAAGCCAAAATTAACTTCAACTGAAATTCTTCTCCTTCTTTCTTTTTCTTTATATTTCACGTTTTCCCAAATTTGCTGGGTAAAATTTATGACAATGTTTCTACCATGATTCATGTTCATATCTATTGCACATTTCCATAACACCAGGGAACTTGGTTGCTTGAGGCCTGTCCCACTGTGAATATTTTCACACAGATGTTTAAACGAATTCAGAGCCTTATGATGGGTTAGCAAGCACTTCACAAACTGAGCAATCATCAAAACACCCTTCTTGAAGATTCTAATTAAATTTTCAGACTCTCACAGATACCCATGTATTACACGTCTAGTCATAGAAAATCATGCAGCCCATATCATAAGCAAAGAGCGGTGAATTATGTTTCCTGGGAGAAACTCCAAGTGCAGGTAACACTTCCTAAGAAGGCAGACAGCAAAATCCCTTTCTCCTCACCATAGGCATTTTAAAGTATCAGTCTCGGTACGTGGCAGATAGTAAATACTATCTAGACGTTTTGTGAATATACAGCTTCACAAACTGTCTCCCCCTATCCTTTCAACAATATATACAGTGTTTAGGAATGTTAATAACACTAATATACTGACCTTTTAATATTAACAATCTGATCTATGCAAAATACCACCTAAAATTATTTTTATGGTGTGTAAGTAGGAAGGGTTCCTCCTATATTAAAATTTGTTTTACAACCAACACTGTGATGAAGATCATCATAGGTCATTTTGAGTTCACATAGACTTTGAAAGGTCTTGGATAAAGCTAGAAGTTTGAGAGGATTTATTTTTTTTTTAAATTATATTTGACCAAATTATTTTCCAGGAGTTTTGATCTACTTTTCAATCACTTACTCAAAGAATTTGCACCAATCATCAACAATCCCAGGCCTGAATATTAGCATTAAGGATATTTTAGGACTAATATAAAAATGCATATGTCACTCATTCTAATGAAGGAAAGGATAAGTAGTTGACAGTAGGGGAGAGCACTCTGTAAGAGTACTACTTAAAAGATGTTTGGAAAAAAAAAGACTAGGTAGTCTGCTCCACTGAGAATATGGAGGACTTGGTGGTATCAGAGTAGAGAGGATGGGACAGATGGGGAAGCCACAGCCTAGGTTGCTGCAAACCCCAGGCTGCATTATAACTCTTAACTCTAGTGTTTGGTTCCATTCAAGAGGGAGACAAGAGAAGTCTGCGTCTGCTCCTATGAGATGGGAACCGAGAACTGCCCAAAAGAATCTTGGGACTGAGATCTCTATGTAGGTTCCCAGTATTCCTCACCCAGCTATAAGACCAACTGGGGTAGAAACCGACCGATTTTCCTTCTCAGTGAAACATGGCTTTCAAGGGAGTCTGAGAGATGTTAAATCCACTCAGTTTGGGAACTACGCTAAAGATGACCATCGGAAAGACATCAGCTTTCTCCTAGGTACTTAACCATCCTTGTGTATTGGGAAGTGAACACTTTACTACCTGGGGAACCATTCCAGATCTGGGTGCTGAGCCACAAGAAAGCATGGCTTGGAAGGGGAGGAATACTAGGGAAACACTTGATCTTAGGGTGCAATGCTTGTGCCTGAAGTAGAGGCAGAACTGTAGAGACTAGGATGTAAGGAGGATAGCAGAGGCCTGAAAAGCTGCCCTTCAGTTCCCATTCTTGTCCCAGTTGTACCTGTGCATTCCAGGAGCCATCACACACTAACAAATTCTAACAGACAGCCAAGGTAACATTGATCCAAGGAGACTCTTCACTAATGCAATATTAGTAATGAAACACAGACTATTATTTTTCCTTTAGATTCTATGCCTAGTAAAAGACCTAACAAGGTTAAGTATAGAATTGGTCTTTTCACCACCCAGGAGATAATACTCCTGCAACAGTCTTTTGGCATTTTTTTAAATATAGGTGTATATATATTTGATTTTAAAATTTAAAGATTTAAGGTGAACACAGAGAAAAAGCTATTTATAGCAAAACTTTGCACTTTAAAGGGTGGATTTCCAAACCAACAAGTAAGTTCTACCTTATAATACTTAGAGAATTTCACATCCTTAGCCATCAGAGAAATGCAAATCAAAACAACTCTGCAATTCCATCTTACACCTGTAAAAAAGGCCAAGATTAAAAACACTGATGACAACTTACGTTGGAGAGGTTGTGGGATAAAGAGAACACACCTGTGTTGCTGGTGGGAGTGCAAACTGGTATAGTTCCTTTAGATATCAGTATGGTGATTTATCAAAAAATTAGGAAACAACATTCCTCAAGACCCAGCAATATCACTTTTGGGTATATACCCAAAGGATGCTCAATTGTACCACAAGGACATGTGTTTAACTATGTCCATACTTCAAATGGGTTAAATTAAAATGTAAGAAGAAGTTAGAGTTAATGGATAAAGCAGTGTTTTAATTAATACAGTTTCTGTGTGAATATTTTGGGCCTAAGCTAGCTGGGAAGCCAGGAAGAACAAGCATCCTCCTCCAACAGACTGACACCCAAGTGGACAACTAAATCCACGAAAAACCTGAGAGGGCTTGAAAAGGAACTCTAGACACAAAAATCCAGAGTTTAACACAGCTTCTTGCGTTTGCTGGCAGTGTGATGCAACTCCTTTAAGAGAGATTTTCCTGACACAGCAGCAGAAAAATAGCCACAACATTTTGAAATGCAGGCTTTCTGGGACATGCTGCAAGAGTGACTCTGGCTCTTTTAGGAGACCAAGTATTTGGATGGGGTTTGTGAGCAGTGTGCTGCAACTTGCTTGATGGCAACATGAACCAGCTTTGTGTCTGGAACTGGAGTGTACATGGTTCAGAGTCTCAAGTAGTTCCGCCTTGCTGGACTATGCAGATTGAGCAGGCAGTATTGTGTATGCCATAGTAATGACGCACCTTAAGTTTTAAGAAGCACTTATCATTTTATAAAGTGCTCCTAGACAGTAAAGAATTACTGATATGCAATAAAGAAAAATCCAGATGAGTCATAGTGTTGTATAAATGTACATAGGCTTGGAAGAGAGAAGAAAAAAAGTATAGAGAATCATAAAGTTAATGCTTAGAAAAAGGGTAAAGTCTTTAAAGAGACAAAGTACAGATCGTTATAGATTAAAAGGAGTAAAGAAAATTAAGCCATGTGAAAATGAAATATTCAGAGAGAGTCTAGATTATATATATTATTATGTTACCTTTTAATTTTTTGACTGTGAATGAGCTAAGTACAAAGAAACATTTCACTGTACAGCCTGCTAAGCTAAATGAGCATGTATATTAAAAAGGTATCATGACTTCGAAATTTGGGTCTAAGGTTATGTTGTTTTGGAAAACAGGTTTTTCTCTTCTTTCCATAGAGGATGAGAACATGTGGACTGCTTCTAGACAAATATGGTTTTATAGACCACATCCCCCTGAAATGTTGTGAACACCCTCAAAAATTACTTTGTCCAATTGCTGACTAAGATGAATCTTGCACACAGGATAGACCATGAAAGACCTGATTAACAGTACCCCCAAACAGCAGAAAGTAGTATGGACAGAACCACTCCCATATTCCCAAATATTGTTTATAATTGTTTACATTTAAAAGGGAATATGCTATAGACATTTGTGTTGGTATGAATCTTAGTTTATTGATACAAATTTAAGGACAATTTTGTTATATGTATATTTCTGCTCTTGATTAATGTATTGTGATTATGTAGTTCATTTAAAAAATATAATTAAGAAATATAGGTTAAAAGGTACTCATCTATAAAAGTCAAGTTTATAGTCATGTTAGTTAGGTTTTCTGAATAGATAGAGATATATTTCAGTTAGATTGGTTTTCTTCAAATCTTTCAGAGACCTTCAGAATATGGCATTTAAAATGTTTTAATAACTTAGGGCTTTTCATGACAATGAGACCTGTCTGTTCCTGGCAGCACCAATTACATTAAGAGGAAGATGGACAACCAAGAGGTTCCTTAGCCATTTGGGCAAAAAAAAAAAAATGCTCTTTCCTGGACTTTTTAACTGAATATTCAGGACCCACAGAGAGATGATTGCTAAATTTGCCTAAAGGTGACATGATTCTTCAGGGTTCCTGCTTCATGAATGAGTCTGCTAAACATTCTGCAGGACACAGAAAAATGTAAAGGACAAACTGCCAGTATAGGTGGAACTGTCTTTGAAATTTCCTGCTTTGTGAAAAAGTCTGCTAGATACTATGGGCCTGTAGACTAAAGATGGATGTCCCAATACTACAGAAGAACTTTAGGTGATTGTCCAGCTAGCAAGATGTCTCTGTCACTTCTAGAGTTTTGGAAATTGCTTACAATGTACTTCCTGTTTACTTAGGTAATATTATATCCTTCTGGAGTCTTTGATGAAGTTGAAGAATTTACAGTTATAGTTATAGTTTTCCTTATTTATGATAAAGTAGATATAAATATTATAAATGTAATTCTTGCTTGATACCTGTTTTGTTATATGTAATCTTACTATGTTAAAGTCAAAGCCTTCTTTTTTTATTTAAACAGAAAAAAAGGAGGTGATGTAGGAGTCCCCTCTGCATGCTGTGAGTACCATTAATGAATAAAGAAACTTCTTTGAACCTATAGCAATGCAGAACTTTGGTAGGCAGGGAAAGCTAGGCTGAATGCTGGGAGAAAGAAGGCAGAGTCAGGGAGAAGTCATGGAGTCACCACCAGAGCCAGACGTGCTAAAACTTTGCTGGTAGGCCATAACCTCGTGGTGATGCACAAATTACCTGAAGTTGATTAAATTAAGATGTAAGAGTTAGCCAATAAGATGTTAGAGCTAATGGTCCAAACAGCATTTTAATTAATACAGTTTCTGTGTGATTTTTTAGGGTCTATGCTAGCCGTGCAGCCAGGAAAAACAAGTGCCCTCCTTCAACAGTGTGTCATTGCCAGAACCTGGGAACAACCTAAATGTTCCTTGACCAAAGAATGGATAAGGAAAATGTGGTATATTTACAGAGCAGAGAAAAATAATCACATCTTGAAATTTGCAGGCAAATGGATGAAGCTAGAAAACATATATTGAGTGAGGTAACCCAGACCCAGAAAGACAAATATTATATATATTCAATCATAAGTGGGTTTTAGATATAAAGCAAAGCAAACCAGCCTACAAATCACAATCCCAGAGAACCTAGACAACAATAAGGACCCTAAGAGAGACTTTCATGGATCTAATCTACATGGGAAGTACAAAAAGACAAGATCTCCTAAGTAAATTGGGAGCATGGGGACCATGACAGAGGTTTGAAAGGGAAGAGAGAGGAAGGGAGGGGAGCAGAGAAAACTGTGTAGTTCAATAAAATCAAGAAAAAAAAATCAATTTTAAATCCCAAGACATTAAATTATAAATTATACAAATAGATAGAAAAACACTATCAGGTAATTGAGAATACAGAACAACTTTCACAAAGCAAAATCAAAGGCTATTTATTTTAAGGAATACTTTAAATACCACAATTTTTAAAATATTTAAATATTTTATTTTCCTTATATAGAATAATACTTGACAAAAGAATATCTATGTTTATTTTCCTTCCCCAGTTTTAACTTCTTACCATATTTAAAACAGAGAACATAAGGCCAAATTTTACTTCAAAAGCTAATTTCTTGAGTGGCTTGTGCTTTAAGTTGACTTTTTACAGTGTGTTGTTTTATCCCAGAAAGATGAATATATTTAATATATTTTAAATTGCACCATATTTTATGAGATCTCAAGGGATCCATTCTTATATGAACTAAACATTATTACATAATTATTGTTTCAGTTACCTCAAATGATAGCTAATTAAATATACATAATACATAATATATATTTATCAGTGAAAAAATTGCAGTGTCTCAATTCCTACTCCCCCCAAAAGTGTTGATATTTCTACAGAAGTTCAGGAGCAGAAACAACACAACACCTGAAAATATAAATTAGCATTAATATTTCATGTGAAAGTAAAATATGTTTAACTAGGAAGTGTCAAGATCTTCCAAATAGGACTCTTGAAACAGCATTCATCTCTTTTGTATGTACCTTTGATTTATGATGAAATCTATTTCATTATTAACTTAGACTACTGTCATGATGACACATGTTTAAAAAGAAAGCAAAAGTGTTGCAAAACTATCATTCATTTCCCCCTAATTCTGCAGTTTTTTTACAACAGAGTGTGCTAAATTGTAGTTCTGATATCTGCACCCTTAATTCTAAGGTGAATTACAGACATTAACCTTTCGACCTTTTCTGTAAGCCAATAATTCTTATGTGCTCCTTTTTGTTTATTGTATAATAAAAATTTAACCAGTTTTTAATTGGGTCTTTTCTACTAGAAAATGCAAGCAGATAAACATCTAATAAACAGATAGTGGGAAAACTTAGAACTTTTACACCCTACATGTTAGGAGGAATTTACAGAGCGATAACAGATACTAGATTGGTGGATCTTTAATACCATGCCCTATTAGAGATTCTTCTCTACCAACATTTTTATGTTAATGTTTTATTTATTTTTAGGGATTTGTTTCATTAATGATATAGATAGGAATTAAGTGAAAAAAATTTTTTGTGCTCAATTATTAACACAGTACAAATCCTCCTTCCTCTTTTCTTTTTTTGCTGTGTTCCCATGCTTGGCTGCTTGTTCGTCTTTGAAATACAAAGCCTCAAGATTTGTAACTGTGTCAGAGGCAGATGCACTGCCCTTCACAAATCATTTCACAAAACTTCCCAAGCTAGATGCACCTTGCATTCTTTCCTAACCGAGTGAGTTTGTTACCCAAAGAGCATTGGGGGTATGGCTACTTGACACACACGGTGGCGTTGTCATATTTCTTTTCAAAGTAGTCTTTTAAAGAACCCTACAGCAATGAGGTTCTCTAAATCTTACCAGTGATGATTTATGTAATTATCCCTTGGAAATAAAGTCCTTAATAAAGTGGTTGTTAGCAAGCCCTCATGCTTGCAATGCATGGACCTCTGGGAACCTGTCTGTCTAAAGCATTAGGATAATTTAAATTCTGATTTTGGCTTCATATTGATGCATTTCATTTTACGACATATATAAGCCATTTTCTAATGCAGAAGCTTTGTGTCTTATTGAAGTGCACAGTTTAAAAATAATTTCCTATCATTTCCAGACAATTGCCCACAGACAACAAGCCATTCTGGGGAAACACTGCAAATGGTATTGCAATGGAAATATATGAACCATCTCCACCAGCAACAGCATTTGGAGCTTTCAGAAGTCCTTGCTTTTTATTTTTCACTGTAGGTTAAGGGAGCCCCACTGCTCCTCTTTTACAAGGTATAAATCCATTTTCCCTTTGTTCCAATTCTTTCTCCCAGTGAATAGAAATCATAAGGAATCCCAGGACTGTTACTGAAAGAATTAACTGCACTTACTTCAGTTACGCACACAGCCCCTAAATAAACATACAAATCTAAACATAGAGTATTACTTGAATCAATAAATTGTTAAAGCTGAATATTTTGTTGTATGAAAGTTCAAAGATAAGGTATCTTTAAAAACGAAAAATATGTATAGTAAAATAGATTTGCAGCAGTTCTCCGACCCCGGGAGTTGCAATGGCAGCAGAATCTGTCCAACAGCAATAATGAATGGAGCAATACTGAGCACATAACACCTTATGACATGTGGCACTGACTCATCACTGAATAGAAATGTTCTTTCTTTAATACAGCATGGCTGGCTTCACATTCTCAAGCTAGTCTTGGATTGCTATACTGCCTCCTTTATCTATTTCTACCATCAAGGAACAAATCAAAACAAGATTTTTTTAAAAATTAAAATATAAGTATATCATTTTCCATTTCTCTTTTTTAATTTTTTATTGAGAAAAAAAAGTTTCCACCTCCTCCCAGCTTCCCATTTCCCTCCCCCTCCTCCCGCCACTCTCCCCCTCCCCCCACTCCTCTCCCCCTCCCCCTACTCCTCTCCCCCTTCCTCTCCAGACCAAAGAGCAGTCAGGGTTCCCTGCCCTGTGGAAAGTCCAAGGTCCTCCCTTCTCCGTCCAGGTCTAGGAAGGTGAACATCCAAACTGGCTAGGCTCCCACAAAGTCAGAACATGAAGTAGAATCAAAACCCCATGCCATTGTCCTTGGCTTCTCATCTGCTCTCATTGTTCACCATGTCTGGTTTTATCCCATGCTTTTTCAGTCACAGTCCAGCTGGCCTTGGTGAGCTCCCAATAGATCAGCCCCACTGTCTCAGTGGGTGGGTGCACCCCTCGTGGTCCTGACTTCCTTGCTCATATTCTCCCTCCTTCTGCTCCTCATTGGGACCTTGGGAGCTCATTCTGGTGCTCCAATGTGGGTCTCTGTCTCTATCTCCATCCATCACCAGATGAAGGTTCTATGGTGATATGCAAGATATTCATCAGTATTGCTCTAGAATAGGGTCATTTCAGGTTCCCTATCCTCAGCTGCCCAAGGAACTAACTGGGGACATCGCCCGGGGCACCTGGGAGCCCCTCTAGGTTCAAGTCTCTTGCCAACCCTAAGGTGGCTCCCTTAACTAAGATATGTGCTTCCCTGCTCCCCTATCCAGCCTTCCTTTATCCCAACCATCCTTTTTCCCCAAGTTCCCCCCATCCTCCCCTTCTCACTTTTCTCTTCCCATCTCCTCTTACCCCCATCCCACCCAACTCCCAAGATCCCAATTTTTTGCCCGGCAATTTTGTCTACTTCCCATAGCCAGGAGGATAACTATATGTTTTTCTTTGGGTTCACCTTCTTATTTAGCTTCTTTAGGATCACAAATTATAGACTCAGTGACCTTTATTTATGGCTAGAAACCAATTATAAGTGAGTACATCCAATGTTCAAATTTTTGGGGTCTGTGTTACCTCACTCAGGATAGTGTTTTCTATTTCCGTCCATTTGCATGCAAAATTTGAGAAGTCATTGTTTTTTTACCGCAGCATGGTACACTAATGTGTATATATTCCACACTTTCTTCATCCATTCTTCCATTGAAGGACATCTAGGTTGTTTCCAGGTTCTGGCTATTACAAATAATGCTGTTATGAACATAGTTGAACAAATGCTTTTGTCATATGATAGGGCATCTCCTGGGTATATTCCCAAGAGTGGTATTGCTGGTTCCAGGGGAAGGTTGATCCCGAATTTCCTGAGAAACTGCCACACTGATTTCCAAAGTGGTTGCACAAGTTTGCATTCCCACCAGCAAAGGATGAGAGTACCCCTTCCTCCACAACCTCTCCAGGAAAAGGCTATCTATTTGACAAGAACTTTAAGGCACTGAAGAAAGAAACTGAAGAGGATACCAGAAAATGGAAGGATTTCCCTTGTTCTTGGATTGGGAGAATCAACATAGTAAAAATGGCAATTCTACCAAAGGCAATTTATAGATTCAATGCAATCCCCATCAAGGTCCCATCAAAATCCTTCACAGATCAACTTTATATGGAAAAACAAAAAACCCAGGATAGCCAACACAATCTTGTACAATAAAGGAACTTCTGGAGGTATTACCATCCCTGACTTCAAACTCTATTACAGAATTAAAGTAATGAAAACAGTGTGGTACTGGCATAAAAACAGAGAAGTCGAGCAATGGAATCGTATAGAAGACCCGGATTTTAACCCACAAACCTATGAACACCTCATTTTCGATAAAGGAGCTAAAAGTATACAATGGAAGAAAGAAAGCATCTTCAACAAATGGTGACGGCACAACTGGATGTCAACCTGTAGAAGAATGAAAATAGACCCATATCTATCACCATGCACAAAACTCAAGTCCAAATGGATCAAAGACCTCAATATCAATCTCAACACACTGAACCTGATAGAAGAGAAAGTGGGAAGTACCCTACCACGGATGGGCACAGGAGATCACTTCCTTTGTATAACACCAGCAGCACAGACATTAAGGGCAACAATGAATAAATTGGACCTACTGAAACTGAGAAGCTTCTGTAAAGCAAAGGACACTATCACTAAGACAAAAAGGCAACTTACTGACTGGGAGAAGATCTTCACCAACCCCGCAACAGACAAAGGTCTGATTTCTAAAATATATAGAGAACTCAAGAAACTAGACTTTAAAATGCTAATTAACCCAATTAAAAAATGGGGCACTGAACTGAACAGAGAATTCTCAACAGAAGAAGTTCAAATGGCCAAAAGACACTTAAGATCATGCTCAACCTCCTTAGCGATCAGGGAAATGCAAATCTAAACAACTTTGAGATATCATCTTACATCTGTCAGAATGGCTAAAATCATTTTCCATTTCTTTTTCCTCATTCTAACCCTTCCTATTGCTCCCACTTTCTCTCACATTGATATTATCTTTTTATTTGATTATTATATGTACTTGTATATAAACTCATAAATATATAAGTACAACCTTCCGAGTCTATTTACTGTTGTTTCTGTGTATTTGATTTCACAGTTGACCCCAACCACTTAATAGTGTATAATCACCGAGGAACTCATCCCTAGAAAAGGATAATATTCTCTTTCTTTCTCTCTCTCCTTCTCTCTTTCTGTTTCTCCATCTCTCTCTCCCTCTCTCTCTACTGTCTTTAACAACTACAAACAAGTAAAGGATTGTACACAAGAGGAAAAAGGAAAGACATATACCATTAAATGAACTCTACTACTTATTACCAGTTTAAACATCTAATCTACTTCCTAATTAGAAAGTATTAAATTTAATAATCAATTATAGCCCATCTGGAGAGAAGAAGCATGATAGGAAATATAGACTATTTTGTTATGAAAATATTATATATACTTCTTTAACCAGCAAGATCTCTCTGACCAGTGTGTCTTTTAGAAATGTAGGATTGCAGATCACATCCAAATGGACTGAATCACAACATGCTCTTGGACAAGGTATCTGGGTGATTAGTACAAATAATATCAAATTAATGACATCCACTTGAGCTTCCTATATCTCAGGAAGTTGATAATTTCTTAATAAAAATCACACTTCTGTTCATCATCTTTCATGTCTGGGCATAAGACCAACCATGTCTATTAATAAGAAATGATGTGATGAAGAAATCCCCAGGCTTCATTGTTTCTGTACTGTGAGGATATTTAACAAGATATGCACAAAATTAAACAAAGACAGTTCCATTGAAACTGTAATAATTTCATTAAAGTTATCCTATTGTTACAACTCTGAAACTAACATTAATAATAAGTAAAAATTGAAGATACTTACAAGTGACACAATATACCATTAGGGTTCTCATGTGACTTTTAAAATGCAAATGAAAGCAATTTTAAAAACCTATATAATCAGGGACTGCAATGTACCCCTTTTCACCCACATACACACGTATTTCATGAGCACAAAATTCAGCACAAATAACTGTTCTATCCTTAGTGGATAAATGGAGATAGGAACATTGAGCAATTTTCTACTGTGTATTCAAGTATAAAAATCAAGATATTACTAAGAGGCATTATGATAATTAGCCATATACATGTTATTTTCTCAGTATGATGATTCTAATGGATTTCTTTTCCATGGTTTACTTCTTTGCTATTGCCAAAATGATGGCCCAAAGAAGAGCCATTTTAGGTAAATTTGATTAATAGCCCCCACTTCTTTACAAAGCCGCAAGTATAAGAGCTCAGATGGATATTCAACAATGAAAGTAAACAAAGCCTTGATATGGTTTATGTAAGAGCCTCTCAACTAAACTATTTCAGCAAGAGAGCCTGTGGAAGAAAACAGGACATAATGAAGGTCTCTTAGTGTATAATATCATATGAAATCAGTGTCTCCTAAGATGCTAATGCAGCAGCTATGCAAAAGGACCATGGGGAACCTAGGGAAACAAACTGTATGCACCAATTCTTGTGTAATAATTTGTTACAAGTAACTGATTTTTAATAAAGAAAAGACAATTAAACAGAGGCATTTTGTCTCATCTTGCTGTTAATTAGTGCACCAAGTCATAGTTGAACTGCTTCTTCGTGATTCTCCTTTCTTTTGTATAATTACATTCAGAGGGCAAAATCCCATTGATTGGTGAGGGTGTTATTCAAATTAAGAAAAAGATACATACAGGTTGTCTATTCTGTGACTAGACAAGCATTATTAAAAGAAAAACATTTGTACAGATTTACATATGGTTAGCTATAAATTTCCTGGGAAGATAAAAATGATATCTAAAGCAGAATTAATTGTCGTGTCTTCAAAATTCACTTTTAAATGATATATAGAAATGTGGGAGGAGACTTAATATCTAAACCAGTCTCCTTAGTGATTGCTCTCTCTATTTTATGTACTCTATGGCATATTGTACATCTATCACCTCAATAAGAGTTTCAAATATTCTTTAGATTAGCAACTATTTTATCATTGTTTTAAAAATCATGAAATAGAGCATTCTGGTACTGGTAAGCCAAATTCACTTGTTTGTAAAAGAGTGATGTTTTTCTCACCTGTAAATACGCTTAGATGTATGAAGATGCTTACTTGGGTCTGTGAATTTCTGCTTCCTTTACCTTTGTAAATTTTTCTACAGTTTTCTCAGAAAATATTGTGTTTTGAAGATATGCTTTTACCCCTTTTCTTTGACAAGAAATGATTAAGGGGTTTTGTGATGCAATTAACCTGAGAGAAAGATTGAAGCAAATTATCACAGAAAAGTAAATATTTCAGAAAAGTAAATAGAATGGAAGCAAAGAAACCACTAGTAGACGTAAACAGCAGTTTGTAGTGATAGCATGTGAGAGTGTTTTCTGAATAAGGAAAGCAGGTTGATAGTTTTATGTATTTGGCAAGAAAATGAATCAATAGGAAAGACTTTTCAGGAAAGGAAGCAGCAATAGGAAGCAGGAAGTTAGTTCTGTAGACAGGAGTTAGAAATTAGTTACATTTAAGACAAGATTTGGAGACTTTATCAGGTACAAATCAAAGATTGAATTATGAAAGAGGAGATCTGCAGATAAGAAAGAGGAATAGACATAACTGAAGGAGGAAGGATAGGAATTGAGCAAGTAACTGGAGAGTAATGGTGCCAGAAACACATGGCTACATTTCTTCTGTAGAGAAAATTTTTCATATAGTCAGATGCACTCTGTTAGGAAGCACACATTTTTAGGCCTGATTCCAACAGTGGAAACAGTTACTTTCCATCCTTAAAAATTTCACACTCACCTTTTCTTAAAACATTTTTATCTTTCTGTCAAAATATACAGGAGGACCCAGTAGGAGACTGGGACTATACCCACTCAATGCACTTCGTGAACGGACCTTGTCAACTAGAGCCTTTTGGGGGTACTGGTATCCTTTGAAGCACTAGACTCCTTTAAATCAGTAGGGGTCCCTGAAATTCCCAGAAAGCTCTACTCCAACCACAGACCCAAGCAGTCTCTCACTCAGAGCCTGTTAAAAAAAGAGATAGCATCAGGTACAAGCGTTTAAAACACAGCAGATAAAAGTGATGGGTTCTCAACAGCTGTGACATGGGACAAGCACCACCTTTTGTTTTTGCCACTAACAAGAGAAATCGAATATAACAGTTTACCCTTCCAATCATTGCCTTGGAAAGAATACAACTTCATAATTATCTTGCCATTTTCAACCCTTTACCGGGGCTGTGACATCTTCGGTATAATTATAATACATTAAACCCAGGGTTGGAGGTCTTGTGCCTTGCAAGGTGTGTCTCCCATAACCCTAGACATGGAAAATATTGGGAGATGTGTTCAATTTTATTAGCTTATTTTGAATTTACATGTTTTCTTTTACTTTTCCCCTCTTTCTTTTTGCTAGAAAATCAGGTTTTGTCTTCTGTGAGAGAAATAGTCAGTGATAATTGCTGCATTTATGCTTCCAAGCCTGCGCAGTAAAGCACCAAAGAATGAGCGGTTTAATGACTTACCTTCTTGCAATTCTCAGGTACAGAAGTTCAAGTTCAAGATGCGTTCAATCTGTGATTGAATGAGGACCTTCTAACAGCTGGCAGATGCCACATTCCCACTTTGTCTTTGTGTTTTCTCAGCTCCTCTCTTCTTCATGCAAAAGGTTGAGCAGAGTTGGGCAAGTTGCTAAGGTCGCTAATCAGGGCTTCTTCTTTAGAATCTCACTTAACTTTAACTGCTCCCCCAAAGAGTTTATGCCCTTATGTAGTCAAAGTGTGAGGTAAGAATTCAATATGTAAAAATGAGTGAGCATCAACTGCTAATTCAGAACTATTATCTTATGAGGCATCTTTTCTTACAATGCTTCCCTCTATTATACTATGGAGAACTTTGAATGGCGTAGAAATGTGCTTTCAAAAGAATATACTTTTAGAAATGAGTTTCATTTATTAAAGAGTCATCTGGTTTGTTTCTATCTAATTATGTCCAGAAGGATCTTTGAGTCATCACCAAGTGATCTTGAAATGTGCTGTTAGTGAGTACAGCTCTATAAGCTCCTGAATCAATCATATCACACTTTGTTATCTGTAAAAACATGTAGCAATCATTGACTTCACACAACGAGTGTCATTACAATAGCTAAATGGTTAGAGAAATGGAAGATACATACCATGAGGGCTAGATACAGAGGGTGAACAAGAAAGATCTAGAGAGCGAGTGGGAGAGGGAAGAGAGAGTAAAGGAGAGAAGAAAAGAGAGAGGGGGAAGGAAGGAAGAAAGGGAGGGAGGGATTCATGAGGGAGGGAAAAAGGGAAGGAGAAAAGAAAGAAAATAAAAGAGAAAGAGAATAAATGAGAAAAGAATTCCCTGTGTGTGGGTTAACTAATTACTTGGAGACACCGTAACAGCTCATTGGGCAATCCTGTAATCAGATGAGCCCAAGGGATGAATATGATCAAGTATATAACAGTTCATTTTCTTTGAATGCAGCTGTATACAGTGCCCCAGGAGGTTCTTGAAGCATTGAAACTACAGTGACTGTTTTGATTAATAACATATTCAATCCTTAAAACCCACAAACAGAAAAGCATATTGTTAGGCCTTGAAGGATATCCAGAGGTGCTATGGAACCCATTCTGGAGAGAAAGTGAAGCAGATGAGAACATTTTATGAATGGCCATCTTAACTGTGTTGCCTTGTTAAAGACTTGTTAAAGTCTTTTCAAAATTTCTTTTTGTCCTGTCTTTTATTTGTGCCTACGTTCCTAAGGCTACACTGTGCTGAGATTGCTATAATTGTCATTTCTCCCCCAGTGGTTTTATAGTCAACAAGGGAACATTAGCACCCACTGATTCCTTGTGGAACATAATCTATTTAAAGATACTTGCTTCTTCGGAATCTTCTTTTATAGTGTTTCACTTCGTTATTTTATTATTGAGAAATCTGCATAAGGGCAGAATTGGAGCTTTCAATGAGTTCACTTGTCTCTCTATTTATTCCTCCCTGGAAGTCGTGAGCCTTGTTGATAGCAGTCCAGATGGGTGGTAGGGAAGCAATTATTATTAAAACCGTGATGGGAAAGTGGCAAACAGCAGGGTGTCTGTGAGTATCAGAACTCTTGTTAAGAACCTAATCCCCACTCAGCCATGACACTGTCTTAGGGTTGCCTAGTTCTCAGTATTTACTGAGCTACTATAAAGCTTGTCTGTCTGTCTGTCTGTCTGTCTGTGTATATGTATATATGTGTACATGCTAGCTAGTTCTTTGTATCTTGAGTCAGCTATGTGAACACTGTTTGATATATTTCACTTAGAAATTGAATCTAAAAATGTTTTCCTTCAAATAAAGGAAATTTACATTAAAGGAGTGCAATAAATAATGTATTAAGTGTACAATCTGAATCTGCTTAGTAAAATCTGGCATATACAGAAAATATAAGTTTCTTTCTCGTCCTTTATTTCTCTGGAAAACCAGATATGGGCAACGTAGTGAGAAGAGGAAAAGCTACAGTAACTACAAGACATTTTAAAAAATACCCAGTAACTATTAAGTGAAATTTTAAGAGAAAACTACTTCAGTGCCAATACCCTAACTCAGAACAATGCTGAATTATTAGCAAAGCATTGAATACCTATGAAAATCCAGATATTACAGATAATATATAAAATAACATTCAAATATTATAAGAAAGATTAAATGTGCTCATAAACAAGAATGAGTATAATATTCACCAAATACTCAAAGTGTCAAAGTGAGGTTTAAAAGTATCCTCAAAAGTATAATATACATATTATACTTACCCCCTGTATGTGGATTTGAGGGCTAACTGATAAAGTAGTGTAAGAACACATCAGTTGTTTTTTTAAGAATGTAAAGACAATTATCACATGTATCCACTCATAAGTGGTTTTTAACCATAAAGCAAGAAAAACCAGTTCACAAATCACAATCCCAGAGAACCAAGACAACAATGAGGATCCTAAGAGAGACATACATAGATCTAATCTACATGGGATTTAGAAAAAGACAAGATCTTCTGAGTAAATTGGGAGCATGGGGACCTTGGGAGAGGGTTGAAGGGTAGGGGAGAGACAGGGTGGGGAGCAGAGAAAAATGTAGAGCTCAATAAAAAAAAAAAAGAATGCATGTCAATCTGTAGAAGAATGAAAATAGATCCATATCTATCACCATGCACAAAACTCAAGTCCAAATGGATTAAAGACCTCAATATCAGTCTGAACACACTGAACCTGATAGAAGAGGAAGTGGGAAGTACTCTGCAACACATGGGCACAGGAGACCACTTCCTACGTATAACCCCAGCAGCACAGACATTAAGGGCATCATTGAATAAATGGGACCTCCTGAGACTGAGAAGCTTCTGTAAAGCAGAGGACACTGTCACTAAGACAAAAAGGCAACCCACTGACTGGGAGAAGATCTTCACCAACCCCGCAACTGACAAGGGTCTGATCTCCAAAATATATAAAGAACTCAAGAAACTAGACTGTAAAAGTCTAATCAACCCAATTATAAAATGGGACACTGAGCTGAACAGCGAATTCTCAACAGAAAAAGTTCAAATGGCCAAAAGACCCTTAAGGTCATGTCCAACTTCCTTAGCGATCAGGAAAATATAAATCAAGACAACTTTAAGATACCATCTTACACCTGTCAGAATGGCTAAAATCAAAAACACCAATGATAGCCTTTGCTGGAGAGGTTGTGGAGTAAGGGGTACACTCATCCATTGCTGGTGGGAATGCAAATTTGTGCAACCACTTTGGAAATCAGTGTGGTGGTTTCTCAGGAAATTCAGGATCAACCTACCCCTGGACCCAGCAATATCACTCTTGGGAATATACCCAAGAGATGCCTTATCATACAACAAAAGTATATGCTCAACTATGTTCATGGAAGCATTGTTTGTAATAGCCAGAACCTGGAAACAACCTAGATGCCCTTCAATGGAAGAATGGATGAAGAAAGTATGGAATATATACGTATTAGAGTACTACTCAGCAGTAAAAAACAAGGACTTCTTGAATTTTGCATGCAAATGGATGGAAATAGAAAACACTATCCTGAGTGAGGTAAGCCAGATCCAAAAAGAGGAACATGGGATGTAGTCACTCATAATTGGTTTCTTGCCATAAATAAAGGACATTGAGCCTATAATTCGTGATCCTAGAGAAGCTAAATAAGAAGATGAACCCAAAGAAAAACATATAGTCATCCTCCTGGATATTAACCTTCATCAGGTGATGAAAGGAGACAGAGACAGAGTTCCACACTGAAGCACCAGACAGAAACCCCAAGGTCCAAATCAGGAGCAGAAGGAGAGAGAGCAAGAGCAAGGAACTCAGGACCGCAATGGGTGCACCCACACACTGAGACAATGGGGATGTTCTATTGGGAACTCACCAAGGCCAGCTGGACTGGGTCTGAAAAAGCCTGGGATAAAACCGGACTTGCTGAGCATAGCGGACAACGAGGAATACTGAGAACTCAAGAACAATGGCAATGGGTTTTTGATCCTACTGCACGTACTGGCTTTGTGGGAGCCTAGGATGTTTGGATGTTCACCTTACTAGACCTGAAAGGAGGTGGGAGGTCCTTGGACTCCCCACAGGGCAGGGAACCCTGAACTGCTCTTCGGGGTGATGAGAGAGGGGGAGTTGGTTGGGGGAGAGGGAGGGAAATGGGAGGCGGTGGCTGTGAGGAGACAGAAATCTTTAATAAATAAATAAAAAAATTAAAAAGAAGAGATGATGTCTTGGTTAACATGGAAAAAAAAAGAATACAAAGACCAAACTATAGGAGATCACAAATAAAATAGTCCCACACTAGTTCAGAATTGAGTATAATAAAGAGTTCTTTATTTATGGGGGAATGAACAGATCACATTCCTCTGCATGAACTGGGGACAGGAACCAAATTCAGCAGCCAGGCGAGAGAGGCAAGAGAGCTAGCAGGCACACAAGAACACACATTTTTGGTACCCATGGCCATGCCCAACTTTGTCCAGCATCTCAAAGGCCACTGACTGAAGGAGGTTTCCTAGCACCTCCCTCTTTTGTCTAAATATGAGTTTCAAACCCAATACAAAACTATATACAATAAGAAAAATGTTGTAATAGGAGTGGTGGGGCTGCGTCCCCAGCACCCGGCCGCCCACATGTCTAGCTCTAGCTTATACCCCGAAATAACAACACACAAACTGTATTCATTTAAACAGTGCTTGGCCCATTATATCTAGCCTTTTCTCGGCTAACTCTCGCACCTGGACTAGCCCATTTCTTATAATCTCTGTAGCCCATGAGCTGGCTTACCAGGAATGATCTTAACCTGTGTCTGTCTGGAGTGGGAGAATCATGGCAACTCCTTGACTCAGCTTCTTTCTCCCAGCATTCTGTTCTGTTTACTCCACCCACCTATGTTTTAACCTATGAGGGCCAAGCAGTTTCTTCATTGCTTAACCAATGAAATCAACATATTGATATATGACACTCCCCCATCAATAAAATAGCAAGAATAAAATGTAAACTAATAACCAGTATAACAATAGTAAGCAAGAAACATGCATTAACTGTTTCAATAATTATTTTATCCTAAGGAGTATAGTCTTGTATTAGAAATACCTTGGCTAAGTCATGAGAGGAAAGTAACTATGACTATCTAGTCTTCAACCCTGTCGAAGACCTGAGAAGACTTGAGTAGGCAGGAAGTATAATCAAGCAGCTTCCAAAATATGCAATAAATGACAGAGACAACTGGCTACCTGGGCAATCACTCAAAGTTTCATTTGCAATTTTGGAACAAACAACATTGGTTAAGGCTTAGAGAAAATGACACTCCATTTTTAGAGGCAGGAAAATTTCCAAAACTGTCTTACCCTGTCTTGGAATGGTTTTGGCAGTCTTTTTTCTTGTATCCTGCTTGTCCTGCCCAGACACAATGCCTTTTGTCAGTGGTTGAGGCATGGGCAGTTCCTTACCCAAAGGGAAGTTTTGCCAAGAAGAAAACAAACTCCAAGTGGAGTGTCTTTGGTGCTCAACATTCTCTAGGGGATAGATCAGTGCTGTCAGAAGTAATTGTATCTCATGTCAATAGAACCCTAAGTTACTTAAATGCCATATTCTAAAGTTCTTTGAAATGGCTGAAGATTACCTATCTATGTAGAATACAATCTCTATGTCTAAAGAACCTGAGTAATCTAACTATAAGTATGATATATATGGATCAATATTGACCTATAATACTTAATAACTATATAGCCTACAGTCTAAGGCTTCATATTAGAATATTAAGCAATCTTTAAACAACTGTGCAGCAAATGAGGATAATGATCTCAAAATGTAAATAGTATACAAATATATTGATCAGAGGTAGAAATGTATAGTGCAATATGATAAATATATCCTAAAATTATATCAATATACAAAATGTCTTAAACAGAAGTAGAAACATGCATGCATACAATACGACAAAATAACTTTGCATAGGTGTATAAATATTGTAAACAGAAATAGGAGCATATTGTGTATAACAAATATAATTTGAATTTGTATCAATATACAAGAATCAATACCAATGTAAATTGTCTACAAATAATAGCTCACAACCATTCACTCTAACACTCACTATTATTATTAGTGTGAGTGAACTCACATTAATCTACCCATTATCACAATCAATATTCGATTTCCTTTTTTTTTTCAAGTGAGGTCCCTGAGCTTACAAAAAGTTCACCCAACCCCCAACCCTAATAGCTCTAATCAACCCCTAATTGATGTCCCTAAGCCTAAGGACAAACTTTATTGAGAGAGGGGACATCTTTTTCTATAATTATTTCAAGCTGTCATGTGGGTGATGTTCTTCAGTGGGATGCTGTAAAACTAAGATGATAGTTAAGTGTCTGGTATAATGATAAATAGTCTCAGAGTAGTCGAGAGGGATTTTGGTACCCAAGGCCACTCCCAACCTGATCTAGTACCTCAAAGGCCATTGGCTAAAGAAGGTTCCCCAGGACTAAGCTGGATGTGGTGGCTCATGTCTTTACTCCTGGCATGTGTATTCATGAGGTGATTCTCTCTGAGTTTCAGATCACCTAGAACCTGGAATCCTTGAAGAAAATATGCCCTGTAGTAGATTTTTCTTAACTCTTTGCTCTTTGGGAGGCCACCACCCAGCTCCCAAATAAATACAGGAAGACTTATTCTTATTTAAAAGTGTCCAGCCTTAGCTTGGCTTATTTCTAGCCAACTTTTCTTAAATTATTCCATGTATCTTTTACCTCTGGGCTTTTATCTTTCTTTCCTTTTTACTCCATGACTGACCATAAAGCTGGGTGGCTGGCCCCTGGTGTTTTCCTCTCTTCCCTTTCTTCACTCCTCTCTGCCTGGCAGGCCCAACTATCCCTCTCCTGCCTAGGTATTGTCCAGTCATCTTTTTATTAGGCCAATCAGGTGTTTTAAGCAGACAAAATAACACAGCTTCACCAAGTTAAAAAATGCAATATAAAAGAATGTAGCAATCTTTGCATCATTTAACATATATTCTATAGCATAAATGATTATAACACATCTTAAAATAATAATCCACAACAATGCCCTAGAAATATAATTCTGGACTAGTACTAAAGATTTTTGAAATACACAATTTTTCCAAGTTGAAATGATTCCATTTATAGCACACACACACACACACACACACACACACACATACACACATATATATATATATATATATATATAAATGCAAAATTTGATTGTGAATTAAAACTTCTGTATGGATAGAGATTCTGGAGAGCAGATATGTGGAGCACAAAGGGATTGGCTTGATTCTGTTCTATGATATTTTCAGGCTCATTAAAGAGAATTAAAGAAAGTTGGGATAACTTCCTGGTGGGAGGCTGGGATCATATGAAAGTTTTTCATGCATATGTCTAGTACCTAAATTGGGATGATTTGAAGAAAAGGCATATGATTTGTGGATTACATGTCAATCTACCATACAACCTAGCTTTATCACAGCACAGCAGTTTCTGGGTTGTTGGCTTTATTCTATGCCGGCTCGGGTATCCAGAAACAACTGTTCCAATACACAAACTAGAAGCTACCTG
This sequence comes from Microtus pennsylvanicus, assembly GCF_037038515.1. Taxonomy (NCBI): domain Eukaryota; kingdom Metazoa; phylum Chordata; class Mammalia; order Rodentia; family Cricetidae; genus Microtus; species Microtus pennsylvanicus. The sequence continues at coordinate 5,841,885 of NC_134579.1, read as the reverse complement.
CTATCTGATGATGCAGTTTCATCAATCATATAAAGCCATTCCCACTTTGTTGGTTAAAACAGTCCCATATTTGTTTACATTCTAAGGGAGATGCTACCTCAATTTTTATAGCAAAAATATAATAAAATTTGCAGACAATACTCGTTTTGTTTATTTTGGGAATATTAAAATTATTATGGAAATATTTCATAAGTTCAAAATGAACAAATGATTTATGGTTAAAGCATACTTCTCAGAAATACAAATTGATAACCGTTATGAGGGTAAAATGTTGTTAAAACTTAGAATTAAAATTTAAAGTCTTAAAAAAAAATAAAATAAAATTTAAAGTCTTATGAGAACATTCCTAAACCAAAAGGAGTTACCCTACCATGTATGGTTCAGATTACATTTCTAGTTCTTAAGTCAGCTGTTCAAACTGTCCTATCTTGTCTTAGCTTCATTTTTCTCAGCTTCCTGATACCAATATGGATCTTTGTGAAGTTTGTGAATTGCTGAAATTCTTACAACTAATAAATGGCAAATGACAGATTTTAATTCAAATTTCAAGATTTGTTAGTGCTTTCTGTAGTTTCTCCCATTGTAAAAAAATGGGGGATCACTGAACTCACTAAAAAGATAATTTATGAGATTAAAATGATAAGACTTTCACAAACAATATTGGAAAGGTCAGAAAGTCATGGAATTGGATCTCTGCTTCCAGCATTATACAGTAAGTAAATGGTAATAACCATTTCAATTAAAGACGGAGCAGAATAAAAAAAAGGTTTACATTATTCTGTAATAGGAGAAAAAAGAAGCAAGGCTGGCAACCTAATTTATGGCCCACAGTACAGAGTAAGAGTGTATTAATTTTAATGAGCAAGGAAGGGATACAGATCAGTGATAGAGCATTTGCCTAACACAAGCAAGGGTCTGCTGTAAGCAACACACCACACACATACATACACACAAACACACACACAAGCAGTCATACACAAACACACACACAAATGCACACATACATTTTAAGACAGCAATCAGAGCCAGAACATAAACATTAATAAACAAAACAGCAACAACAAAACACTAGACCCTATGTGATTAATCCAATAATTAACAGTTCAATGAAGCCAGTCCTGAAATATTTTGGAATGGGGCATGTTCCAGTGTAGATTCTGGAAAGTGCAGGGAAGATGAACCTAACAAAACAAGATATAGAAAACTAAATGGTCTTTATAGGTTGGAAATGGATAGTAAGAAGTTTGCAAATGCCAGGGCCAATCTATGTCATATTAAACATCAAATTCCTTATAAAAAAAGAATGAATATCTCTGGAGATAGCACTAACATTCCTGAAGATGTAACTGTTACAATAATCTCTATCCTAAATGATAGGGCATAGGAAAGGGATTCACCAGCTTTAGAGTTTCAGCATTCATTCAGGGATGCATACAGATTCTGGAAACAGCTTAAATTTCAACTGTGGTAGAAAAAACACATATTCATGAAGTGCATTAGTTTCTTTACCATTTTCCATTAACCAGGTGAGCAGATTTTATTTTCCCCCCTTTTAAATTATTTTTATTGAGCTATACATTTTCTCCTCTCTCCTCGCTTCCTCCCCCTTCCCTTCTATGTTTTCATGTGATGCCCATGCTCCGAATTTACTCGGGAAACCTTGTCTTTTTCTCCTTCCTATGTAGATCCATGTATATGTCTCTTAGGGTCCACTTTGTTGGTTAGGTTGTCTGGGACTGTGGACTGTAGGTTGTTTTTTTTCTTTCCTTTATGTCTAGAGGCCACTTATGAGTGAGTACATATTATAATTGTCTTCCTGGGTTTGGGTTACCTCACTAAATATATGTCTTTTTTTTTCTAGGTCCATCCATTTGCATGCAAATTTCAAGATATCATTATTTTTTACTGCTGTTTAGTACTTCATTGTGTAAATGTACCTCATTTTCTTTATCCAATTCTTGGTTGAGGGACATGTAGGTTGTTTTCAGACTCTGGCTATTACAAATAGTGCTTCTATGAACATAGTTGAGCACATGTCCTTGTGGTATGATTGAGCATCCTTTCAGTACATACAGAACAGCAGTATTTCTGGGCTTTGAGGTAGATGTTAAAAGTATAGAACAGAAAAAAGAAAACATATTAAACACATGGCACTAGCATACATGGATATCAACATGTAGAAAATTGCAAATAGATCTATATCTATCGCCATGCACAAAACTCAAGTCCAGATGGATCAAAGACCTCAACATAAAACCAACCATACTGAACCTCATAGAAGAGAAAGTGGAAAATACACTGAACACATGGGCATAGGAGACCACTTCCTAAATATAGCCTCAGTATCAGAGACACTAAGATCAACAATTAATAAATGGGAACTCCTGAAATTGAGAAATGTCTGTAAAGCAAAGTACACATGCAACAAGACAAAACTGCAGCCTACAGAATTGGAAAAGATCTTCAGACAGAGGACTGATGTCCAAAATATACAAAGAACTCAAGAAACTTGACATAAAAAGAACAAATAATCCAGTAAAATTATGGTGTACAGACCTAAATAGAGAACTCTCAACAAATGAATCTCAAAGGGCTGAAAGACACTTAAGGACATGCTCAACATCCTTAGCCATCAGAGAAATGCGAATGAAAACAACTCTGAGATTTCATCTTACGCCCCTCAGAATGGCCAAGATCAAAACAACTGATGACAGACAGCTCATGCTGGAGAGGTTGTGGGGTAAAGGGAACACTCCTCCATTGCTGGTGACAGACAGCTTAGGCTGGAGAGGTTGTGGGGTAAAAGGAACACGCCTCCATTGCTGGTGGGAGTGCAAACAGGTTCAGCCACTTTGGAAACAGTGTGGTGATTTCTCAGAAAATTAGGGTAAGCAGATTTTAGTTTCACGAATCCTTTTCAGATATTGTCACTAAAGGGTAGCTTGACTTTATGCATTCATTTAATAACTGTTTACTGAGCTTCTATTTTGCTGTAAGCAGTAAATTGTTCTATAAAACAACTGATTAACAAACTTCTTGTTCTCACATTTAATAGCTCCCATACACGACACTCCCTTTTCCTGCAAAATGCTAAGATTTATTTCAGATATAGGAATAAATGTGATGATTTATCAGTGATATTAGCATATGGTCACCGGTGAGACCCTCAGGTCTGCTGCTAATCACCTGCCTTACCTTCATTAACTGTTTTAAATTTCCTGTTTCCTTTTCAGTCCACAAACGAAAGTCCTAATGTTGCCTGAGATCCCTGTGAGTTCCTATGTATCAAGTGCCTAGATGGTTTCCTACCTAATACCTACAAAATAAATATTATGACATTTCAGTGGCCAGCCCTTACTCCCTACATTGAAAATGTGCTTCATTTTCTCAGGAATAAATCTCCCAATATTAATTACACATCACAATAAAAGTTCCTTATATATCTGCCCATCTGGAAAAAGTTGAATAGTGTCTAAAAACGCCTTGAAATGGTTCTGCTTGTGACACACATTTAAATGTTAGCCAGTTGTCCTAGGCTTCTTCTGCTAAAAAAAAAATTTATGTCGAAAGTTTGGGGTTTCTTGGTGGAGTTATTCTCAACTTTTTATTGGTAGTGTTGTTCACAGATGTCTTTGAAAACACAAAGAAAGTTAAATGCATTCCCCATCGAAAATCTCTCTCTCTCTCTCTCTCTCTCTCTTTCTCTCTCTCTCTCTCTCTCTCTCTCTCTCTCTCTCTCTCTCTCTCTCTCTTTCTCTCTCTTTCTAACACACACACACACACACACCTCCAAATACAATCCCACAGTGATCCAAGGGTACTTGGTCACCTTGATGTTAATGAATCATCAAAATGAGAGCTCAACTGGTATTCAAACATGTATTTATTTAATACAGAGGGCTAAAATTTTAATTTGAAATTTATAAGTTCCAAGAAACTATGAAGTTTGATAAATTACCCTTTAGCATTGCAAATACCACAAAAGGAGAAGCTTGAATCGATTTGATCTCACATGCCATGTGTGAATATTGATTTCAGCCCTGCCACGTTGAGCTTTCTAAAGAAGAATGAAGAGAGAATTCGCCCAGCATTTCAAGGTGGATCCTTTTATGCTGGTGATGAATAGTGGAAACAAGACCCATGGGTTCTGGCTGTTTCATATAAGGTCATGGCTGTTTCTATGTGTCTGAGAGATTAGTCAAATGACATTGATGTTTCTCCATGTAGGAATGATTCCCTTGTTCATATAGATTTGAATAGAAGTTATTCAAAGTGTCTGAATTTATGCCAAAAGAGAGTTTACTCTAAAAGTTCCACTTTCCTTTTTACTAGATTTAGGTAAAATCCTTTACTCTTTGTGTCTTATCCAGTAGTTGTTTATTTCACTTAAGTGTAAAACACATAAATTTAATAAAAATTAAACACTTTTATTTGTCTGTATATACAGTACTGATATCAGCCCATCTAAGATTTTCCTTTCCTTACTACACATATGGAATATTCTTTAGAATTACTTTATGTTCATATGGACTATGACAGGCTGTTTGCAGTACATAAATTCATGATTTCTTTCATGTCCTATAACACATACATCACAGCTTGAAATTGCTGTCTTAAATAATTTAAAAATACAAATGACAACACAACATAATAAAATGTTTTAAAATGTTGCTGTGCACATTCAGTTGTACTCGGCGGACCAGCTCAGAGCCAAGCAGTCAGCCAGCCTCTCCTTGGACTGCTTCAACCTCTCTCCAGCCTACCCTACACAGGCAGCCTGCACAGCACAGCATGATCCACTTCCCACTGCCCCTGCTCGAGCCAGCCCAGGACATGCACCTAGCCTAGCCCAGAAACAGGCAGCCCCTCTACCTCGAAACACTGCCAAATCTTCCTTTACCTGTGGTACCCTGTATAGTTGACCAACAGTGCACACAGCTCAGTGTGAACCCAGCAAAGTAGGTGTCCCTGCTGACCATCATCTGGCCACTCCTCTACCCTGCCATCCTTCGTTTGCTGACCTGTGGCACACGGCTAGGCCTGGTATACACAGAACAGTGTTGCTCTACCCTCTCCGCCTCACCACTGCTCCCTCCTGCTTCCCTCAATCTGACGCCTACCTTAAAGTTCCAAACTTTTAAGCTGAACACACATAGAAAAAGATACAAAAGAGCAACCTAACCCTGGATGCACAGGTGTCATTTCAAATCCACAAGCAATACCGAAAAAAAAAAGAATATGACCCCATCCGTCTGAAAATGACAGTGCCTAAGAAAAATGACTTAGATGAAGTTCAAGACATGAAACTAAGAAGAGCAATTCTAAACTTGTTGAAAGTGTTCAAATAATTTAAAAAGGACAGGAAAAAGCATTGTTTGAATGAACTGAGAGAAGACAAGAGTAAACTGAAAGACGTTCAAAACACCCACAAAAAACTCAATTAAATATGAAAGATAATTCGGGGTATAGGGTGGATATGGGAGCAGGGAAGTATATATCTTAATTAAGGGAGCCATTTTAGGGTTGGCAAGAAACTTGGCTCTAGAGGGGTTCCCAGGCATCCAAAAAGATGTCCCCAGCTAGGTCCTTGGGCAGCAGAAGAGAGGGTGCTTGAACTGGCCTTATCCCATAGCCACACTGATGAATATCTTGCATATCACCATAGAACCTTCATCTGGCGATAGATGGAGATAGAGACAGAGACCCACACTGGAGCACTGGACTGAGCTCCCAAGGTCCAGATGATGAGCAGAAGGAGGGAGAACATGAGCAAAGAAGTCAGGACCGAGAGGGGTGCATCTACCCACAGAGATGGTGTGACTGATCTATTGGGAGCTCACCAAGGCCAGCTGAACTCGGACTGAACAAGCATATGATCTAACAGGACTCTCTGAATGTAGCTGACAATGAGGGCTGACTGAGAAGCCAATGATAATGGCACTGGGTTTTGATTCCACTGCATATACTGGCTTTTTGGGAGCCTAGTCTGTTTGGATGATCACCTCCCTAGACCTGGATGGAGGGGGAGGGCCTTGGACTTCCCACAGGGCAGGGCACCCTGACTTCTCTTACGACAGAAGAGGGAGAGAAAGGGTTAGTGGGGGAAGGGGAGGGAAATGGGAGGAGGGAAGGAGGTGGAAATTTTTAATAAATAAATAAATTTAAAAAAAATAGAATTCAATAAAGAGGTAGACAAACAGAAGGAAATCCAAACTGAAAGGAATCTGGAAATAAAAAGTCCATGTTGTCAAATGGTGCAAGCTCTTGTCAACAGAGCCGGTCATGTGGCAAACAGGAACAAAGGCTTGGGGATAAGACAGATGAACTGAGTCACTCACATCCCAAAGCAAATGCTGCATTAAACACAAAAGAGACAAAAAACAAAACAAAAATGGAATACATGGGATCTTTGAGATACATAAAGAGATGAAACATATTGATTGTGGACATAGAAAAAGGAGAACAATCTAAACTGAAGTCACAGAAACCATTTCTTTCTTACCCCTCCTATTTATCAGCTCATTTCGAACGTCGTAAGGTGTATCTTAGTCACATTCCTTTGTCCTCCACCTACTACCAGGCCCATCTGATTTCACTACCCACTCAACTTTATATCTCGGCTTCCAGTTCACCACTTTCTACACCTATAAAATTAGCATAATCATAAATCGAGTTTTATAGACATATTATGCATGTATACATAGTTAGAATAATTCAACAATACGTAGGAATTGTTTTTGTAGACTACTTTAGGCCGGAAGTATTCATTATATGTTAATATGTAATGTAACTACCAGAATTTGATTATCTTTGCTCCATATGTCATATTTCCCTGTTACAAAACAGCTAAGCTCATCAGACACAATTTCTATTAATTCCTCTATCCTTGATATGTGAAACTCAGTGTTTACGTTGTCTTCCACAGCACCTTCCAAAATCACAAGCTGCATATCTCCTGGCAACTAGCATTAAATATCAAAACTTTTCCAATCTGTGGGGAAAAAAAAACACACCTTAAAGTGACATGCTAACACAAAGTGGGGAAAAGCTTAAAAAAAAAGAAATCCCTGCAAACGGCACATTGATCTCACCTATGGTCCGAGGATAATAAATAATGCCTCCTTCACAGAGTCACTGCCAACACCTTTTCCTTTACACTGGGCGGACCAAGCTGCTTGCCATATGGGTGTTATTTAGCCATTGCAGTTGCCCAGGACTGAACTGAATGGCACTCTCCCCACACACAAATGTCCACATATTTTGTGAGTTGAAAAAAATAAACAATAGTTATTAGCATTCCGGATGAAAGACAAATGTTCTACCTTTCCATTTTAATTCACGTTCTGGTACTTAGCCAGGAAACCTCTTTTCAGGACTTGTGTTTAAATGTAATTGTTGATGGATCTAAGCTAGCTATGCTGTTTACATTGCTATTCTCATCATTATAAACCAATAAAAGCAAATGACTATCAATGACTAAGAATTTCCTAAGTAATGACATTTATATTCATTTAATGATATATGATTAAAATATAGTCAGAACATAAGGCTATTCTGTCATCTGAAATAGAGATACTGTTTTATTCAAAAAATGTCCTCAAGAGGGCTGGAGAGATGGCTCAGTGGTTAAGAGCATTTCCTGCTCTTCCAAAGGTCCTGAGTTCAATTCCCAGCAATCACATTGTGGCTCATAACCATCTGTAATGGGGTCTGGCGCCCTCTTCTGGCCTTCAGGCATACACACAGACAGAATATTGTATACATAATAAATAAATAAATATTTTTAAAAAATGTCCTCAAAAGTTTGAATATTTGAGAATAATTTATATAAAAAGGAATGAGAATAGTATAATTAGCGAACATGTTGTTTAAAATATGTGAACTTCAATTCCTGATGTAAAATGTGTCAAGTTTACTGGACTAATTTTCTAATAAAGACAGAAAATCTTTAAAAGAATCATATATTTTTGACTTGAAAAGGACCAGGGAGACATAAGAGAATTCATAGTTAATTCTGATGGCAAAATTCCTATTATTAATTCTGTACATTGCACAACAGACGAGAAAGAAAGCAGTAGTTGAGACCACTAACTTAGGATTCAATATTTCACACTTTGGCACCAATCTAAGCCAATTGTTTATTTGCTTGCTCTTTTTGGCTTGTTCAACTACCTTTCCTAAGTGAGCCAGGCCCACGTGTTTAGGGGTGGTACTTCCCACAATGAGGACGACCCTCCTGCATCAATGAATAATTAAGAAATGTTGCACAGACACAGCCAAGATCAATCTGATCTCTTCACTTTTCAGCTGTGGTTCTCTCTTCTCCAGTGCCTCTAAGTTGCTGTCAAGTTGACAGCTGAGGCTAAATTCTGCCTTTCTGCTCTCGCTCCCACTTTTTCTTTTTCTTGCATTTCTACTAAAGACAATAATGTTTATCCCTTCAAATCTTTGTGTTTCTCGCTCATTTCTATGTTTTACACACTATAATGGAAATCCTACAGTTTTTAGATTGCTGGAAAGCTCATATTTTTAGATTGCTGGAAAGCTCCTATTTGGGGAGTATTCATGTCCCTTTGCATTGGTTTATCATTTTTGTCTAACTATTAGTGTCTAACCATTTAGTGCCTGCCATTGAACAAGGAGGCACTCTTGTAACTCTACTAGAAAGTTGACATAGCATCAGGGCTGGTAGATTGTCCTGCATTCAATCTTCTCCTACATAAGCTAAAAAGATCTAGGTACACACACAGTTCATTTATTTTAATGGCAACAATTGGACTGAGCTGAACTAAAATTGAATTTTAGATGTTAGAGATTTTATTGCCTAAGAATGAAAAATAAAAGGCCATTAATTTAGGTCTTCCATCTCACTTTTACAAACTCATATGCTACACACTGTTCAGAATATTTTGTCCATAACCTATCAGGTTAAATATTTGTAAATTTCTTATATACTTCCAATCACTTTTTATGTGATGCAGTTTCTGATATTTCACAGGTGGCTTGGTCTCACTGGTCTTGCTGTGCTCTCCTCTTGAGTTGTGACTTCCTCTGTTTTGAAACATCCATTACTGAAAAGAGGTTTATGAGACTCTGGAAGTAAACAAACCATAGTGCAGGGAAGATCAAAACTTACAAGATTCCCAAGGCTCCTCCCCATAAAAGAACTGCTGAGGGAGGGGCTTTGACTGAACACCTGCTTGGAAGAGCAGTAAGGACTTGTCAAACTGCCTGCAAGTGGTGCAGAGACTGGCATGATTAAAGTCATCTGGAGCAGTTATCTGTGTTGGGTAGGTTTTTTTCATATAGGGTTGCATGTGAATTTTTCACAATCTTAAGAAAACCTCTTACCCACACTTCATGGCAATCCCAGTAACCTCATTTGTTAGTCAAGCTAAACTTAGAGTCACTGGTACTTTGGTCTATCATCAATTTTCTACCTGGTGTGAAGAGACATTTGTGACCCCCACACCCAGGAGACTCTCACACAGCCCACAGTTTATGGGTTTTAGTCACACGTAGCATTATCTCAAGCTTTTAGACTTGAAGTTGGCATTTTTTACTACCTAAAATGCTGCTATATTTTACTAAATTAATCTATAGTAATCATAAAATGTACAGATAACTCTTGGAGCCTCCTCTGTTTTCTTTCGTGTCTCACGAGATTAGGCTCTTGCTTTAGAGTCCCCTTATGCAGTACAGTGACCATTGTGTTCCATTGTTCATGGTGATCTGCGAGCAGCACCTGCCACGGACTCCTCTTGAGATTTTTAGCTACACCAGAGTAAGAAGTCTGTCACTTCACTCTGTAACTCTCATGCTTGGCATCTTCTGAGCTATAGTCATTCATTATGAACACAAGAGTAAGAATATATTGTATAGGTTTTGATTGATCTCTACAGGAAATATCCCTGATACATTCACAGTGTATGGTAAGTGCGCTGAAACAATTAAAACAAGCACCTATTTATATTGCCAGACAATCTGACACTTAAGTCAAAGAAACATTGTGACACATGGAGGATGTTTATCACAATCAAGTGCAATGTTCCATTTTCAAAGAGCATCCTAAGCGATGCAACCCGAAGTGGGAGGGAAGCTGCACGTCTGTGAAGCCCCCCTCCCGGGCTCTGTTGTTGGAGGGGGTGGAAACTGAAGAGAAACTGTATAGAAGACTGTGCACACTTGCCAGCGTAGCTGCGTTCAGCCACTCTTTAGTCCTGCCAAAGTGGAGGTGGTACAGGGAGCATGGTCTGCAAAACAGCAGATGAGGGTAGCTTGGTCCCCATGGAAACCAGATCCCCCATTGAGAAGTAAACAGATTTGGTACTTTTGTCATCAGTACCCTTCAAAAATTGGAAAACAATCCATTTTATTGTATTGTCTTAAAAGAATTATTCTCAGACATATTTGCTGGAAGATACTTCCAATTCTACATGAGTGCTGTCAAGTCATGCTTCATTTAAAACATAGACACGAGATATCTTACTAGTTCTTTAGTTAGTGTCATGACTCAGTACTCCACTGAAGTCTGCAGAAGTAATTGGAACTTATTATTTGTGAAGAATAAAATATGAATCTCCATCTAGAGGCAAAGTACCTACTATGAAACTTAATGAATATACTAATAATTGTAATTAAATAATAAAGTTCTCTTTATAACATTTCCATAAAATAATATAATGTGCTCTGCACTTCCCAGCAAACTGGGAAAGATGATCTTTCATCCTAATATGCTGATTTCACAGTCTTTGAGAACTGTAGATGATAAACTCTATAGTCCTGTTTCTTGAAACTGCTACTGTATGCATTTGCAACTCTATGAGTGAACTCATCATGATTGTGAAAATGTGTGTGCATGTGTCTGTAGTCAATAAATATTTAATATCTGGAAAATTGTACTCCATGTATTGTCATGACATCATGATAGAGAATTTGATCACTTCTTACATGTAGAAGTAATCTGACTTCCCTTATACACTCTCATAGACAATTTGTCTGTGAAGTTAAAGTACTAATATAGGTAAAGAAATGTCAAATTATTTAGTATCCAAATTATATTAAATATCCATCTAATCATATATGGGATGCTTGGCATATTCTACACAAATAATTGAGGTGACTATGCCCTCATTTTAACGTATAAGTTAAAGCAAAATAATAATAAAGCCCCCACAAATATTAATTCAACCTTTAAAATGTATTTAAGTGTAATAGTTTCTAGAATACTGGAACTTTTTTTACAAGCTTAGCATATTTTTCCCTAATTCATCTAAGCTTACTTATCAATCATATATGTCTATAATATTAATGTCCCTTACTGAAATTAATATTCACGTTTCTAATAGCTCTTACACACCAAGGCTTACTATTGTCTATTAATGAGTTTGGATATGCTTAAGGGATGGATCCTGCTATTTAGTCGTGTTGTTGTGACTGACAGAGTCATTATAGAAAACTTTGAAATATTTTAATATGAGAAAGCAGCATTTATTTTCTTGTTCCAATATCACAACAAATTTCAGAGTCAGTCACTGCAAATATGCCAGCAAACTTAGAAAACAACCATGATTGAAAAAGTAACTGTTTCACGGATGAGCATCTTTCATGGGTACATGCTGTTCTTGGACAGTGTATTTCAAATGGTATCTATGAAGCATAAAGCAAGGACAAAAGCTCAGCTACAAGAGAGCTTTTGACCTTGCTCATTACTGGAACTAAATGGACCAGGGAGAAGAGAGATTTTTTTTCAAACCAATTTGCCCAAATTCTTTATAATTACTTTTCTAAATATATTGTCCTATTCCAATACCTTATTACCTCGAAAGACTTCTGTGAGGTACGTGTTCCAATGTCCTTCTCTATTGCATGACTCACTTTCTTTACTTTATTTTACACATTTTATCTACTTCAAGAACTACTACTCTCTTTGGAAAGGGACATAACAAAATGAATATATAAATACAAACATCATCATAGGATCACAGTTTAATAAGTTATCCAGTACATCTAATTCAATGACCTTGAGAATCAAAGGATGTACTGTACAATAGCAAGAAGCCAGTTTTCCAGTCTGTAGTAGAGGTAATCGTCTCTATTTGGAGCATATCTTAAGAAGGAAATCTGTTCCATCTTCAGAAGCATAGGACTTTACATTTACCTTTACATAGGACTCGGTTTTTGTTAATTTTATGTGTGTTTGGGTGAAGGTGTCAGATCCCTTGGAACTGGGGTTATGACAGTTGTGAGCTGCTATGTGGGTGTGGAGAATTGAACCCTGACTTTTCTGGAAGGGCAAACAGTGCTCTTAATGACTAAACCATCTTTCTAGACCTTAGGACTGCGTTTTTAAATTCTCTCTCTCTCTCTCTCTCTCTCTCTCTCTCTCTCTCTCTCTCTCTCTCTCTCGTGTGTATGTATGTGTGCATGCATGCATGTATGTACAAACAGGTGTGCATGTGCCCTGTGGAGGTCAGAGGAGACAACTCTCGGGAGTTGGTTTTCTTGCCAAACTGTGGAGTTATGGTATAGAACTCATGACTATAGGTGCTGCAATGCTTCCCACTGAGCCTTCTTACCAAGCCCTAACCAGGGCTGATTTTTAGAAATGTTTTTCTTACTCTAACATTAGCATACTAGTTCAAATCATGCTCTCTGTAGGAACACAGGATAGTCCATTGCTTCTCTTGCCCCTGGTTACATATTTAAAACATCAACAAGTTTTACTTGAAAACATACATTTCTTATTCTAGAGATGCTTTCTACTTTCATTAGAAATTCCAATCTATAAATTTGAGTTCGGAATGCAAAGTATTTTAAGTGGATTAAAATGCAGCTGTCATAGGATGTAGAGTCTGATTCAAGACAACCCACCGACTGATTGAAGGCACGCAACACAGTGTTAGCTGTGTTCAAGAGTCTGATTCAAGACAACCCACCGACTGATTGAAGGCACGCAACACAGTGTTAGCTGTGTTCACGCTTCCCATCCGTGTATGTCATCATTTATTGAGTTGATCTTCTTTCAGTAAGTAGACAGAAAAGTTCCCAGCTATTCTAACAAAGCTGATGTATTAAAATAATTAATACACTCAAAACTAATAAGAGTGTAGAGCAGAAGTGGAACTCCACCCATCCTGGTGGCAGCAAATGCAGGAAGCAGCTATCACCCATACAGTTGTGAAACAAATTCGGGAGGATAGGATTATTTAAAACATGTTTCAAGATGTTTCTGAGCTGGTGCTGGGATCAGGAAAGAGGCTTCATGGCGCCAGGATTCAGACTCTGGAGGAGGGCATTAGCTCCGTGACTTCAGTGTTTCTGAAGAAATGTGAAGAGGCTGGTCTGACAAGTAGAGGAAAAACTGTGAGCTAGGATCCACCGGTGCCCCGGGAATAAAAATGATCACATCAGGGCGAGGTAGTGAAGCTGAAGACACTTCCAACTGCGAAAGCCAGGAGAAGCAAGAGGAAACAGCAAGTCTCCTGTTCTTTTCTACCCTCGCAAGCTCTCTTTAGCATCCAGACTTGCAGTGCCTAGCAGCCTGCTGCCAAAGCCAAAATGTGGTTTGCAGAGTCCCAGCCCAAACTTTATGAAAAAGCATATGGAGATGGGTGTTGAAACCGAGAGACAAAAGCTTAATAACTGGCACACTTGCTTTCCTGTGTTTTTAATTATTTGTGTACATGGCTGTCATTTTAGCCTTAAAATTCCTCCTCGAAGGCAGGAAATAAATTTGTATTCATCCTATTATCTGGCATAGCATTTGATGTACAGTCGCTGTTGAATAAATCCATGGTTAATGTATCGCAGCCTCAGATTTATCCATATTAAGCATTATTCTGTTCGATAAAGCAATGGTTCTGCTGTGGGCTTCCTGTTTGTTTGTTTCCTAACCTAGCTCTATTGGTCATCAACGCCTAATTTCCGGTAAGCCACCTGCTGTGATAGAGGCAGGAGTGGAATGCACTGTAAACAGTCAGTCCTCTGACTCTCTAGGACCTGAAGATCACGTGCTCAGCTAGTTAGGTCTAGAATGCTCTACCCCAGAGGTTTCCCAGTCATAGGTGTCCCGTCTGGGGGCCGCACTTTTAGTTGCATTGCTTTAATAAAACTCCAGAAGAAAACGTCTTTTAAGAAAACTTTCTACTTTAAATCAGAATATTTATTGGGGACATGGTACAAATAAATCTCCCTGTTTAGGGTTATAAAAACTCTGTGGGAGTGTGTGAGATATGAATAGTCTCTTAAGAACTTATGAATTTGATAACACACTAAAATATCCCAAAAGCGTTAAATAAGAATTAATGTGCTTTGGAAAACTTATAGGGGAAGTAATTATCATAAATAGTAGCTTTCAGTTTAGATCATTGCAACTGACTTTAGGAAATTGTTTATTAATTGTTTTTTACTTACTTTAATTTTGATTTGTGGATAATATTAACTAGTGTATCCTATTACAGATCAGCATTATTCAGCTTCAAATATTGTGTTAGTTTGCCTTAGTTTAGGTAAGGCACTAAAAAAGTGTCTGATTGAAGGTCACTCAAAGTCTTTGAAATTTATCGAGATATAATTGCTTGTAAGTATTTCTAAAATACAAAGGAGTCAGTGCAGTTTCTTCCTAAAGACTGCACACCTGATTCTCCAGGGTAGCCTGTTAAAGCTCTGATGTCAAGTCTATGCCCAGAAATACGGATGTGAAACTAGCTGGAATTGAACCCAGATATGCTGAGAATTTTTCAAGTCTTACTTGAGTGACTCTGAAGTGCTTAGAAGCACGATGTATGTTCTAAAATCAGTGAGACTAAATTCTGGGAAATAGGACAAGGAAAAGATATGAGGAAGACTTAACATATAATACTGATAGGTAACAATTGGCATGAACTTGCTGTATTAATTATTATAACCACCTCAGAAATGGGTGTTATTCTCCCCCTCTAAACAACTGAATAAACTGAGTCATAGAAAACATTTAACTAACAAAACAAAGTAGAAGAGCCCAAAGCAGAACCCAAGAATCCAACATCAAGATTCATTCCCTCAATACTATTCTCAGTTCCTAAGAAAGAATGGAAAATTAAGAAGCAAATGTGTATGACTCTACTTTATGAGAAGGACAGAAGTAGATTTCAAGGAAGAGCTCAGAGACAAAAAATCCTGATCCAATCCCTGTTCTAATTACCTATGTTACCTAAGCTTCTTTATGCCCAGGGTTTCTCATATATACAGTTAGAATACAAAGATCACTCTATCACTGAATTAATATAAGATAAAATGAATTGATACCTTAAAATTAGCAGTTTGCATTGATGCCTTTAAAAGAAATGACAAAAAGGGATGTTTCAGTGTTTGTTTATGAAACAATGAAGATTCCTGTATTCCTGTTGCCCAAGTGAGCCTTAATTGTCAACTTGGCAAACGCTAAGTTTACCGGGGAGGAGGAGACTCATTTGAGGAATGCATTGTAGGTATGTGTTGGGGGGGGGGGCTTCTGATTATTAGCTGATGGAAGAGGATCCAGTGAACTGTAAACGGCACCATTTCTGTGTCTATGTAGCCATGAGCCTGTAAGCAAGCCAGCAGCAGGGAGAAAAGCAGCTAGCAAGCAGCATCCTCCATGATTCCTGCTATTCTTCCTCTTCTGTGAATTAGTCTGGTTCTCAGAGGTAATGCTGCATGAAATCCAGCAAGCAGTCCTGCCTTCACACATCCACCTGGTTCTTCTCAAACTTCCCTCATTGACAGATTGTAACCTGGAAGTGGAGGGTGAAATAAACTCTTTCCTTTCTAAGTTGCTTTTAGGGAAAGTGTTTTATTTATTTTTTATCACAACAATAGACATCATACTAGACCACAAGGGTGCTAACTTATGGAATTCATAACAGCCTACATATAGAGCATGAGTACAATGTATAATTCCAAATGATAATTATTCAGAGTCCATGCTTTATTCTTAAACATGCCCTGGTTCGTTAAATATATAGAAGACCTACCTTAACTATAACATAGCATCTGTAGGGAGAAGTAAGAGTAAACTTCCAGTTAGTAAGTTCCAAAATGAGAAGAAAAAAAAGAAAACATTGCGCTTTTGAAAATAACTCAGACAGAAGTCTTTGGTGACTTCCAAAAGTGAAAACTTTTATAATTTCTAAATTCAAATCACTGTAAACACTGATTTAAAAAGCCATAACAGATACTTCAGGATTGAAATCAAGGGTGGAAGGGTAAAGAGTGGGATGTGACCTACTGAGACAGAAACTTTGAAACAAACGATCAAGCTAGGAATTACTTCATGATTAAGGCCATGTGTAACCTTAAACTCTCAAAAAGTTCAGACTCAAGAAAGTTGGCCAACTCATCAGTGGTGTGGGGGTCTGAATTTTTCTTGTTATAGGAAATAATAGCAATGTGAGCCAGAGTAGAAAACACAGTGCCCTACCTGTGTCTGTATGATCAATGGCATGGGAAGAGGGTCGAGGTGTCTAAGCTTATCTGTGTGATGATTGAGAAAAGAGAGAAAAGAAAAGAAGAACTGCTTGCCATCACATCTCATAAAACCTTCCATTTGTGTGCAGGAACATAGACATGAAGCTCTGGGGGAGAGCAGCTTATGCTGTTTTCCTTACCTTGGTGATTTCACATGGTTAAGATTCTTGGTACAAAATTTCTTTAAAAGAACATACCACCTCTCACACAACATTCCGGGATCACAGCAAATGAGTGCGGCAGAGAAATGAACCTACGCTGGGAAAGCGAAGCCAGAATTTCTGCATTCCTCGCAAGTACCCATAGTTCCTCTTATTATACTCCAGCTTGTAAACAGGAAAGTGTTTCACAGATGTAAAGAATTCAAGAGGTGATCCAAAGAAATA
Source organism: Microtus pennsylvanicus (assembly GCF_037038515.1). Classification (NCBI taxonomy): domain Eukaryota; kingdom Metazoa; phylum Chordata; class Mammalia; order Rodentia; family Cricetidae; genus Microtus; species Microtus pennsylvanicus. Next base: position 5,825,011 of record NC_134579.1, on the reverse strand, counting down.
AAAAAACATATGCCTTGGCCAAAGCAAACTAGAATAAAGCAGCATGATTCAGTAAGGGAGACAGGCATTTTAGATAAACGGAGCAGTGATAGAATAATATGCAAAATGCTACTTGTTTCAGAAAGCTTTGCAACTGACAGAAAGATTGCCGATTTTGATAAAAACAATGAAGATATAGGTAATAAAAATGAGAAAAGACATTACATAATGTCCCCTTTCCAAATTTTTAGGGAGTTAACCCTAGAATTATTATTTCTACCGAGTCTACCAAAAACATTATTTCCATATTCTCTGAGGTATAATTCCATTCTTAAGTATGCACATCTACGTTTACTAAACTTCTATTGACTTATGGTCTGAAGCGTTACAGATTGTTTTTTAAATATTGCTTTGTTCCTAACCAGTTTTCCATTAGTGTTACATTGGGCATTTTCTGTTGCCAAAATGAATTCTGTAGAACTTGTTAGTAAAGCACTCCAGGAATTTAAGAGGTAGTTTTTAGAGTAAGTGCAATGTGTTTAGAAATGTTTACCAAAGACCTGCACCCCCTCCCTGACTCTGGCATCTAGAAGACACACAGGCAGTTGAAAGAGGCCCTTAGGACATATTCCATCCAAATTATCCACAAAAAGCAAGGTTCTGTTTCATTCATTAGTTTCTTATTCCTATTATGCAGCCTATCAATGGATTCAGATACAATGTGCTTGCTATCTAATTTGCTTTCCCAGAATTCTCCTTGCCTCCTTCCTTCTGGTGGGAAGTCTCCTATGACATCTGTTTCTTGTAGATCTATCAGAAAGGATAAGTGGCTTCTCGTGCTGCTTAAGTAATGGATTTTTCAACCTTTTCTCCAACAACTTATGTTCTCTTTTTCCCTCCTCTTTGCCATATGGAAAAGATAAATACCAGAGCCAAAACTATCAGAGGAAAAGAGAACTGAGAATAAAACTCTTTGAACACTGACCGTGAGGGAAGTACTTATGAAGTACATTAAAATGTGCTTCCATTGCTAAATTAGGACCATATCAAAAATGCTACCTGAGAATCTTTTCTACATCCACCTACTAAAAAACTCAACTGAACACCATGTTAGCACTATCCCTCAGTTCATACTACTTACTACTTTCTAGACTGTGGTGGGAAAAATGTTAGTGGAGGAAGGCTTGCTCTATGAGCAAGAAGATTTGAACACTGGTTCCAGAAGCCATGTAAAAGCCAGATGCAATGAAGCGGGTATCTATAGTCTCAGCCCTCCTGTTTGGGAAATGGAAGGTGGAGTCAGGATTTCCAGAAGCTGGCAGTTCAGCCAATATAGTTTCCATAGCCTCAAGCAACATAAAGAAGACACTTATTTCAAGCTAAGTGGAAGATGAGGAATGACACCCACCCGAGGTGATGCTCTGATCTCCACCATATAGAACCTATACACACACCCAGAAACACACATGTCTGAAAGACCACAAACAAACACTTCCAGATTTTGTAGATAAAGTAAATATTTGAATGCCCTAAAATACACTGTGGCTTGCATAGGCTTGTCCGGGTGGTTTATTTTGGAGTCTCTTCCATGCACTGTTGTGAGAACTGAGCTGACATTGACTTCGTTAGAACACTTGCCTGGAATAGATAAGTACTCTGACTACAGTAGGCAGATGCTGTAGTGTGGAAACTCAACTGGAGCTCTAATTATTGCACCTCTCCATGGAGCCAGAACTTCTTGTGGCAGGGGAGCAGGAGTTCCAGGAGTGTTCCTAGAGCAGGTGTGCTAGGATCCCAAGAAATGTAAGAATTTATTGTGATTCAGATTCAAAAGTCATGCGGCATCAATTGTCATACTTGGCTTTTCACGAATCTCAGTGTCAACCTAAATTCACAGAAGAGACACACACATGCTCAGCTTTTCACGAGTCACAGTGTCAACCCAAATTCACAAAGCAGACACACACATGTGCCTGACCACAAGACATCTTCTTGTTGACAAGCTGGGTAAGGGAGATTTGACTGTATTTATAAATTAAATACTAGACCTCTCTCTCAGTTAGGGTTTCTGTTGCTGTGAAGAGATACATGGCCACAGCAACTCTTAGAAAGGAAAATGTTTAATTGAGGGGGGCTCCCTTACACTTCAGAGGTTCAGTCAACTGTCATAGTGGGGAGCATGGCAGCATGCAGACCAACGTGGTGCTGGAGCTGAGAGTCCTACATCTTGCAGGCAACAGGAAATTGTCTATCTCCTGGGCTGGGTGATATCCTGAGCATAGGAACCCTCAAAGCCTACACCCACACTAACACATTTCTTCTAACAAGGCCATACCCACTCCAACAAAGCCACACCTCATAATAGTGCCACTCCCTATGAGATTATGAGTGGCAATTATATTCAAACTACCACAGCCTCAAATTAAACACATTAGAATCTTCACAAAATATTAGTATTTCACTTGGTTAGCATTTACTTAAGATTACATAATATTCAAATATATTGAATTTTATTCCTCAAATTATGTCTACTAAGTAAGGTTTCATGTTGCTATTACTACTGCAGTATTGTGTTTGAGGTATAACCATCATTTTCAATAAGAATCTGAGGACATGGTACAACAGTTTGAGGTTAGTACTCATCGCATCATAGGATAATGTAGCAACTTCCCGTCTCCTCACAGGAGTGGTGGCATTACAGACAGCATTTTATAGCACCTGTCCTTCATGTGGGGTTCTGATTCAGGTCATCAAGCCCGTGAGACAAGTGTTCCACCAACTGAACCGTCTCCTTTGTCCTTGAAGTGGTTTCTATGCATCAATAAACAATTGAACTGGGAGTGGGGAGCTAGTTTTTAACTCTTTTTTTTTATTTTATTATTTTTTATTGGAAAAAAAGTTCATACAGTATATTTTGATAATTTTTCCCTTCCCCAAACTCTTCCCAGATACCTCCCACCTCCCTACCCACCCAACTTTATATTCTTTCTCTCTCTTTCTTTCAAAAAAAAAAAAACAACCAAGAAACACAGAAATGTAAATCAAAACAATCAAGCGAGAGACCAATAAGACAAAAAAATGCCAAAATTAAGTAAAATGAAATTTAAAAGTCCACAAAAATACCATTGAGTTCGTTTCATGTGGGCATGAGTCCTGCTCTGGAGTGTGGTTGATAGACCCTATTCAGTGACATTTTCTGTGGCTTATATGCTCAGGGACACTGTGCTGCCGAAAATTCTCTTTACCCAGAAGGTATTAATTGCAGATAGCGTCTTTGTTAGGGTGGGAGCTGCTGTCCACCTCTCCTCAGTGGGACTCCATCTGGCTTGAACCCTAACGGTTCTTTTTTTTTTTAATTTATTTATTTATTAAGGATTTCTGCCTCCTCCCCGCAACCGCCTCCCATTTCCCTCCCTCTCCCCCAATCAAGTCACCCTCCCTCATCTGCTCGAAGAGCAATCAGGGTTCCCTGACCTGTGGGAAGCCCAAGGACCGCCAACCTCTATCCAGGTCTCCTAAGGTGAGCATCCAAACTGCCTAGGCTCCCCCAAAGCCAGTATGTGCAGTAGGATCAAAAACCCACTGCGATTGTTCCTGAGTTCTCAGTATTCCTCATTGTCCTCTATGATCAGCTAGTCCGGATTTATCCCATGCTTTTTCAGACCCAGGCCAGCTGGCCTTGGTGAGTTCCCAATAGAACATCCCCATTGTCTCAGTGTGTGGGTGCACCCCTCGCGGTCCTGAGTTCCTTGCTCGTGCTCTCTCTCCTTCTGCTCCTGATTTGGACCTTGAGATTTCTGTCCGGTGCTCCAATGTGGGTCTCTGTCTCTGTCTCCTTTCATCACCTGATGAAGGTTAATACCCAGGAGGATGTCTATATGTTTTTCTTTGGGTTCACCTTCTTATTTAGCTTCTCTAGGAACATGCATTATAAGCTCAATGTCCTTTATTTATGGCTAGAAACCAAATATGAGTGAGTACATCCCATGTTCCTCTTTTTGGGTCTGGCTTACCTCACTCAGGATAGTGTTTTCTATTTCCATCCATTTGTATGCAAAATTCAAGAAGTCCTTGTTTTTTACTGCTGAGTAATACTCTAATGTGTATATATTCCATAGTTTCTTCATCCATTCTTCCATTGAAGGGCATCTAGGTTGTTTCCAGGTTCTGGCTATTACAAACAATGCTGCCATGAACATAGTTAAGCATATACTTTTGTTGTATGATAGGGCCTCTCTTGGGTATATTCCTGGATCCAGGGGTAGGTTGATTCCGAATTTCCTGAGAAACCGAAACACTGCTTTCCAGAGTGGTTGCACAAGTTTGCATTCCCACCAGCAATGGGTGAGTGCACCCCTTTCTCCACCAATTGAGTTTTTAATTGGATAATACTGGGGAGAAAAAAGATGGAGGAGTGAGAGCATTATTAAGATACAGCTTTTGGAAGATTCTTAAATATATCCAAAAAGCGGCGTCTCTGGCTGCTTTGGTTCCATTGGTCACGATACACACTGTCTTTCACAGTCTCCAAATTACTGTCAATAATTCATCCAAATTAATCCATGGTTTGTAGTAGTCTATCTCCGGACACCAGACTGGAGTTTTTAGGAATGGAGTATTTCAGTTTGTTTTTCTTCAGTTCTTTTTTTTTATAATTATTTATTTATTTATTTGTTTTTTTATTGAAAGAAAAAAAATTCCGCCTCCTCCCAGCCTCCCATTTCCCTCCTCCTCTTCCCACTTCTCTCCCCCTCCCCCCACTCCTCTCCCTCTCCAGACTGAAGAGCAGTCAGGGTTCCCTGCCCTGTGGAAAGTCCAAAGTCCCCCCCCCCCCCCTCCATCCTGGTCTAGGAAGGTGAACATCCAAACTGGCTAGGCTCCCACAAAGTCAGAACATGAAGTAGGATCAAAACCCAGTGCCATTGTCCTTGGCTTCTCAGCAACCCTCATTGTCCTCCATATTCAGAGTTTCTTCAGTTCTTAACAATGTCTGGTTTATTAAAAAAAATGGCTTGCCAAAAAAGCAAAAAGCAAAAACAAACAAGCAAAAAGCCCTGCTAACTGAATGAGTATGTGAGTGGTTATAATAGGAGTTAGCTTCTGGCCTCAGTTTATGTATAAATTGACAAGAATTTTGACTCTCACTATTAATAAGCTTATCATGAATAAAATTTTATCATGAATCTATGAGAGCATACTGTAAGTATCCAGGTTAATTTAAATACAAAGTGATTGGCTAAATTATCCAGAGATTGACTTATTAATTCTTGATTTTAAGATGTTCTGTTAAAACTGCTTGCTGCTTTAGTTTGGAAATTTGTTTTAGAAAATATAAAACAGGTGTAGATCATATGTAATCATTTACAGCAGCTTAAAAATGAATTTTTGAGCATATATTTTAGAAAACATATGCAAACTCAGCTTAATTTCCAATGCAAATAAAATAAATATTGATATTTATAAGTACCACATGAAAAGTTTCCAAATTAATATCAGGACGTGAAAAGTGAACTCCCACGCTTAGTTTACTAAGAGAAGAACAAATAAAGTCAAGTTGTTAATTCCCAGATATTTATGGCCACACAGAACTCATTAAAAAATGATGTTATAAATCATTATACAGAAAAATAATAACAATATTCCTTTTGAAATCAGATTTATAAGTGAGTAGCTTTAGCCAAAAAATTAGTAAGTCAACAGTATGATATTTCAGTTTGTTGCTGCTGTTCTTGACCAAAGAGGAAACCTGACAAGGAGCCACTGCTAACAAATCAAGTTGGAGTAATTAATAAAATTTTCATGAGTTGTAATTCTTGCAATACTGTCACTTCATATTCACAACCTGATTATATGCCATTAATGAAGAAGCTCGTGTTGCATTTCCATAGTCACTTGATAGAAATATAGAAGAAACTATCCAAAGAAAAACATTTTATTCTTTTTTTGTAACCTGATATTTTTAATTGAAAATAACTTTTCATACAATATATTTCCAACATGGTTTCTTCTCTCTCATCTCCTCCCAGATCCTTTCTACCTCTCCACCCATCCAGCTTCAAGCCTTTCTCTCTTTAGAAGATGTTTTTTTTTTAAGAGCAGGCAAATAAGGCAAATAAATCAGAATAAAAGAAAACAAAAACAGGAAAACAAACAAACAAAAGCAGGAAAAGCCTGATGACGCACATATGACTGACACATACACTGGCCGAGACACACACACGAAACTCACAAAAAACACAAAAGCAGCAAGCCATGGTGTGTAAGATCAGTAAGATAAAGAATGACCAGACAAAGCATTATCTCACACGCACACACACACACACGCACACACACACACACACACGAAACTCATAAAAACACAAAAGCAGCAAGCCATGGTGTGTAAGATCAGTAAGATAAAGAATGACCAGACAAAGCATTATCTCGCACACACACACACACACACACACACACACACACAAAACTCATAAAAAACACAAAAGCAGGAAGCCATAGTATGTAAGATCAGTAAGATAAAGAATGACCAGACAAAGCGTTATCTCACACACACACACACACACACACACACACACACACACACACACACAAAACTCATAAAAAACACAAAAGCAGGAAGCCATAGTATGTAAGATCAGTAAGATAAAGAATGACCAGACAAAGCATTCTCTCTCTCACACACACACACGCACACACACACACACACACACGAAACTCATAAAAAACACAAAAGCAGGAAGCCATAGTATGTAAGATCAGTAAGATGAAGAATGACCAGACAAAGCATTCTCTCTCTCACACACACACACGCACACACACACACACACACGAAACTCACAAAAAACACAAAAGCAGGAAGCCATAGTATGTAAGATCAGTAAGATGAAGAATGACCAGACAAAGCATTATCTCTCACACACACACACGCACACACACACACACACGAAACTCACAAAAAACACAAAAGCAGGAAGCCATAGTATGTAAGATCAGTAAGATAAAGAATGACCAGACAAAGCATTATCTCACACACACACACGCACACACACACCCGTCACGTTCGTTTGGGTTGCCCGTCTACCTGCTGGATGTGGGGCCTGCTCTGAAGAGCTGTTTCTATGAGTTCATATGTGCATCAGTCCTGCTCTGTCGGGCAGGCCTTATTTTCCTGAAGTCCGCTTGGAAGTGTCTTAGTCCTACTTCCTGCTAAGTGTTCTGTAATAATTTCTACTATAGTTAAATTAATTAGCTCAATTATACTCACTTCCATGAGAAATAATTTAATTTACAACTCAATTTAAAGAACAGAAAAATAGCTGAATAATTCTTGTTAAATTTAAATTAAAATTACAAACTTAATTAATTTAATAAATATTAATAGCACTAATAGTTGCATTCCTTAAAAGTTTAAATTAAAAGTTGATGCTAATGAATTATCAGAGATTTAAAAACATAATTTATAGAAAAGTATAGAACCATATTCTGAAATAAAAATAGAAAAAATACAAAAATGTAGTATACAAATATGAATCATAGGATCTAGACATATAGTATTTTAAAGTTCCTATGAGACAACATGAGCTATGATGAATATATTTTTCTGCAACAAATTCATAGGAAGTCCTTAATAGATTATTTGGAAGCATTTTATGCCCTTATAAAAATGAAACATTTTACGCTAGTAAAATCTCATAAAATTGTCACTAAATAATACTTAAATCTTGAGAGTTAGAAGTAATTTTTCTGACATCCAACATAGCATTTTACCAAAATTCTCCCCTGCTAAGCGCACAGATGTTTAATATCTGTTGACATAACTGTATGGAACTTTTGAGAGTCCTTCAGTGACAACTCACAGTTCAACAAGCTCGTCCAGCCTTTGACATGGCTACTATAGATATTGTCATCTACAAAGCTGAGACTTGAGAATGGTGCAATTAAGTCACACAAAGAGAAAGAGACAAAGGTATCTCAGAAGCTCTGGGCTTATTCTTCTGGCTTTCTGAATCATTGTGGTTTGACTACAAAATGTTTTCAAATATTCCCTTTTAATAAACTGTTATTGAGTCTAGAAAGATGGCTCAGCAGGTAAGATTATTTGCTACTCTTGTGGAAGACCCTAGATCAGTTTCCTGTGCTCATCCAGCAGCTCACAACCCTCTATATTTACAAGTCCAGGGAATCCATTGCCTTCCCCCGTCACCAGAGATTCTGGGTCACACATGCTACATATACACCTGCAAACAAATATTCATAAACATAAACCAAAACTAAATGAATCTTTAAAAAGAAAAAAAACAAAATAAGGAAATTATTTCATGATATTTTCCCTTGGTCATCTCTTTATTTTGTCTCTTTGGACCTGGTATTAAGGGTGACGACTCTGTGCCCCTGTCCTTGCTACATGTCCTTGGTGTTTAAATAAAGACTCCGATTAATAAGAAACAAATAAAGAAGAGAGAAAATTGTTGCCATTATCTTACCAGATCGTCTTAAACATAGAAAATTTTAAAAATCACTAATTTATTTTTAAACTAATAAGTGAATATAGCAAAGCTGCAGACAGCGTGCTCAATGAGTAACAACTATACGCCAAATGCAAAACACAGGAAATAGGAATCAAAGGAACATTAAATGTATATTAGCTACCAAAATAATTAGAAATAAATGAGTGAAAAAAGGTGAAAGATTTTGACAATGAAAAGTTAAAGTATTGGTGAAAACTTTGAAGAGGACTCTGACACACACACACACAAACGAGTGGAAGCTGATGTTCGTGAATATGAAGATTCGATACTTTTAAACTGCACATACCATCCTCAAGGATCTACAGATACAACCCAATCTCTATGAAAGTAACAGTGATGTTCTTTTAAAACAGATTTACTTTTATTTTATGTGTGAATGCTTGTATGCTTAGGTGTGTACTAGATGCATGCCTGGAGTTTGTGATTGGTAGATGAAGACACAGGATCCTCTTAAATTGAAGTTACAGATGACTTTGAACTGCCATGCAGACCTGAACCCTGGCCATCTACAAAAGCAGCAAATGCTCTTAATCACTGAATCATATCTCCAGCCCCAGCAATAACACCATTTACTGAAATGAAAAATAACTTTTGTTGAAACCACAATGAGCCCCTTGATGCCCAAAACTATCTTGAGCAAAATGGACAGAGCAGAAAATGATCTAATACCTGACTTCACAATATACACAAATCCATAGTCCTATAAGCAACAGTTTTGCCAGAAAAACAGACAAAAGATCAGTGCGACAGAATAGAAAGCTTCAGAGGAAGCTAGTAAATCAATAGCTAACTAATTTTTGATAGAGTTGCTAAGAACGTGCATGTATACTAAAGAAAAATACTTTTTTTAATAAATGATATTGAGAATTAGATTCCCAAGTTAGATATTCATATAAAACCAAATCTTCCTCTTACAAATTATAAAAATCAAATCAAATTCTTATCAAATTAAATGTAAAATCTAGATCTAAGAAGAAGAAAGACATAAATGAGGGAAGTAATTTAGGTAATTGTAATAGACAAGAATTTTTTTTTCTGGAGAAGAGAATCAAAGCTAGAAAAATAAAAGTAACTATCAACAAATGATACTACATAAAATTGAAAAGCCTCTGAAAAAAGGAAATAATCAACAAGCCACAGAGACAAACCACAGATTGGGAAAAATATTGGCATGCTATACATTTGACAAAGGGTTAATATTTTGCATACATGAGACACTCTAATAAGTAACATGCAAACAAGAGCCAACACAAGTCAATAATGGGCATTAGTTTCTAAAAGACATTTCTCAGAAGTAGATCAACAGATGGCCAACCATCATATGAAAAATTGTTAAACATCATTAATCATTAGGGAAGTATGTCTTAAAATCTCAATGAAATATTACTTCACTCCAATAAAAATGTATCTTATCCAACACAGAAAAAAATAACAATTGTTAGCAACATGGTGGAGAGAGACAGTCTATGGGCACTTGCTGAGTATGTCAAATAATATAGTCGTTATGGAAAAGAACATAGCTTGTCTTCAAGAGGTTAAAAATAGAATAGCCATACAACCCACCAGTCTCACTACTGGTGTACATGCGAAGGAAATGAAATCATTATGTTAGAAAGAAATCTGCACTTTTGTATTTATTGCAGCACTACGCACAGCAGGCAAGGAAGGGAGGCAGACTACATGTCCATCAGCTCGAGAGTTTCACCACAAAGAAGTGGTAACTGTTTAAGGAGATATGTATTAGTTATTCTGATTTATCTATTTTATAGTGAACACACATATTAAAACATTGCACAGAGTTCCAACAATGTGGACAATTCTTACACTTAAATAAAATTAACATTATTTCAGTAAAATTAAAATGTGAGAACTTATTGTGCATAAAGTGTAAAAATTGCAAAATGAACAGTGTTCATAAGGTCTTTTCTGGGGCCAAAAATATAATGTAGATCATGAAGAACAAGAAGTACCTATCATTTCAAAAACCAAGATCAAAATGACATAACTGTTTCCTACAATGGCAACCTTTGAAGAATGGCTCAAGACTCAAAAGAAATTAAAGTAAATGTTTACATGTTAAAATCATACTTCACCAAACCCTTTAGGAGGGATCACCATTTAATGACACTTATTTAATAAAGCTTTTTTGCCCTGATCTGTACCAGTCTTTGTATACAAATTTTTAAAAAATGCTAAATACAAAAGAAAGGAGTCTTATATTTAATATGCTCATTAGATATTTGGAACTGTACAAAGTATTGTTTATCCAGTTTTTATTTCATAGAGTTCAGTTCATTATTTTATGATCACATTTTTGAGTTTTGATTAACTTCTATACCAATGTTACAGAAATACTAAAGTATGAGATGTTTCTATCATAAGAGAAAGTTCATCTGCGACCATTTGCAATTATTTCTCTCCAGAAAACTACAGTACAAGAGGTTGGAGACATGTTCAGTGGATAAGAGCGCTGGATGCTCTTCCAGAAGACCTGGGTTCAATTCCCAGTATCCACATCACAGCCTACACCTGTCTGTAGCTACAGTTCCAGAGCCTCTGACACCTTCACACAGACATGCATGCACGTAAAACACCAATGAACATAAAAGAAAAATAAATTTTAAAAAAAACAAAGAAACTCTAAGACCCAACACCTTCTGATCTCATTTCTATCCCCATGCTTTTGAGTTTTTGCTGAATTTGATATAAATGAAATCCTCCATTATGTAAGCACCTCCATATGTAAACTTCTTTAAATATGATAGTTTGGGGAATTGTTCATATTTTTTCATTCATCAATTACTTGCTGCTAGTCCATGACAGCTGAGAGTCATGTGTTTCTGTGTCATACTTCATAGTATATTTCTTTTTTATCTCTGTTATGGTTTGGTTTTGAACAGTTTCCCTTGCTACTTTGAAAAACAAGAAGACCTTGTTACCTATTGGCGGGAATTATTATAGTGATGTGCCGCAATTGGTTGATTTCTTTTCCTGAGGCTGCAGCTGGGTTGCTTCAGGTTTGAGTGAATATAAGTAGAGCATTTATAAATATTAAGTCTCTGTGGTTGCATGCTTTGCTTTCTTTGTGAGAATGACTAAAACAACAAACGTGATGGTTCAGGAGAGTGAGTGTATGTTTGGAAATCACCACTAGTTTTTTCATACTGAATGTTTATGTGTGTTATCTTGTTTTACCTCAGAATAAATTCAGGGAGCAAGTCTTTCATCTTCACTGCATTTTAAAAACAAAAAAAGTGAAGACTATGGAGATGAACTATCTTATTCATGGTGGCAGGCCCTGTAAATTGTGAAGTCTGAAATGAACCAACTTTTTAGCCTGTGCTAAAAAAAATGGACTTTATTTAAACATGTTATGCACAAGTCTCCAGTTTCAGCAAAACTGACATAAAAATTCTCTGTCCTCAGGGATACTGAAGTTTTTAGACCCAGCGGAGAGTCATGTCAAAGAGCTTCAATAAAACTGGCATCTTAGGATTGCTGAGAAATCTCTTAAGCTTTAGTTTCTAACCATTTATGAAACAGAGACAACAATGTTTGTGCATTTCATGATGTGGCATTTAGAACAATGTCTGGCATCTAAGCAAGAACTCGATAAAGGCTAGCATTAACATTATCAGGGACATATTGTCAATTCCTGTCCAAATCCCAAATTGGCCTCTTCTCTAAAATTCTTTTAAGTTCAGAGGGATCTGTGTCTGTGGATATGTTTGTTTATTTTCCTCTCTGTTCCAGCAGACTATGCGGAGACGTCTGTCAATGCTTAGGAGTTGAAGTTTACCTGAAGACAATGAAAGATGGCATTTGTGAGTTTATCTTTTGCTGGCATTTACTATTCAGCTTCACAATAACAGAATAATCAGCAGACCCTAGAACCTTTAGTGTAACCTTTAAAATATTGTGCATAAATTTGCATCTGAGTAAAAGTTCCTGTGTTCCTGATAATGACTCACTACCTCTTTTGTCTTATTTTAGTAACTGCAAACACATGAGCAATCAGAACATGTCTATAAGAAATTCAGGGTTTTGATGGATTCAATGTTAAAATGATTGTTTTGTTTCTATTCATCCAACCATACAGGAATTGTGTGCATGTGCACATGTAAGTATTTTAAAAGCATGGGGATTAACAAAAAGCTCTTACTTTTGAATAATCGTATCTTACAAACCTTAGAACTCTAGACTTCTTATGACCCTGATTATGTCACAAAAACATTTAAGTGATCCTTTGATACTCTTTATCATCCAATATTTGATGTATATGTTCCAAAAGAAAAAAAATGAAGAAACAGAAATTCTCCAAATTTAATGAAGAAACATAAAAACTAATTAATCCTTACAAGTTCTTAATTTGATGTTCTTCATAATGTTTCACATTATATATTTTAGAAGATAGTTTTTCTATTTTCAAAACACTTTTGGTTGAATTCTCCAGAGTATATATAGTGCACAGTAAGATAGACACTAATACACACATATGTATATGTATGCATATATTAATATATTTTCTTTTTGAAATTGATTGCTTTACTTTTAATTAAGAAATAATGACATCATTGACCCCTGCATTTCCTTCCTCCAATCATTTTTATGGCCAACTACAGTTATCTCAAATTGACTGTCTACTTTAACTATTGTCATTACACATACAAATAAATAATATATATTATAACCTAATTATTCTGTTTAGTATGGCTTCTATATATTTGTAAAGGAATTCAATAAGGAAGGCATTTTAAAAAGAAGAAAGGCGAGGTCTCAGGAATGAAATAATCTACTCAGGTAGCATGCCCTACAAATTGTGAGAGAAGAGTGCTCACTTTTAAACACTGAGCCATTATGACTTACACTTCTTAGTAAACATACTAGAAAATTCTCTTGGCCCAGAAGATTGTCCTATTACTGAAGAGTATTGGAGAAAAGCCTGAGTAACATGCATAGGATCTATCCGCAAACCCTCAAGAAACAGCATTCAAACGGGAACACACTTGGTGTTTTGCTTTCTCTGTTGTAGGCAGCTATGAAAATCTCCAAGACACAGCAGGAGGTATGCCTCTCCTGAAAAGGAGAAGTTCCTGGTCTTGAAGGTCAAATGTTGTGACAGAGGGAAAGTCATGCTGATAATTGGAAAAAGAGAGCACAGGGTCAGGGCTGTTCGGGAACCGAGAACTTACATGCTCGTGCTACTTGCTGAGTGAGCTTCAGGTATTCTTAAACAGCAACAGGAAAATACTGGGAATTCAATCTTTTAAATTAAATATTTTTGTAACCTAGTTTTGATCAGCACTTAAATAGGACTGATCAAATAAAAAGAAAAACGTCAGGCTATCATTTTTAATAATTCATTGAAATACTTCTTTTTCTAAACTATATTTACTTAATTTTAGTGTTATCAATTTCGTGTGATTGAAAGAAATATATTGCTTTGAGATTTCACTATATTATTTTTATTCTTTCCATTAACCTTTTACAAACCTAAGACTCAATCTCTCTCTCTCTCTCTCTCTCTCTCTCTCTCTCTCTCTCTCTCTCTCTCTCCAAAATGTTGACAACTAATTTAAATTTATTGGATTTCTTTTCTATTTACCCCTCCCTTTTGTTGAAATCTATTTAATATATATATTTTAATTATAATATATAGTGGTTACAGTCTCCCTTCCATCCACTCTTCCCTTCCTTCCCTCTCATGAAGATCCATTCTATTTCTGTGTTTCCTTAGAAAAGAATACGCTTCCAAGAGACAACAAAACATAACAAAAAAAAAAGTAAAACACAAACCAACATATGGAAGTTGGACAAGGCAAACCAACAGAAAGAAAAGAGCCCAAGGGAGGGCACAAGAATCAGAGTCACGAGGGAAATGGGAGGCGGTTGCGGGGAGGAGGCAGAAATCCTTAATAAATAAATAAATTAAAAAAAAAAAGAATCAGAGTCACACATAAACACCAGTGTGAAAGCCAGAATGTGTACGGAGATGACCCGGTACAGACCTGCACAGGTCCTATGCTTGCTGGATCAGTCTGTGAGTTCACATGAACTTTGCTCAGTTGATCAGAGGGCACTGATTTCCTGGTGAAAAGGGCATATGAAAATTTCTCACAATTTAGGTCATGAAGTTTGATCAATCAAAGATACATCACATTGGTAGCACTTAAATACATGTGAGGAAGGAGTAGAGAAGTATTCCTTTGCTTTTTTATCATTCTCAAGTCAAATTCTTACAAAATCAAGGGACATACTTCGCTTCTAAGATGACAGTCATCTTCTAGTAAGCAAAAGACAGAAAAGAATATGCTGGAATATTCAAATCTGAAAGGAGGATAACAAGAGATATGAAACAAATGTCTTTCTTTGCAAACATACAATGAGTTGAATGTATTTTTTTTCTGCTAAGAAAAATGTTCCTATTAATAGGGCTTTGTATAGAGTCACATACAATGTATACTCAAAAGTAGACCTTAGCAGTAAGTATAAGATTCATTATAATTCTATAACATAATATGTTAATGGTGAGATAAATTATGAAGAGAATATCCAAGGGCTGTGAAATAAATGTCTACCTTAGCAAATATCATACAGTGAGCTGAGTATATTACACTGTATACTTTTTTCCCACAGAATTTTGATAACAAGCAGCATAACATCAAAGAACATCACTTGCAGTATTTTTAATTTCAAATATTCATACTGATTGCTATATACACATATTTTAACATAGAATTATACTATGCACCAATCTGAAGACTATTTTTTAATGTCAACTGTACTAAAAACTAGACTCAACTTATGTGTGACGTACTACTTCATGCAAACACAAACAAGACCTTGTAAAATGACATAATTATATACTAGTAAAGAGTCCTTTGTGGACATAACAGACAGTTAAGTCAAACCCTAGCTATAAATTTTAAACATCAAATAGCTGTGAGCGTGGTTGTGAATTCTAAGCCAGCTTCACAAAGTTTGTACATGCTGTCATTGCATAGACATGGCTCAGATTGCCCTCGGGTTGAAAGGTGCTCTCCAATTCTCCTTTCCTACTAGATTGTGTCTGAGCCTGCGCAGGATTGAGACTGTGTTATTGTGTACCCATTCACAACACTGATAGGATCCTGTGGTCCTGAAGTGACTATTTCTTGCTTTTGAGTTTCCACCTTGGTTTTGGTCTCTCCTCTTTTAGTTGCTTTCCCTTACACTCCGTGTGCTCCCTCAGTCTCAGTTCTCTTGACTACTCACTGGCCTTTGCCCCCCAAACCTGTATCCAGAGGTCCATTTCCACAGAAGAAACTGGGCTTTTCTATAGAGTTCTACTTCTCCATGCAGACCTGCCTCATGTTTCATCTTGCAGCAGGTTCTAAACCCAAGAAAGTCAGTGTTCACAGAGGAAAGCCTGCGAATTCATGGTGAGAGGCTTCAGTTGCTCTCTACAAGAAAATGAAACAGCTACACATAACACCTCTCTTTTCCATTCATTTGAAGAATCATTCACAGCTATGAGATAAAATTAAAGTAGCCTGCAGTCCCCAGGGTTTCTCAGATATCAGAAAAACTTTGACACTTGGCTGCAATTAGAACCATCTTGCACCAGCACCTTTTCAGTTTCAAGAGACAAATGTTCAAAAACACACCAGGAAAGAAACTCAGTGGGTGAAAATGTCTTAAGGCATCAGGTGCTTACTGCCATCAGCAATGGAATGGTCAGGAAAAGAAATCACGTTTCTGAAATAATATTTTGGTTCGCCAAATGGAAATGATAATAGATTTCAAACCTCAGAAAAATCTCTGCCTCACAGTTTCACTGTATAGTTTTGCTTTTAGGAGGCAATTCCTGAACTATTTAATCCATCAACTATGAATAAAGATGAATGAGAATGATCATTTCTCACATACATAGAAAAACATTGTTCAATTTTTTGCTAATTTCATTAATCATTTTAATGGCCATATCACTAACGTTATATGTCACCAGAATCAAGAAAGAAATGAATTGTTCTCTTGTAGTATGTCACTCTGAGAAAAGTTGTCATAATGCAGATCATCGAGTTATTAATTAGATTACTGAGAGCAGAGTAATTCTGTGAACAGGGCTCTCTTGACTAAGATAATTAATTGAACCTCACCAAAGTGTCTAACACCCCATTGAGTATCTCATGTCCCCACTGAAAGAACTACAAAGGATAACAAGAGTCTGTAACAATCCAAAGAGACGTACTAACAGAGTCCCATCAAAAAGAGCAGAATCATTGTTTCCTTTATCAAACATCTAAATTGAGAGATGGGATACAAAACAGAGCAACTCTGATTAAAAATGGAATTCTGACCAACAATATCTAGCACATGAGGTGCTTTTCTTGTAATTGTTTTTCAAACTGTAATTTGATCCTTAAGAAATGTTTAACATCCTTAGTCATCAGAGTAATGCAAATCAAAACAACTCTGAGATTTTATCTTACACCTGTAAAAATGGCCAAGATCAAAAACACTGATTACATCTTATGCTGGAGAGGTTGTGGGGTAAAGGGGAACACTTCTGCATTGCTAGTGGGAATGCAAGCTGGTACAGCTCCTTTGGATGTCAATATGGCAATTTCTCAGAAAATTGGGAAGCAACCTTCCTCAAGACCCATTAATACCACTTTTGGGTATATATCCAAAGGATGCTCAATCATATTACAAGGACATGTGCTCAACTATGTTCATAGCATCATTGTTTGTCATAGCCAGAAACAACCTAAATGCCCCTCGACCGAAGAATGGGTAAGGAAAATGTGGTTCATTTACACAATGGAGTAGTACACAGCAGAGAAAAATAACGACATCTTGAAATTTGCAGGAAAAATGAATGGAGCTAGAGAACATCATTTTGAGTGAAGTAACCCAGACCCAAAAAGACAATTTATCACATGTACTCACTCAAAAGTAGTTTTTAAACATAAAGCAAAGAAAACCAGCCCACAAATCACAATCACAGAAAAACATAGACAACAACGAGGACCCTAAGAGAGACATTCATAGATCTAATCTACATGGGTAGTAGAAAAAGACAAGATCTCCTGAGCAAATTGGGAGCATGGGGTCTTTGGGAGAGGGTTGAAGGTGAGGAGAGGGGGGGGGCGAGCAGAGAAAAATGTAGAGCTCAATAAAAATCAATTAAAAATGATAAAAAAAGAATTCCCTATGGGGGCAAGAAGAATTACTCATAAACCAAGCAATCACTATCCCCCATTTTACAAATGAGAAAAAAATGAGGCAGAGGAAGTTAAGAAAATTATTTACAAAAACATTCAAGTGTTTATCACTAGAAAACTAGTAAAACTAGTAAACTAGTAAACGAAGTGAGACAAGGGGAAAGTAACTCCAGGATAGAGCATTTTTCTGAAGCTCAGATGTCCAGCCCCAGAATCTTTATCTGTCTGTCTATCTATCTATGTATCTGTCTGTCTGTCTGTCTGTGTGTCTGCCTGCCTGCCTGTCTGCCTGTCTGTCTGTCTGTCTTTCTGTCTGTCTGGTTTTCCTCCCTCCCTTCCTCCGTCCCTCCTTCTGTCCCTCCTTTCTTCCTTCTTTCCTTTCTTTCTTTTCTTTAAGTTATGTTTGGGGTGAGACATTGTATCCATTTCCCATCTCAATGCTGGGATTGTGTCTGGTTTGAAGCTGTGCTCGTCTTGTGCATGCTGCCAGAGTCTCTGTGAGTTCATATGTGCCTCAGTCCTACTGTGTCCAGAAGATGCTGTTTCCTTGCCATCCACCATCTCTGGCTCTTGCAATCTTTCCACCTCCTCTTTGTCATATATCTAACAGAGAAGCTATCTAAAATTGATACCTGCTGGGAACAGGAAAGTTGTATTTCTCCAAGGGAGTGTCAATGATTATATCAACCGTACTCCAGGACATGCCCAGGGCCCATAAGTAGTTGGCAAATACAAAACAAACTCCATAGTTTGATTCTTTTGTCTTTAGTGGGCTCTCTGTTTCATTTTGCTTTGATGTTTTTGTTTGTTTTTATTTTATTAGTTTTTCTTTTTTGCTTGGTTTTCATTTTGTGATCTTTTTCTTTATTTTTAGAAAGAGAAAAACAACCTGAAGGTGGTAAGGTAGAAAATGCAGAGGAATTGGAAGAAGTTGGAGGAGGGGAAAGCCTGATCAAACATATTGCACGAAAAGAAAATTTTAATTTAAAAAGCAATTTTAAGGAGTTAAGTTTGAATGTAGTTGTATCCAGTATCTGCCTTCTTGACGACTGCACTAAAATTCTTGCTTAAAAAGAGAAAATCAGCTTTAATGAAGGTATGTGTGTCAGAGGCTCTTTCTCACCAGGTTTAATATAACCGTTAAGGAGTATCAATGATGTACTGTAATAAGAGTTAAATTCATAGGACATTTACTATAAGTTGAATATTTTTATTAATCATACATAATTCTAATAATTGGTTTCACAGTGGTTATAGGATCTACATATATACAAATACAGAACTTTAGGGATAGCGTGTCATTTGTTGAGAGTTTTGATCTCAGCAAGTGGTGACATTTATATTTAAAAATCAGGTCTCTTTAAGTTCAGATTCTATACTATGATCTGGCTAATGTAAGACTATTTTACAAACATACTTGAGGCCCACCATCCACATCTGAGTACAGGTCCTCTATGCATGTTTATCAAAGGTGCCAGAAAACCAAGCTGCCACAAGCTGGCCAGGGATTGAAACCAGGGAGCGTCTACCTCACATTGCATTCGTCTTCAGTCAGCATGGACTGGAGACGCGTAAACAGAAACTGACCCACTGCTCTAATTTTAGCAAATGCCATATTTCTATAAGAATAACTTCCAGATGCCGGCCTGGGTGTCCATTTTGTTATTTCTGGCAAAGCAAACTCTTTTACATTTTGCCAGCCGGAGAGAGCAGCATCTACTAATCAGTGCCAGCCATGATTTGTTCCCCCAACATAAAAGCACAGGCCTTTCCCTTGGAATGCTTTGTTATAAGCATCTTTTCCCCCCGCTGTTCCATCTGCAGCAGTGCAGATTCGAATTTGTGTCACGATCTGCAACTGGCTGTAGAGCTAGTTGCCTAACTTACTAAATCCATTATCGTTATCAGCAAATGGCATATTCCGGGGGCTATACCATCCTTCCTAGAGAGTATTTCTTCAAAATTGTTTGGTGTTTGAGTACCTGGAACGTTGTGAAGAACACAGAAACAAGCTTGTCCAGACAAAATAGGTCCCGAGGCTTTTCATTTTTAGTGATTCTGTAAACAGGCAGTTGTTAAAGTAATTGTTGTGGTTCACTTCGGTTTCCTCTTTCCTGGCCCCTCATCAGAATGGAGCCAAAGAATTTTCCTAAGGTTGGCTCTGGTTAGAAGTGTCTGCCAACAAGGCAATGCTAAGAAGTTCTAGGAACCTTCAAAAGATGCAAATATGGAGAGATGATTAGGCTGTTGCAAACAGTACCTCAAATGGGCTTACTGTAGCTTCTGAGGCCCCATGATTAGTCCTTAAGGACTATAGGTGTGATAAAAAGAGTTAACCTGGCCTCAGGATGCTCTGATTTTTTGTCTTTTTTTTCCTATATCAGACAGGGAGATATTTTCTGTTTCTCAGGAGACAGCTTGCTAATGGAATTGTTAATTATGTCTCACTTTGCTTTGTCCAATTCAGTTAGCTTGATTATGGCTGAGTTGTCAACCTCCCTGTTCTTGAGGTTCCACAGTTGCAGACTATTTTGAGACTTTTTTTTTCCAAGACAGGGTTTCTCTGTAGCTTTGGAGCCTGCCCTGGAACTAGCTCTCGTAGACCAGTTTGGCCTCAAACTCACAGAGATCCACCTGCCTCCGCCTCCCAAGTGCTGGGATTAAACTGAGACCTTTTTTTAAAAATGTAAATGACATTTAATTTTAATTTTTGTCTTTCAGAGATGACAAAAAATAACAAAATAAAATATAACAAGGTATAACAAAAAAAATCCTATTGATGTTAAACCTGACAAGTTAACAAAAAATAAAAGACTCAAGAGAGAAGGCACAAAAACCAGAGACCTACTCACTTACACATTTAAAGGTACCATAAAGGTATGGAACTGAAAACTATGGTGTATACACAGGCGCGTGTTGCAGACCCTTGTAGGCCCTGTGTTGCTGCTTCAGTCAGTTCCCATGATCTTTACTCAGTTGTTCTAGAAGGCTTGTTCTCCCATGTCCTCCATATTCCCTGCTTTCCCAGCCCTTCTGCCTCCACTTCCATTGGGTCCCTGAGTTCCAAAGGAAGGGATTTGATAGAGACATCTCGTTCCATATACCACCTTTCTGCACCTCATTTCTGCTTCTCGGTCATGTGGTGATATTTTCAGGTAGGGTGTCTCACAGGAGGTCATCCATGCTGCTTAGATCTTCCAGCCTCCAGAATTAAGCTAAATAAGCCATTCTGTTTTATAAAATATCATAGAGCGTTTATAGTAACAGAAAACAGACTAAAATGCTAGATTTGGCTCTACTCATAAACCAGAGCAGAGAAGCTTGGGAGTTCTCAGAATTCTGATTACCCTCTGTGGTAGCTCCTGAGTCCTGAACTGACATTCGTATTTCCTGGGAGCTCCTGAAAGTCAGCCAGACGTGTGGGCTTTCTGTCACCTTGCCATTGTTGTGACTCCATTTGTACTTTCATTTGTCCAAATCCCTCATTCAGCTTTCCACATATCCTCCTAAGTTCTTCCTACATGCATGCCTGGTGTAGTAGTTCTTTCTGTTTGTGTGTTGCTTTCATTGATTAATGAACATAGAAACTGCTTTGAGCCCTTGATAGGGCAGAACTTAGGGAGGTGAGGAAAACTATATGAAATGCTGGGAGGAAGAAAGCAGAGTAAGAGAGAGCCGCCATGGAGCTGCCGGAGTCAAACATGCTGAATCTTTCCTGGTAAGCCACTGCCATGTGGCAATATACAGATTAATAGAAATAGGTTAAATCAAAATCGGAGAGTTAGCCAATAAGAGGCTAGAACTAATGGGCCAAGCAGTAATTTAATTAATACAGTTTCTGTGTGGTTATTTCGGGGGTTAAGCAAGCCGGGCCTGAAACAAACAAGTGGGCCCTCCTCCTTGCAACACATGCCTCTCCCTTAAACCATTGATCCTAATCCTGCTGGCTTGGTATTTGAATGCCATTTACCTAACATTGTTTTCTCGTGTTTTGGTCAACAGGGTGCCAGGCTTTCTGGTGTACTCAACACATCTCCTAGAGTTGTGATCATGCACGATCCCTTCTTGATTAGCTTGGGCTGGACTATTGATTCTAGTGAAGAGAAAATGGCAGAAGTAACAAATTGTCATTTTGAGACTAAGCTGTGAAATGACCATGGGCTTCCTTCCATCTTAGTAATCATTTTTCTCCACATTCTCATTGATGGTTCACCTTTGAAACATGCAGTGGCCATACCTTGACTCAGGTTTATATAAAGGAGTTGGTGCATAACCAACTCCTGAAAAGGATGGAGTTAGGAAAAAATACATATTTCCAAAATTTGGCCAAGACTTGAGATACAGAGCCATCATATAAGTTCTTACCTCATCTCCTTTTCTGAAAGTGTCCAGCAGGACAAGCCATCAGAATTTATAGCAACTACCCACAGAAGGAATTCTTGGAAGAAATAAGACCTCCGTGTGCATACGTGTTGGAGTGTTGGAGTACAGAAGATTTCCATACTAGCCCAGAATGGTGTATAACAAAGGTTTATTTATTAGGGGATAAACTTACAGAAAGTGTAGTGATCCGCAGTCTTCCGTGTGCTCTGGGAACTGGAACTGAATCCAGCAGTCAAGGGACCCACACAGGCTTTTTGTCTACATATATAATACATGAGACCAAGTCCAAAGTGGGTCAATATATTAACGGCTATTGGCTGGAGGAGTTCCCACAGCACATAACATTTGTTGCATGCATCTACCCTGATTTTTTTTCTGGCTTTCTCTAAACTACATGTGGCTGTCTTCCTTATTTAAATGAAAGAATTCTTACTTATCCAGGCGGTGGTGGCACATGCCTTTAATCCCAACACTCAGGAGGCAGAGGCAAGCAGATCTCTGTGAGTTCAAGATCAGCCTGGTCTTCAAGAGCAAGTTCCAGGACAGGCTCCAAAGATACAAAGAAACCCTGTCTTGAAAAGCAAAAACAACAAACAAACCAAAAATAATAGTTACTTAAAGAAAGAGGCAAGAGATAATAATGGGGAAATGCTGTCTTCTAAGATTATTGTGGTGTTTTTATGATTCATACTCCTTGGAACAAGATAGCAATGTTCAATCCATGGACACACAGAAAGAACTATGGAATAAAATAAAGTAGAACATGTTGGTTATTGTAATAACGAAGACACATTAATCAGAGCAAGGAAAACAGTCCCAGCTCTGTGATGCTATTGCATGGGAACAACATAGTTAGAAAAGCAACCCTAGCACTTCTTCACTATTTAAGTCATATATTTTGCGTCTTTTTGTGTTTTTTTCTAGATTTGTTTATTAAGCCCATCTCTTAAAGATAAACTTTACCTCTTTGCTACTTTTTTCAAAAGACATGTTCTGACAAACATTCTTACAGATGCATTTTTTGTATAGATACAATATTATTCCTTTAAAATAAGATCCTAGAAGTTGAATAGATTAGTACCAAGAAAATGAGAAAAGCACTGACTTTTGATGACAAGTGACCTCCTAGGATATTTGTGAACACTTTTTTTCTCTATCAGCAGTATAGAAGAATGTCCATTTACACACACACACACACAAACACACACACATCATAGTACTATTAGTGAGGATGTTTGTTTTCTTCTGTTTTTGCTAGTTAAGTAGTATCAAATGTGATCTAATTGCTATTTGTCAATATTTATTGAATTTTCTATTGTGTTAATCCTCCACTTCACTTCTGGCTTCATGATATTCAATCCCCTATATATACCAACATACCAACAATATAAGTCATTCCCATTTTTTTACTTCAAATCCTTACAAATAATTCTCTCAATAATTAAGAATGTTTGCATTTAAATAAACTTTCCCTTTTATTTATCCCCAGCCTAAATTTCATTACAAAAAAAATTGTGGAGGAAAGAATATGGTCAAATTGCTTTCAAAACAGCCTTATTGATTTTCCAATAATAAATACTATCCATTGTGCATGAAACTGTGTCCTCTAAAAAGACATGTAGGAGTGTTAGCCTTTGAGATCTGTGAATACAATCTCTTTGGAAAAGGAATATTCATGATGCCATGAAGCTAAAGTCCTAATCCAATGTAACCTGTGTTCTTATGAGAAGACAAAACACACACACACACACACACACACACACACACACACACACAGGGAGAGAGAGAGAGAGAGAGAGAGAGAGAGAGAGAGAGAGAGAGAGAGAGAGGGATGGAGGGGGGGAGGGAGGGAGGGAGGGAGGGAGGGAAGGAGGGAGGGAGGGAGGGAGGGAGGGAGAAGATAGCAAGATAGCATCCAAAGATGAAAGCTATGAAGGAAAATTTAGGGCAAGAGGAATTCCTCCTTATCATAGGCATCTAATCCTCTGTTTTGTCTATCAATCTATAGGACACATATTACTTTCAAATGAGAAATGTAAACAAGCTTCCATTCCAGCAGAATAAGTTCTTTAATTGAAAGTGATATCACAGAGGTAAAGAGGGTAAAGGCTGAGGCAATCAGAATGCTCTAAATACATGTATGAATGCTCAAAGAATAAATTTAGTAAAACTTATATAAAAAGGGAAAACTAACAATTTTTTCTTTGCCATCTTCAAAGAATTTAAGGGATCCTGAATATTAATTACTGATGGATGGGCATGTTCTGTAAGTATTATTTTTATAATATATATGTCTTATTAAACATTTCTTTATAAATATGTAGAGCTGGTTTTGGAGTTGGACTATGGCTCAGTCCCTCTTCAGTTCCAAGCCTGTTGATAAGAGATATCTCATAGTTTCTGTCTCAGGTCAGGAGCCATGAAATGGGACAGAATAAGAATAATTATGTACTTGATAAACTTTCTTTGTTTTTCCTCATATCTGTGTCTTTCTTTATATGTTAGTATATGTCCTTGTTGTTAATGTTTAAATTTCCCATAACAAGCAACAAATTTTCCTACAGTAATCTTTAAAGTTTCCAGGATGAAGATGGGGCCCCATGACATCAACTCAATCTGGTTTTTATGACATCATGAATTATTTTTTAAGCGCTAAAATTAGACCTGTTTTTTGGTTCCAACTGCACGAGACAATTTCGAATGCTGCACATTTTTGACAACACTCTGGTCGGACCTTCTAAAAACGCTCAGAGACTGGTTACAATTTTCTTAGGTCAAAGGTTAATTTGGGAATTTTCCATCATTTGCTTTCACAGGAGCCCCTAAGAAGAACGTCACTCCCATGTCAGCTAGAAGCAATCTAAGAGGACGATGTCCCCTTTCCCAAAAGAGTTTGCCCTCAGGGTTAGGGACATCTTTTAGTGGTTGATTTAGGGTTGAGGGGATGGGGAGATATTGTATGGAATTAGGGGTATACTCAGAAAAAAGAGGGGGATTAACTGGTTTGATGAGATGATTGGTATTTGTGAATTACTGTTTTTAGAAAATTGTATTGGTACTGTTTCTTGTATATTGATATATTGAATATTGAATGTGAATGTTCCTACCTCTATTTTGTATAAGAGTATGCTTATAACTTTGTCTATATTGTATTCATACATCTATCATATTACAATGTACATTTTTACCTCTTATACTATTTATATAATAACATTGTTTACATTTGATATGTAACGAAATTGTTTACAGTTGAAGATCATTGTCTTCATATATTGCACAATTGTTTATTCTCTTAGTCTTCAAGTTAGATAGGTATTGAGAATTATATGTTTGTCATATTTATTTTTAGGTTAATCAGGGTTTTTAGATACATAGAGATTATATTTAGTATAGATAGTATAATCTTCAGCCTCTTCGAAAAGAAAATGGCCTTTAATCTAACCTAGAATTCTGTACCAACGAGATACAATCACTCCTGGCGATTTTACACCACTCTACTCCCAAGAGAAACGTTGAGCACCAAAGACTCTCCACTGGGAGCTTGTCTTCTTGGCAAAACTGGCCTTTGGGTTAAGAAAAGCACATACCTCAACTACTGACAAAGATACAGAATATCCATAAGTGGATGAAACAGGACTGTCATATCCTGCCAAGACAGGGTAGGATAGTTCTAAGAAAGTTCCTTGCCTTTAATAATGGTATGTCAGTTATGTTAGGCCTTAGCCAAAGTTGGTTGACTCAACATTATAAACAAGACTTTGGGTGATTGCCCAGGTAGTCAGTTGTCTCTGTCATTTGTTGCACGTTTTGGATATTTCTCGTTTGTTAAGTAATATTAACTCCCTTCTCAGATCTTTGACAGAGTTGAAGATTATATAATTATAGTTACTTTCTACATTATTTAGACTCCTTGAGATAGAATGTTTAGCAAAACTTTTGTTATATGTTTCTTGCTCAATATTGTTTGTTATATTTATTATTTGTTACTATTGTATATAGTTGTATTTGGTTTGGCTCTATCTATTTAGACAAAAAAAAAGGGGAGATGTAGGAGAGACCCAGCCAATCACCTTGCTAGCAGGGGGTGGGGTCCCCCGAGGATATTTTTTACTTATAAAGATTGCGGGCATGCTCCCAATCACCCCTTCTCTTTTCCTGTTCTCTGCGGGAACCTGTGGTTCTGTAAGTCTATTTCCCCATTAAAGCTGTATATATTTTTACAATCTGTCTGCATTCATTTATGCCGATACAGTTCCAGGGAGATAAAATAGTGAAGAGGAGGCAGAACCAAGGATAAAAAGAAGAAAGAGAATACACAAATAGAACTCTGAGAAACTGTGAAGATATCAAAGTAAATTGGATATTTTTACATCACTCAGCAATGATATCTAGGGGTGAAAAGACATCAGTAAAAGAAAAGCACACAGACAAGTAGGAATTACAGCACTGTCAAAATCCCCTGTCCATGATTAAAGCAAGAGGCCATGATGATAATCACTGTGGGAACCTCTGAGGTAAGGATTTATCTTCAAGAATAACTATAAAAAGCTGACAACTCCAACTTAATTATGATGGAGTAGGTCTTGCATGACTATAAATCTACTGCCAGGGTCTGTATGAAAATTAAGATGCAGGGGTATGTGTTTTAATTTATAGGGTTCTCCTTTGGACTGCTTATAAATCAAAATAGCGGAGATTTCAAGGACAAAACACATGTCCTGCTCATTTTCTCAGGCCTTCATGGGTTGGGCAGGACTCGGTTTGGAGTCTATACAGACGGCTCTAGAGTGTGAGTACTGGTCCATTTCTATAGTCTATACAGACGGCTCTAGAGTGTGAGTACTGCTCCATTTCTATAGTCTATACAGACGGCTCTAGAGTGTGAGTACTGGTCCATTTCTATAGTCTATACAGACGGCTCTAGCGTGTGAGTACTGGTCCATTTCTATAGTCTATACAGACGGCTCTAGAGTGTGAGTACTGGTCCATTTCTATAGTCTATACAGACGGCTCTAGAGTGTGAGTACTGGTCCATTTCTATAGTCTATACAGACGGCTCTAGCGTGTGAGTACTGGTCCATTTCTATAGTCTATACAGACGGCTCTAGAGTGTGAGTACTGGTCCATTTCTATAGTCTATACAGACGGCTCTAGAGTGTGAGTACTGGTCCATTTCTATAGTCTATACAGACGGCTCTAGAGTGTGAGTACTGGTCCATTTCTATAGTCTATACAGACGGCTCTAGAGTGTGAGTTCTGGTCCATTTCTATAGTCTATACAGACGGCTCTAGCGTGTGAGTACTGCTCCATTTCTATAGTCTATACAGACGGCTCTAGAGTGTGAGTACTGCTCCATTTCTATAGTCTATACAGACGGCTCTAGAGTGTGAGTACTGCTCCATTTCTATAGTCTATATAGACGGCTCTAGCGTGTGAGTACTGCTCCATTTCTATAGTCTATATAGACGGCTCTAGCGTGTGAGTACTGCTCCATTTCTATAGTCTATACAGACGGCTCTAGCGTGTGAGTACTGGTCCATTTCTATAGTCTATACAGACGGCTCTAGAGTGTGAGTACTGCTCCATTTCTATAGTCTATACAGACGGTTCTAGAGTGTGAGTACTGCTCCATTTCTATAGTCTATACAGACGGCTCTAGAGTGTGAGTACTGGTCCATTTCTATAGTCTATACAGACGGCTCTAGAGTGTGAGTACTGGTCCATTTCTAGCCCTTCTTCTCCCCACTTCTTCAAATCTGATTAAAAACACAGTGAGGAATGAAATCTCCCAGGATTCCATTTCAAAGTCTGAAGTCAATGCACATCTTAAAATTCTGCTTATTGGATCTGAATACAGAAACTGCCATGTGGGGAAGTTAGTTTCCTTACTGATAACATCCTGACATTTATTCTGATACTACATTATTTCACTTAACCTTCACATTATAAGTAGGCATTACTAAGGCCCTCCTAAGCCAATAGAAAAAATATTTTCTTTGATATATGAAAAATAGACAATATTTTGTTTTCCCTTCCAATAAATAATAAATAAATGCAAATCCAATTATGACAAACTATTTTTTATGACATTACACAGAGATTTATTCCTTGATATATATGTTATTATATTTATATTAGACAGTTATAAGAGTGGGGACCCAGGACAAATGAAGACATGAAACTGATTTATGCAAAAACTTACAACAGAAGTTCTCAACCTGTGATTCAAGACCACTTCTTGGGTCAAACGATTCTTCCACAGAGGTGGTCTAAGACCATCATAAAACCCAGATATTTACATTATACTTCATAATAGTAGCAAAATTAAAGTTCTGATGTAGTAATGAAATAATTTTATGATCAGGGACCAACATAAAATGAGGAACTGTATTAAAGAATCACAGCAGTAGGAGGACTGAGAAGTACTGGCTTACAGAGAGCCTACCTGATCAAGGGCATCTAGATTGTTCTGAGGTCTGCAGCAGACACAGTGGGGTGTCTCTTGAGCTCACAGCCTGAATAGTTACTGTTTCCTTCAAAACCACCTCCACACTCTAGTCAGACATAAAATTATTCTGAACATAGGACAACCGTAGCATGTTTCACAAGTCATGGAATACAATTTCCAATTGCAGACCTGCATGATGGTTTCTAAAGACTATTTGTGTGCACTTTACAGTGGGTGTTACAAGTGGCATTTACTGGGCAAAGGCAAGGGAGGCTGTATAAGATCCTCTGAGCTCAGGATCTGATCACATATGACACAAACTGGCCCTGAATGTCAACAGTTATGAGGTGAGAAAATGTGTATAATGAGGACACATTGGGCAAAGACAATAAATACTTTCCCTTCAGATTCACAAATCTGAGGTTTGGGGTTTTTCTATCACTTCTCTCTCTCTCTCTCTCTCTCTCTCCCCCCCCCACACACACACACACACACACACTCTCTGCATACTCAAATGTGTGCATTTATTTTTAAGGAAGGGAGGACAAAGTTCAGTGCCCCTGTGGCCAGGGCCTGGAAAGCAGTTCTGTTTTCATAGCCACACAGAGTCAACAAGCTGTGGACATGAAACAGCCACATAAAATAAACAAAGCTGGGTGAAAAACCAGAGCCCTAAATCCCAGGCTGCATTGTACTCCAGTTCCAAAGCAGTTAGGGATATGAGCTGACTATGGATGCATTACTCAGTCATGGATGCAATTTCCAGACCAATGGAAAGTGGATTTCTCTAAATAAAAACTGTATAAATTTAATAATCAAAGTACTATGCTTTTCCTGAGTCAAGCTCTTGCTCTAATTGGCAGGGAATCAGTCTTTTTTTAAATATTATTTTTATTTTTTTTAACCCTAGCACCCTGGAGTAGCATTCTCAGGAAGTGAGTGATATGACATAAGCTAATGGGCGAGGGTTGTGCTCTGCCATGCTGGCTCCAGATTCTCAGAGGAAGAAATCACATTTTGAAATCCCAAATAATGAATGTTCTTGGTGGAAGCTCCTGACACTTCCGGGAAACAAGCTGACTCCACGATGATAATGACTGGATAACCACCACCACCCCCACTACGACCTGCATTTCCCTTTTTTTATACTTGGTAAGTCAGACATGTGCCATCCCCTTTAGGGATGAGCAATGTTTTACCTCCCACCTCTCCCTCCCCCTGGGGTTCTTCAGCTCCTCCAGCCTTTTTCCTCCCTCCCTCCCTGTCAAAGACAACACTAAAGAATTGTATTATACAAAGATATCTGCTCTTCTAAAATTGCCTACTTTTTAGATTTCTCCTAAATTAAAAGAGATTCCTCTTAATACTTCCAGGTTAATTAGGCTTTGTGCAATTAGAATAAAAGCACCTATTAGTTGCCAATGAATAATAAGCTATAATTTTTTATCTACTTTCTAGCACTTTCTCTATCTCAAAAGAGAAAAAATAGAAAATGACAGAAGATAAGTAATTTTGCCTTAGTCTAATCACTTCTCTGTTGCCATCTCCTTTTCTTATAATTATCCTCAATTTTATTTTCTTTAATTTCCATTAAAGCTGTTAAGTTGGCATCATGGTGAAATTCTCACATCTTCAATGAAACTTACAAGAAAATTTTTAGTGAAGCAAGAACCTTCAACTCCTAATTCATTAATATCAAAAAGCTTCCATATTCCATAAGCACAATTTAAAAGAAGAATTTGGGTGCTTCCTCATTAAATTAATAAGTCTGGTATTTGCCCCTGGAAGACATAAGGGGGAGGCTACTGGAGAGGTAAGTGCCTTTGAGAGTTTCTAAGGCTAGACAAACTTGAAACACACAAAGAAAGCTGTATCCATCTTTCATAAGTGTGACATTTACATGGAAACTGTAACCTTCTGTATTTTCTTTTGCTGTCCTTACAGGTGTTCTTACCATGGAAACTGGCGAAGCATCAAATATGCTTGGAGCTGAAAACCGTCAGTGGCCTATGTAGCAGCCTTTTTGAGTTGATATAAATAATAACCATATAGATAAAATGTTCTGGTCTCACTTTCCATTTTCCTAAAGACATAGAATGCGCAATTAAACACTCCAATATTCCTTATGTGGCTCATGCATACACACGGAAAACCTTTAGTCTAGATCCAGATGTATCGTGTTCAGACTGCTTCTAATGTTGCACAATATGCGATCGTCTTGTACCTTACAACACTCTCTTTCAGAGAGTTCTGATCGGGGCTGAAAATTCCCTCTTCCTCTAGTCGCAAACTCTCTCACATCCCAGTGTTTGATCCTAATATTAAAGACAAATTTTAAAAAATAAGGCAAATCATAATGAATTTTAACAGTATGAGGTAAACAGGTTCAACACTATGTCAACTGATAAGTTTGCCCTTGCTTGCTGAACAAGCCTTTTATTCTGGCTCCTGAACACCATTGTCTCTTTCAAGGAATTTTTATATCTAGATTTTAAATGCTTCTAATTTCTTATTGGGGTCAGAGAGACCCCAAAAAGTTTCTGGTTACTCTTGTCTCCTTGACCAAATGAAGTAAATGCTGAGATTTGCCTATCCCGCTACTCTAAAAATTAGGCAAAATATTGAAGATGAACTTATTTTTAAAAATATATTTTTAAGATATTAATTATACAGAAAACCTTATTGTTTGCATGTATCTGTGTATCTTCTCCTATGAGAATGACAGATGATATTAATTTCTGTAATTGTATAGTAATTTTAGTATCAGGCAGTGTGATTTCTTTCACTATGTATTTCCCATATTGTGATGCTTTAGCTATTCTGTTGGGGTCCTGTGTGCTTCCACAAACTTTAGAAGAGGCTTGTGCACATCTGCAAAAGACTAAGATCATTGTGAAAAGTATATTAAGCCCATAATCAGTTTGGAGATGATGGACATATTTGTCTTGCTGAGCTGCCTCGTCTCTGCACACAGTATGCCTCTCTGCTTAGGCACCCTTGGTTTGTTTCCCTACATTTTGTCATTTCTATCCAACTTTTCATGTCAAAATCATATTCTGTAATTTTCCTGAACAAAGAAAATATTTTGTTTTCTTTGGGGAAATTATAAATGACACTTTTTAATTTCAGTACCAGATGGGGGTGGAATAGAGAAATACATAGCAACTTACTCTGTAGCTTTGCTGACTCCACTAGAAAGCTCTGAGGGAATCTCTCTTGGCTGGGAGTTTTACTTTAGGGGCATTCTCTCTCTCAACTGTGACATCATGGCACCTAGGGGCAGTCTCTCTCTCAACTGTGACATCATGGCACCTAGGGGCAGTCTCTCTCTCAACTGTGACATCATGGCACCTAGGGGCAGTCTCTCTCTCAACTGTGACATCATGGCACCTAGGGGCAGTCTCTCTCTCAAATGTGACATCATGGCATCTTTATCAAGAACTTAGTATTATAGCCTCTGTGCCAACGAGGCAAAATATGAAAGGGACAATTTTCTTTTTTATAGAAGAAAACATACACTAAAAATGTATTTCTTCGTCTCAAATATGTATGTCTTTTGCTTTCCTTTCTCTTGGTGTTATGGCCAGACCCTTCATATGAATTGCCTCGATTTGTCCCATTGCTTTAAAAGAGGTTGTAAAGCACCTTAATGTACAAGTGTCATTCCGAGTTTAAATTTAAAGCTTCCAGTAAACATGATTCTCACAGTTTTGGTAGTTAAATGATAGCTATTAAACTGAAAACAATGTAATGAATAAATGTTTATAGTTGTTTAGATATTTACCTGTACATGTACAAGGTAGTTTGACAGTTTAACACTATACATATTTTTAATCGAAATTTTCATTGTCTTAATGTATTTCTTCTTTCAGTTTTGAAAGTATAAAAATAGTGTTTGAAACACTAGACTGCTATAGCAAGTTTTATAATATTTAAAGTATCTTCTGAACTCTAGAATTATAAATGTCTCTATTTATGGATGTGCTGCCCTCTTGCAGAATGCTGGCAATGAAAAGAATGCTTTCTATATTTCGTATTAGAAACTCTGTGTTGACACATCCAAATACTCACAGGAGATGAAGAGGAAGGAGACTCAGCGCACCTCAGTTCCTGTAAACATATCAAAATACACGAAAAGCAACACGTGCTCTCTGGGCTTTTCCTGAAGTTGCCCGCCTTTGACATGCACCAGTGCCCAGGTCTGTAATGGGAACTTGATGGAGACAAGCGAATGACGAATCAGGCAAACATACGCAATGCTAAAAGTGTAAGCTCCCCTTAATGGCTTTTAGCAAATGTAATTTTAGTGTGGCCAAAATATCCAGATGTGTGATTTTTTTTAATTACTTACATCAGAAATGAGAAAATCACACTCGCCTAGTTTCCCATTTGAATTAGGCAAATGTGAATTTGTAAGAAGCATTTCTCCTGAAAACGTGGTAACATTTTCTTAGTGAGAGAGTGTTCCTGTGCTCCAAGGCTGAGCTAATGCTTGAAAATCAACTACGAACTCAGAGCATCTAGAAAAGGGCGATGAGCTCTCCTGGAGGCTCTTACAAGCCGCTTAGTTTCAATTTTCATATAACAGGGTAAAAAGAGACTGCTACTGCCATCTGTTGGTCAAATGAAGCACCACCACCTCGGGCCATCAAATTGACTTGCCAACCACAACTAAGCCAGCCAACTCTGAATGCCTCTTGTTTGCTGTTAGAATGACAAACAAAGGGCTATTTTTTAATCGGGTATATCATACCTTTATACAGGTTTATGTTTTAGAAAACTGTGATGTTATATCCTGGTATGAACGGAGAGGGAGGGAGCAAAATAAACACGAGGCAGGAAGGAGCACCAGGAGAAATTCGGTTTTGTCTATCATTCTGATGAGAGGGTTCTTTTCAGAAAAGGACCATTAGCTGGGAGACAGGCCTTGGTGTGCCTCTTCACTCCACCGGGGGCCTCAGAACGGACCCACCGGCATCAGCTGCTTCTTCTTAGAGGTGTAGCGTTTCGGGGTCGCAGTGTAAGAGAAAAGGGAACTTTTCGGAAACATCGCCTACATTGTAAAAAGGCTCTCAGGCGACTCTTAATACACAGCCAAGTTCTTCCGTGGACTCCATTAATGCATTACAATAAATTGTTATGTTATGGCCGCATATGTTGACAATGGACATGTGTACTTTTCATGTAAAATTTGAGATTAAAATATGTACTATATCCTATTTTGTCGTGTGTAGCTCAAGATTGTATTTTTCATTATAATGATATAGACCGTAAAGATACATCATACAACTGGTGGAATCTTTGTTTTTATGATATGCAGTAAGCAATATTTGTTAAGTAGAAAAAAAATCTAGTATGATTTAAATCTAGTTTTAAAAAATAGAAATAATAAAAACACCCAGTGTTTCCTAAACTAGGTGAATGTGTCATCTTATTTAACTGAAAGAAATCTTTTTTTTATACAGATAATCATGTTAACATTTAGGCTGAGATTTCCTGATTCCAGATCAAGTTTTTAATCAAAAAACATTGTTTCTAATAATTCTTTTATTATCTTAGTGCAGAAGATATAGCAGAAAATACTTGAAGTGGGGAAGCGTGAAACCAAAGTTCCAGGGGACCAGGACAGTGACGCATACAGGGACACTCCTTAAGAGCAGGTGTTTCCCCAAGCTAGAGATAGAAGAGGGCTTGGTCCAAAGGGAAGGTGCAAGGCTGCCAGTCAGAAGCAATTTTGAAAACTCTGAATATGGGGAGCAAGAAGAAAAGGCAGATTGAAAAGTAAGTGTGATCTAGTCCCTGGGAAAGGAAACTGATGTGCTGGCATCTGCAATAAAGAACATAGCTTCAGTGTGCTAATCTTACCTTACCCCCTAAGGGTCCTGAACTTGGGCTTCCACAGTGAGGAAAAGTCTCATAGGAATTCTGTCACAGTCACACATGGGACAACATCTCTCAGGATCTAGCTTTGGTGGGGTTTGTACATTCCAGAGTATGGGCATGTGGGTTAGAAAAATTAAGTAGAAGGAAGAGAGACAAAAAAGAAATACAGAGACATAGGATAGAACCAGGAGGGCAATCCAGTGAATACTGAATATGTCCATGTTTATTTTCCATATGTTTATATACCCCAGTCCAAAAAGGGGGGAGGCAAAAGACTGTTTTATCATGACACAAAGGACAAACAGAACACCTACTTACTTCAGTACTTGAGGCATCAAGTCACTATTTTCTGAGTTAAGCATTCTGATATTTTAAACAGGACATGCAGTGACTTCACCTTAGACCAAGTATCCTATAGGCAGTCACTCCCTGTGTCAAACCTCCTGTCTTATCTTTGAAGGAGCAGGAATAGGCTTGAATTCTCTGACTTTTGGTCAAGCTGGAGAAGATACACCTCTACGGGCCGTCTTAATATCCAATATGCTAAGTAACCACACCCTAGGTGAAGATACATTGTTGGCACTCCTCTAGTCAGACTTCTTGTCAATAACTTGATGAGAAGCACAAGAGCAGGCTTAAGCTCTCTGACCTTCTGTCAAGGTGGAGCGGACACACGTCTGTGGGCCCCCCACAGAATTCTTCACTGTCTTGTGTGCGTCGGGAAGGGGCTCATATTTTCTTTACCTTTCTTAATTTATTACCCAAAGAAACAAATGTGCTCCTAGTAATACAAACAAGGTTTGGGCTTCTACCTTTCAGCCAGCTCTGTTGACTTCTATTGTTAAACTAAAATGCTCAGTGAGAGAGAGAGAGAGAGAGAGAGAGAGAGAGAGAGCACCAGTAACTGCAGATGTAGATACACAAGAGAACTGTGAAAATAACGACTGTCACTGATGGAGTTGTTACTATTTCTCAGACACTATGACGGGCCCTTTGTATGTGACAACAGCCAGACTGTTAGACCTACAGATGAGGGATGAAATGGACAGAGTGCACAGGATTTTTAACGTTGTCTAACTACTGAAGGCTGGAGGCAAAAGTCCACAGTTAGAATCCATGTGATCTGGTAAGAGGAAGAGTGTACCTCACAGGTGGGTGGGTAAACACAAAGGTGCTGGCATGAGACAGTCTGCTTTATGATTCTTTCAGAATAACTCCTGGAGCATCTCACAATCTTAAAAGTACCTTGACTTTGGATAACACAATGCAGGACGAGGTGTCCAATAAAGTACTGATTGATAATTTATCAGTACTTACTGAACTGGGACAATTCACAGATAGTGTGCTCTACTCAGCTTCCTTGGAGAGCCTCATTCCAACAACAAGCCACTGAACACTTAACTCAGAAACCTTAGTTGGGAAATATTTGCTTTAGTCGGCTTACAACATGTAAAAATAGGTTTGTAATAAATAATATTATCCTATAGCTACATCCTTAGGGTAGGGACTCTCTTTGTTCATACAATTTAGAAATAAGCACATATAGTATACTACATATATTATCCTGTGCATATATTATAATATATTACATATCATATATTATCTGAACCTTTTAGATATATGTGTGTATGTATGTATATAAAACCTATAACAATAATAATGATATCATGCCTAGAAGTTAGCACTCACTGTTACATAAGCCCCATCCTGCTAATAAATTGCCAAAGTGTTGAGGAGATGAGACAAATACTACAGGGCTCCAGCTGAGAAGAATTAAATAAATACAACTTCAAAAGAATTGTGGCAAAAGACAAATGTCTTATTGGAGCCAAATGTTTTAAAGGCTTTTATAAGATAATAAAAAATATACCGTAGAGATTTGTTGCTTCATAATGCATACTTTTCTTTTACAATTGGAAAATTTATTAAACTCATAGTCTCTTAATTGGTTTGAAAGCATGACTGAGTCCTGGGAGGAAAGAATTCCCTCAGGTGGACTTAGATGATGTATTCGATGTGAAAACGTGTTTCCATGCTGGGTAGGTAGAAAGATCACTTTGTTCCCAAGAACTTATCTTAGTATTCTAGGAATACTCCTGCATTTTTGTAGCACTCCTCTCTGTGCACACGAGTGTGTAGTGGGAGAACATGGCTCTTCAGTAACAGCTTGTGTGCACAGGAGTGGAACACCATTTTCAAAACACAGAGACAGAAAAGTGCCCCCAGGATCATTACTGAAAACACAGTGGGTAAAAAGGAATAACCACAAGACAGTTTTCTCCAACATCAAAGAAGAGTCTTCATTTCTAATACAGTGCTTTTCATACCCACATTCTGAAATTTTCAAATGTCTGTGGGACGTTGTGGCTTTAAGTTTATTTGGGGAAGTCACATTGTAAAACCTAATTTCAGTCAATATATAATAATTTAACATGCATCTTTCTTGTCAATTTGGTTTGATTGAACTTCTGTCCCACCAATACCTCAAGCTCTACTCCCTGTAAAGTTCCTTTGTTCTCTCTTGTTGTTTGATTGGTTTGTTTCAGGGCTTGAAATAGGGGCAAAGAATACCAGAAGATCAGAACCTCTAAGAAGTGAAAACGCAGGCACATAACGTTCCTGAAAGCTTGGATTTATAATACAAAATCTCAGCCACTTCATCTCTGACATGAATTCTGTCTCTAGACTCATCATTTGTTTGCGACTCTCTCTAGTGTAACCTTATCTTCCCTTTACAGTGATATGCGTCAATAGGACTATTTGCCGGGTTATTTGTGGATATTCTTGAACTGCTGCCATGAACTCTGTGTTTCAGTGTTTTGTGATTGTAAAGACTGATTGGGCCTGACGCTTCCTGTGGCTGCACAGTTAACTGCACCAGTGATTCTGGTCAGAAGTCCAGGTAGAAGCTACAGGCTTGACAGGCCTATCAAGTGCCAAGATGTCACAAATTTTCTCAATAAAGGGAGAAATTAGTATCCTTATACAAATGAAAATAGTAAGATTCAGACAAGTGAAATGATACATATGCTGACTGCCACTGGAAAGGGCTAATATTTGGACTTTTGTCTTTTTAATGCAAAGCTTGCATTTTTTCAGTAGGTTAATTATATGGTAATAAGCTAATTTAGTATGTGGAAATATTCATATTCACTTAGCGTTAATTAATTAATTAAGCCAGACCTAAGTGAGGACACAGTGTGTAAAAAAAAAAAGCACTGATGAACAAGTATTATTTCTTTAAGTTATAAATTATATAAACATGAAGACTAATGGGCATTTTACAGCTATGGAGGCATACATACTATGTGGCCCACTTATTTAAGAATTTTGTGGAAAATACAGTTTTTATTTAGGGAAACCACATGTATTATTGAAAATGTTTTCTATTGAGAATGAAGTTACTCCTTAGAGTAAAATTTCCTGATAAATACTGAATGATATGCTTACCTTTAGCCTGCTAGGGAACCACACTGAGTAAGTGCTTAAGACTTCTCTTTCTGTTCTAGTTTGTATTCTTCTTCTTTTCTTAGAAAAAAAATGTCTTGAAAAAAGAAAGAAAAAAAGTTTTGCAATAATGAATATTTGAATAGTATTTATATTTTAGTTCTTATTGTACCTTTATAATTCTAGTTTTAATTGACATATATACATATAGACAGCAAAAACTAATCTATCATGTTCATGGGGCAATAATCAAGTTAGGGGATAAATCATTCCATTTCCACAACTTAACTCAAAACTTAAATTTTTGGAATTTAAGTTCTCTATATAAGCATGTGTACTTTCACTTTTCCCTTCGCATTTGTATGCAACATATCAAATGCCGAGCTGGAGAGACGGCACAACAGTAAAGGGGGCTTTCTGCTTTTACAGAGGACCTGAGTTTGGTTTCCATCCTTTATATCAGGTGGCTCACAACCAGCAGCAGCTCCAGTTCCAGGGCACCCAGCATCCATACCCGTTTCTGTCTCTGTGGGCACATGGGCTCACCTGGGCATCCACACACGTACACACACGCATGTGCATGCTCTCACACACACACACACACACAAGCACGTGCTCACACACTTAAAAATAAATAGTTAAAAAAGAAGAAATTCTAACTACATGTAGATAGTATGAAATACAAGAGTTCAGGGTTTGGTATACAAAGCACCTCTTAGTATAGTTGTGTGGAAAAAGAGCTGCTTTCCTACAAAGAGTTAACTCAATTGACTTCTTTAATCAATTAAAAACTCCATGTATAATTACTCATCTTTCTTCTTTGCCCTTGAGCAAATGAGGGAAGGGAGAAGAAAGTTAATTTTCCTAGTAAATATTTGTGCTTTGCCTAATTTTGAATTGGGCAGGATTCAATAGTTTTAACACATGGTAGAAATCCTGTTTATTTTTGTCCCAAGACCCTGTGATAGTTTTCTAGCATATGGTGGACAGAGACCTTTGTTTATGCAGTTAGGTCATGTTTTTTATTTATGCATTAGTAATTTTAAAAATACCACGTCAAATTGTAAGCCAATCCATAATGCCTTTTTGCATAGCTGTTTGGGAGTCAAACCACAAATATTATCTATATTTACATTGGGCAAACCCACCCTTTGGCTGTCTCCAGAGCCCCCTTACAAGGGCGGACACTCCTGGGTAACAGTGGCGCCACATCCATTTGGCATAGCTGTCTACACGGGAATCTTTCCTTCTGTTGGCTTTCTTTGGCACAAGCTACCAAATGAATTCATGCAAAAATGTGCGTCTAGTCATTGGGATGCATGGAGCTTCTGTGATGAAGCCTTCAGATTTTACCGTGTGTTCCAAGATTTCTGAATGACCTGATCTCAGTACAAAAGTTTGGTTATCATAGTAAACATGTCCCAAGCTTCATATACTTAGGAGAAATATACACAAAAATAGAGTTCATGAAGTAGTATATTGTAGGGGAGAAAAGTCATCTCAGTCATCCGTCTAGCTGCAAATTATTGCTGAAAATTATATGCTCTTCAAACATCCCTTTAATTTGAATTTTGTACAATTTTAATTTCTTAGGGTGGTACTGGATACTCTATAATTGTGTGTGTATATATATATATATATATATATATATATATATATATATATATATATATATGTACATATATATATATATACTCTTATTTTGCAAATATCTGTATCAGTCTTGTATTACACCAAAGAACTACTTTGCTTACAGGCCTGAGAGGTGAAAAATGATCCAGCATGTATGCATCTACATACACAAACACACACACATACTACATGAATGTAATAAATTTAAAAGAAAAAAGATTCAGATATTTTAAGTAGTTAAAATTCAGCCATGAAGACAATAAAAGCATTACCTCTATTCTCAAAATTTGCAAAGAAAAGAGGAACCAAATTACATTTAATTGTGATATGAATAAAATAAAATTGCCTCAATGTATAAAATGAATTTTAGAAAGCCAAAAAGTTACTAAGGCTTCATAGTTTGGCAAGGTTTGGTACAGTGGCTTGATTTGACTGGTCATGGGAACCTGACCAGTCAATAATTATGCAGTGAAAAATTAAAAACTATTTAAAGAAAGTTCATATTAACAATATTTCATGGATATTGGTAGTGTGGATAGTAAAATGTAATTATTCAAAATGATGGAAAACAAAGTGATATGAAACAATCATTTTACTTAAAATCATACTATCTCATTAAAAGCACAAACAACTAGAAAAACAAATAGCAATTCATGTGAACCAATTATGATACTAAATAACTGGCTTTGACATTGCTATATTGTCTGAAAGCTGTAGTGACAGGTAACAAGAAATAAGTGTATTAATGAGGGAGAATGAAAAATGGACTTTGGTAGATTTTATTTATTATTTATTTATATATTTATTTGTTGAAAAAAATTTCTGCCTCCTCCCCTCCTCCCATTTCCCTCCCCCTCCTCCCCACTCCTCTCCCCTTCCCCCTACTCCTCTCCCCCACTCCCCACTCCTCTCCCTCTCCCCCTACTCCATTCCCCCTCCCTCTCGAGTCTGAAGAGCAGTCCAGATTCACTGCCCTGTGGGAAGTCCAAGGTCCTCCCCCCTCCATCCAGGTCCAGGAAGGTGAGCATCCAAACAGGCTAGGCTCTCACAAAGCCAGTTCATGCAGTAGGATCGAAACCTAGTGCCATTGTCCTTGGTTTCTCATCAGCCTTCATTGTCCACCACGTTAGGAGAGTCCGGTTTTATCCCATGCTTATTCATTCCCAGTCCACCTGGCCTTGGTGAGCTCCTAATAGATCAGCTCCCCCTGTCGCAGTGGGTGGGTACACCCCTCGCGGTCCTGAGTTCTTTGCTCATGTTCTCCCTCCTTTTGCTTCTCATTTGGACCTTGGGAGCTCAGTCTGGTGCTCCAATGTGGGTCTCTGTCTCTATCTCCATCCATCACCAGATGAAGGTTAAATAAGGTGATATGCAAGATATTCATCAGTATGGCTATAGGATAGGGTCATTTCAGGTTCCCTCTCCTCAGTTGCCCAAGGTACTAGCTGGGGACATCTCCCTGGACACCTGCGAGCCCCTCTAGAGTCAAGTTTGGTAGATTTTAAACACGTACAAAGCACATCTCAAATGTTATATGAGAATGCTGTAGATTAAGTGAGCACAAAGGCATTTGTGCTTTGACACACTGGAAATTCAATAAATGGTTGCCAATCATAAAGTTGTAAATTTGGGAGGAATTTAAATATTATTCAACTAAAATGTAACAATGTCTTTTCAAGCAATGAATTTTTACAAGACTGCTTCTCAGTGAGACACATTAGATAAATTTCATCTGAATTGTATAACGCAATGTCAAATTAAAAATCATTAAGAAGCAACCATCATAGAAAATATCTGACTGTGCAAAGTATGCACTAAAATACTTCAGAAATTAGTATGTTAAAACCACCAGTACATTAGTTATATGATTCCTCTAGACAATAATATTGCTCCTTGAAGCCATCTATTAGTGCTAATGCAGAGTTTGAAGGCAGAATAAACTGTAAGGGGTGGATATGAGAGGAGAATATATAAGATCAAAATAGACTGTATAAAAATTAAAATAAAGACTTAAGGAGATTGGAAAAATTGTCTTAATGTTGAATTGCTGTAAAGAGATGCTATGAGCAAGGCAACTCTTTATTTATCTATTTATTTATTTATTAAAGATTTTTGCCTCCTCCCCGCCACCGCCTCCCATTTCCCTCTCCCTCCCCCAATCAAGTCCCCCTCCCTCATCAGCCCAAAGAGCAGTCAGGGTTCCCTGCCCTGTGGTAAGTCCAAGGACCGCCCACCTCTATCC
This sequence comes from Microtus pennsylvanicus, assembly GCF_037038515.1. Classification (NCBI taxonomy): domain Eukaryota; kingdom Metazoa; phylum Chordata; class Mammalia; order Rodentia; family Cricetidae; genus Microtus; species Microtus pennsylvanicus. The sequence goes on along the minus strand of NC_134579.1, from coordinate 5,783,265 downwards.
AGGTCTAGTAATGTGAGCATCCAAACTGCCTAGGCTCCCACAAAGCCAGTACGTGCAGTAGGATCAAAACCCAGTGCCATTGTTCTTGACTTCTCAGTAGTCCTCATTGTCTGCTATGTTCAGCAGAGGGATGGCTAAGCCATTAAAGGCTAGGCTCACAACCAAAAATATAAGGCAACTCTTATAAAGTATTCAACTGGGTGCTTGCTTACAGCTTTAGAGGGTGAGTCCATGATTATTATGGTGAGAAGCTGACAGGGATGGAGTTGTAGCCCCAGCTGAGAGCTTTACATAAGGATCCACAGGCAGCAGGCAGAAAGTGAGATGGGATTTTGAAACCTCAGCACCCACTGCCAGTGACATACCTCCTCCAAAAAATCACATCTCCTAATCCTTCTCAAATAATTCTGCCAAGTGGGAACCAAATATTCAAATGTATGAGCCTATGGGACCATTCTTATTCAAGCCATCACAGTTTGCTTACTAGGAAACATGTTAACTGCACCTTTAAAAATTTTGATTTTGTGTTAACAGCATGGAGAAAGAGAAATTTAGCGTGAAGGTGGGTATATAGCACTGACAGCACATCTATGTGGGAGGCTAGAATTTTGCATTTTTTGGCGTATTATTACTGAGCAGGTTCATGAGCTGGGTCCTTTTTGTCCAGGATCATGATGAAAGCTCAGTCAGGTGATGTAAAAGGCAAGCCAGAATTATCCCAAAATAGAAAGAATCCCAGATCCTCTAATTTATGAAACTGGCCACTTGAGCTCTAAACCTATTATATTTATCGTCCCATTAATTAATCTTCAGATCCGATCTGGTACATTTGATTGACAAAAACGTAGGTGCAAGCTGGGACTATGTCCTTCTGATAGCACATTATTTGTTGTTGGGTCTCAAGACACAGAAGTGCTGTTTCTTTGCTAAGTGTAAGGCCATAGCAGAACCATTTATTACATGTATACTGTTCCTGGTTGAAAAAGTTAAGGTGGCTTTCAATTCTGTTTCTACCCACTCCCAACCATTGTCTCCCAAACACTAGGGGGAAAGGGGAAAATGACAAAGGTTCTTTAGACATCTGATATTCACATACAAATACATCCTGAGAAAAACTTGATGTAATAGTTGGCAAAAGATGAACATGAAGCTAATTGTTGAAGAGATCAATAAACAATATGGTTGCATCCACTCCACATAATACTTTCATTGTACCATATTGAATTAATAGGAATGGCTGTGGTACAAATGCAAAATTATTTATGAAACAATAGAAAATCTGCTTGTAAGTAGAAAAAAAGCATTGCACATGATTTCAGTGAAAAGAAGAACCAGATGTTAGGCATACTTAAAACACACACACATACAAAAGCCCATATGCAATTATCCATGAAATATTCAATACCCACAAAAGCTTAGAGCTTACTGGCCAAGGCTTTTTCTCCCTATCACCTTCATGCTAATCTTCCATATGTCAGTGTTTCTTTGGAATCAGTGTATTTTTCTTAAGTCAAATGCAGAGAGCCGACTGAGGATTGGCTCCAGTTGGAATTTGCACAGAGTACTCAGAAATACATTCAGACAGAAATGATAGTGAGCCTTCACTGCATATTAGAAATGCAGAGACAAAAGCGATCCCCTGCTTGCTGTCTGTTGAACCAGAAGCAGTCCGCCACTTCTAACAAAATTAGTAATTGAGCAGTGATTGAACAAGAAAGAGAAGTTAAACAGTCCAGATTTCAACACTGAAGATGAGAAAATGATAGACACACGATATTCCAATATAATAACTATTGCTAAAACGATGTACTTTAATCTTTGTTATGAACTTAAACTCCTTATTTTGATTGTGATATTCTATCCAGAATTATGTCTATATGTTAAGCTTCAAAGACAAGAACACTGACCAAAATCTAGGCAGCTCTGCCAACCATTTATTCACTTCCTTTTTATCTTTGCAATTGTCACAAGAGATTCCAGGTAGCAATCATACTTAATATTTATTAGCATTTTCCCCTAAACTTCTAACACTGATTCTCTTTTCAAATTATTATATCTGGACTATACTGAGTTCCACTAAGAAACACACAGACATTCTGTTACCCATTCAAAAGTACTAACCTTTTGTTTTTGTGTACTGGTTTATTTCTTTATAAATATTACATTCTCATGGGCACTGCCATGTGGTAGAGAAATTAATTGTTTTCACTTAAAATATAACAGAGAAAGTTTCTGTACTTAAACAGAAAGTTCAGTCTTGTGATTTCGGTCTCCCCTTACTTTCTATTAAATTTGATTTCAAGCATATCCATATCATTTGTAGTCTTCCTGGCAATAAAAGTCAATCCAGGTTCGCTTCATTTCTTAGGTCATTTAGAGTTTCAAAACACACTAGAGACTTGTAGCAGTGGCTTCTGCCTTGAGCCAGGGAGTAATAAATAGAAATACTAACACTGCTATTAATCAAAGACATGAATATATAGGTCACAATCTCCTTGTTCATATTAGAATATATTTTATAATAAGAATTTATATATAATATATATTAAATATATAATGTACTATAGACAAGCTTTTCAAAACATGTTATAATAAGTGACATCGTTTCATTATTGATGGCACATGTGTCAGCCATTTTGAATCTGTGATCCAATGATTAATAATCAAAGGACTCCTTGGCCTCCATAAAAGTTTTACATTAAAGATGAATTTGAAACAGAGTTGAATATGGATATACACACACGTACAAAAATAAACATTTACATAACTAGGCCTAACTGTAGAAATTATATGCACATAGGTATATTTGTAAATTTAACATATTAATTTACATATAGTTATAATAGTGGAGTTCATGCAGTTTATATATAGATGTTCATGTGAAAACGGCTTATAAAAATAGTAATTACTTGTTAGAGTCACAGCTTTCTCAGTTCACTTTTTCATAATAAGGAAAGTCCACATGTCCAAATACAAGAATCTCATGACATAGCTGTGGGTTATACCTAAAAGCTCCTTGTAGGTCTTATAATCCACACCACCTAAAAACTAATTTTAGATGGTCTGAAGAAACAGGTTCCTAAGATGACCCAAAAATCCAGTGGAAGAAGTGTTTGGAGAACATAAACCAATGCAGCAGATGCCATGACTGGTGGTGACAGAGAGTACTCCATAATCAGGACTGAGCAACCATGCTCCTATAGACAGCATTATAGCAGGGCATGTGCCAAGTCATCAAAGATTCACCACTGGCCATGTCTCGAAGGTGCTTTCTCTAATCAATTTAAAACTCTAACACAGAAATTTTTTCTTTCAGAAATTATTCTCCCTTCAAAACTCTATAAAGAATATTTTTTTTAATTTTTTTATTGATAAAAGGAGGATAAAGAAAAGAAAAAAAAACAAATTTCCACCTCCTCCCACCAGCCTCCCATTTCCCTCCCCCTCCTCCCACTCTTCTCCCCCTCCTCCCACTCTTCTCCCCCTCTTCCCACCCCTCTCCCCTTCCCCCCACTCCTCTCCCCCTCCCTTTCCAGTCCAAAGAGCTGTCAGGGTTCCCTGCCCTGTGGCACGTCCTAGGTCCTCCCCCCTCCATCCATATCTAGGAAGGTGAACATCCAGACTGGCTAGACTCCCACCAAGCCAGCACATTGCATAGGATCAAAACCGCGTGCCATTGTCCTTGGCGTCTCATCAGCCCTCATTGTTCGCCATGTTCCGAGAGTCCAGTTTTATCCCATGCTTTTTCTGGTAACAGTCCAGCTGGCCTTGGTGAGCTCCCAGTAGATCATCTCCACTGTCTCAGTGGGTGGGTGCACTCCTCGTGGTCCCGACATCTTTGCTCATGTTCTCACTCCTTCTGCTCCTCATTGGGACCTTGGGAGCTCAGTCCAGTGCTCCAGTGTGGGTCTCTGTCTCTATCTCCATCCATCGCCAGATGCAAGTTCTAGGATGATATGCAATATATTCGTCAGTATTGCTCTAGGGTAGGGTCATTTCAGGTTCCCTATCCTCAGCTGCCCAGGGAACTAACTGGGGACCTCAGCTTGGGCACCTGGGAGCCCCTCTAGGGTCAAGTCTCCTGCCCACCCTAAAGTGGGTCCCTTAACTAAGAATTGTGGTTCCGTGCTCCCCTATCCAACCTTCCTTTGTCCCGATCCTCCTGTTTCCCCAAGTCCACCCTCCTTCCCTTCTCCCTTTTCTCTCCCCATCTCCCCTAACCCCCATTCCACCCCACCCCCAAGATCCCACTTTTCCCCCCGGCAATTTTGTCTACTTCCCTTATCCAAGAGGATAACTATATGTTTTTCCTTGGGTTCACCTTCTTACTTAGCTTCTTTAGATTCGCCTATTGTAGACTCCGTGAACCCTATTTATGGCTAGAAACCAATTATGAGTGAGTACATCCCATGTTCGTCTTTTTGGGCCTGGGATACCTCACTCAGGATAGTGTTTTCTATTTCCATCCATTTGCATGCAAAATTCGAGAAGTCATTGTTTTTTACCGCAGCGTAGTACTCTAGTGTGTATATATTCCATACTTTCTTCATCCATTCTTCCATTGAAGGGCATCTAGGTTGTTTCCAGGTTCTGGCTATTACAAATAATACTGCTATGAACATAGTTGAACAAATGCTTTTGACATGTGATAGAGCATCTCTTGGGTAAATTCCCAAGAGTGGTATTGCTGGGTCCAGGGGTAGGTTGATCCCGAATTTCCGGAGAAACCGAAACACTGACTTCCACAGTGGTTGCACAAGATTGCATTCCCACCAGCAATGGATGAGGGTACCTCTTCCTCCACAGCCTCTCCAGCAAAGGCTATCCTTGGTGTTTTTGACTTTAGCCAATCTTACAGGTGTAAGATGATATCTCAAAGTTGTTTTGATTTGCAGACCCATATCTATCACCGTGCACAAAACTCAAGTCCAAATGGATTAAAGACCTCAATATCAGCCCGAAAACACTGAATCTGATAGAAGAGAAAGTGGGCAATACCCTACAACAGATGGGCACAGGCGATCGCTTCTTAGGTATAACCCCAGAAGCACAGACATTAAGGGCAACATTGAATAAATGGGACCTACTAAAACTGAGAAGCTTCTGTAAAGCAAAGGACACTGTCACTAAGACACAAAGGCAACCTACTGACTGGGAGAAGATCTTCACCAACCCCGCAACAGACGAAGGTCTGATCTCCAAAATATATAGAGAACTCAAGAAACTAGACTTTAAAATGCTAATTAACCCAATTAAAAAATGGGGCGCTGAACTGAACAGAGAATTCTCAACAGAAGAAGTTCAAATGACCAAAAGACACTTAAGGTTATAAAGAATATTTTTGTTTGTTTACTTTGTTTCTGTTTGCAGGGTTTGAGACAGGATTTCTCTATGTAGCCCTTGCTGTCCTGAAACTCACTCTGTAGACCAGGCTAGCCTGAAACTCACAGAGACCCACCTGCCTCTACCTCTGAAATGCTGGTAAAGGCATATGCCACCACCACCATGCAAGACTGTTTTAATTAAATAAAAATTGTCTAGAGATGGAATATGTATTATATATATAATTGGTATATATTATATGTAATTTCAAACATTAAAACTAAAAGTTTTTAATGAGCACTTCTCCCTTTTTTTCTTTCTGTCTTCTATATCTCTTTCAATAAGTTTTACTTCCTTACTTAGTCACATATTTCCTCTCAAAAATAATGCACAAGAAGGAATTTCTGTAGTTCTGTAAATCTGTGCACATTTGAAAGGACACTGGTGAGTTCTAAGCATGCACTGTCAGGGACAAAACATGAGACTCTCTGTGAAACAGAGACAGGGGCTGAGATTGGCATCTGAGGTAACACAGAGAGAAGACTATATGCTATGCGTGACTTTGACTGGCGGCAATAATTGTATGAGTGCAATGAAGTTTGGAAATTTTTAGTCAGTAATTGAATTGGAGGGCTAAAGTTTTAAAAATGAGACACCAGCAAGGGTGTCTCACCATATGAAAGGGTGGGGAATCAAGGTACATACAACTTACATGTCTATTAGGCATGAAGACATACTGGCTTTCATGAAAGTGCCTGCTAGATACAGGAGCCTAATTGACCAACTTCATTTTGAGAGAGACTAGAAATCCTCCTAAGAGAGAAGATGACAGCAGAACAAGCTTGTCACTCCGGGGAAAGCGGGGAAGTTACTGGCAATGAGAGCATGAATGAAAATGCAGACGGAATCTGAAACAAGAGCCCATCGCATATCCATCTACAAGCTTGGCTATCAACATTTGAGTAGTAGAAACTATTCTCCAGTCTAAGGATACTTCAGAATGCAAAGTCTCATATTTTCCGTGAGTGTGACTAGTGGTCCAGGTTAGAATCTGAGAAGATACTATTATCCTGATTAATTCAGTACAGAAAGGGCCATTACCACTTAATGGGATCTTTCTAGATTCCTGCATGGTGCAAGTATTTTTTGTTTTTGTCTTTTGAAACAGGGTTTCTCTGTAGCTTCGGAGCTTGTCCTGGAACTCACTCTGTAGCCCAGACTGACCTAGAACTCACAGCGATCCACTGCTCGAGTGCTGGGATTAAAGGCACATGCCACCAATGGCCAGCATTAAGTGTTTTATTTATACTTTTTCTAAAGCTCCAATACTCTCCTTGGATAAGCATTATTAAATGTGTTGCGCTGGTGAAGGAAGTAAATTTCAAATAAAAGTCAGCTTAACTCCTTACATCCTGATTGGTCTAAGAATCGAGGTAGCACTGAATACATCCATGCAGTCCTGATAGAACTCAGAGTTTCTCACAGGAAATAGTGGACAGTCTTGTAGATGAACTCCTGAAAATGACATCACTTTTAAGTCTTATAAATATCTACCACAATCATGAAGATAGAAGAACTCTTTAAGCATTCAGTTACTGAAAAAGCATTACAATCCAGGAAACATCTAAACATCTAGGCATTTGAAATAGTATCATAAACTAGATAGGTAAGGTCTACTCTAACTATCCCATATGCTAATATTACATAGAAGTCTGTGTGATTTGAATGAGAATAGCCTCCTCCATAGACTAATATATTTGACTGTCTTGTCCCCTGTTGGTGGAACTGCCTTAGGAGGAACTAGAAGATGTGGTCTTGTTGGGGTAAAAATGGCCATTTTGGAGGAAGTGTGTCACGTGGGCATGGCCTTTGATGTTTCAAAAGCCCACACAGGCCCAGCTTTGTTCTCCATCTGCCTTCAACTTGTGGGTCAGGATTTAAGCTCTCAGCTGCTGCTTAAGCACCATGCTGGCCTGCCTACTTCCATGATCCCTGCCATAATGGTCACGTACTCACCTTCTGAACTGTAGCAAGCCCCCAAACCAAATGCTGTCTTATATGAGTTGCTTGGTCATGTTGTCTCTTCATAGCAATAGAACTGTAACTAAAACAGAGTCCATGTACCCACATGGATTTACCAGTCATAAATTGTCCATGGGTCGAACTCCTCCCCTGCATGGGTTATGAGTTTCGGCCCCAGTGCACTGGGAGAAGGGGTTTTTAAGGGAAGAAACCACAGACCAGTAATCTGAAGGGGGTAGAAAGGGGATCATAGAAAATTCTGAAAATACCAGGATGATCACAAGGGGCAACACCCTGTTTCTCAGTATTATTCTTAAGATTATAATCAGCTAGTTCCTGAAACAGACTATTCCAAAAATACCAATGACAATCACAAGGGGGCAACTCCCTGTTTCTCAAGATTGCAATCTAAATTTTCTTCAGCTAGTTCCTGAAACAGAGTCACTGAACCAGCTAATCTTAGAATTCTGATTCTTCCCTCCCTGCTTAGACTTTTGGCCCTATTTTTTCCTGATAGGGATGGGGGGTCTGGATTTATCCAGGTCTTTCACTCCCCCAAAGTCACAAGAACCAGTCCTTATGACTTCACTCTAATGATCTCAGGCACTTCAGAAAGGTCCATTTCTAGACACCACAGTCGGCTAAGTTTCTTCCCTCTTCTGACAGTTAGTGCAGGATTTAAAGAAAGCAGGGCCTGCATGAGTTCAAGGAACAAACAAACTGCAGCTCTCAACTCCTGGCTCTCGCCCTTCTCACACATAAAATTCCATTCAGCCTCTTGTAGCCAAGAGCCTGCAGCATCAAATCCAGTTACTTTCTTCTAAATGGGGCATGGGGGGAGAGGGGGATGGAACTAACACAGCATAAACAAACCTTCCTGTCCCTAAAGGAAGGAAGGATCTAGTGATGGATAATGAGCTCAAGACAGAAGCAAAGCCAATGGGGCAAACATCTAATCCCAATTCTCCAAGTCACCTTCTCTGTAGTCCTGGTGTCTCTGTGGCCATCCCGTCCCCGTCATTCGCAGTATGTAGTGCGGTGGATGAGGCACTGAGAGTCGCTCTGTCTGGACGTTTTGGCTCAGCCTTGCCTCTGTGTGGACGACTCTCTGTGGTGTCTCCATCTCTGGGATAGATCCAGATGTTACCTGAAGTCTAGAAGGGCTTCTCCATGCTCCAGTTTGTTCGACCCTCGTGGCTGCTAGACGAGGTGGCGAGCTGATTGTCGCGACTTGCAGAGGCTTGCGCGTCATGCTGCTTGCGGCTTTCTGAGGCTGGTGTTGGAAGACACTGGGATCACTGCTCTTTTTCTGTGGTCTCCAATGTGGCTTCACTCCCACAGCTCCATGAGACATCACCCCATCAGACGAATTCCACAGGGACCCCCACTTGAAGGCAGCCTTCCTGGCCTCCCAGGGTTTCCTTTTTAAAAGCTGTGCTGAGAACCTCTGGAACTTCAAGTCTTTATTCTTTCTGCCTGCAACATTCAAGGGCCAACCTAAACTATGGGTAATGAGAATTTGGCTGAGAATATTTGAGAAATTTCTTTACTCAAGGGTTAAAATAACTCTTTTTGCTATGTGAACACAAAAGAAATTCATTTCGGTGTGACATGGACACTGGGAATGACAAAATGAGAGATTTGATGATGAGGTTGAGCACCTGATACTACTGTGCTAATGCCCCACTCTGAATGTGTATATGTACACACACACACACACACACATACACACACACAAACTTAGACCATGTGGAATAATTACATGTTTCCCTAAAGAATAAATGGTGTAATTGGTGTATTCTGCAAACTATGGTTGAAAATTTCCAACCTGGTGTGTGGTCCAAGAATTGGACTAAAACATCTGTCTATAGGAAAACTTTGGAAAATAAGATCTTTGATGAGACAGTGCTAAAAACCATTATATAGGTGGAAATGGGCAAGGAAAATGGGAGAATGAGTCCTTTTGCAACAAGAAAAGATGTGAAGATGGAAAGATAAGGATAAATAGGAAAATAGAGCAGGGCATGGAGGCAATCTTCTCAAAGCCAATACCAGCAGTCTTCATACTAGGGATGTGGAGCAGGAAGATCATGACCTGAACTACAGAGCAATCCTTTCACAGAAACACTAAATAAATAGATAAGTGTACAACAAAACACAAATGGAAAGGAGGAAAATTTGCAAGAGGGAGTCAAGGTGAAAAGATGGGTCATATTTTCATTTTCCAAGTGGTTTCTCAGGATTGAAATATGCTCTTTCTAGAACATGTCACCATTAAAGATGAGGCTTTTGAGCATCCTACCAGTTAAGTTACTGGCTTCGGCAGTTTCAATACAATGAGTTCACCTTTCAGTTGTTATGGTGTTGTTATCTTCTGATACAGACTTAGACTCCAGAGAAATAAAACTAAGGAACGCTATAATGATGGGAGAAAATTGATCTGGTATGGGATAGTGAAGTTTAAAGTTCAATTGGAAAATTAGGCCACTGTCTATTATTATTAACTATTAATCACAGAAGTATTAACTTTCTTCTTATTGTTAATTTTCAAAAACATTAAGTTGAATCTCTGAATAGGAAAGAAAATGTCTTTCTTTAAATATTATAAGAAAACCAGGCAATGGTGGCACACTCTGTTAATCTCAGTGTTTGGGAGGCAAAGGCAGGTGAGTTTCTGTGAGTTTAAGATCAGCCTGGTGTAAAGAGCTAATTCCAAGAAAAGTAAGGCCTACACAGAGAATACCTGTCTTGAAAATCACCCCCCAAAAAAGAAAAAGAAAATACTAGTACTATAATTAGTTAGCACATTTAAAAATTAAAATATATTTTAAATGAGTAAGCTTAAAAACAAAGACCATGAGAATGATGGTAAATGTCAGTTGTCATCACAATTAAACATATTTTATATTTTTAAAACATTAAATACTTCTACTTAACAAGCACACAGTTTTATGCAGAAATAATATAAAATTAAAACAATAGCTCATTGTTAAGTTTCCAGTGTAAGGATGCCAGGCGTAATTGAGTAGCATTAACTCACACGAAATAGGACCCAGTGGTGACATCCTGATTACCATTCTCAATTAACACAGCTACATTTTTTAATGTCTATGTTTAATGTCAAAGCATTATGAGGCTTCCAAGATAAGAAATCTATTAGTGCTTCAAAAAAAAAATATATATGTCCCAAACCAGAGAGACTAGAAGCAGAATGAAACCATATGTCATTTTGCACTCAGGTGATAATTCCAACAGTATGAATTAATCAGGTTTCTCAAGGGAGGGCTATAATTTTAAAACTAGTGTAGGAACTCGGGACTGAGCAGGAGGTTGAATGAGCTTAAGACAAAACAACAAATCTGAAAGGAGTTGAAAAGAATGACGCACCAGGGAAAGAACATTCCCCTAGTGCTCACTGCCACGGGCTGCATGCAAATCAGAGGTTGACCTGTGTGCATTTATTGCCTAACACTGGTGACCTTCGCAAGGCCTGGAAGAAACATAGTCTTAACATGCCATTCATGAGCAAACAAGCAAGAATGTTTAGTGTGAGACACAACTCAAAATTCAACATGACAGTGGGAAAAAGGCTCAAGCAACACAGTTTGAATCTGGTATCTAGGACTGTTTTTGCTGCAAGCCCTTTGTGCAATGGTGAGCAAATTAGTTGAAATTCAGTTATTACTTCTATAACTCTTTTTTGTTGAATTTACAAATCCGTCACAAAACTGCCTTCTGTCACTAAAGCTCTGGCTTAGTTTAAAGATAAAAACGAGTGCATAAAATATCCCACAAGTTAAGACAAAGAAAAAGAAATATGGAAAATGGCCAAAAATTAGTAATGGTAGATGACTTGAAAGATTGTGTTTGTTTTTAAGATTGGAACCGTCTGAATAAAATTAGATGGAAATAATCCCTCGGGGCCTGGGTGTATTTAAATACAAACAACCCATCTAAAATACAAAGAAGACATCCTTGAAGAAAATAAAAACAAAACGTTCAAATGGAAGAGATTATTATTTAGAAATAGTTCCTTCCTGCACAAGTCAAGGAGCACATACTGCACATTTTCCCTAGGCCAGGCACCTGGCTAAGTAGGTTTAACAGTAAATAAAGGGAACTCTTCCTTGGGATAGGGAAGCAGGCTCATAATTTGGTCTAGAAATGTGATTCTGAATATTTAATAAAAGTGCAAAAAAGATATTCAATTCAAAAGCAAATAATAGGTTGATTTTTTGCATAAATTTTAAGCCCTATGAATTAAAAATATAATTCCATTTTTATGCCAGTTTATTAGGAAAATTAACTAACGCAGTTGAATATTAATTTGAAATGATGATAAATTAAAGCCATAAAATAAGAATAGCAGACTTCTTTGTGTCATTTGACAAATGTAAAATTTGCACACTGTCTAAAATAAACACCCAGGATCCTTTGGTTCAGATGTTCAATAAATATCTAAAGACACCCTTTTCAAGCAGGCTATTTGTGAAAGCAGAATACTGGCTGAAATGATTAACTGTTACTTTTGTACTAATTTTAAGCACAAAATTCAGTTACTTTTCCAAAGAAATCTAAAAATGTAAAAAATTATTAGTTAAAATTACTATATATTCTTAACAGCATTAGCATTTTGATGACTGTAGGCTTTGTCACCTTAGTAAGTGGACACCTTAAAATGTGGCTTACTTATCACCAGCGAGAGTCAAATTATTTCCATATGTTTACTAATTCATCTTTTTTATGTGAAACCTTTATGGATAGCGTTTTATCACATTTTATGAGATTATTGGCTTGTATTTTTCAAATAATAGAATTTTATAGACTTGCCTCTGAGTTGACTTTTTATAGTTAAATTTTAATATATGAATAATAGTTATAAAATAGTGTATGTTTTTACTTCAGGTAAGATATAAGATACAATAATTATAAAGTGCATTTTGCTATTCATTTTACTTATACTAGTCTGAGGGGTCCATGATGATATGCCAGTACAAGTGGATGTCCTGATCAAGTTGGGGTATTTAGCATTTTTTTATCTCCAACATTTTATAATGTTTATAATATCATTAATATGTAATAATTTGTATGTTTATGGAGTATAGTATAATATTTCAATATGTGTGTGCATTATATACTGATCAATCAAGTCAGCAGTTTGATCTTCTTATTTTTATTTTGGGAGTTTTTAGCTATTTCCTATTCATGAATATATAATAGATGGTTGTAAACTGTGGAATATTAGACTTGTGTTGTATTATTCTAGACTTCTCTAAATGATCTCTTTCATGCATTCTAATTCATATTTTAATATATTTGCTTATGGGAGCTAACATAATATTTATCTTTGTGTATCCCACTTACTTCACATTCAATAGTGTCCTCCAATTCCATTCATTTTATTGCAAGTGACAGAATATCATTCCTGAATAATGTGACTGAATTTTCATTCTTTGATGGACATTTATTCTGATTCTGTATTTTAAGTGCTCTGAATTGTACTGCAATAAATAGGGGCACGCAGATACTCCTTTAATATGCTTTTATCATATCATATGCTTTGGACATAGACCCAGAGAATGATAACTGGACAATTTAGCACAGCTTTGAGGAGAACCTATACAGTTCTCCATATTTTCTGGACTAATTTACATCCCCATGTACGATGTTTAATAGTTCCATTTTCTCTTAAAAAGGGGATCATAACAGTGGGATAAGATATAGTGAAGACGTGACAAATAGAGACAGTGAGGAAATAAAAGATTTTTTTTTTTAAAGTCAGAGGGGACCATCTGGAGGAATAAGGGAGACCAGATTGGGGCTGAGGGCAGGAGGCATGGGAGAAGTCAGTGGGGGTTGGAATCAGAATAGAGCTATTAATACATGTTTATGAAAATACAGTCATGAAACTTTCTATTTTGTACACTAACCCAAAAATTTTAATAAAACTAAACAATTTTTTTCTGAATACGTATTAACAGTGTTTGCGTCTTTCTGTTCTTTTGCCAGTATCCGTTCTAACAAACAGGATGGTATTTTCTAAAGATTTTAATTAGCATATGTAAGGGCTTATCGACTTAAGCATTACTTCATAAATGACTTGCTTGGCCATCTAAAATTCTTCAGAGGTCTATCTGAATGCTCTGCTTTCGTTTACATGGAAGAAATAAGTCCCTTTGTGATGTGGGAGTGTCATATATCAATCTGTTGATTTCATTGGCTAAGCAATAAAGAAACTGCTAGGCCCATTGGATAGGCCCACCCTTAGGTGGGTGGAGTAAACAGAACAGAATGCCGGGAGGAAGAGGAAGTGAGGTCAGACTCCACAGCTCTCCTCGCCGGAGCAGATGTAGGAGAGACGCCATGCTACCTGCTCCAGGGAAGACGCACGTGATGAAGCTCTGACCCAGGATGGACTTAGGCTAGAATCTTCCCGGTAAGACCGGCGCTATACAGATGATAAGAAATGGGCTAGTCCAGGTGCGAGAGTTAGCCTAGAAGAGGCTAGGTAGAAATGGGCCAGAGCAGTGTTTAAATGAATACAGTGTCCGTGTAATTATTTCGGGGCATAAGCTAGCCAGGCAGGCGGCTGGGGATTGGGGACGCAGCCCCGCCGCCCCTTATTACTACACCTTTGAAGATGTGTGTTTATAACTTGTTCTCTCTTTGGTGGTTATTTGATGTGGGAGTGTCATATATCAATCTGTTGATTTCATTGGTTAAGCAATAAAGAAACTGCTAGGCCCATTTGATAGTCCCACCCTTAGGTGGGTGGAGTAAACAGAATGGAAGGCTGGGAGAAAGAAGCTGAGTCAGAGAGTCGCTGGTAAGCCAGCTGGTGGGCTACAGCAGATTATTAGAAATGGGCTAGTCCAGGTGCGAGAGCTAGCCTAGAAGAGGCTAGATAGAAATAGGCCAAGAGGTGTTTAAAAGAATACACTTTCCGTGTAATTATTTCGAGTAAAGCTAGCCATGCAGGCGGCCGGGTGCCGGGGACGCAGCCCGCTGCCATTATTTCAACAGTTATTGGTGGTGAGGCTCTCTGGAGAGAAGCTGCTCAGTTTGATGGACTCACATTTGACTGTTTCCTTTTGTTTCTTGTGCTTAGAGGGACTTGCCTACTATGCTTTGAAATATTTGCTCTACTAGTTTCACAGTTTTAACTCTACAGCCCATTTTGAGATTATTTTTATAGCCAAAAATAAAGAAATGCAATTTCCATCTTCTATATGTGAATATCCAATTTTCCAGAACCATTTGTCTGGAGAGCCAACCCTTCTGCCTGTTTATGTGTTGGATGCCTTTCTCAGGGGTCATTTGGCTTGTAAGGACATAGGTAGCATGTCGCTTCTGCCTCATGGTTCTCTGAATTGTTTTTTTACGTGTGTGCCAGGACATTTAGATTATTATAGCTGTGTGGTATATCTTGCATCACTTCCCATCCTCTTCCTTTTGCCTAAGATTTAGGTGTCGCTTTGCTTTCATGTGAACACTGAGATTTTTCCTAGTTCTATGAATAGCAACACCATTGACAGTTTGGAGAGAACTTAACTGAATCTTTAAATCACTTGGGTCATAAAGACATTTTAAGAATACTAGCTTTTCCAACCTATGACTGTGACAGATATTTCCAATTTTGTCTATTTTAAGCTTTTTACACAAGTTCATAATTTTTATCATAGAGATCTTTTACTTCCATATATATGTTCATAAACACACACATATATATGTAAATGTGCATACATGTATTTTTTAAGTTAGTTACAGAGTGAGATTGCTTTCAAAGTTTCTTATTTGGTGATCTTATTTATATAAAAATATCACTATCTTTTTGTTTATTTTCCACCGTAAGCACATGGTGTTCACTCTCAGTTACAACCATCCTTTAAGAGAATAACTACATTTTTCTCATAGTGATATTTTTTCTTCCTCCCTTGCTGCTTGTGCATCCTTCATTTCTTTTTTAGCCTAATTTTGCTTGCTAACGCATTCAGTGCTGTTTTGAGAGGGCTGAGGGCACACCCTTCTCAGGTTTCAGATCCTACAAGAAAACATTTCAAAAGCTCACTGTTTAATAGATAATGTAATTGAATAGTCAATTTTGTCACATTCTGGTATTGCAAGATAAACACTATGAATTTATAACATGTAGAATGTGCTATTTAAATATTATAACCAAAAAACTTTTGATGATAGTCATATTTAAAACATTATAAAAATGACACTGATGGTACTATTCAGATTTTTCACTTTAAGAGGTAGTGATAGCACACATGGCAATAACAGATAAGGTCTTCAAGTACTTCCTTACAGTGATAAGCATTTTACAACAACCAAACAGAAACCCCAAGTCTTCACTGTCAAGAATAATTTGACAGGAAAGTTAAACCTCTGCCAGCCTGAAGCCAGGGCATTTGGTAATGAGTTTCCCCATGGGTATTTTAGAAATGTGTAAAGCATGATTATGTTTGTGGTATAAGGTAACTTCTGTTACACTTTAGAACACTAGCTCCTTAAATATTCCTACATAATATGCTTGCATTATTTTTATTTTTGAAGGAAAATTGATGAAAATTATTTTTATTTCTGAGTTAACTCTAATATTTTCTGAAGGACTTCTCAACACATTTTACAAACATGTATCATTATTCTCCAGTAAGACAATATATGATTACCATTTAGTGTTTCCACTGCATGTTTGTGTACACATATTTATTTTATGTGAGACCAAAGATTTCTGGAGTTATATAAGGGCCCTGTATGGCAATCAGATTTCTAAAGCAAGCTAGAGAAACCAAACTCTCCTTGATACTTTTTACTATGGCATTCACCATAGAGAATGTCACTACCTCCTCTCCCCAAAGGACTGGTTATTTTAATGGAACTTCTTTATATCAGTCATATTCTAAAGCCTGGTAATATATCCTGTTGAAGACACCTTCTCCTGAATCTCAAATGGCCGAGAAATCCTTAAAGAAATGTTCAACATAGAAACCAGGGAAATGCAAATCAAAACGACTCTGAGATTCTAACTTACACCTGTCTGAATGGCTAAGACCAAAAACACAAGGGACAGCTCATGCTGGAGAGAATGTGGAGCAAGGGGAAGGTGATGGGAGTGCAAATTTGTAGAGACACTTTGGAAATCAATATGACAGTCTCTCAGAAAATTGGGAATAGATCTCCCTCAAGACCCAGCTATAACATTTTGGGCATTAACCCAAAAGATGCTCAATTATACTATGAGGACACTTGCTCAACTATGCTCAGAGCAGCTTTATTTATAATATGCAGAGCTTGGAAACAACCAAGATGCCCCTCAACTCAAAAATGGGTTAAAAAAAAAAAAACAGTGTTCCTGGTCAAAAGATAATTACAGATACACAATAAAGACAGATTCAGATTTTAAAAATCTCTAAATGGGCTACAATGTTGGATAAATGTACATAGACTAGGGAGAGAGAAGAGAAAGAGTATAGAGAGTTATAAAAAGAAGTAAATGGTTTCAAAAAATAAAACAAACTTTAAAGAGACAGACTAAGACAGTCATGGATTAAAAGAGTAAAGATATAAAAATAAATATTAAAATGTAACAGAGTGAAAACAAATAAGCCATGTAAAGCTGGAATATACACACAAAGTCTGGATTGTATATATTATTGTGTTTTCTTTGAATTTTTTGACTGCAGAGAGACATTTGATTCTGGGGACTGGTAACTAAACCAACATATATGTTTTAAAAGTTTTTGACTTCAAAATTTGAATACAATGATTTTTTTTGGAAAATAAGTTCTTCTTCTGTTTTCACAGAGGATGAGAATCTATGGATTTTTCCCAGACTAATGTGGTTTAATGGACCATAATCATCTGAAGTTTGCCATAAATACCCCTAAAAATTACTTTGCCCAATAAAAAGCAGGAGCAGTTTGTAGAGAACTACGCCCATATTCCCTAAATGATTGTTTATAAATGTTTGTTTACATTTAATAAGGGATATGCTATAGAGATTTGCATTGGTATGGATCTTGGTTTATTAATACAAATTTATATATTGTTTTATATATATGATTGTTATATGTGTATTTCTGCTCTTGTTTAAGATATTGTGCTTATGCAGCTCATTTAGAAATGTAATGTATAATTAAGAATAAATGTTAATAAAGAATCATCTGTAATAGTCAAGCTTCTAGTTATGTTAGTTAGGTTTTCTAGATGTATAAAGATATTTTTCAGTTAGGTATTCTTCAAATCTTTCAGAGACCTTCAGAATGTGGCACCTAAAATGTTTAAATAACTTAGGACTTTTCATGACAATGAGACACTTCTACTCCTGGCAGCACCAATTACATTGAAAGGGATATGGGCATTGAAGAGGCTTCTTAGCCATTTGGACAAGAAACTGTTCTTGCCTGGTATGTTAACTGGACATGCAGGATCCACAGAGAAATGACTGCTGAACTTGCCTAAAGGTGAGATGATCCTTTCTTTTGGGGTTCCTGCTTCATGAAAGAGTCTGTGAGACATTCTGTAGGATACAGAAGAAAGTGACTGAAATATCTTTAAATTTTCCTGCTTCATGGAAAAGTCTCTATTGGACTGTAGGCTGAAGATGGATGCCCCAATGATACAAAAGAACTTTGAGTAACTGTCCAGTGAAATGTCTCTGTCAATTGTAGAGCTTTGGAAGTTGCTTACAATGTACTTCCTTAGTATTTACTTAGGTATCTTTCTGGAGTCTTTGATGGAGTTGAAGAATTTATAGTTACAGTTTTCCTATGTTATGATAAAAGATAAAGTAGATATAAATATTGTAACTGCAATTCTTGCTAGATACCTGTTTTCTTATATGTAATTTTACTATGTTAAAGATAAAGCCTTCCTTTTTATTTAAACAAAAGAGGGGAGGTGATTTGGGAGTCCCTGCTTTGTGCTGTGATTACAATTAATGAATAAAGAAACTTCCTTGGTTTGTTAATAGGGCAGAACATAGGTAGGCAGGGAAAATGGAACTGAATGCTGGGAGTAAGATAGCAGAGTCAGAGAGATACCATGGAGCCACCACCAGAGACAGACTGCTGAAACTTTGCTGGTAGGCCACAACCTCATGGTGATGCTCAGATTAATGGAGATGGGTTAAATTAAGATGTAAGAGTTAGCCAATAAGAAGTTAGAGCTAATGGGCCAGGCAGTATTTTAATTAGCACAGTTTCTGTGTGATTATTTCTGGCCTAAGCTAGCTGAGTGGCTGGGAACCAAACAAGCAGGTTCTTCACAACACTATATTGCCTTGCCCAACCTGAATATAAGAGGAGGTGCTTAGTCTTACTGTAACTGATATGCCAAGTTTTTTGTACCCATGGGAGGCCTGCCCCTTTCTGAATAGAAACAGGAGAGAAGTGGATTGGGGAGTATGACAGTTGAAAGGTGTGGAGAAAGATTGGGAGGAGAGAAGAAAGGGGAAACTGCCATTGGATTTAAAATAAATATTAATAATAAAAAAAATACCATCTCCTAGAGAGAAAAAACAGAAGTAAGACCATTTTTAGGAAAGAGAAATAAGAAAAATTTTTATTATGACAAGACCACCACCCCATTGTTTTTGTTGCTTTGGTTGGTGTTTATTTGTTTGCTTGTTTGCTTGTGTGTTTTGGCAAGGTCTCACTTTTATTAGACCCAACTTGGAACTTTCCCAAGTATTCTAGAGTACATTCCAATTTATAAAAGTCCTCCTGCCACCACCTCCTTATGTCTGAGATCTAGGCATTAGTCACCTCTCTCATCTAGGACTATATATTCTTTGTTAATTGAAATATATTTTTTCATTAAATACAGTATCTCCTTACCCAACTCCTCCCAGACTCTCCCCACCACCCATCTTGCTAAAATTCATATCAGTTGTTTCTTTCTCACACTAGAAAACAAGCATCTAAGACTGACACTCTCTCTCTCTCTCTCTCTCTCTCTCTCTCTCTCTCTCTCTCTCTCTCTCTCTCTCTCTCTCTTCTAACATCTTCAAAGTACCAGATATTTTCCAAGTTCTACAGATAAAGAAATTAAATATGCCATGGAGGAGGATGCTGAGTAAGTCATCATAGCACTGCAGGGGGATTTCTAAATTATGATGTGGGTTGCTCCCTGAGCTGCAAGGAAGAACTCCTCCACCACTCTGAAGAGGTATCAAAGAAGTACTAATGGTACAGGGATTTTATCTGTACCTTGGAAACGGAAATGCTGTTAATAAAATTTAGTAGGTATTGACACACATTCTAAGATGTGCAGAAAGTAAAGACAAGGAAGTGAGAAAGGAGGTGTCCTTTTTAGAAAAGCAAAAGTCTGCATAGGCTGGCAGCAATGCAGGACCTGAAGCAGGGCAGAAAGCAGGTGCAAGCGCAAGCAACTATTGATGCCAAGGCAGACTGCCAGACCCTCAGCAGACAGACGGCATGATTCTAGCCATTCCATTGGTCCACTCCTTATAGACAGCTAAACCACAAGCCATTTTCCTGATGCATAATTATTTTAAGATGACCTTTATTGTTATAAACCATTTCCTGAATGAATAGTTTATTTCCTGATTTGGTACTTGGGGACAAGAATGTGTTTAAATCAGTTAAAATTCTTTTGTGATTATTATTCATGCCAGTTTTTCTTCCACTTTTTCTAATTGTTCAATTTTAAATCGTTGAGTTTTTCCTTTAAAATGTAAAGGATAAGACAACTTATTTTTCTATTCAGTATATTGCAGCAAATCCATATCACTTGATTTTTTTTTATTCTTCTGACAAAAATTTAAGCTCATAAGACTTCAGAGACTAAGTCCTTCAACTACATACTCACCACACCTTCTCCACAGGTACGCTAGAAATGTTTCCAGAAGAAGATAATCATTGCCTGAGATACCGATAGCATTTAACTTCTAAGTATTTGTGATGCATTGTGTTGTTAATGAGGGCAAACACCTTTCTACTCCACTCATTCCATTCCCGAAGTCTTCCTGAGGAGAGAAATGGAAGGGAAGAACACAGGTGTGTGAGGTTGTTTCTTTACATAGCGGAACAAGCCTGTGTGCTCTCTGCCCGCTGCTCTTGTGCAGCTCCAAGTCACTCTCAGAATGCTCACTTTTTATGTTTTCTGAACAACTTTTTAGATATATCTTGCCAATGTGCTTGCTACTCCACCTTGCTACTGTTTCTTGCTATTTAATTTCATTCCCTTGGCTTGCAAAATGATCATCTCTAAATGATTCCTGCGTTTACATGTCTAACCATCATCTGTCTACATTTTCCACTTTAGTACATAAAATTCTTAATAGATTACTGCAGGAACCATGTAACAACTGAAATTGTGTGTGTGTGTGTGTGTGTGTGTGTGTGTGTGTGTGTGTGTGTATATATATATATATATATATCAAGATATTAGCCATATTTACTGCAAACGTGTGTAACTCCTTGTGTTTAAAAGAACAAATTTGATTTTCCACAATAAAATTGAGTTTAAAAATCCCTTGAAGCATCAGGTTTATAGAAATTATGTTCTGTCAAAATATTTTATAATGACAGCATGAAATATTGCCCTGAGGAAAGTATAGCTAAAAGTTGACTGAAAAATAATATCTTGGTGCTGCACCACATTAGAATAATTTTTTATTTCCTTCAGATAATATTTCATGGTGAGACTTTTCGAAGGAGAACCTGTATTCGCCCACAAAGTAGAATATTTAAATGAGAAAGTTAAGGATTCATGATGCATTACTAAATTACGAATTTGACCGCCACCTCCATACATTTCTACTCATAAAAGCCCTCTCTCCACTTTGGACTAAATGAAGTGGTTAATAGTTTGGGCAAGTTCCTAGCTTCTGAAAATAGCCCGCAGTCAAAGGATGACATTAGTGATAAATATAATATACAGATGATGATTTACATACACTGCTGGTGCATACGGCAACACAGGGTGATTAGCAACCACCCCTGGCGACTCTGCTTCCTCCCCTCCATCTGTTGCTTCATTTTGAGTTTTAGACAACTCGATTCTTCTTCCAGAATGCTTTTAGTGATGTGAAATTTAGTTTTAAATGTGTGTATTCATATACACTATACATTACAGGAATCTATACAATTAATATCTGGTGTGCTAAATAATTTTTCTGTATCTAGCATTGGTTAGGAAAAGTATGTAGATATTTGAAGGACATTGCTAGGCTGCATCTAATATCTTTCTATCTTGACATCAGGTACAGACAAACCAGAACTTTGCAAGTGAAATGCCACATAAAAGATGGCATGAAGTAGGTAAAATTTATTCCTTCTAGGGAAAGAATTTCACGGGCTGTCTCTTTCTGGAATATGAAAACAATTACTTAATAATATCTGCATGTTATGAGCTTAGAAAGTGCTCTCAGAGAAACCTCCGCATCCTGTAGAGATGGACTGGGAATGTAGTTCTGTTAGCAGTCCTCATCTACCATGGACAAAGCAGCATGGCATTAACTGACCATGCTAGAATTTGTCCGTAATCCCAGTATTTAGAAGGTAAAGATATAAGGGTCATAAATTCAAGACAGTCTTCAGCTACATAGAAAATTCAGCTTGATTAGATACTCCATCTCAAAAAATTTAATAACTAAGTGAAGAATAATATATGATTAATACATTTTGTAATAATTATTAATTGTGGACATTATAAATAAGCAATCTAGATTAAAGTTTGTTGTCTGAGGTTATTATCCATTTAGCATAACAGTGTTTCCTTGCTTCTCTTTGTCTTATTTTTTCTATTTATCTCCTTTTCTGCACTGGCGTATGAGCATCTCTAGGCATGATATACATATTAAATGAACTCATCTAAAGATGAGTTCATTTAATGGTCACAGTGCCCATCATAGAGTGAACTGTATTTGTTTGTTAAATAAACAAGAGATAATATTTACATGAGGTTTATCTCCTCTAACTCAGTTCAGACATTATGGTGAAAGATGGCCAAGCTACGTTTGTGCTAATTAATAGTAAAATCTTAAGTGCTTTCATTGTTTTCTTTTAAAGTAGTCTTGTTAAATATTAATACTAGAACAAAATTCAATGAGAATCTACTCATAATTTTATTATTAAAAATATGTTGTTTTCATTGAAAGGAAATATATACACTTCAACAATGGCCACTGGTTTGGAGAGCATATCAAATGTGTCAATTAATATAATAATGAGCTGTGTTTATTAGTCAATGCACCAGAAATATTTTTGAAAAACTACAAATCTGTATGTGAGTACTTCTAAATGGATAAAAAAAAAACAGAAGTGAACCCCTGGAGGTGTAGATTAGGTAATTAGTCACAGTGTGCACTTGGCTGGTCTCAAAAGAAACCAGCTAGATGTAAAGCCATGGTGAGCAGTCAGAAAAGCAAACACAAAAGCAAGTGTTTCCTTTGTATTTGCCATTGCTTCCAAAGCATGTTCAAAATACACATATACTTTATCTGTTTCTGTATTTACTTGTTACTAATTTAAGGAGAGATACTGTGATAATGTAGTTCCTGAATCTCGATCTGATTGTATTGACATTTAGGATCAAATATTTTGTCAAATAGGTATAATTAGTGACACAATGTAATGAAATGTGGACCAAAATGTTACTTAATTCTCCTTTATTTTAAAAATAAATTTTAAAATTTTCTAAAAAAAATTATATAGTGAAAGCATGTTCTCTGTTTTAAGGATATCAATACCAATAATATTCTCTAATATTCCAATAATTTTAATATTCTAAAATAGAACATATCTCTAATTAAATTGGTTTTATGTAGATATAGTTTACAATAAACATAACACACAAAAGAAAAGCAACCATATCTAAGACCTGGGTGTCCTGTTTATGTGATATATGTACTTCATAGTTAATCTGATTATTGACTATTATGATTTAAATGTACTTCTGCAAAATAGTGCACTGGGAATTTAATCATCAAGGTAGTAGTTTTGGGAAGTGAGACAGCATAAGACACTTGAGGCCATGGGAAGAGTGGGACTAGACTAACGCTGTCAAGAGCGGGTTTGTTGTAAAAGGAGCGTCTACCCTTTCATTTCTCTGTCTCTGTGGCTCTCTCAGTCCCTGGCTGGCTGGCGCTGTCTTTCTCTTTTTCTCTGTATCTCTGTCTCTCTCACTCTTTGTCTCTCTGCCTGTTGCTATCTCTCTCTCTCTCTCTCTCTCTCTCTCTCTCTCTCTCTCTCCTCTCTCACACACACACACACACACACACACAAACACATACACTTCACATACTTTCCATCATACAATGTAGCAATGCGACTACTGCCAGATGTTCCTTAATCTTGAAATCCTTAACCTCCATAATCATGAAAATTAAATTTCCACTAAACATCTATAGAATTCTGTTCTACCAGCAAAATAAATAAATAAATAAAAGAACCTTCATGGTGTGAGAAGTCTTTCTGCTTATATGTTGCTTTCATTGGTTAATGAATAAAGCTATTTTGGTCAGTAGCTTAGCAGAATAGGGCAAAATGAGAATTCCAAGCAGAAAGAAGAGATTAGGAAGAGTCAAGGAAAAGCCATGGAGCCACCAAAGGAGCTACTTTTGCCAGGTTATAAACAACTCTAAAATGTACTAGTTTGAAGTAACATAACAGCTTGTAGTAATAAGAATCACTCCTCATGAGCCAAAGGATCATGTGACTTTGATCTAGCCTTTGTGGATTGTAGCTGCCTTCACACACACACACACACACACACACACACACACACACACTCACACACACACACACTTCCACTTGACTATGAGATGGCTCTGGTCCTCTGGGATAGCCAAGCACACATCTAGTTCTTATTGTTGAGCTGACATCTGAGGGAAGGAAGTGCAAGTGACCCATTCTTTCAGAATGAAGCTGACTTACTTAAACTTGCTCAAATGGCAGGCTAGTATTGGAGAGGGAAAAACACGTGAGGCTGCTTTTTGGCTTGAGCCAAGAAACTACATCATTTTGCAAAATTCTGCTGGTTAATATATAGTTCAAGTCCAGTTCTAATTCTTTTTATGATAGTTAGTTAGTTAGTTTGGTAGTTAGTTTGGTAGTTAGTTTGTTTATTTGTTTGAGACAGGGTCTCACTACGTAGCCTTGAAATTAGATATGTAGACCAGGATGGCCTTACATTCATAGAGATCTACTTCATTCTGCTTCTCAAATGCTGGGGTTAGAGGTGTGGGTCACCACACATGACATTCGGATTCAATAGATTAAGATGTCTTGCCTCTTGATGGAAATTTTAAGAACGAATTATGACCAGTTATAAAAGTTTCCACAGTCACTTCAGGCAATTTAGGGTCACTGCCCATTTTTTAAAATTGAACTGAAGTTTGATCTCAATATTTGGAATACACATACCCTCTCATTTACAGCATGACCCTAACTGAAAAGGTTAAATCTTGTCAATTGATTAATTTGAGAGATGGGCAGATCAATAAATCACACTTCTGGCTGTATCTGTGAGAGCTTTTCCAAGTATGTTGAATTCCGAGGACTCTGACCTAAGGAACGGTTTAATCCATTTATGGATCCTTTATTTAAATGGACTGTTTGAAAGTGGAAAACTGAAGCATTGTTTGGAGAAACTACTGGGGATTGTCTTTGAAGAGTATATTTTACCCAGGGTTCTTCCTTTATCTCTAAATCCTGTTTAGCATGAGTAGTGCAGGATCTTCCACACACTCCCACCTCGATATTCTATTCATCACAGTCCCAGAACATGTGTAGCCATAGAAGAGGGACTGAAAACTTGGGGGAAAGTGAGCTGTAATAGATCCTAAACAATTTAAAGGAGCATCCCCCAAAAGATGCATCCTCAAGTTTGTTTTTTTCTATCAGGAATGTGGTCACAGTGACAATAACATTAAAACTGTCTTATTTACTTTTGCTCTGAGATCTTTTCTATATAATATTAGCATGTATAGAAGTACAAAAATTGAAGCCAATATATTCAGTTTCAGGGATCAAATTATTTTTTGTGACTCACTAGAAGCATTCAACTGTTGATTCACAGCATTTTTTTTTAAACAAAGCTTATGGGTTCCATATTGGCAAGGCAAATTCCTTTCCTTTATTTGCATTAAATTACTAGGAGCATTCATAGCAGCAAAGGACAAAGATATATTTATTTTAAAGTTTTCTATGGAAGACCAGTTTAGATATCCCCTCCCCCCCAAATTTCACCATGGTCAGGAATGTTAACGTAATTGTTTTAATCACACATCTTTAATGTGTAGTCAAAGTGTATATTTAATAATATAGAAAGCTTTGCCCCCTCCCTGGAAATGGGGAGACATTTATTAATTGATTCCCTGTTTTCGACACTAGAACCTTGCTGGACTTGTAGCGAAAGTCACTTCATTGTCCTGCTTTTTGCAACATGGAGTTTACTAAAGTGGCAGAAGAAGTTAGCAATGATTTACCTACTTGTGGCCAATGTGTTTGTAGACTGTAGATACATATGTATGCAACCAAACAACCAATAATAGTTATTATTACTGTCTGTCATCCCAATGTTTTCTTTCTTTTATACCCTCCATTTTCACTAACGGTGTTTCTCATGGAAAATGTCTTGACAACTCCTCACAGCTACTCCACACTTAAAATAAGCAACCAAATAATACAGACACTAACTACCTGATATCCCTCAATTTGAGCCACCCCATCCTTCCTCACAATCACTAGCAAATATATAGATGACCACAACTATTGTGGCAAACAACCTTAAAATCCGCCTCACTTTTCCCTCCGATCTACTGCCTTCTTCAAGGAACCTCCTGAACACAATACTGCTTATTTCATTTATCTTCCTAAAAACCTAAATATCCGAAGGAGTTTATGAGTCTTTCTGTATTCACCTTTTCCCATGGGTCTAGAACACAATGGTAGAGCAGTCTCGGGCCACCTTCCAAAACTGGATAGAAAGTGAGAGGAATGATAGATTGCACGGGTGTCCATGAAGCCTTTCTTACTGTGTTTTAGCAGGTGAAACACACACACACACACACACACACACACACACACACACACACACACACTACAACATCAAAAATAGAAAGTTTGCTTTTTCTTTTTGACAGAAGCTGAGAACCACTTTCCCCCACTATATGTTAGGTACAGAAACTAGCACTATGTTTTTAAATTTTCAGGAGGAATAAAATCAATGACAGCTAAAAAGCTAACTCTATGAACAGTTCCATTAGAATCAGAAGGAAGTATGTTTTTCTTTTGACCTGTGGGTAATATGAGTAGCAGATTCTTCATGAAGCCTTTTAAAATGTTAAAAGGGGAATAACTAGTAGGTTGATTGACCCCAAAGGAGCAGTAGAACTCTGAATTCCCAGGGCCCTGGAACAGAACTTCTAAGCGGATTGATTGGATTGCTTGAATAGAATGTTGCTCACTTCAGAGACACTGCAATCAGAGGAGGCCAGCAAGGCACATCCCCCAAAGGAGCGCTGAGCAGTGAGTGTATTGGAAAATAATTACATTCAGACAGCATCTCCCCTGGTTTACATCAGTGCCTGGCAGTTAGCTTGGTCCTATTTCTTAAAACACTGTTTTTCCAGTTAGTGACGCTGAAGGGTCCTGGAGCAGTGCAGGGGACACAGAATGGGATTGAGTGAGGAGCAGGGAGGTGACTTTTGTGCTAGGTAAATTTTCTTTACCTTTGGCAAAGAAATTGAACTTAGAATTATAGCCAGCAAGGAGGAAAAGGCTGGGGATCTGGGAAAGATGCTGCTAGGACTGTTTTAAAGTAACATGTGCACTAAGAAATCAAGCATGTTCTGAGAATAGAGGTAGTTTATACTCAGTAATCTGAGATTTCAAAAACAACAACAACAACAACAAAAAAGAAAAAACCCACTCCACTCCAAAAGCAAAAGCAAACAAAAAGAAACTGGAGCATATTTGTAGAGTTTGTTTCTTTCTTTTAAAAAAGAAGTAGCGCTTAGTCATAGATACTCTGTCTTGAACAGATAACATAAAACAGCAGATTGGGAAGAGGAAAGAGATTATCAAACCCGGGAAGTCTCTTCAGTGAAAACAATGCAGGTTTGTGAAATACTATGGACTTTATGGTTTAGGAAACTTGAGAACTTGATGAAATATTCTGAGCTAACCTCTCTGGCAACATTTTAATTATAATGCAGTCTCCCCTTCCAGGCAATGACTCCGGTTGATTATAACATGAACAACAGTCTATTTACTACAATACATTAAGAAATCCAAATATCTGGAACAGGCCATATCTCATTTGCTATTGCTGATTAAAATAAAATAATAGAGGTCAACGACTTTCCATCTCTTTTATTTTATCTTCATTGTTCTCAAGTTCGAGATTGGTTGTGGGCTGAAGCTGGTGTGTTAACACTTAAACAGACACAATTTTCTAAATCGCATTAATTATGTCAAACGGAGACTGAGTGCTGTTCTTTCCAGTATTTTTGTAACAGTTACTTGGATGACAAAACAGAACTTCATAAGTAAGAGTCTGTTTGCTATCTTAGATAATGTTGAATAATTGATATGAATGACTACAGAACCCTTTTTCTTTGTGAATTATAACAATATTACTTAAGACAATATCGGGCATGTAACTGAACAGATTAACGGGTAGAGGGGAACCTAAGGCTTCTGTGTGAGTCCAGCGTGACAGGACGACCTCCCTGCTCCTTTCACCTTGCACCATGCCTGGCAGCTCTTTTTTGTGTGTTTAGAGACATTTCTCATACTCTGCTTGGTACCGCATTAGTTCTACTTCTTACAGGAAGCAAAATTCTGAAAAGACAGATTATGTATGCATAGAGGCAATGATTTTTCCTGAAGGGCATTTTCTATTTCGTTATCCAGTATATTTTTACATGTCTCAAGAGATGAGACTGGCTGCTCCACCAAGTTCAGGAACACACTTTTTTTCAGCCTATTATCTGTCACTGTGAGCACAAACCTGCTGTGTTCCTTTGCTGATAATCTATCATTTCACGAGAGTGGGGATGACTTCAAACCACAGGAGCAGAGAGCAAAGAGATTTATTCATTCAACTCCATACATAACAACATATCCAGCCCAATATCTCCTTGCTCGGCTTATATATAATGCTCCCCACACACATTTTCGATAGGTAGGAACAATAGAAAAAGAACCAGATACTTAAAAAGAATAATGTATGCCCAGATATAAAATGTGCTTCCAATCTTTTGAAATTAATTTCTAGAGTATGGTTTATAATGGCAAACAAATTATTTTCTGTACATTAAGAGAAAGTAGACAGAATGTCTGTCCTACTGAAGGACTCTCTCCCCCAAATGTCCTTATTCTTCTTCCATTATGCTATCTGTTTTCCCAGGATAGCAACATTAATTTGACATGGCTGAATTATGCTACCTACTGTTTCCTGTACTGCACTCTCAGTGCCTCAGGCTGGGTTGCCTGCTTTGGGGACAGGGATTCAAAAGGCATTTCTAACTCCACTGTCATAGGTAAGAGAAGCAATTAAGCTACAAGTTTCTGGTTGTGAGCAGTTAAAATCATATACCTAATAAATTATTTCATTATATAGAATACTTAAGAACTTTGACATATTTTAGTGAATATACATAAAATTCTACAATTGAAATTATTTTCTTTTTTTGACTTGTTTTGGTTTTTCCCATTTGATTTACATGAATCCTGTTATTTCTCGCTTAGGGACCCATAGGTAGCAAGTCGGATAAACGTATGTAATCCCTATGTGTCAAATCGTGATTCTATTGTCCTCTTCCCCACTATTGCCACTGTTTCACTTGGAGATTGTGTCACTTCATCTCTGCATTAACAAAACCCAGCATTTTCTTACTCTTTGTCCTGTCTACTCAATTAAAAGCAAATAGACATAAAATCCATTGCAGACACTAATGAATCCAAAATAGTCTGTAATTAATTTTAAATCCACGACTAGTTTCAAAAATTAGCTAACACTGCAAATTGCAATGACCATGATCAGGCCCTTAATAACAAGGCCTATTTTGGGAAATGTGCATGTCAGCAGATTTGCAAGTAAAACCTTTCTGCTTCAAACACTTCCCGCAGCAGCAAAACCAACAAAGCGAAATCTAGTCTGAATTTAAAAGGCATATACCAGCGATGTCTCACACGGTCACAATTAATAAGTCACTACAAAACACATCTTCTTTTTTAGAGAGGTCAACTCATCACAGGTACCAGAGAGCAATCATCCGCTTTTTCTCTTTGAACATCAAAAATAGTGTACCAAACATATATATCATCTAATGTGTTCATAATGGCAGCATAAAATTATTTATATATTTCTTGTGAAAAATAATTTGTGAGTACTTCTAGTTTTTCTTTAATCTAACACACAGAAAGAAGGGGTGTGCACTTTTATTTAGTGGTCGAGTAGTTCTCTCATCCTGTTTCCCTGAGGATTCAATGGGAGTCTCAGTTTTTAAAGCAGTGCTCTGACAGCTGAATCACAGGTTTCATTCTCATTCTGATGCCTTCTATTCCCCTAATGTAACACAAACTCCTCCAGAGAAGCTCATCCATTGTGCGCTGGTGTTTGTTCTTAAAACAATTCAACTTCGCATTCCAATAGATGAAAAGATACAAAGAGCAAATGGACCAAGTGTCTGATTTCAAATTCAAGCCTTGTCATATGTCAACTGGGAGAAATCACTAAGTCTATTCGGAAATATCTTCCTAGACACACACAGAGGGAATAACTATTTCAGAAGGGTGAAAATAGCAGCTGCATCTATAGGCTGGAGTCAAAGAATGCAAGAATGTTCTCGCACGTCTTCCCTAGTTATGCTGTTGATATTTAGTTTCCTCAGAATCCAAGCCCACTTTTCTCTAAATTCACAGGCAGCTCTGTTGCTCATGGCCAAACTTTAGTTTTTCACCAATTCTTATTAGTATTAGCATCTTCCAGTCTTTTCGTAAGAAAATAGTTTCTCTTCTTGAAACTCTTCATCCTAAATGCCTTCTCAACCAAAAATGTATGCAATACGTGCTTCCCCCTTTGACAAATATAATTTCAAATTCATAATGACTTCCCTAGCAAAGGAAAAACAGATGTGTCCCCCATCTCCAGATGCTTTACAGTGCTTGATACCATACATAGGTAATCTTTTGTAAGCTAAATATTTTCCTTTTCTATATTTTTATAACACAGGGTTCTGCTTATGAATGTTATGCATACAGTCAATTATCCACACTAATGGAGGTAAGCTATGGGAGAGATAATTAAGAACAGTAGATAATCTACCATGCTATTAATGCAGGTGTCAGCACAGAGTCTGCCCTGAGACATCCATGTGCAGGGTGTGCAGTGTAGAGAAGGGAGGCTTGGGATCCCAAAATAGTTAGAGTATCAGAGAAACGACACTGAGTAGGATGGGATAAGCAGCCCTAGTGAGAAAGACAACATTAAGACAGCCAATCATTCATTACAATGAATGCCGAGATAATCTGGAATGCCTTTTATGTGCGAATGCCTGCTTAGATGATGCTACTAATTATCTTAAAGCTGTATGCTTGATTTACACCATGAGCCGCTTGCCCTACTCCACTGGCTCTCTTTTGAAAATGTTAGACTCTGCCATCACAGACATCAGTCTTACAAATGTGTCATTATGGTCAGTAAGAAAGTCCCATGCTGGACTGAATGTGTTAGAACATTCAACACACGCAATGTGCTGAATATGTGTGTCATTTGTTACACACTTTACCTTGTTTGCAGTCACTGTTGCTCACTTTGTAAACATTAAAAGTACATTAAATTACATCCTAAAAGTGTGACCAACTGGTTTTTAAGCAATTTATTTTTCAGAATTGTTTAAACCAAGTAGTCATCTAAAATACATGAATATTGCCTTACTAGTTTAATACTTTTAAGTAAAAGTCTATTACATAATTTTATGCCCTAATAAAGTGCACATATATATTCTATGTATATGTGTACAAAAGCACCAGACTCTGTATTTTGAATCATAGCAAGCCCTTCATTATTCCACACATAGAAAAGGATAAAAATCACCAACCAAAGAAAATGAATATTACCATATGGGTGGGAGAATAACAAGAGTAGTCATTCTTATATTGATTTAAAATGATAATTATGGAAATTTCCTGAATATCTAATATCTTCATTGTTTTATCAGTATTAGCTTCAAACCAGAAAAAGAGAATCAGATACTGATCCCTCAATTTATAACCACCTTCTCCTAGCATTGTGTTGTGATATCCTTTGGGCTGTAAGAATCTAAGGTCTCCATGAGTGCATTTTTCAATCACTAATACCGCCCTGCTCTGATAGCTAGGGAGTGATAAAGCAGGAGGTAAGAAGTAGTTTCTCACAATTCTGCAGAGTCCAATCTGGCCTCAGACTGGTTTCCCTTGCAGCCTGCTCAGGCCACAAAACTGACATTGTGTGGATTCTATTGCCTTGGAGTGGAATCACTTCACATATTTTCTGTGGTGTATTAGTCTCTGGAGTATTTCTGTTTTACTCATAAAGTCTACTAGAGCAGAGTATAGCCTATAAGCTCCTCACTGAGGAGATATAAATATCAAACAACGTAATACAAAATCAAACTTGTTTTTCAATATTTCAGATACTATTGGCTTCTTTTAATTAAACATGCTAGTATTTTTTTCTCTACTAGTAGAAAATTCTAAAATATTTTGTTAAATAGAATATAAACTTCAAGTTGATTAGTAAATTAAAAATTGTAAATAGCACAAAATGTCTTCAAAAAAGACTAATAAATGTCAAAAGAAGTGTCAAATTGTCAAAAATGGTCTTGTCTTTCAAAGAAGATCAATATCATGCCTAACTATTAGAAATTAATACAACCAGTCATTTTAATCTGCTTTATTTTTGAGGTCAATAGGCATTATGTTTCATTTCTATAAAATATTCCCATGGTAATGACTGCAAGATCTATTGTTTCGGTGATTGTCCTTAGGCACAGGAAGCTAAGGTTGAGAGCAGTTAGGGGTGCTTAAATGCCTTTACAAGCCTATTATAAGCCAATATTCAATCAAAACGATTATTGCAAGCCATTAAAAAATCCCCTAAGTATCAAGGGTAATAACTCTTGCATGTTATTACTTGGAATTCCTGCAAAAGTGAAAGGCTTTTGTGTCCCTGTTTGCAAAGACTGCTTAATTTATTTGACATCCTTGGGAAAAAAAAATCTGCTGTTCAACCAGAAAAAAAGAGAGAGAGGGAGTAGTTTTTGTTCCCCATTATCTCTGAACAAGAAGTGTCGGGAGCTTCAGGCTAGAATTAGCATGAGCTAGGCTATTACAGTTGTAAGAGCATTTAGACAACCTTCCCTCCTGACTTCAAGGCGATAATATATACAACCCTGGTGTAATCTGTCTCCTTAGCTGCTTTCTTTGCCTCTCCCCTCCATTCCTCCCCTTCTTTACTAATATCCATGCTTTATTGTAAATCATGTTACACGAACAACAGTATTTTTCTACTAAAGTGACATCATTGATTGGAGTTTTACCTTCGGCAAAGTCATATAAACAATCACTGTTCACATGGAATCGTTTTTAAGAAATCCAGACACAACACTCAAGCATAAAATTGCTCCATGACTTTTTGCCCTAAAAATAAGCTAGCTGATGTCCTTTTCACTACCGAAGGTGTTTTTACATATAGTTAGCCTGCATAGATAAGGAATGCAAATGCAATTTAGATCTTAGCTCTGCTGTGAAGTCATTAATAAGCAGTGTTGGTCAGAGGTGAAAAATCTATCTGATGGTTCAGAAATTTAGTTAATGCTGCAAATAATAACATCTGCCTGGGACTGAATATAATCTAAGGCACATTGTTTCACTGTTAACAATATTTTATTCCTTGGAAGTTCCATATATTTATACAATGTGTATAGATGACATCTATCCTTCAATATCTTCCGTTAACTCCCCCAGTGAGTCCTACCCCACTTCTTCCCATCCTTTGGTTCTTTTATTAGTTTTAACTTTTTGTTAATGCTAGTCCCTGAATCCAGTGGTTGCTATTGTTCATATGCACATGTAGTCATGCGGTTGTAACCGCATCGTCAAAGGAGAGAGACTTTCCCTCCTCTGCTAACTCCAACTGCCCTAACTCTTCAGATGGGGAGAAGTCTCAAAGCTCCTTCCCTAATCCATGCTGGAATGTCAACTGGTTTTACACAAGAAACCACAGCTTCTGGGAGTTGATATGGGCAACAGACATGTGTCTAGGCATCACCATTCCATAGCTCTGCCTCCGCATCCACAGTTCTCATAGTCTCCCTTCACACTGTTCCTCCAAGTTCCCTGGACTTTGCATGGTGAAAGGTTTACATAAATAACCAAGTTACAGCTGAGCACCCGGTGTTCATCCTCAGCACCTGACTGGTTCTGGGTCTCTGTATTAACTGCAACTCACCATAAAAAGAAGTTTCTCTCACCAGAGTTAAAAGTAACACAAAACTATAGATATAAGCGTGCATAGCTCTGTTTAACAACAGGAACATTTAGCAAAATAACAAAGTTTCCCCATCTCGTACCTGTGATCTCCACAGTAATGAACTTTTGACCAGGTTTACACCATGAAGTATGAAATTCCTTCTACAGAGCAGACTTCATAGCCAATCAGAAAGAAGTAGGTTAACCTGATTAGTGCCATACTGCTATTGTCCCAATGGGCACTTGTCAGCAAATCCGTATTGGGGCCAGTGCTGGGTGAGACCACTGATGCTATTTATCCCACAGCATCCTCCATAGCACCTATGGTGAGGATATAAAGTAGTCAGCAGGAAGAGAATTCCCCAGTCAGTTTGAGGTTAATTTCTCTATGTTCTTCACCCAAAGCTAGCTGTGTCTTCAGCAATTAGGACCTACCCACCCAGTTATAATGAACAACCATGAGCAATGTCAAAAGTCAGTGTTGTTTGGGTGGTAAGGCACAATTAAACCTTAAATCCTAAAAGACAGTATTTATCTGAAGTGATGTTTCAGGGTGTTTTGTTATTAAGTTTCCCAAGTTTTTCAAATTCAATTTTTCTCAAATTTTGTTTATCCCTCTTGAGATTAAAAATGCAAAGCAATGCAAAAAGCAGTGTGTTCATATCACTCATGCTTTATCAAATGCAGGTATCACAAAATTAAAAAAAAAACTTCAGGTATGAAACAGTGTACCCAAAGCTTTTTGACGAGAAATGCTTTAAGTTAGGAATTTTAATGAAAAGATTTTGGGGTGATGCAGTTCTGTCTCAAGAGGGCATGGACTCATGCATTAGAAGATGTTTGATAGCATCCCTGACTTCTACTCGCTAGATTTCATTAGTCTCCCCACCCTACATTACATTACACACATACACACACACACACACACACACACATGCACACGCACACACGCAAGCAGACACTGAATAATGGTGACAGCCATAAAGGGGTGTGGAGATAAGTGAAAATCACCTCCATTCAGTAAAACAACTAATTTACGTTTAATAAAATTGTAGTAACATATCTAACCCTTGAAAAAGAAAGTATCACGGAACTCCGAGTAGTAGACTTTGGTTTATGTTATGAAAATAGCCCTGATACTAACTGCAGTAAGATCTTCCCAGGCTTCTCCTAAATCTCCCTAGAGTCTAGTTAGAACACAAACTGCTAGGTGCTACTATCATTGTATGCTTTCTCTGCTGTATCAAAATACCAGGCCATGTGGCTTCACAAGAAAAATTTCCTTTTCATAGATCTGGAAAAGATGGGGCATTGGCAGTATCAGACCCTTGGAGGGTCTGTTAACAGAGAAAGCAGGTACTCTAATGTCTCCTCTAACAGATTTGTCCCCTAACACACCTTGGTCACTCTATCTAACTATCTCAGAAGTGGTCCTGTACACGCAGCTAGAGTCGGAACATACAAAGTGGATGAAGGCAATGTCCCAGCATGGATGAGAGAGAGGTACTGTGCCTTTCTATCCCATCAATGCTGACAGTGCCGAGGAGCCAGTTTATGAACCAAGCTAGGTACACTTGGTGCTTCATCAGGTGGCACACAGAATTTGTATATTTAAATACATATTCTTACTAATGTTGTTAATTTTATGTATATGGATGCTTTGTCTGTCTGCATGTATGTGAATACAATGTTGCCTACAGAGGCCAGAAGGAGGGAAAGGCTCCCCTGGAACAGGAGTTAAAATCGATAGTGAGCTGCCCTGTGTGTGCTGGAAGTAGAATCTAATTCCTCTGGAAGAGCTTGAAGAGCAGCCAGTACACTTATTTAACCACTGAGCCATGTCTCCAGGCTAGATGTGCACCTTTCTTTATGTATCTTACAGTGTCTCAGAAATCTGTGGAAATTTGTTTTGGGTTACATAAAATCCATATACACATGCATTGCTCCTGTAATAAAGGTAACTAAGACAGCCTCACCCATCAAGCTAGTCAAAGTCTAGAGTCTGAGCAATAAGCAGATTGCACAGTACAATGTGATTGAGTGATAGATGGTATATGTGAGCAGTCCTTCATGAGCTCAGACAAGGAAGTAATTAACTGGGAGGAAATTAGGAACACATTCATGACAAATGACATAGTAATGAACTATGCTAAGAAGCATGGGAAAGACTGTCTTTCTATATATCAATTCCATAAAGCTGGGCTAGGTCCAGAAAGAACACACAGTTGATGCAATTACTTAAAAAACAAACAAACAAAACAACAACAACAACAAACATTCTGTCAGGCATGGTGGCAAACACTTTTAATCCTAGCATGTGGGAGTTGGGAGGCAGAACAGGTGAATCTCTTTGAATTTGAGCCCAACCTGGTCTACAGAATGAGTTCCAAGAGAGCCAAGACAGTTGTATAGAGAAACCCTATCTCAAAAAACCAACAAAACAAAACAAAGTTCTATGTTTCTTTGTTGAGACAAAAACAGTGTGAGCTATGATACCACTAAATAAGCAGAATCTTGCAATATTACCAAGAACTTTTGAATCTATGGCCGCAGAACACATAGATCTGTGTCTAGATACCAAAACTTGGTGCCTTTGTTACTGCTATGCTTGTACCATTTTCTTTGACTCATGTGATAACTAATGACAACTACAGAAGAGGAGGAATAAGCTGCCATACGAATGCAACATAGAACAGGTCTTCTTAAACTTCCTCTACTCCCAACCCCATTTCACCTAAGAACATTTGGCTAGACCCAGGCATACAGCTCTATAAAATAAGTACAGAAATCAAACATGTATTGATAATAAACTCAAAATATTTTAATTTAAACCAGCTCTTAGTAAATAGTATTTATTTTAAAACAGCAAACTTGCATACCAATTATCAGTAATCCTTTTTTTCTTTTTTGTTCAGCACAGTATTGTTATTGATTATTTGGGAGTCTCATATAAAGCACCCTGATCATATCTACCTCCCAGTCTTCTCAGGTCCATGACCTTCCATTTTGCTTTAATACTGTCTCTTCTTTTTATTACTTTACTCATTAATGTGAGATCCCCCTCTGTATGCTGTGATTACCATTAATAAATAAAGAAAACTGCTTTGGCCTGATAGGGTAGAATAGAGGTAGGTGGGGAAACTTAAACTGAATGCTGGGAGAAATAAGGGTGGAATCAGAGAGATGGCATGTAGCCCTGCTGGAGACAGACGTTGGAACGTTAGCTGGTAAACCACAGCCACATGGCCATACACAGATTAATAGAAATAGATTAAAATAGTATGTAAGAGTTAGCCAGTAAATAATAAATAGTATGTAAGAAGCTAGAGCTTATGGGCCAAGCAGTGATTTAATTAATACAGTTTCTGTGTGATTATTTAGGGGCTAAACAGCGGGGAATCAATAAGCGGCTCTCTCCTCATACATACTTATGACCCAACTTCTTGAAAGAATACTTACTTCTACTAATACCCTGAATTTTTGATTGCCCTTTCTTGTTGCAGCGCACAGGTGTGAGCTCTTACATAATAGATAATAAGGAAGGCTGTCTTTGAACAGGTAACTTTTCAGTCTAAATTTCCTTCTCTCTAAAATGTGGATGTCATATAATAAGTGGTGCAAAGTTACAAAATGTTTGACAATACCTGACAACTGAGTGCTCCTAAATAATGTCAGCCGTGATCCTTATCCTGTTGTATAATATTCTTATGTATTTTTACCATTGTTCTTCAAACCACTGTAATTCTCTTTTGCTTAGAACTTCTTCCCCAAGGAATTTTTTCCCCAAGGTCCTATCTCAACTCCCTTGTTAAGATCGCCAGTGCCCTACTGTCAAATCCAGTGAACTTTATGAAAAGCATCCAGTCTGTAATGGGGAAACTCTGTTAACCAATCACATTAAATTGGGGCGTGGCGACCTGATCCCCAGGGAAGAAAACCTGGCG
This sequence comes from Microtus pennsylvanicus, assembly GCF_037038515.1. Taxonomy (NCBI): domain Eukaryota; kingdom Metazoa; phylum Chordata; class Mammalia; order Rodentia; family Cricetidae; genus Microtus; species Microtus pennsylvanicus. The sequence goes on along the minus strand of NC_134579.1, from coordinate 5,745,485 downwards.
ATCCAAGGCGCTCACTCTCTGCGCATGGTGTTCGCCTGACCCATTTGGACATCAGAATTTTTACTCCGGTCGCCTGAGTTTCCCCGTTTTTCAATTATTAAATTATATCTGTTGTTTTGAGCTGGTCTGGTTATTATAGCGTATTGGTCGTATATGCCTTCAAGTCTATTTTAATATTAGTATTTGATGATGACAGACACTTTTGCCACTTGTAAAACCTCTCTTACTTGTGTTTCAACATGTATGTTTCTCCCAGATCTTCTCTCTGCTTCCTCTTGAACTGTGCCCTTTGTTGACTTCTCCTTGGGGTTTTAAATGTTGGATCTCATCAAGGCTCTTCTTGATTCCAGGTTTTGCTCTTCCAGCCTGTTCCTTAACACTTCCTTCACACTCCATGTCTTCCCTGACTCCCAGACTAGAGTTTCTATTGCATGCCTACAAGGCTTCTCAGGTGTCTCATGTAGGAGGAGAGAGCCACTTATGGATACATACATCAGTATGCATTCTTCTCTGTGGCCAAACTTTGATTTTTCTTTGTCTAGTGAGATAATACTATTATTATTATTCAATCCAAAATCTCTCAGTTTTGACAATTACAGAATTTAAAATATATTCTCCTTCACACTCCTAGTATTTTGAATCAGTTTCATTCACTCAACATGATGCAGTGAGGTGGCTTCTCAGTAGTGTTAATTGATGTGGCAAGGTAATCTTATAAATTGGTGGCAACCTGACATGGGCTGGTGTTCAGGATTGAATAAAAAGGAGAAAGCCAACTAAGGAGCAGCATTTATCTTTATTCAAATTACGGAAAGCAGATGTGATCATTGCTTCATGTTCATACTGCCATGAGTTCCCTACATGCTGCAGTGTGTTGCCTTGAACTGGGCCAAGATAAACTCTTCCACCTTTAAATGCTTTTGTGAGGTACTTGATTACAATCACAAGAAAGGTTACTAATATGCTCAAAATTACTCTTTCTCTATCTACTCCTTTTCTATGGGCTACTTTGTCTTGTGCTAGAGATGCCAAATTATTTCTTATTCATTAATTTTTTCCACATTTTAAAAAATAGATAAAATTTCATTTTGGAAAAATTTTAGATTTAGAGAAAAGTTGCAAAATTAGTAGAAGCAATCCCTACCCATCCTCAATAAATTTTAGTTCTAAACCCTGAGTCCCATCCTGTAGGTTTTAATATCTAACATGTCATTGGACTTATCAGATGGTGTTATGTCAAGCGATCATGTTGAGCCAGGAGGTAGTGGCACATGCCTTTAATCCCAGCACTCGAGAGACTGAAGAAGGAGGATCTCTGTGAGTTTGAGGCCAGCCTGTTCTACAAGAGCTAGTTCCAAGAAGGCTCCAAAGCTACAGAGAAATCCTCTGTCCGGGGAAAAAAAATAGGAGAGATCATTTTCTTTTAGCTGTAACTCATCTCATGCTTTCCCTTCCTATAGCAATACATATAAAGTGACTTGGTCAAAAATTCTGGGTTAATTTGGTCCACTTATATTGACAACAAGAACAACCACACAGAGTTTTGAAAGTTATTTTTATAAATAGCTGATGAATAATCAGTAACTAAAATAAAAATTCCAAGAGTAGAGCATTATGCTAAAGAAAATATCATCAAGGTCTTCTAGTTCAAAAAACATGCAGTATCTGGGTTGTCGGCTTAGCAATTACCTCTGTGTGTGTGTGTGTGTGTGTGTGTGTGTGTGTGTGTGTGTGTGTGTGTGTTTGTGTGTGTGTGTGCACTCACCCAAATAGAGAGTTATATTTTAGGGAAATACTTCAGGTTAAAAATTTCAGTTCAACAACTGTGTTTGGCCGTTGTAGTCATGGACAACCTCGTAATTGCCACACTCCATCCATGTTCATGATCTTCATCTTTTTATTGTGAATAGTTCTGACAGAATAATTGGTAGGTAGTCAAACGATTTCATAAACTATAAGCATAGTGTATTTGTTCAAACCAATGTGTCTTGCTTTCCTCTTTTGAACTATATGTTGCCAAATAAAAGAATGCTACGGGAAATATATCTCTATGACTGCCAATTGCTTTAAAGGTAATCTTGTATTAGAATCAGCCTAGTCATGGCAGTTTATCTTTGTTCTTAAATTTCACCAGTCTCTCCTGAGCTAGACAGTAAAATCCCTCTCTCATAGCATCTCTTTTTTATCCAACAGCTGAGAAGTAAACACATGAATATCTTATATTTATATTGTTATCACTGGAGCTTTGTTGCTTGCATAATTATGGACTCATGCTTTATTCTTCCTCTGATGAGTGTTTGGTTTATTAATATAAAATTCATGCCCCACTGCTGTTTCTATGGCCTTCTGAGTACAAAATAACTTGCTGTTTCAACGTGATTCACAAATTAATCTTTTTTATGACATTTTCAGCAATACATATAACTTAAGTGACAATATGAATGCAGATGATGGGAATAGCAATTGCATCAAGATTTAGGCAGTGGTGGTTATGTGTCATCAGCTAACAAAATGCTAGAAAGAACTGCAGCTCGTAAGCAACAAAACATTATAGCTTCCTCAGGAATTCAACATCATGATCGTTCTAAAACTTGTTTTGATTCCAAGTTGTAATTTCACCTGTTTGCTTCTTTTCCAGTAGGTGACTTTACTCTATACAGTACTCACAGAAGTAAAGAGGTTCAGTTTAGCAACACAGCTGCTAGCCTATCTAGTTTTCATAAAATTAAGTATTCAGACATGAAAGACTGATTTCATTTGCTTGCTTCCCCAAGGCAAAGATAGTCCTTTTCCTTTCAAAGGGTATATTTCTTTTTCTTACCCTTTGACTGACAAATTTGTTTGTATAAGAAAGTACCCAAGAAAACTGTGCTGTAAGGAAGCTTCAGATCAATTCAATAAACAATATTGCTGCTCTCTCTCACTGCTACATATCAATAGAGAGCTTTTGTGTTGCTATAAAGATATCTATTGGGAAATACACAGTTCCTGCTCCTTTTGTTTACTTCCTTTGAAGTAATCATTATTAATTGGCATATGTTGTACACTCAATTGAACAGATAGAAACCTCAAGTCAACAATATTAATCTTCTTGAGTATAAGTTATATGAGTGTCTTGATCCCTACTGGTTAGGAGAATGAGAAGGATGGATAAATTAAGGGAGAAGAAGGAGAATGAAATGAAGAGGAGGAGGAAGGAAAGGGAAGAAAGAACAACATGCAAATAAACAGGACATATAAAAGACAAAAAAAAAAAGCAAATCCACTTCTGAGTATCCATATGAAGCTAACAGGCATTGGACTACATTGAACCCCAAATAAAGCCTGACAAGTTTCTCATTTCTCTGTAAACTATGTGCGTTTAAATACTCTAAACAACAGGACATGTCTGGAACTACGCATCTCAAAGTTGCGAGTTAAACGGAAGGGTCTTATTCTCAGTGTCTCATAATCTAGCTCCTGTCTGTTCACTGTCATTTCTGAGGTGGATTCTACCCTTGTCGCTCGATTGTCCTTCTCAGGCTCACTTGCTCTTGAACCCAGTGTCTTCTGACCTTCTGCCCCCTCATGAATGAAACTGCATTTCTGAATGTCACAAATGATAATCACAGAATAAAATGGCTTTTCTCTGCTTTGTACTTTTCACCCACTGTGCACGGTTTTAACAGTTTTGACTACCCATCCTTGAAATTCTCTTTCCCCCTGACTTTCTCACCATTAAACCCACATGCTTAAACCAATGACTTGTGTTGTTTGTTTCATATTACTTGGAAGGAGCTCAAACTTTATGGAAGGAAGAAGCTAAAGGATATTGTTTTATTTTTTTAAGTGGTCATTTTAAGAGCAAACCTTTCATGGGGGATGAAAAATAACTCTGAGCTCTGCATTTCTAAACTCCAATTTTCTTCTGGAAATGAAAAGGGTTAAGACAAAAAGATGTTTGTAGGACAGTAGCTGACAAGAAACATTTCTTCAAGCACAAGGGAAAGAAAGTAAATTTGTATCTTTCTTTGCTTTTTTAGGTTCAGTGGTTACTAGCCTTTAATAGTAACTATGTAGAAGTCACCAACTTGGTTGATTTCTTGACTCACTATGTGTTTTTTTTTTTTCATATCTGATATCTGACACTAGCCTGTAGGCAGAAGCCACTTGTTAGGTTCCTGGCCAGCTAGACCCAAAATAATCACACCGAAACTGTATCAGTTACAACACTGCTTGGCCAATCATTTAAGCATTTTTCTAACTAGCTCTTACATCTTAAAATAGCCCATTTCTATTACTGTATATTTTACAAGGAGGCTCATGGTTTTCCAGTCCCAGTGTGTGGGCGTCTTTGTCCTCCAGCAGCTCCCTGACTCCACTTTTCTTCCTCCTCTATCTGCTTGGAATTTCCAAACACTTTGTTCTGCTAAGCCACTGGTTGAAACAGCTTCATTCATTAATGAATAAAAGCAATACACATACAGAAAAACTTCCCACACCACTAGCCTATTAATAATCAAAAGTACTTATGGGCCATATATACTCTGAACTCTATTTTAAATAAACACTGTCCATGTGTATGCATTGAATTTGGTTTCCTTGGGAATTAAATGTACAAGTACACAAAGTTCTCCTGTGTCAGTTAACAAATGTCAATACCAAAAGATGAAAAGAAATTCCTTGAGGTATTTATAATTGCTGTACTCTCTGCTCTTCAGGTAAAATATGTGGCTCAGTTCTTTAGTTACAGCTGTCAGACACCATTAAATAATACAAAAATATAGAAGAAAGATCTATTGTAGTTGATCCCTCAAGAAGATATCCAAATACAACTTGGCACCAGGGCACACTTTTTGCCTTTGTTGTCCCTCACAGATTCAGGATTATGGATGCATTAGGTTACCTGAGCATATAGGAATATGAACATTGTTAGAAAATATTTCTGTTTTTGGGTTTTAAAAGATGATCATCCTTCATCAGAATTTCAACCCATTTGTGGTGTGTCTCTCAACCATTTGTTTGCCCTGTTGTCTTGGCTCTGAGGCCATTTATACTTTCTGAGTTACTTTTTATTACCCATTCTTTACAGCACACCTGTGAGTTAGCAAAGTATGATTATTCATACTGTGCAGATGGTGAGATGAAGGTATGATGCCATCTAAAAGCTAATGCGGAGCTGGAATGAGGATTTACGAGTCCCCAAACCTCACATAGTGCAGTATTCTCTGGTATCCCTGCCCTCCCCTTAATGTTTGGAAGCAAAATGCCTGAACATAATTTCAGTCTCAACCCAAATCCCGGCTACTTTCTCAGCGTAGTTTTAAGTCTTCCACACTAATGGAAATAAACATTGAGCTTTAAAAGTTAAATACTTGCTATTCATAATTCCCAGAGGTCCTATCTTGGAAGGATGTTTCATGTTTGCAAGATTGGATGCAGATAAAATGTCAGTTAATTTTATAGCACCCATGTTTAAAAGAAATTATTGTCTTTTCTGAAGGGTGTGTCAGAAAGATAAAGTGGTTGATTTTAGAATTGGCTGTCTTTTATATTTGCATATATTCCATTTTTCCTTTGTTTGTTTTTTTTATTTAGTTCATGTTTATTAAAGCAAACAGCAATCTGTGGAAGAAAAACAAATGCCATTGGGAATAGATGGACTGAAGCGTCTCATTTTGTGTGCTGTGTTTGGAAACTTCCCAGCTTAGTCAACCAGAGTAAATCACATTTTGTGCTATGAAAGATGATAATTCAAATTAAACTTCCAAATGGTTTAGCAGAAGCAAGAAACATAATTCTGATCAATACACTCTTGTTGATACTCATAGAACAGAGTTGTACTTCACTGTTTTTAAGAAGGTGCTGTCTTGAAAAACCAGGGACAGAAGGAAAAATATTGACCTAATCAGGTATGTATTTTCCTAACTATTCCTCTTTCAGGGCCAATCCAGGAGTAGTGAGATGGTTGAACACAGAGGACATAAAACAAATAAATTTCCACAATGCAGAAACCACAATAAGTGATTGCTGTATACTATCTGTACAATACGCAAAACTCAGATTCCCTAGAGAGTTTTCAAAGTTTAGTTTAACGTCCATGTCACTCTGGCATGTTTTCTTCCTGTTGGTTAATGAAGCACAGGAGCTAACGGAATTCATATGATTCTCATCTGTCATCGCCACAGCAGTGATGAAGCCCAAAATGAAATTCTACCCTTCATTCAGTTCCTGTAGTTTCATATTAGTTAGGTGATCAAGCACAACCAGGGGGACTCGTCTGTTTTCAGATGAGGAAACTAGGGTCAAGTGACTTGCCCTGAGTCACACAGCGAAACATCACAAGAACAGGCACTAGGAAAAGAAATCCTGGAGTTTCCAGCTGTTAGCAGGGCCCCTGGGCCATGCACCTTCCAGGCAATTCTCTCTGATATTTTGTGTCACTTATTTTTTTAATCACTTTTACTTTCTTTTCTTTTCTGCCAGAATCCCTTGCACCTTCCTTTCTTCCTTTGTCTTCTATTAGACACTCACCCGGAGATGCTATTCTCCACTTGATGTTTCTCACAATTATCTTCGAGGAAACCAGAACACAGATTTAAAGCACTCATTAACATGCTGATTAGAAATTTCCTCTTAAAGATTCTGAAAGCCGGCAGGGACCCCCCAGAGATCATCTGATTCTGCTCCTGACTTCAGGCATGGCTCACCTAAGCAGTTTTACACAGATGGAACACTGTATTTATGATCCCCGATGAGAGAGTTCTGAACAACACTTGGTAACACAACCCTAGGCTTAGTCTGCATTTCTGCCTAAAGGACCATACAGGAGACATAGGAAAAAACACACTGTCCTTTTTAAAGTCAGATTCCTATATGACTAAAGTTAACTATATTGTGTGTTTCAGTTGCTAATGGTTTACATCATCAGAAGAGGTCTTCTTTGTTGGTAAGCATTCTTTTGAAATAATACTTGAAATTTTTTTCACCTTGAAATCATACATTATTAGACTATACAGAATCTTTTCCAATTTTTCATTAATAAAATTTGTTTACTTTTTATTTATTGTTTCTTCTTCAATGAGGGATATGCCCAATAAAAATACAAGTATTTTCTCCTAATCCTTACTATACTACCTGATAAGATTATCTATCTCACAAGGAGTTTTAGAGAACTTTGAGAATTAAGAGCTCTGAGAACATATATAGAGAGAGCAAGGTTAAGGTTGCAGATAGAACAGTGAACTTTAAAATGAAGAGGTTAATCCTTAAGGACATAGGCCATGCTAAGCAGCAGATGGCCAACAAAAGTGAACTTAGTGGCATTTCAGAGGGTTCTTTGTTTCATAATACATTTTCTGGACATTATCTTCCTTCCTTCCTTCCTTTCTCCTTCTGCCTCTCCCTCCCTCCCTCTCTCTTTCTTTTCCTTAAAGATCTTTTGCAAATATCCTATATTTTCTGGTGTTGAGTTTTTATAGTATTTGTGTGTGTGAGTGTGTGTATCTCCACATCTATGTGTTTCTTTCATTCTTTTCTCCTCGCAGTTAGTTTGCGTCATCCTATTCTGTTTTGTTTGTTTTTATTTTATATTGTTCAATCATTATTTTTAGATGTCTGTTTTTAATCTAATGAGAGGGAGAAAGTAGGAGTGTGGATTTGGGTGAGTAGGCCATAGGGGAGGACCTGGGAACCATTTTGGGGGAAAGCATAATCAGAATACCTGGTATGATAAAAAAGAAAATCTGTGTTCAATTAAAACAAAATACCCTGACCATTTGAGTCCTCCTAATGAAATCTTAAATATAGAAGTACATAAGTGTCAAAGTGGAGACATTGAAAGATGATTCCATAAAGATAAAGATACAAGGAGGCAAAGAATACAGGTGGCTTTGTAACTCTCCTGATAGAAGTTAAGATATTTTGTCTCTGAATCTATCAGACGTCAGAAGCAATGGAACACATATAATCTGGTCACACGGAGGGAAGAAAACACTTCAGCCAGAGAGAGGGCTTGTCTCTAGGAGAGAGATTTCTCACAGTTCTAACCAGACTCGGGTCTAGAAAGAAGCTGAAGCCCATGATGAGTCAGCAGTGAAAGGGACCACACCTTGAAGGCCACTACCTAGGTTTGCTTATCTTTGGCCCTCTATTTAAATGTGAGGGCCCCAAAGACCAACTTGAACTCACTGGGTCTTGTTTCTCTTCCCAATAAATCTCTCTTTTCTGCCTTCCATTTTTAGCTTGTCTCTTCTAATTGTCTGATTGAAGAAGGGTGGCTAAACTTGATTGCTGTGGAAGGTTTGTGGGCCCCACGTTTGGTAAGTGCTTCTCAGTGATGCAAAATATTAAGTAATGATTGATACCAAAACTTCTATAAAGGGCAGGGTCAAATGAAACTTTGATGTTAGCCCAAAGTGTCCCATTTTGTACTTCTGACCTCTATATCTATAAAATAATAAGATTTGGATTTATGAAGCCACAAAATTTGCAGAAACTTTGAACAGCAGCAACTGGGAACTATTGCATCCTTGATAGAAAATCTGAAATGTCTCTGTCTTAGTCACTTTTGCATTACTACGGCAACCGAAAACTACTTTAAATGGAGGAAGAACTGATGTGAACTCCTAGTTTCAGAGACTGTAGTGCACAGCTTCTTGCTCACATGGTTCTATGGTCCAGCAGAACGTCAGCGTAGGCTGGTATGATGGAGCAGAACCACTTGTCTTATGGAACTGCCAAAGAGTGTGCTGCGACAAAGAAGGGCCTAAAACATGATATAAATTCCAGGGACATGTCCCTGGTGACCTGTTTTTATAATTAAGTCCTATGTACGATTTTACATTACCTCTCAATCATGCCATCAAATCAGTAATCCATAAGTGAATTAATTAATTGGTTATATGAAAACCTTCTTGATATAATTGTTTCTCAGGGACTGGTCATCACCAACAGTAGGGCAAGCTTTCAATAAAGGATTACTAGGGAGAGATATTTCAAATCCAAATCATGATAATGTTTCTTATATATCAGTTTCTCATTTCAAACAATCTTGGAGATATTCTTGAAACTCTTTCCATCTACAAATGCACTAATTTGACTATGGTGCTGGTGGGAGAATGTTTTTAAAAGGTAGCCCCAGACATAAAGAAATCCACAACATATCATCGATAAATTTCCAATAACTTGAATGATTGGGTCTCAATTTATCAATAATTAACTTAAATTTTGAATGTAGAAGTAACACTCAGGTTTTCCTTTTTAAGATGTGAAAATGACTATTCTGCTTTTCAAAGTTTCTTGAAATTTTTACATTAAGCATTTCTGAGCTTTTGAAACATTTTCTTGTATATACAAACATAAGAGAAAATATGTTAGATATTGGAACATACAATAAATGGGCTATATACTCAATTTTGGAATGATATTCAAACAAAATTTACATATATAAATTCTACTAATTACATAATTTTGTTAGTGACTCTAAATTGTAAGATTCCATGTCATACTTTGTAATTAAATTCTGGATGCATCTTCCAATGACTTTCCTGGCCTTTAAACTAACACTGTTTAAACAGAATCCTTGTCCACCTTATTTTCAGGTCCCTCTGCATACATAACTAGGCCAACACAGTTCATGAGTAGGTCTTCCATTAAGATTTGTTACAGGACTCTACAAAACAATGAAGTGAGAAACCATTTATATGTAGTTTGGGGAAAACTATGAAATACATCATGTTATTTGTGCACAAAAGGCAGTGCCTTTCATTTAGTAAATTATTCATATTTAGTAATTTAGCATGCTCTAGCCATGAAGAGTGTCTCTTAATATCTATCATTGAAAATATAAAGCGATGTAGCAATTACAGCTTTATTTTATTGAAGAGCTAGTTCCATTACCCCCAAGTTTACGTGCATTTCTCTCTCATGTCGTTGTAATTCTGTATTCTCGAGCCCTTCCTGAACTGAAGAGCCAATATATACATATGCCGTTGTGCCAGGGGGCACAAATTCTGTTTTGATTTACTCATGTGCAACTCCTATTAACGCCAGGAAATTCAGGGCAAAGTTTAGTGTCTTTTTTTCAGGAAGGATCATGTTGTTACATATACCAAGTAACACATGAATTCTTTTCGACTATAAAACCAATGATGTGCAGCCACACACATTTAGGGCACTCATTTAGCTTTTCATTGACTAAGCGTCTCAATAGCTTGACTCATTTTTTATGGTATATAGTCTTTTGTTTTTTTTTTTTTTTTAGAGCAAGGATGCGACAAAGAGAGACGTGAGGTAAATTGCTGGAACCATTGGAAGCACATATACAGAAATTATGGGATGAAAATCTAAATTTTAAAATACTAAGAGGTAGAAAAATATACCATAGATAATTTTATGTGAAATGTATGAAAATGATAGATGTGTTTAAGACAATCTTTTTCATGTGTTGTACTACCTTCTTGCTCTGTATTTGTAGAGAGAAAGCCAGCCCGGTGTGGGCGCTGAGGTACTAAGCAAAGCTGAGAGAAGAAAAGGAATGCACACAGGTTCTTCCTTCCTTCCTTCCTTCTTTCCTTCCTTCCTTCCTTCCTTCCTCCCTTCCTTCCTTCCTTCCTTTCCTTCCTTCTTTCTTTTTTTTAATTTTTTTTAAATTTATTTATTAAAGATTTCTGTCTCTTCCCCGCCACCGCATCCCATTTCCCTCCCCCTCCCCCAAATAAGTCCCCCCCCCAGCCTGAAAAGCAATCAGGGTTCCCTGCCCTGTTGGAAGTCCAACATAGCGGACAATGAGGACTACTGAGAACTCAAGAACAATGGCAATGGGTTTCTGATCCTACTGCATGCTCTGGCTTTGTGGGAGCCTAGGCAGTTTGGATGCTCACCTTACTAGACATGGATGGAGGTGGGGGTTCCTTTCTTTCTTTCTTCCCTTCCATTTTCTTTTGTTCTCTCTCTCTCTTTCTTCCTTATCAAACCGTTCCTGAAGTCAAGCACTGTATGCCTCTGTGAACGGGTGTTGCGGGTAACACAGGACAGAACCGTCTTAAAAACGACTAAGGCCTGCAAGATACGTTTTTAGGTAAAGGTGTGCTTGTTGCCAAGTCTGATGACCTGCGTTCAATTGCCAGGACCTACCTGGTAGAAGTAAAGACTTGAATTCGGTAGTTTTCCTCTGAATTTCACATGCTATCTATGGCAGACATGCACATGTACACACCCCCACACCCCCACACCCCCCCCACTAAATAAATGTAAAAAGTCGTGACTCTTTATATCCAAAACTTTTATTTCTGAAAACAATTTTAAAAGCTTTGCAAATTGATATGTAATTATTAGTTTTGCTTATGAACATGTTATTGTGTGCTATCACATTATTAAATATAAAACAGAATATAATGTGAGGTAGTCAGTAAAGCAGAACAAAAGACAGAATTCATTATGTCTAAATTTAAATCTACATAAAACTGAAAACAAGAAGGTCCATACCAGATTCTTACTGAAAGTTAAGCAAGAATTGTTTATTAACTGAACCAAGATCTCTAGCCTTGAACTGCTTACGGAGATAGATAATATCAACAGCATTTTAGACATAAGGAGACTTAAAGTTAAATATGCAATGGACAAATGTGCAAACATGTCATTTTGGAATTAAAATATTGAAACATTGGGCAATCTGTAAATGACATAGCATTGTGAAATGTCACACAAACATGTGTGTGTTCCAATTACTATGTCTGACAAGACTTTCTTTGACCCCCAAAGAGAATAAAAGACAGGGCTGAAGCGAAAAGACTTTCAATTCTTATAAAAAATAGGAGATTCAAGAAAAATAGAAATAGAAGAAAATTTGAGGGGAAGTAGCCCACAGAGAAGTCTGGTGGTTTGAAGGAGAATGCTATTCCATAGATTCAAGTATTGAACACTTACTCCCCAGCTGGTGGTGCTGTTTAGGGATGTTTGGCCTTGCAGGGAAAATGCCACTGGAGGAAAGCTTTGATAGTTTCCAGGTTGCCCTCTTAGCTGCATGTTTGTGGTTTGAAAAGGTGAAGTCTCAGTTTCCTGCTTTGCCATCATAGACCCCCATTCCTCTAAAATCCCAAGTCCATTTAAGCTATTTCTTCAATAAGTTGCCTTGGTCATGGTGTTTTATCACAGCAATAGGAAAGGATGCCACAAGCCTTCAGTTTGTGCTTTCTGTTATAAACCAGTGAATTCCAGATTACCCTTGAGGAGCCTGAAAAAGTTAGAGGGCTAAACTCAATCTCTCTTTGTGGCTGCTAGAATTGATGGAACCTGAATATTTCATAAGCATAGTGTACCTTACAGCAGTGGAACTCTATGTCTCCTTAAAGATTATAACTGCAAAGTACACTTAAAAGTGAAAAATAAATTAAAATTACATTTAGCATGAGTAAATGCATAAATATCTAAAATAGCAAACAAATTTTTATAACTTAATCAATAAAAGGAATGGGTGTTTCTAGATGGTGCATGAAAAAAATCAAAACAAAATAAAATCATGCTAAAAATATTATGGAGTAAAAATTTGATATGATTGAGAAAAACAATGTGATCTATCAGTTAATGTAAATCCAGAGTATGCAGTAAGAAATAGAATTAGAATGTTGAGAGAGAGATAACAAAGAGTGAAGAAATAGAAATGCAATTTCATGGAACAAGAAAATGGACATATTTCATCATTCTGAAATAGCACCCAATAATTACTTCCCACTTCGGTGATGCATCATGAGGGGAAATAGGCAGGAAGGAAACCTGACTTGTGAAATTTTAGACTTTTAATGACTAGTAACAGAATCTCAGTCATTAGGAGTATAGTATGTGTATGTATGTTTATATATGTAAATATTATTATGCTTGTGTTAGTCAGGGTTCTCTAGATAAGGAGAAACTGTAGAATTAAGATGTACTACAAAAGGGGTTTAATATATGGTCTTATGTTACATGGGATAGGTCAAACCAACAATGATTCTCTGTAGCTGGAGATCTTAGGAACCTAGTAGTTATTCACTGTGTGAGACTAGATGCCTTAGGACTTCCAAAGTGGCATTCAAGGTCTAGAGGATTTGGGGGAAGTTGAGGTTTTCAGTTCACCTTGGAAGGCCAGAAAATCTGGATTCTGATGAGAGTAAATGATGGTAACATTAATGCCCACAGCAGAGGAGATGTCAGCACCAGCAGACAGTAAAGGCAGTCAGGCAAATGCAGCCTTGCTATTGTTTTACACATCTGTTTACCTGGACTGCCGTGGACAAGTGCTACCCAATTGTACCTAGATGCAACTGTCTTATGAATTGATCCCAAACCCAATCAAGTTAACCACCAAGAGAATCTATCACAAGCTGGAGAAACTCTCCTTTCTCCAGCTCTTACATTCTTTCTGCTGCCTGTGTTGCAATGTTCCTGAGCCAAAGGAGAGTATCACAAGTGTGCCATTAGTGGCTTAGGATTCAGGGGTTCTTTATTCTCAGAATGACGACCAGTTATGACTCTCTGCAGTTACTTCAAAATTAAAGAAGTTTCTCTGGTCAAAGCTGACAGCAACACTAATCCACAGATAAAATCATAAATATTTAGATGTCAATATTCAGATGGCAGCTCATCCACTTAGCAAAATGAATTGTAGCTTCTCTTCTGGGATCTATGGCCTCCTTGGCCACAGACTTTATACCAGGTCCACAGTATGAGAACTGAAAGTCATCCTGTATATCGGGCCCCAAATAACATCCCAATAACACTGATGAAACTATTGTATCAGTAGACCTACCTTGCCTAGCATACAGTCTGTGGAAGCCCATATCTTTAGGAAATGATGGAGAAACAGAGACAGAATTGTGACTCACAGGCTGGATACAACTTTAAATTTGCTTTCATGTCATACTGTTGTAATGGTCTGTCCTGTACATTTAAGAGAGAAGCCCTGCCTACTTCCTCCCCACCAGGTCAACCTAGGCTTCTAGCCTGAGCGCCTTCCTTTTCTGTCTCTCTCTGAAGAGGTAGCTTCTCCTCTCCTCTCCTCTCCTCTCCTCTCCTCTCCTCTCCTCTCCTCTCCTCTCCTCTCCTCTCCTCTCCTCTCCTCTCCTCTCCTCTCCTCCCTTCTCTCTCTCTCTCTCTCTCTCTCTCTCTCTCTCTCTCTCTCTCTCTCTCTCTGCCTTTCTTTCCTTATCCCCCTTCTCTGGTGTAGATGGGTCTTCTTTCTATGTGTTACTTTCATTGGTTAAATAAAGAGACTACCTTGGCCTAGTTGATAGGGCGAACTCAGGTAGGCCCTGAAGACAGAACAGAATTCAGGGAGGAAGAAGGCAGTGTGGCAGATGCCATGGCTCTCCTCTCTGAGACGGACTCTGGTTAGACTCATGCCTGTAAGCCACAGTCAAGTGGCAATACACATTAATAAAAATGGGTTAATTAAGATGTGAGAGTTAGCCAATATGAGGCTAGAGCTAATGGGCCAGGCAGCAATTTAATTAATACAGATCTCCGTGTGATTATTTCGGGCATAAGCTAGTTGGGCGGCAGGAAGTGGCCGCTGCTCCTTTTACAACACTTCTCTCCTTCTCCCCTTTCTCTTTCCCCTCCGTAACCCACTAAATAATTACCTGCTTTCTCTGCATGGTGTCCCCTATCCGGCTGTCTCTCACCAGCCGTGCCTTGTAGACCTCTGCCCTCTGCTGCCCCTCTGGAAAAGACACCATTTTATTTTTACCTTTACAACTGCACTTTTTGAAATGTTTTCTGTGGAAAGTTTTGCTCTTTTTCCCAGTAGACCCAAATGTAGTCAGTGACAGTGCACCACAGCCCGGATGCTCTCCTGCTTTGCTCTGTTTCGCAGTAGACCCAAATGTAGTCAGTGACAGTGCACCACAGCCCGGATGCTCTCCTGCTTTGCTCTGTTTCGCAGTAGACCCAAATGTAGTCAGTGACAGTGCACCACAGCCCGGATGCTCTCCTGCTTTGCTCTGTTTCGCAGTAGACCCAAATGTAGTCAGTGACAGTGCACCACAGCCCGGATGCTCTCCTGCTTTGATACTTTTCCACCAAACAAATTCCTCTACCGTTACCTTTTAATGTCAACTCTATTCAGATTTACATTTACAGTTCTGTTCTTTGCCGGAAAATCACATGAATGGCCCTAGCAGAGTCTGATATTCTTTGTTCTTCTAGGAAACCTCCTGAGCCAGGCATCCACTGTCTATTTCTCTCAGCCGTCTTGTCGTCCAGGATCCCAGGAGAATGGCTCATTAGGCTCTATTTACAATATTCAAGAGGTTTTCTAGCCATTGTTCCAGACTCTTTGACATTCTTCTCTCAGGCTAGTTACAAAGGCAGAAGCGTCTTGTGATCAGGTTTATCAGAGCAAGGACCCATCTTTTGATACAAATTTTCTGGGTTTGCTAATCTCCTCATAGTTGTAACAAAAAATGCCTGACCAAAGCAATTTAGGAAAGGGTTTCTTTAACCAGACAGTGCTAGGGGAAGCCCATGCTGTTGGGAAGGTGGTGGCAGGAAAGGGAGGCTTCTGGTCACATGGCATTGTGGTCAGGCAGGAGAGAGTGAAGAGTGTTGTGTTCTGCTTCCCTTTCATTTTTATCAGGTCCAGAATCTCTATCCATGGAATGGTCCCACCCACAATTAAGGTGGGTCTTCCCACTTCAGTTATCTCTCACAAGAATGTCTCCAGGCGGTGGTTGCAGGTGGTTGCCCACGCCTTTAATCTCAGCACTCTAGGAGGCAGAGGGAGGCAGATCTCTGTGACTTTGAGGCAAGGCCAGCCTGTTCTATAAGAGCTAGTTCCAGGACAGGCCCCAAAGCTACAGAGAAACCCTGTCTCGAAAAACCAAAAAAAAAAAAAAAAAAAAAAAAAGTCAGCCAGTACCTAATCTCATCTAGTTCATCCTAGACATATATGCCCCAAATCCAAAGAAATCTAAATATCCTTCACAGGTATGCCTTGAGGCTTTAGCCTAGGCAGTTCTAGCTCTAGTCAAATGTAAAGCCAAAATCAAATGTTACATGTTTATTCTTAAAAAAAAAAAAACAGAACAGAATAACATGATGTGATTTACACTGATATCAGCATCATTCTACTCTACAGAAACCAATAGTGGCAGTGAGTTGGAAGTAGGAAACCACAGAGGTGACTAACGGAAGACAGAAGGTAACTCTGTCCTCTGTTGGGAGAGTGCTTACATAATATAAATGAAGCCCTGGGTAAGAACACCACCACTACACAAATCCCGAATATACCTCCTATCCTGTCACTCAAAAAGGAAAGTATGGGGTTCAGAAATTGGAAACTATGTAGCCAGTTCCAGGCCAGTCTGAACTACATAAGACGATGTCTCAAAATGAACAAAGCAAAAACGAAGCAGGCCAAACAATGACCTGAACGAAATCTTTCAAAACGGTGGAATGTTGTCTTCGTGGTTTCACTATATTTCAAAATAAGGCAAACAAGATGCTGTGGTTTTATCAGTAAGGTGTAGAAGAAAGATATTTACTTAAACTAAATTTCACTATTTAATATTTTAAAATCACTTTACTAATATTCTAATCAGGGATTTACTTAAAGGGAGCCAGTCTATAGTCACCTGTTTCTAAACACAGGCGTGGCAAGCTCAGGGTAGGATGTAGTAGTCAGGCCATTTCACGTAGGTGTGGTTTTATGACCTCTTTTCTATTATGAGTCAAAGCTGAGTCCTTCCCAAGTGAGAGAGAAAGAGAGAGAGAGAGAGAGAGAGAGAGAGAGAGAGAGAGAGAAAGAGAGAGAGAGAGAGAGAGAGAGAGATGTAGACGTAAGTCATAAACAATGCCACACCAGTTTGGAATTATGATTAATAGGGTGGTATTTATTTAAAGGGGAAAAAACTTACAGATCACTGTCAGCCCTCTGCGTAACCAGGAAGGAAGTCAAGTCACCAGCGGAGCAGGAAGTGAAGAGAGAGAGGAGAGGGAAGTGGCTGCTTTTTTAAAGGGAGAGAGACCACGCCCCAGTGGGCTGGTATCTCAGCGGCTATTGGCTGGAGGAGTGGGAGGACCTCCCGCAACACCTCCCCCTTCTGTTTAAATAAGAGAGTTCTAAACCTACTATGAAATTATATACAATAAGTACAAATATCCTATTCTAACTAGCTTAGGTCTTGTATAATAAATAACTTGGCCAAGTCATGAGAGAAAGTAACTACATTTATATAGTCTTCAACCCCATCAAAGATCTGAGAAAGGAAATAATGTTACCTGGGTAATTAGGAAGTTCAGTAAAACAACTTCCAAAACATGCATCAAATCACAGAGACAACTAGCTACCTAGGCAATCCCCCAAAGTCACATTAGCAGCGTTGAAGCAACCAACTTTGGCTAAGGCCTAACATAACTGACACACCATTTTCAAAGGCAAGCAACTTTTCAAAACTATCTTACCCTGTCTTGGCAGGATAAGACAGCCCTGTTTTATCCATTGATGCACGCTCTGTATCTTTGTCAGTGGTTGAGGTATGGGCATTTCTTTGCCCCAAGGCCAGTTCTGCCAAAAAGAAATGCTCCAGGTGGAGTGTCTTTGCTGCTCAACATTCTCTCGGGTTGTGGGTTCGAGCCCCACGTTGGGCGCCAATTGTAGACGTAAGTCATAAACAATGCCACACCAGTTTGGAATTATGATTAATAGGGTGGTATTTATTTAAAGGGGAAAAAACTTACAGATCACTGTCAGCCCTCTGCGTAACCAGGAAGGAAGTCAAGTCACCAGCGGAGCAGGAAGTGAAGAGAGAGGGGAGAGGGAAGTGGCTGCTTTTTTAAAGGGAGAGAGACCACGCCCCAATGGGCTGGTATCTCAGCAGCTATTGGCTGGAGGAGTGGGAGGACCTCCCGCAACAGAGAGAGAGAGAGAGAGAGAGAGAGAGAGAGAGAGAGAGAGAGAGAGGAAAACTATCAGGGAAGCAAGTCAAAGGTTATCGGGCTTGTGTTTGTTCCTGGGATATCCCCAACACACAGCAAGCTATGACGTGTATAGTTTCCACTGTGTGGGCAACCGGAAAGAACAATGTTGGGTCAGAAAGATATTATTAGAGAGAGTATTAATATACTTTTTCTTTGAGAGATTTAAAGATTGCTATTAAAGTCTTCAATATACTATGCTTACATATGTGTCTGTTGATTTAACAGATTTGTATATGACAGCGGTGACTTAAAATAAACAAATCTTGTTTCAATATAGAGCTTGTTAGTGTCCCAAACCTCAACTGCCTTTAAGTAGACCTTGTTCTTTGCAGAAGGAATCATATGCACAAGATGTCGGATTGAGTTTGGCCATCAACTAAATAGAATGAGTGCCAGCCAGACTGAAACATATCAACTGGATATCAGCCTGCTTCAAGGTATGGGAGCAGCAAGCTATTAGAGTGCCGAGCATCAGTGGTACATATTTCTATTTTATCTTTATTGTAATGAGCAAGCCCTGTCTTTAGCTCCCGCTGTGCACTTTTGGAGGGTCTTCCATATGGTTGCTGCTAAGTACTTGGCATTTTCCCAACTGTTACAATTGGGTCAGTGGGGGGGATCGCTTAGGAGTAATAAAATAAGGGTGACTGCAGCAGGGCGGAGTGAGATTCCTACCCACGTGGCAGCTTATTGCCTCTCACGCATTCAAGCACAACTCTCTGGCACTCATTACCATGGGCAGCCAGGGTAAGCTTTTTCCACCAATGGCGGTTCCATGAGAAAAGACCAAGCGCTAGGCACAGTGTTTCTCCTCCATTATATTTCCAGTTCTGTTTATTTTATTGTCTAAAAATTGACTAAATAATTCGAGGAAGGAAGACAAGTGTACCTTGCTGATTTATGTTGTTCCCTAAACGTTTTCTTAACAAACTCTTGGCTAAATTTGACTAAGAATAGCAGCACCATGGGGTTATCAGTGTTCCTGGGGGTTTTCATGTTTTATGAAGTTAAAAAAATTGTAGAAGGCAAATCTGATGAGCCTCAAAACTTAAATATTCCTGAGATACAATTCATAGATTCGGGAATAATAGTAGCACTTTAAGGTGTATTTTACACCCAAAATCATATCTATAAAAAACGTTGTAATCATTACTATTATTAGGTACTAATAATTGAACCAGGGCCTAGCATAAAGCATGGGTTTTATTGAACAACACCTCCAGATACAGCTTTTTTTTCTAATTCCATGAAAGGCAGTGTTGCTACATAGGAGATTTGGAAGGAAATATGTTCAAAGCAAAATTATGATTATAAACAGAGAAATAATGCATTAAGCACAGAGATGTACACATACGTATTCACGTACGAGATTTTCCATATTTATACACTCAAGAATTTACATAATTAAGCTCTTGTTTAGAATAGCTTGGAGAATTTTGTTATCAATTATCAATCTAGAGCTATATACCTTTTCTTTTTAAATGTGTGTGACTGGGTGCTTTTTCCTGAGCCATTTATTTGGCATCTAGAAAGAGTTGGCCACGTTTGAACAAGAATAGAAATATGAGTAGACTTTCAATCTTGTTTCCGGTCAAGAGCATTAAACAATAGCGCTGCAAGAAGAAACTTGTTCGTCACGCCTTTCCTGGCCAAACAATCTCCAGACCCCAGATCCCCAGAGACAGAGGCAGGCTGGTGGAGGCACCCGGAACCGGGCAGCAGGTGAAGCTGGGTCTCGGAGGAGGCGGTGCAGGAGGCAGAAGACATGGGCGGGTGGGGAGTCCGGGAAGATCTTCTGGGGCTAGCCCTGTAGAGCACTCCGGAGCATCCCCCAAGCCCCCCACCACCACCCCCCACAGCACTGATGGATGGCGTGGGAAGTCCCACTGACTGACAAGTCCGCAGTCCCCAACCCGTCCCCACCATCCCTAAAGCCTGCAGCCTGGAGCCGGGAGGAAAGCTCTGGGCAGGTGTCCCACGTCCTTGAGGTCAGCCCGGACTCGGAGACACCTGCCGGGCCAGCCAGGGTTCCGGCTGGTTGCGACCAGGACCCGGGATGAAGAGCGGGCAGCCTCCGAAGTAAGGGCAGCTCTGCGGCTTCAGACGCGCAGTGCGCAGGCGTGCCCGCAGCATGCGCAGGCGCCGCCTAGAAGTGACTTCTCCAAAAAGTGTCTTAGTTCCCGGTCACCTGAGCGCCCAGGACGCGTCCGCGGGAGCCTCGCCGAGCCACGCCTGTCGCAGCTCGGATCCCGGGACCCGGGCCCTGCCCGTCACCCGCTGCCAGCCGCCCCCAGCCCCAGGCTCCGTCCTCCGCGCGGTCCCTTCCCCAGAACCCGGGCGGACCGAACCGGGCCGAGCTGGGCCGCCCCGGCGCGGCCGCTCACCATGGCGTCCCTCTTCAAGAAGAAGACCGTGGACGGTGAGTTCAGGGCCCGGATCCCGGGATCTGGGGCTCCGGCCGCGGCTCGCCGCTGTCCTGGGGGTGGGCCCAGCTCGGCCGCCCCACAGGTGACCGTGGCTGTGTCACTCCGGGTCCGCAGCCTCACCTGGGCGGCTCGTCCTCCCGCTGGCGCTCACCCCACCCTCGTTTTGTTGCTTTCTCCCGCTTGTTTGTTGCTCCTTCCGTGGGGACATCCCACTTCCCGACCTCAGAAAGGGAAGCCTGTGTGTTTGGTGGACGACCAGGCAGGAGGGAGCCGCGGGGTTCACTTAGGAAATGAACTTGGGGCCGGGCTGTCTGGACCTTTACCTCAGCAGTTTAGATAGGAAAGACTTCCGCAGAAAAGCAAGACCAAGGAAAGGGTCCGGGTTTAGCGATCATAGTGCAGATTTGTCCTTTATGATTATCTTTTGCCAGCTAAATGAGGGATGTGTAGTTGGCATACAAGTTCGCATTTTTAAAAACACATTGTTTCAGGTGGCTCAGTGCCATCTTGTGAAGAGGGGCGAAGTGAATGGACTGGAATGCGCAAGTTTAGTGGCAGTGGTGGCGTGTGTAGGTTATACGTGACTGCCCCAGGTGTTAAATTCATACCAAGTTATTTAAAATCTCCTTTTCATTGCACGTCGAGTCTAGGTTGTTGTTGGCTCCAGCAAATAATCACGCCTTTGTAAGGGTCTAACCCAACCACAAAAGCTGCAGTGGTAGCCAGACTGTGATTGGTACAAACCCCGAGCTCAGCCCTGAGTTGGGGGTAACTCCTTCATTTCTTTGTGTTCACTGTTCCAGTGCCAGATTTGGGGGGAGGGTAACAAAGACACCACCTCTACCCTACTACGTGACCTTTCGTTTCCACACAGGGAGTCATATTATCTCCATCAAACAGCATGAAGCAGTTTAGCTGCTTCCTTGTGACTGATTTTTTTCCCCCTCACTATTTTGACTTTTTACTAATTGAGAAGCAACATTGTCAGCATCTGGAATAGCTACTAACTTGTCACGTGACATAACACAATTCCATGAGATGGGTTTTATGTGCGGTTTCCTGAGAGTATTGTTTCACCTTTAACATGACACTTTTGTTTTGTGCTTCGGGACAAGTATTGTGATACTCAGTTATTGTACTCTCCTCCCTCCTGGATTATTGCTATTAATGTTTTATGTAGGAATAATCTTTAATATATACGCAGTCACTATAATTATATATAGTGATAATGAGAATTTACTGAGCACAGAAAAAGTGAGTTCCTCTCTCACCTTGATGCCACAAATTAATAATTTTTAAAAGTAAAAATTTGAATATTGTAGTCTTAATTGCTTAATATCTGTTAACTATTTTCAATGACAAGTCTCAGTTTTGTGCTTTCTGGTATTGTGACTGCCTGGTGACTCACTTAGAGGAAGGGAGAGAGATAATGAAGATAGCAGGGATTGATGTGAGAGATGACTGCACACTCATTTGCAGTTGAGGTAGTCTTAATAGCAAGAAGTTTGGGTTTTTTCTTTCTTTTTTTTTTCTTTTCCTAGGTGCTGTACCACTAAATTAAAATGTGTGTGACATTTCTGAATGTAAATTTGGACCCGGTGAACAATTACTCCATCTACCAACTTGCAGACCTGATATTAATTCAGTTCATTTACTCCTGCCTTAATTGTAGATCTACATCTTCATCGTTTTGCTTTAGAGCTAGCTTTATGGATGTTTGTTTCCCCTGTTAAAGGAAATGAAAGGGCTCTTGTTTGGTATAAAAGGTGACAGCCCTCCTCTCAGTAGTGAGACACCATGTAATGAAATTTAATGTATTTTTATGCATTTCTCTCAATTCCTTGGGCACATTATCGATCATAAGATCTTTTACTGTATGCTGACTTTGTTTCTGTTGTAACAGTAATGAAATTCTGATATATAAGGGAAATAAGTAGCTGGTTATAGATCTGTGGAATAATTGAATCTTTTTGTCCCTGGATTGGCTGGAAGAATTATATACTGTATCGTTAAAGACTACTGCACATGTAAATTAAAAAGGGAGACAACATTATAACACATTACTATTCAGAGTTATGTTTAATTCATTTTGACACAAAGATGAGCAAGTCTCTGCAGTGTACACTTCGTTATAGAAATTAATGAGAGGTGTATCTCAATGCCACTGAAGAGGAGGATTCCTTCCAATTTGAAATTACAACTGAGCCCTTGATTTTTCCCTTTCTGAGTTGTATTATATGTATATATGCATTTTATAATCTGTTCATCGTCAGCGCTTTTACATCTGTGTGGACAAATAGTAGCCTATTTATTGAAGGGAATCATGAGCCGGTTATGCCAGCATTCCATCAGGACTTGTCATAACTGGGTAACTATTTCTGCCATTGAACAAGTGCGGTGCTGGGGAGAGGGGTGGAGCTAGGAGGAGTGAATGGGTAGACAGGGCAGTGGGTTGGACCCCAGAGCTGGAAAAAGCAGTGGCCTTCTGTTTTGTTTGCTTGAGATAAGGTCTCTAAATGTAGCCCATCATGCCCCTGTGACCCACTACCTCAGCTTCCCCAGTGGGCAGTGCCAGGCCTACAACACCAGGCCCAGTTGAAATGGGTATCTTACGTTATTGAAACGCTGTAGTTTTTACCTGAGATCTTCCATGAAGACAAGTTTCTGAACTTTCTATAAGCCAGTGCTGTGTTATATGTGCGCTATGTGTATGCTATGCTTATTCAGTTCTCACGGGGCCTATGATAGAAGCTCTATTATCGCCACCTTTGTGTTGAGGGGAAACTGAGAACAGAGGGACCAAGTGAGTTTCTCGGGATCAAAACTGTGCTAAGTAGCAGAAGTTGGAGCCCATCCTTCTAAGTCTCATCATTGCTATGTTTTTCTTAGACATTAATCACTTGGCATACAAACAGTGATCTTATTAATATCATGAAATTGTCCATTTGTTTTTTACTTTTACCTATAACCTGGATTGTTCTCTTTGAATTAATAATAAAAGTTTAATTTCAGTATTGGAATTAACTTCTTTGAAGGTCCCTGTACCTTAGCATATTCTGAGACACTCCTGGCCTTCATGTCAACCTCTTGTAGAAGTGATGTATCATCTCAGCTTACTTCTCAGATTGCCTGCCTCCTGCATTCTCAGCAGCCTGTGCTGTGTATCATGATGTGATACAAAATGCTTTCTTCTGGCTTTTAGCACCCAATACTAAAAAAAGGTGTGTCTTTGTGTGTGTGTGTGTGTGTGTGTGTGTAATTGCCACATGTTTGCAGGTGCCTGCAGAGACCAGAAGAGGGCGCTGATCTCCTGGGTCTGCAGTTACAGGCACTGTGCAACATGAGTGCTGGGAACTGAACGTGGGGCCTCACTTTCCAGCCCCCAGTGCTCTTTTAACTTCCCTTTGGGCTGGGATTTTGTGTTTGCTTGAGTTTTTTTGTTTGCTTGTTTTATTTTGTTTTGTTTAAATATCCCTCGAAATAAGGGATTTATCTTGGGTCTGTTTTGGGCTACCATTGTATAATCTCTTGCTATATCATCTACTTTTCACATTACTTATAATTTAGATTCTATTATACCTAACATTTGTTTTTCTATTTTTGTTTAAAACAAGTATATGCGATAATCTGCTGACTGTCTGTATATGGTTTTCTAAAGCAACAGAAATCAGAGACCCCAAAGGGAACTTTATTCCCTCTTAAAATTTTCTCCTTCCGGGGCCGAGTCTGCCAGGGTGATTAGTGCTCCTTCCTTCAACAGATCACTAAGTCACTAATTATTATGTCTTCCGCTTTGTCCTGTGTGTGCCTGCAGCCCTTGGTCTAATTCTAGTCCTGTCTGTTTTACACTTCAGCACAGTTTAATTTCTTGCTGCATCTCATCCCTTTTATGTCCTTTATCTGCAAAGTTGGATTGTGTGATTGTTTTATGGCAACTCAAATCTGTCTTCTTCTCCTCAGAGTCCATTTTTTCAATGAATCTCTGCTACTCAGCAGTAAACCTTTTCAATAATGTCTGCCTTCCCTTGTTCTGATATGCTTTCATTTTTGCCATGTCCCAGGCTTATCATCCTTCATCAGTGTTCTACTATTCTTCAGTATACTGAAAATCAGTCTTTTTCATCCAGACATATTTTTACTTAGGATCCCCATCAACCAAGAATTCTCTTTCCCACCAGTTTTTGTCCTTCAGGAAGTCTTCCCTGATGCTAACTACAAAAATACTACATCACCTCAGTTTGTACAGCTTGACATCTGCATCCCAACCATCCTTCACTGGAACTCAGCTTATTTTGTACTACCAAAGATGGCTATTCTAAGTCTTTCCTGCCTTCCATATTGACTTCAGTCTTCAGCCATATTTAAGTATTTCTCTAGGAGTTCATAGTTAGCTAGCACCACCCTAGTACAATAGCACTAGTGTTTGTACCTGAGTCCCTGAGCCTGTGATGTGGTCAGTGCCACTACTCACTGTGAGCCCTGCAGTGAGCTTGAAGAATGCTCTGCAGGGAAGGAGCTTGGCTTCTGCCTTCATGGATCACCCGTATATGCTGGTTACCCACAACTGGTGGGTTTTGACTGAGTTGGAATAAATCTGTCAAGAAGTCTGTTAATGGTCCCACATTTATGAACCATTGAGAAAGAAAAGGAACTTTATCCATTTCAGAAAACTGTCTTTCTTTCCAGAGTAAAAGACAATAGTATTGTGGTACTTACAATACTCAGATCTTGTATAGCATGCTAAGTCTTCCTTTAGTGATTATTATCCTGAATATTTTAGATCTCACATTTTACACTCTATTTACTCTACGTTCTTGACATAACAAAGAAAAACAACTATGTGTATGTGGGATTCAAGGGTATAATATGCTTGTCAC
Source organism: Microtus pennsylvanicus (assembly GCF_037038515.1). NCBI lineage: Eukaryota > Metazoa > Chordata > Mammalia > Rodentia > Cricetidae > Microtus > Microtus pennsylvanicus. The sequence goes on along the minus strand of NC_134579.1, from coordinate 5,720,248 downwards.
ACAATTTTTATTAACTGGTTTTAGGCCAGTGTGAAGAACCAGCCTCTGATGTTTCCTGCCCTTAACAAAAGTTCTCCGCATTTGCAGAAGAAATAACACTAGGAAAATGTCTTCCCTTTTGTTTCCCCTCCCTACCCACTTCATGACAAGAGCAAATGAGACTCAGCTTGCTGGCACATGTCCATCCCAGAAGCTTTCCTTAGTGCTTAAAGAGGCTGAATTTTTAAAACTTTGTCAGAATGGATTCCTCAGACTTGGATGACTTTTGATACCTATAGTAGATGGAATAAAAATTTACCTCCTCTGCTGCCTTTGTCTTTGTGTCTCCTGTTTTGTCTACCTCTTCCTTCCATATAAGTCCTACTGTTTCACTTCAAGCTATTTCTTTTATTGAGCTAATTTATCTTGTAAAAAATAGGGTTTCATTATGATATTTTTGTGCTTGGGTCATATCCGTCCGCATTGCCCGCATTTATCATTCCTCAAACTTGTTACCGGAGTAAAGGCATGACCCTCTCCTGTCCTGAATCTTAAATCATTTTTGCTTTTGCTGTACTATGTAATAGAATGTAATTAAGAGGACATTGCCCTCCAAGATGTTGTTCTATACTGTTCCTAAAGCCAGAGAAATCAATTAGATTTGCTTGCATGTGAATTTCTGATTCTTCCTCACTGTTACTTTCCTGCCTGAGCCAGTCTGCTTTTAGGCCCTTCTAGAAACTGACCTTTAATTTTTCCCTCTTTTTTATTCTTTGCTTTTGAATGTGTACCACTTTCTCAAGATTTCTTCCTCTCATTGACTCCAGAAGACAGTAGATTTGCATACTCAGGACCCATTTTCACTGTATTGCTTGCCTAATTCTACCAATGTTTAGCTAACGCATATTCAGGGCTTCTGGGGTTTTACTGGGATATTACTGGGGTTTGGGCAGTACTAGTACCACTGCCCTGATGGCTGCTCTTGCTCCTGATGCAATGTCCTCCAGGAAAGTAGAGTGGAGGGATAGTTCATGGTTTTTAAGATTTATTATTATTTTATGTTATGAGTGTTTTACCTGCATGTATGTATGTGTACCATGTACAAGCTTAGTACCCACAGAGGTCAGAAAAAAGGCATTAGAACCCCTAGGACTATAGTTACAGATAGTTGTGCTGCTGGGAATGAAACCAACATTCCCTATAAGAGCAACAAGTGTTCTTAACCACCGAGCCAGCTTTCCAGTTCAGATAGTTAAAGTTTCGCACTCATCTCATGTGATAGTTAACTGAGATAACTGATAAGAAGTAAAATTGCGGAAATGAAATTTACCCCAAAGAAATGCACTTAAAATTATAAAAGTCTGCTTTTAGAACAAAGTCCCTGTAGCCTTTGAATACTTCATGGCTTGCTGTGTGATGGCGCAGTATGTGATCAGGTAATGTGTAACAATGAGGGCCGGCTTGTTGGGGTTTCTGTCCCGCCCAATACCCCACAGCTGGCAAGCCCCAAAGAAAATCACACAGAGGTCTATATAAGTTATAAAACTGATTGGCCCATTAGCTCAGTCTTCTTATTAGTTATTGTAGCTTATATTAACCCATTATTCTTATCTATGTTAGCCATGTGGCTTGGTACCTTTCACCTGGGCAGGTTACATCTTGCTTCTTGGTGGCTGGGCTAGAATGGGAGGAATGGGCTTCCTCCTTCCTAGCATTCTCCTGTTCTCATTGTCCTGTCTCTACTTCCTGTCTGGCTGACCCACCTATACTTCCTTCCTGGCCAATCAGCATTTATTTAAAACATGATTGACAGAGTACAGACAATTCTCCTGCTCTGACAGTAATCCTGAGCTGCCCTTAGGCCCTTTCCTTTCCAAATTCTGTTACTTACAAATTAATGTGATGATATTTATTGGTTATTATCACTTTTTGGCATTATAATCAAATGTGCAAATTTTATGTAAATGATCAGAGTAATGGAAGTAAGCTGTTTGTCAAGTTATGACTTGACTTCAAATCTCAGTAGAAAAGTATAGTGACAGACCTTTTTACTGTTTGATTTTTTGTTTTAATTAATTAATTCTTATTTTTTTTAAGACAGGGTTTCTCTGTGTAGCTTTGACTGTTTTAGAACTCGCTCTGTTGACCAGACTGACCTTGAAGTCAAAGAAATCCCCCTGCCTCTGCCACCCCAGCTTTGGGATTAAAGTCATGTGCCACCACCTCTTGGCAACCCTTTGTTTTAAATTTATATTTTCTGGATTTATTTTCCTAAACATATAAATTCAGCAGATTTGGATCCTAAGAATGCAAAAAGACCTTTTCTGTTTGTATCTTTCAAGGCTGTGATGTTGCCCCCCAGGTCTAGGTACTTGTAATTCATCAGGAAAAGATCTTAACAAGCTTGAGACAGGCATTTAATACCCAACATGGAGCTAGTACAGTCTGCGTGAGAGGTTTAGGTGGTAACAGAGAGAGCATCCTGTACCACTTAGACACTTCGGACATTTTCACAGCCTGCAGGTACCACCCATTGTGAAGTGTGTCATAACAGCCTTCCAAGGTGGCTGGCAGGGTGGTTCTTAAGAACTCCAGGGCACAGCCTATTGCCTAAAGAAAGAAACAAGGGCTCCACAGGAAGGAAGCACTGAGTCTTTTCCACGTCAGCAGGGACCTGCAGCTGCACTTGCTTCTGCCATTGTCATGGCGCCTGTGGAAATAAAAATGTTCTACTGGGCTACATCTGGAGGCTTGCCATTCAAAAGACAATACCCAGAAGAAAGAGTCAGCAAGGTATCAGGTTATTTCACTTGGCCCCAAGAGGTATTAAGAGAGGTTAATAGTTACCAAAATTCAGTCTTAGGGAATGGAAGTGTGTTAAAGGGGCCTTACAGGGAAAGACAGTCAGCAGCATGACCACTGGTATATTGTTTAATTATATGTACTGTTTCTTGTGGTTAAAACTTAACTGAAACACAGTTAGAGCATAAGGAGGGGTTACAGTCCTATTTTATCTGATGGCAATTACATGTGCTGGGTTCTCAAATTCGGAAGAGTAATAATTTCATATCTTATAACTATAATGATAGTTTTTCTTTAGAGATGAGAATTTAGGAATGATTAGGGGTGCAGTCTTTGCAAGAAGCAGATAAAGCAAAAGGCAGGGGAGGGTGTATATATACCCTTGCAGAGATTGCTTACAAGGAGCAGCTACTGTTACAAGCCCCAAATGAAGGGATGGCTCATTATTTCAATGAGGCACATCTCCACTATACAAAGATATCGGTCATAATTTAGATTTTAATGTTATCAGTTTCCCAGTAACAATAGGCTTCATTATATCTTAAGGTAATAAATTAAATATTCTTGATAGTCATTTCTCATTATATATCACGATATTTGAGCATCATAATATCACTGCTAGATATCATATATTGAGATGGTTTTGTGGCAGTACAGACAAATAAACATCCAACTGTATATGCTGAAACCAAAACTCGTGAGCCTGAGGAATCTCTGAAATAAAAGGACTATTGAGCTTTCATAGGTAATAGCCAAACAGGACCACATCCTGAGACAGGATTCTGCAACTTCCTGTTGCAAAGCTGGATAGCAGGTGGAAACTGTTCACAGGCCTAGAGCGACTGTATCTTAAACTGAAAACTCGAAGGAAGGAAAGCACGACCGTTTTCGTGAGGCCTGTACTGGATAGTGTTGAGTTGTGCAAAGTTCAGGAGTAGTACATTCTGTAATAAGTCATTGTTACCTTTGAAGTGGTGGGACTACAAGCAGGACACATGCTGTCTAGAGGTGAATGATGAGGAGTTCATGTTTTAACACACAGGACTAAGGCGTAAAGTGTGTGAAGACCGAAGTTTGATCCGAGAACCCACATAAAAGTCATATATGTGGTAGCGCTTGTAATAACCATGTTGGAGAAGAGAAGGCCAGGCATATAGATTCCTGGAGCTCACTGGCCAGACTGCCTAGCTCTGTAGCTTTTAGGGATCTCTAGGTCAGGGAGAAACCCTGATCAAAAGGCTCCTGAGAAAGAACCACCAAGGCTGATTTTTCTCCATGTGTGCATGTGTACACACACAGACACACAGTTTTAGCAAATTCACAGATACGAAGCAGTTTGCATTATCATTGCATTATCCCATCTTTCCCTCTAAGCTTAGACATCTCAGGATTTGTTTTCTTTTTATCTGTCTCCTCTACTCTTAAAGAGCTTGTATCTGAGGCTGAAATTAGGTTTACTAAGAGGTAAATCAAGTGAAAAATAAAATTGACCTTAAAAATATCTCTTATAATCACATTGATGACTACCGTAATTGTCATCATAGAACCTTCATCCAGCAACTGATGGAAGCAGATGCAGGGATTCACAGCTAAGCCCTGGGCCGAGCTTCCCAGAGGCTAGTCTAGGAGAGTGAGGAGCAATAATATGAGCAAAAAATAATATAATAAAGAGGTCAAGACCATGAAGGTGTTACCCAAAGAAAAAGCATACTTCAACTAACGGAAGCTCGTTGACTCTGGACTGAGAGTAGGGGAACCAGCATAGGACCAAATTAGTCCTTCTGAATGTGGGTGATAGTTGTATGCCAGGGGCAGTCTGTGGAGCCACTGGCAGTGAGACCAGGTTTTATCCACACTGCTTGACTGGCTTTTTGGAGCCCATTCCCTTTGGAGGGATGTCTTTCTCAGCCTACATATAGTGGGGAGGACCTTAGTCCTGCCTCAAAGTGATGTGCTAAATTTTGTTGACTCCCCCTTGGGAAGCCTTACCCTCTTTGAGGAGTGGATAGAGAGGATGGTGGGGGGGAGGAGGAGGGAGTGGGAGGAAAGACAGTAGTGGCAACTAGAATTGATATGTAAAATGAGAAAAGATTGCTTTTTAAAAAATAATTAATTAAAAAAGGAAAAAAACCTCAATCTTTTTATGTCACTCATTCTGGATTATCCAGAAGACCAAACCATTAAATGTGGGTTTCACATATGGAATACATAAGGAATATAGTGGGGTAATTTGTTTGTTTTATAGACTGCTCCTGTTGCCTCATATGAAAAGACATTTTAGTGTCTTTTCCTACTTACCATAATATGTTTTAAAGTGTTATGATTGTGTTTTAGTATGTAACATTAGATGCTCTGAGTTTATAGCTTAGCACTGATTAAATATTAATAGGTCTATTAACAACTGCGGGGCTGTGGAATATGCAGTAGTTAATTTTCTTTATTTTTCCCCTTTATGATATACAGTGTCAACTAATGTATGCACAGTTCCATAAAATTAAAGTAAAATTGAATTATCTTTTATTAAACTGTTGGGTTTCATTATAATATTTTGTGTGTGTTTTTTTTAAATCTAAGATGTCCTTTTCTAGCCAGGACTCTAATTCTTAGACAACAGCTAGGTATCTATCTCAACATTTGAGTGTGGACACTGATCATCTGCCTTAGAATACACACACACGGTTTAAGGACTCGGCCAGAGACTGCTCCGCTATAGAAGGATTCGTGTGTCCCACATCCTCCCTCTTTCTGACCATGTAGTCTACCGCTTGCCTTCCAATGCTGATAGTTTGCTGGGACAGCTCTCAGAACTCAGGAAAGTGTCTCCTGGTTTCCTGTAATTAGCATGGAGAATATCACATGGGGAGAGCAGCATGAAGAGACTCTTAGGTAGAATATGGGGCACAGAGTTTTGGTGGCTGCTCTGGCTGCTCTACCATCCTGGGAGCACAGCAGTGTGGTTGCCAATTGGGAAGTGTTGGCTTGTTTTCTTCCCTGATGAGCTTTGATGGTCCGGTTGCTAGAATCCTCCACCCCTGAGTTCTAGGGATGGGGTAGGAGTCAAGTCAAAGATTTGGGGAGGGGGTTGGTGTCCACTCCCCACCTTTTAGCTGTCGGTAGATGAACGTCTTCATTTCCTGTTAAAATTCTTTTTGATTCCTAGCTGATATAAAAACAAAAATCATACATCGTAAATGAGATATCATTTCAGTACATTATTAGGCAATGTTTAAGTTTGGATAAATAAATCAGTCTACTCAGATGGTAAAACCCTGCACACTTGTAGTGATTTGAAGTGTGCAGTACGTCACCGCTCTGCACTATAGTGGCTCACTGGAACTTCTTGCTCACATCTAATTTAACTTGGAACTGCATCATTAAAGCCTCGGATGCCTGAAAGAAGCCGTTTAGAAAGGATTTATTTTGACTCTTTGTTTGTATGGCAAGAAAGGGATGTAGAAGGATTGCCTTGGCACTGGAATAGCAGGGTGTGCAGTGCCTGGTCACGTCCCTTTGGTAGTTAGGAATTACTGAGCTCACACCAGAACCAGACTGAGCTATAAAGACCCCTAAGCATTCTTCCTTTAGCCCAGTGCTTCTCAACCTTCCTAATGCTGCGACCTTTTAATACAGTTCCTTGTGTTGTGGTGACCTCCTACCATACAATTTTTTCATTTCTACTTTGTAACTGTAATTTGCTACTGTTATGAATTGTAATATAAATATCTGATAGGCAGGATGTCTGTGTAGTGCCCAAAGGGGTTACAACCCACAGGTTGAGACCTGCTGCTTGGCCAGACCATCTCTTAAAGATTCCAAAGCTCCTAAAATAGTGCCACTAGCTGGAGACAGCTCTTCAAACACCTGAGCCTTTGGGGGACGTTTTCATGCAAACTCCACCCCTGCCAGCCTTCCTTCAATCCCCAGCCTTTGGAACCCACCATACAGTCTCAGCCTGTGCGGAAACATCTCTTAGATTCTACTGCAATATTGATTTATTAGTTCCAAAGGACTCCAGCTCTATCCAGGTTGTCACAAATGACAGAATTTATTCATGGAAATAATATTTCATTAGGAATGCATACTACATTTTCTTTCTATATCATCAGGTAATGGATACTTAGGTTGCTTCCATTTCTTGACTATTGTGAAGCAGTGTTCCATTAACATTGTGAGCGTAAATGTCTCTCTTATACTGATTTTGTTTACTTTGGCTGTGTAACTAGAACTAAACTGTTAAATCATTTGGTAGCTAAAGTTTTAATATTTTTGGAAGTTCAACTCTGTTTTATAATATCTGTACTGGTTTACATTTCTACCAGCAGTGTGTAAGGGTTCCCTTTCTTTACACCACACCCTTCACACCCGGGGCCCCTCACCTTTTTCTGAGTAGTCATCCCCATTCACAGCCAACTCTGTTTAATACTTATATCCCCATGATAACTAGTATTGAGAATTTTTTCATTTACTTATTGCTCACTTTTGTATATTGTGTCAAGAAATACCTATTTAGGTATTTTTTTTTTATTTCTGAGTTCCATATGTGTTGCGGATATCAATCCTCTGTCATATATATAGATTGAGAATATTCTAAGTCTTTGTAAGTTTCCCACTCTGTAAGTTGTAGTTAAAATCTGTATTTGCTTCACTAGAAAATTTGTTGTTTCATACTGATAAGATTAACTATACAATAAAAAGATCCAGTTAAATATATAATGTGTTTCTTTCTGAAATCCACATAGTGCTGCAGTAGAGAGGGAAAAGGGCACATGTGTGTGTGTTGGGACCGGGGGAGGTTGTTACATGTGCCGTATGCAATTGTATAATAATTCTCTAAGATAAATTTGTAAGCACCATGTATTTGAAAAATCTTTCTATTCTTCATATAATCTATGATTATAATAGATATTTTAATATTTGATTAGTTTGTAGTATATTAAATTGAAAGAAAAAAATTAACATTATTAAAAGTTTCCCATTTGTTACATTCTCTTAGTCAAGTATTTTAAGCAGTATTGAGAAAATTCTTACAGTCATCAATTCAAGTTTCTTTTGTGGTTCTCCTAGACGTAATAAAGGAACAGAATCGAGAGCTGCGAGGCACACAGAGGGCTATAATCAGAGATCGAGCAGCCTTAGAGAAACAAGAGAAACAGCTGGTGAGTAGAACATTGAATTTCAGGAAAATTCTAAAATAAATTTAAAAAGTAGTGTTGAATAATTATATAACTCAGAAAAGGCTATGAACAAGAGGTAAGTAAGTACTTGTAAGAAAGTGTTTCATCCTTTGCTGAATTTTCTGCTTTTGTTCATTTGTTGTTTTTTATCAAAATTCTGTTTTCTGTTGATAAAGAATCAAATTATTTTATTTTATAAAAATTATGAATGTCTAGAAATAAATATTTTTTAAAACATATCTACCTTCTTGATTAACATTAAAAATAAAAGTAGTCATGGAAAATAAAAGAGTAATAAATAATATCATAACACATAGTTGTCTTACATGGTCTTTTAGGGATGATTGTTCCATGACAGTTTATTTTTAATTAGATGGATATGGGTCATCTTAAAATTTTCTTTATGCTATATTTTTAAATGCATGTTGTCCCGATCTTAAAGTTTTACTGAGATATGAAACATTCAATAAATTGTACATGTTTAAGTATACCATTGGTACTTTAAGTATATTATATAAGTATATATTACTCTAGAGAAAACCATAAGCACAGGCATTGTTCCCGCAAACTCCTGATGCGTTATGAAATCCCTCCTATCCATTCTCACTGTCTCCACCGTTCAGTGAGAAGAGTACAGGCGTCCCTCAATTGGTTTGTCTTTCTAACTTGTATAAAGGTGAAATCACAACAAACATTTTTTTTTGTTTCTTTAAGTACAATTAATTTTGAGGTTAATTATTGTGTCCACATATATGATAGATATCTTCTATTGTATGCATGTTTCCTAATTTTTCTGTTTGTTACTCAAGAGGACAAATGAGGTTTTCAGACTTTTCAGTAAGTGAAGTTTCTGTGTGTATACAAATGAATTTTGGTATGTTTTTATTTCTTCTAGTTAACTACTGAAAGTGGATTGCATATTTAACCTTATATTAGAAAGTGCTAAACAGTTTGCAAAGCGTCTGTAATATTTTCTCTCTGTGTTGGCAGTGGATGCATTGCAGCTCTTCCACAGCTAGAGTGCAGTCAGTTTGAACCATTCTGTGGAGTTAGATGGTGACCCTAAATTGAATCTCCCTAGTCATTAGTGGTGCTGGCCTTCTATTTTAATGAGTCTAAATCCCATTTACAGATATTCTTTGCCAAAATGCCTGATTTTACTCATGTCCCATCATCAATTAGTTTTTAAAGTTTTATTTTTTAAATTATGTGTGCGTGTGTGTGTGTGCGTGTGTGCGTGTGTGCATGTGTGTGTGTGTGTGCATGCATGTGTGTGTGTGCGTGCGTGCGTGCGTGCGTGCGTGTGTGTGTGTGTGTGTGTGTGTGTGTGTGTGCAGGTACAGCCCACCATCTACTGTAAGGTCAGAAGAGGGTGGGATTATTTTGTAGGTAGAGCTACAACAGTTGTGATTCTACACACACACACACACACACACACACAAAGATGCTGGGAACCAACCAATCATGTAGTGGGAACCAAGTGCCAGCAAGTGCTCATAGCTTCTGAGCTATCTCTCTTGCCCTTGCCGCCTTTCTTGATTATTTTATCATAATAGCTGTTGTGCTTGGGTACAAGGGCCTCATTAGGAACATGCTTTGAAGATGTGCTCTGCAGGTTCTCGACCTTTTCTTTCATTTTCCTAAATGGCTTTTGATAAACAAAAGTTATTTATTATGATGAAGACAATTACAATTTTCTCCTGTGGCTAATACTTATAATGTATTAAATTTTTGCCTAATAAAATTCAATAGTAATTTCTTTTATGTTTTCTTCTAGATCACTTAAAAAATAACCATTGTATTTCTTTTCTTTTCTTTTTTCTTCTTTTCTTTTCCATGAGAGCCTGGTTTCTCTGTTGCGCTAGATAGAGGGGTACTTTGTGTACTTGGAGATCTGTAGCCCACACATCACCTTGCCTTGCCTTATCTGTGGTGAGACAGATTTCAAGTGTGAGCGCTTCCTGCACTCTGCTGTGCTGATAGGACTGCGCTCAAGCCCGGGGCTGTGCTGCTGTTGTTACTGTTTGTACTCCTATTTCATAGAACACTTACAGTTAGAAAAAGCCTCACCATTCGCCTGGATGCTTCCTTTTTCTCAGAATCCTTTAGGGTATTTGACGTGTTTCATATTTACATGGGAACTGTAAAACAAACCTGTCACTTGTACAGAGATGACTAGATTGATTGCAGTTACATTAAATGCGTAAATTATTGGAAAGTATTAACATTTAGCAATAAGTTTTACTGTCCACGAGTGTTTTTTATATATTTCTCTCTACTGGAATGCATAGAGATGTGCCAAGTTTTTTATTTGTATCTTGAATCCTACAAGCTTCCTCAGCTTATTTATTCTTGTAGCCTTTTGTACATGTTAAGAGATTCTTACATGAGTGGATGATAGCATCATGAGGAAGGAAAGCTTTATGTCTTCATTTCCTGTCTTGGAACCTTTATTATAATATACTTTAATGAATTCTCTGACGATTTCTTACAATGTGGTTTGATTGTCTTCTTCGCACATTTGTCTCCTAACTCCTCCCAGATTGCCCCTGCTTCAACCTCATGTCCCCTAGTAACCTACTTATTGTACACCGTTGAGGTGTTTGATGATATCTCATACCACCCACCTCCATCCGCCCAAGAGCTGAATCTGCTCTGTCTGCATCCACACTGTACACTGCCCACCCGCTGCCACTGGTTATCAGATAAGTTGCTGCAGTGTTCGTGGCCAAGTATTCTGTACTTCACTTTAAAACAGTCCCACATTTTTAGTGACGATGCTGAGTGTTCAGGCACGGCAGAGGAAAGCTATCATTCCTTTCCTTAAAGGGAAGGCTGACATTTATCTCTCTCACACACACACACACACACACACACACACCTGCATACATCATAGTACAGTAATGGTTTGGCTCTGTCTGTACTTTCAGGCATCATTGGGATCTTGACATATTGCTGTTTACGAGAAAACAGCTGTATTTGAAACAGTCTGGCAGCCTGCTTAAGAGAAAGGTTGATATCTCTCTCTTGGGCACATTATGTACTTGACTTTTTCTCCTTTCTCTCATCAGTTCTGATCACCATGTTGTGAAGCACACTTAACACATGTGTACACACTTAGGATTGACCTGATAGTTTCACGTTTTAGTCCCTTTATCATTATGAGGTTATATTTTTTACTTCTGGCAATATATCTTGTTCTAAACTTTACTTGGTCTGATACTAGTATAGCCATTCTAGATTTGTAGACTTTGGTAAATATATAATGTGTTTTCCACTTTTTAAGACACCTTTGCTCTAATGTTTTAACATTTCTTCATGAAATAGTGTATACTTAGATTTGCTCTTATATATTCCAGAAGTTGCTTTTCTTGTTGGTATATAAGGTAGACCATTTCTTTCAGTGCTGTTATCTGTATTATTAATTTACTACCTCAATCTTTTTTTTTTCTGGTTTTTTCGAGACAGGGTTTCTCTGTGGTTTTGGAGCCTTTCCTGGAACTAGCTCTTGTAGACCAGGCTGGTCTCGAACTCACAGAGATCCGCCTGCCTCTGCCTCCTGAGTGCTGGGATTAAAGGCGTGCGCCACCACAGCCCGGCTTATTACCTCAATCTTTATTTTCTTTGTCTTACTGTTTTTCTTAAAAAATTATATTTGGATTTCCATTTTATATTTTCTCCTGGGCTGCAAACTCCTGTTTCATAAACTTGCTTTATATTCATGAATGAGGGTAACAGTTTTTTCTGTGTGAACATCAGATATAGCCTCTCAAACATCCTTCCTCTCTATGACTTTATGCCTACTAGATACGTTCTTCAAGATAACACTGAAGACTCCCCTTTAAATATATTCCCTTATCTTTCTTGTCTTCTTAGGAATTAGAAATTAAGAAGATGGCCAAGATTGGTAATAAAGAAGCTTGTAGGGTTCTAGCTAAGCAGCTTGTCCATCTACGGAAACAGAAGACAAGAACTTTTGCAGTCAGCTCAAAAGTCACGTCAATGTCCACACAAACTAAAGTGATGAATTCCCAGATGAAGATGGCTGGTGCGATGTCCACCACTGCAAAGGTAACTTGAAGCTTTGGTGTCATTTTAGCAAGGATATATAAATATTGATATTCAAATTAGATTTCAAGGCACTTTCTGGTCATCTGTAGTACAAAAATCTTAGTTACTAATAAAATGGGTTATAATACTATGTAACCCAAGTGATTGGTTCTGGCTTAGTTATTAGTGTGTTACAAAGTAAAAACATTTACATTTTTCTACGATCACATGGAGCTTCAAAGTTTATATGGAGTTGACTTAGCATAGTGTTGGTTTGTATTTTTCCAATAAATTGTCAGAAAATTTGGCTATTTACTATTATTATTATTTCTGATTACTTTTATGGAATTATTTCCTCTTAATTCACTTTTATAAATGTTCAGAACCACACATATAGATATTGTAAATAGACACATTTTTTAAATTATTTTTTATTTTTTTATTGAAAAAAAAAATTCCGCCTCCTCCCAGGCTCCCATTTCCCTCCCACTCCTCTCCCCTTCCCCCCATTCCTCTCCCCCTGAAGAAGAACAGTAAGGGTTACCTGCCCTGTGGAAAGTCCAAGGTCCTCCTTCCTCCATCCAGGTCTAGGAAGGTGAGCATCCAAACTGGCTAGGCTCCCACAAAGCCAGAACATGAAGTAGGATCAAAACCCAGTGCCATTGTCCTTGGCTTCTCATCAGCCCTTATTGTCCGCCATGTTCAGAGAGTCTGGTTTTATCCCATGCTTTTTCAGTCACAGTCCAGCTGGCCTTGGTGAGCTCCCAATAGATCAGCCCCACTATCTCAGTGGGTGGGTGCACCCCTCCCGGTCCTGACTTCCTTGCTCTCCCTCCTTCTGCTCCTCATTGGAATCTTGGGAGCTCAGTCCAGTGCTCCAGTGTGGGTCTCTGTCTCTATCTCCTTCCATCACCAGATGAAGGTTCTATGGTGATATGCAAGATATTCATCATTTCAGGTTCCCTATCCTCAGCTGCCCAAGGAACTAACTGGGGACATCGCCCTGGGCACCTGGGAGCCCCTCTAGGTTCAAGTCTCTTGCCAACCCTAAGATGGCTCCCTTAATTAAGATATATACTTCCCTGCTCTCATATCTACCCTTCCTTTATCCCAACCATCCCATTTCCCCAAGTTCCCCCCATCCTCCCCTTCTCACTTTTCTCTCCCCATCTCCCCTTACCCCCATGCCACCCAACCCCCAAGATCCCAATTTTTTGCCCGGCAATCTTGTCTACTTCCCATATCCAGGAAGATAACTATATGTTTTTCTTTGTGTTCACCTTCTTATTTAGCTTCTTTAAGATCACAGATTATAGACTCAATGTCCTTTGGAAATCAGTGTGGCAGTTTCTCAGGAAATTCGGGATCAACCTACCCCAGGACCCAGCAATACCACTCTTGGGAATATACCCAAGAGATGCCCTATCATATTACAAAAGCATTTGTTCAACTATGTTCATAGCAGCATTATATGTAATAGCCAGAACCTGGAAACAACCTAGATGTCCTTCAGTGGAAGAATGGATAAAGAAAGTGTGGAATATATATACACATTAGAATACTACTCAGTGGTAAAAAACAATGACATCTTGAATTTTGCATGAAAATGGATGGAAATAGAAAACACTATCCTGAGTGAGGTAGCCCAGACCCAAAAAGATGAACATGGGATGTACTCACTCATAATTGGTTTCTAGCCATAAGTAAATAGACACTTTTGCATTTCAGGAATGCAAAATTTTATGTATATTATACACACTGTGTGTGAGTGAGTGTAATCAATACTTTAACTGTTGGTTTCAAGGACTCTGATCATTTCAGTCACTGAAAAATATATAAGAGGAAGTAGTTTGGATCTCCTCTGTAGTCTTACAGATGGACCGAACTGAAAGACTGACTAATTTGGGCACAGGGTCATTTGAAGATCACATGGTAAGACTGGCAACTTTGCATCAGTGTTAAGGGGAACAAAGTACCTTGTAGTGTTCTGTAAATGATATGCTCAGAAATGATACCGAATGGGCTTTTGCCACATACAGGTATCTGAATTAGAATTCTTAATTAAATATCATTTGGTCAGCAAGTGTTTGTTCAAGTACCCAAATAGTTCAGATGAAATGGCTAAGGCAAGGCTTAACCTGCATGGAGCTTGTAGTCTCTTGTAGACAGCATACAGGAGATGTAGTGTGTGTAGGACTCTAACACTTTGTTCACACTCAGGTGACATTTCACTGAATAGTGTGACCTTATGCAGATTATTGAACCATCTGTGCCTTTGCTCTCCATTTGTAATAAGGGGAAAGGAGAGGAAGTACCACATGAAGGTCTTGTGTTTTAAATGTCACTTTAAGATTACTATGTGCAAACTGCTTAGAGCAGAGAGGAGCACTTATGAGGGACTAGCATGTGTGACAATCCTGTGCCAAGGTGTGTTCTCCTTTAAAGAGATAAAAGGTCAGTATGCTGACAGAGCTGTTGTGGAGAATGAGTCTACCTTATTAAATGGATTTTCATTGTTACCTTCCTCAGACAAGTTTCAGAATTTGACTTAACACTAGGTCAATCAGAAGGCTGTATTTGCTGTGACTGACTTTATAGACTACTCCATAGATGACTTTCACAACTAGGTAGCTAACATGACTCTTTTTATTTCTTAAAGACAATGCAAGCAGTTAACAAGAAAATGGATCCACAGAAGACACTACAAACAATGCAGAATTTCCAGAAGGAAAACATGAAAATGGAAATGACTGAGGAAATGAGTAAGTTTTAAAAAAGTATAGTTTTCTCCTCTTCTATTTATCCAACTTCATGTCCCAGCAGCCCGTGTTCACAGATGATGAAGTCAGAAGTGAAACCAGCATAATAGAAATCCATATAATGACTCAGAATTCTTTCAGTATTTTAACTGAAAATGTGGGTGGGGGGCCATATAAATATCCTCTGCCTATGAACAAAGAGACAATGGCAACATGCTCAGGGTTTACACAGCTCCAAACTGTGTGGCGTCCAAGTACTAGAAGGGAAAGTGGACATGTGTTCCACTGCCCAACCGAGAAGCTATCTCCAGTTGACAACCACCTGTAAAGGAAAAATTAATTTTTTCCAGTGGAGTCTCTGCTATAAAAAGGCAGGCCCTAGGCCCAGCAGGGAAAGGCCAACTCGAAATGAACTCAGTGCTAATTTTGGAGGGGTCTTGTCTCGTACTGCTTTGTCTAGGCATTGTTTTACCTTCCTAATCTCTTGATTATATGTAATAGTGTCTCGTTTGTATTTTTATGAGTTTTGTGTTTGTACGTGTATGTCTGTCTGTGATTCTCATATGTTTTTCCTTTGTTTCTTTTCCCAACTGTTTATTAGTTTGTTGTGTTCTATTCTGACTTGTTTTTTGCTTGTTTTCTTTTAATTGGATTGTGTGTTTTCTAAAGAGAAAGACAGTGGAGTTATGGTGTGGGAAGTCCTGCATATGTGTTGCTTTTATTGGTTAATAAAGAAGCTGCCTTCAGCCAATGGCAGGGCAGACTATAGCCAGGCTGGGAGATATATATATATATATAGAGAGAGAGAGAGGGAGTGGGAGAGGGAGAGGGAGAGGGAGAGGGAGAGGGAGAGGGAGAGGGAGAGAGTAGGCAGAGTCAGTGAGAAACCGTGTAGCCACTAGAGGAGAAAGACACAAGCCACCAGTTGGAACCTTGCCAGTAGGCTATGTGCCTTTGGTGAAATATAAAATAATAGAAATGGGTTAATTTAAGATATAAGAGCTATCCAATAAGAAGTATGAGCTAATAGGTCAAGAAGTGTTATAATTAATATAGTTTCTGAGTGGTTATTTCAGGTCTAGGTGGCTGGGAAATGAACGAGCGGTCACCAACAACAGACTTGGATAGGTCTGGGAGGTATAAGGGAGACAAAAATCATGATTAAACTATATTATATGAAAAAATCTATTTTCAGTTAAAGATAATACTATGCCATAATTCCATCAGAAAATGGTCTTAACCGTTTTTAATTTTACTGGATAGTATAAAATAGTAGTTTTTAAAGTCTCGACATGGTTGTCACACTGGAGATCTGTCCTGTGAGAAGAGAGACAGTGGAGCACCTGCTTGTGCTTTTATGTCACAAACCACCATAAATTTATATTCAAACATACCGTGAAAGAAGGGTGGTGGGTAAAGGAGTGGACTCCCCAGCTATGGTTACTGATGCTGCAGCGCATTTCCCCCTGTGCTTTCCTGGAGAAGTGAGAGCACATGCAGCCATGACAGTCTAACATAAATATTCAGCTTTAGGATCAGGCTGAGAATGGGCTGCAGTTGCTGAGTCATGGTTGCCTAACATGACTAAGGCCCTGGTTTCCTTCTTAGCATCAAAAAAATAAAAATAGTTTTAGTATATCACCTATTCTCAATATGTCTTTACTAAACCCTTCATTTTCATCAATAGGGTTAGTTTCAAATTTGCAATTTATTTGATAATCTTTCTTTGAAACTGAGTTTGTTTTACTGTGTTGGCTTGTTAAATAACCTGAGATTATAAACTGAGATTTATTTGTGAGACCCCAAACTTCTTCCCAACAAAATGACCCCAATGTTAATTTTACTAATAATGACCGAATGACCCTTCAGCCCATGCTGGTCAGTACTGAAACATTTGTGTCAACATTGTGCACCATGCTGTCGTTTTCTGGCTGCTTGCCCACTGCGCGGGGCTCTGCCAGTCTGGCTCCACTCACTTTCTCGCGTTTCAGTGTGATCATCTAGTGTAGCAAACAGCACCTTTCAACTTGCTAGATTACCTCCCGAGCTAATAGTCTCCTGCTCATAGTGCTGACTATACTGTGAGTTTCTCACTGATAGTTCAAAGAGTTGTTTACTTTTCATTTCATGCCTTAGAAAAACACAGGAAAGCTCTTTGAAACATTCCACCTCCTTTTCTGCAGGGTTCCCTGAGCCCTGAGGGGAGTGATATTCATGAAAGTTTCTGTCCTGCCTGGTCCTGAAGCTGTTCAGTTCCAAATGAACACACAGGGGCTTATACTAATTGTAAACTTTTTGGCCTATTGCTCAGGCTTATTTCTAACTAGATCTTACAAGTTAAATTAACCCATAACTCTTATCTATGTTTAGCCACATGGCTTTGTAATTTTTCTCAGTAAGGCATTCTCATCTTCCTTCCTCTGCATCTGGCTAGCAACATCGTTTCTGCCTTTCCTCTTCCCAAAATTCTCCGAGTCTGATTGGCTTACCTATACTTCCTGCCTGGCTACTGGCCAATCAGTGTTTATTAAACTAATATGAGTGACATATCTTTCCGGTGTAAAGAGTATTATCCCACAGCAAAGGGATTTGATGCAGACATCCCATTTATGGCTGAGTGCTCCAAGTTCTCCTACTCCACATACTGTCTTGCTGTGGGTCTCTGTATTTGTTTGCATCTGCTGCAGGAGGGAATTTCTCTGATGATGCTGAGTTTCTCTGATGATAGCTGAGCAAGGATATAGCAGAATGTCACTAGGAGTCATTTTATTGAAACTTT
Source organism: Microtus pennsylvanicus (assembly GCF_037038515.1). Taxonomy (NCBI): domain Eukaryota; kingdom Metazoa; phylum Chordata; class Mammalia; order Rodentia; family Cricetidae; genus Microtus; species Microtus pennsylvanicus. The sequence goes on along the minus strand of NC_134579.1, from coordinate 5,702,705 downwards.
TTTTTTTTTTATAACACTAGTATTTGGTTTTGGTTTTATCCTAATTCCTTGTCTCAGGATTCAGGTCCTTGGTCACCCAAGCAGTGTGAAGCATGTGCCCCTCTTGTGAAGTGGGCTGTAAGTCAAATCATATAGGTTGGTTACTACCACCAGCTTTGTATGCTGTGTTGCTCAAACTTGTCCATATTCAAACTTTGGAACAAGGCCTGTGGGAAGTGTTCACATTTTTATCACATGCGTGCTGTTTTCTGATTGTGCTTCTGCGGTGCTCATACTCCGTCCTCTCTCACCTCTTCTGTAGATCTTCCTTTATGGCAGTGCTTCTCAACCTTGCTTATGCTGCAACCCTTTAAACTAACCGTAAAATATGTTCCTTTCTACTTCATTATTTTAATTGTGCTGCTGTTTTGAATTATAATGTAAGTATGTAATATGTGAATACTGCAAAAGGGTCTTTTGACCCCTTGAAAGTGGTCTTTGACCTCAAAAGGGGTCATGACCCACAGTTTGAGATCTGCTAATTTAGACCATCACAGACCTGGCCTGGCTTCTCCCCTGTCTCACTCTGTTACCGTTCAGGTTACATGCTGCTGAATTAATACTCTTGAAGCTTTCTTCTGGGGCTGCCTGACCAGATGTTTGGAGTGGGTTCTTGCTGACCACAGAGTAGCAAAAACAAAACAAAAAAAGAAAAAGAAAAAAAAAGAAAGAGAGACAGAAAGAAAGAAAGAAAGAAAGAAAGAAAGGAAGGAAGGAAGGAAGGAAGGAAGGAAGGAAGGAAGGAAGGAAGGAAAGAAGGAAGGGAGAGAGAGAAAGAGAAAAAGAACAAAGAAAGAAAGAAGGAAGGAAAGAAAGAAAGAAAGAACGAACGAACGAACAGTACATACGAAAAGTAAAGCAGTGTTTTATAAAGGTGTGATAGGCCAGTATGAATTCTGAGCCTCAGAAAGGCAAAGTGGCTTGCTCTAAAAGCTGATTGGTACAGAATACAAGGACGGAGATTCTAATTTGAATCTAATGTCCTAATATAGGTTTTTATTCCTTAGCGACAGTATTCTATGATATTCCATGTTTATCATAAGGTTTTGAGACCTTTCTAAGTTTACTTTTTACTATTTAACAAGCCAAATTTTTAATCTCAGAACCAATTCCCATTGTTATTAATGTCAGGGCTATCAAAAGCTAATGTGCAGAAGCAAACCAGGGATGGTGCTGAGATAATGGTTGAGTCTAACTTTCTTTCTGTGTTGAGCATAAGATCTGTGATTACATGTTAGATAAGATATCTCATGACATTGCTTGCCGTCTTATGTTGAAAGGAACATTAAGGTTGAAAATATTTGTACTGTGGTCCTGACCCAGATGGTCTACTGCTTCATGTAATATCCCTCAGGGAGATATAGCTCATAAGCCATGAAGCATAGGCTGTGAGCTATTGCAATAGCAAGCCAGGATATGCTAAGAACACTGTAGCTACTATTTCACTAACATGATGCCTTTACTCAGATTCTTTTCAATACATAATTTGGGTAGGAAAGGAAAGAAAGATTATGATATCAATAATAAACTTTCAGGGCTAAAGTGAATATTATTCTTAGAGCAAATTTCATAGAACATTTGGCCATATGTTTTATTAAAATATTCTACTGATGCCTTGAATGTTAGCATAAGAAATAATGTAGGTAGTGTAAGTGGGTAGAAGACAGGTGATTTTCTCCTAGACATTAACAGACAGTTTGATTCTTGCAAATCTTTTCTTGGTTAGGTTTAACAGCTCAGTGGATGCCATGTGGAATCATATTTAAAACTTATGAGCCTAGAGCTGTAATTGTCGCTGAATTTTGTTTATTCAAGATATAGTTTTATAAATCACTTTATCCTTTTTTTCTGAGGCTGAGCTTGAACCCAGAGCCTTGTGCATAGTGATCACAGTATTGCTGAGGTTTGTTTTACTACAGGATGGCATGTTAAAAATAGCATTGTTTCACATGACTTAGCTCAAAAGTATTTGTCAGTATAACTGATTGAAAGCTAAAACTTGAGTTTTGTCATTTGTTGGTTCTTCTAAATTTGCTTTTTAATCATTAAAATATGTATGTATAGTTTGGTTATAGGTCGAAAATATAAACTTAACTTGTAATACATTTGAAAATAATTGCTTTGTTCTCCTTTCCTTTCCCTCCAAGTCAATGACACCCTTGATGACATCTTTGATGGCTCTGATGATGAAGAAGAAAGCCAGGACATTGTGAATCAAGTTCTTGACGAAATCGGAATTGAAATCTCTGGAAAAGTGAGAACAGCTTATTTCATAATGAGAATAGCTTTTGCCACTTTTGTCAGTGGTTTTTTTTTTTTGTTTGTTTGTTTTTTGTCCATTAATACTACCTGCATGCTTTCAATGCGTGCTTGCTAACCTTTTTGTTCTCTCATTTCTGTCTGATATAGATGGCCAAAGCTCCGTCAGCTGCCAGAAGCTTACCATCTGCCTCCACCTCTAAGGCTACCATCTCCGATGAAGAGATTGAACGACAACTCAAAGCTTTAGGGGTAGATTAAATTCAAAGCCATACTATTTTCACTTTCTACAGTTATTTGATCTAAAGTGGGTCCGTTGTAGATTCCTTTTACAAAACATATTCATTTTGCAAAAATGAGGACCATGAGTGAACAGTTGTTTCCTGACCCATGGCTATTTTGAATCTTTGCCAAAGAATAACAGTGATGCAAAAATGAGAACAGTTTGGGTTTTGAATAGAACCACGAAGGTCTGATGATGTGTGCAAAATGAGTTCTTTGTGCATCACGTAGAGAAACAGTGTCAGTACTTAGTGCCGCGCGTGTTCTAAATCTTTTTACACCGAAACCAGAGTTCCTGTCAAATGCCGTTAGGCGCCAATGTAAAGAGCCTTGTAAAATATTAAAGGTGTATTGTTAATTCTGTATCTGTTGCTTGTCCTTTGTAGACAGTTCAGTTAGGACCACAGGCAGTGCAGCTGCCAAATTATTTTTAAACCATCTAAAGAAGAGTGCTATTTAAACATCTGTCTTTAAAACTGTCATGAGCTTTTACTTTTCTTCCATTTTTCCCCCTTTGGGAGAACATTCTAGCTGGTAAGTTTATTACCTCTCAAAATGTGCTTGGCACCTGCCTTAAATAGCACAAGCATATTGTGCACATCTTTAAATTATTTTAACTGGCAAAAAAGAATTTCACTTTAAAATAAATTAAGTCTTAGAACAGTTACCCAAGCTGTCTTTTAAAGCTTACAAAAGCAAAGTGGATATAATTAACAAAATGAAGGAAGAAGATGCTGAATTAATAACATTTTATAGCAATGAAACCACACTTGTTCTTTCTTCCAAGAACTGAGACTTTCTCCATATAAATTATGACTTAGTCTGTGTTGAATTTTGGTTGTATTAATATACACATTAAACCCTCTAAATTGAAGCCATTCTTCCAAATGAAGTACTACTACTATGACAATACTTGACCTAGATTTCTAAAGTAAAGGGGTTTTTGTTTTGTTTTGTTTTTGGTAAATAAATTGCAACTTTGTCAGAAATTACTGCCTAAAATGCATCATTGCGTTAGCAGTAATTTAAAAGTAAGTTAGCTATGTTATATAGAGGCCAAGAGAAAGGAGAGGCTGCCACACAGTTAGAAGTAGAGGAGTTAGAATTAGTTTAGTTTTGAAGAATGATGTTGTAATATATGGATTCTGACACATCCCAACACAGAAAAGTGTAGGAACTCCAATCAGTTTGACCTGGCTGATCCCGAGGGATGGACTTTTGGACTGTCGGATAACAAAGGCAGATACATACTGCTGCTTTAGACATGGCACACATACACGCAAGGAACAGCAGCTCCCTCTGCCACCTTCTTCAGAATCCGTAAGCATCTTGTGTTCAGAGAGTAGGCCTCAGGACTGCTGGTCTGAAGTGCGCAGTTTGCAGTATCCCTGGACTGGAATGGGTCCACACATCGTACTGTATCATCGGGTATTGCACCCATACCTGTTTTGGATGTACATAGTAATGCTGTCTAACCTGATTTACCTTCTTGTTTACATGTGGGAGCTTTGTGTTTTAAGATTATTTTGTCTTAAAAAACAAACTCAATAAAGATTTATTGCTCTTACCCATTTTTCTTAACTCGTTTACTTTGTTTTTGACTGCTGTTAAGACTAGAAACTGTATGTATTTAATAGTTTTAACGGAATAATTTTTGCTGTTTTTCTGTAAGGAATTTCAGACTGCTGTGCTGCTTCAATTTTATAAAACAAGAGAAAATGTCTTTTTTAAGATCTGAAAATGGTTACAGGATTAGTGTTTGCCAATGGGGCAAGCCCAACAATTAGTAGATTTCAATGAAACGGACTTGATCATTCCTTTCCTGCAGTCTCCAAGAACGAAACATTCAGAGTTATATTTTCAAATGTACAAGTATCAAATACTTGTTTCTATTTGAGTCAAATGGATGCTCAGATCTTTGGACCCAAAATTGATGGTGAAATTATTCTGACTTGACTGCATTAATAGATTTTAGGGGGGGGGACACAGTACAATCATAGTAAACCTATCGGTAACTTTATTTTCTTTTACTAAAATTAAGAATTCACTTTAGAAATAGTGATTTTAGTTGGATGAGAGCAAAAGAAGTCATTTGTAAAATTTTTCCTTAGTACTAGTATTTGTTTAGCATGGGCTTGCCAGTGCAGAGGGAGCGGAATCAGACATTAGTGTCTCCGGCTAAAAGAGGTCCATCTAGTCATGGATGGTGAGACTTGAGAGTCCTAGCATGTCGTGTAGTATGGGTGTGCTGTGGGTGTCCTTCCTCAGGGATCATCAGCCCCCAGTCTGATGAGGGAGTGGAGGGAAGCAGAAGTGAGGAACCGGGTTCATATGGCTGTGGAAACAGTGAAGACAGCCCCCGGGAGACTTCAGCGAGACAACTCAACTCTATTCCAGAGTATGTAGAATATATGGGTAGCAGGGAACTATGCCAAGGGTTACATACACTAAAGGTAAGTCAGGCATGGGGCCTAGAAACATCCAAATAAGGGTAGGTAGAGAGGAGGAAGCCTTTCTGGGGAGGAGGTCCTTCATGTTTCAGAGCTTGGAAAAAACTGCCAAGCCAGGATAGACTGCAACCTGAAAGCAACAGTGCCTCCCAACAACGTGCCTCTACAAATGAAGACGTTTGGTGTTGGGAAGCATCAAATGACCATGTTGTGTTACACAGACTGCAGTGGATGCTAGAAGGGAATGCGTGGTAGACAGGGCTGGAGTAAAGTAGCTCAAAACTGAATGAAATGAACCAGAGGGGGGAGCCTAGCAGGCTGTGCCGTTGTTATTTGACTTTCATCTATATTTTATTCCCCTTTGAATGTCCAAAGAAACAACCTTCCTTTGGTCAAATGCATGTTCCCCACAAGCCTAATTTCCACATTTCTGGCCTGTTTTCTGTGTACCTAATTTAAAACTGCACCCACTTAAATTTCGCAAGGTTTGTCAAGGTTGAAAAGAGACCTTTAATTTTTTCATTACAAAAAGATTTCTCAGCAGCAGAAAAAGCTGCATTTTCCAATTTTGTCTTTGTAGAAACTAAGTAAAATGACTCTTTTAACCTTAATTTCTTTAAAAGAAGTAAAAGAATCCTGGATTATGAAGTCTAAAGATTATGAGGAACCAACACATTTCCTCTATTAGCCTTCAGACCTTGAAAGCACACTTTCCCATGCCCAAACTCTTGAAATGCTTCAAAAAGAAAAAAAAAATCCTTTCCACCACTAGAGATAGAAGGTATGTTCATCTTGTTGTATGAGTGTGTTTTTCAGCCATTTCTGTTAGGTAATGTTTAATGTTGTATGAGAGATGAGCGGCTCTTTCCATTTTCCTGATTTCCCCGCTGGATTCCTGGAGGCCTACACTGTTTGGCCCACAAGGACATAAAATAGAAAGTCTCTGGCTTAAGTCAGCCTTTGGTCTTTCTTCCCCAGAATCTGAACAGTCAATTGCAGTTGTCATTCTTTAACTACAGTTTAGGACTCTCTATATATTAGGCTTCTCTGCTTTACAGGTTAAAATCTAATTGAATATCGAATATGACTAGAAAATAGCCTCAAAATGCATTGATGCAAATGAGTGTACTGATGGTGTCCAAACTTGAAAAGATAACATTATAGACACATAGTTATGATCTAATTTGTCTTTTAATACAAATATTATATTTGTATGTATATAATATATATACACAGATATATTTGTTGTATAGATTATATTAAACTAGACCATTTTGTATATGTTTAAAATACAAAAAAGCAACTGGTCTGGGTTTACATTGCATTGAATTTTGCTTCTTTTTAAGGTTTCAAAGTGCAGTGTGAGATTTTGCATGTGTATGTGTGCACATGTGTATGCAATGAGACTTCCACTTGCAAACTAATGTATGTTTTAAGTAGTTTAAGGAAATAGTAATTATCCAGAGAAACTTACATCTGAAAGACAGTCACTTGGAATTCTGGAGATGCAGCCAACACCGATTAGGTGGTGCACCTGTGCCTCAGTGCAGCTAATTTGTTTGGAGACACCTGTGTGTACTGAGGTATGTCCCTGGCCCCCTTTCCTTTTTCTTTTTAGGTACAGTCTTACAGTGTTGAATTCACTCTGTAGCCAGGCATCCTTTGAATTTGTGATCCACGATGGTTATGATAGTGGCTGGGATTACACGCTTGCTGCCACCCGGTCCACTTTTAATACTGTGTGTGTGTTGGGGCGGGGAGAATGGACGGAAAGGAGGGAGGAAAAACTGATAAATGAATAAACTTAATAAAAATAAAAATATATATTAAAAGACACTGGATGGTATAATTTATTTAGTTAGTATGCTTAGCTGTTAAAGCCTCATCTAATTTCAACTCATGTTATACAGAATAGGTTAGATGAACATTGCCCAGAGACTGACATTGAAAACTCCGAAGTTGCTATTCTAGATTTGCGTCACATTATAGATCGCTTCTACTTACATGTGTTAAAGGAGTTCACTTTCAGATTCAATAAATACCTTCCTTGTTGTAATTCTGAGGATTGAAAAGTCAATATTTCCAACTTTTATTAATAATAAATCATGCTGTAACCAATCATAGCAAAATTGACACATTGTTAAGGGACCTCAAGTGAATTTCTACACTGAGATATCAAAAATAGCTTAGATATTTCGAGTTGGCTGGCACCCTTCACATTTGTACCAGTTGTGCACTGTATGACCCATTCTTTAGCCCTGTTCATAGATTCCTACAATAAGCAAGCGCTTTTCTAGTCACCAGAGAAAAAACAGCAAATAAGACAGGTAGCCTTGCCCTACAGACAGAGAGATTGGTGACAGGGGTCTGGAATCCCTAAAGTATATTTTTGTTTCTGAGTTTCAGTTGTGCTCAAGATTGAGCCCAGCATCTGAAACATCCGAGGGATACTTTACATTGAGCTTAAGTTTGCAGCTTTTGTTTTCTGCAATAGAACGGCAGAAAGCTAATATTTCTTAAAGAATATAGACATCATGCCTAAATGTTTCCACAAATCTTTCAAAAAAACATTTCTTTAGGAGCCAGTCCTCAATGTTAACTTTAAAGATACTCTGACTGAAAATTATTTCTGATGGTAAAGGTAAAATTCTTGGTCACCTTTGTCTTTCAAACTTTACTCAAAAAATCTTTAGGGCTAGTGGCATGCCTAATATAAACCAATATACTTTTTCATTTTTAGATTTACTTCTATCATATATAAAGCTCATATATGAGCTTTTTGCCTATATGTATATTTGTGCACCACATGCATGCCTGGTACCCACAGAGACTAAAAGAGTCATGAGCCCACCTGGAAATGTTACAAATAGTTGTGAGCCAGAGGCAGAACGGATGAAGTATTGGGGGAGGGTTTCCTAGCTGTTATTGTCTTAGAATTAAAATGAACACTGAATTCTAAGAACAATTAAATATCTCAATTTACATCACTGGGTCCTTAAAAAAACTGCAATTATTGATTTAATCTAGTTGAAACTAATCAAGTGAGTAACTCCTGATTTTGCTCGAAAACTGAAAGGAGTGGAAAACTGCTACCCAAATGGCTACCACGCCCGAGTCTTATCGGCAGTCGAGATGTTCCTTCGAAATAGAGAATAGACTTTGGTTCAGACTGGTTTTCACCCGTTTTTCTCGTTGCCTTCGGTTGCAAAACCAAACTCTTACTACTTCTTTCTCGAGGTTTAGTTCTTCAGCCATCCGCATGATCTCCTGAGAGGAAGGCTTGCTCTGCTGTCCAAAGTGCCTCTCCAGAGCATCCTTAGCTGCAATACTGGGGTGAGGGGGGGGGGAGTTGATTGGAGTCGGGGAAAGATAGAGTTTGGGAGGAAATTATGTCTTTTTCAATGAAGTTTTTGGAAAAATAAAATGAGGCTTACCTTTCTAAATATTACTCTGAAGAAGTAACTTACAAATTCTGGAAACACTCGTGAAAGACAAATCTGACTTTTTTTACACAGAGGCATGTCTTATTCCAGATAGGCAAAAACAAAGAAACTCAGGTTCTCTCACTTTATGCCACAAGAGGGCACCAAGTTCTTGACAAAAGCAAAGAAGTGTGGGTCTTTGGAAGCACAACTGCTCCCTGCCCACTCATCACCTGCCCAGTCATCCCCAGTGTTCATAACACAGGAAATGTGCAATTGACAAGCAGCCGAGATAAAAACCTTCTGCGATTTCCCATTAGTGCCTCCCAGAAACAACAGTATCACTAAATTATACTTCACTGTTGTCAGGAGAGCGGTACTGATAGACCTTGGGCTGACACACTGGTGGATTCCTTTTGTTATTTTTAGTTAAGTTTAGTTAGTTTAGTTAAGCAGAGAAAGAGCTTGTATTGTCTGGTTTCCATTTTTAGTCAAATGTCTGTGTCAAGCCAGTGAATCAAGCAACACATATTTGTTCATGAAATGTAAAATAGATACTACCTTTGTTTCTCATGAATTTGGGTTTTGAAACATTTTCTGTTTCTCGGATTATTTCTATTCCTCCCACGCTGTTGCTCTTACACTACACTTTGATGCTGATTCCATGTGAACACTTTTTTTTCCTCTAGCAAATTTACTATCTCAAAGGAATACCTACCTGATAGTTGTTCTTCGTTTCCGTTTCCTCTCATTCGCTCCCACTTTTTCATTGTACAACGCTGGAATGTAGGAAAGAGATAACAAAAAGAGAAAGTAAGTTTAAACTAGCATTTGGGGTTTCAATTTTCTACATAAAATAATGCCAAGTACGATTGTCGTGCTTTTCTGTCTTAAATGTTTGTAAGCGAGGCCATTTTATATTATTGCATTCTGTAGAAAAAGTATTAAAGCAAAGTAAATGTAAATCTTGTAAATATGATTGTTTACAAACCCCATGTTCATTTTCAATTAAAACATTCGTTGTAAATGCCTTGAGTCTTACTCCTTTTTATTTCAATGACATGCATACGAGTGTGCTTGTGTGTAGGTATGGGTATATGAGCACAGGTGCCTGTGGAGGCCAGCAGAGGACAGCAGATACGAGTGTGTTTGTGTGTAGGTATGGGTATATGAGCACAGGTGCCTGTGGAGGCCAGCAGAGGACCCCAGATCCCTGGGAGCCAGAATTGCAGGTGGTCTGAGCTGCAGGGTGGGAGTGCTGGGAACGTAACTCCAATCCTCTACCAGAGCAGTGTGCTCTGGATACCTGACCTCATGCCGACGTACCTGGTTCTTTCTCAAGTCTTGCCACTATTACACATAAATTATATTCTCTCTGTGTGTGTTAGAATATCAAACTTTTATTTTTACGATGGTATTTACTTAACATACTGTTGTGAACACTAAGATCAGGCTGTAAAAGCAGCTCTTATAAGTTACCCCTGGATAACACAAAGTCCAGGAAATGTAGATATTCAGGAATATCCAGTACTAAAGTTATGCCGATAGTTTGATTTTGAGAAAGTTTCACCACACAGTGTGTCCTTTCCTAGGTAAATTTGTTTCTACACTTGCATCACACTGGTCTTTTCTCCCCCACCTGTTCACTGAGATACTTATTTTTCATTTCAAAGAGACTAAAAAGCCCTCTACTCTCCTGCCTCAGCATAGACCCTGCCGCCCATAGCAGTCCTTAGCAACTACACCACAGCCCAGGCTGCACAGATTCACCCAAGTACCTCCGACTTGCTCAGCTTCCTCCAGCCACTTGGATAATATTGCTTTCAGTTTGCATGCATTTTTGAAACTGAGCTGCAAGTTTTCAAATCGGCAGATGGTTGTTTGGCTGAATTCTGAGCCATGCACAGCGGCCAGAGCTTCGCCCACGTTTGTCTGGGTGTATCCTGTGAAAAGGTGAGAGATAGCCTTATCTCCAGCTTAACCAGGAAGGTCAGGGTGCGTCCATCAGCAGATGTGCTGAATCTTTGTGAATTACCCTTTAAAAACTCCATAGCCTTACAATTTAGAACTATTTAGATTTAGCATATAATTACAAGGTACACCAAAATGTTTCTCTAGTTGATAAGTTACTTTTTCTCTTCAAGTCAGAAGGACTCACAAGTGAACATAATGGTAGTGAACAGATGCCATGTGTGCGTCCTAATACTTGATGAACTTACAAATTCTTGGTCTTTTTATCATGATTATCAAATATGATACATGCTCAAAATATTTGATCCATCAAGTATAGTATACCAAATGTACAGTGTTAGATCAAGCACACTTTTATGTATGAATTTTTTTTAGCAAAATATTGTTACACCAAATAAAACTAAGATTGAAGTTTATTTTGCCGAAAAATACTTCATTCAAAAGGCTGGCTATGGTCCCACATTTTATTCCTAACTCCACACACATTTACGATTTTATTGGGTAAAACATCTATTGCCCAGCAAAAGGTCTTTATTAATTGCCCTGAGCATCTCTAGCATAAAAGGTAAAATAAGCCATCAACGTATAATTTAAAATATCCATAGCAATATAAACATAACTGAAAATAAGTATGATAATGAAGTCCCCTGCTGCTTATTACATGTACTCAGTACGTATTATTTCAGGGCCTAGGGCTATATACCTTATGTATAATATGACTGCATATGATGCACATCAATAAACGTCATTACAAATTACCTAAGGCTCGTTCCGCGAGTTCAGAGGTTTGAACTATCATTTCAGCCCATTTAAAAAAATATACTCTTTCGTGAATTTGAACCACAATTAGTTGTTATGGTTATTCCATTTTAAAAAATATTTTTCAATAGAAAAGGAGCAGTGGCTTGGAATAGACAATTTACAGAAATGGAGACATAAATGGTTATCAGACAGTAATGTGAATAACAATAGTTTAAAATGAAATTTAACATTTTCACTAAAACTACAGTGCCAGGCCACTTTGTCTTTTCAAATGTCCCGAAGACTAAGAGCACACTGATCCTTAGCCGTTGCATACTTATTTTATGTCTGGTCATTTGCTCTCTGTTGGAGACATAAGAGATATCTGTGATGGTAAAATTCTGTAAAGATGAGTTTGACAACATCTATCAAAATACATTAGTGTTTAAGCGATAATTTGGCACGTGCATTTTCTGTTCATACATGAATATCGATGCAAAAATGCATTAATCGAGTTACTAACTGTGGCATTGCTTTCACCACTGAGACAAAAACCATGTAGGAGACCTAGATAAATAAACTCAGGGATTTATATTCATAACGGGGTAGTCTACAGATTCATACATACCCTCAGGAAGTGAACTCTGAAAAAACTCTAAGCTCCCCAATATTATCTGCATAAAAGAATATATACATTGCTTACAGATGTGTGAGATAGCTCTAGAAAGATACTCAAAAATTGTGAAGAAAAAAAAGAGGGAGCAGATGATGGAATGTCTTTTACATTTTTATCGTTTCAAATCATATGATTGAAGTATCTATTCAAAATTTCAAGTAAAATATTTAATAAAGGGGTCATTTTAAAGTTAATCTTCAGATTGGCTAAATATAAGGAAGCAGCATTAATTTAAAAATACACGCTTTCATCTTGTTAAGAATTTACAAGAAATTAAAGAATTTTGATGTGTTTTAGTTTTCCCAACTTGACTAGGCACAGGAAACACAGAGATTGTGAAGCTTCTTGGACTCTCAAGCAGAGAGTAAAATATTTCCCAGTAAAGAGTAAGATTTGCAAATAAAGTTGTTTGACCCATAGCAGTTAGCAAAGACATACCTAACTTAATCCTTCTCACTTTAAATTCATTGGCAAATTGCTCAAGTTCCCGGATTTCTGGGGAGTCCATGTCAATTGGCTCTTCAACCAGTTTACTTTTCCTCCTGAGTTCCTGCTTGAATTCAGAGGCTGTGGGGTCTTCGGCCAGGAGAGGCTGGTGCAGTGGAGGAAAGCCATGACTCAGGGTGTGATCGGGAAACTTGTACAGACAGGGGGTTAGACCGCCTGTGGGTAAAGGGAGAGCGAAGGACTGTTGGTGATTAGGTCTGTTTCTCTACAAGCGACACTCTGTTAGAGCTCACTGTTGTCCAGCACAACTCTCGGCTTGTTTTCAATGAAGGACTTTGTAGTACAGCCCAGGTTGTCTTTGAGCTGTGCAATTCTGCTACCTCGACCACCCAGGTGCTCGGATTATGATTATGTGCAATGCCACATTGATTCCATCTTAATTTGTACACCTTATGCTCTGCTCAGTGTCCTTAAGCAGGATCCAGAGTAGATTGTTAGTTGGCACGAGATTTCCTTCCACCTCCCGCAGGGGAACAAAACCAAAGTTACAGTCAAAGGAGGAGACAATTTTAAGTAGCTAAATTATTTTCTAGTTCTCTCTCAGGAAGGGTGCAAGGTTTCATTTTTTTTTCTTGTAAAAGACATGTATTCCTGAGAGTCTGGGGCTCATATCTAACCAGATTGCACGCCTTAATATTTGTCATCTTAATTAACTAAAGAAGTGACCTCTAGTGTTTGCTATAACCAAGTCACAAAGTGTTTGGACTTCATGCTATACTGAGAAATCCTTGCAACTGAGAAATTAATATTATGATAATGTTTTGATAGTGAATGCTTAACCTCAATTAAAAAACGAGCATGTCTTTTAAATATGATAAAGACAGATGAAGAGCCGGGCGGTGGTGGCGCACACCTTTAATCCCAGCACTCAGGAGGCAGAGGCAGGCGGATCTCTGTGAGTTCGAGACCAGCCTGGTCTACAAGAGCTAGTTCCAGGACAGGCTCCAAAGCCACAGAGAAACCCTGTCTCGAAAAACAAAACAAACAAACAAACAAACAAAAAGACAGATGAAACTTAGAATACACAAATGTAGTTAAGTAGATTTAATGAGGCAGAAAAACAAAAGGTAAGTTTAGACCTTCTGTTAAAATATTGTGTGGCAATATGTTGGAAAATAAAGAAAAGCAAGAATAAAATGCAAAGGAAGGGACAGTTCTAGATGGGAGAGAGAGTTCTCCATGGAGGGTGCAGTGCTGGCTTCCTGCACTGAGTATATGCTCTAGGAAGTAAAGATGCACTGAAAAATGCATACATTTCAGAGTTCTCTTGGAAAATAGATTCCACCTCAGTTCAGGATCCTAAATGACAAGGTGGAAAAGAAGAAACTTTTCAAGATATTCAGTTTCACTTTTTCTTTATTGACAAATTACTATTTTTATTATTGGAGATTTCACTTCTGCTTATATTAAATGTCATATATAACCAAGTATTGAATAATTTATTAGTCTCGTGAGTATATATAAACACTAAAAACCAAGTTTCAAAAAGTACATATAGTAATTATTCTCAGAAACATTAAAAATATATTAATACATCACAACTGCATTCATGAGTTAAAGAAACTAGTAATAATAAAATATGTAAATTTTCCAATAATATATAAATATTTAATAAGCAATAGTGCAAATCAGCAAGTTTTTAGCTTATATTATTTATATAAGAATATGTAATAATAGAACTCAATTCTATTCAATAGGCAGAATATAAATTTTTAGTGAAAATTAAGCATATCAATCCTGGAAGGTTAAATTAAATAGTATGAAATAAATTCGACTTTAAATTCAGGTGTGATAATGGTTTAAGAAAAACTTTTTTTTCCCTTTTTGGTTTATTTAATTTATTTGCATATGAAATTTTACTTGCATGCATGTGTATGTACCACATTTAAGCCTGGTTCCTGTGGAGGTCGGAAGAGAGTGTCATTTTCCCTGGAACTTCAGTCCTTTGCGAGAACATCAAATGCTACAAACCACAGAGCCATCTCTTCAACCCAAGAGAGGAACTACTTTTGTTGTTTTTAAAAAAAAGTATTCTATTTTTAAGAGTTATCCAGTTAAATTTCAGGATAGCCTTTTTTTTAAAAAAAAAATTATGTATACAGTGTTCTATCTTCCTGTAGGCCTGCAGGCCAGAAGAGGGCACCAGATGTCATTACAGATGGCCGTGAGCTACCATGTGGTTGCTGGGAATTGAACTCAGGACCTCTGGAATAGCAGTTAGTGCTCTTAACCTCTCAGCCATCTCTCCAGCCTCCCCAGGACAGCCTTTAATAAGAATTGATGCTTATGCTAGCCATCCCGGTCTTTGCTTCCAGTCCTCATGCCCATCACAATCCTGCAGTAATGTAAGGCCTCTCTTTAGGACATGTCTGTCTATTTCATGCTATCAGGTTCCTTTTCCATCTAAACTAAATGAATTAGAAAGGAAAAGTTGTTTATTTACCCCACAATTTACAATCTAGGAAGTCTCTGCATAAAGAAACCAGTAACTTCCTTCCAGATAGTAGCTGCCTTAACTTTGCACAGTAGTCACATCGACTGGATTCAACCGACTTAGAAAAAAACCACAACTTTATTTTCCAGTCCATACTCGGGTAACTCAAACAACTTTCTCTCAAAGCTTTCCTAAATTTAAACACATTAGGTCGCCTCTACTCAATCTCTTTCAGGCAGAACTGGAAGAATTTAAAAAGCGCATTAGCAGTGAGCCACTCCGGGGAAATCCGAGGGTCATTTTTCTTAGCACAAACACTCTCAGAAAGCCGATGCCTAGAAAAGTCATTGAAAGGAGTCAATGAAAAATGAGCAGGAAATCCCAAGTTGCAAGGTTTAGTGACCACAGTAAGCATGAAAACGTGACGTGGTGAAACTTGGAGCATCCATGAAGCATCCATGATTACATCTGTTGCATCATCATCTTCATAGAACTTGCCTTCCTGAGCACTACCCTAGAAGCTAGCATCACAATCAGACAGAATTTTCTTCCCAGCCTATGACTCGGTCTGTGGAGCATGGGGAATGGTGGTACTGTATGAATAACAAACTCCTTTTCAAATCTTTTCAAGGCTGGATTACTTTAGAACACAGTGAGCCATGCAGCAGAAATCTCAAAAATGTTTCTCAAAACACTGGTAAAGCAACACCACTGTTTGCCCAAAAGCTTAGAAATGCAGGAGTCCTCTCCACACCCCCTTAGTTTCTCACAATGCATACTGATCCACTTTGGCTTCTCTGAATTGTTCTGTATGTCTTTATGTGTGGCAGATGTGGCAGAAGACAGATAAATCTTTTACAACAGGCACGGGGGATAGAAGCAGAGATTGCCTTGCAAGCTATTGACTCAACCCTTCATGTTTGTGGCTGAGAACATCTCAGGCTAAGTGGTATTATAAGAACAAACACCTGAAGCACAGGGGCATGGAAATACATATCTGCATCATAACTGTGCACAGGAACAAATAATGATATATTTCTACTTATTCTACCCTTTTTACACAAACATTGACCAGCAAATCATGTTCAAATCTGACCATTTTCCCATTTTTTGAGGACTGTATATACTGTCTGCACCAGACATGGGTTCACAGTTCAGTAGACAAAATAAGTTTAATTGGCACACAGCCATTGTTATGTGTTCCCATCACAGCCCAGAACTGCTCTCCTGCCCCAAGAATGCTGAGGTAGCTGAAGCAGAGAGAGCTTAGGCTGTTTCCAATCTAGCTCCTTACAGAAGAGGGCTGCAAAGCATCAAGAAGGAAAGGCACCTCAGGGGTGATGGAAGGCCTTTCATGAGGAAAAGTCTTCAGAATGACTCTTCCTGGACAACCCTACCATCTTGGGACAAAAGAAAAGAAAATAGGAAGGGCGACAGAGAAAAGAGAAAAAGGGAAGGGATGGGGGGAATGAAAAACAAAAGGCAAGAAGCTAAAGGGAAAGGCAAAAAGGATGAATCAAGAGATTTCTATGATCTTGTTAGGTTCCCTAACAGAAACCTTTCTTTTTCCCTTCCTCTTAAAATGTACTTTTAAAATAAGGACTTTCCCTCCACTTCAAGGCTTAGCTGCTGTGCCACATTCCCAGAGGGGTCTTTGTTCTTTGCCATGAGACTGGTGTACCCAGTAACCACGGGACAGTGAACAGAAGAGCCTCCATGCTTGCTTCCTAAACTTCGAGAACCAAAGCAAGCTAAGAGACTCAGGAGCCCAAGTGTTGAGCTTTTTATTTTGGACTGGAAGTTTGCTTCTCTTTGTGTTTTCTAGCAGGTTTGTGAAGAACATTTGTAATGCCCTCCTGTGGTTTATACTGCACACTGCTGATATTACATCTCAATACTAAGGAGTAGAGAAGAAGAAGCAAATAATCACGTCTATCTGAGGAGAGCAGAAGATTACAAACCTGCTTCAACAGGAAACGGGAAGACGAGTCTCATTAGTTAATTGTGTACCTTTTTGCTGTTTCAAGTCCAGCCAGTCACTCTCTTTAGTGTGTTGGTTCCTGGACTGAGCAGCAGGCATTTCCTCTAAGGATTTAAATCTTCCTCACCAACCTGACAAAAGTCACAATAGCTCTTTCCTTCCTGTGAGCTAATTTTATAAAATATTAAAATAAAACCCTCAGACTATGGGTAATACAATAGCGATATTAAAATTTTCCACACCTTTTGAAACAGTTATTCCAGTAGTGGCCCCTCACAGGTACACAACATCAAACCTGCCCATAAGATGCATCTGTGGATCTTGATGGAGAGGCTGACATTTCAGAAAACACAAACGACATGGCCAGGTTTCTATCATCTGTTTTACACCATGCCTTCCTTGTTTTTGAATGGCTATATTTTATGACCCAATTTGTGCAGCTTCCCTGGGAATGAAAGCATGAAAATTCAGATTGTCTAAGAGTTGATCTGTGATGAAGTACATGCTAATGCTGAATCTATGTCAAGAACCAGGCATGCTGACAAATTATGAAGCATATAATATTTTAATGACATCCCTCTCAGAATATTCAAATATAGTCTCTGTGCACCATGGTGAGATTTCATTTTAGTGATGAAATATAATTCAGTTTGAAGGCCACAACGGTACCTCTAAATCTTGATATGACAATTGTGTTCATGATGTCACTAAACCAGACTTTGGATATGGTAAATGTCTTTCATGGGTCTTTTCCCATGTTGAGATAAAAAAAGAGAAAGAAAGAAAGAAAGAAAGAAAGAAAGAAAGAAAGAAAGAAAGAAAGAAAGAGAGAGAGAGAGGGAGGGAGGGAGGGAGGGAGGGAGGGAGGGAGGGAGGGAGGAAGGAAGGAAGGAAGGAAGGAAATAGACAGACAGACAGATACTGAATGGGAGAGGGTGTGCAAAGTGTTGTCAGGTACCTCTAAATGGGACCCTGGCCTGCTGCCGCCAGTGCTAGGGCAGGCAACATTGTAGGACTCTGAGGCCAGCTATAAACTCTCTAGATTGTGGGCCATTTTATTAAGTACAAGGGATGTGCTCCCTGAAGGAAGCAGGACAAGAGATAATTAGCCACTGGTCTGTGGCTGGTGTGTGTGTGTGTGTAAGTATATAAATGTACGTGAATGTGTATATGTATGTGTTGATTGGTTTGGTTTTAATACTAACTCACGTCAAAGGGCATAAGCTGCCTCTTTTTGAGGAAATAGGGAACTGAAGGTGCACAGAGATTGCTGGAAATCACTTTCCTCCAGCAGAGAGCAGCATGCGACCACATGCTTGTCACTTTCTGTTTAGACACTCAAGGTTCTGTGAAAGCTAAAGAGAGTGTTCTGCTTCCCCTCCAAGAGCTAATTGAGGATAGTTTGCTAATCCACAGCTGTTATTGTTCATCAGTGAGCTTGTTGTTCTTGTTGTTTATGAATACTGATTAATTAGACGGTTTATAGGTAATGAATTTTCAAAGAAAAAAATGCCTTGGCTTTAGATAGTCCCTAATTAATTGAAAAGTAAAACCAGATTGGAGAGACAGCTCAGGGGTTAAGAGCACTGGCTGCTTTTCCAGAGAACCTGCATTTGATTCCGGGCACCCACATGGCAGCTTACAACTGATTATAATTCCAGTCCCACGGGTTCTGAGAGCCTGTTCTGGCCTCTGTGAGCAATGCATGAAACTGACAGACATACGTGCAAATAAAGCACCCATAAAAATAAAATGAAAATATTTTTTTAAGAAAGAAAAACCAAGGTTTATAGGCAACCATTAAAAACACAGCTCTTTGAAGGAGGTGGGTAAAGAGGTGGAGGGGAGTTTGAAAAAGGGAAAGAAAATGGTTAAAATTTGTTATATAAAAACAAATTAAATCAAATATATTTTTTAAAAATACCAGTCTTAATTTTACCATAATGGTTAATATGTTGATTTATTCAGAATGATGTTTGGCCAAATGTAGAAAAGGCTAATGTCCTCAATGTTTTATTTTGAAATCTTAATGCTTATTGAGAAATTAGAGATTAATGAACTAAATTACTTATTCCGTTTTATTTAGATATTCAATATTCTAAGCATATCTCTATGTTTCTCTGTATATAATTGCTTACTTGGAAGACAAACATGAGTATATTTTAAAAGATTTCCTTTATATTTGATTCCTTTATCCCAAATTTCTACTCTCTCTGCCTCTCTTTCTCCTCCCCACTCCTTCTTCTACTGCTAGGTCTTAGTTATTTTTCCCCCAATGAGAGTTATTTTCCAGCTGCAATAACAGATATAGACTACTAAAATATTTCCTTCAGCACAAACTAACAAAAGCCTGTGAACAATAATCCATATTTTTTACTGACTAAATTATTTTCTTCAGTCATGTCCACAAATTAAGAAATAAATTTGGGGATGACTGCGTCTTGTAGAACTGGTGTTCTCATTTCTAGGAAGCCAAGCTATCAATGTATTTACACCAACACCAAGAAGTTGACATTATACTTGAAAGAGAGTCTGCATCATGTCTCCTGAAAAGTGTGCCCCTTCACTACCTCAGTAAAGCTTCAGAAACAACCTAGCTTCGAAGAACCGCTGCAGCCTGAAATAGCCATTGCTAAAGTCCCTGAACAACAGGCTGAGTCTTCAGTTTGTATCTTATATTTATCTTTCTGGAATGGGTATACAAAGGCAGTTCTTTGATGAAGGTAATGCACCATAAACCGTGGTCTCCGATGGAGTAGCCACTAGACAAACGAGAGTACTCGCCCCTGGCAATGGAGCTGATTTAGCAGAGAAAGCAAATTTTAAATTCTTATTTTAATTAACTTTCATTTAAGTAACCACATGGGTTCTACGATCCAGTATAGTATTGCTGAAGGATCCCACAAAGGCAATAACAAGTGGCATCTCATAGTTTAACGGTAGTAAGTTAAAAGGCAAACAGACGACAGCAAAGCCATGCAAAGCTCACACAAGCGTCAGAAACCCTGGACTTTCTGAGAGCCTCACAGGTCAGGGGACACTTCTGCGAGTGGCAGATCTACCACTAACTTCCAAGCCAAAGGACCAGAATTCCTGTTACAGTCTTGTCACCATTCTCTCTGGTCCAGAACCCAACAACATTTTCCCCAATCAAGATCACATAGAAAGTTTACTCTTATGTTCATAGCAGCATTGTTTGTAATAGCCAGAACCTGGAAACAACCTAGATGCCCTTCAATGGAAGAATGGATGGAGAAAGTATGGAATATATACATATTAGAGTACTACTCAGCAGTAAAAAACAAGGACTTCTTGAATTTTGCATGCAAATGAATGGAAATAGAAAACACTATCCTGAGTGAGGTAAGCCAGACCCAAAAAGAGGAACATGGGATGTACTCACTCATATTTGGTTTATAGCCCTAAATAAAGGACATTGAGCCTATAATTCGTGATCCTAGAGAAGCTAAATAAGAAAGAGAACCTAAAGAAAAACATATAGGCATCCTCCTGAATATTAACCTTCATCAGGCGATGAAATAAGACAGAGACAGAGACCCACATTGGAGCACCGGACAGAAATCTCAAGGTCCAGATCAGGAGCAGAAGGAGAGAGAGCACAAGCAAGGAACTCAGGACCGCGAGGGGTGCACCCACACACTGAGACAATGGGGAGGTTCTATCCGGAACTCACCAAGGCCAGCTGGCCTGGGTCTGAAAAAGCCTGGGATAAAACTGGACTCTCTGAACATAGCGGACAACGAGGACTACTGAGAACTCAAGAACAATAGCAATGGGTTTTGATCCTACTGCACGTACTGGCTTTGTGGGAGCCTAGGCAGTTTGGATGTTCACCTTACTAAACCTGGATGGAGGTGGGCGGTCCTTGGACTTCCCACAGGGCAGGGAACCCTGATTGCTTTTTGGGCTGATGAGGGAGGGGGACTTGATTGGGAGAGGGGGAGGGAAATGGGAGGCGGTGGCAGGGAAGAGACAGAAACCTTTAATAAATAAAGAAGAAAGAAAAAAAAAAAAGAAAGTTTATTCTTACCTGCCATTACTCCATAGGTGGATGGCTGGTTTCCATAATGACAGGAAGGCACAGAATAATGAAGTCCCGTCGCTGTATTTCCCACAGTTGTCATCGAGAAATAGGTGTGCAAACATTTAGGAGTTTGGATCAAAGACAAAATAGACGGGACTGGTAAGAAAATGTATGAGGATTCAAGACACATTCAACTCATTTCAAAATCACACATTTATGCGATTCTTAAATTATACACCAGTATGTGCTTTCTTCCTCACTGGCAATTTTCTAATGAGCAGATAATATCAGGCAAAAGTGGACCCAAGTAATGAGATTCTATATCATAAAACTAGACTTGTATGTTTTATGTTGAGGCTACAAGTATCTCACGAGGAGAGGTGGGAAGACTGTGAACCCCAGCTCTTTGAGATTTGAAAAATTCTGTGGGTTCCATCCAGTGGATATTGCACCACCATCATTGATAAGTAGCCCGAGCATCATTGTGTCGCATAGTATTATAAGGAGGGCGTCTCTGGAAGAACAAATACTCACAGAGACTCCTAAATCGTCAGAGCTGATAAATTACTGATTTCTTTTGCTAAAGAGAAAATGCCAGAGTAAGGATTTCCTTGTTTAGATACAATCAGGAAAATATTGCCACTTTCAGGGTTTTGTGAAAACCTTATGACAGTGTTAAGCCCAATTATTATATGGCACTTGCAGATTTTTTTCATGTGACAATATATAGAAAAGTTTTAATGATAAAGTCAGTCAAAAAACAAGTTCCTTTATCACTGAAGGTTGTATATACACACAATTATATGAATAGATATATGCTTCCTGAAATTGGTGTGCCTTTAGAAATAAGATATGAACTATAAAACATATATGAAGTTTTAAACACATATCACCATTTTAACAGCCAAAATGTTCAAGAATAAAACTACTAGAAAAACTTTCCCCATGTATTTACTTCCTCATTATTCTCTCACAATCCTAAATAATTTATAATACAATAAAATAATATAATTAGGTTGTTATAATGAACATAACATTTTTTCAAATAAATAGCATATAGAGTATATAATTGGGAGTACATGATATAATAATTAACTAAATGAGGCTTTTCATAGAATAAATACATTTTGTCTAAATATAGAACAATATTTCATTGTAAATATCTGTATAAATTTCCCATCTATAACTGATATAGAGAGTTGTGAAATAATTTTACCATATAATGGTTACACAGATAATTTTAAGTATTCATTTAAAAATTTCAATGTATTTTAACCCTATAAAATACCTAAGAGCTTTTATTAAAATAATTAGTTCTAATTTCTTATCTAATTACATGTACATATAACTTGATAGAAAAAATGTAAATCATTAAAAATAATTAAAGGAAACTTTTACAAGTTTTATTTAAAATAATTATATGATATTTCTTATTTGATTTTAGGAAGTTGGATAAAAGATAGGTTAACTTATTTAATGCTTTGCTATGTATTTTTAAATAAACCTACAGAACTTAAAGATACATCATTTTGCTACATCATTATTTTAATCTCAAATTTTGATTTTCTACTAATCAAATATTGTTCCTATAGTCAATTAGAGAAACACAATATCATTTTTCTAATTCTCAACCTATAAAATGTATTAGTTTAAAAGTGTGATCGTATTGTAATGATTTAGATTATTTATGGAACTGTTTATAGGATTATTACAGGATAAAATTATTTTAGTATTATATTTTCCATCAAATATGTTTCAGTACCCTCTCAAAATTACCTTTTAAATTAAACTATGGGAATCTTTCATAGATTAAGTGATGTTGTCAGAGTCAACATGTCTAGTCTCCTGATTCTTTAAAAGCAGCCAAAGATGAATGAAAGAGCTTCACAAATGTTTGGAAACTGCCTAGTTGTCATAAGTTCTTTAATTGTTTTAAATCATAATACAAGCCCAAACTTTTATGTCTACAAATACAAAATTGTATTTCATTTCTCCTTCTGAGTCAATTACATTTTAAACAGAAGGAAGGTGAATACAGATTGCTATTACGTGGAAAAATTCAGTTAGTCCAAGGATCCAGCAGTCTGTAAATAGATTTTGAGACCATTCGTTATTGTATTAAGTGCAAATATATTAGCAAAAAACATTCGCTTGCTTGTACATAGTTTTGAGCCCTAATTTGTTTTATTTAGAAATATAAAGACAAATTTAAAAGTTATTTCCAAAAAGCAGTCTTTAGAAAGTTTAACTCTCTGAGCTCTAAATATTATCTTGCTTTCTTTTCTAAGTTTAATACTATGCATTTTAATGCAAGTTTAATAAAGCATTTAATTACTATATTCATTAAAGCTCACTTTGGTTTGTGTTGGGAATTTTTCGGTTTATTTTTAATCAGGCTTCTGGTTGTTTAAAGATAATAACAAATATAATTCAAAAATGAAATACATTTTTCATATAAAGTAGTAGTACCTATTTAACATTAAAGGATTTTAGAATATTTCATTTTGATCTTTATCCATAACCATCTCTATTAAAATAGTTTCCAAGAGTGAAAACGCTCAAGCTCATTATTTGCTATGTAGAAAAATAGTTCTTCAATTGTAGAGGGAACCAATAAATTCATACATGACTTTCCTTACTAATTTTTCTATATTCTTAGGCAACTTAATATTTAACTAAAGCAAACTTAAGGAGAGAAATGGAACAGAGAAATTATTCCCCAGAAAGATTCATCACATCAGTTCTGAAGGGCGTAGGCCCCGCGGTGGAAGTCAGTACCTGTAGACATCACGTTGGTGGCATGGTTGGAGACTGGGAGGCACTCAGCGGCACTGTGATGCATTATCAGAGGCAGAGCTGCAGAAGCATCAGAATTCAGAGGTATAAAGGTATCGGCCGAAGTGAAAGATTGGCAACTCATTCCCACAAGAGAGTAGAAAAATAAGACCCGCTGCTTGCCAGATCACTTTTATTACATTACTGTATCAAAGGGCCGATTCACCTGCATATATACATCAGGAAGGCTCTGAGGCACCAGGAGGGTGCGGGCGAGTATTTATACCGTGAGGAGATCCATTTATACATGTTAATAGCTTTTTCCCAGGAGTGTTGCTGTGTCAACTCGAACTGTCTTTCTTACCCAAATATTATCTGTGCCCAAGGAGGAACCTGGTTGTGGGGTACAAACTGAGGGGAAGGCAAAACCACAAACTTTATTTGCTATCTTTAATAAATGAGACCTTTGGGGAAGAATCAGAAACTTTGAAAAGGTTTTTCTCAAAGTTAATAAGTGACAATGAATTGAAAACTAGGTGTCTTTAGGTTTCTAATATAATAAAAGCCTTAAACATGAGATATTTTCCCTTTGGTTAACTTCTTAAATAACATTCACAGTAGTATTAAACCAGGGAAATGCATACTAAATAATTTTAACAAGTGGAGTACTTAAGGGCTGGGAAATGATGGCTTGGTGGTCAAGGTGCTGGCTACGCAAGTCTGATGACGTGAGTTCTGTACCTGAACCTGTGGAAAGGTGGAAAGAGAGGACCAACTCTATAGACTGTCCTCCAGCCTCTGAATGCATAGCGTGGTGTGTAACTCCACACATATACATCATGCGTGCGTGCGCGCATACACACATGCAATACTAGCAACAATGTTTAAAGTAATGAAATGTTTAAGTTGGCACTTTGGAAGGCATGGGAGAGGAAATAAGACAACCCATGTGCTGTTAGTTACAAGCTTAAATTCAACAGTGCATGTTTATCAAAAAATACAAGAACTATTCAAAGTTGCCCTGTGAGGATACAGTGGGAAGATTTTAATAATGTACAGTGCTGTGCAGGGAAGACAAGCAGAAGTGACACCATCTTTCCCTTGATTTCAGTGTATTGATTAACAGCTCTAAACTCTTCCTATCTACTGACAGGATTCGGTGACAGTTTCTACAATTAGGCCAAACAGACCTCCATCTCCACAAGTGATGTAGCATGTACCCTTCATAAGTGCCTCTGAGTCACAGGCTAGGATTTGGGCCATTCTACTAAAGATGCTGAGGTAACAGTGTTAGTACTGAATACAAACTTCACACAGAGATATAGTGACAATTTATGAGAATGCTATGCATATACAATCGATTCTAACATAAGCATCAGCCTCCAGATATTCTGATAATTTCTATATATAAATGGTATGTTGGATTTTGAATCACTGTGAAATACACCTGGAGGGAAAAATTTTTAAAAATCATGTCTACTCAGAGGTTTCAGTCCATGGTCAGCTGGCCCCTGTTGCTTGGACTGGGGTTAAGCAGAGCATCACCTGGGCCAGAACATGTGATAGAGCAGGGTGTACTCTTATTAAAAAAAGAAAGAGAGGATCAATTATGAAAGGCTACAAGAAGCCCTTGAAGAGCACGTCCCAAAAAGCCTATTTCCTCTAACCAGGTCTCACTTTCTCAAATTTCTATCAACTCTAAAAACAATGCCCTAGTTAAGAACCCAGCCCATGGAACCATTTCATATCCAAACCATAGCAATGAATGAATGTACTATTAAATTAGTAGAATGCAAACAAGAATAATATAGATATAGACGTAATGGCAAGGGTTTGACAGTACTGAAATGAGGACCATATTACATCAGCTGAATGCTTTTATTATGGTGGGTTTCAGATAGAACTGACTGCCC
Organism: Microtus pennsylvanicus; assembly: GCF_037038515.1. NCBI lineage: Eukaryota > Metazoa > Chordata > Mammalia > Rodentia > Cricetidae > Microtus > Microtus pennsylvanicus. The sequence goes on along the minus strand of NC_134579.1, from coordinate 5,677,210 downwards.
GTGCTAAATTTATTATTAATATTGACAACACTACAGCTCCAAGAATCATGGACATGTTGATCAGCAACCAGTAGGTATGTTGAACAAAAATTATTAAAGTGCCTAATATTAGAGATTGCCTGAAAAATACTTTTTAAAAATGCAATATTTCTTAGTATGGATTTGAAGCACAATTAGTCTTTTCTAATTGGAGAAAGATTTTGGTAATCAAAATAACTTGTTAAAATCTTTCAGAATTTGGATAATGTTCATTTTTTTTTTCTAGATGTGAAAAAGGCAAGGATGGTACAGAGTACTTACAAGGAGATCACACTAAGGAAATTTAAAATGATTTTTGAGGGTAAATGATGCTTCTAAAAGATTGTACTGATAATATAGTTATCAGGGTTTAAAAAAATCAATCTTAATCACTTTAATACATTGCATATAGTCATGGGAATATGCCTGTTGAAGCTGATCAACTTAATAATAATAAACAAGCACAATAAACTTTGCCTGCTTTGTAATATAAGCTACCTTAATAATTTTGATATCTAAAATTAAAAAGTTGCAGTATTAGACACAATTCATCAATAAAAGAATTTCAAATGTAAAACTCATGTTTTATAAAATGTAACTTAGAACAGTTAAACTTTAGTGAAGCTGGGAAACAGGTATCTTCGTTACAGTCTTCTCATTTCATTCTATAAGTTCCTCAAGACTATTTCTCTCAGTGCCAGCATTCTTTGTCTAGGGTGGAGGCCTCTGCAAATGTCCTCCTGTTCAGTTTAACATTTATACTGACTTTGTCCTTGTAGGCTGCCATGTTTGCGAGATTCACAGGTGCAGCTCCTCTGACACTTTTAGGAGATATAATATCACAGCTAATTCCTATTCCTTAGACTAACAAACAATTTTAATGTTTTCACAGAACTACGGGATAAGTCACAGGTCAATACTAGCTAGGTCTCTTCCTCAGTTTCTTTTCACATTGTTTTTCAAGACACGAGATTTCTTACTGAAGAGAGACCTAGAATTCACAGATTGGCTAGAATGGCTGGTCAGCAAGCTGCTGAGATCCTTATCTCTCTGTCCCCATTCCTTGGCTCTGGAAGTACAAGCTGCTGAGATCCTTATGTCTCTGTCCCCATTCCTTGGCTCTGGAAGTACAAGAGCGTGCTGCCATTCCTGGCTTTTGTCACTGAGTCACTTCCTCAGAATCAATTTGACCTTTACGGAGATGCTAAATTTTAACCATTTCGTATAGTTTTCCCTTCACATTTATTTCTGTTTTTCACTTTAGTAAACAATAATGCCATCAACAAATTTACCCAAAAATGTTTTCCCCTGGTATAATTTTACAAAGTCCAAAGGAAGGCAAGACAGATTTCTCAGAAGTGGAATTGCTGCATCTATGTTTATGAACACTTAAAGTTTTAAGAAATTAGCAAAAATTTCAAATAGTGGCATAATTTTTGTTTCAAATATAGTGAAGAGATTAATTTAAAAACAAAGTTAGGGCATATGGAAAGCTCTAGAAAGAAATAGAAAAGCAATGATATCTCTCAGAATCTCCTGTCTACTTCCCTCTTTGTCTCAGTGATGTCTTGCTCAGTAGAATAGCCTAGTTTGATTAGCGATCCTATGGCTTGTGTTTTCAAGCAGGCAAAGGAACCACCTACCACCTTGTAGTTTACATTTTTGAGAGTTCTCTTACTATCGTAGAGTGCTATTGTTCAGATAAGAAGCACTTTTGTGGCTCAGAAAGACCTACATTTGTACATGGATGATTTTGCTTAGGAAATGTGCAGGCATTTAGACAATGAAGGACACACTAGCATCTAGAAAAATAGCTCTGAAATATGTCTAATGCAGAAACATGATCTGATCTGAGAAGCTTCATTGTACAACTGAGAATCACCTTACATTCTCAGTGGTATTACAAAGTATGAATACTTATGCTGGATGGATCTGGTAAAACTATAGAATTTACGATCTTTCACAGTTTGAATGGCTAACATACTATCTTCTTGGACTTATAGTGGTTATTTATGTCTATGATTTTGTTAACTGATTCTGATTTATTTTTTAAAATTATTTGATTTTATTTTCCACTCACATTTGATTTTTAATTTTGAATATCAAACCCAGAGCCTCATATATGCTAACCATTTGATCTACTTCAGAGAAGCAATCTTAACCCTTTGTCTTTTCAAATTGTTAAAACCAGAAATTTCCTTTGCCTTTGAAAACTTTTTCCAAGCTAACCATCTTCTATTTTTCTTGTTTGTCTTTTGAACTTATGCTAGATATTGTGATAAATAATAGTTTAGACTTAAATATACTAATTTGTTCTTCTGTGTGATTCTTAATAGCTCAGCATTTTAACTTTATATGTTATTCAAAAGGTTTTGGTGTTATTTCAGAGATGCAAAGAGCTCTGCCTGGGAGGTTTAAATTGTGGTTCAGTGGTTATAGGTACATTCTGCCCTTTCAAAGGACTGGCTTTATCTCCTAGCTCACAGCCATGTGTAACTCCAGTTCCAAGAAATCCAGCACAACATCAGGCAACAGGAAAGCACACGTTGCACATACATACAGGCATTTAAAAGTAAACATACATGTAAATATTTTATGTTCTTTTCCCATCTGACTTTGTAGTCTCCACATACAGTTTAAGAAATAATATTCATCATAATATTTGGAACAAGAGGCAGGAGGAGCAGGAGTCTCAGGCCAGCCTAATAGAAAGAATAAAAAATTCCTCTTGACATTTTAAAGTATCACTTTGTATTTGAGAGCTCAATTATACTTTAATTATGGTTTGAGAGCTCATTTTTTAATTACTTAAATAGTAACAAAAATTGTAGCTCAACTTAAAAAACTAGTATCATCTAAATAAACAGTGCTGAGGATGTAACTGATAGGTGTGGGTGGTAGACATCATCTATAGCATATAAAGCCCCGGTTTTGGTCCCTAGCAGTGCAAATAGATATTAGATAGATGAGATATATAGATGATAGATAACTAACTATATGAGAGATAGATGGTAGATAGAAAGATAGATAGATATAGATAGATGATGATGATGAAGATAGATAGATATAGATAAAGAGATGATAGATAGATGCTAGATAGATAGGTAGATAGATGACTGATAGATAGATAGATAGATGATAGATAGATAGAGATTCAAATTAAAACATACTGTTTTGAAATGTTGATCACATTTTAAAAGTGTAAGCTAAGAAATAATTCTGTTAAAAATAATATCCAAAATTATTCATCACTAGTTAATATAATTAAAGGATTTTTTTCATATTTGTATGTACTAATTTTTCTTTTTTTAATTTTTTCTTATTACTCAGACTGGTTTTGAATCTTCTCATAGTTGTTGGGATTACAGCTTAACCTAGTTTAATCTTTCCACATGTTTTCAGGATCTCATAATTATCTAGAATGCTCAGTACATCACTAGATTATGGAGCCAAAGTTCATTGGAGCTCCTGTATTGCCTTTCATGGAAAGATGGACAAGGAAATTTGAGGATTTCAGAGTCACTTTACAAATAATGAGATCATAATTAATACCTCATATAGAACAATACCCTGTGTGTAATAAATGTTTAACCGTTGTTCATAATTACTAATCACTAAAGCTTTATAATAATCATTTATACTCATATAGTATGTGTCTTGATATGTTTTATCTTACTTGTCTTCACATTAATCTCATGAGGTAAATATCATTACAGTCTGCCTAACTGAGGCACAGAAGAGTAAGTTCTTATCAAAAGTCATACATTCAGTACATAGTAATGCTGAGATAGGAATGCCAGACATTTGAACTCTGAGGACATGTACTACTGTTTTCTATTATATGTGAAGGGAATAGTTTGATCTTTACTTAAATAATGTTTTCTCTCTGTGTGTCTCTCTTTACATCTCTGCCTCTCCCCATCTCTCTCTGTCTCTCTCCCTATCTCCCTCTGTCCCCCATCTCAACTTTTAGCATATCTCATAGCTTCAGAAATAAAAGTACAGCAAGTTAATTGGGTAAAGTATGGCATATTCTTGTACTTTTTTCAGCACCTTTCCCCCTATATAATGTTATGTGTACAGAGCTATCTTACATGAGTGATGTGGAGACTATTTCTTGTGGGCAAGAGACAGACAATGCACAATAGTTCAATTTTATTTAAGAGATGTTCTATTGATGCTAACAATTATTTGTGGAGAGTTGAGTATAAAAAATGATGAAGAAAGAAATAATGAGAACGTAGGAATTTGCTTTTATATGAAAGTGAATCTTAATCTAAATTAATGTATTCAGTTAACCTAAGTGGCAGTAAAATGAAGTATTCACATAACTCATAACTTTTGAAAAGATGATGAATTTTACTCAGTGCCGTTTTTAAAGGAAAAGATCACACCGCCATATGGTTTCAAAGGGGACTATGTCACACGGGAAGCACTCGTTATTTAAACACATATCAGTCCTGTATGTCATCGTAACTGTTTACTGATTGTGAAGAGAGCAATGAATATACATGTTATGTGGTTTATTTTTGCATAAGTTCTTTCATATCCTGAAATCAAGCTTTTTTTATTGCCCAGGGAAGAGATAATGTCAAAGTTTTGCAATGGTGCTGAAGATGAATGTTCCCATAATGCTGTCTAAAGGGTAAGCTTGTAACTTACAGAAAATAAATGTCAAGGTGAGACACAGACTTAGGAATAATCCTTCCCCACAAGAGCCATATCCCGGCTGTACTATAGCTGGTGGGCAGATTTATCGTTTGTCTCACTCACTTAAATTGATCCAGACTTGTCCAAACAACACACTGCTGTGCCTGTGTTAATTTAATTGGAGAACCTCTTTGTTCTGTTCAGTACCTAGCATTAATGCGGGAGATATAGAAGTACATTTCAGAGTATATAAATCTTTCACAAGTGATATATTTACTACTTAGCTTCAATGGGGAGTAAGGTCTTTATTCTTTAAACTCATAATGTTAAGGAAAATAAAAGGAACAAACGATTATCTTCTTAGCAGCCTTACTGGGTAACACAAGGATATCATATGGTGGAGCAGGAGATGAAGGCAGAACGCAGCAAATGAGCCGATATTGTACTGAGCGAGTCCGTCCTCTTTGCGAGTCTGACTCCTTTTTCATTTAGGCATCTTTAAAGATGAAAGAAGCAGAATGTTCTACTTACTGCAACAAGATTATTTAATTAGAATCATCTGGCGATGGCTTAGTTCATGACACACGATAATCTAACATGGGGGCGATAGAGGGAGTTGAGGTAAACGGCTGCAAGAGGGAGGGGGGAAAGGTGTTTCATTTCCTCTGAATGAGATCAAAGGAAACATCCGACTCTGTGGAAGAGCCCCAGCATCTTCTCTTGTTTTTAAGAGTGCCTGGCATATGGTAAGCCAGAAAGTTCAGGTAACTATTACACTTGTTGAAGTGAATGAAACACTTTAAAATGTCTGTGTAATAAGCAATGACTGCTTTAAAATAGCCATAAACGTGAAGACAAGAAGACTTACCAGAAGGTCAGATCATGACACATTATAAGGCCTTCAGGAAACTGTCTCACACCATGTCCTGCAATGGAGCTACTCTCAGGCTCTCTGCGTTCATTCTTGTTACCTTCATGGGTTTTGTTGTTTGGTTTTGTTCGTTCTGTTTTGTCTTTACTATTATATTAAAGTGCAATTTATTCTGTTGGTTTTATTTTCCCTTTCCATTCAGGAATGTCATGAGAAGAGTTACTGTTTATTAGCAAGATTTTATTCTTAGCATATGGAATACAGATTGAACAATTTAAGGTTTTTATAAATCCATATTATTTCAAATCATTTAGAAAAAGGCACATGGCTAAATATTAAACCAATGTATGATTTGAGTAATAAAACTATATTATTTGATCAATATCATAATAAAAAAGGAGGCATAAGTTAGTGTAGTGAAATATACTGCGGGCATCATGTTGTCTAAAATATTGCGAGTGCTGTTATTGGGATATAGGCATATGGTACTTTTCAGTGACCTGCTGTCAGAAAAAAAATGCTTTTTTTAAATAAAGACACAATATTTTCTGAATTTAGTGTCATAATTTTAGTATTTACTGAACATCTACTCTGCTACTTGTCCTGTCGAGTGCTTTTCAATCTTACTGCATTCCAGGCTCCTCAAATTCATGCGATTTTGGTGACCTCCAAGTGATATGCTAATCTCTGTCCCATAAATATGCGAAAATGTGGTTATATATGTTTCTTATAAAAATGTAAATATTCTGGATTTTAGATAAAAAATATGCTATTTTGTGTTTTTTATATGATCAAATATCCAAAAGCATTTGAATATTCTGATCTATACAAATTTTGAAACCCTTAAGTTCTCCAAATATTTTGCTTATTTAGTGTAATGAATGTACAAGTTAGTGGTGGTTAACCTTAATTCAGGCTAATATTTTGAATTTATTTTTTGAGATTTCATATATGAGTATTTGTTTACATCATTCTCCCTCTCCATTTCCTCTTCCAGTTTTCCCCATGTCTCTTTTCCTCATTCACAAACACATGGCTTCTTATTCTTTAATTATAATTGTTTTACACACACAAAATCTTAGGATTGGCTAGCCTACCAGGTAACTTGTCTCTGGGGAAGACTGATTTTCCCCCTCCTAGCAACCACTAATTACTAGCTTTTCTAGTAGATAAGACTCCTATGAATTCCCTCAACCATGTTGGCATGTCAACTAGTATTGCCATTTTTTTTTTAAATTCTGTTTAGGCAATCATATTGTTGAGGTTGAGTGTCATGCTGAACAGGTGAGATTTGTTTGCCTGTGAAAGAGGAAATGGAGAGAACAGAATAATACAATATGTAAGAAAATCATTCCTGATGTCCTAAACACCAGCAATATTATATATATTGATGTACATTTGTATGCCTATGCAAATGTGTGTGAAAGTGTGTGCGTGCTTGAGATTAATTGCCATCTAGATCTTCAAGTCCTCAACCAAATGTAAATATATTATTTCTAATGGAAGCCTAAACATTCAGTTATGAAATTTGAAAGATTTAATGACAGGTAAATAAAATAAGAATTTGTATTGTAGAGATGCCAGTCTAATACTAAGCTGATGGTGCAAATAAAAGTCACTGTTGTTACTTAACAGAAAGTACTTATCTGTAGGGCTAACACTCTTCTTCCCATGATTCTCAGAGAACATGTAGGATGTAAACAAAGTGCTTGACAGAGATTAAAAATGAGGTTAGATAAACTCTGAATTTTAACTAAGGCTAGTTAACCTGTGTTTGATAACTGTATGTCCTGGAAAAAGTGTCGATAACACAACTAATGTCACTTTATAAAAAGTAACAGTGTCATGGTTGTGCTTAGGACACTGTAGATAAGTGTACCTTAAAAGTGGAATCTTTGTTTAGTACTTTTTTGTGGGTGCTCAGAATTAAAGCTAGGGCCTGTTATGCTAGCCAGCCACTCTACCACTGAGCTAAAGTGAGTTTTTATAAAGTCTGATAATGAAATGGAAATTGGATCCTGTTTAAATTAGTCACTCTGTGAACTAGGAATATTTTGATTTACATCTATGCTACCAAGATTATGATGGTTACTTTACTAATGAAAACCTGAATCAGTGATTTAGAAGTTCCAAATGATGAATGTTTGATATAATACTTCTTACAGGCTATAAAATACAACTGCCCTGATTTTGTGAAATACATGTCCCCTCCATAAGCACATGTCACCAGTGAGAGCACACACTGCTGTGTGTCTACTTCATCTTACTTTAACTCTACATATTTCCAAGGCTTCAGTAGATTAGAGGTTAAGATGAAAGAAAAGGAAGATGACAAAAGATTAGGGAAAATGAATTGAAATGTTAGGAACGATAAATTGGCCATACATTAAGGTCAATGGAAATATTAGTGACTAAGGACGGTTTCATGGAACATAAAAGGAACAAACGTTCACAGTTCACATGTGCCATATGTCAAAGAAGAAGACACAGAAGCAGAAAATGGAGAATCTTGTTCATGTCTTCTTAAATTATTTTCCCAGCCTCTATTCAATTTGTAATTGTTTTCCATAATCTAGGGAGAAAAGCTGGGATAAGAGTGGTGAAAGCAGAGAGAGAAAGAAAGAGCCCCCAGAATTAGGCAATGATGCAAGTTTGTAAAGTTAACTACAAAATCCTAGTTTGAAAATGACTAGGAACAAGAACAGAAGTTCATCAGAGTTCACAGGAGCTTTGTAATATTTTAATTGCTCCTTTTGTATTGAGTAATAGCAGAAAAATATTGAGAAATAATGACCAAGTGAAGATTAACATGTAAGCACCAAGCAAGCCCATTTCATTTATATTCATACCTGAACTTTGAGCATATACTTCTATTTAATGAATATTGATCTATGAGGCAGAAAACATCATCTGTTCAAACACAGTTGGTAGTTTAAGGTTTCCTTTTCCTATGAAACATCTTGCAAACGAACTGATTTCATCAACATATTCAAAGTCATACCCAGCAACTGGTAAAGGTCACTTGTAATACTCTGAAGCATAGGTCATAGTAGACAAGACTTTAACCTAAAAACATCATGTGAAAAGTTACTTTAATATTTTTTAAATAATGTAGATTTTAATATTTCATATTTACAATTTTTTATACTTTACTATAATTCAAAATTATTCATTCAAGTCTCAGTGCAATCATTTTTTGTGGGAACAAGGTGTTTTAAAAATCTATACTAAAAACTCTCATTTAATAAAAGTATGATGACATCTGGTTATACACATATACAGATCTCAAAGGTGACAAGGATTATTCACTTAGTGGCAGATAGAATAGGGAAAGAGATACAGGGACAAAGGCAGGACAAACTGCAGATCCTCAGATTTACTCCCTCTAGTTATTCCCTACCAACTTGTTTCCAGAACCTCTCAAAATAGTGCCACCAGCTAGGAACCAACTCTTTAATATGTGGCCCTATGAGGGGAACTTCATATTCAAATAAAAAATTAGCACAACATCTGAACATATAGCAAGCCATACAGATGCCTCAAAATGTATGTTAGCACACCTTGACCATGGAGAGGCTGAGCTGGTGCCTGCATAGAATCCTTACCCCCATGCTCTAGTGTCTTTGGTGAAGGAAGGTACTCTGCAGGCTACCCAAAACAGGAATGCTGTTGTGAAACCCTGTCTCATAAAAAGAAAGAAACAAGCAAAGTAACAAAACAGACAAGTTATATTCTAACCACATGAGATATCCTGGGTGCTCAGAAACCCATCTGTGGACAATATAGGGAGATGTAAGATATTGTCCTGGTCTGAGCTCAGGGTCTTTTGTAACCATCACACAGGAATAATTTTGTGGCTACAGAGCCCTGTTTTATTAATGGAGGTACTGAACAAGTCTAAGGAAGGCTAAAATATGAGTTATTCCCTCACTCCTCATATGGATAGTCAAATTTCAGCTTTATAATTCCACAAGCTGATGGTCATTAACACTGAATGAGAAGATGCTTCAAAGAGTGTGTGATCCACCTTAAACCAAAAATAAAGGATGCCGGGCAGTCTCAGCCTGCATGAAGCAGAGCACTGCTTCCTTCTGTCCACACTGCCTGCCATTTTCATGTCTAGGTCAGCAACATCTGAATGTCATAACTATCCATTTAAATAATCTAGGACATAGGAGAAAAGTAGAATTAGTTTAAAATAATACACTACATTTCTGAAAACAAAGAGAAGTCACTACCACGCAATACTATGTCTTCTGACATGGAACCCTCTCCACAAAAATTATTCCAGCTGCCTTTTTCTTTGAAGTATTAATTTGGCCTGTTTACTTACTCCATGTTTTTTAATCTCACAGAAAGCTGGTGGACCCTGTCAAAGAAATCACAAGACAGACACGGCATTAGCTGTCTGATTTTTAATGGTTATTTTTGATGTTATGTCACTCAACTTACTGAAATCATAGCCTTGAAAAAGGACATCTACACTTTCATTAATAATAGTGTTAAACCTAAATGATTATGTTTGAAAATGAATATTTTCATGGGAATTAAACCCTTTGGCAAGTAACAAATCAACCTGATTTAATAAGAAACAGAATAAGTGTTAACATAGATACAAACACAAAGAAGACAAATTAATTAAAAACAGAAGTATTCAAGATAGATGTCACTGAAAGACATATCTTTACACAATATGTTTTCTCTTTCAAGGAATTAAATGTAGCATTTGTTTTATAATATATAAACCCTGTTTGGCAAGGAGAACAAGAGTTAGAGTTTTCAGGTTAGGAGGTCAACATTCATACAGCAGGAGTAAAAGGCTGAAGTGCATAAAGCCATTTCATTTCTGACACTCAAGAAAATTACTCAAATATTGGTAATTTTCTCATGTGAAAGCCAACATGACTTCTCTCACTTTCTCTGTTCCCTGGTATTTAGTTCCATGGACACATCCTTATTTCACGCTCACCACTATTTGTCTTTTTATCAAAATAATCCTGTTTGATTGCTGTGATCATGCAACACATTGATGCGACATTGACAGTCTTTACAAGGGAGAGCATACCATAAAAATCTGTACTGAGTGACAGGGGTGGACTGGACAAACTGGGAAAGGGGAATCCCAGCAAACTAACTTATGGCCTGTCCTAAATGTCACTTCTAAGAGTTACATAATATGATACAAAATCCCAGGTAGATTAAAACAAACAAATGAGAAAGCATGTACATTTTGACTGGGTATCCAGGTTTCAACGGCTGGAGTACTTGATTTGCAATCTTGGTGAGACTGCCTGCAAGGAAGGGGCTGGGGGCATGTGCAAATTATGGAGAAGAGCAATGAAATTCACACTGAGGGCAGGTGAAAACTAAATAAGAAGCATTAATCCACTATAAAAACACGCCTGTGGCAACACTAGGGACTGAGATTTCTTGGTGTAAACTAGGGAAAAGGGCAATGAAATTTCATTAAAATGAAAAGCATTTACCTGCTGCCTGTGGCTGCATTGGAGATGGAGACTTCTTTTTATCTTAATAGCGTCTAAAGTTTATTTTTCAATTTTAGAAAAACAGGTATGTTTCTTCCTATTTATTAACTAGATTTAAAACCTGAGTTTTAATTTAGTACCTACAGTCGATGGCTAGGCCCTTCTTACTTTACCTGTCCAGTATTTTAGAGAATCACGACTGTGATTTCCTCTCTCTTATCCAGGTGTACTTTCCACTACTGATCAAGGTTTTTTTCTTGACCAGTGCCATTCAGGCCCTTTGAGGTTATATTTCAAATAAGCCTTACTAGAACTTTGCACACAAAAGACTGAGCAAGGCAATTTTGTAATATTCCAAAGTCACACCTAACAGGGCCCATAGGTATGGGTCCATTCTACCTTGACCAAAGGTCAGAGAATTTGAACTTACTTCTGCTCTCTCAAGGTTATTGTCAACAGTGTGGTTAATATCCAGACCTGGTATTCCGGGTTTTAAGAGGTAGATCTGTTTCTACCTCAAATAAAAGCCTAAGGATCCAACTAGGTTCCTTCTCCATTAGGGAGATAAAAATAATTCAACCCAGGGAGTGGTTTGCCTAAAGAGTGTTTTGGTCTAGGGTAAGAGAGTTACTTGTCTTGTTTTGACAACAGAATGTTTAACTAAGAATGTAGCCCATAATCCTTCAATGAGTCTGTTCATTCTTTGTATTACGTTAATGCAGTTTTTTCTTACTCCCACCTTTTGGGGTGGGGGTATCTAAGCAAATGGAAATTAAGCATGAATGATTCCCAGTATTCACTGGAACTCCCTTCCAATACTATCCTATGCTTCTGTTTTATTATTTTCATTTGCGTCTTCATTCTCTTTACCTGTTTTTCTATTCCCATGCCCTTACCCTGGTAAGTGGTATCCTTGTCGAAACTGGGTCTCCAAAACACACATTACATCTTGTTGACGTGCCTATATCAAGGCCCTGAAGGCTTTGCTCTGTGTTGGCCCTACCACTGCGGACAGCCTGCTGCAGACCCTATAAACAAAGTCCATGAACTTGGGGAACCATTCCAGATCTTTGCTTTTTCTAGATTTTCATTTTTTGAGTCTATCTTGATCACCTGCTTCCCCTATTTCTTTCCACCCCTCTGGAATCCCTAGTCACCTCTTTAAACTGAATTAAGTTTAGTTCTTGCTGGACTCTTCTGTCTTTACACCTGTTCCTAGTGACTGGCGTTTTCTTTGTCTCTAACATACATGGGATGTAATACATATATCATATAATGGGACCTATGTTTATAATGCACAACCATGTTAAATATTATTATTATTAAGCAAACCTTAAGGATACAAAGAAGATAATGGAAAGGAAATAAAAGTACTTATTACAACCTGGGATATAATTGGATAATTGGGCACTAACTAATGCTACCACTTAAAGCTATGCTTTATTTGGAGTTTATTTATTTATTTATTTTTGATTAGAAAGTTAGGGACCTGGTCAAAACTTAAGGTCATGCATAGCAGAAGAAATGACATCTACTAAAACCATAGACCTTTTCCACAATTTGATTTTTATTTCTTTTCCCTGTGCGATGGTACCTTCTCCTATTTCAAAGTCTCATTTCTAAAGGGATATTTGAAATTTAAGAAAGTAAGGACCACAACAGACAAAACAAAAACAAAAACCTAAAACATACATGATTGATTAGTGAAGTACATACAATTTGGTTTCTAAAAGGTGTCAACACATTTTTGCACCATCATTATTTAATACTGAAAAGATTATATTTTAAGGTCTTATGATATTTATAACATCTAAATAATGTTTCAGTATGCATATGTTGTACTTGCAAATGGTAACTTCTTGAAAAATATTTAACATGATTTTAATCTTTGACTGTACACAATGCTGAAGTACAAATATATACAAATGCTTGCTAATAGTGGTGATTATGCTTTTAAGAATTCAGTTCTAAGGTTGATTATTTATACAAATTAAAATGAATTATTTTAAAGTCAGGATCAGCTAAGAATTGGGGGCATTTATTGAACATTACATTCTACAAATAATTTCTACATTTATTCTTCACCAGTGATTTATGAGTTGAACAATTTGATAAACCCTTGCAATATTAAGTAGCACATTAATAGAAAGAAAATGTTATTTGATTATTTTCTTCTAATTTATTATTTTTATTAATAGTAAGAATATTTAAGCTATTAATTTATATATTAATTTTATACTTTTTATTATTCATAATTTTATTTTGTCTTTTAAGTAGTTAATTATTTCACTTGGCTCATATAAATTTTTGATCAGTCAACTGGAAGAACATCAAACTCATCAGTTATGCTATTTTTTCATGGAATTGTATCAATGATTCATAGTTCACAGTTATCTCTGCTGTGGCGGCGAGTTTTTACAAAAAAACTGCTTCAGTAAAAGCAAGCCAAGTGGGGAAGGTTGGGAGGAGACTTTCTGGACTGTGGACCAGTGAGGCCTTTAGGTCATCCCACCTAGTTGATGTGGAGTCCAAATCCATGTTAGATGCTAGATGAAGAAAGAAGCTTAAAAGAAATCCCACACTCGCTCAAAATTGAGAATAATAGAGGTTATTTATTTAGGGGTAGACTCGCAGATCACAATACTCTGCTGGAACATGGAACAGCAACCGAATCCCCCAGCCAGAAAAGAGGCCCGACACGCACTTTACATAGGCATAAATAGTATAAGAGGCCATGCCCAAGTGGGCGGGTAACTTAAAGGCTACTGGCGGTAGAATTGCTACAGCATAGATTAAAACTATTTTTGAGGAATGTGACTGACAAAAAAATAAGGAAAATGGTTGACAGATACAAACAAAGCATCCTTTCTTGAGAACATCAAAAACAGGGCCTGACGACAGCACAGTAGTTGAGTGCTAGTCTACAATGAATAAGGACATATATGGGGAGGCTGGACAACTGGTACCAAAAAAAAGATAGATAAACAGAATATGCTCCAGTGTCCTATAGTGCAATAAGTCAACTCTAGTTTCAACAACCCAACACACACACACACACACACACACACACACACACACACACAAAAAAAAAACCCCAGATATTTATTTTATGAAAAACTAGAAGTGCAGAAACAATAAATAATTATTAGATAGAACATGCTCTCTTGGTCATACAAGATTATGAGTATGTATTAAGTAAACAAACTGTACCTTAGAAATAAAGAAAATTTTATGTATCATTTAAAAATGAAAAAAAAAAAGAATATTAACCTCAAAAAGGATCTTCTGAAATTGACAAATCAAAAATGTTAACATATGCCTATGAGCCACCGTGATGACCAACATGACAAGGTATCCCTAAGGACACAAGCGGCACTCATATCTTGGTGACATTCAACAATTGTCTAATTAGATATAAGATATGCTGAGCAGGAGGAAAAACATGCCTGGTTCTGCAGACCCACCTCACCACTACCAGTGGCAAGTGAGGTCATAGGTCATAGAGGAGACCCTACTACTGCCATTTTACTAGCTTAGAATAGTCCCTAAAATTCTAAATTCTTATTTTTATGCCCATACATAAGTGTAGCTCTCACCCTTTATCAAATAAATGTCTGTTGGCAACAGATGGAGACCACTACAAAAAAAAAAAAGCACACTGGTCAAAATGTAGAGAAAACCTGATCAAGGAGTGCCCAGCAACAGTTGATAACATTTACAACAACTCCTGCACCGAAGGCTTAGCAAATATAGAGGAAAGGGCATGGAAAGATTTTTAAGAGCCTGATGATCTGAAATCTCCTGTGAGACTGTTTCTCTAGAAATGATGGAGAAACTTTACCCATGACACCTTAACAACATGGCTACCTAAACAAGACCCGAAGAAGTAGAATACCCATAGGTATGATAACCTGGAAGGTGGAAATCAATGGGCCCACACCTAAACAAAGAACTAACTGCACCTAAGGACTAATGAAAGTGGAAGAAATAGTATTCACTAGGGATGAACTCCCTCATTGGTCACCCAATACCAAGTGGTCAATTTTGTAATCATGAGCATACAAGCAATACTAAACAGACTGAGCAATTTATATGTATATATTTATGCATATATAACTATAAAAAAGAATATGAGGTCTTGAATTTGAAGGGGCATGGGAAAGGTTGGAGGGAAGGAAAAGAAGGGGAAATTATAAAAATTTTATTTTAATTTCAAAAATAAAAAAAAATGTGAACACATATTTAAACTATACAGCACACTATTTTGACATGTATTCATCTGATGATTGCTTTAATCAATAATTTAATTAGCTTCATTTGTCAAGCTATTTAAAATATACTCAAGAACAATGGCAATGGGTTTTTGATCCTACTGCACATACTGGCTTTGTGGGAGCCTAGACAGTTTGGATGCTCACCTTACTAGACCTGGATGGAGGTGGGTGGTCCTTGGACTTCCCAAAGGGAAGGGAACCCTGATTGTTCTTTGGGCTGACGAGGGAGGGGGACTTGATTGGGGGAGGAGGAGGAAAATGGGAGGCGGTGGCGGGGAAGAGACAGAAATCTTTAATTGTAGTAAAAAGGGCAGCAGCAGGGCTGCGTCCCCAATACCCCAGCCACCTGCCCGGCTAGCTTATGCCCGAAATAATTACACGGACACTGTATTCATTTAAACACTGCTTGGCTCATTTCTACCTAGCATCTTCTAGGCTAACTCTCCCACCTGGACTAGCCCATTTCTTATGATCTGTATAGCACCGGTCTTACGGGGAAGATTCTAGCCTAAGTCCATCCTGGGTCGGAGCTTCATAGCGTGCGTCTTCCCTGGAGCAGGTAGCATGGCGTCTCTCTCTGAGGTGTCTGCTCCGGAGAGGAGAGCTGTCGAGTCTGAGCTCACTTCCTCTTCCTCCCAGCGTTCTGTTCTGTTTACTCCTCCCACCTATCTTCTAACCAATGAGAGCCAAGCAGTGTCTTTTTACTTAACCAATGACCTTCCTCCATCATTTCCCCTTTTTCGGTTTAAACAAAAAAACAAAAAAAGAGGAAGGCTTTAACTTTAACATAGCAAAATTACATATAATGAAACAATTATCAAGTAAAAGTTACAATAATCTTTATCATAACTAAGGAAAACTATAACTATAACTAACTATTCTTAACTCCATCAAAGACTCCAGAAAGATACAATACTACATAAGCAAACAAGAAAAAAGCAACTTTTAAACTCTAGAAATGACAGAGACATCTCGCTGCCTGGACAGTCACCCAAAGTTCCTCTGTACCGTTGGGGCATCCATCTTCAGCCTTCAGGCCCATGGTATCCAGCAGACATTTCCATAAAGCAGGAAATTCAAAGTCAGTTCAGTCACTATCTGTTGTGTCCTGCAGAATGTCTCGCAGACTCTTTCATGAATCAGGAACCCCAAAAGATCATCTCACCTTAGGCAAGTTCAGTAGTCCTCTCTCTGCGGGTTCTCTGTGTCCAGTTTATGCAATAGTCCAGGCAAGAGCAGTTTCTTGCCCAAATGGCTATGAAACTCCATAACGATCCTCTTCGATGCCCATCTTCCTCTTGAAGTAGATTGGTGCTGCCAGGAGCAGAGTGTCTCATTGTCATGAAAAGTCCTATATCATATCCCCCTTTAAATGTAAAAGAACATTTATAAACAATATTTTGGGAACATGGGCGCAGTTTTTTCTCTCCAAACTGCTTCCTGCTGAATGGGGGCGTCGTTAATTAGGTCTTTCATGGTATAACCTGTGTGCCAGGGTCATCTCAGTTGGCAGTTGAGCGAAGTAATTTTTTGAAGGTGTTCACAACAACCCTTCAGGAGGGCGTGGTCCATCATACCAAATCGGAATAGAAGAAATGAACAAGGTCTCATCCTCTGTGAAAACAAAATAAGAAACTCCTTTCCAAAGCATCATATCCTTAGACCCAAATTCTGAAATCATACCCTCATGATATCCGTTCTGGTTCCACTTGGCAGACCATATAATGAAATGCCTCTCTGTACTTAGCTCCTTCACAGTCAAAAATTTTAAAGAAAACACAATGTACATAATCCAGACTCTCTGTGAATTTTTCATTTTTACGCGGCTTATTTTTATTTATATCTATAACTATCTGTACTCTGTCTCTTTAAAGACTTTACTTTTACTTTTTTCTTTTTAAACCATTAACTTTAATCTCTATATTCTTTTTCTTCTCTCTCCCAAGCCAACGTACATTCATCCAACAGTGTGACTCATTTAGTGGTCTGAATCTGTCCTATTGTGAATCTACAATTTTTTACTATCCAGGAGCACTTTTGATTTGCGCCTTTAAATCACTAGGCGCTTAAGAATCTAAGCTGTGACATTCCTAGGTTAACTTTTTGCTTTTTGAGCGCAGATATTTGACCTGTAGACCAGGCTGTCTTTGAACTCTCAGAGATCCTCCTGTCTCTGCCTCCCAGGCATTGGGATTAAAGGTGTTGCTACTACCCCTTGAACTCACAGAGATCTGTTTGTCTCTGCCTTCTAGGCACTGGGATTAAAGGCGTGTGCTACCACACCTTGAAGTCACAGAGGTCTATCTCCCTCTGCCTCCCAAGTGTTGGGATTAAAGGTGTGTACTACGACACACAACAACTCTCTTCCTTTTTTTTAAGAACTTCAACTTTTAGCTTGCATATGTTTTTAACACACAGTAAACCATTTAGAAATTTTCTTTGTCTCTGAATCTCTCTTTACTGTATATCTCTCTTTGTTTTTCTGACCACATGAGTCTTTAATTTACCAAGCAGTCTCAGTAGGACTAAAGGCGTGGCTTTGCCGGCTAGATGTAGCCCATTCCTTAGCTTTCCAGCCTCGTGGCTGAGGTACTGGCTGTAGCCACGTTTATAGCCACACCTGCCCTTTCAAGGTCCCTGCCAGCCAGCGAGCTACAACAGACAACACTCAAGTCCTCTCTCGGTAGCCGGCCCTCTTGCCTCAAACAGTCAGAGTTTGCCCTGGCAGGATGGCCCAGAAAGCTGGCATTTTTAAACGGCGCAGCTTTTTTCCTGCTAAGGTTGAAAACCGAAAAGCATGCGTTCAGCTTTTCGTCAACACCATTTAAGTGTTTCGTGGCAGGACCTCTTAATGAGCTGCAGGCTTTGCAGCTGAAGCTGAGTCAGGAAAATTTCAAAATGGAGGACGTACCATTTTGTGCTAGCTCTGGGGCTACCAGGTAGGAGCGGCATTCAGCAGTTTAATTCTGAGACTGAGCACGCAGCATAGAAATTCTTTTCATCCAAGTTACATCCAAATCTGACACGCAGAGCACTTTGCAGTCTGAAAACACGTCCCTGTATGGCGGCAGGAATCCGCCATGCTCTTCCGCCTGCCTAAGCCTGATTCTGCCTTCTGCCCAGGAGTAGGCGGGGAGCTCTGAGTCATCGTCAGGGTCTCAGAGCACTCTCCTTCTGATCCCAAGCGGGAACACAAACATAAAGCCAGAGTTTTCACTGGCAGCACAGCCCCAGGAAGCCACGCTTTGAAATGACTCAGCGTTTTTTTCTGCTGCTGTTGCCGAATCAGGAAATCTCTTTACAGCACGCCACCAACAAACAGCAAAAATCTGTGTTAAACTCTCTCTCCCTTATTTTTAAGCCTTCTCAGGTTTTTTAAGTGGGTTTAGTCCATCACATGGGCGTCATTTGTAGTAAGAAGGGCGGCAGCAGGGCTGCGTCCCCAATACCCCAGCCGCCTGCCCGGCTAGCTTATGCCCGAAATAATTACACGGACACTGTATTCATTTAAACACCGCTTGGCTCATTTCTACCTAGCATCTTCTAGGCTAACTCTCCCACCTGGACTAGTCCATTTCTTATTATCTGTATAGCACCGGTCTTACTGGGAAGATTCTAGCCTAAGTCTATCCTGGGTCGGAGCTTCATAGTGTGCGTCTTCCCTGGAGCGGGGAGCATGGCGTCTCTCTCTGAGGTGTCTGCTCCGGAGAGGAGAGCTGTCGAGTCTGAGCTCACTTCCTCTTCCTCCCAGCGTTCTGTTCTGTTTACTCCTCCCACCTATCTCCTAACCAATGAGAGCCAAGCAGCTTCTTTTATTTTAACCAATGACCTTCCTCCATCATTTAATAAATAAATAAATAAAATATAATCACCATACATTTAATATTGTTCATTCTGAAGTTATATAGATCTCTGAGTGTCTAAAAAATTCCACAATGATAAATTCTTAATTATAAAAAATAACAGAGGGGGTCACTTAAGTTATCCGCATGATTCTTTTCCTAAAGAACATTTACAGCTCAAAGTTGAATCAGATTGATGGAGATATAGATAGATAGACTGACGGCTGGACAGATGAAAATAGATAGATAAATAGATATAGATAGATAGATAGATAGATAGATAGATAGATAGATAGATAGATTGGTAGAGATAGACAGAGAGACAGATAGATAGGCAGGCAGACAGACAGGAAGAAAATGAAAAAAAATGAAGAGTGGGCAAGGGTCATTGTGGATCTCTATCCTTTCTTCCAGAGGCCATTTCTGCTTTCTTTATAGCGTATGCCTACTCTCTCTGAGGTTTCCACCTGTTCATGGGAGTCTGCTGATAACAGCTGACAACACTTGCATGTCAGGTAGACGCATGCACTAATGTATCCCAAAGAGACAAACAAATATCCACAGTGCTGAATTAAAACTATCATCGATGTTTTCTTCTGTGTTTTTAGAATTTTGATAGGTTTAATGAAGATTTCAGGTAAGAACAAGTATAAACATAAAACTGGGATGCTTTATATTAGCTGAATACATTGAATAAATAACAATATTTTTTATTCCAGATAAAGAATTGTCTACAGCTTATCCATAAATGCTTTCAACATTCACATAGTAACATGAAGTGGATAGTATTCTAGATAATTAGTTAAGTGATTATTTCCAATGCTGTTAATGTTGCAATGATTGGCGATTGCTTAGTCTAGACAACTGCATATTTTATGCTGAGCAGATCAATAAAAACGTTATGGTAGCATGAGCCTAAACTAAAACATTGTGAAAAGGAGATTTTTAAAGAAAATTTCAGGCCACCAACGTCATCACGATATCCAACAACCTGGTCTAACAAACGCAGGGCCTGGAACAAAGCCTTCTCTGATTTGGGGCATTGCTCGGAACACTTAATCCCTTTCATAAGCCATGAATCAGGCTGTCTATTTTCTTGAAACGACTATTTTTTTTCAATTTCCTCTCAGATTACAAATATTGCCGAAACACTGTCATATGTCAAACATAATCCAGGAAACGTCTAATGTGTGACAACAGAAGATGTCAGAGAAGGAACAGCTTCATGGCTGTCGTATCTGTTATTATGGAGTAAAATTGATTAGCACCATCATGTTTTTCATGCTGGTGCAGTAATATCGGGATCTTTCTCTTTGTCACTGTTAATAAGAAATTATTTAAATATTCTAATGCAATTTATTTTTATTTTTGGCCTTCCTTTCTGTGCATAGCCACGAGGGTTATTTGATGGTTCCAAGCAGCAACAACCTTGACCAGAAAACACATCACTTCAAAATTAAGTATATTTATGGATAATTCACAGCTGGCATAAAGTTTGGTATGTCTAAATATAACTATAATAACAGGAGTGTGTACAAAACTTCTGATGATGTTAACACTGAAATGATTTGTAGCTACCCAGTCTAAAGAACTGTATATTTTATAGTGAACAGAACAATAAATAAAGTCATGGTAGCATGTACTACAAAAGTGACTATTAGAAGTTTTTATGTAATCTGGCATAGTGGCAAATGCCTTTAACTGTGGAGGTGGAGGTTCAGGAGTTTACAGCCAGTCAGCCTGGGCTAAATGAGATCATGTCTCTTAGTTCTCTCTGTCTCTGTGTGTTCCTGTCTGTGTCTGTCAGTCTCTAGGTCTTTCTCTGTGTGTTCCTGTCTGTGTCTGTCAGTCTCTCTGTCTCTGTGTGTCTCTCTGTGTCTATCAGTCTCTCTCTCTGTCTCTGTGTGTCTCTCTGTGTCTATCTGTCTCTCTGTCTTTCTCTGTGTGTCTCTCTGTGTCTGTCAGTCTCTCTCTCTGTCTCTGTGTGTCTCTCTGTGTC
Source organism: Microtus pennsylvanicus (assembly GCF_037038515.1). NCBI lineage: Eukaryota > Metazoa > Chordata > Mammalia > Rodentia > Cricetidae > Microtus > Microtus pennsylvanicus. The sequence continues at coordinate 5,656,070 of NC_134579.1, read as the reverse complement.
TATCTGTCTCTCTGTCTTTCTCTGTGTGTCTCTCTGTGTCTCTCTGTCTTTCTCTGTGTGTCTCTCTGTGTCTATCAGTCTCTCTGTCTTTCTCTGTGTGTCTCTCTGTGTCTATCTGTCTGTCTTTCTCTGTGTGTCTCTCTGTGTCTCTCTGTCTTCTGTGTGTCTCTCTGTGTCTATCAGTCTCTCTGTCTTTCTCTGTGTGTCTCTCTGTGTCTCTCTGTCTTCTGTGTGTCTCTCTGTGTCTATCAGTCTCTCTGTCTTTCTCTGTGTGTCTCTCTGTGTCTCTCTGTCTTCTGTGTGTCTCTCTGTGTCTATCAGTCTCTCTCTCTGTCTCTGTGTGTCTCTCTGTGTCTATCAGTCTCTCTGTCTTTCTCTGTGTGTCTCTCTGTGTCTGTCAGTCTCTCTGTCTTTCTCTGTGTGTCTCTCTGTGTCTATCTGTCTGTCTTTCTCTGTGTGTCTCTCTGTGTCTCTCTGTCTTCTGTGTGTCTCTCTGTGTCTGTCAGTCCCTCTGTCTTCTGTGTGTCTCTCTGTGTCTATCAGTCTCTCTCTCTGTCTCTGTGTGTCTCTCTGTGTCTATCAGTCTCTCTGTCTTTCTCTGTGTGTCTTTCTGTGTCTATCTGTCTGTTTGTCTTTCTCTGTGTGTCTCTCTGTGTCTGTCAGTCTCTCTGTCTTCTGTGTGTCTCTCTGTGTCTATCAGTCTCTCTCTCTGTCTCTGTGTGTCTCTCTGTGTCTATCAGTCTCTCTGTCTTTCTCTGTGTGTCTCTCTGTGTCTATCTGTCTGTTTGTCTTTCTCTGTGTGTCTCTCTGTGTCTATCTGTCTGTCTTTCTCTGTGTGTCTCTCTGTGTCTCTCTGTCTTCTGTGTGTCTCTCTGTGTCTGTCAGTCTCTCTGTCTTCTGTGTGTCTCTCTGTGTCTATCAGTCTCTCTCTCTGTCTCTGTGTGTCTCTCTGTGTCTGTCAGTCTCTCTGTCTTTCTCTGTGTGTCTCTCTGTGTCTATCTGTCTGTTTGTCTTTCTCTGTGTGTCTCTCTGTGTCTATCTGTCTGTTTGTCTTTCTCTGTGTGTCTCTCTGTGTCTGTCTCTCTGTCTCTGTGTGTCTCTCTGTGTCTATCTGTCTCTCTCTTTCTTTGTGTGTGTGCATACGTGTGTGTGTGCGTGTTGCTGGGACTTAACATAGGATCTTTAATATCTTTACAGGCTACGTAGGTGATCTATCACTAAACCACACTATCAGTCTGAGTTGTGGGTTCTTTGTTTAATTTGAACTGAAACTATTTCATACAACAGTTACTTAAAGATAGAATAGATAAAGAATGGGGAGATCTGGAAGTTTGTTAAGTTCCAGTCAAGTAAGCATGAAGCCACAATCTAATTCCCTGGTACTCAGCTAAACACTAGACACGGCGATGCATATCTACAATCCCAGCATTTGGAGTGGGGAGAGTCAGGCAGATTCCTGAACTAACTAGCCAACCAGTCTAGTCAACCAGTGGGCTTTAGGTTCAGAGATTCTCTCTCAAATAATAAAGTAGAAAGCAATAGAGGAAGACAACAGTTCATACATCACAAATAAAACTACAGTGTGTGTACATACACAGAGACACATACACACACAGAGTGAAACATACACACACACAGAGTAAATGCATTTAGCAAATTATTTAGTGTAAGTATAGACTTACTCAATGTTATATCAACTCAATTCCAGAAAGAAAGAGAGAGAAAGAAGGAAGGAAGGGAGGGAGGGAGGGAGGGAGGGAGGGAGGGAGGGAGGGAGGGATGAAGGGAGGATCAGGTAGAAGTAATCAGTCACCTCTCCTGTGGTCCATTCAAGCAGATGGTTGGCATTGAAGAACTGACCACCATTTGATGATAAAACATCATATAAATATTTATTCTCTTTTTAAAAGAAATTATATGGACAAAGAGGTCATGAATTAAAAAAAAGCTAGGAGGGGTATATGGGAGGAAAAGAAAGGAGGATTATGTAATTTTATTAAAATCTCAAAAACAAAATAATTTAAAAAGAAATAATGTGGCCCATTTTCAGTAGAGAGCAAATAAAGCGTTCCTGGATTACTCTTCACGAGGAAAGCTGGTAACAGCTGTCCTGCTTTTGAGTGGAGAGATTAAGTGGTTAAGAATGCTTGTTACTCTTGCAGAGCACCTGAGTTCTACTCTCAGAACCCACATGGTGGCCCTGCAACTATCTGTACCACCACTTCCGGAGGATCTGATGCCCTTTTCTAGATTCTGTAGGAACCAGGAATGCACGTGGTATGTAACCATGGAAAGTATTCATACACATAAAATAAAATTAATATTTTTTAAAATACCACTGTACTTTATAGAATATAGAAGGATTTCAGAGTATTAAGATTTTGCTCCAGAAACTGCATTAAATTTGGTTTGCACTAGCACAACCCATGAAAATTTCAGAAAGTGTTCATGTCTCTGGTCTGTGATATAAACAGAAAATAAAGTTCAGGTTGTCCTGGCAACCACCCCACAAGACAGTGCTATCTGGACTAAAAAGAGGCAATAAACAAATTGTGAGCCTCCGGAACACAAAGGGCCTTGCCTCTCCCCCAGAATTTAGTACATCAGGGAGACTAAAAGTTTCTATTCAAACACTCCACCTAATTCAAGTTATGAAAAGGATCAATCAATTATGAAAAAAATTAGCTGGGAATCCCTAGCCATTGGTCAAACTGATTTTTATTCAGAAAAACATTCACCACAGGCATTTTCCACATCAAATATGTTTATATTTTATAAGCAGATTATTTTAAATAAATTTGAGACTGCTAATAACAAAAGCACATAAAAGTTAGCAATTAAAATTGAACATGAACCAGGGGAGACAGCTCAGTCAATAAAATTCTTGTTGCAGAAGTACAGGACCTAAGTAGACTCCCCAGAACTCACATTAAAAAGCAGGTATAGTAACATACATATGTAATCCCACACTTAGAAAGTAGAGACTCTTGAGGTCTACTGGCCAGCCAGCCAGGCCCAATTAGTTGTCCTAAGCAGGTTTTTTTCTTTTTGAGACTCTTTCTCTAAATGACAGATAGGTAGATAAGTAGGGAATAGATGATAGATAGATAGATAGATAGATAGATAGATAGATAGATAGATAGATAGATAGATAAATGATAGATATAGATCATAGAGAATAGATAGATATAGATGATAGAGTATAGATAGATAGATGATAGATAGATAGATAGATAGATAGATAGATAGATAGATAGATAGATAGATAGAAGATAGATAGATAGATAAAAGACAAGACAGCTCCATGAGTAAAAATGCTTGCCATTGACACCTGAGAGCTTGAGTTGATCTCCAGAACTCATGTAAAGGTGAGAGGAGAGAGCTGATTCTTCATAGTTCTCCTCTTACCTCCATATGCACCCCACTCCCTACACACACCACACCCACAGGACAGCAAAGTTTAAAACCATGGTGGCGGCCCCTGGCCTCCACACATGTGCGGGCGCACACACAGACATGTCCACACAGGAACACAAAAGGGTTGCAATAGAATATCACTAGACCAGGGGAAGTGAGAGGGAGGTAGGTGCTGCCTTGGCTCTTCACGGCAGAGAAGGAGTAGGGATCATCACGTTACGCGAGAAATAATCCAAGCAATTGATGGCTTAAGAGTGGTCCTTGTACAAGTGGGCTCAAGGGCAGAACAGAGGCCATTAAGGAGTCAGAACTGGGAAAGGGTGCTACACATGCCAAGAAAGCTGTATTCATATCAACTTTGCCTAGTGTGCAATTTCAGGTTGGAGGTGTATGTGTCTTGACACGTTTGTGTTTTTCTGTCTCAGGAAAAAGGCTCCAGCTAGTTACCTCAAATTATGTGAAACATTTAGAGAAATAGGCTAAATGAGTGTTGGAGTCCGCCACTTACAGTTGATCCACAGTCTTAAAACTTTTAGTTCCTCTGTTCACTAACATCCAGCTAGTCAATCATATTTAAAAATCCTGTTTTTCAAAAAAGAAATACACTCATTAAACCACCTTTAAAAAATCCTGTTTTTCTAAGGTAGATTTTTGTTTCCTTTCAAATAATGCAACATGAAGTCATGGGCTGTGTAAAATACACCAGTTCTTTCAGAATGGCTATTTTAATTTGGTATTTTAAAAGAAGCTAAATTTTCTTTAATTGTTTATAGTTTTTGTGGAGGAAGGGCAAAAAGTTGGAAAAACAGAAATAAAGAAGTTTGCACTATGAATTACTGCTGAATACAGTACACAGTCATTGTTTGCTCATCAGTAGACATAGAATAAGAACCTTAAATGAGTTTGGCATTTATTACTTTAGGAAAACGGAACTGCGGGAAAAATTTTAGATTGATTTCAAACAACGTATCAATGAAAATAACATTCATTGTACATCAACTTGTTACCTCCAAGTAGAAATGACCACTATTACAAATACTTTCATCAAGTTCTCATGTACAAGAAGATTTATTCAATTTTAATGTGAATTTTTGGTGTTTATGAATTGTCTTCATTCTAGTGTAATTATTTTTTAATTAAAACGTTTTTATGAAAAAAATTTTAAAAAATCAGTGTGCAGTAAGTTAGCTGAACTCAAAGCCTATTAAAAAGGCATTTCAAATTAAGCAAAGTAGCCTCTTGCATTCTGAATGTGTCTTTTCTAGTGCCTCACATCCTGCTTTTAAAGCACTTTGCTTATCCTGGATCAACATTTCCTTGCCAGCAGGTGGCACCATTACACACCTAAACCGGAGACCACACTTGATGAGGCCCTAAACTCTCAAAGACAAAGCCAGCTTTAGTTTCGTCACTAAAGCCTATAAATAAAAGACATCAAACCTTCATTCATGATTCCAGTTATTATTTATATGAGATACAGTGAAATCTGTGTCACTGACTCTTCAGAAAATTTTAAGTCACGTAAAAAAGCAACGGAATGGACAGATATTGTGTTTCTAGGATCAATGAAGGCAGAGAACTGTAGAAAGTTTTACCGTGTTCCTGGAATAGCCCTTACTGTGGAATTTGTTTAGAAGATTTCCTGATATATTTTCTGGTTAATAAGTAATTATACTCAGAAACAGGCAAGCATAAAGAATTGTCTAATGATCTGGGACTCCACTTGGTTTGGGTTATGTATATTTCCTCTTCTAATAATATGGTTGGCAGTACAGATCTTTCTCCAGACAGTCCACTGGTGCCTCAGGATCCTCAGGCTTTGGGCTACATGCCACTCTGAAGAATGGGTAAGTATTTTTCTCTCCCAACAACTATTATACACAGGCAGTTTCTACTCAAATATATTGCCAGTATGTCCTGTAGGAAGAATAGAGAGCCAATCCTGCATGAACTGGTTTGGGGGGCATGCCCGGTAAGGCACACTGTTCCTCAAGTGAACTTGTATAGAGAATCCTTCATGTACCATCTGATGTCTATAGAACTATGTACAATTAAAACTAGATGCATTGGGGATAGGGTCAAACTCAGAAGAAAAGATATTATTTGACCTAGTTCATTGATTATAATAGAGAACTGCCTCAGGGTTTCTATTGGTATGAAGAGACACCATGACCACAACAACTTTTATAAAGGAAGAACATTTAATTGGGGTGGCTTACATTTTCAGAATTTAGTTTATTATTATCATGGTGAGATACGGTGGTGTGCTGGCAGACATGGTGCTGGAGAAGTAGCGGAGAGTCCTCCATCTTGACTCAAAGGCAACAGGAAGTGGTCTGTCTCAGTGGGTGTGGCTTGATCATATATGAACCCTTAAAGCCCACCTCCACAATGACACAGTTCCTCCAATAAGACCACACCTACTCCAACAAGGTCACACCTCCTTATAGTACCACTCGTCTATGTCTATCACAAGACCTATCCAAACTTACGAACTATGTTTCTGTTGCTGTGATAAACATAATGGCCAAACACATCTTATAAAAGAAAATTTGTTTTGTCTTAGGATTCCAGAGGGGAAGTTCACAATGACAGAGAGGGTGTGGCAACTTACATCTGGAGCAGGAAGTTGAGATAATGTATCTTCAACCTTAAACACAAAAAAGAGAGTGAAGGGAAATCTGGGGGAGGCTATAATCTCCTCAGAGTCCAAAGCACTTCCTCTGGGAAGGCTATACCTCCCCACTATGACAACAACTGGGACCAACTGTTTAACTATTTAAGACTGTGGGAGAAATTCCTCATTCAAACCATGAGATCCTCCTTCCTATAGACCCCATAAAAAGATCCTCCTAGATAATTACGGAGTGTTTCCACTCTTATGGCTTGCTCTCATGCAGTGTATTCTGATCTTTTCTTTTGTTTTGTTTAAATAAAATTTCTTTGCTATTCTGAAAACTTGTGTGGGCATTTATTTAAACTTCTTCATTCTGAGCCCAGTAACCTGAAAACAACTGACCATATCCCTGTTTATTGGAAACAAGCCCATGATGAAACTGCTTAGAACGATGAACTTTTAATCATTGGTGAAAAATAATAATTTTGTTTTTAATAAAATTATGTTAATAGTGTATTTGATTACAGTGTCTAAATATTGTTTTCTTATGCTCTTATTGACTGTCAAAAGAAGACTACAACTCGGAGAGCTGCTGTCTATGGAGATACTAGGGAAACTGCTTTTAGCTGTAATTACCATGGACACAACTTTATCCAATGAGAACTTGATATTTATTACAGACATGTATAATAATTTAACCTACTGCTCATTGTATCAGTCAATAATGGTTTAATTTTGTGGTCATTATTAACTGCTACATACTAAAATTTAGAGACAACAATCTGCTTAAGGCTGCCTTTCTGATGCTTGTGTCTTAACTATGTATACATTATGCCGTTGGCACACAATCAGAATAAATATTTAGGGGCAACACTTTCAGCTTCACTGAAGCATTTAACTTAATTGATTACACTTGGCATTTACAGATAATGAGGACTCCCTTGTTGTCAATTGCTCAGATGACTTTTCTCAATAGATGATGGTATAATTAAACATCAATTTTTGTTTCAGATGAGAAATCACCACAAACAATGGCCTACTTCAACTTGATAATCATAAAAGAATTTAGAAAGATTACAGAACATTAGTACCCAAAAGCAGTAGTAATAAAAGAGACCACTAATTATTTTTGTATTCATACCTTTTGTTTGTTATTAAACAGCAAATTATCTTTTAAATGCAGTCTATTGTTGTAAGAAGGCTGCTTGTTCATTTCCCGACCACCCAGACTTCCAAAATAATCACACAGAAACTATATTATTTAAATCACTGCTTGGCTTATTAGCCTTCGCTTCTTATTGGTTAACCCATTTCTATTATTTTATATTTTACCATGAGGCTCATGGCCTACCGACAAGGTTCCAACTGGCAGCTCAGGTCACGTCTTTTTCCCCTCTGGCAGCTCTATGGCATCTGTCTCTGGTGGTGTACATGACTTTGCCTTCTTTCTCCCAGCAATCAGTTTAGTTTTCCCCCACCTAGCTAAGTTCAGCTTTGCTATAAGCCAAGGCAGGTTTTTTTTTATTCATTAACAAATAAAAGCAGCACATAGACAGAAGGACCTCCCACACCAATCTTTGATAAAGGCAAACTATGTGTTTATAGTTTTCTGTGTGTTCATTTTTTTAATTTTAAACAGGGTACATTTAAAAAACTATCTTTGCCTACTGTTCCTTTTCTGGGAATCCACCTTAGGTTAAATTTAGGACAAATGATTTGTCACTGTGAATCACGTTATATGAACAAGGAATCTGTCCTTACTCAAATCATCTTCTAGGCTGTTTTCCCAAGGCAAATTGGTAACAAAAATTCTACTGTCTAGTTTTTCTTGTAGGTATAGCGAGATCTTTCCTTGTTTAAGGGGAGCAAGTTGAATTAAGCAGATGTCCACTGACATGCTCCAGGCAAATGGGAACCATACATTGTCAAAATACTAGGAATGGGATAGGAATAAATGAAGTATGTACTTATTATGGGGTACCAGCTGATGAATTCAGTATAGAATGACTGGACCACTGGTTTCCTTGAACATTGAAAATCAGAATTATGTGGTTGGGCACCAGGTTCAAATCATATGTCAGTGGTGAATGTCAACTGAACACATGGAGCCAAATATTCTAGAATCATCTTTCCTGTTCCTTATATAGCTTAGTCAGTTAGGAATGTACCACTAATGCACTATGCACTTGCTTTGTTCAGTCTTCCTTGCATGAATTTGCTGCCCTTGCAACAACTTAATTTCTGATGCTATCCTAAGGGAATGCTTTGTCTGTGGTGGGGAAGCCTTATTTGTATACCTAAAGGACCACCAGGCATGACCAGTGGGCAAAACTTTTCTTATTTTTTTATACAAGATTTAAAAACTTTAGTTATATTCCCAGTAATACAGAGACTTGCAACTGATTAATGTTCCCTCAATACAAGACAAAAGTTAGAAGAAAACTCAAAATCACAAAAAACAGACAAACCAAACAAAAAAATAGAAAAGAAAAAGAGAAAGAAGGATCCAGTGTGGTCTGTTGAGTCAGTTTACCCTTTAGTCCGTTCATCTTACTTGCAAGTGTTCACTGCCAAAAGTCACTGGTCTGACTTGAGGCCTCTGACTTCTGATTCACTATCAATAATGGGCTCTTGGTGTGGGAGTTCCCTCTGTGTGCCGTGAATACCACTGGTTAACAAAGAAGCTGCTTTGGGCCTATTTGCAGTGCAGAATAGGGCAAGGGGGGAATTTCAGGCAGATAAAGGAGGAGAGAGTAGGCGGTATATTTGAGCCGGAGAGGGTATCTTACTCTCATCCACACCACTACATGGCAGACAAGTTGGGCAGGATTAGCTCTCCTTCTCTCACCTCAGTTTACCTGCATCCCCAATCACAGGGTCAGCTCTAGTCTATTACCCAGATAACGTGATTGCCTGTGTTGGGGGATGGAGCCATCTTTCCTGAGTGTGGAATGGGGGTAGGGGGCAGCTCTCCCTTGAGGAGTGGGGGCAGCTTTCCTACTGCAATGTCCAACAAGGGGAAGGGCCAGCTAGCCCAGGGTTAGTGAAGGGTTCAGCTGGCTCAGTACAATATTGTTCCATTAACCCCTGTGCTAACACAGGTCACGAACATAATCAAAGACCTAGCTACAGCAGGACCACAGACACAGACATAGCCTTCAGCATCAGCCTGGTCTGGATGACAACATGGCCCCAGGTGACATTGCTGCCCACTCAAATCAGCTTCACCCCAGTGGTAGCTTGGATACCCCTTGGAAAACAACATAGATTGCAGCCTAGACCTTCAGTATCTGTGTGGCCTTTGGTGGCAACAAAGGTCAGGGACATCAGCACAGACAGACCTCAGCCCTGGTAGAACAATGGACCTCGAAACAGTCTTTGGCAACAGTCCAGTCCCAGATGTCTCCATGGTCACAGGTGGCAGCACAGGCCACTCTGATCACCATGACATCTACAGAAACATGGCCTTGGAATACCAACATGGCCCCAGGTGGCAGCCCAGACTACATACCTTGGCATGACCCTCAGTGGCAACAGGAGCCACAGATATCAACACAGGTCTCCTCAGCTTGTCAGGGCTTCAAACCAAGACTTGGCCCTTGACAATAGCAACACCTAGACATCACCTTGGACTTAGGTGGCTAGGAGGCCATTCATGTCATCCTGTTCCTCACCAACCTCACAACTTCCCTGCCTATGAACTCTCTCTCTTCCATTTCCCCACCCTGTACACACTCACCATAATGATGCCCAACTGCCTGGTGCCAGGGTTCCAGGTTGAGTCCAGGTGGTGCTTGGTTGAATCCTGTCTGCCCCAGCTGCAAGGTATGGCATGTTGCGTTTCTTCTCTTACATGCCCAGGCCTGGAAATCATGAGTGGTACATGAAGGATGGTACCCAACTGCCTGACATTCATGGTTGATGTATCATCCCTCCATACAAAGATGTCTGTCCTCAGCTGGCTCAAGCCTGGGAAGTGCTGAGTGGCTCCTGGTTGGTTGTGGCTTCCTGCTGTGTGATATTTTGATTGTGTTCTGACAAATAAGGTTGGCTTGGAGTAAGAGGGCAAAGCTAGCCACTAGCTGTCCTAAATTAACCATGGTTGTTTGGGAGGGCTGTACTCCTATTAGTAGAAAGTTTAGACATTCTTGGGGTAGATGACAAGCACCTAGTATTTTATTGATAATGTCTTAATTTATGTCTTAAATGAGAGAATCACTTGTAACTTGTAATGAAACAGAGTGTGAGAAGACACTCTGAAATATATAAAAATATACACTAACCGATTAGGGCCTCAAATTATTGTTCTTTATTGCTGAATTTATTTTATTTTGAAATACATTTCTTAGGATTTAGTACAAATATGTTAAAATGTTCTTGGTTTTATTGTACAATAAAATTTAGTAAGTGGCTTTATATATAATAAAATGTGTTCTTTTTATTTTTATTTCTATTTTATTTATATGGGTGTTTTGCCTGCACATATGTTGGTATACCATGTACATGCATGGTGCCTACAGAGACCAGATGAGGGCATCAAATTCCCTAGAATAGGAGTTACAGAGAGTGGAGAGCAACTATGTGGGTACTGGGACTCGATTTCAGGTCCTCTGGAAGAACAGTCAGTGTTCTTAACTGCTGGTCATTTTTCCAGCCCTAATTAGGTATATTCTTGATTTCTACATTATGTTCTATTCTTTCTAATTATTCCTCTATAGATTGAAATTTGTTTTAATGCTTGGTGAAAATGCTCCCTTGATATTTGTTTTTTTGAAAACATAACTGTTTTTTCCTCATTTCTCTAGATTTCTTCAAATTATTTCCCAAAAGAATTTATCTTCTATTTATATTGACCAGTAGTTGGACTTTTCTTTGGGACACCAACTCATAAAAAATGAAACAGAGACTTATTATTAAGGATGAAAGCTCAGCCTATAGCTTAGGTTTATCTCGCTAGCTCTTATAACTTAAATTAACCCATTTGTATTAACCTACATTTTGCCTGTTACCTCTCTTCCATGTTGCGCCTTCTGTTTCCTTTCCATATTCATTGGTAGCTCTCCTGTGCCTTGATTCATTTCCTCTCCCCCTCTCTGTCAGTAAGTCCTGTCTAACCTCTTCCTTGTTAGCTATTGGCCATTTAGCTCTTTAGTAAACCAATCAGAAGGTGCCTTGGCAAAGATCCATCTTCACAGAATACAAACACATTATTCCACACCATTGACAAATTAAATATGCTATGGATTAAAAAGTTACTAATAATTCCATTTTGATGTGCCAAAATAATTGAAAATTTCTTTAAGCAAAATCTTTAGAAGTCTATGTTGTGAATTAAAACCTGGTTTTCTCCAACAGAGTCTCACTGGGGATACAAACCATTCTTAAGACCAGCTCAGTCTTATTATCACCTAGCAGTGGATAGTCAACACAAAAAGAACTCAATGGAACCATTGGGAGTTTTTTTTTTATCTCATGATATTTGGACAGGAATTTTTTAATCTTACCATTCCTTTGCATACATGGCTTCCGAATTTATATTTTTATGGGATTCTAATGTATATGCAAATGTGTATCTCTGAGTCTACACGTTTCTTATACAGTTTCTTTTGCTCTTCTTCATCTCTTGGTTTGTTTTCTCATATTCCAGTTTTTATTTTCTTTTTATTATTTAGATGCTTGATTTTTCTGAGATAGAAATGGTATGGACTTAAATGGGGAGATGTAGGATGATCTCAATGAAGTTGCAGGAGAGAAACTGCAATCAGAATATATTGTATGAAAAAAATCTATTTTTATGAAAAGAAAAAGAGGAAAAAGAAAGATCTCATATTAACAATGATACAGTTGAAATCTTTAGAAAATAATTAAATGATATTTTAAACTACTGGAGCTTTTATATTAACATTTATTTATTTAATGATAGCCTTTTAGTTCATTAAGCCTGCCACTATGTTCAGATAACTCCATTTTTCCTACAAAATATAATTAATGTGTGGGTAAATCAGGAAGCTGATCATAACAACAGATAATACATTATATATAGTATATATATATGTATATAATATATATATACACCTCTATTTCTAAGGTGAAAGTAACTCTGAAAATAATGTGTCATGTTACATAAACTTATCAGAGAACTTTACCATATAAATATTATTAAAATACTACATAGCTGATGTTCATTTCAGGTGAGTGTGGTCCTTAAAATAGTTCGGCATCACCTTGGGGTCATACCTTATGAAGAACTCAAGACTATCATTTCCTTCTCATTATCTCTCAGAGTTGAGAACTGACTTCCAGCCATGGTCTTTCCAGGGCTGCGCATATCTTATTACTCACTTTTACCCAGACCTATAGTGTCTTTATAGGAAACATACAGTAATGCCGAGTAAATACCTGTTACCATCTGTTTTCTTCACTGATTCCTGTAGCATTCAGCTGGATATTCATAAAATTTGCATTTGAAACCCAATGTGGCAATATTTGGGGAAATTTTATGTCCCCAGTGCTATTTTCTTGCAGCAGTCTTGCCGTCCATTTTCACTCCTAATGTTTCTTCAGATGCAATAGAAAGGCAGGTCTTCAATTATAATAAAAAGTTCATTAAAACCAAAACCAGAAAGCTAAATTGGGAAAGGGCCCAACTGGCAGAGAACAGCAGTCAATATTCACTTTCCTTACTTAATAGAAAATGTGAAAAGTACTTATTGACTTCGATATTGCATATAATTCTATTATGATTGGACAGCAGCTGCTAGTTACTGAATCAATGATTTTTAACAAACACAGGATTAACCACTATTTAATTCCTGTACAGAATGGCTCCAACCTGTCCTTCACATATTTGCCTCCTTTATATCAGACTTCATTTAGGGACATTGGTGGTAAGATGATCAGTACTTACCAGCCAGTTTTCTGGGAAAAAGAAACCTTGATCTCCAGCGTTTCCTAGTTGCTGAGGTGTGAGCACTGGAGGCACAGCAGCTTTCTGTCATGTTTTCAAAGGAGAGATGTACAACGTGAACTCTCGGGATTCTGGATAAGCAGTCTCCAAATACCCGCAGGTGTCTCTTTTCATTCTCACCTCTGGTGTATGTCACGTAGTGTGTGCATCCAGCAAATGACAGCCATTTTTTGAATAGTGTATGCTGCTGCTGGTGCTGCACTCTTGCTTTGTCCACTCACAGTGGCTTGACAAGGTGGCTGGAGAGTTTCAGCAGTAGTTCTGGAATCTAGGAGTCCAAAATCGAACTTAGACCTCTTGTCTGGCATAAAGACAGACAACTTCCTGTGATGGCCCAAGACCTTTATTCTGTGTAGTCCCAAAGACCTGTGTCTCTTCCTGTCTCCGGGAGGATTCTAGTCGCCCTAGGATGAGGTTCATACTATCAGTGCCCTTATTTAACTTAAGTATTCATTTAAGACGTCACCTCCAAATAGAGTTACATTGGATATTAGGATTTTGACATCTAAATCTTGAGAAAAACAATTCATCTTCTGATTGTACCCGATGTGCACACTATTTCTGAAGCCTGCCCATGCTAGATGCACACTACTTTGAATGCTAGTTTTTCCTAGTTAATTTTCTTAATGATATGAGCCACTGATAGACATGCTGAGATTTCAACATCTCACGTTATCAAAGCTCATCTTAGTTACCAGAAGTCCTCAAAAAGATATGTCCTTAATCATGCCAATAAAGAAAAGTTTTTACTGTTTCATGGAAAAAACTTTTGTTCTTTCTTCTGATGTTTATTTTTCTCTTACAAATACATGATCATATTTCAACAGTTTTAGCACGAAGATCTTCATTTGCTTTAATATCCTTTAAAAGTTTGCTTGTAAAGTTAAGGCTGAATAAAGGTGATGACTGCCATACAAATTAAAATACTTTAATGATACATCACATCCTCAAATTAGGTTTTTATTCCACTAATCTGTAAGAATTTGTTATTTGAGGGATTCGAGAGATGGTTCTCATCAAAGACAATACATCACACCTTGGGTAACTCACAATTACCCTTAATTCTAAGTTTAGAAGATCTGATAACCACTTCTTGCTTCCTCTGGCACTTCAATGACCTTCACAGACTGCCACACAGACACACATTTATTTTTTTTTAATGTATTTATTTATTAAGGGTTTCTGCCTCCTCCCTGCCACCGCCTCCCATTTCCCTCCCCCTCCCCCGATCAAGTCACCCTCCCTCATCTGCTCGAAGAGCAATCAGGGTTCCCTGACCTGTGGGAAGCCCAAGGACCGCCCACCTCTATCCAGGTCTCCTAAGGTGAGCATCCAAACTGCCTAGGCTCCCCCAAAGCCAGTATGTGCAGTAGGATCAAAAACCCACTGCGATTGTCTTTGAGTTCTCAGTATTCCTCATTGTCCGCTATGTTCAGCTAGTCCGGATTTATCCCATGCTTTTTCAGACCCAACAAAAAGAAAGATATTCATTTAAATATTCAAGAAGCATACAGAACACCAAACAGACTGGATCAAAGAAAAACATCTCCTCGCCATATAATAATCAAAACACAAAATATACAGGTTAAAGACAGACACACATTTATATTCATAGTTAAAAACAAAAATAAATCTAAAAAAATAAATTCTTCTTTAGTGTATTTTTTTGGACATTGGCAATTTGGTAAATCACTTCTGTTCCAGTTACTTTTGTGGTAAGACACTACAACCAAAATCAAGTGGGGAATAAAAAAGTTTATTTGACTTATAAACTCAAACAGGGCAGGAACCTGGAGGCAGAGACTGATGAAGAGGCAATGGAGGATGCTGCTTACTGGCTTGTTCATCATGGCTTGCTCAGCCTGCTTTGCATGGAACCAAGGACCACGCAGCATAGGGATAGAACCACTCACATTTACTACCACAATTAAGAGAAAGGGGGAGGGGTCCTGGTTGCCTTCTTGGAGAGTTAAAATGTAATGTATCAGAAGGAAGTGGACTGGTGGAGAAACGATGTGACTTTGTACAGTGATCCACGCAGATTTGCATCCCAGGGAAGATGGGTTGAGTAAAGACTGTATGAAGGTGACAAACTCAGGGAACTGTCGTTTAGGAATAAGTGACAGCAGATGCAGAGACCGCCTGGCAGAGGTAAGCCTGACATGCACAGGAACAGTGAAGGGGAGGAGAAGAGTGCCTGAAGAACATGGAGACAAAACCTTTGACGTACAATGATGTACAAAGGTTTTGTGCCTGCCTTTACATAATTCTCTGTCGTAGCCTGTGGAGTACCTTCCCATACAGAAGAGACTGGAATGTAGGGGCAAGTGCTCCATGTAAGCACCAGGTCAATTTCTCCATGTTCATTAAGTTGTATGGTATTTGTCCTAGGCAATAGGGCCCCACTGTCAGTTTTTGGTGGGCAATCTTTTATCTTAACAACAGCCTGGGTGGTTTGGAGATTTCCATGAGTTCCCTTTGGCCAACAACTCAATGGAATACACCCTAATCGCTAATCCTACCAAAGGAAGCCCCACCTACTACAGGAGTTTGCAGACTCTGTACCGTTCATTACTAGAAGTCCTCGTTAGGATCACCTTCATAGATTCCAGGAAGTTTCCACACACACCCCCCAAATAACCCAATTACATCTCTTCTTGCAATATAAATTTTACAATATAAAATTCAAATTTTATAACATGGAAACTTGTCACATATGCATAATAATCTATTGATTCTGTTACTGATTGATTACTGCTCATTTTTCTCAAGTTTGTGACAATACAGTGCTGAACTGAACGTTTTACTTATTTTAAGATTATATACTATTTTTATAGTTTTTGCTAGAACAGAGATGTGTAATTCTCTGTTAACTGGGTTAACAATGTGCCTGAGATTTTATTTTGAAAGTAGTGAAACTAGAATTGTTTGAATTTGTGTCACGCTTTTCCTTTTTCTCTCAACTTGGTCAATTCTAAGTGTTATGAGTATGATAGGCAGAAATGAAGTCTCCCCCATATACCTATGTCTTAGTCTCTAGAACTTCAGATTGTATTTACATTGAAAAATGTACTGTTCGCATCTCATTGAGTTATGTATCCTTAGGCTAGATATGATCCCGGATTACGTACGTGGGTGTAATGTAATCATCAGCATCTTTCTAAAGGAAAGAACAGAGACCTCAGGAAAGGGGCCATGCTTGGACCTGTGCTGTTGCTGTCAGAGCATCCTCCCTAGTCAAGGATGCGGGCAGGCTCTAAACAGAGAAAGGCAGAAAAACAGTAAGAAACCCCGCTTGCTTGCTAACTGTGCCCCAGGAAGCCATTCTGCAGCTCCTCTACCCTAACAGCACGGTCCCCCAAGGATCAGCACCCGAGCCCCTAGAGCAGGGAGGTGATAAATGTGTGCCATTTTAAGCGGTTTAGCTCGTGGCAGTTTTTAGAGCAGTGACTGATGCAATGAAGATTTAAAATATTATTTCCAGGGCAAAAAAAAGACTACTTTAAAAATTAACACCAATTCAAGTGCATGAAACTGATCTCCACTCTGTTTGGTGAATATTTTTGTTTGTCTTATAGATCCACTTACAAAGTAATTGCTCCTTTGGCATAAATTCGTGATTTATCATGCTATTATTGACATCCCTGTAGTTTGTCGCCATACCAAATTTTAACTACATGCTCCTTCCTCTTCTTCCCTTTTCCTTCCCCCCTCCCTCCTTTCTTCTTTCTCAATTTTTTCTTCCTTCCTTCTACCTTCCTTCCTTTCATTTTTCTGGAGTCAAGTGTGGCTTATTCTGTAGTAAGGTCTATTCTGAAATTCCTAAGCAGTTTCCTCATAAGCACATGCCACTTTGCCCAGTGTCTAGTTTTTTCATTTGTTTAAGCCATAGTTTTTTCCATCCATAGCATGAGGATATAGCAACATCTTGTATTATTCTTATGGCTTTAGCCCTAAATCATTGCTGCTGTGTCCCAAGTGCTTATATTATAGTTGAAACACACAATAAGTGCCCCAAAAAGTTGATTAAAGAAATGAATCTGTTGGCTTATAATTTCTTTGGAATCAAGATGTGAATATAAGTATGTATATATATATATATATATATATATATATATATATATATATAGTTTTATTCATTAACTATTTATAATAGCTAGTCAATGCTCTGAAAAGTCTCTACTGAGAAATTATAAATCCTACCCATTGATGAAGAGTGGTTGGTGTTTAATTAATGGGGACATACTTTTGTGTCTATTTATTTTTAGATGAATTTTATTATTTATTAATTAATTTGTATAGTGAGTGGGTATGCCAAATGTGTGCAGAAGACCATAAGAGTGCTGGGAACCTAACATCAGTCTTCTGAAAGAGCAGCAAGTGCTCTCAACCCTGGAGTCAACACACACACACACACACACACACACACACACACACACCCCATATCCCACTAGTAGAGCTGGAGAGAAGACTCAGTGATTAAGGCCAAAGGCCACTTGCTGCTTTAACAGAAGAGTTTGGCTCAATCCCTAGCACCCACATGGTGGCTCACAACCCTTCAGTCCCAGGGGATGCAATGCACTTTTTTGGCCTCTGTGGACACCAGAAACTCAAGTGGGGCACAGACATGCATGCATAAAAAAAATCCATACACAGATAATAATAAACAAACAACAAACAATTTTAATTCTTTTCCCCCAAGATGCTAGGCCTTACCTTTTCCCAAAGTTATTTTCTCTAAAACGATGTTATTATTTTCTTATCTAGAGAAAACCTGATGTTTTCAAGTTTCAGAATAGAATTTACATGGATCATTCATGAGCTGTAAAGAAATAAATCCTATTTTAACTTATTGATACAAAGCCCATCATAGTTTTTGATGTGGTTTTTGTATGTTAAACATAGAAAAATTAAGAAGCTTCTATCTACATTGAAAATAACTACATTGAAAATTAATTTAGATTTTGTGTTCCTAGATTGGTGTTCAGTTTACCCAGTGTGTTGGTTTAATATTTTCAAATTAAATATCAACTTTATATCATCAAAATTTATAAAATTAATATAGTCTGTATAGTTGAAATGATTTGGAAAATAAAAATATCACAATGAGAATTTTTCTTACTAGTTATACTCTTTGAAGGTATATTTATTAAAGAAATGAAATATTCCAACAAACATTTAAAACGCTGTCCAAGGGAAAAATAGCTCATACATAGAAATTATTCTGTTAATATTTATGCAATTTAATTATTTATAAAATTATAATTATAAACCATTAGGGTCTAATGGAATATGTAGCAAGTGACTTTGATTAGGTATTTTATATATCAACTATATCTAGACTGTTTGTGAAGCAGGCTTCCACAATTCATAACTTAATTCACTGCCAACTGCCTTTAACAGCAAAACTCTGGAGGCGTCAGCAAACTCTGAAGTGGATCCTTCCCTAAGCATTCAGATGAAGATCCAGATGTCACTATTACACTGGATTTTAACTGTGGGACCTGAAGTAGTAGAATTTACCTGGACTTTGGACCTACAGAACTACAAGCTAACAACTTTGTATTGTCTTAAGCAACCATATTTGCAACACTAGAAAACAGTACTTGAAGCAAAGGTCATTCAGCATTCTCCAGAAAAGAAGCAAGCAGTTGGCTAGGAGTCCTGAAATTCAGGGATGGACAGAGAAAGGGTCATAAAACGGGAGCCTACTTAGGGTCGTGAACTAACTCAGGGTACAATCTTCTTGTGTCATTTCTAAAGTGGGAGGAAAAGAGTGGTGAGGTTGTATATCTTTCTGTTTGGCTTCTAATGCAAAATGAAAACTAGCATACTCTCAAATATGACAAGAGTATTTTTAAAATCATCTGAATTTTTTCAATAATTTGAGTTATGCCATTGAAAGTTTATTCTGAGAATTCTTATTAGCATGATTTGTAAAGAAGTTAGGATTTTAAAAAAATTATGTTTTATAAGTGGGCTAAACTTATAACTTAGATTTATGGAGACATAGATTTAAATTAACATTCAACTATAATATAAACAAGGAATGCAATAGCCAGTAATTTTTTATCTGTTTTATTGGGCTAAGCACTAGAAAGTTTGGAGAACAGTTATAAATAATAAACATATAAATGATGAAAAATGTTGCATTTCTTTCTTCTGATTTTTTTTCTCCCACAGTAAGTTAGTGGTAATGAGATCAAGCTGATATTGTAGTGAATGAATCTTTATGAGCCCATGTTAGTAATCTGGAGATAATCACTAAACAAATTAAAATGTTGGTGTATGAAAATGAAGTCCATGCTACTCTCACATTGGAATGAAAATATATCAAGGTAAGTCTAGGAGAGTTTTTTTTTAATGTCTTTGTTCATAACATGTACAACAGATGGTAAAAAGGTTTTGGAAAATCATAATGATGTAATAAAAATAAAAGAGAAAAGGCTGTCATGATTTGAAATGTTTAGATGAACCTTATTCAGACTCACACACGTTTTTCTTTTTTTTTTCTTTAGCAGGGTATTAAATTTCATTTGTGAGGGAAATAAATTAGGATTTTCAAGAGCAATGAAGAAAAACATTAAACTTCTGCTCAACAGAAATTACCTTCCGAGGACTGCCAAAAACCAAAGTCATGGAGGTAACTTGGCCAAAAGCCCAGTATCATCAATGCCACAGCCCGTAAAGAGAAGTGTTTAATTATAACTCTCATTTTTAAAATGACTTTTTGACTCTACAGCTGCCCAGTCATGGACATGGGCTACTCCAGGTGATTGAGGTCTCTGTGTGGACAAATGAAGGAAGAAAGAGTCGAGTCTGTTGTGTATCATCTGGATGGATGGGAACTTATTCTTGAATAAATAGATAATAATAGAGCTAAACATGAAGTGTAAGCATAAAAACTTGGAGATACAGAGACAACAGATTAAGATGAGGCGTGGCCTTCATTAGTAATCCCACATCAACAATAATAGAAGATGAGAAGACACAATGATTGGTCTTTAATACACAGCTTCTTTGCCAAGGCAAATGCTGGGGCAGTCAATAAAACATGACATGATGGTAAAAATTCCTTTTAAACAAGAGGGGAGTCAGCACAAGTCAATAAGGGGGATCAAGTTGGTGAATCAGCTTTATTAAATTTTAGGGAGTAAAAACATGATGTGAGAGATGAAAATGTAACATTGTATAAATTTATTTGTAAATTTCCTATATTGAAAAATATAGGAAAGAAATACAAATGAACTGTCATATAGTCAAACAAGTCCCTTTATAGTTCCCTATCACAAATATAAATGCATATGAATTCTTATATGCACATATATAAGAATATGAATGCTTATAACTAAGCTCATACACAAACTTATGTAGTGATATGTACCTATATATAAACAATATTAAATATTTATTTAATTTAATAAATAATAATAAATTTAATTTATAAACAATATTAAAATTATTAAATAACCAATATAAATAAAATTAAATGAATATAAATATTAAAATGAAAACTGTATATACATACATATATGCATATACAGGTTATAGTTTAGTGTTGTTTATAACAGCAACAACTGGGAAAAGCTGGACAATCTAACAAGATACTTTTCATCTTTGTAAGAAATGTGCAGTGAGATACTTTTAAATGAAAGCATTTTACATATTTTATATGACACAAAAGTATCTGTATTCATGCATACATTGAAATGCAAACATGCATATTGATATACATATTGATGAGTTAGTAATTCTTTTTTGACCATGTCATTTTATTTTTAATCATGTATGTGTGTGTGGGCCTGTACATGTGTGTGTAGTGTCTGTGAAGGACAGAAGTTGGAACCCTTGGACTGGAATTACAGGTAGTGGTAAGTCCACTGATATGGGTGCTGGGGACTGAACTCAGACCTTTTACAAAGCAGTTAAGTGCTTTTAACCATATTTCAACTCTCCAGAATGAACATATTCTTTTATAAACAGCATGAATAGAACAGGTTGTGAGGAAAAAAATACAAACCTTTCATCAGTTCTTATTCTGAAAAACAGTACTGATGAAAAGGATGTTATTATTTCTTTACAAAAACTCATGGAAGACTTTACAGTGTAGGTAAATATCATATATGAATTTCCATATGATTATAATCAGTTTTGATTTGGGGTTTTATATATATAGCCACTGTACATTAGCTACCTATTTCCACAAATGAGCTGCACAATTATGGAGGTTTATACGGTACAATATCATAAGGCAAACATACAAACAGCACGGCCTCAGGGCCAGGGAGAGGCCTGCTGCTGCCCATTAGTGAATGCAGATACCTTCTTCCCTGTAACATTCCACCTTTCATGAAATTGCAAAACAAAAACAAGTCAACAATCTAACAAAATTAGTTTTGCTAGGGAACAGATGCTCTTTTGTCAATGAAAAGGAAGAAAACTTTGCTATAAAATATCTTGAAGAGAATTAGGAAGAAATAAATCTGTGGCCATCCCTGAAGCCTCTAACACTGCAGAACTGTTTATCCGTGAAACTGGAAAATAGAATTGTTGTAAAAGTACTTTACTCTATTCTGGCCTCCGTATCCTGTATTCCATTGCTTCCTCCTTCTGCTTTAAAGCCTCAAGTAGACATTATTTTTTTTCTTTTCTAGAGATAGGTAAGGACCACAGTGTCACCAAGGTTGACTTATGAGTCTCTGACTTCATCCTCCCAAATGCCCAAATAGTATAACTTGAGGCTAAGAACAAAGCTCAGTAGCAGAAAGCTCATTCACCTTACACAAGGCTCTGGACTTCAAAAACAATGGGGACAGGAAGACAAATCATAGTTCCATGGGAGGTGACCCAAGAGACTCCAATCTGTAGTTGGTTTTTTTCTTACCCCTTTATTCTTTGAGGGGTCTGCCACCTACGTCCCAAATAAATCACACAAAGACTTATTCTTTCTTATGATTTCCCAGCCTTAGCTTGGCTTGTTTCTAGCCAGCTTTTCTCAATTTATCCCATCTACCTTTGCCTCTTGGGTTTTGTATTTCTGTATACCTTTCTTTATTTCTTACTTCCTGACTTTCTGTGTGACTGGGTGACTGCCCCCTGATGTCTTCTTCAGTTCCTTTTTCTCACTCTGCAATCTCTTTTTCTCCATCTATTTATTCTTTATGCATGCCAGCTCCACCTATTTCTTTCTCCTGTCTAGCTATTGGCTGTTCAGTGTTTTATTAGACCAATCAGATGTTTTAGACAGGCCAAGTAACACAACTTCACAGAGTTAAACAAACGCAGCGTAAAAGAACACAACATATCTTTGCATCATTCAACAAATGTTTGACAGCATAAACAAATGTAACACATATTCAGTAATATTCTACAATACCAATCAATACAAAAATGCATATTTGTTGTTCATTAAAATTATAGAATAAAGCTATGATTTGGGAAACATGAACAAGAATATCTAAATATCATAAATAAATTGCTAAAAATTACAATGGAATGGTCCTCAAATATAGCTGCGAAAAACACAATAAAAAACCAGAAAAATGTTATATATTAGAGAATCAGCGAGAAAGAGACACTGGAATGAGTGCCAGGCGTCTGTGCTGACAACCTCAGGACCAGCTACACTCACCTGGCCTCAACCATCCTCTGATTGAGGCTTAAGAAGCAGCCTTCTGGGACCCTAGCAGTTGATCTGAGCCCAAGTAGAAAGCTCTGATATCTTGAGAAGTAGAGCCATTCAAGTTACATATATGGTGATAATTAGCACTGTGAGGCCTCGGATATCAAGAAGGTCTACATCAAATACAAATACAAAAATTCTGGCAACAACAGAAAGTGTTCTTTCACATGCGGACAGGTGCAATCATAGATAACAGCAAAACACACTTCATCCTCAACTGTTACCACCAAATATGAACTAAGAGGAATTCATAGTGAATCTTGTAAATTCAGGAGAGGGAAAATTGCAGGACAGAATTTAGGGCGTGGATTTGTTAACTATAATGATCCAAAGGAGGCAGAGAAAGCTATCAACACTCTAAATGGACTCAGAGTCCAGACCAAAAGCACAAAGCCCACTGTTCACTTCTGCTTCGTTTTCACTTAACTCTGGCTCCCACGAAGGAATAGATAACTTGCCAAACTGGAAACAACACACAAACCGGAACCACAGATATCATCTATCAAAGCATGCATTACAGAGATCGTGAAAGTTCAAGTTCGTGAACTTTTGTCAAAGTGTGTAATCTTTGCCACATTTCTGATACACAGAAAATACATCACATTAAACGTGATATTCAACATTTGTACCAGAAAACCAAGAATTAATCATGAAACAATGAAGGTTCATGATTAATTCCAGATTCTGGGATAGTTCTCAAAAGTTCCGAGCATGTGACAGGGGTAAGTAGAGGAAGGCAGCTTGTCTCCTGATGATGACGATGGCAACAATGGTCATTCTGATGTTTAATTCAAATCTCCAGCTGTTCAATAAAAACTGAAATCAAGATGTCTTTTATGTCAGATCTCCCAATTTTTAGAGGCCAAAAACAATAGTAAAGAAATAATTATTAAGAAAAAGCAAGCAGAATATCATAGTTGACCTTTGCGAGTCTGTTTTTAACCTCCGAGTCTTAGACTTAAATATGCCACCATTGCTTGCACCAGATGTCAGTGAATGGCTCATTACTTGGCCATTAATGGTAGATGTCACTGCCCCAATGGCTTTCTTGACAACAAACATCTATTGTCCCTTTAAGGGGATCGCATCACTTTAAGGAGGTCACATAGATAGCAAGGGCAGACCTATGGCTGAGAAGGGGAAAAGGTTCTACTTATCGAGCAGGCTGTCAGAGATGCAAGTATCTTGTCTAGAGAGTCACAGCTATCAGTTTAACACGTGCAAACACAAGCTTGAGAGGAAATAGCAATAATCAACAGTAGTGCACTAAAAGCTAATAATCATAAAAATGTACAATCTACAGCATCTTGTCGGTAAAGTTGATTAGGTGGACGGCTCATTGTTGAGAAGTGATGGAGTCTTGTATCTCATTATGACTCTGTTTACATTCATGCCTAGATAATTGGTCATATGTTAAAGTTTATATTATTACACAGCCATAATTCTCAGTAATAGTCTCTACTATTTTTATTATTTGGAGATAGTAACCTTTTATTTAAAAAAATCTATGGCTATTTTATAGACACAAGGTAAAATATATGATTTTAATTATATTTTATATTAAGTGAAAGTATTATAAAACAATAAATTAGACTAGAGTACTAGAAATAGAAAGTAACAAGCATTTGCATTATTTGGCATTCAGGATGCTGCTAGGTATGAATTAAGAGCTCTTCTCCTTCGTCTATTCTGTTATCTACGATATAGCATCAATACTTTTATCAGTTTGAATCTCTGATATTGCTTTCCTCTGTGCACGTGCTTTGAACAAAATGTGATCCTTTTTCTTCACATTGTCTCCAGCAAAACTCCACTCATGCATCTTTTCCCACAGAGATTTATTTGTATTTCGACGGAGGGCATCTTCTCATGTACCCCTCTTCCTCACACATGGAATTAATCACATGGTATTGTTGATACACACATGCCTCAAGATGCAGATTTTTATCCATTTCCTTTCTCCTGTTTCAAGATACTCAATTGTCGATTAAATTGAACACTAAAATTTAGCCGATATTCATTTGTACAGATCAATAGCAGCCACTAGGTGTCAGCATTAGTCACTGGGATGCTGCTGGATAGTTGCACCAAATTTTACAAGGAAATTTGAAATTAGCTTTGTAAGTCAGGTTAGCAAATTTTTGGAGGGGAAAATGTGAACTGATTTCAACTTACTTCATAAAGCACATGGCTCTATCTGACAAGAGACTAGTGTGTACCTGATATTGGTGAATAATGATTGATTATCTCAGCTCCACAGGGAGGTTATTCACTGTAGAAAATATGTTCCAAATTTCAATGCTCAAATACATCAGGCTATGACTTCTGGAAACCATGCATCCCAGGAGATTTGGATACATAGCTCTTGTCCTGAACCATCAGTTTTCTTGTTATTTTGTGGTGAAATCTGTTTTAAAAATCGTTTATGGATTTTCAGCACATGCATCTGTTTAAACCCCCACCTTGCATCTTGTTATGCAACGACTTATGACACTATAAACAGTAATATTTTACCTTACACAACAGGTGTCCATATAAAAACTTTGAGAATCTATGTGCTCTTCACTTTATAAATTGACGGGATATGAAAGATGTTCTCCTTACGAGTATATTTATTTAATATTTTTAGGGGTTAATCTTAATATTTTAAAAAAAACATAGGTTCTAATATTACTATCAGTTCTTGCCTGTTGTTCATCTTTAATTTAAATCATATGCAAATGCTCTGATACTACATATACATTTCAAAATTTTTATATTAGACAGTTTTAGAATTTTAGAGATGTGCTTTGTAGAGTTTATCTGGATCCTCATTTAAAATATCTAAACAAAACATGAACTCATGATAGGACCAATTCAGAAGTTATTCCTAATTCTTTCTCCTGATTTATAAGAATTCAGTTTGGGTTCCTCTCCAAACCTGTGATCCTGGAGAAGCTTTCCAAATATGATTCATTGGATGATCCCCAGTGATAAATTCTTTTGTAGTTAATATGTGGGATTGTTTTCTCAAATCCTTTAAGAGCACAAATCTGACCCTAACGTCTCTATTTGATCTGAATTTCCAGTGAAGAGGATCTGGGAGGAAGTTCTTCTGATTTATGAGACAGATTATTTGACTTAATGGCCAGTGGTTATGTGAATATGGTCTTAGCCCTAAATACCTTTGTCAATAAAGTAATCTTTTCCTTCTCTACTTTTTATGCACTGTGGCCCAGTTTGTGCATATTTTTGCCTGGTTATGTCTGTACTACATCCTCATGATAGAGGTATTTTCTGATCATAAATTACAATATGTTTTGTGATGCTCAACCTTTTCACTGGAGGATTTCATGATTTTCTTACCACAAAATGTACATTACATTTGGTAGGACTAAGACAATCTATTAATTATCTTAAAAATAGATTTTGTCCTCTACAGCCTGAACACATCTAACTTTAATAGCTTTCATTATTTCTCTAACTTTGTTATAAGTTATGCATTTTATATTTTTTCCTAATAATCCCTTATAACTGAGCTTTGCAAATATCAGCATGAACATTGGACACAGAAGCCACAGATGAGAGAAGGAAGTGCTATGGGATAAGACTTCTGTAGACTGTAAAGATTTGTCACTTGAGTTGGTTTAATAAAATGCTGATTGTCCAGGAGTCAGGCAGGAAGTGTAGGTGGGGAAACAAGAGTGTGAGAATTCTGGGAAGAGTCAACTGCCCCCAAGACATGCAGAGAACGTAAGATGAGAACGCTGCACTGAGAAAAGATACCAAGCCACGTGGCTAAACATAGACAAGAATTATGGGTTAATTTAAGTTGTAAGCGTTAATTAAAATCAAACCTGACCTAATAGGCCAACCCGCTTATTATTAATGTAGACCTCTGTGTATTTCTTTGGGACTGAATGACTGCAGGACCAGGCAAGAGAGAAACTTCCATATACTAGGAAGCATATGTTTATTATTAAGAACACAGGCTCTGAAGCCTGTGAATTCTGTTTCTGTAGTTTACTATCCCTGGGATGATTACTAAATTTTTGATGCCATTTTCTGACATATTAAAGTAGAAAGAATGACAATACATTTCCCATATGACTTTTTATTGATTTTTATTGAATTCTACATTTTTCTCTGCTTACCTCCCTGCCTCTCCCCTCCGCCAAGGTCCCCAAGCTCCCAATTTACTCAGGAGATCTTGTGTTTTTCTACTTCCCATGTAGATAAGATCTATGTAAGTCTCTCTTTGTGTCCTCATTGTTGTCTAAGTTCTCTGGCAAAGAAAACCAGCCTACAAACCACAATCCCATATGATTTAATATTGTTGAACCACTTGAAATTAAACCTGGATCATAGGAAGTCCTATGACCATGTTATTTAAGATTTCATTGTAAGCTGAGACACAGTGTGATAGTTATAAAACAATGAATTCTGAAACTTAACAGTCTGACCTAAAATTCTGGCTATGTGCCTTGTGAACTATGTGCCCTTTAAAACACTGTTAAATTTTCTCTGCTGTAATTTTCTTAATTTTTTAGTAAACGGTATATAGGTTCGTGTGAGTACTGACTAATACATGAGATTTGTTGTGAACATGGTGTAGTAGAAAGTGAATAACACATGCTGAAAAATGTTATTAATCCTAGCAATGGATTGGAATCTGAAAAGTCTCAAATGTATTTTCTATAATCCTCAGAAGGAAAGTATGCTGATTTTTATCTCATGAGATAAAACAGGGTAATTCTGGAAAACAGATAGAAATAGATGCATATTAAGTATAATATATCATCATCAAGATTTCAATTAGGAATTGAACATGCATCTTAGAATGCATGGTCCAATAAGAATGGTTTTATAGAAGTTAAAATTCTACCAATTATTACCACAGTAATTGTATTTGCAGTCATCGGGTGGAAATCTGTTCTCTGATGATAGAATAAAGCTAGAGAGGTGGAAGGAGTGTTTCATGAGACCTTGTGGACAGGACTTCTGAATTTTGAGGTAGAACTGAGAAGACAGAACCAGCAAATGAGACTGGAAAATCGACAGCAGCTGGTAACAAATAGGTAAACAAGAAAGCCAGGCGTGCACAGAGCCCTACAGCCTACAGAGGGCAGTATTTCTGTGAAGAGAAGGGTCATTTCTCAAAGGCTCCTTTGCAGGCTATCTAAATGGGAGCACAAAAGTGCTTACTGTGTGTCATCACTTAAAGTTTGACCCAACTTGACAGCTGGTTTCGGGTAGATTGATGGTGATGGAAGTTAATTTGAAATAGGAAGTAAGAAAGTGGGCACAGTAACATTGAACATTTTAGTGTGATTGACTGAGAAAGGAAGTAGAGAATTTAAGGCTCTTGCTGGCCAGAAATTCTGAACTCAGCCATGAAGTTTGAACACCGATTTTGCTACAATCTATGAGTACAAACTGTTACATGGTTAAAAACATAACACTAGATAAATACAACATTTCAAAAGCAGAGGAGATTAGTCATCAGTAACATGTGGAAGGAATTGTCCTGGACAGTTGGAGGGGAGATTTCTTTACTATAAGAGGAAAGATATTGAATTTAGATTCTGTTAGCTTGTAGATTTGGAGATTAGAATAAAATAAGATTTAAATTTGCCAATTTGTACTATTGATCAATTGACCTATTGATTGACACAGTGTCGATATTTTTAAAAAAGACAAATCACCTCAAGGCTGTGTAACAGATAGAGCATGGTGCAGGGATTTGGTCACATGGTGCTGATGGAGTAGAACACTTACTTGAGGATACGGAGAAGACAGAGGTTATCATTCTGAGATGGATGGGTGATGTAAAAGCAGGTGTTTCTGCAAAAGAGTTGAGGTTACCCCATAGATGATGGAAGTGGAGCAGGGCTTCTCAATGAGAATAGGAGATGCTGCTGCTTCCAGAAGCATTCTATTGAATCTAGATGGAACAGAGAATGAGATCAATGTTGGACGTCTTCTTGATATATCACAATCTCCCATCAGGACCACCATCCCTCAACTGGCAAACACTGCAGTTAGCCAGCTGAGAAAGGAGTGTAGGATATTAGGCTCCAAAATATCCAAATATCCAAAATAAAAATTCTCTAGCGAGGATCATAAAGGGGAAGAAGTTAGAAGGAAACAGGTCAATGTGTCTGCATGGAAAGAGTGACCTTATTGCTCTCAATTGAGGGAAAGAAAGCTGCAGTGTTTCATAAAGTTTTATTCTTGTGGTGTTTTGAAGAGGCCCACCATCCAGCTCCCAAATAAACACACATGGAGACTTATTCTTAATTATGATTGTTCAGCTTTTGTTTGGCTTCTTTCTTTTTTCTAATTGATTTTTATTGAGCTCTACAGTTTTCTTTGCTCCCCTCTTTGCCTCTCCCCTCACCTTCAACCCTCTCCCACCCTGCCTTTCTTAATTCAAATTATCCCATATGCCTTTTGCTTCTGGGCTTATGTCTTATTTTCCTTCTTACTCTGTGACTGACTGAGTGGCTGGTTTCTGGTGTCTTCCTCTCCTTGTTCTCTTGTTGCTCCTTTTAATGTTCTTCTTCGATTTATACACTCTGCCTGCCAGACCCACCTATCCTTGCTCCTGCCTCGCTATTGGCTGTTCATCTCTTTATTAGGATCATCAGGTGTTTTGGACAGGCACAGTAACATAGCTTCCCAGAATTAAGCAAATGCAGAGTAAACAAAAGTCACACACATGAAAATAATATTCTCAACACTGACGGAGGGTGGAAAGTTTGAGGAAAATTTTATATTATGGCTATTGTGAAGTAATAAGTAAACAATAGAGAAATAAACGAGGCCAAGCGTGATACTAACTCATCTGATATTGCCATATTTCTAAGCAAAAATAATCAGATAATGAAATTATAATTTTCAGCTTCAAAAATTAAAATTGGAACAATTTTATGACTTACATTAATAGTTTCTTATTTAATGTAAAAGAATATAAACTTACTGCATATACTTTGATAGTTTATTAAAAAACTGTTCAATAAATTTGTTACACATTAATGTTCAGCAGAATGGTGAGTTACAACAGGCAATAGGTTTCAAATAATGACATTATTGCTCTAAATTCAATCACAGTTTAAGGTATTGTACTCATTCTCATAGGTGAGAAATGAAAAATTTGTTCATATACTAGAAATAACTAAGCTATTGGGGTCAAACTAATAATAACTATGTTCAACTCATATAATAAATGCCATCCATTGACGTCTGATAATTTGTAATGGGAACACAAAGCTTTTACTTCCTGGCCTGTTTACATTCATTACGTAAATCACAGCAATCAACCTTTCCTGTCTTGAGATGCTTGACAATGTACCTTACAGATCGGGAGTTTCCTTACTCAGAACAGTCATAAATTTAAACTGAAGTAAATAAACTCTCACAGGGTGTTTTTTAAGGACAGATTAAACTAGATGGAATACCCTTGTCCCTCCAAAGTGATGTCTTCTCTTTCAAATTAGCTTATTGTGTTCCAACATATTTTATATAGGTATGTAAGTCAAAAATTTCTTGATAATAAATTATAAAGAAATTCATTTTAAAGCAACTCTTTGGCATAAATAAACTTTTATGTATTTCATTTCAATGTTGAAAATAAATATGCATACTAATGAAATTGGCATGCTTATTTTGGCATAACTAAGTCTTGAGTGAGTATTTGATACCATAAGACACATCTGAGTATCTGTCAGAGTTGGTGGGTACTTAGCTCACTGATCTTACAACCATCAGCACTAAAAATGCCACCTTGCATAAACCACAGTGCAAAAAGTATATTTGGGGCCATTTCAGAAATTGTTAGAAATAATCCTAACCATAATCCAAAATACATTTAATGATATATTTAAGAAACTCATCATCAACTCAAACAAAATTATTTAAAATCAAACATTATAACACAATATAACCTAAAATATACAAAGGGTACCTACTTTCTCAGGAACGATGTTACACAAAAGTACAGAAAGTCTTCGCTTCCGTAATTAAACCATTATACTTACGTTAGAGCAGAAAGAAGAGTACGAACGCTGCAATTCATAACTCACAAAAGTTCTCGATGAACAGGGTTTTTAAGGCAGCTTCCGTTAGTGTTCAACAATGCAGTGTTGATGTTCAAAACCGAGGCTGCAGTGAAGACTCAAGACATGCATGGCATGGGTGAGCCCGATCAGAAGCAATTCAGATTCATCACCTTGTTCACTCATTGGACATCCAGTTTTCTTTTACATTATCATTTTCGCCACCCTCACATTTAGTCCTGACTGCCATACTGGGATCTACAGCAGCACACTCATCTTATTCTACTTTTTCTTCATGGCCATCCTTTCTTTTAACCCACCAGCATCAATCTAGGACTAAAACGAAGTGATGGTTCTGTGGATTGAGTTTTAATGTCATCAGCTGAAGACATTTATGGTTCCAAAACTGCTTCTTTCCCCTTTCAGTTCATTGGAAGAAGAAAAGCCATTGCTGTTACCTCCATGTTCTACAAATGTTACCATTTTCTGGTATCTTAAAGTGAGATTAAGAACACTGAGACCGTGTGTGTGTGTGTGTGTATCTGAGGTATATGTGTGTGTATGTTTGGGAGGTGTGTGTCTGTCTGACTGGTGTGTGTATGTATGCAAGTGTGTGTGTGCATTCATGTGCATGGCTGATAGGCATGTGTGTATGTATGTGTGTCTGAGGGGTGTGCCTGGGTATGTGTGTATGAATGTCTGAGAGGTGGGTGGGTATGTGTGTGCATGTGTGTGTATGCATGATTGAGAACTGTGCATGTAAATGATGTAGGAACAACAATAATTTTGGACCTCTAATTTCAAAGTGATTAATAACTATATTTGTACCATGCAGAGAACAAAAGCCACTTCTCAGGTCATTTTGATTTATTTCTAGAAATTGACTTTTATTCAATGAAATATTTGGCAATATTGCCCTGTGAACAGGGTATAATTAAAACTGCTAAAATATGCATGATTTCTAGAACTGAAACCACATATAGATTTTCCTGATAAAATGTGCATTTCTACACCGACTTTACATGCTGCTACCTCCTAATGGGAAAAAACTATTCTTGGATCCATCATTTTTTCCAGATCATAACCTTATGGTCATTTCATGTCTCAGCAAATTTAAGCAACAATTGGATACAATGCAGCTTTTTCAATGACCATCAGATGCTGTCCCTGATCAAGCTGTTTCTTTCCATGCCATTCATATTAAACAAAGGATTTTTGTGGAAAAAGCCCATTGATGGTGAAATTGAGAAAAAGATCCAAATAATAGTTCTGAACCCAGTCTGTGGAATAAGGCTTCCTGAGCAGATGGATAGCTTTCCTATTGTAAAGTTCCCTATTTAGTCTAAGAAAATAGTGTTTATATGATGCTTAACACCTAACTTTTGTTTCTACAAATAAAATTAGAACCAAATCTGTGAACACTGTTATTTAATATTACTGCCTAATCATTCAAAATAATAAACAAAGAATCAATATTTGACTACGTTAATATAATAAAGCTTTATGACTCTCCAGGGTTTATTTTTATAAGAAGTTAATAAATACCAAACACGGCATTTGCTAATTTAGAAGATCATACTTGCCACTGTACCTATGAATTTAAAGCAAATTAAACGGACTTCAAATAACAGACACATGTGTATATATAACAAGGTTGACCTTAAATTTGCATCAATAAACCAAGATCCACACCAATGCAAATTAGTCATATCTTTATCAGGTCTCCACTGCCAGTGGTTCCCCAGTCTTCCTGAATAGTGCCAGCCCTGGAGATCACCAACCTGTGGGACATGTGCCATATTCAAACCAGGACAACATGCTGGATTTGAACATGGATAACAGAAAACACAACTCTTTTACACATGTATCTGTTATTTGAAGTCCATAGTTACAGTGGCAAGTATGATCTTCCAAAATAGCTAGTACCATGTTTGATATTTATTAAATATAAATATATTTATAAATATAAAATTAAATATAAAAATAAACCATAGTGAGTCATAAAGTAACTACAGTTATTAGCCACTGGCACTGATGATATTATACTTTATGGGTTTATTTATTTTTTTTTTTGGATTTCACAAGAAATCTTCCTAATTTTCTAAAATCAAAAGAAAACTCCAAAGGAAACAAAACATGAACCATGCATGCTACGTAATAAAGCACATATGCCCCAAACTCAGACGTTGACATCTTAGCTGTCAATGCGAACTCATCAGTAGGTGAGGATTTGGGAGGTGATTGGGTTGTGAGTTCATAAGAGTCTCATGAAAAGGATCACAGAAAAGCATCTTTCTCTTTGTTTTCATGCTGTGTGAGGCTAACACAAGAAGGAGGAGCAAAAAGATCCTCAGCACTAGCCCCCGCTGTGTGTAACATGATCTCTGACCCCCTGCCACTAGAACTGTAGGAAATGACTTGCTGTGCTTCATCAAGCTGCCCCGTCTATGCTACTTCACTGCAGCATCTGGCACTGTGGGTATAGGACAACCCATGGAGCTTAGTTCCAAGGAATAAAATTTACTTTCTCTTAATTAGATTATTGATTAATAAAACTTTAAATTTTTACAATAATGGATGATAAAACAGAATCTATGCTTGTATGTACTCAGGAAATATTTATGGAGATTATAGCAGGAGATTGTTAGATATTAAAAATTAATCAAATTAACACCCTGAGTTTGTAACTTTGTTAGGATATGACATGGCCGTGAATAACCGTAAGAGAGTACTGCGCATGTATTTGCCCAATTTTTAGACTTATAAATCAATGTAAACCTTGCTCAGAAGCATTTGTTTCCTCCATATGTAAAAGCCAGACACGAAACACATTACTGACCTGAGTCATTTCCCAGAACTCACATGTAGGTTAGTTACACTGAACTGTCCTCACTTCTGGTTGAAAATATAAGTTTTCAGTATCGCACCATGATTCCAAGGTTTGTTGCACTTTTCATTATTCTTTCTCTGGCTCAGTAACTTTGGGCTCACTCTTGGCTTGTATTATTAAATTTCCTTCGATCCCAAACTCCATTAAACATCCCTTCTATTATAGCTGTGAACATTTAAGTGTAACAAATCAGAAAAGCAGAAGAATGTTCATGTAAACGGTTATGAAAACACAAAAGCAGGGAAAGTCAGAAGAAAAAGATATCCCAAGAATTATCCTAGAAATGCTAGCATAGTATTTGTTCATCGTTTGAGGCATGTTAGATGAAGTGGAGGTTAAAACTGCAAATATGGAATTAACCATTGCTTCTACAGGTGTATAAAATCGATCTACTCTGATCATCTGCTCAGAATACTTTTGTCATCTGTTCAATGCACAGCCTTGCTTTATGTGTATGCAAGTTGAAAATGGCTTATTAAGTATACATTGTTGATATATTGACTCTGAATGTTTAGCCATTTTAACCTGGACCTAATAGAAGTTTGCAGCACAGGTATTTCCATGTGAAATACCACCTCTGGCTTCATGCACTTAGTACACTACATAGCACTTTAGTTTCTTTGGACTCCGTACAAACACTCAAAGGGATATTAAGTCCACTGAGACAAGAATCTCTCATAATACGAAAGCTGCAATAAGAAGGTACACAGTTGCTTCCTCAACCTGGCTTGGGAGTTTTAGTGTCTGAGACTCAGATTTCTCACTAATCTACACGGCTGTGCATGACCAAGAGAATGAATACCTTGTGTGGGAGCCCACGTGTGACTCAGTTTCCATCTGGAGTAAATTCTGCCTTAAAAGTCATTTGAGTTAAAGCTTGCCTGCTCCGCCTGCATCCTTGAGGGCTGTGAGAGAGTTCTGATTAAGCCCATAGGATAGGGCATTTTGTCCATGAGAAAAGAACACAGTACGTTGTAGAAAGAATATTGTTAATGCCAAATCTTAAGAAGAGCAAGATAGAAATTGAAACTACTTGTGAGCAGCGAGGGCATGATAGCCAGGTAACTGCTTTCTCTAGGACAGGAATGCTCTTGTGCTTAGATACTGACTGACTGTCGGTGCTGTGCTTTTTTCTGCTTCTGTATATAAGCAGGCTCTAAAATAGACTTCCCAGATCTATTCTGTGTTTTCTGCCTCAATTTCTTTCTGCCAATTCCTCAACCTCATGCCCCCTCCAGATAGCCTAGCTGACATTGTTGGAGCAGGCTCCGACAACCTTGAGTGTTAATTTTAGCATAGCAAATTGTTTTGTGAGTAAGCACATTTGCAAACATGAAACTTATGGATTAAATAACGAAGAATGATGGTGTGGATTCGGAGCCCATGAGTCTGACTGGGGAGAACGGAGACAATGATAACAGCACAGGTATGTCAGTGGGAAAACAGGCGGCCAGAGTTCCTGGTCATCACTTTATGGAGAAACTGGGAATCAGAAAGGCAAATGGATCGGAAATAGGGTATTGAAGACATTAAATTCCTCAATTTTGTGATTTTTCAAAAAATATGTAACTACAAGATTATTTTCTAATCTATAAAAGCCCATAAAACTCCAGCATCATAGTATGTAAAGGATCAGCTGCTATAGTTACAGTGAGGTCGGTATACTAAAAACCAAAGCCATGAGCCAGACCAGTGACTCATTGCAATGGACATCTGTCAGTCAAGCTGATGGGACAAAAGGGTACACTATCTGACGCATCGAAGACTTCAGTGCCACCAGGATGAATGAAGCGGTGACTGAGAGCCAGGAGAGAAGGAGAAGCAAAAAGTTTTCTGTTCCTGGTGTGGTTTTTGTTCTGTTTTGGCTTATTGTGTTTGTTTGTTTGTTTGCTTTTTTGTTTTCTTTCATTGGGGGGAGGGCATAGCAGGGATGAGGAGCAAGGATATGAAGAGACCAGGAGGTGAATAGCAATGGGGTGCATGATGTGAAACCCCCAAAGATTCAATTAAGAAGTTGCAAAAATTTGCATTTGAAGGCATCCGGGCCATCTGGAAATAAAGACTTCTTCTGAAACCAAGAGCTGGGGGAGAACTAGAAGACGAGTTGCTCTGTACTGACCAAGGACCCAGCCCAGCAAAGAACATCTGAGAACAGATGGGAATCATCCTGCAGGATCTGTAGCTGTGAACTAGAGAAAGCATTTGTATGAGAACCCACCTACACAAAGACGCTCTGCCAATGCTCCCCATAGGCTGAAATGGAGCCTAGCAAATGTTTGCTCTGTGGTTGCAGTGGAGCAGGCATTGGAAGTTTGCAGAACAGTAAGAAGAGAAGTGGTTCTAGTGACCAGAGGCCTATTCGTAGGGTCCAGCTGAAACCACACACATCCATCCACCTTACTCAACTTGAATCACAGAGAAAGTCTCTATGTTAAGAAATGCAGAATTATCAACATATTTTACTGTGTGGAATGACAAGAGCCATATGTCTACAATCCATATGTCTCATGATAAAGTACTGTGTAAGAATATCAAATGGGATCAAGCATGTATACGTGTGGTGGGTACATGCATGTAAGTATAAGTGTAGTGCATGTGTGTATGTGTGTGCAGTATGTATGTATATAGGTATGCATGTGGTTTGTGTGTATGTATGTGTGTGTAGTATGTATATCTATGTGTGTGTATGTGTGGTGTGGTATGTGTGCAGTATGTGTGTGCATGTGTGTATGGCTTGTGTGTGTATGTGTTTGGTTTTTGTGTGTGGTGAATGAGTGTGTATGTATGCATACGTGTGTGTAGTACATGTATCTATGTGTGTGTATGTGTGGTGTGATATGTGTGTGTAGTATGTGTGTGCAGTATTGTGTGCGTGTGTGTGTGGTTTGTGTGTGTGTATGTGTTTGGTTTTTGTGTGTGGTGAATGAGTGTGTATGTATGCATACGTGTGTGTAGTACATGTGTCTATGTGTGTGTATGTGTGGTGTGATATGTGTGTGTAGTATGTGTGTGCAGTATTGTGTACGTGTGTGTGTGGTTTGTGTGTGTGTATGTGTTTAGTTTGTGTGTGTGGTGAATGAGTGTGTATGTATGCATATGTGTGTGTAGTGCGTGTATCTATGTGTGTGTATGTGTGGTGTGGTATGTGTGTGTAGTATGTGTGTGCAGTATTGTGTGCGTGTGTGTGTGTGGTTTGTGTGTGTGTATGTATTTAGTTTGTGTGTGTGGTGAATGAGTGTGTATGTATGCATATGTGTGTTTGGTGTGTGTGTATCTATATGTGTGTGTATCTATGTATATGTATGTGTGGTGTGGTGTGTGTGTGTGCAGTATGTGTGTGCATGTGTGTGTGGTTTGTGTGCACGTGTGTGTTGGTTTGTGTATGTGGTGAATGAGTGTGTATGTATGCATATGTGCGTTTGGTGTGTGTGTATCTATATATGTATGTATGTGGTTTGTGTGTGTGCCTAGTGTGCTTATCTATGTACATGTATGTGTGTTTTATGTGTGGTGTGTATGTGTATGTGTGTGTGTGTGAATGCATCTATATGTGTGTGTGTGCCTGTGTGCACATGCATACCCAGAGTTAGAAATTTGAGTCATAGCTATTTTGATAAAGGTTTACCAAGTACAAATTGTTCTGAAATTTAAAAAGACAAAGAGACAATTGAATACATTCAGTCAAAAGAGAACAGGTCTTCATACTATAATTTATCTGAATTTTTCTGAAGTACTAAAAGCCATGGTCTCAAAATATCATTGGATAGAGATGAGAATATTTTGTCATTTTATAGCGCATTTCTTAATTATAAATGTATCAAGTCTTTTATCAAGTTTCTTTTGTTTGCTGCAGGCTTCTGAGACTTTGCTATCTGTCACATGTCAAAGCAGTTTTCTTAAAATAGTATACTCGTCACATCTAAATAATATATATTTATTTTTCTACCTAAAATCCTCCCAAATGTCTTTAAACTAACAATAGAAAATTAATTCCAAAAGTAGTTAATATTTTTTCACCTCAGTAAAACTAGAAAAGTTTTGCACAAAGTAATTACGGGAACAGAATCCATTCAAACGGATTTTTAAATTTTACTTGAAGTATATTTTGCATTGCAGAATTTTAAAAATAAAGACCAAAAGTGCCATTAGTCCACTACAGAGGGAAAGTTTTCTTTTCTATTTGTATCTGGACATCAGAACTACCTTCAGAAATGTTTCCCACATCAATTATAATTTTAAAAATAAAATTCTGAGTTTGGCTGTTTGATTTATGGTCAAATAGAGGAACAAACCCAACAAACTCCCACTGTGTTAGTATTTATGAGCCCTTAATTTTCAACTCTAAAGACAAAATATTCCAACAATCTGAATATTTTCTTATCAATGAACAGATTTTCTTTTCCTAGTCAGCAGCCATAGAAATATCAGATTGAAGGATGCTGAAGGGTTCTTTCTAGTGTAAGGACTTTGGGAAGAGTCAATGGAGCATTCTCAGACAGATGGTCGTGGCCCTGCATTTGCGTTTTATCTTCTGTGGGACAAAGCAGGTTTATTGCAAATCAGAGAATGAAAGTGGTGGCAGTTAAGGACACAGTTCAGGCAGAATCTTAAATTATACTTTGCATCCACATTTTTTTTTATTCTGACTAAATTTTGCAAGGTGTGGAATGAAACAAGGAAACAAACTAGATAGATAAAGTAAGATGAAAGGAGTTTGCTCTCCTGCTTTTTCTGCAGCTGTATAATAGGCAGAGCTGAACACTCCTCCTTTCTCTGGACCATCAAGATCTGCAGATGAAGTAGCCTCAAGGCATTTAGCTAAGGGTTACCTACTTGGGTTTGCATCTCCCAAGGCATTCTAAAAAATCACAGCCCTGCGTCATGTCAACGGAACTGATTATAGCAAACTATCACCAAGATTTCTTCATATATTTTGTGGATTAGAAATAATTAGAAAGTTTAGCAAAGTATATTATTATTAATAAATGCATCATGTGAACATTTTAAGTTCTAAATCTGAAACCATGCAATTATTTTTTTTTAAATTAACCACCAAGGCGCCTTTTGCTTCATTTTAGGATTTCAACAAATACCATGACTTACTTTATTTGAATTCCACTACCAGAAAAGTTAAATTTCACATTCAGACTGAAATAGTTTATTACAAAATATAATGGTCACAAACCTCAAGATGTAGAGATTAAGAGGTAGATAATTTATATATGATACTAAGTCTTATCTAAAACTGTAAAATAATTAATCAATTAGTTACTCCCAATTGAAGATCAATGAGAAGCTGTTTTCCTGGAAATCAAAATCCATGCCCTCAACATGTCATTTTATCATTGAATTTACAATAGGCCTGGTTTCCGTCCATGAACCTACTACGTACTGCAAAACCTACATATTAAGCCCAAGTAGTAATTCCTCTCAGTTGCATGCCAACAAACATGGAGTTCAGTTTTATAAGATATTTTATTAATATTATTCTTACTAATGTCAAAGTCAAACTTCCTTCTTGTTAACTCTGAAATGTGATATGTGTTGTGTATTTTTATTGCCTGTAGTACTTAAATTAGCTCCTGTCTGAAAACTACATGATATTATAGAATTCTGAAAGGCATTTGAAAGCTTTGATGTGAAAATTAAAAAAAGGGAGTGACCAGCATTCAGAACTGTTATTATAGGCAGTCAAACCCTGCAACTAATACTCTTGGTTCTATTTTAAATGTCATGCATTTTAATATTCATTGTCATTTGCTTCCTTTTGGCCCTACAGTGGAGCCTTGTTCGTGGATGTCTGGGGCTGTCCTGCTCACCTATTGTGAGGAACAAA
This sequence comes from Microtus pennsylvanicus, assembly GCF_037038515.1. NCBI lineage: Eukaryota > Metazoa > Chordata > Mammalia > Rodentia > Cricetidae > Microtus > Microtus pennsylvanicus. The sequence continues at coordinate 5,616,625 of NC_134579.1, read as the reverse complement.
TGGATTACACCTGCATTAGAAGGAATTAGGTAATAGGATATCAATGGACTTGGGGGTTCCCTTAGTAACCTGACATAGGAACGTCACATCCTGGGGTGTATTTGTTTAATTTGCCCTTACATTTCTGTATGCATTAATAAATCAATCTCAATATCTAAAAGTCTGCTACAATGCCGGGGCATGATAATGCACATCTTTAATCCTAGCACTCGGGAGGCAGAAGCAAGGAGATCTCCTAATTTGAGGCCAACCTGATTTGCATAGTGAATTCCAGGACAGCCACGGCTATAGAGGGAGACCTGATCTCAAATAGCAATGTATCACATTCATTTATTATTCAGAGATCACACATGTAGTACTGTGTGTGCACTTGCTTGTGGAGATCAATGGGACAAATGTAGATGTGAGTTCTCTTTTTCCAGTATATGTGTTCTAAGACTGAATTCGGATCACTAGGATCTCCAGAAAGTGCATTTACCCACTGAATCATCGTCTTAGCCCCTAGTTTGAAAGTTTAAAGTTAGTATTTCAAACGACTGTGATGGATAAAAAACAGATGTCCTGGTATGTTCTGAATATGTTAACTTATCTGGACAAAACGTCTCTACAGATATGATTAAGGGTAAGCGTCATGAGCTATGGAGATCATCCTTTAGATGAAAAAACACCCTGGGATAGGTGTGTCACTGTTGGGTCAGCTTTTGTGTTTGCAGCCCCTGTCTCTTCTTTTGGTCATCTTCCAATGAATGCTAGTACCTACTACACACACTTATGGCCCTGAGCTACCAATGGCATGCCTTTCCTGCCAGGATGAATTGTAACCTCTCAAACCACAAACCAAACTAAGCTTCCACTCTTCCACTCAAATTGGCAGATATTTACTCTAGACACCAAGCAAAGTAACCCATATGCCTACTCTCTCTAATATAATACCTTGAGGTTGAAGTTATTCTTGGTGGGGGGATGAAAACAAATGTGAGACACAAAATTTTTTTTCTCAGAGAAAAAAATTAACTTTCCTCATATTCAAGTAATGAACAATGTTTTATATATAAATTGTATCTGTACAATTTAGGGAATTGTTCATAGTATTTCCTATTGCGTAGTCTGTAAGAATCCTGAGAATAGCGTCATATAGAAAATATTGGCAGAAGCTTATTCATAAAATTGGTGTAAGAGGTTCTATACTAAAATCAATAATTAAGAGACCATAATAGCAGGGTCCTTAGTATTCTTAGTGGTAAGCTATTCAAAGCTCAAGGAAAGTATGAGAGACAGAGAAGTCACGATAGCCAGAGAAAGCTATCACCTAAAAATAATGCATGACATAGATGAGAAACATGATTAAGGCAGGGAATGACAGTCTGTGCTTAAAAATGTATGCTTTTGCAAATATCTGATTAAGGAGGTGTAGCAATTAATATCATGGCTAAAGTGCAAAGAGTTTTGTTTTGTGGATAGATTCTCTTTGCTGGTAAAAAGAAAAGCCATTGCATAGGCCAGACATCATTAGTTCCCAAGAGTAGTGCAGAGTAATTGACTGAGTCAGTAAAACCTCCCCTATCCCCTAAAATGTGACCATAGTGAACTTAAAGCAAAATGAGCTCCATTAGTATACAAAGATATTAAATACACAATTTTGTTAGAATCATAAAGGTATAGTAATGCATTCTTTGTAACTGCTACAATATTAGATGTTAATAACTAAAGAAATATGCCCAGCTTTGATCTGCTGCAGTATTGTCATTCTGGTGTTATTTTTATGGCTCCAGAAGAAACAAGTTGATTCATGATCTAGCAGGACTCATCTCGGTCATTCTGCCTAAGGGACTCCAAAGGATGGTCTCACCTTTAGGCAAGGTCAGCAGTAATTTCTCTGGTGTTCTTGTATATCCAGGTCACACAGCAAAACATCAAAAAGTCTAGGCAAGAGTAGTTTCTAGGACCAATGGCTAACAAATTCCATGAGAAACCTCTTTGATGTCCATCATCCTCTTGAAGTAGATTGGTGCTGCCAGGAACAGATGTGTCTCATTATCATGAAAAGTCCTAGGTTCTTAAAACATTTTAAATGCCATATTCTGCAGTAGGATCGAAACCCAGTGCCATAGCCCTTGGCTTCCCATCAGCCCTCATTGTCTGCCATGTTCAGAGAGTCCGGTTTTATCCCATGCTTTTTCAGTCCCAGTCCAGCTGGCCTTGGTGAGCTCCCAATAGATCAGCCCCACTGTCTCAGTGGTGGGTGCACCCCTCGCAGTCCTGACTTCCTTGCTCATGTTCTCCCTCCTTCTGCTCCTCATTTGGACCTTGGGAGCTCAGTCCTATGCTCCCTTCCTGGACGTGGATGGAGGGGGGAGGACCTTGGACTTCCAACAGGGCAGGGAATCCGGACTACTCTTCAGACTCGAGAGGGAGGGGGAATGGCATGGGGGGAGGGAGAGAGGAGTGGGGAGAGGAGTGGGAGAAGGGGGAGGGAAATGGGAGGGGGTAGGCGGAAATTTTTTCAATAAAAAATAAATAAATGCCATGTTCTGTAGATCTTTTAAAGTAATGAAGATTATCTACCTAACTGAAATATATCTCTACATATCTAAAAAAATAACATGACTACAAGAATGACTATTATAGATGACTATCTATTAACCTGCATTTCTAAATTATACATTTAGATTTTTAATGAGCTGCACAAACACAATATCTTAAATAAGAGCAGAAATATACATATAAAAATTGACCTTAAATTTGTATCAATAAACCAAGATTCATACCAATGCAAATCTCTATATCCCCCTTTAAATGTAAACAAACATTTATAAACAATATGTGGGAACTTGGGCGTAGTTCTCTCCAAACTGCTTCCTGCTTTTTGTTAGGCGAAGTAATTTTTGGGGGGTGTTCATGGCATCCTTTCAAGTGGTCTTGGTCCATCAAATCACACTAGTCTGGGCCTGTTATACAAGTACGCATCTATAGTGACAGGACTTTTTGACAAAGGCAAGAGTTTGAGTTTGGGACCTGATGGAGGTGGGTCTTGTATCTTATCTGTTGCTTTTATTTTGTTATATGTATATGCATATTTCTGATCTTGATTAAGGTGTTGTGATTGTGTAGTTCATTTAAAAATGTAATGTATATAGGTTGTTAATGGATAATCATCTATAATAGTCAAATTTGTAGTCAGATTTTCTAGTTATATAGAGATATATTTCAGTTAGATAGGCATTCTTCATATCTTTCAAAGACTGCAAAATATGACATTTTAAATGTTTTAATAATTTAGTGCTTTTCATGACAATGAGCCACGTCTGCTCCTGGCAGCACCAATCTACTTCAAGAAGAAGATGGGCATCAAAGAGGTACCTTATGGAGTTTGATAACCATTTGGACAAGAAACTGCTCTTGCCTGGACTATTGCATAAAGTGGACACGGAGAACCCACAGAGAGAGGACTACTGAACTTGCTTAAAGGTGAGATGATCTTTCGGGGTTCCTGATTCATAAAAAAGTCTGCGAGACATTCTGCAGGACACAGCAGAAAGTGACTGAACTGTCTTTGGAATTTCCTGCTTCATAAAAATGTTGCCCGGCGGTGGTGGCACACACCTTTATTCCCAGCACTCGGGAGGCAGAGGCAGGCAGATCTCTGTGAGTCTGAAGCCAGCCTGGTCTACAAGAGCTAGTTCCAGGACAAGAACCAAAGCTTCGGAGAAACCCTGTCTCGAAAATTCAAAAAAAAAAATGTCTACTGGATACTATGGGCCTAAAGGCTAAAGATGGATGCCCCAACAATACAAAAGAACTTTGGGTGACTGTCCAGGCAGCGAGATGTCTCTGTCATTTCTAGAGTTTTCTTATTTCTTGTTTACTTAGTATTATATCCTTCTGGAGTCTTTGATGGAGTTGAAGAATGGATAGTTATAGTTTTCTTTAGTTATGATAAAGGATAAAATAGATATAAATATTGTAACTGTAATTCTTACTTGATAACTGTTTTGTTATATGTAATTTTACTATGTTAAAGTTAAAGCCTTTCTTTTTTGTTTAAACAGAAAAAGGGGAAATGATGGAGGTGGGTCTTGTATCTTATCTGTTGCTTTCATTGGTTAACTAATAAAAAAAAACTGCTTGGCCTGATAGGACAGAAAATTAAGTAGGCAGAGTAAACAGAACAGAATGCTGGGAGAAAGAAGCCGAATCAAGCAGTCGCCATGATTCTCCCACTCCAGACAGAAGCAGGTTAAGATCTTTACTGGTAAGCAAGCTCGTGGTGCTACACAAAATATTAGAAATGGGTTAGATCAATATGTAAAAGCTAGCCAATAAGAGGTTAAAACTAATGGGCCAAGCAGTATTTAAAAAATACAGTTTCTGTGTAATTATTTCGGGTAAAGCTAGCTGGGTGGCGGGAAGCAGCCTGCAGCTCCTATTACAACAGGGCCTGGCCTTGGGTATTGGGACTCTCTAAATAAATAAATAACCTTCAAAACCACTGTGAGAAGGACTGATTTTAGTTTTTTTTTCTGATATATACAGTTTCATTTAACTAAGGGGGATTGTTGTTGGAGTGCTAATTTGTTTGGGGGGAAGATGCTTGTTTGTTCCTGGCTGCTCAGACTCAAAATAAGCACACAGAAACTATATTATTTGCAGTACTCTTTGGCCAATAGCCTAAGCATATTTCGGTTAACTCTTACATCTTAAAGTAACCCATTTCTATTAATCTGTGTATTGCCATGTAGTTGTGGCTTACTGGCAAGGGTCTGGTGAGCTTTGGCGGAGGCATCTGTCTTCTGCAAGCAGCTACATGGCTTCTCACTGACTCTACCTATTCTGCTTATGTATCTTTTCCAGCCTGGCTATATTCTGTTAAGCCATTGGCTGATAGCAGCTTCTTTATTCCTTAACCAATAAAAGCAACACATATACAGAAGGACTTTCCACACCAATGAACCTAAAGCAAAATGAGCTCTGTACCCAAAGGTATTAAATACACAATTTTGTTAGACTCATAAAGGTATAGTAATGCATTCTTTGTAACTGCTACAATATTGGATGTTATAACTAAAGAAAGATGCCCACCTTTGATCGGCTGCAGTATTGCCATTCTGGTGTTGTCCTTATTTTTATTGCTCCACAAGAATCTAGTTGATTCTTGGTCTGGCAGTGACTCATCTGTGTAATTCTGTCTAAGGAGACAGGGAGGACAGAGAATGCAAGGCTCTCATCAAAAGGACAAATCTTCGTGAATACATTGGCTAATGCATCCACAGTGCACTGGTTAAAGCATGCACAAAATTTTCTCAAAAGCAGAGACAGCCTAGGAGCAGAAGAGTTGCGCTAGCAGATCTCACACTCAGCTGTCTCCGGTAGAAAGGGATATTTAGATTTCGGATGCATCTTGAAGTAGAGACAATAAAATCTCTAAACAATTCAATGTGGTTTGGAAAAGAAAGAGAAAGAAAAAAGGGGTGGGAATCAAAATAGATCTTAATATTTGGATTTGTTCAGATATGTTTGGGTAGAAAATCTGAGTTGGAAGTATTTATGTGAGAATTATTGTAAAATATTAAATCCTTCAGATTGAGGAAACTACCAAAACAGCATTCAAAGACAGAAAAATGCCCCAAACCTTGATGTCCTGCAAAATAAAGAGGCAGACTGGAGAGAAAGCTTAAAAAAGGATGACAACAGAAAACTGGCGGACTGAGAAGACCATAATGTATTTCTTTGAGGCCATTGAGACCGCATCGTTTCTTCCCATTTTCACATTCTCTCCCTTCCACCCCACACTGCCACAGCAGCAAGAATTCCTTTGCAAGTTTTCTTGTGAAATATTCCTGTTAATCACTTCAGGGGCTTCTTTGTACATTTCAGAGCCTCAGTCTTATGTTGTTTTAAACATTTAATACCTGAAGACCTTATTTCCAGTCTGCAGACTGTAGCCTAAATGGTTTCCGTTGGTTCTCCTGATCTGATTGTCCACACTTCTGACCTTGAATGATCTTCTAAATCTGCTTCCTGCTTTCCTGTTTTGCACATTTCATGACTCACTTCCCGTCTGGATTTCCATCCACCAGGTACAGAAACTTAATAGTCTTTTTTTAGTGCAGCTCAGCGACAAAAAAGAAAAAAAAAGAAAGAAAGGTGCCTTTAACTGGTACCTCATAATCTTTTGCTATACCTTGTAGGTTATGGCTGCTCTTCTGGGTGATGATTTGCTGAGTACGCTTCTTCTAAATGTGTCCTGTTCCCCTCTTCTTATATTTCCGTTCTCCAAATTTCTGGCATATTTGTTGATTATTTAGCCTACAAAGGAAGGCCAACTTTCCAAGTCAAGTTTCTGGTAGCCTGTTAAAGTTAACTTCTCTTTTGAATAATAATTTATAATCTAAAATAAGAGAAAATGATCCATATTACTGTTTATTTCCTTGCTTAAAAACAGTTAGGTAAATCTTTCTGTTTTGGTATGAAAACAAACTAAATGTATGAGTGGTTATTTTGGACTTTATGTTTATACTTTACTATTCATATTTTCTATGTTTATTGCTTTTACCTTGAAAAACATCAAAACCGCTTTCAATTGAATTCCAGATTTAAAATTCATAGTGAATTACAAAATACAATATAAATAGAAAACACAATTTAACTCTTTAACATCAGATTCCTTTGTTTGAGTTGTTTGTGAGGACAGATGGTAATATGACTAGAAATATCCTTTTAAACAAAAGAAAATACAACCCTAGCAATGAGAAAGGCACTTAAAAATGACATAATTCTGAGGCGTTAGCAGCCACATAAAAGCTGTGAAACTGTACACTGTTTTGGCAGCAGAAGGGAAGGGTTTCTGTCTTATTTCCTTAATTTCTCTTTCATTTACATCTTGATATTTACCTTATGCCACCAAGTTACATTTTGCACAGCTATTGTTTTCCTTCTAAAAATAATTTCATGTATTCAAGAAACATGGAGAGGCAAACTTGGTATTTGACAAGTTTACTCGGTGTTACATATCATTTCCATTGTCATTGCCTTTTTAGGCAGCGATCGAAACTGCATTTCCAATTGCTCTATATCTTTTTTATGTTTCTATTTGATGCCATGCATCATTAACTCCACAGAAGTGCCTTTATTTCCAGAAGACAAACAGCCAGTGTTGCCTTGCTACACACAGTACCGTTTTGTTTTAGAACCGTCTCTTGAAAATGAATTAGAATAATCTGTCTAAATTAAGAAAAGACATATCAGATTCTTTGTGCTCCTGGCCACCTCATAAACAATCAGATATTCTTGTATCTCACTTTGAAAGGCTTGAGAAAGAAAAAGGAAGGGCATGGTCTCTTCTGCGGTCTAACACTTCCCGGTTTATCTCCAGCTGCAGAGAGCTAGGTGACCTGTGATAGCCCTGGCACATTGACTATTCCATTAGGAATGTCTCATGTGTACTAATCGAGTTAGGGACTAAATTTAGCTTGGCTCTGGTTGGCTGAAAGGTAAACTGTTTCCTTCAGTGATAAAATTGCTTTAGAAGACTCTCTTTTCATTTAGTGGATGCTGCAAGTGCAGAATTTGTATTCATATTTTAATAGGACAGTAAAAAAAACTTTAACATCAGTGACTGTAAAGACTGGGGGATCCATAAGTAAAGAAAAATGAATAGATTAGTTACAAGCACTATTTGGTGTTATAATTTTTAATAAGTTCTATATTAAAAGTCACTCCTGTATGGCTTTTTAAGCAAATTATTCTTTTAAATATTTGTTACATTTTTATGCGATGGTACACATGCTATAGTCTTCCTGTGGAGGTCAAAGATGGCTATTTGAATTTGGTTCTCCTTTCAACCATGTAGGTTCCAGGGTTGAACTAAGGTTGTAGGAATTGGAAGCAAACATTATTACTTGTTGAGCCATCTGGCCAATGCTTCTTTGGTTCTTACACATTGCACCAATCTCTGACAAATGCCAAATTGGACTTGCTGACGCTGAAGCTAGCTGTTTTGGATTTATGAGCATATGATACAGGTGCATGATAATTTATATATCAATCTCAGGATTTCCTTTGACCTGTGTATTTTAACTCAAAAGGGTGGTCAAATTCTAGAGCTGATATTTGTTTTTAAGCTCTCAGGTACATGTTTCTTCTGCTCCAAAGTCACCACTAGTCTCCACCTTAAAAACCATTAACCGCACTAAGTGACCAGCGGCTGCATGGAAGGGGCAGGGTTAATGAAGTCCACCCTGGCAAGGAAAGATCCTACTTCTTGTTAAGATCCTTTCTCCATTTCACAGAGCCCATTTATCACACCACTGCTCTTAAACAGTTTTTGGATGCCACACACCTATAATCCTAGTGCCTCAGAGGCCAAAACAGGAAGATCTTGGTGAATTTGAGATAATTCTTGGCTATGTTTAACTTTCAGGGCAGCCTGGGCTACAGCATGAGACTCTCAAAATTAGAGCAACAGAACTCATTTTCTTTTCCTTACTGAAAACCTTAGCAATTTATTCATTTTCTGTAATGCCAAATTTTCCATCATTTATACTTATTTATTTATATACTAGGCTTATGTTATTTAAATCAGAGTGACACATTATAAATGAAACTTTCCTGAAGAACCTTCAATGCAAAATGACAAATCTATTATACTTAATTCTTCTAAGAAATTGTTTCTCCACATCCATCCTCCATTAGTGTGGCTAATTTTTTATTTCTAATTATTTTTCTAAATAAAAACTTTCATTGTTATTCTGCAGTTAATGTATATTAGGAAGTATTTTCTTAATTCTTATCTTGGTAGATAAAAACTCGGACTGTCTCCAACAGGATTTTTTTTTTTAACTCTGGAGTCAAGGAATGCATGCATGCATATACCTGCTTTTCAGCAATCTTTAATTTTTCTTTTTCTGTACTTAATGGTCCTCTGATTTTTCTTTGGATTGTTTACTGGGTCATTATCATATCCTCTCTCAAAAGGCTTTTCAGATTGCCTACCTAAAGTATATCCATGTGTTCTTCTTGTCAATTATACTTCTGTTTGGAGTCAAGATCTCTTGTCTGTTCCATACTGGTCTGGTCTTGTTTCAGCCTGTTCTGAGTGTGATAGAATGTTTTCATGCCAGCTATCACTTGACAGGCCATACCATGGAACATCTGCAATAAAGGTCCACTCTGTGCCATGTCTGCTGCTTGTTCTATTTTTTGTCTTATCCTTGATTGTTTTTGCTTGTTAAGGTTTTTGTTGCTGTTAACAGAGTCAAGGGTCTTGAATTTACAATGTAGCTGACAGCTGAGGCTAGATGTGAATTCCTGGTCTTCCTGCCTCTACCTCCCAAATGCTGAAATTACAGGGGTGAAATCCTAGGTTGAAAATACTTGTATTAATTTTTAAAACTAATTCTGTCATTACATTCTAGATTTCAGTTATACTGGTGAGCCATCCCTGGATATTTAAACTATTCCTCTCATTATGCCAGCTTCTATTGTGTCCCTAGAATACTTGAGAATTTTTTACTCATATTCTAAATTACTCAAAATTTGCTCTGACTTTCTCTCATCCATCTTTGATGATATCAGATAGCTCATTTTGCATAGTATTTAGGTATAAACAGTGGATTTTGTTTTTCATTTTGTCACTGGCAATTCATCATGCTGTCTCTTCTTGATTTCATTGACTTTTCTTATTTTGTCAACTCTGAGCATCTTCAACATTCTGAACTACCATTCTGACCTATCATCCTTAATAATTTGTCATTATTTATTTTATTCTTTTGTAATAATGGTAGGTAGTAAGATGTTTTTATTTTCAAGTTTTTCAAAGAATTGCTTGAATATCTGTAATTGTTCAAACCAAATTTTACCAAGCTTTACTTTACACAAGCCATTAAAAAAAATCTGTTTTTTAAGAAAGTGATGGGAATCTGGGCAGTGGTGGTACATGTCTTTCATCCCAGCACTCTGGAATCAGAGGCTGGTGGATCTCTGAGTTTGAGGCCAGTCTGGTCTACAGAAAGAGTTCCACTACAGCCAGAGCTACACAGAGAAACCCTGTCTCAAAAAAATCGAAAGAAGGAAGAGAGGAGGAAGGAAGGAAGGAGGGAAGGAGAGAGAGAGAGAGAGAGAGAGAGAGAGAGAGAGAGAGAGAGAAAGAAAGAAAGAAAGAAAGAAAGAAAGAAAGAAAAAAGAAAGAAAGAGATGGGATAAAAAAGTCATAGATTTCTGATGCTTAAGACTTGGTTAAATTTTGACTTTTAGGGTTTATATATTTGTATTATAGAACTTATCTTCCCACATGTAACAATGTTCAGTTCTGGAAATACATAAAGTAAAATTGGAGAACAAGCAAAATAAGACAGACAATGGAGACTATCTAACACTGAACTCAAAAGACACACAGCAAGAAGGATTTGTACTCTACTTCAACATTTTTACCTATCTATACATGCTGATAAAAATGGAAGCTTAAAGCACACTTTGAAATCTACATGAGAATACAATGAATGGAATTCTTGTTTTTGTAATGGTGTGGGAAAATACTGTTTGATTACAAAACATGATAGAAATTATTTATAAACAGTGTTTACTATTCTGTTTAATTTATTATTTAATGCATCACTTTATTACTATATAAAAATAGAAGTACTGTTTTTCATTACTATACTGAAATTATTGCTACATGTTTCAGTAACACAGAAAGTCAAAGTGATGGAAGCATATTTCTGTGGAGACTGGCTAATATAGAATAAAATGTCATATACATCTATAGCCCTTAAAAGATTCTAAATTCTGGAAATAGATCTGGCCCTATATCATTACATAACTGATATGGTCCAGGGTTATGTAATATCCCCCAAAGGGTTCTGGGTCAGCCATCCTTAACCAGCAGGAAATAGTTTCCTTCACTCAGACCATAATTTGCTAACAAATCATTTTATACTCAATTTTAGAAGTATTGTTTTGAGAAATTTTGAATGCTAGAAATGAAAAAAATGAAATTACTGGTTCCAACTTGGAAGAGAGAGAAAGCATGCACCTTTGGTCTTGCTTCCTGCTCTTTGAAGGATAACAATGCCCTCCTCACAGTCCACTATTACAAACACATCCACACCTACCTATCTCTTCAAAGACCCATTTCCAAATGTTGTCCCTTTGGACATCTGGCTTTCATTAAAGTTGTGTGAATAACAAACATGAATTCCAGAATGTCAGTGGAGGAGGGATATGAACAAGACCTTAATGGTGAGATCTTTGAGACATCCCAACAAGCATGGCTTATTGGGAATCAGATATACATTGGGTTTTTTTTAAATGTTTATTTGTTGCAGGAGAGGGCTGCTTGTTCAACCCAGCTGCCCAGCTAGCTTAGTCCCAAAATAACCACACAGAAGCTATATTAATTAAAACACTGCTTGGACCATTAGTTCTAGCCTCTCATTGGCTAATTCTCACATCGTGATTTAACCCATTTCTATTAATCTGTGTATCTCCATGTGGCAATGGCTTACTGGGTAAAATTTCCAGCACCTGTCTCTGGTGGATCCATGGCATATCACCAATTCTGCTTTCTTTCTCCCAGAATTCAGTTCTGTCTTCTCAGCCTACCTAAATTCTGCCCTAACAGGCCAAAGCAGTTTCTTTATTCATTAACCAATGAAAGCAACACAAAGACAGAAGGACCTCCTACACCAATAACAAATATGAATTCCATAATGTCAGTGGAGGAGGGATACAAACAAGACCTTAATGGTGAGATCTTTGAGACACCCCAAGAAGCATGGTTTATTGGGAATCAGATATATGTTGTTTTTATGTTTATTCAATATAGAAGTTCTAAAATTTGTGAAATGGCATCCGAGGCTATCCTATGGCTTCCACAATCAAGAGCAAATATGTGAAATTGCACACATAAGAACACACAGACACACACTGTTGTTTAGGTATTGATTACTTCTTTTCAAATTGTTGGTCAGTGTGTCTCATAGACTCCCCCAAACATCACAGACTGCTGCCATTGTTCTTGATTATGCTCCAGAACTTGGTGGGAAGACCTCATTGCTGAAGAACCCACATAATTCTGTTAGAGAACATATAGACATCACAATGGCACTGATTTGGAAGCTTTGTCCCTACTGGCTACCTTTCAGAGTGCCAGAAGGCTGTATTCATGCTACATGGCAATAAAATTATTCCACAATCTTACCCAGCTGTAAAACCTGAGAACTACAATAACAACTAGCCTGGCAAGATAAGCCAATTGGTGCAGCAGTGGCAAACACCTGTTCTTTAATGGATTGCAACCCATTTCACAAGATAGAATTCATGCCTAGTACTATTAACTACACCTTAACTCCATGACTGTCTAGGCTTTAGTTAGTTAAGTTAACTGCCACTTAAGTTCCATTTTTCCTTGCATTTATTCATTAGTGCATCTCTCAAGTCTCGTATAACTTTCTCAGTAGATTGTAATTCATACAGAGACCAACAAATTGTCAACATTCAGAGAACAAGAGATTAAGGCATGCTCAACCCTAAATGGAATCTCTGTATCATATTCTCTCCCTGAAAGACTCTAGAATCATTGCGGTTGTCAGGGTAAAAAGATTTCAAGAGCCAGAAGTAATGGATATCTGAAATAAAACAGTATTTGCTGAATATGACAGGGCCCTTTCATAGGAGTTCACAGTATCTAAGTGCATGTGTGAGATCTGCACAAGCTCAAGCCTGCCGCAATTCAGCTTGGGTGGAGACCTTCATAAAGTCCCACCTTTAGCTAAGAAGTCCTTGGCAACTGATGGTTGATGGGCAAAAGAAAATCAGTTGTCTTCAGGTATGCGTCGCTGAAAGACTACCCAGGCTGTAGCAGAGGGTCTTACATCCATGTAAACACCGACAGCACTGGATGGACTCAGTGGGTTTTCAGAACGAAATAGCAGAAAGAAAATTGAGAGGAAAGGGGGTTTGATCAAAACAGACAATTTGTTTACTTGCAAGTCTCAAAATTCAACAAGAATGAAAAACAGAAGATAGTTCTAAGCTGACATGTGAATGCTGGAAACTGAGCCTGGGTCTTCCGCAAGAGCAGCCATGGCTCTGGACTTCTAGACTGCAGAACATATATCTCTCCAGGTTGTTGTTCATCATCATCATCATTATCATCACCACCATCATCATCATCTGAAGCTCAAACTACTTCCCTATGATTCACAATGCTAAGATGTAATTTCTGCCCAAGAAGTATTGTAATAAATAAAAGAAATATGTTTTCCATTTTTTAGCACTAATATTCACTTTAATTCCAAACCAAAATCTACATGTTCGAATATAACATTTACCTTTCCTTGTAGTTAGTGAAAACTTGACACACACACACAAAAAAAAACAACCAGAAAGAGAAAATTCATACTTCAAATGCAGTGTTAAAAATCTTGTAAACAGAAGTTATTGTTTTGAAGATGGCTGCCTGCTACATGACAACCTATGATGAGAATATTTATTCATCTATCTATCTATCTATCTATCTATCTATCTATCTATCTATCTACCTACCTATATATCGATCATCTATTAGAATTATCATATTAAAAACAGTTATAGTTTTCTCAAAAAGGCCTTGTAAATTCATTGTCGAAGTAGTTTCCATACTAATATTTCATTTACTCTTTAAATTTTGTGTGTGTGTGCTGGAACAACTTATAGAGAGTTTTAATCAATAACATCACTGAATTAAAATCCAAAGACATTATAACAACATTCTTAATGCGTCATTAATTATGGCATGCATATTAATATTAAAATTAAGATTACATGTTAATAGATTTTGTTTATGTAGTCAATGACCTTGTAAGATACAAGATAAAAAATATAGGGAAAATAGTGCATGACAAACAGCATCTAATGCTAGCTAGCATCCTATTGCTTTTTATATTTTAACTTTTTATTATTTTAAAAAATTAAGTTTAAATATATTTTGATCATATTCTTTACTTCTCCCAAGTCCTTTTAGATCCTCTACCCCATCTTATCTTCCTAACTTTAAGTTTCTTTTCAAAAAACAAAAACCTAATACAGTAACAATCACCCCCCAACCAAAATGACAAAATAAAACCACATTCAAAAAGAAAGGAAACACAAAGCTATAACCAAATAAATACACACACAGGCACACAATACAAAACAATATCTGTGTAGTCCATTATATGTTGATCAACTACTCCTGAACATGAGGCCTGTGATAGAGTTGTTTATATACACAGAGTCACTTTATTATAGAAAAATGATTTTCCCTCTCACAATGACAGTTCAAATTGTTAACCTTTATTCTGTGGCTAGTTTTTCATTCATTCATTCATTCATTTATTCATTCATTCATTCATTTATACATTTATTCATACTTTAAAAAAATGACAAAATAAAATACAATAAAGCATAAACCATCACATTGAAGTTGGACAAGCCAAGACAAAGGGAAACTAAGTGCAAGAGATGGTGCAGGATTCAGAGCCCCACTCATTTGTTCACCCAGGAATCCCATCTAAACAGCAAACGGGAAGCCATAATCATTATTAGCCTTTTAAATGATGCCGTTATCTTCATATTTTTATTGTCTGTGTAGATTTGGAGGCATTGTTTGTATTTACTATGGTTTGTTTTTCCTGGGATATTTATTATATGCATAGATTCTTTAAAGATTTGTTTTTTGAATTGTGTGCATATGTGCAGACATGTGCACAAGTTTATACAGGTACCTGTGGAATCAAGAATAGGTGTCAGATGCTTTGGGTCTGCAGTTATAGGCAGTTGTTAGCTACCAGTATGGATGCTGGGAACTGAACTTGGGTCCTATGCAAGAGCAGTATGAGCATCTCTGTAGTTTTTCCTATTTAGATATCAGTGGTGACTTCTTCTCTTTATAACTAATAGTAATGTTGCATCTTAGAGAATTACATTTATAATTAAGCACAGTTGTCCCTCAGTAGCTCAGAAAGATACCAAAGTCTAGGAATACGCAACTTTTCACTTAAACTAGGAAATTGTGTATAATCAACATATGTTGTTCTCATGGTTTAAACCACTTCTGCTTATAATACCAAACACAATACTAAGTTGTTATTAAGTACATATTTTACTGTACTATTGGGAATCAATAAGAAAAAAATCCCTTCATTTATTCAGAATAGACATTTGTTTTGAAGAATATTTTTGGTGCACACTTGAATTCACATATTTGTAATTTGCAGATACAACACACATCACACAGCATTTCTCTTTTGTTAAGTTTTAACCAAGAAGAGTAAATTTCTATAAGCATGGAAAACATGAGTCACAAACCTAGCATAAATATTATTAAAAATACTGAAAAAAAAAGCCTTGAGACAAAAATGTAAAATTGAGAATCATCATAAAGCCTCAGCACTGAGATAGACATAGAGGACATTCTAAGATAAAAAGAGAAACAAATTAAATTTGGAAGGACTTGATCTTGAGCATATGGGAAATGGAATTTAATTCCCAGATGTGTCAAGAAAAAGCATTTAATCACAAGAATGATGTTTTTTTGAGTATCCTAAAGTAAAAGCAAAAATCAAAAGGATGGAATAAACTTGCATAATACTGTTGAGAGATCATTAACATGGGAAGGCTATGTGATAATGAGAACTGATCACTAGATTTTCCAAAATCTTGCCCATTTTTAACAAAACAATTTCAGTGGTGTTACTAAGAAGAAGCCTGACTTGAATGGTTTAGGAGATACCAGAAGAAAGATTGGAGAGAGCCAATACAAATGACTTTTTCTATCATTTTGCATGATAGTATTATAATACTATCACAAAGAGGTTGGAGTCAGACCAGGCAGCCTACATTTAAATCCTGCCTCCATCACTCACCAGCTGTGGGTATTATTATGCACACAGTTCCTGCCATGCCTTGGCTTTCTTACCTGCTAAGACAAAGAGTTTTTATACTGTTCCTAGGATAGAATCATTTCTGTAAGCTGGAATGCATACAGCTCTTGTGCCTGTTTCAGACAGTCTTATTCAGACTCGAGATGCCATGGGAAATACTGAAAGAATAAACACTGAAGAAGAAATGATCAGTTTTGGTATGAATCTAGAGGTTACAGTTGGCATTCCACTAGAACCTTTGTTTCTATGCCTGGGCAGTCAAGATGGGCAGAACTTTCTTCCGTCGTGCGTCATGAGGCTACTCGGCTCCAGAATTAGTTAAGCCTCAGCAAGGTCAAAGTATATTTTCTCCCTCCACCCATTCAACAAAATCCTGACTTGTCAAAGGAGTAGGGGACTTCTGCCTTCCTTGTAGAGTCAGTTGGGAAGTGAGTCACAAGCAATTAATAAGTGACAAAAATAAAGACGGAATAGAAGTTCAGGGATGGCTTTTGCCACCTCAGCATGTCATCCATTTCCTTCACCTTCTCAGCTGTTGGGGATTTGTATTATTCATTTCCTGTTTCCTAAAAGATTCAACCTTTTGAATAATCTTTGACTCATTCTTTATCCTTAAAAGTCACACTCAACACAATCATCTGATTAATTATTCTAGATTTACATTGAAGTTAGAACTATTGGTGCTTCATTTTGTTACAAACAAACAATGTAAGGCTCAGTCAAATTATCTGAACAAACAGATTCCAATTTACATTTGTCTTCCTAATGAATGAAAGACATGGAAGGAAATAAATGGCTGATTTTAGAAAACAATGTACGTGTTTCTGATGTACTTAATTAATAAGGCCTTTTCAATATTCTGTTACAATCCTAGAAACACAGAATTATATTCAGAGAAATGTTAATTTTATTAAAGTCAAGGTGTTATTACATTGTACCTTAAGATATCACACTTACTTATAAGGTTTAGAAATTTTCATGTTTATATCTGTGATTGTGGGTATATGTATGTTACATGTGAATATAGGTCAGAGGAGACCCTAAGGTGCCAATCCTGACCTTCACCTTACTTGAGATACGATCTATTTTTATTGCTATTCTCCACTGACCTAGGGATTCCCATGTCTTCATCTTCCACCTTATTGTAGGAGGATGGGGTTACAGATGTGAAGTGTTGCCATGCCCAGCTTTACCAACTCAGAATTGCATGGTAAATTCTTTACCCAATTACATTGTCCTCACTGCTCATAGGCATGCGTTCTTAGGGAAAGGTGGAGAGACATAAGTCAAATGAGGGATGCATCTAATTTAAAAGACACAGCTCTGATGATTCCTTGATAACTTCATGATCTGCAAAATGCTTAATATAATAATTACATTTTAATACTTAGAGTATCTATTAAACAAAAATCTAGACAACTTTTAAAAGGACATCATGTTAACAATTAGAACATTGATGCTTAGTTATGCATATGGAAGATAAATGTCTAATGATTGTGACAGGACAACCTGAATCATGAACTTTGAAAAACATAATGCTATTTTTTAAAACTTTTGTTATTAGAATAAAAGGCAATCTGGAAAAAGAACAAGGACAAAAGTCTTGTAACATTACTTCTTATGCTTTCCTCGGTCAGTGCTGCATGGTTGCTTCCAAACGTATGGCTCACTATTGTAGTAATAAGGAGCTGCGGCGGGGCTGTGTCCCCAATACCCCAGCCGCTGGCCCGGCTAGCTTTTGCCCCGAAATAATTACATGGACACTGTATTCATTTAAACACTGCCTGGCCCTTTAGCTTTTGCCCTTACTGGCTAATTCTGATATACCGATCAACCAATCTCTAATAATCTGTGAGCACCAGTCTTACCGGGAAGATTCTAGGTTGGAGCTTCATCGCGTGTGTCTGCCTGGGAGCGGGGCATGACGTCTCTGCTGAGGCGTCTGCTCCGGAGAGCAGAGCTGTGGAGTCTGACCTCACTTCCTCTTCCTCCCAGCGTTCTGTGCTGTCTACTCCTCCCACCTATCTCCTAACCAATGAGAGCCAAGCAGTTTCTTTTAATTCAACCAATGACCTTCCTCCATCACACTATAAGAAGAATTTTTTTTTCTATTTGTAAATAGCTCTAAGTACATTTGGAGCAAAGGGAAAGAAATCTGTGGTCTTGGATAGAACTACAAACCGCTTCACTAAAAGTGACAACATAACAAAGGTAGAGAGCATAGAAGTTTAAGGAGTGGGGATAATCGCTAATCTGTGCAATGCAGCCCACATCTACTTGAATGATCATGGGAGAACATCCAGAAAATGTGTTCCACTCTTTTCAGGGATACACCACAGGCAAAGGGCATGTTAAGCCTAATTTAATGCAACAGATAATATCGAGGTGGGCTCTTGACTGCATATGTCTCAAATGATTGGCAAATTTTACTTATATAGAATGCCTAACTATTACATAACTATGAAATGCTCTTGTATTTCAAAATGAAAGTAGAAGCAACATGACAGTAGCCAAGTAAGCTCTCTAGTTACCTGTCTATGCAGAAATAGCTATTTGAAGCTATTTATGAAGGAAACCATTTACACAAGATCTGAAGCAATTACAATTACTGGTTACTACACATAATTATAAAGAAAGACACAGGAAGAAGGAAGGAAAGACGAACATCTGTGTTACCTCCTTCCCAAATTGCAAACAGCATTAGGGAGAAAAGATACAGTCTACTTGGAATCAAATCCATCCTTTAAAATTGAAAGCTAATTTCATTTTAGCCATATGGAAATGGAGCAGTGGGCAGAGAATATGGGCATAGCTATGGACTCACTGTGGCCTTGCAGCCAAAGATCTGCCTCCAACACACTTTTCCCATAGCATAGCTAAAGAACACATTGACAGGGAAGCAGGATAGATGTAATGCCTCGTTCTGTGTGTCACCTTGACACAAGCTTTTGTCGTCAGTGGAGGGAGCCTTAGTAAAGGAAATGACTCCTTGAGAGCCAGCTGTTGGGCATTTTCTCATTTAACAATCAGTGAGAGAAGGCCCAGCCCACGGTCGGTGGCACCATCTCTGGGCTGCTGGTCCAGGCTTCTGTAAGAAAGGAGCATGTGATCAAACCAGACTGCCTGAGCGTGGCTGACAAGGAGGGCTGACTGAGAAGCCAAGGACAATGGCACTGGGTTTTGATCCTACTGCATGTTCTGGCTTTGTGGGAGCCTAGGCAGTTTGGATGCTCACCTTCCTAGTCCTGGATGGAGTGGGGGAGGACCATGGACTTCCCACAGGGCAGGGAATCCTGACTGCTCTTTGGACTGGAGAGGGAGAGAAGGGGGATGGGGGAGCGGGAGGGAAATGGGAGGAGGGGAGGAGGTGGAAATTTTTAATTAAATAATAAAAAAAATTAAAAAAAAGAAAGTGGGCTGAGCAAGGCATGGTAAGGAGACAATAAGTAGCGCCCCTCCATGGCCTCTGCGTGAGTTCCGGCCTCTTGGATCCTGCCTTGTTTGAGTTTCTGTCCAGGATTCTTTCAGTGAAAAATAACAATGTTGAAGTGTAAGCCTAATAAACCCTTCCCCCCCGCCCCCACAACTTGCCTTTTGGTCATGGTGTTTTGTCACCACAATAGAAACCCTAAGACAACAAGGAATCACACATGTGACTTATTGCCTAGCTGGTGAAGCTAAACACTGTCAGGATCCCAGTGACTGCTACACCCAGGTCAGGGCGTATAGACTTCATGAAATCCATCCCAGGACCAAGTGGAGATCTATAACCAAAGTTGAACAGACTTCTATTCCAACTAGTATTTCCTGTGATTACAGTGGTCTGATGCCAGGAGTGCATCACACAGACAGCAGACCATGGCACATTGGTTCCTGAACCAGTGATGCAGTAGTCCTAGGAAACAGTGAACTCCAGGCATCACACAGTGTTACATCAGTGGTAGTCATGAGACTGAATACCCTACATATTTTCAACTTCAGGAAGTATGATATGGAGTATTGGGTTCTAGCATGGGCTAAGAAGGAGATGGATGCCATGTCATGGTGTAGAGGCTCATCCTTCAATGATAAGGTTTAGTCCTAAGATAATTCCACAGAGTCTGATTATCTTAGGGTTTCTATTTTAATTTATATTAATATAAAATTAGTAACCTGTCTTGACAGACATTTTGGTTTTTAGTTGACAATTGTTTTGTTGCATTGATGTTCATAGGAAGACTCTTTAACAGCTGAGTCCATAAACAGAACCTTATAATCCCTGTCTTATAGTCATGGTAACTATTTGACAGTGCCACTCTTGGGCATGAAGATGATGTCATAATTATCAAGCCCATGTGGCTTTACTACGAAAGACTGACTCAAATATCTGTTTATCACTCACCTGTCAGCAAGTATGTGTTATTCATCTCAGCATTTACCTGAGATTAGCTTCTCAAAGACATTAATACTCTCTGGGAGCCTTGAATTCCTTCATTTCATTCTTTGGAAAATATGATCCCCATTTTCATATTGGATTTCCATATTACTCTTCTCAGTGATATTTTAGTGTATAATATATTGCATTTTCAAGAATCTTCATTTTATTTCTAATTTTCAGCTGTTCTGGGAAGTATAAAGTACGAGAATGTCTTCTAGAAAAAATAGGTTTGCTGTTTTCTGTAACATTTGTAGGCACATATTATATTAGACTAATTGGTAGCTTTGGAATGTTTCTATTTCTGGAAAGTTAAGATTTTTTTTTCTTGCAGTGTTTAAATGAATACAATTTGTGTGTTGTTATTTCGGGGAATAAGCTAGACAGGCGGCTGGAAGCAGGGCGGCAGGAATGCAACCCGCAGCTCCTACTACAAGGTATGTATCTTTTTTTTTTTAATTTATTTATTTATTAAAGATTTCTGTCTCTTTCCCGCCACCGCCTCCCATTTCCCTCCCCCTCCCCCAACTAAGTCTCCCCCCCAGCCCGAAAAGCAATCAGGGTTCCCTGTCCTGTGGGAAGTCCAAGGAACCCCCACCTCCATCCAGGTCTAGTAAGTTGAGCATCCAAACTGCCTGGGCTCCCACAAAGCCAGTGCGTGCAGTAGGATCAGAAACCCATTGCCATTGTTCTTGAGTTCTCAGTAGTCCTCATTGTCCGCTATGTTCAGAGAGTCCGGTTTTATCCCAGGCTTTTCCAGACCCAGGCCAGCTGGCCTTGGTGAGTTCCCAATAGAACATCCCCATTGTCTCAGTGTGTGGGTGCACCCCTCGCGGTCCTGAGTTCCATGCTCGTGCTCTCTCTCTTTCTGCTCCTGATTTGGACCTTGAGATTTCAGTCCTGTGCTCCAATTTGGGTCTCTGTCTCTGTCTCCTTTCATCGCTTGCTGAAGGTTAATATTCAGGAGGATGCCTATATGTTTTTCTTTGGGTTCTCCCTCTTATTTAGCTTCTCTAGGATCACTAATTATAAGCTCAATGTCCTTTGGCTAGAAACCAAATATGAGTGAGTACATCCCATGTTCCTCTTTTTGGGTCTGGGTTACCTCACTCAGGATAGTGTTTTCTATTTCCATCCATTTGTATGCAAAATTCATGAAGTCCTTGTTTTTTATTGCTGAGTAGTACTCTAATATGTATAAATTCCATACTTTCTTCATCCATTCTTCCATTGAAGGGCATCTAGGTTGTTTCCAGGTTCTGGCTATCACAAACAATGCTGCTATGAACATTGTAGAGCATATACTTTTGTTGTATGATAAGGCCTCTCTTGGGTATATTCCCAAGAGTGGTATTGCTGGGTCCAGGGGTAAGTTGATCCCGAATTTCCTGAGAAACCGCCATACTGCCTTCCAAAGTGGTTGCACAAGTTTGCATTCCCACCAGCAATGGATGAGTGTACCCCTTTCTCCACAACCTCTCCAACAAAGGCTATCATTGGTATTTTTGATTTTAGCCATTCTGACAGGTGTAAGATGGTATCTTAAAGTTGTCTTGATTTGCATTTCCCTGATCGCTAAGGAAGTTGAGCATGACCTTAAGTGTCTTTTGGTCATTTGAAGTTCTTCTGTTGAGAATTCTCTGTTCAGCTCAATGCCCCATTTTATAATTGGGTTGATTAGCCTTTTACGGTCTAGTTTCCTGAGTTCTTTATATATTTTGGAGATCAGACCTTTGTCAGTTGCGGGGTTGGTGAAGATCTTCTCCCAGTTGGTGGGTTGCCTTTGTGTCTTAGTGACAGTGTCCTTTGCTTTACAGAAGCTTCTCAATCTCAGGAGGTCCCATTTATTCAATGAGGTCCTTAATGTCTGTGCTACTGGGGTTATACGTAAGAAGTGGTCTCCTGTGCCCATGTGTTGTAGAGTACTTCCCACTTTCTCTTCTATCAGGTTTATTGTGTTCAAACTGATATTGAGGTCTTTAATCCATTTGGACTTGAGTTTTGTGCATGGTGATAGATATGGATCTATTTTCATTCTTCTACAGGTTGACATCCAGTTTTGCCAGCACAATTTGTTGAAGATGCTCTCTTTTTTCCATTGTATACTTTTAGCTCCTTTATCGAAAATGAGGTGTTCATAGGTTTGTGGGTTAATGTCAGGGTCTTCTATTCGATTCCATTGGTCGACTTCTCTGTTTTTATGCCAATACCAAGCTGTTTTCAATACTGTAGCTCTGTAGTAGAGTTTGAAGTCAGGGATGGTAATGCCTCCAGACGATCCTTTGTTGTATAAGATTGTTTTGGCTATCCTGGGTTTTTTGTTTTTCCATATAAAGTTGATTATTGTCTTCTCCAGGTCTGTGAAGAATTTTGATGGGATTTTGATGGGGATTGCATTGAATCTATAGATTGCTTTTGGTAGAATTGCCATTTTTACTATGTTGATCCTCCCAATCCAGGAGCAAGGAAGATCTTTCCATTTTCTGGTGTCCTCTTCAATTTCTTTCTTCAAAGACTTAAAGTTCTTGTCAAATAGATCTTTCACATCCTTGGTCAGAGTTACCCCAAGATATTTTATGCTATTTGTGGCTATCGTGAAAGGTGATGCTTCTCTAATTTCCCTCTCTGTTTCCTTATCCTTAGTGTATAGGAAGACAACTGATTTTTTGGAGTTGATCTTGTATCCTGCCACATTACTAAAGGTGTTTATCAGCTGTAGGAGTTCTTTGGTAGAGTTTTTGGGGTCGCTTATGTATACTATCATATCATCTGCAAATAACGAGAGCTTAACTTCTTCTTTTCCGATACGAATCCCCTTGATCCCTTTATGTTGTCTTATTGCTATTGCTAGAACTTCAAGCACTATATTGAAGAGGTATGGAGAGAGTGGACAGCCTTGTCGTGTTCCTGATTTTAGTGGGATGGCTTTGAGTTTTTCTCCATTTAATTTAATGTTAGCTGACGGCTTGCTGTAAATAGCTTTTATTATATTTAGGTATGATCCTTGTATCCCTAATCTCTCCAAGACTTTTATCATAAAGGGGTGTTGAATTTTGTCAAATGCTTTTTCAGCATCTAATGAAATGATCATATGGTTTTTTTCTTTCAGTTTATTTATATGGTGGATTACATTGATAGATTTGCGTATGTTGAACCAGCCCTGCATCTCTGGGATGAAGCCTACTTGATCATAATGGATAATTTTTCTAATGTGTTCTTGGATTCGGTTTGCCAGTATTTTATTGAGAATTTTTGCATCGATATTCATGAGTGAGATCGGCCTGTAATTTTCTTTCTTGGTTGGGTCTTTGTGTGGTTTTGGTATCAGGGTAACTGTAGCTTCATAAAAGGAATTTGGCAATGACTCTTCTGTTTCTATATTGTGAAATACATTAAGGAGTATAGATATTAGCTCTTCTTGGAAGTTCTGGTAGAATTCTGCATTGAAACCATCTGGTCCTGGGCTTTTTTTGGAAGGTAGATTTTTGATAACTGTTTCTAGCTCTTCGCGACTAACAGGTCTATTTAGATCGTTCACCTGGTCTTGGTTTAGCTTTGGTATGTGGTACTTATCTAAAAAAATGTCCATTTCTTTTGCATTTTCTAGTTTTGTGGCATACAGGCTTTTGTAGTAAGATCTAATGAGTCTCTGAATTTCCTCTGTGTCTGTGGTTATGTCCCCCTTTTCATTTCTGATCTTATTTATTTGCATGTTCTCTCTCTGTCGTTTAATTAGTTTGGATAGGGGTTTGTCGATCTTGTTGATTTTCTCCAAGAACCAACTTATTGTTTCATTGATTCTTTGGACTGTTTTCTGCGTTTCTATTTTGTTGATTTCTGCCCTCAGTTTGATTATTTCCAGTCTTCTACTCCTCCTGGGCGCATCTGCTTCTTTTTTTTCTAAAGCTTTCAGGTGTGCTGTTAAGTCTCCGATGTATGCTTTCTCTGTTTTCTTTAAGTGGGCACTTAGTGCTATGAACTTTCCTCTTAGCACTGATTTCATAGTGTCCCATAGGTTTGAGTATGTTGTCCCTTTATTTTCATTAAATTCAAGGAAGACTTTAATTTCTTTCTTGATTTCTTCCTTGACCCAGGTGTGGTTCAGTAGTTGACTGTTCAGTTTCCATGAGTTTGTCGGCTTTCTGGAGGTAGGATTGTTGTTGAATTCTAACTTTAATCCGTGGTGATCTGATAAGACACAGGTGGACACTGATATTTTTTTGTATCTGTGGAGGTTTCCTTTGTGGAAAGTTAAGATTAATGAGTGTACCTTTTAGTTCTGTTTATGAAAACATTCTTGAAATGGTCTGCGAATTTTAGGCACATTTAGAAATAAAAATAACATCTTTACACTTGGAACAACTCAGCATTACCTGAACAAGCAAAAATATAACACAAAGTTAGAGCCCTTGGGAATTTTAATGACTTATCCAAGCACTGATCTTTTGCTGATCCTGAGTAGTACCTCCTATAGTTTCTGTACTTGACTTATGACCAGTAGAGAGCAAATTAAGAAATTATTTTCTTATTTATTTATTTTGTGATATGTATGTATATGCACACACATGACACTGTGTACAAGTGGAAGTCAAAGACAAAATTCTGGAATCAGTTATCTCCTTCCACCATGTGATTCCCAAGGATCAAGCTCAGGTGGGTCATCAGGTTTGACAGCAAGTACTTAGGACCACTGAACTGTCTCAATGTCCCAGAATGCAGCTTCTTAAAAGTATGCTTTATTAGTATTATAACGTGATAACTTGAGATGTCCTATGCTGTCATTTCTCTTTGAGCCTCTGGAAAAATATTGAGTTTAGAAGGAGAATAAGAATTTTGTACTCATGAGTCCCATACATGAAATTATCATAAAACACTGATCTTTTATCTTAGTGACATTTTTCTTTTATTGGTGATAAAAATGCCTTCCTTTAAGCCAGTGGTTCTCAACTTGTGGGTAGTGACCCCTTTTGATTGTCCTATATAAGATATCATACATAAAGATATTTACATTACAGTTCATAATAGTAGAAAAATTACAGTTATGAAGTAGCAATGAAACAAGTTCTATGGTTGGGTGTCACTACAACATGAACTGTAATAATAAAGGGTTGCAACATTTGGGCAGTTGAGAGCACTGGTTTAAGCAATTCTGTTGACTTTGCAGCTTTCCATATTTAGTATGTGTCGAACGATATTCTGTGTACCTGAAATATGTAAATGGATGGAAAATACGTAGATTCTATTAGCTATGGCATTTTATTTGGAAACTCGTTATCTTCATTAAGGTTATTGTTGCTGTGATAAAGCACCATAACAAAAACAACTTTGGAAGGAAAGAATGTATTTGTCTTATGTTTCCATATCACTGTTTATCATCTGAGAAAGTCATGACAAGAGCTCAAGAAGGGCAGGAACCTGAAGGCAGGACTGATTCAGAGGCTATAGAGGAATACTTCATGCTGGCTTGCTCCTTAGGCTTGCTCAGCCCACTGTGTTTAGAACCCAAGACTATCAGCCCAGGAGTTGCCTCACCCACAGTGCCTGGGCCATTCCACATAAATAACTAATTGAAAAAATGCCCTACAGGCTTGACTACAGACCTATCTTATGTAGGCATTTTCTCAGTTTCCAAGGTCCAGCCTCAACAGGTTTGTATATTCAAGGATTAGAAAATTTAGGTAGGAGGAACAGAGATGTGAAAGAAAGACAGGCACATAGGATAGTGCTCGGTGGGCAACTCAGTGAATCCTGAACACTGAATCTGCCCACATTTATTTTCTATATGCTTATATACTTCACTTACCTAAACATTGTGTGGCAGTTTCTTCTAAGATTGAAACATTCATCCTGCAGGGATGCAAGGACTAAGACAAAAATTAAAATATTTAAAATAGCTTCAGGGACTCCCTAAAACTGACCTGATTCACTAGACCCCTACACCTTGAGTGTATATACACAGTAGAGATTAAGGGGAGTAATGCTCAGACTAGCTGAGCTGCTTGGAAGAGACTCAGACGAAATAACCTGCAAGAAAGAGATCTTACAAGTAGCCTGAAAGAAACAAAGACTAGCAAAACTGATTCAAAATAACAGACTGCCTAAGTTGTCTTAAGAAAAGGCTCAGTCCAGCTGAGTCACCAAAAGAGGGCCCAATCTAACCTGCTGAGAAAACTATATAACTTCATCTCCACCCATGTTCAGGAATCATTGTCGAAAAAAGATTGTAAGTACCAGAAGCAATGGATGGCTACAAGGAAACCGTGTCTTCCCAATATAGCAGGGGAGCTACATATGAATTCACAGTGGTTGTGATAGCGTATACAAGATGTGTGAAAGCTCAAGCCAGACCAAATCCCAACATTCAGGGGGAAGTTGGGCATGAAGTTTAACCCCTAACAGAGAGCTATTGGCAACTGATAATCCTTATGAATGTAAAGTCCATTTATGTAGCCTGGTGTGTTAGTCAGTATTCTCTAGAGAAGTAAAATTGATACTATATATATACATATATATATATACTATATATATACATATATATGTATGTGTATATATAGTATATCAATGTTGTATGCAATATATTGCATTAACCGAAGGTGTGAACCAGATTTAGGGTAGATCTCTCCCCCCCCTACTCAAATAATTCAATCAATGCAAATCTCTTACGGCTTCTTACCTCCAGGTGTAGTCAGGTTGACAAGCAAGCACAGCCCTCACACCTGGGTCGACTGAACACACTCCAGTGGAAGAGCACATATCCAAGAATATATGAAAAGCATACATTCGCCTTTGGTATGTATTTAAGAAAAATAGGACACACAGCTTTGTGGGCAGGGATTCTAGATGGATCTTAGAGGAGTTGGGTAAAGAAGGAATGGGTTATTACTAATTCCAAGTGATGGACCAGCCTGACTCCATCCTAAGATTAAAAGTCATCTCATTACAAAGTCAAAATAAGTTCATTCCTGTTTTCTGGAAAAGTTGGGTTTGATTATGTCTTAACTCATTTTCTTGATTTTGACAGATTGCACATCCAATACCTAAACTTCTGCCCTGATAATATGTTCTGCCAAATAATTTTTTAAAATTTTTTCCAAATTCTTATATATATCCAAAAACCTTGAAAACTCCTTAGCCTTCCAGCTGGAGGGCTAATATAAACCCCACCTCCTCTTGCCTTTGATGCTATTTTCCCAAACACTGTTTTAGGGAGATAACCCTGTCTGATAGAAAATAAAACTTGCTTGATTTGACTAAAATAATTCAAGTAATGGTTTTTACCTTTCTTTGGAAAGATTAACAGCAAGAAATTATCAAAGAAGTAATAAAAAACATTTCCAGAGGAACAAAGGGAAAGTTTATTCTTTCCATTAAAGATACATTTTTTTTAGGCAAGGAACTTGACACAATGCAGCTTTCTCTGAGTTGATATTAGGCACAGAAGTTTGTCTTATTAATGTTATTATTGTTATTATATGACACCCATTACTATACTGTGTCTGTAATAATGTAAGATTAATTTTAGAATACTATATTTAAGTTTGACATATGGAAATTCAAGGTTCTTATAATCTAGGAAATGTCAGGGTTGTCTATGCTGAAGTAAACACCTTTTCCATCATTAACTTTCAAAGAAATATATATATAGTGTGTGTGTGTGTGTGTGTGTGTGTGTGTGTGTGTGTGTGTGTGTGTTCCATGCAGTGGTGTCTGAGGGCATGAGAGTATCTTAGATTTATTCTTGCAAGTTATTTTCTTTGTAGTATGAATGGGGATGAAAGCAGGAAGTCAAAATTGAGAAAACAGCTTAGAAGATGTGTAGGCTTGAAGAATGTGATTAAACATGAAGTGATGGCAGGCATTGAGAATGTGACCTTCCAAAAAAATGTTCAGTTACTGCTGAGAATTGCTTTCATTTTCAAAGAAAATGACCTTATAGCCCCCAAAAGTTCATCCTAACAATAGAGAGCACAGTGGATTTCCTGTACCATCTCCTCTTCTACTGTAAAACTTGTATGTATTCAATGGGCATTTTTTAACTTCCAAAGAAATCTTACTGTATGTGACTCATTTCAGCCATTGTAAATCAGCTAAATGAGAACAATAACAAACAAATAAAAATGATCTTGACTATTTTAGAAGAAAGATAACACACTATGTTTCTTGGTAATTTTATGGATTTATTAATAATATAAACATTGCCTAAACAAAACTCAAATAGAATTTAGTGAGAGCAATCAAGCTGCAACAAAACAATTTCCAGTTAAGAAAATATTTTCTAAGAACTAGTTCTACCATTTCCACCTAAGAATGTGGTACTCTAATAGTAATAAAGTGAAAACAGATAAACAACCAAATAAATGTAGTAAAGAATGTAGCAGGAGAAGTGGCCATGAGCAGTGACTTCTACTGCAGACTGTGGATAGAGCTAGTCAATCAATGGCTTACTGAGGAGCTATTTTTCATTGATAGTGAAAATATGATCAATTAGAAAAGTCCTTAGAAAAAGAGGAGACCTTGGAAGGCTTGCCCTCGCTTTGCAGAAAAAGGCAAGTCACTGAGACTCATGTCTAGGACCCATCACACCTGGCCTATGACAAGAACCTTTGGAATGACGTCCAGGAAGACTTCCCATCCTGGAAGGATAATTGAGTCAAAAGAATTCTGGAATCTTCCATTGCAAGCATAAGTAAGCCCTGTGGCAGAAAGTACTTGATGCTCCTGGACAGAGGTGGCCAGGTAGAGGCATCATTTCCTGGAGTCAAAGTTCCATCATGTGACCTCTCACAGCAGTTGGGACCTGGATTCCCACACAGCCTCATTTCACACCTTCTTGGAAACACAACTCATTCACAGGTTTCTTGGCAATGCCACCCAGGAGACATCTAAAGCCATACTTGACAAATAAGAATACATTTGGAGATGCTTATTTACAGCTATCTTTTTTCTAATTAGTATTTGCTTTAAATTTGTGGTGCATCTCTCTTAATTTAGTTTTCTCTCAGTGCCCAATTCTCTGAGCTCTTTGTGCTTATAGGATACAATCTGTCCTTGGCAGTCACTGGTGATGACTTTCAATTTTTCTGCAAAACATTAACTTGTGTTTCATAGATGTTCAACTCCTTATATGCTTATATTATGTATCCAGTTGTTTTGGAAGTATCTTTCTCTGGTAAATGTCCTATACATGGAAGTTTTTTTAAAAAAATTATATAAATTTTCCAAAGCAGTGGATATAATTGTCCCTTCTCACTGTCTCAGTTTTTTGCCTGTTTCACACAGCAAGTATTTTTCACTTTGGATGTTTTGATACATTCTTGGAGTATCTTGGGGCATGAGTTATAATATTTTATAGCTATTACACATTTAATTTTTATTTTTCTTCAAGAGTCTTTAATAAGGAGGTACTCACAAGGCCCCATTTCTTCCTGAATTACTATAGGCAGTTAATGGTTGCTAGGGGAAGGGAGACATTTGCTACAGTGATGTGCACACTGGCAAATGGTCCATGCTCCTATATGTAACCCCTCATCTGTGAGCATATAAGCAATACTAATCAAACTCAATGGGTCACATACAGAAAAGACATGATAATAGAAGGCTGTCTAGTTGGGAATACAAAGGTACTAGCAGGAGTAGGAGAGATATGAGAGAAGGTAATGAGGGTTAAAGGTAATCAAAGTATATATAAATATTAATAATATTAATATATGCTGAAGTATGGCTGGTATGATCTCACAGAGACTAAAGCAGCCTACATGTGTCTGCACCAGGACCTCTGTATATATATATTATGTCCATTAGCTTGATGTCTTTGTGGGACTTCTAACAATGAGAATGGGTGTGGTTATACCTCTTTTGCCTGCTCTTGAGACTCTTTTCTTCCTATTGGGTTGTCTTGTCCATCCTCCATATTAGACCTTGTTATATTGTATCTCATTTTGTCCTGTTTATCTATTGTTTCTTAGAGGCCTGTTCTTTTCTGAAGAGGAAACAGAGGGAGAATGGATCTGGAGGAGAGGGCGATGGAGGGAGTTGGACCTTTTCTAAATAAGGTACAATTTTTCAAGTATGGAAATTAGAATGCAGACATCATTTGGGAGCTAATACTCAGTCTATCTCCGTAAGCAATTTACTAAGTATGCTGGTTCACTTTGATTGTCAACCCAATTGAATTGAGACATGCCTAGAGAATTAGTCTATACCTCTGTGTATTTCTGTAGTGATGCTTCCAAACACAATGAAATCATGGGGGAGGGGGACTGGTCTAATATATAGCGCCATCCCTTGATGGATTCCCAATATAATGGCATTGTATAATTACAGGACATTAAGGTAGAAAGTAGACACTGTTATAAGCAATAAGTCCCTGGAGATATGACCTGGAGCTAGGTATCTATTTCCTCCTAGCTGTTTTCTTTCCTCCTTTCTCTCTTCTTCCCAGTTGTCACACTGTAGAGTGCTGTGCTCCACCATGCTTGACTGTGATCCTCCAGGATGGATTGATACCTTTCAAACTCCTATGAAAAGTAAATCCTTCTCTTATGTTATTCCTGTGAAGTATTTTAGTGACAGCAATAAAAATAAAAAATAAATAAATAAAATCTCTTTGGGTAATATGTCGGAGTCATAAGTATAAAGCATTTAGCTCCAAAGGCTTTGGTTGACCTCCATCAGGCTGCCAAGACCTTGCTGACCAGCACAGAACTTTGTAAGCATTAAAAGCTGATCATACCAGGCCATGGTGACCAGGGCAAAGTTTAATGGAGTTTGGAAATGTGTTAATAAATGAGAAGAGGAGAACATCCCAAACTTAAACTTTGGCATAAATAATAGTTCATGTCTCTAGAGTATCTAAAAGCTAAAGCTCACAACCTAGGACTTTCTCCAAATGTGTTCTTCTGGCTGACCCCAAGGACTTGGGTAATACATGTGCTTGCATTTGAAGCTAGTCTATTAGTCACTGAGAAATGATCTAGAGAGTAGAGGAGAAAGAAAGTTTCCTTCTGTGACCAACAGTCCATCTTCTCTTAAAGAACTTCCTTCTTTTCTTTTTTATTTTTCTCTCACTTCTTAGTTAGTTGGTTAATTATTTAGTTAGTTAGTTCTGCTTTGCTTTCTTGAGACAAGATCTCATGTACCCAGAGCTCTCTTAGAACTGATTGCATAGCTGAGAAGTGTCTTGGCCTCCTCAGCCTCCTGCTTTTTTTCTCCCAAGTGCTGACATGATAAGAATGAACCACCAAGTCTGACTCATGACTGCTTTTTAACCATGGGCCCTGGAGCATACTTCTAGCTCTCGGAAACACTGCTGATACCAGTCTGTTCCCGGTTTGTTCCTGAGCTTTGTGAGCTGAGAAGAATCACACAAAGTTCCTGGTCCATCAGAATTGAGCCAGCCAGATAAGGCTTTGTTGCCTAAGGATAAACAGTTGAGTACAGTTCTCTTCTTAAATGTGCCTTGGGCCTCCAGTGACTTAACTAATTTATGATGGAAACATTTCCACCACAAACATTAGTGAGAATTTAAAATCATAACTTCTGTTTTCTACTTATCCAAATGATGATAAGTATAGCCTCTATAGCTCACATATAATATAGAATATATAAAAGTAGTTACGAAAACTTAGAAAAATATACACAGTTGGATTCAAAGAATTAATCTTTGAGGCTAAGGACAGGAGATGAACGCTTTGTTTTCAAGTAGAATTTGCTTCCATCTTCCCTAATACAGAGAAACTCATGATTTAGCTAGAACAGCAGAAACACTGAAGAAAAATATACGGGAAAATTAGATTTAAAGAAAGATAAATTTAATATTCTGAAACTATTACTGTTGCCTTTGATACATCATTTCCACTGAGAAAGAAGAGGGAAATATCTCATATAAAACATTCAACTTCAACAAAATACCTAAGAAAAGTTCATAAATTTTAAATATTTTGACTATTTCAGAAAGAAAGATATAATTTATTTATATATTCCCATGGTTTCTAAACTTTTTTGTCTACAAGTGTGAAATGAAGGCTGACTGACCTAGAAATCTTTGAAAGTGAAATAGTAAAAATTTAGAATAAAGAATATGCACTATATTGTTATAATTTCTTCTGTTCTAGATGTTTTATCTACACATATAATCAGCAGCTATAAGGTTATCACAAATAATTCTCATTTTCTTTATTTTTAGTATTTTAAGCCTTGTAACATGGCTATGTAAATCTGTAAAATATCTATGATTCATTATTTAACAAATTACTTTAAATGTGTATAACTGATATTAACAATAAATCGGTATAGCTCATTGAAAAGTTACATTTGATTATCTTTTCATGGCTTTTCATTTACTGTGACTAACCAAATATATTTACTCTCATCATAAACCCATTTATCCCATTTTCACATACACTACCAATTTTGTATTCATTATCTATGAATAATCCAGATACACTGATCTCATTATGTGATATTCCCATAGAATAGTACTCCCAAACATGAGCCATTATTCTGCTGCATCCCTGAAACACTCCTTAGCATCAAGGTAAAAGGATGAAAAAGATATTTTAAACAAATAGACCTAAGATGCAAACTGGTGTATCCATTTTGGTACAAAAAAAATAGATTTCAAACCAAAACTAATCAAAAGAGATAGAGAAGGATATTATATACTCATCAAAGAAAAAATCCAAAAGGACATCATAATTCTTAACATCTATATACCAAACACAAGGGTACCAAAGTTCACAAAAGACACAATACTGCAACTTAAATCACGTACTGACCTTAATATACTGATGGTGTAATACTTCAATACTGAACATTTGGCAAAGGACAGGTTATCCAGAAAAAAATAAACAGAGAAATGCTAGAGCTGACTGACTTTACACACCAAATGTACCTAAGGGATTTTTACAGAACATGTTAACCAAACACAAAAAAATGTATTTTCTTCTCAGAAGTGTGTAGAACTTCTACTAAATCTAGCAGATGGGTCCTAGAGTTGAAAGAAGTAGACACATTCCCAAAACCAGAGGAAATCTCTGACTGAGTTACTGTCAACTAAAAATTTAATTTTTTTAAAGGAGACTTACTAGGGAAACAAATTACTCAAAAGGGCAGGCTTCATTTCCAGCACTAGAGAGACAACACAAAATCAACTCCATGACATTTTTAGAGATTTCTTGTTTCAGAATGTTATGTCAGGGACTCTTTTAATTTATTTTTGTCTCATTACTTTTATTTTTATATTTTTAGTCATATTTTTTTGCTTCCCTCTTTGATCTTACAGGTCCCTTGAGTATATATTGTGTCTTCAAGTTTAGTGTTATTATGTGATTTCAGAGTGTGCAAATGAATGGTCTCTCTTTCTTGAGCTCATTTTCTTTTAAACTCCTTTCTCAATTGTTTGTCTTGTAACATTCCAATATGCTAGTTTTTGTTTTTATCTCATTATATTATGTTATATTTATTATATTATAGTCCCGTAGAAGCCTGATTGTTTTCTAATGGGAAGCAGGAAGGGAGTAGATCTGGATGGAAAGGGAGATGAAGAAAAACTTGGAGGAGTGGAAGGAGAGAAAACCATATCAGGATGTATCATGTGAGAAAAAAAAATCTATTTTGAATAAAATGAAAAATATACAGCATATTTATAAAGCAAAAATTTTTAGTTTTGGAACTCTTGCTGGGTTTTCCTTTTTCTAATGAACAATCTTTTGTATTTTTATATAGTTTTAGCAATTTGAGGGATTATTGTTTCTTCCTCAATATTAAATATTTCAATGCTATATTACTATATTCTTGGACTTAAGCAAAACTCTTTTAAAGGCATTTCAGACATTTGGAAAGAGGGTAGGCTTGGCAACAAGTGAGACTTTTCAATTTAGTAGGTTCTACTGTTGAAAAGTAAATCATGATTTTGTTCTTCAAATTTAGGATGTTGATCATTGTGAAAACATCAGAAATTCTATTGTTAGCACTGCATTCTGATTTCTGTGACAGTAATTTGACAATTCTACCTATTCATCCAAAAACACCATTTTAATCAATTACAAAAGAAGCATTTTTAAAAATCATTGTTGAAATTTTATTTTTACAGAAATATCCCACTGGAAAGCCTCATTGTTAACTTTGGAAGCTTAATTGCTGCTTTCATACTCATCCAGTGTTTATCTCAATTTTTTGATAGGTATTCAATGGAAAATATAGAGAGAATAACAAGTAATGTAGTCCTTTGCCTATGACATCATTTTTTTATTCCGTGCTAAAGTGACACAGAATCCATTTGCATGAATAAATGCCAAAATACTGCACTTTCAAATGACATTGATTTGCCTCTAATCTCCTCCCTTTTTCTCTGAAGTTTATACTAGAGAATACATTCTTCATCTTCTGAGTTATACCAATCTTGCTGGCCATTGTTTTCCGTATGAATGATATAAACTGAATCAGAAGCCTCAGGAATATTTTAGCTAATAACCAATCAGGTTCATTTTAATTTTCTCATGATGGCAGACAACTAATTAAAGGAGTGATAATTTATTTCGTTTTTGTTGCTGTTATATATTTCAGTATATTTGGTTTTAGAATAACCATGTTATGACTTAAAATAGGGCATAAAGATCATGTTCTTCTCTCATAGATATCAAAAATCTAATTGCTTTCTGTATTTTTATTTATTTTAGTTTGTATTTATGTGTGTGTGCCTCAAAGTTTATGTGTATCATGTGAGCATAGGAAACCACAGAAGCCAGAGGAGGGCTTTGGATCCCCCGAAACTGGAGTTACAGGCATTTTGAGCTGCCTTGTGGGAAGCAGGAATTTAAACTAAGCTCTCTGTAAGAGCAGTAAGTGTTCTTAATTCTGAGCCACCTTTCTACACCCTATGTTCTATTTTAATGCCAATGATTGCCTGTATTCCATTCAATAGACTGAAAGATAAATTAAAAAATGGATATTTGTAGAAGACATAAGAATCACTTTTTTAAATGACCAAATATTTCTTGTTCTGAAATTGAGAACTTGTACCTGTAATGTAGAACTGTAAATCATGACACATACTACTCCTTAGTGACTGAACACCAATTGATTCCCAAACCTTTAAATAGTATTTTCTGTTTATCAAATAATGAAATATTTTTATGAGAACTCAAAGCAAAGTTTGGTGGAATTTATACAAATTTGTATATACATATCAGTAGACAATGTCTGATCTTGGAAGATTACTACGATTCAAGGTATTAACATGATGGGATGAGATCATTTGAATCTATTTTAATGTGTTTTTGATACAGACTTCAGTTCCGTTATTACCACCTTTTTACATTCTCATCCTTGACTAATCTATTGACATCAAATTCAATGATGGAAGGATAGAGGAAGTGACTGCCCATCACCCAGTAGTTCAATCACAGATATTTTTAAGTGACCCTGAAGACATAGACTGCTATTAAAGAGAAAACAATCATTAAGAATGATTATATTTTTAGTACTTTATCTTTATTTTTAACATAATGTATTAATTGTAAGCTGATATAATTTAATTTCTAACTATTACTCTTTAACAACTAATTCTTGAAGATTTAACTCTGCGTTCTCTCTCACCTGTCAGGGCAGTTTAGCCGCAGCAGATCATACATGCAGAATCACTAGAAAGAAAACATGTCTAGAGAAATTGATATAAGAAACAATAATATATTTCAAAACTACATAGACTCCATTTCCTGAAAGCCATATTCAAAAATAAGTTTGCTAAAAAGTCTTTGAATTTCAAATTTCCTCTGATATTATAGAGCTAGGATGTCCAAAAGATCCTCATAATTTCTGGAAACACCTGGTTTAGCAAATTCATCACTTATATTTCAGTTAGGCTTTAGAGTTCATAAATGACTTTAACAGACCCAATTCTCAAATTTCTATCTGAAGGAATATCAAAAATTCTTTATGGTGGCTATAACCCATTCATAGTAAATGAAGAATTTTACTGTTATGAATTTTCTGGCAAGTACCATTTTTCACTGAGGCAGAGTACCACAGGAAGCACAAAAATGAGAGACATTCCCATGATGTAAAACCCATAGTAAGTGAAACTGGACATTACCCAGTGATTCTGCAGCGGACTCGTGGCAATCCCACTCCATCTAGGTAATCCTACTCAATATAAGGACTTGAGTTTAATAGGCAACTTTACCTTCAGAAAGTGTAATTTAATCTATGTAATTATCACATTGTGCCAGGCTACTTCTCCCAGGGTGTGTAATGATGACTACCATTCATGAATATTCAATTTGATTACCCACTGAAATGCTATGAGTTTTATATGACAGGCTATAAAGTTACCCAATAGCAAGCATTGTGGTATTTGGCTCCTATTATACAATATTTCAGTCAAAAAATTCTTAAGCTTATAAAATTTCCTTAATTATAATTATGCGATTTTTGCATTATCTTGAAAGTTTCCAAGGTCTGAACTATTTAAGATGGACAAAAAGCATATTCTGTAAATTTTAATATTAAAATTATGCCCATTAGAATCTTAGATCTCCCAATGTTCATTTTTTTTTCTTTTGTCAGTATTCTAGTTTGAATCAGAGCCCAAGAACACCTGGCTTAAAGATATTTCGAATTCTCCCTTTGCCATTTGGTGTATGACTGATTTATACTCAGTAAGAATGAAGAATTTTATATGGAAGTGTTGAAAATCATTCATAAAAGGAACCTAAATATAACTCCACTCCAAATATATTCTTCACTTATTCTACCGAGCTGTGATGTAAAAAAAATATATCGGGGCAGGGCAAAGAGGCAGAGAGCTAGAGAGATAGTTTATATTGGCATATTACTTATCTAACATGTGGAGTAAAAGGTCTAAAATTTTACATACTGGATCTATGCTTCAGTTTTGTAAAGAAAGGGCTATTAATCAACAACACCCTTAATAGCAGAAACTAGAGAGAGGGAGAGAGATAGAGGGAGGGAGGGAGGGAGAGAGAGAGAGAGAGAGAGAGAGAGAGAGAGAGAGAGAGAGAGAACCCCACAGTATCTCAAAATAATGACCAAATAAGAAATAAGGACAGTTCCTGCAACCCTCACCCCAAAAACTTACCCAAGTATGTCCAAAGATAAAAAACTAAAACCTCATCCTTTCAAAAATGTACAAATGTAACTACTGCCTGCTTAATCATGTTAAAAATGACCTATCTGTTCCTAGCTATATGCTTAAAAAGCAGCCCGCATGCTTCTCTTAGGGTCATCATTTTATAACAAATGATTGACCTCACATGCTGGTTGTTTCTGCAGAATAAACACTCTCTGCTTTTACATACTGTTTAAGTCTGTGGTCTTCTTCAGCATTTCCTTGAACCTCTACATAGGGACATGATTTGGTCTAGGCACAGTGGTGAATTTGGGAGATAGATGCTGGAGGATCAGGAGCTTGATGCCAATATGAGATAAAAGAGACCCTGTCTTAAAAAATATCCTTCCTACCAAAATAAAATATCCCAAGGATGAGTTGCCTCATTATGTATCCAAAACATAGTGGACATCCTAGAAACCACTTACATGATAATAACAAAATTAGACTCAGTAGATTGTATATATGTAGCAATAATAATTAAAGAAAAAGTAAGTACCAATTTGAGATTTAGGGAGGACATGGAAGAAGTTGGAGGGAAGATAACTGGGAGGATCTGGAGTGAGGAAAGGGAAGGGGGAAAGTGATGTAATTCTGTTTTTAATAAAATTGTGTGTGTGTGTGTGTGCACGTGTGTGCGTGTTTATTCCCCAAAATAAAGAACAAAAGTTATCATTGCTTCAAAAAAGAATTACACCTTAGGAATGGTGGAAAGGTCTGGAAGACTACAAACCATCAGAGACATAAAGCTGATATATAAGCCCTTCAGTAATGAGTCAGATGTTCTCTGTCGTTTCCATTTGATGTCCCACACAGCTCATCGTTTTGAATATTTGGCCCATAGACAGTAAACTCTTGATTGGGGAAATTTTAGGTGGTAGAACCTTGCTGAAGGAAGTAGGTCAAGGGAGGTAGGTGTAGAAGCTTTATTGCCTCAAGTCACTTCCTGCTTTTACTCTAGATTGCAGATGCAATGATCAGTTGCCTCTTTAAGTTCCTGCTGGCATGCCTTCTGTTTCACAGCAGACTACAGCCTCAAACTGTGAAACCAAATAAATACTTCCTTCTGGTTAACTACTTTTGTCCAGTATTTAATCACTGCAATAACGACTAATGAATATATTCTCTAATTAAAGCTCTCTAAGTATAGCCTATGTTCTGGGTTAAACTATTTCATTTTATAGAAAAACTCCCTAAGACAGAAAGTAAATAACTCAAAATAGATTCATGAAGCCCCTGAAACTGATCAGATTCTCTAAGACCCCACCTTCCAAGAGTAAACAACAAAGCCTTGTGAGAGGAGCTCTCAAAGAAGTCAAGCGGCAGAGGCGGACTGAGACTAGAGTCACTGCGGGAAGAAGGATAGACCAGGGGAGCTGCCTGGGAGAGGTGTAGACCCCGTGAACCACATGAAAGGGACACTTGTCACCCTGCAGAGCTTCCTGCAGCTGTGCAGTGAGTGCCAGTCACCCATGCTAGAGTGGGCTTTAGTGATGCAACTGTCTCAGAGTCATCAGCTGTCTTTGTTCCTGTATAACCCCAATAATAACCCCAAAACAACTTATTAGTTCACCAGGGCGGCCTTTGGTGTTATCCCTACTTTGGTCTATCATAGGTACCATATCTGATTGAGTAGAACTGTACGTGCTGCATCTCCTCAGGAAAAGTCTCTAACACTACAACTCATATATTGTAAATTGGTAACTGCAGTATCACTTCTGTTTATTTTTAGCAATTTGATTGCCCATTCAAATATTTTAAGGAAAATGTTAATTGTTCACTTTTTAAAATATCCCACATTTGTATGTATGTGTGTATGTGTGAGAGAGAAATAGTGATATATATGATGTTCAACCTTGGGAGTAGTTACTAATTCTAAACATTGTATTGAGAACATGAATATTCTAAGTATGGTGTGAGTTCAGAAAAGGTATTTAGCATGCTTATTATGATCTGAATAGAAATTGCCCCCAGAGATTTATGTATTGAAGGCTTGGTGCTCTGCCAGAATGGTGAGTATATAGTGAATGGTGTTTTAGGCAAGGGAAGCTGGTTGGAAGAGATCAGTCACTAGGAGAGTATCTGAGCTGTATAGCTCATTGCTGGCTCATTTTTATGTCTCTCTTCTTAGTTGTCATAGTGCAAGCAGCTTTTTAAAGTCATATTACTCTGTGAGTTCGAGACCAGCCTGGTCTACAGAGCGAGTTCCAGGACAGGCTCCAAAACCACAGAGAAACCCTGTCTCGAAAAACCAAAAAAAAAAAAAAAAATAAAGTCATATTAATCTGCTCTGATAGTTGTGCCTTGCCACATGTATGAAAGCAAAGGACTTAGGTCACATGAGCTGGGACCTCTGAAAGTACGAGCTTAAATAAGTCCCCTTACCCACTTTGAAGTTATTTTCTCAGTTCCTTTGTCACAGAGAAGAGCTGTTGAACACATTGCTCCATTCATTTGAACTGGAAAGGTTAAAAATTCTGTATTTAAGCCAGTCGGTGGTAGCACATGTCTTTAATCCCAGCACTCAGGAGACAAGAGGTTCTCTGTGAGTTCAAGGCCAGTCTGGTCTACATAGTGAGAGGAACCCTGTTTTGAAAAACAAAGCAACAACAGCAAAGATCTGTATTTAACAAATTTTTATGTCTGAAAAACATTCAGTTTAGAGCAAAAACTGAAATCATTAGACTATAATGCTTGTATCAAATCACAAGAAATAAAAATTGACTTTTCTTATTTAAAGCCAAGCAGTTAAATCAAGAAGGTTAAAAACTAATATATAAAGGAGATGTTTTTAAAGTGTTCAGTGTTGGGCCAGTACAGGTGCTACTTACAGGTGGGAGGATGGAAGCCAAAAGAGGGGACAATCACGGCAATGTTCAGGGCTCTGCACATGTAGCTGAAGAAAGTCAAAGATTTTCATTTTTTCCCTTTGACATTTTAAAACTACTATTGAGTGGGTGCTGAGAACAGGCATTTTTCCAGTCAATATTTTCTGACTACTTCTTTTGAAATTAGTACAATTTCTGTTAGCAAGGAGTGGCATCTCCATCTGTCAACTTCATCATAAAAATAAAACCTGAAAGACAGTATCATGGCATCTGAATGTGTTCCTGGTGTGTGCATAGAAAACCTAGGAGAAACTCATATGGGGTGTTTATGAATGTTCTTAAATTTTTGTGAAAAGTACATGATCTTAGAAGTATACCTTATTACTTTCAAAACTTTTTTTTTTTGCTAAGATTGATATTTCCTTTGTGGTCAGACTCACTTAAGATACATTGTTGTGTTCCCTTGATGTCTTCTAAATATGTTGAAGGTAAAGAAAATTCTCATAGCTACCACAAATATCAGTTTCTTCAATGCAATTACTTGTCAACATTTGAATAAATTCTAGTGGTCAACATAATACAATCTTGAGAATACAAAAGGAAGACGCAATATGAATGACTGAGCTGTGGCCTAACTTTGTGTTTAACCAGAACTGTATCACGTACTATGTGAACAAGAAATAAATATCTGAGATTTTGAGACACTGAATTTTGAGATGTATTTATTGTTGGAGCACATCCTGCTCCGCCCTGACTGTACAGACAGAATCCATAGAGCCCTTTGACATCTGAAACACTGCTTGGTACCACAAAATGTACTATCTTGAGCCAGTTCCTATGAAGTGCATTGGCAAAAACTATGAGAAGGAGAGAGACTCTGATGGGGTTGATAGATGTTAGTTAAATTCCTACAAAATTTAATGGTTTCTAAATAGTCACTAGACTTCTTAAATTTCTATTAAACTCGTGTATATTCCTTTTTCTCCCTATTTCCAACTCAGAGAAGAAGCAGCATGCCATTTTTGTCAGAGAAGTGCTTCTGCGAAGCCTAATGAAGTAGCTGTCTGACATCTCAGCTCTGGCATTGTTTGCATTGCTTTGTTCCCTGCTACATTGTCAGGGAAAAGTACAATCACTGCATTCTTTTCTATGCGATTCGTTATTATAGAACTTTTTGATGAAAATGAAGATGTTTCTCATTCCCACTTCCTACCTCCTCTTTCCCTGCCCATTGTATCCCCATCTTCTGTCACATATTCCAACCCTCATTGTTTCCCTTACATTTTTTTTAGTTACAGAAATGATCAGGAAAAGCTTTGTCCTGTAACATGAAGGCCTGCTTGTTGGGGTTTCTGTCCTGCCCAATTACCAGCTGGTAAGGTCCTAAAGAAAATCAAACAGAGGTCTACTTAAGTTATAAACTGATTGGCCCATTAGCTCAGTCTTCATATTAGCTCTTATAACTTACATTAACCCATTATTCTTATCTATGTTAGTCACATGGCTTAGTACCTTTTTTAGTGGGGCAGGTCACATCCTGCTTCTTCACTGTCTGGGCAGGACTGTGGGAACAAGTTTCCTTGTTCCCAGAATACTCCTGTTCTCCTTGCCCCACCTCCCGCCTATACTTCCTGCCTGGCTACTGGGCAATCAGAGTTTATTTAAAACATAATTGACAGAATACAGAATTGTCCTGCACCATTGTCCCTGGACCGTAAATGATTCTGCCACTTATGACTAAGAAACTAGCCATCCATTCTGCAGTCCCCAATAACCTTAGACTAAAAATTTGGTTCTATGATATTCTAAAATGTACTGTGATTGTATATGTATGTGTATGTATAAACATACACGTATTATTTGTACATGGTATGCATCTTAGCCTTAGGTATGACAGTGAGTGAAAAGACATGATTTTCCTAAAATATTTAGGATACCCAATAATCCAGGACTCTATGACAATAAAAAGTGAAATTTTAATGCTGAAGAGCTGGCTCAACCATTAAAAGCTAGGCGAACAACCAAACAGAGTGAATTTTTATTTTGCAAAAGTACTAATTAGAAATCTGTAAAAAATAACCCATGAAATGAGAAGGTGTAAAATTTAATACAGTCTGATAGACTCATCAAAATATGGCTTTGAAATTACCAATTCTGCTTAGTGGCGCAAACAAAATATTCTCCCATAACTTGTATACCATTAAAGAGAGCATGAATTTAGCATGGTTCCTTGGGCTAATTTAGTATAACTCTTTAAAAATTATGCTAATAAGGAAAGTGTCATTCTAAACTCGAAGGGCATCATTGGACACACTGGCATCTGTGCTGTGATAACTGAGGTAGTTTAGTTTAGTACGATGGCTCTGACCATTCCAAGAGCTTTGGCACTATCCTGTTGGCTCCTCATGTTGGTAACTCAGCCCTGCAATCTGTTCTTTCTTCTAGTCCTGCTGCTTCCCATGCTATTATTTTAGGCACTGTTAGTGGGTCCTTAGGGTCTTATCAACATGCCGATGATTGTAAGATGGGCTACTTATCATAGCTCCATTTAATATTCTGAGGTCTAGCCTAATTAACTGGATACTAATTGCTGTCGATCATTTTGCATTTGCTGATTCTTCATTAGCAAGCAGGTATTATAGCAACCATTCTCTCCCATAGGAGAAACAATGTAGATGTGCCAAATACCTTCATCTATGACTTTTTTTTCCCCTATGAGGCCCATTGGGATCAAATGGTGTTCTAAATAATCTTGGAAAGTGGTTTTCAGCATGCTGTCTTTCAGAAAATAGTTTCCTCTATTTTGGTGACAAAAAAAGTTTTCTTTTGTTTTACAAAGTATTATCTCCATGTTTTTTCCTCCCTCTTCCTCTTCTTCCCCTTTCTCTTTCTCCTTCTATTATTTCTTCTTATTCACCTTTTCTTGAGACAAAATCC
The DNA here is from genome assembly GCF_037038515.1 of Microtus pennsylvanicus. NCBI lineage: Eukaryota > Metazoa > Chordata > Mammalia > Rodentia > Cricetidae > Microtus > Microtus pennsylvanicus. Next base: position 5,573,419 of record NC_134579.1, on the reverse strand, counting down.
TGCTCACAATCCAAGCATGTCTCAAACTCATGAACAGCCTCTGCTTTGGCTTCCTGTGTACTGGGATAACAGGTGTGTGTCACTGTGCCTGGTTTTCTTCTCTCTACTCTCTTCTTGATCTTCTTTCTTAGGCTTCTGAAACATTTACATGAAAGAAAGTAAATGTAGATGTATATACTCTAAGCCCAGAGGAATAATGAACAAAATGTTTTGTTCATAATGCTTTTATATAACTTTTCACTTTAATAATATTCTATATGATACAGTAGAAAACTATGTCCAAATATACAAAAATAAAATCTGAAAATCAATGAGATTAAAGTCTTAGATTACTATTACACAGGAAGTCAATGATAGAGGTACTGTTAGTAAGTTCTTAGGGTCATAATATAGCAAATATGGAAACCAGTGAGATTAATGTTCTAAGCTTCCACCATGAAAGACATCAACAATAAAAGCACTGTTAGTGAGTCCTTAGGGGGCTATCAGCATACTGACGACTGTAAGCAATCAGCCTCTTCTATTGTTCTGAGGTTTTGTCTAGTGAACTTGGTATGCATAGATCATGGTGTTTACTATTTTATTTCTTAATCTTTTCAAAGTAATTCAGAATGGCTGCTTCATCAACATACAAATCATCACTTCTTGCTCTGATAAGATAAAAAAAAGAATATGTAAACTTTTTTCTTTTATGTTTGTTCCAACTTTATTTTTAATTCATCAATGATGAATGAATGAATGGATGGATGAATGAATGTCTTCAATATCAGTTCCCAACCTTTGGCAGAGACTAATAGAAAAACAGTGTATTTGGAAAGTGTAGTGCCACTATAGCTGTATACAGCTTGAATTAAATATTGAACTTAAGATTAAAAGCTGCCTTTGTCCATTATTTGCTTGTTTTCTGACTAGGTGTATTTTATTTTCAGAATAATCATGAAATTATCTTCATCTCTTGTTCATGTTTAAACCTGTACTTGCTCGACCTTGTGATTCCGCTCTCCTTGGGTACTGAAGGGCTGCCAATTTTACTCTTGAACTTTGTGAACTGAGTCTACAGTTATAGTCTTGACCATAGATAAGAAAATGATATGTTACCAGTGCCTACAACATCTAGAAATTCTTTTCCTTTCACTGGGCTTACTCTGAAAATAAAGAAAAAATACTTCTGCAGTTAAAACCCAAAGCAAAGAAGAAAATACAGTGATGTATTCTTCATCCACACTCACACAGACACTTACTTTCATTGTATGTTTGATGCAAAAAACAGCACTCTAAAGCTATCAGCAAAAGACATACACATCTAAAGCTGATAATACTCTTTCTCGTGGGTTAATTCGTAACTGAAGCTCATTCATCTTTAGGGCACAGTTGGAAGAAGGGTGAAGGGTGAGGCAAGTGCACTCTCTCTTCTGGGGCATAGTCATCTTTCTATACTTTCTTTGCTGCTTTGCATGCATCTTAGTCTGGGAGGCAAGAAGAGTGAAATTCAGCTCTGACTGTATATTGAACACACACACACTGTGAGGCTGTAATTCAAGTGGGTTTAGGATAAACAACAAATTCTTCCATTTCACTTAACTTGTTTCTTTCACTGAAGTACTTCTTTGGATGTGTAACTCCTCCTTTGAAGGTATATTTTGTAAGTATTGGCAAAAATGCATGTGTGACGAGAAGCAAGCAAGACAGTACGTGGTGTGGTAGAAGCCCTGGCACTCTTAATCTGTGGTTTCTTTATTTTCAGGAATGTTCTCAGGGTAGCCCAGCAACAATATAGATGTCAAAAAGTTTGCTGTCCATGTGTAAGTCCTGTCCTTAATTAAGTAAGACATACTATCTCTGTTTGTGATCATTTATTAAAAAGAATAGCAAGCCATAGGAACTGGGACATGAGAAGGTATTATCTAGTCACAACTTAGGAAAACAGGAAACCACCAACCCTCATCATTCCAGTTTTAAGGACAAGACAAGATGACTTGTTACTGAATGGGAAATTACAACGCAGTTTTATATTTAGGAGGATAATTTTGAAATATGTATGAGGTTTCTTTATCTTATATCTTATCCTGGTTTCATTTCTGTTACACTGATGAAATTCCCTGACATTAAGTGACTTGGGGAAGAAAGAATTTATTTTAGCTCACAATTAAGTTTCTTTCCATCATAGCAGGGAAGTCAAGGTAATCACATATCATCCACAGTCAAGAATAGAAACAAATGTTTAATACTCATCTTATTCTTTCCAGAGCTCTTCCAGTCCAAACCCAGAGAATGATACGCCCCACAGTGGGCCTGCTCAAATGTCAAGAATGTAGAGAGAGATTATGCTGGTTTAGTAGTGTGTTCATTTTAGAGTATCTTCCAAGATCCATGACTTTCTCACACCAAGTAGTTGTCTAGGTTGCTAGTACCCTGTATGGTCTTTGAGTGGGGCTTAAGTCCTATTAGAGACCTGCTAGCTACTAGCAAGGTATTTACGCCACTACTGTGCCCTCATGTTATCAAGCCATGCTGGTTACTGTAATTTATAGGCATCATAGCTGGGAAGGAATGTTGATGGCTTCCCTTCTTTGGAGGCTTCCTTGGTACCAAATATTGATACCTTTTGGTACCCTGAAAGCTAGTTCTTGGGGAGGAGGCTTTAGGTAAAATCTAGCTCTGGTTTTCTGGGCTATGTCTGCTTGATGTTTTCAGCAATAGAGACTTAGTGTTCACCTCTATGGAGGTAGCCAAGGACAACAGCAATAGCTTATAATGTTTGGAGCAATCTCGATCAACAATTGAAAAGAGGGCTTCTTTAGCCCAGTGTTGTCATTTTTTCTAGATAGTGTGTCAATCTTGGTGTTATTCTTACCCATTTTAGCTCCTATCAGATTTTCAAAAATATGATTCTGATGGAAGGCCTATGGACTCAAGACACAATATCAGAATGTCTTTTTCCTCTCCACCTCCTTTTTTATTTTTTAAAGGAATCATGTTGTGGAGTATTAGTAGAAGATGTTATACATTTGTTTATACTGTGGAAATTTTGTTTAATGGTGCAAAGATGTGTTGCAATCTTTTTTCTGCATTTATTTAACTCTGTAAAGCTGTGTTACTTTGTCTAAAACACCTGATGGTCTAATAAAGAGCTACAGAGCCAATAGCTAAGCAGGAGAAAGGATAGGTGGGCGGTCAGTCAGAGAATAAGTAGGAGGAGAAATCTGGGAAGAGAGATTGGGGAACAAGAAAAAAAGAAGGAGAGGAATAAGAAGAAAAAGAAAAGATATACAGAAATAGAGAAGGGTCAAAGGCCAGAGGCAAAATGTAGAGGGATAATTTAAATTAAGAGAAGCTGGGTAACCTGGGGGCGGTGGTGGCACACGCCTTTAATCCCAGCACTCGGGAGGCAGAGGTAAGCAGGTCTCTGTGAGTTTGAGGCCAGCCTGGTCTACAAGAGGTAGTTCCAGGACAGGCTCCAAAGCTACAGAGAAACCCTATCTCAAAAAGGGGGAGGGGAAGAAAGAAAGAAAGAAAAAGAAAAGAAAAAACTGGCTAGAAACAAGTTAAGTTAAGGCCAGGCACTTATAAGAAAGAATAAGTTTCTGTGTGTTTATTTGAGATCTGGGTGTCAGACCCTCAAAGAATAAAGAGAAAAAAAAAACTACAGAAGCATGAGACTATAAGTAAGTTTACTCAGAGAACATCATGAAAGTTTCTCATACTGAAGATCACTTTGTACCTACGTTTAATACTGTATGGTCTACAAACTGGGTTCTCCTAGGCAAACCTTTTGCTGAGCAATCTGACTAAATTGAGGCTACTGTTACTAAATTACCACTTTAAAATCACATTTACATTCTTATTCTGCTGTTGAATATTATGCTTTACACAGCTATTTGGTATTTACTTCTCCAAATCACTTGCCATAAGTTCTCTGAAGGTGTAATGTCCACTAGCAGCAGACATTGGTATAGGAGGTCCTTCTGTATTTGTGCTGCTTTCATGGGTTAAAAAAGAAACTGCTTCGGGCCTGGTGATAGGGCAGAACTTAGGTAGGCAGGAAGACAGAGCTGAATGCTGGGAAGAAAAGCAGAGTGAGAGAGAGCCGCCATGGAGGCGCCAGGTCAGACATGCTGAATCTTCCCTGGTATGCCACGACCTTGTGGTGAACACAGATTATTAGAAATGGGCTAAATCAAGATGGGAGAGGTGTCCAATAAGAGGCTAGAACTAATGGGTCAGGCTGTGTTTAAATGAGTACAGTTTCTGTGAGATTATTTCAGGTGTGAGCTAGCAGGGCAGCAGGGACACAAGCAGCCCACGCTCCCTGTAACAATACGTATCTACATAGACCCTACCATATGCCATACAGAGAATAAAGACTACAAGTAAGTTTGAATAATATTGAGGAAAGCCATGAGGTAATGGGTATTACTTGAATATATGTCTGCACTGTTTGAGACAGGATCTCATGTAGCCTAAGCTGTCTTGGAACTGTTATGTAGCTAAGGATGCTGTCCAACTGTTGATCTTCTTGGCTCAACCTCCTGAGTTCTGGAAATACAGTGTACAACAGTGCCAAGCTTTTACATTGTGGCAGGAATCAAATCCCAGGATTCAACCCCAGGGTTCACACAAGGTAGAAAAATACCCTATTAACTGAACAACCATTATCGGCCTTTTTGGTATAAAGTCTGAGGACTAGAGAAACAACTCAAATTTCTTTTCTTTTTCTTTTTTTTGGGGGTGGGGTGGGGTTGAGACAGGGGTTCTCTGTAGCTTTGGAACCTGTCCTGGAACGAGCTCTTGTAGACCGAACTCACAGAGATCTGCCTGCCTTTGCCTCTGCCTCCTGAGTGCAGAGATTAAAGGTGTGCGCCACCTCTACCAGGGGACTCAAGTTTCTTAATGAAGAGTCCTTGCTGCATAATAGTGAGAAATGAAACTCAAATCCCAGAACACATTTAACACATACAAACCTCAAATGCCTGTAACTCTAGCTCCAAAACTAGCCAACACTAGAGAAAGGCCTAGGCACACATGTTGCCTCAACATTTTATCATTTTGTAAGCTTCATTTTTAAAAATGCCTACAAAAAATTAAGAGGAACTGTGTTTTTACCCAACATCATGTGTTTCTCATCTTAGAAATATTGGTATCCATTTAGGTAAAATTCCAACTACAGTCACAGTGAATCTGAATACCTGCTTTCTATGCTGAACTTTAATGACCACCTTTTGAAGCCTTGTAAAAGTTGGGGTTTAGGCCAAATTTTTACCACTTCAATGTTTCTGTGATTTGAGTAAAGATCTTCATGTGCCTTATAAACAAAGGTGATTTGGTAGTATTTCTATCTCTTTTGTTAATAGTGTAATCATAAACCACGGTCTATCTAGATACATTTACGAGGACCTTTCCTAGTTATGGAATTGTATTCAGACGTCTCATTCATCAAAATGTGATAATAGGCCTCTCTGTATACATTTTCCAAACCACACATTTCTTGGTGTTTCTCTCACTCACTCAGCTTAGTATATAAAATTAAACACCTAATGAAAAAATAGGAAAAACAAATGAGAAAAGGAAAATGCATAAAATCACCAAGGCTTCTAAATCAAACAGTGGCTATGGAGCACAAAGCCAAGAATGACTCCAATGGTGGCAGTTAAGCTGGAGGCGTTAGAAAAGCCTGAGGTAGCTCCAGCAAAGTGACAGCGCTTCAAAAGCATCGACCGGTGTTCCAAACACACGTGGGGATTGCAGTCACACAAAGGAGCAATTATTACCTCTTACTGTCGCATTACTGCATATGTAATTTTTCTTTTCCCAATTTGCAACACTGGTCTAAGAATCCAGGCCATTCTAAACATACACTTACCGAACTGGAAATAACTGAAAAATAGGCATTTAAAACCATCTGCAAAAAGGAAACCTTTAAGAGAAAAACTAAGCTGGCAGTTTTCAAAACATTTAAAGTGATGCTATTATTGCCTGGTTAAACCTTGTCAGACACTCGATTAGAATTTCACGGAGTACGTCTGCGGTGAAGGAGATCTCTCGAGTGGGGCTTGGACAAGAAACAGCCCAGAAATCCCTAATGCTTCAGGAACGTGTCTGATAAAACCATTCAACCACTCCCTTATGCATTCTAGGGGAAATATTCAAATACAAAACAATCTGCCCCAGATAGTTTTCCATCCCAAATTTGAAAATTTCCACCAAAATCATTGAAATATGAATTTGAATATTAGTAAATTAAAAACACATATATTCTGAGTACCTAACATTTTCTAGAGTATTATCTTTTCAAATCAGTCAGTTTAAATATAGGTTATGCTCTCCTCTGTATTATAAAATGTGAGGGCATTTAACGATGTGCAAGGCTCGCACGTATTATAAACAGACGTGCCTAGTGGGAGGCTGTTTGTGACAATGCTCAGGGAAGTGACAAACTACTCTGCATTGATGTAACTAGGTGAGCATTTTTTGTGGTGTGGTTTTAGTTTTGGATTCTCTGCACTAATTTGGAGGCCGTAGTCGTGTTAAAAGATCATGCTTTACAATGCAGGATTTTATTTTGGTACACGCTGCCTAAACTATTTGTTGCTGCATGCTTGGGGTTATTCCAAATATTCCTAAAAAGATTAAATACTTGTATATATTTCCTGAATATTAAATTAATTTGGAAATTAAAAGCAAAATGTAAAATCTCGTGTTTGTTCACAGAGTACTTGCCAGATGAGTCACTTAATTGACTATATGACAGGGAGACAGGGAGCAGCGTCCAATACTTTTCTTCGATATAGATTCGTATAGGTTCAGAAGTTGTCAACATTTGTATGACTGAAAGCAAGTTAAAGTGTTAACTAACTTCTCATTGCAGCTTTGTATGGTTGTTTTTCTCAAGGAGACAATAGCAACAATGTATTTCTAAGAATTTTAAGTATTCATATCGGTACCTTGACATACTATACCAAATTTAAATTATTTTGTGACAAATTTTCATTATTATGTCAGTGAAATACATAAATTATACAAAACACTTGGGTTTAAGGATAAAATCCCACTTCCACATACTTCTATGTTTAAAATTACATGTGTTCATAGAAAATAGAGGTGATTCCGAGTAATAAATTATTAACTTATTTTAAGCTTAGAAGTAGCTGTTGTATGCAAATATACAAACTGGTTTTCCTGTGACAGTGCACTTGGCCTGTCGTTTGAAGATGGCCTTACAGGTAGCTTTAATCCCTGCTGCACACTGAAGACTGAGCACCAAGTCTAACTTTGCTGTTCTTCCTACTTCCGGCTCCAAATCTGGCCTAGCACATTACTTCAGAATGAATAATAAATTCAAATATAAAAATACCCAGAACAAGTGCATGAGGACCTGGAACAATGCCAGTCTCCATATGAAAAAGTCCAGCCTGGGGGCTCACATCTGCACCCCAGCTCTGTGGAAATGGGGAGGGCAGTGAAACGGGGAGTTTCCAGGGGGCTGACTGGTCAGCCAGCCTAGCCAACATGACAAGCTGCAAGTTATATAAGGTGAACAGGAACTGAAGAAAAGCCCCAAATCCACCTCTGCCCACCACACACATGTGCACACACACTATGACTAACACACACATGACTGTCTAATTCAGTATCTGTAACAAGGCAACCATTTTTATGCCTGATGCACAAAGAAGTGAGAGCACACAGAAACGAGCTGGGTGATTAGTGTGAGGATGCAAGCTGATTTTATCCAAGATACCATTGTCTGCTGAATGGGATATCCAGCTATCTGTGCGAGATGCTATATGTGATTGAAATACTTCTCTGGGGAAATGAAGAGTAAACTTCTATAAGCTCATTCAAGAAAAAATACCACTATCAACAAACCTAAAAGTTCACAAATATTTACCTGCATCTGCTTCCTCTGTTACTGAATGACGACTCTCTGATGACAATTAGGGTAGTCACCAATCTGATTACAGGAGAAGGCCAGTTCAGGCACTCTCTCCACTATTGTTAGGAATTGTTAGGATTTTTTTTTTTTTTACATTATCTGAGAATTGCATCCCTGGAGATCAACACTAGGAGAGAAGATGCACATAACAACCAGAAACTGTTCCTTCCTACCTCCTTAAGAAGGATTCTATATAGGTTAAACTAAGGAATAACACACAGCTTCCTTAATAATTGAGGAGTTCCAGTGGGGGGGGGGGGGCAGCATAGATTGTGCAGCACAAACCAGAGGCCTTGAACCCGACCAATAACTCTTTGCGATGAACACTTGCAAGTCAAGATCTATGGACAGAAGGGCTTACTGCATGACTCACTGTGTCACACTGCAGCTTCCCTGATGAGATGGAGTTTTTCCTTCTCTCTTCTTATATTTTTTATTTTTTCTCTTATATTTTCTTTCTTCCTTTTTTTTTAGGATGGAGATTGCAAGGGCAGAGGGTGGACATGAAGGGACGGGGAAATGAATGGAATGGCGATGCATGGTGTGAAAGACACAAAGAGTATATAAAATAATATAATTATCCTGGCCTGAGGTTTTACATCCTGCTAATGTAACTTGTCCTCTGCTGGGAAGGTTCTGGTGGGCCATGAAATGCTCTCATCATGATCAAGAAAAAGATAACAGGCTGCCAATTAATTTTTTTTCCTCCAAGTGAGTTTCTTAAGACATGACTTAGACTTTGCTTCTGCATTTGGCGATGGGAATAAACTGAAGTGTGTCTATCATCAATTCCTCCACTGAAAGAATGTAAGTTCTTTGAGGTGTCCTTTTCTTTAACTTCACTTTGAAATCCTCATACCTCCACCACACCGAAGTCAACCATGTGCACAGTGGGACTGATCCAAGTAGCTCAAAAATAAATAAATAAATAAAATGTGACCCACTGTCTTAACATATCTGAACCTTGAAATTATAGAAGACAGTAAGTGGGGAAAGGGAGTATTTAGATATTATCAAACAATTTTGTAAGTAAAGTTGGGGATAGTTTTGTTAAAGGTTCAAGGAATAAATATCTGTTTTTATTGAAGGTAAGGGTTCACAAATTCTGACCTGATAGAAATACTCTATCTTAAAGTGAGATCTGAAAGTTACTCAGATTTCTGAGTTTTGGTGTTTTATTATCATATAAAGGTTTTAATGCTGTAATGCTTAGCAAAACCTGATAAAAACTTTGTCATTAGCTACCTATGACTTGTCTAACAAAATGAAAGGAGATAGGAGGTAAATTTGATTAAAGACTCTGGGATCAATAGTGTAATATATTCCATGAGGACAGGGGATCATACTTGCTGAGAGAAACAAATGGCAAGCTCTCACACCCAGATCTCTAGAGTTGGTAATCTTTTTGTCTTCTCCAATATGAAATCTATTATAAAGTCAAATAGAATGCTTATTTAATATTGTAGTCCCAGAGAATGACATTTATATTTTAAAGCCAAGGAAACCAGTTTGTTTAGTCACACAAAAAGTTTTTTAAAATGTTGAAAAGAATAAAAAAAAATAAAGCTATTAGGCAATGCAGCAATATAAAGACACATCCACAATAATTAAATCACCTCTACCCTGTTCACCTTAAAAGGAGAATGTTTAATCCTCACTCCCAACTCATATTATTTTGCTCAGAACACTTAAGCCTCTCACAGATTCTTGGCAATGCTGATCCCTTGTCATGAAGAATAATTGAACTCTACTAACTCACCTGAAAACCTAATAAAAATTAACACTGAAGGATAAAGGAGTTTAAATAATAAAAACAGGGGGAAGGGCATTGGTTGGAGTTGGTTTCAAGGTTAAATCAGAAGACTTACCAGAGAAGTTTTAAATACTTTCCTACTCCCTATTATTTCTTCATGTAACTATTTTGATAATTGTTAATAATGTAGGAAATTTTTAAGACCTATTTTTTTAAAAAAAAAATCATACAACTAACACTTTTTTAAACCAGCATAATCTCTAATACATTCTAAACATATGTCTTTATACCCACAAATAGTGCAATTCACACCCTTCTCCAAGGAAATTTCTCTTTGCAACACACATAGATCATTACAGAAAACCACAATTAATCAGAATGCATAGTTGTGGGGCTCAGTTCCAACGGATACACCTACAAAACATCTCCACTCCTAAGGCTTAAGGAACATTGTAGAAGAGGGAGCAAAATTTGTATGAGCCAGAGATTCAGTGAGTTTGCTGTAAGATTGTGTCTCCTCAAGGAAGGGAGGGTTACATGATGGGATAGTATAGGGTATTTTACTCAGCAGAATCTGCCTGAGTATTTAATTTAAAAGTATTGATTTATAGGTTTATAGTACCAATCATTTAGTAAATAAATGTGTTTTCAAAATCTAAATTTATACTTGCATAATAATGACTGCTTATGCAAAATAATGCTAGAGATTTATGAAAGCTTAGAATAATTAATCAAGCAACAAAGATATTGGGTATTGTATATAAAGTAGTCACAAACATAAAAAGATAATTGCATCAAATCTAATTTCAAACTTATGCTTGAAAAAGCCACGGTGTTCTTAACCTCACCACTTACAATTGTCTGACTCCTATTCACAATGCCACACTGTCACTGAATAAATTTAGCATTCCAATAGGTTTCAAGTTTGTTTGTGAAACCAGGACCTAGTTTCTAAAGGAAATAACATTGATGCTGTAAAGGAAAAAAATATTGAAATTCACCTAGAATTAAAGGTAGTGATAACTAAGATTAAAACATAAGGGATAGAAGTCATCAAACTGATGATCTTCAAAAACTAACACAAGAAGTGGAAATATAATCAAATAAATAGTAGAAGAAAAATGCTAGCGGTCAAACAAGACTAGACAAAAGGTCAAAGGGGGACTTCTATGTCCAGGCGATAAGTGAAAAAGACTTCAATAAGGACCCAACTGAAAACAATTTAGATTTTAATATAATTCAGCTACATACATGGAGGTGTTGGGAAACTGATGAAGAGCAAGACGTAATAGAAATGTTGTAGGATGAGATGACCCCGCATCCCTGGCCTGCTTTGGATGACTTCTGTTTATAAGGACTGGTAAGTGACCATAATTTCGGGCTTTTCATGAGGGAAAGAATCCAGCAATAATATGGTGAGTCTTGCAAAGAATGATCTAACACTTTAAAAGACTCAAATTAGTGTTTTTATTTTATTTTCTTTCTTTACTTTCTAAATGCTGAAGTTATATAAATGGAAACCTTGAGTTATAAATGTCAAACTTTTATATTATCTTCCTATTGCATACATACACACAAACACACACACATAAACAAACACTCTACTGCAAGTTTAGTGCCTTCAAACAATACAAGTATATATTATGGTTTTACAATTCAAAAATAAAATAATGCCACATAAAATCAAGGTGTTGAGAGTATACACTTTATTATATGTCTTCCATTTAAAATATCTTTATAAAACCTTTTCTGATATTAATTTTTAACTTATCACTTCACACTTGTATCTAATGTGTTTTGATCAAATCCATTCCCCCTTCCCTTCCATCCTTCCTTCCGTACTCTCCCTACCCACCACTTTCCCCTCCCAAGAGCTCTATTCTTTTTATTTTAAGCTCTCAGAATCCATTTAGTGCTGCCTGTCTGTAAGTCAGGTATGGATGGTACTTCATAAGCACCTAGATTTCCAGTCTGTGCTAGGGTTTGGAATGACTTGATCTTGTATAAGGTCTTATGTGTACAGTTTCTTGAAGTTTTCAGGGAGAAATTTTCCTTTTCTTCTTCCAGATTCTGGAAATTATCTTGGCTCACTGTTTCCGTCACTCAACTGTCTATGGCTGGTTTCATGGTGCCATTACTCTCATTCCCCCTTCTGATTCTTTCTTTCTCAGGAAACGGCGTGTGTGGTTGCCCAGGGTCTCAAAACTGCAGCGTAACAAGAGGCTGAGGCAGAATCAGTCATGCCAGAGCCTCTCAAGTCTGAGGTACGAGGCTTCATCCTGTGAATCCAGGAAAGAGCAGGGATAACTCCCTCATAATCCATAACTTTTAGAAGCTATTTCTTTCTGATTCAAAGATTACTTTACTAAACATATTAAGAGAGTTCCACATGCTCAAACACCAAAATGGAAAACAAATAAATCCCAGATGATCTAGATATTGAAATTAACACACTTCAAAATAGCCATGAATAAATATGTGCTAAAGCAGAAGAATATTACCAGTGAGTTGATTTATTTTGCCAATTAAATAGAATTCTAGATGGAAATATAACTGTAATATTTCATATTAAGAACTTACAGGTAGATTTTCACAGGAGACAGAGTTAATAACTGTGCTAAATACTGATAGAAGATATCTATGTTCTCTAAGCAAGTGGGAGAGAAAAAAAGCTTCTCAAATAAAGACATATTTGAACACAGAAATCTGAACTATGTTATTAACATCAGAGCCATCACAAAAGTTATAATCCTAGAAAGAGCTGCTACGACAATAGAGAAATTATCATAGATTAAAAGCAAGAAACAGAAAGAAAAATGGTGAAATATAGAGCATATTGTTGCATAAATACTATAACACATAAGTAAACATCTTAGTTACATATTAAAAATAAAAATAAGACCAAAATATGTGAAGAATTTTAATAAACTCCATTCTGAAGATTGTAATCTTTAAAGAAATAGAAATACAAAAACAACCTTTTGAGGTCATTGTTAACATTATTTATTAAAATAAATTGTCAATTTTCATTTAAACACAAAAAGTAATTCTTTATAAATAGGCTAAAATCAATGTTCACATTAAAACATAAAAATACTTATTGTTTTTAAGAGTCAACTATGGTTTAGCAAATTCAACATCAATAATGCATATTTAGCTAAATTTTGAAAGGTCAGTTTGTGAATGACATATAATAACATTAAGCACATTTTAAAGATTTGTTTGTGTGTATTGTGTGTGTGTGCATGGGTGTGTGTATACATGCACAGGCACACACTCATGTGTTAATGTGCAAATAGATTCCTGTGAAGGACAGAAGAGGGTTTCAGAATCTCTAAAATTGGAATTACACGCATGAATTCTCTGCATTATCTGAATGCTGCGAACCAAATTTTGGTCCTCTACAAGAACAGTGAGAGCTCTTTACTGCTGTGCCATTCTTCTGTCCTGGTTAAGGACATTTTAACAAAGGAAATTTAGTCCAGATATTAAACAGTAAAGTTATAATGCATGTGCTGGCTCATTAATGCAGCTATCAGGATATAAGTTATAGTATACTGGCATGTTAGGTCTATCAGGATATAGTATACTGGCATGTTAGGTCTATCAGGATATAGTATACTGGCATGTTAGGGGTTTTGTTCAAAACAAGACTATTTGGATAGTTTATCAAAATTAGAAATAGCATAAAGGGGACCTCTTCTTCATGGCATCACTTATCTGGAGAATAGATTATTATAGACACAAAAATAAAACAAGGTTGTTAGAACTATAATGAAAATGAACCAAAACAAGAAGCAAGGTACAAATGGTACATGTAATATTGAATGTGCTGCTGTTAGTTACCTGGAAAAATGTTTGAGAACTATTAAGAGTATTTATCTTATGTTAGTCAAATAAGAGAGAAACTTTGATCTTTATTTTAAATGGTTATGTGTTATTTGAGTTTCATCTATTTTTATCATATATACCCTTCACATCTGACAATTCTTCCCAGATCCACGGTCCCCCTTTTCCTATCCATTCCCTTTCCTATTACCCCACATTATGTTCTAAAAAAAATAAATTAAAACTTTTCAAGACCAATTTGTCCTGCTCAAACATTCTTGGATGTATGGTCTTCCACTAGAGTGTTGTCAAGTTACCTGTGAGGCTACACTCTGGGGAGGGGGAGGTCTCTCCCTTTCTCAGTGACTATCAATTTTCAATTGCTCCATGATTAGTGGTGAGATTTCCTGCCCAGAACCCATCAGCATGCTGAGATTTGCTCTGCTTTTGGCTTAAACATGTTTGTGCTATGAATTCATAGAAATCTTAATCTATAAGAGAAGAAATCAATCCCTTAAACACAATTAAAAACATATCACTTCTACAATTCAGTTTCAACAAAAGAAATATGAACTTAAATACAGAATAGATTTGATTGTGTGTTCTGTCTGAGCTGTGGCCAGTGTGATGGCAGATGACAAGTCTCAGGAGTACCAGACTTGGAAAACAAGGCTGCTGAGCAGCACGTCATCCCTCAGTGCCCCTTATCCTGGAGAGATAATCAGCAAGATGAGCTAAGCAAAGGGACAGCCCAAGAGCGGCTCCTTCAGCTGTTCATGCAAATGACAACTCAGTGGAAGTGACAAATGGAAGAGTGGCAAGAATCAAAATGCATAACTCGTTTTTTCCAAAGCCAAGATTACGAAGGGAAGTGATCAATAACCAATGTCTGCATGAGTAAATTCAGCCATTGCTTACAATTTTGTCTTTATGGCTTCCTGAACTGTAGTTCACAATGCCCCGGTGTATTTCTGAAACCCCTCAAGGGCCAAACAAAACAGAGCTTTGTTGTGTTTTCTAGTTTAAAGGAATACAGTACTCCATGAAATTATGTCATTTCCTAAAGGGGTGGAATTAGCTGCAGCTAAGTGGGTACTAAATGGGGTTTCTTTCACTAGACCAGTAGTTTCTGTATCATAAAGTAAAAAGGACTTTAGATAAAATTCTCATATATGCATGGTGATGTGCACCATATATTCACATTTTAAAGACACCAAGGAGAGAAAATGAAATATCATTATTGAAAATGTTATCAAAATAAAACCAAGGAAATTAAAATCGATGGAATTAAAAAATTCTGGAATGTTTTTAGGTTTTTTCCCTGTATTTGGAAGTGGTATAACCAGAAACAAAAGAGATATAGTATAACATAAAAGTTTTTAACACAGGTAAAAGCAAGACAAAGTGAACTCAAAATCTTTTGTTTTCTCTCCTGAAGAGAACTAACAGTCTAAAGGAACCTCCATGACAAACCATGCCACTTCTGTGCATTAAACTGCCGCAGACCTAAATGCTGATGGAAATTTTGGAAGGATGTAAATGCCTCTTTACTCAAGCCATGCACATGCCCTTTTCTCTGCTTCTTTCCATTAGAAGCAGTAACTTCCAGCGAGAGGCCCTAACTAAAAGGAAAAAGAAAGTAAAAATTATGGAGAAAGGCGGGATACTGTAAGGAGAATATTCCAAACAAGATCTTAAGTTTCAGAAATTTCTTCCCTTCGACATGTATGGGTGTTTTGAAAAAGAGAGATACTGGCTTCAACATGTTCACAGAAATAACATGAAGAAATATTCTGTATTTTTTTTGTGTCCAGTTCTGCTCACTAGAGCATTAAATTAAGAAAGAACATATTGATAAATGATTAATAACAAAAATACATTACATGTATATGCATGAATTTTTTCCTTGGTTTTTTATTTATCTTTACTTTATCTAGCCTGAGATCCTATCTTCCACATGGGGGAGGATTATTTCTTTCTAAGAGAAAGTTTAAAAAGAAAGATAGAAAGGAATATCAGAGGTCTGAGAGATATTATGTGACATTGGCAATGCAGGGACACTTCCTGATAAAATGACAGTCGTAAGCTTATCCTTTCCTGAAATAGAAATATATGGCAAGGACAGAGCAGACTGACTGAAAGTTATTGGTCTGCCTGCTAAGGAGGAGGGAGATAAGATAGGATGGGTAGCAAAATGGGACAAAGATTCATGATCCCGAGAGACTATATTAGTTTATTCTCAAATACATGGTCAATTCCTACAATTGAATTTCAATGTAAAATGTCATTTCAATAGTACACTGTAGTGCTTGATTGTGGAACAGAACTCCCAGATGACACGGAGTGTTAGCAGAGGGATGCCATACTCAGTTGTGTCTTTACAACAGGCTTTCCAGTAAAGCACAGGAAAGCAACGATTTCCTGATCCTCTACCGAGACACAAAATGCTCTTGCTTTTTCCCCCCATATCAAAACTGCTCTAAGTAACGGATAGCTATTGATTGGCACAACACACTACAAATTATACATAGTGTGTGTTCTTTTAGGCATTACTACTGAAAACACTACTTAAATCATGAAATAAAAGGTATCTCTATCCAGTATACATGTTTTAAAATGTAGACAGAGTTGATAACTCTTGGGATAGAATGACCTACTATGGGGCAGAAGCCAGTAAACTTTATCTATTCTACCTATTAAAGATTACTTTCTACAGCATATTGAAATTTTACTAATTCAGCATGATCCATCAGTACTTTAGTTATGAAGAGATGAAAAATAAACATGGTTGGGAAAACTAGTTTGGCCTTCCAAATCATTCCTTGATTCAGAACCCCACTTGGATCTTGTCAGAACCTACCAGAAGTCATCCTGTGAATGGGTAGGAGATGCTCACTGCAAATAACAGTATATTATTTCCTGTGATCTTCCTGTAAATTGTAGACCCCTAGTGTCACCGTTCCAAAGGACCAATGCTGAAAGTTTGGAATGGCTTACTTGGTTCAATTCCAATGCCATTTCTGAATGACTCCAGTCTGTGTGGAATGGAAGTTTCTGCCTTTTCCCTAGTAAAAAAGTCTCTCTTTAGGAGAAAGAGGGAGGGAAGTTTAAAGTTTTCTAGATAACAATTTTATGCATTAAATATCTAACAGGTCTACAACATATTCCCTGTATAAAGAAAAAGTCTAAATCAGCATTTTTCTTGTCTTTAAAATCAAGGAGGACATAAAAAATATGATTATAATTTTAAAACCCAAGGTCTGTGATGTTTTAAAAAAACATTATTACATCCTAAAATTTGTCCCCTTTCTTTCTGTAGATTAATCATTTACAAAAGGAGGGCTGAATTTACATTTAGATGAGCCAAATATTATTATCAGATATTTCAACATCCTCAAAGTGAAGCCGACAGCAAAAAAATAAAGTTAAGATCAGAATAGCCAAAAGAACAGATGGCAAAGAGTCTTTACAATCATTGCTGCAAGTTCTTATTTATCACAAAGTGTTCATTTAGCTACTCAGTCTTAGTCTCTTGGAAAATGTATTCATCTTGATTCTCAGAAAATTTTAATTGTCTCTGTTAGGTACGAACTTCTAGGGTATCTTATACATAGGATTCTATCAAATAACTATGTATAGGGTTTTGCTGAAAGTTAGACATCAAAAACAATCAGATATTAAGTAAAAAAACATTTCTTGCAACCTGTGTTCCAGGACCCTATATAGCTTCTTAAGAAAAAAATCCCAGAATTTAACTGTGACAAAGTCTGATGAGCAAATGAAAGCTCCTGAGAACACAAGAAAATGCAGAGGAGTGTGCACGAACTGCATGAGCTGTGATCGAAGAGCATCAGTGTTGCTAGTTACAATAATAAAGCCAGTCTATTGACAAAAGAATAAAATATGAATTAAGAAAATATCATTAGTTCTACATAGAAATGAGAATGTAAGCCTTGAGTTAAAATATCCCATCGCTCGATTTTATTTCCTGATGATTCAGCTTGGGGTTTTGAAATCTTTTAAATTCCTGTTTGTGAAAGTTTGAGAACATTATGCATTGATCAAACAGAGATATGAATCCCTAAATTATCAGTAAAAGATGTGATATTTCTTAGTGTCTTCCTCAATTGAAAGAAAAGCCAGAGCTACCACACGACTGTTATCAAGGATGAGTTTACTTTTTAACTATTTCCGAGATATTTTGTGGAAAAAAAAGTTGACATTAATTAGTGTACAATGAACTTACTTTTAATTCAAAATGCTTAAGAATTTAATAAAAATGTATTATGCCTATGCATTCTGGACTCTTTAAAGTTAAATTGATGGGAAAAAATAAGTCATTGATTTTATTGTAAACTTTAGCTGTTCTCAATCTCATCATATTGAAACTTAATTTTGATTATGCCACTTATATGTTGACATCAAAAAATAGATGTGCATTTTTATCAGAAGCAAGAGGTGTCAAATATCTGTGATTTTCATTCAATTAAATATTTTTGGTAGTGCTGCAAGAATGTTTTGTAAGGTTGAAAGTTAAAGGCGCAAGCTCAGAGATACTGAATCAATCTGCGCACTGGCGTTTGGAAACAAAGAACCACGAAGTAGCTGCTTCAGGGTCACTCACAGAAAGACTTGGATTGCTGGAAACAAATCCAATTGTTTAGCTTGTAATAATGTGCTTTTTTAACATATAAATTATCTTTTATCACAGATTTTGTCATTGCAGGAACTATTAAGCAGGTTGTAGTAAATGAACAGAGATCCATTTATCAGTCTTATTCCTTCTCGGATAGACTTTCGTGGGTTTTCATTTTTTGGTATTTTAATCATCGATATTTCAAAGGCAAGGAGAGGACAATTTCATATTATTCTTCCCATTTCCCTGCTTACTAGGCTAAAAGAACTTTCAATGGATAATTTCTTATCTATCTTTTCTCTATCACTGCCCACTGGAATTTAGTCTACTGAATATGACTGTCTGGGGAAACAGAACCACATTTCTCCAACTTTTTTCCAGCTTCTTCTATATTTTATTTTACTATTATCTCCAGCCTCAATTGAATGTTATTACAGTCCATCTCTTCTGACCTTACATGGGCAAACAGTCCTTCATCCTTAGAGCAAGATGAAACAGCACAGTATTAACACAATAAATTCTCTTAAGGAAGAACATTCATAGCAGGATGAAATTCTGTCATTTTGCTCTTCTTAAACAGCGCCATTTTCTATATGTTCTGGATTTAGAGCCAAAACCTGCTCAAGACAAATTTAGTATCTGTGGAGATGGATAAGGAGGAGCTCAAAGAACAACCTCCTGAATGGGTTGGCAAATATTAGGAACACTGAAAAGATTCTTCTTTGTTAACCCACCATAAAGGCAAAACAAATGGGAACAAAAATAACAAACTGTCTGTGATAACTCTACCCTGGTCATTATAAAGGATGAATAATTTTATTTCAAGGCCCAATCTTCTTTTCTTCCATTTTTATCTAGAGCAAGTTTCAAGAACTAAGTATCCTTTCATTGTTTGCAAGAAATGGTATCATCTGTTTTTCCTGAGACCAACCAGTGGAAGTGCTTGTATATCACTCTTGGGCTTTACCTCCTTTCTTGGCTGTTTCCAAAGGTTAATTTATGGACTTACTCTTTACCACTTCTTTATTCATACCTCTTGAGGGAAATCAGGCTTCCAAATAAAATTAAAAATATGGATCTTTGTTGTTATTTAGTATTGGTTTGAGCTCTGCCTCTTCCTATGCCCAAGACAGAAACTGCAAGTCTTAGAGCCTTCTTTTATTCTCCTGGTACAAATTCATAATGGGTACTCCTTCCCCAGTTAGTGGCAGCAAGACTTTATTGGTGCTATAGCTGCCCTCAAGCCCCACAGAGAATTTTAAGATGATGTCACTCTTTGAGCCACAGATGCTCTAGTGAGCCCTGGAAATTCAGCAGTTCCTAAAAGCTGAACTGGGATGAAATCATTTTTTGTTTCTTCAGAACCCATTTTTTTTTATAGTTTTTATTGAGCTCTACATCTTTCTCTGCTCTGCTCCTTTCCTCTTCCCGCCCCTTCTCCCTTCTCCCATGATCCACATGCTTCTAATTTACAAGGAGATCTTGTCCTTTTCTACTTACCATGTAGATTAGATCCATGTATATCTCTCTTAGGTTCCTCATTGTTGTCTAGGTTCTCTGAGATTCTGAATTGTAGGCTGGTTTTCTTTGCTTTATGCCCAAAAGCCACTTATAAGTGAGTACATATGATATTTGTCTTTCTGGGTCTAGGTTACCTCACTTAATATGATGTTTTCTATATTTATCCATTTGCCTACAAATTTCAGGATGTCTTTTTATTCCACTGTGTCGTAGTACTCCGTTGTGTAAATGTACACATTTTTTTTTATCCGTTCTTCAGTCAAGCAGCATTTAGGTTCTTTCCAGGTTCTGGTTATGGCAAACAATGCGGCTATGAACATATTTGACCACATGTTCTTGTGGTACAATTGAGCATCTTTTGGATATATTCCCAAAAGTGATATTGCTGGGTATTGAGGAAGGTTTTTTCTAATTTTCTGAGAAATTGCCACACTGATATCCAAATGGGCGGTACCAATTTGTACTTCCACCAGCAATGCAGGAGTGTTCCCTTTACTCCACATCCTCTCCAGCGTAAGTTGTCATCAGTGTTTTTGATCTTGGCCATTCTTAGAGGTATAAGATGGAATCTCAGAGTTGTTTTTGTTTGCATTTCTCTGATGACTAAGGATGTTGAGCATTTCCTTAAGTATCTTTCAGCCATTTTAGATTTCTCTGCTGAGAGTTCTCAGAGCATGATGTGGGACAATTCTATATTCTGTCAATTATATTTTAAATAAATGCTGATTGGCCAGTAGCCAGGCAGGAATTATAGGTGGGAAAACCAGACAGGAAGTAGAGGTGGGGCAATGAGAACAGGAGTATTCTGGGAAGAAGGAAGCTCTTTCCGGAGTCCTGCCCAGACCACCAAAGAAACAGGATGTGACCTACCCTGCTGAAAAAAATACCAAGCCATGTGGCTAACATAGGTAAAAGTAATGGATTAATGTAAGTCATAAGAGCTAATAAAATGCCTGAGCTAATGGGCCAATCAGTTTATATTTAATACAGACTCTCTGTGTGATTTTCTTTGGGACTTGCTGGCTGTGGGAACTGTGCAGGACAGAAAACAAGCAGGAACTCATGTTACAAGAGCCCATTTTATCTGTTGTGAATAGATCATGGTGTTTTGTTACACATCCCATGGAAAAATTACACAGCAGACAATTGTGTCATCCTGAGATATACTCAACTTGGTCACAATGACATAAGTAGACATAAGTAGATTTTGTCTCAAGAATTTTGCTGTACTGGTGTAAGTAAAACTGAGCAATGGTTTTCCTTCCATTTTTTTAGTTCCTGACAGTTGATATATTTGCTCAGTACCTATCCATTTTGTATTCTGAAAGAACTCATTTTGGATCAGGTATGTGTTTGTTTGTTTGTTTAGTTTGGGGTTAAATTCACTAATTATGACAACTTCTGCCAGCATATCTTTCTGAATTATTTTCTCATTTTATTTTATAGTGCTTTTGAAGTTGTTTTTCCTATTTTTCTCTGACGTTTTGACAAACTATAATGTTTGGTGTGTTCAAGAGCTCCATTTAAACTTTCAAATTAAATAAAATGAAGTTTTTCATTTGCTATCTAATCTTTTCAGCATCTACGAAATTAGGTATTTTTGCCCTTAGCTTTGCTCTTTTGTGCTACTGTTTTCTGTTTTTTACAGTTCTACAAATTTAATTATTTTCAAAATCTTATTAAATTTATTGATAGTATATCTTACTTTTATTCACTAGTCAATAATGTATATTTAATATTGTAGTAATTTTTGTTTCTGTTTTAGCAAATAAAGCTTGCCTGAAGTTCAGAGTGCAAAGCTAAATCACAAGAGACCAGGGAGTGGTGGCACATACCTTTAACCCAGGATTTGGGGACAGAGGCAGAGGGATCTCTGTTCATTAAAGACCACCCTGGGCTACACAAGATTCACTGTCTAAAAGAGAAGCAGTGTTCACACAAAGCACTTTGTATCTCATTCCTTTAATCCCAGCACTAGGGAGGTGGAGACAGGTGTGATATAGCTGGAGGAGACAGGAGCTCAGTGCAGTCTGGAGATGCAGTCTGGGGATACAGTCAGAGAACACAGTCTGAAGAGACAGCCTGAGGAAAAACATCATTTATCTTTTGTCTGAGCACTGGTAGAGGTAAAAGGTCTCTCTCCTGGCTGCCTGATCTGCTTCTTTTATCTCTCAGATTTCATACCTTTCTCACTAACTCTGAGTTTTTATTACTAAGACCATTTAGAATTTGTGCTACATAATATACTTGCTTTTCTACTTAATCTGGCTTTAGATTTTTGCCATTTTCATACTTAGCTCATTATTATTTTTGGTATTTTCAATAGTTATAATTACAAGATGTCTCCTAAAATTGCTTTTGCCTATATCACATAGCATGTGTACATAATACTGTATATATTATATATAAATATATATATATATAATTGCATGCTGTGTATATTGTACAATCATTCATTTTTAAGTGTGATCTGGTATCTACTTTAGGAATTTGTCTCTTTATGCTGCTTAACCATGTTCTTTGGTTTCCAGATATATTATTCTTTTTTCTGCTTTTACTATGCATATCTGTCTCTTTATAACAGATTTCTTTATAACAGATGAACATGAGCTATGTGCTACCAATCTTTTGGAATTTGTTGAAACTAGCTTAGAGTTCAGCATGTGGTTGACTAATATAAATGATGTTTTTCTAGCTCAGAGGAATGTGAACCTACAGGTTATGGTGTTGTCTCTATATAAGTAGTTTGATAAAAAATAAATGAGTCATCAGAGCATTAATTCATTTTTAATTTTGTAACCCTGTCCTCTTTTGATCACTCACTCTTTCTCTCTTTTACTCTACCTAACAAATACCCTAAAATATGATAAATAGGTCAGTCATTAAAAGTGAAGTGAGTTATTGGATATTTTAATGGCACCTCATGCTTTGCGAAAATGAAAAAGATTAAGAAAAACACTAACAAAATTGAGGAAAAGCTATAATGAATTTATTACCATCATTAAGTTTTAATGAGTCAACATAGCATGTTGAGCATCACTGTATGAAAGGCATTAAAAGCAAACTAGACATTCATCTATTAAAATTCTTGTGGAATGAATGCATTACTCAGATTTGATACAATATAGAATTTAGAATAACATTCTAAACTAATGGAACGAGCAAAAGTCTAATGGAACCTATGCAGAGAGCAAGTGCAGCCATATTAATGACAAATGCCCCGAGAATATGTGGTGGAGTCTGAAAAGATATGCACTACCGTAATGGAAAGACATGAAGAGAATTTATTTTATAAACCTGAGAGAGGAAGAACGAGGGTTTGTTCATGAAAAAGGCACATGTGCCTATGTTTGCTAACAACTATATATAAAAATATGAGTTATTGGGGTGTATATGAAAATATGGCTAGAAACAGCACAATTATAGAACAGTGGTATGTTTAATTCTAGAAAATTACATTGGAGGTTGTAATAATTTCATGTAATGTATTTGCTAGATGACTTAAATTTGTACCTGTTGGTTCTTGATTGTGTTCAAATTCCTTAACTCCTCATACAAATTTCTTGCACACCAGTTAAGGCCATGAAAGCTGAAATACAAAAAAAATCACACTTGTGGATAAATGAGCAAAGTATACTCACCTCCTCTTGGATCTTATATTGCATCTACTAAAGTGGGACATGCTTGCGTGTAGATAGACAGCCATGACTTATAAACATTAACTCAGACTGCTTTCAAATAAATATGGCAGCCCAACATTCTTCCACATTTCCACAAATTCGGATTTGTGAAAGCAATAACTTTACCTGGAGGTGCTACATGAATTTCTACTTTTATTTTCTAAAAATCTATTTTCTTTTCCTCTAGAAATCCCAAGTCATTGACTGAAGAAGAAAGCATAAAATTTCTATTTCTGTCCCACTTTCTATAGTTGTCTTGGGTTTTGCAGAATACATGTTAAATAAATACAGAAAATATACATTATAACCAGGAAGATCATATATGCCTATTATATAATTTTATAACTATATGGTTTTGCAATTATATGATAAGAGAATGAATGAGAATTAAAAGAAAAAGAAGATGGAGCATGATCAACAATGAACCTGAATCATGAAGAAGATGTAAAATCAACTCAGTAATATGTGCTTTAAATACATAAGGGAGGAAAATGTGGAGGGTATTTTTGAAGCTTTCTTATAAATCCGTAACGCCAGACTCTGTAACTTTATTAAGTATCAGAAGATGTAACTCAAGCAGCTTAATTTTGGAACAAGATGAAGTTATATCTAATACTGATTTTGTCATATCAAATACTATTCTTATGCATTATTGAAAAAGAAAGATTTAAACAGTAAATCTTTATTCATAAATTTGTATATAAATGCAAAATTGAAAACAAAGTGAAACATTGAATTGAAGGTAAATTATTTTTAAATATTTCATATTAAGTTTTCTTTCACCTAACTTAAGCTTGCTTTTTAAGTAGAGAAAAGGTGACAGATGTATCTGGTTGCAGAAATAGTTCAGAACTAGTTCTAAAACAGATATAAACACAAAAATGATTGTCATATGTATGTGCACATATATATTTTTATCCTTACATGGGTGTCGCAAAGCATGTTTCTTGCCAGAACTAAGTTATGTGTTAAGTTCTAATTTTAAAATTAACCTTAAATCATCCATGCTGCTTCTTTTTTTAACACATAGCGATCTATTATATTTCAGTATCCAGAATTCATATAGGATTTAATAAATATGAACCATGAAGGGACACATTTATTTTATAAGCTCGTATCCATTGATCAACACTCAATGCACTTATCTTCAATGTGCCTCATCAATGTCTTAGGAAATTAACAGAAATACAGCAGTATAAGACTATACGCCAGTATAATAAGATACTCTCTTTAGTATACAGTCCCTTTCTTCTTAAGAAGAGACAGGAAACTGGGAGAAAACACAAAGACAGACAAGTATCTGTGAAAATGTTGATAAATTTGTTTACTTTCAACTCCATTCTAATACCATGCATAGTGAGATGTTCCTTGAGAACCCAGTACTGATAATGTATCCTTAAGCTAGATCAAAAGGAAAAACAGTCCTTTGTCACTGTTCAATATGGAAATGAAAAGAATTTACAGAAAAGACAGGATGTGAGAGCAAGTGGTGAGCTCACAGTAAGTACTTACAGAAAATGGACAGCTCTTGTAGGTGCCATTTTGAACAGTAGCTCTCCCTTCTACGGTTAATATGAACAAACTGTGACTGGGAACAGGGTTGCCTGCACAGCCTCCACCACAATGATGCAGGAAGAAGATGAAACACAGAAAACAAAAGGTACCTAGTTTCACTTTTTGTTAAGAAATGTGACATTGAGATCACCTCGGATCACAAAATAGCACACAAAGGAAAAAGCGTAGTTGGCAAGACAGAGAGGAAGGTCCGGGTCGGGTATATTTTAGTAGATAGAATTTAAAATATGAAGTACTGGAATTCCCTGTTAATAGCCACACTAAATGCTTCAGGTTCTTATCAGATGTGGCTTTATGGAATCCAGAAACTTCATAAATCATTTTGAAGAATTTCTTGAAGTGTTTTTTTTTTCTGTCACTTGGCACTTCTGGGGCACTGTGTGTAGTCAAGAGATTTGTATGCTGCCCAGCTGCTAAAGACATAGCCAGAAAAAAAAATGCATTGACAATTTCTTTACTCTCTCCTCTCAGGCTTGTTAGGTTCATCTGCAGACTGTATACAGGGGTTCAGCATCTCCCGTCTCAAATCTCCCCACCCAGTCATGGTGTTGCCCTTTGTCTATACTGCAGGGCATCATCTGTGCACCTTCAAGTTTGTCTCTCTCCATGTTCAGTCTTCTATGCCACTAGTCATAGTCCCCAGTCTTTGTTTGATGTAGTCTGGCACCACCTCATCAAAGAGGTGCAGAGCTAAAATATATTCAAAACAAGGGCTCTTTCTTTAATCTCCCCAAGATGGATATGTGCAAGAGGGCTTGTTTACTTCTGTTTGAGTTAAAACATACATCACATAAAGTCATCCATTGTAGTCATTTGTAAGTTTACAGTTCAATTCAATGTCATTAAGTACCTTTACAGTGTTGGACAAGCATATACAACATGCGTCCTATCTCATATGTGCATATGAATATATGTGTGTGATGAAAGAGAATGTATATTTATATATGTGAGTGTAAGCATAGGTCACAGAATTAGAAGGATGACCTTGATGTGGGAAAGAGGTTTTATCAGGAAGGATAATGGGTAATAGAGTATATGACAAAAAAAATGGAAAAGAAAGCAGAAGGATACAAGGTATGCAAAGTGATGAGGAAGGAAGGTAAGCAGATTAAGAAAAAGAAATTACGTTTGAAAATGCCATAATTGTATGCTAATTTTAAAAAGAACGTGAAAGCAAAACACAATAGTTCAAACACAGACAAGTGCAGCACCTAACGCCTGCCTGTTTGTACTCTATGCACTACCATACAGTTTGCGAGCTTTGGGCAAGGGGCTGGAGATTGAAACACACAACGAAATACAGACACAGAGAGACAGGGACACAGACCTCTAGTCACTAGTAAGCCCTTTATGCAATAGCACCACAGAGGCTTATATACCCAACAGTCAGGTGAGCCAACATGTGAAAACCTTATCCTCTGATCCTCAAGGCCAAGGCAACACGTGCTCGTGAAGCAGAGCTGGTAAACAACTTTGACACAGCTTTCAGTAACTCAAATCAGAAGGAAAGTAAAGGTCTCTAGTAGGGAAGAGCAGCTGGAGGCCAGGACTCCAAATGGTCCCAACAGCCAATCTGGAATGACAAGCTGACCAGCTGAAAAGATACAGTTTTTCTCTCCAAATCCATAGCTAGGCTCGGAGATTAGAGTTGCCTCCCAGGTATGCTGCGATTCTAGGCTACAGAGTAGACATGGAGTCCAGGGTCCAGATCATCATTAGGCACTCATTAGGGATTAAACTGCCACAAATCATTCATCAATGTATGAAACTAAATACTTTGCATGCCTCCACACATGCTGATTCTAAATTAATTATTGCCATCATAGTTGATAAAGAAATCCAGGTTCAAGGAATAAGTGTATACAGAAAATGAGATTTTATAAAACAGACCAACACCTTCACAACTTCCTAATATAAACTCAGAGATACTAACAAATCAATTCTCTGGTAACCATGGGTTGTAAATGGGTAACCTACGGAAGCCGCCACCCCCACTACGCAGAAATCTGCACAGTAGAAGCAGTTATTCTTTCTCTCGGTGTCATACTGTGTCCTTCCTGCAACTTCTTTTGGTCTTTTAAGTGTGTTTAGTGGAGTAAAGCTCAGTCCCATGGCAGTCTTTCCTGTCTATATGCTTATTGCTATTCAGTATCTCCTATAAAACTTAAAATGCTATAGCATGACCCTGAGATAACTATGTAAATATGTTTTATATAGATTTTATAGATAATTACTCATGCAGATTAAAAGTCAGTTAAAATATTTTTCCAAAATTATATTATATTCTACCACCTAAAAAACCCATATTTTACACACATATGATAAACTCCAACACCTCATGAATATTAGGAGAATGTGCCAATTCAAAACTGAGGCTAATGGACAGAATGGCTATGTTCGGCTCAGTAAGTAAGAGATCATAATTAAAGCTGTTGGTCATTTGGATGTTTTCCAGTTGTTATCAGGAAATGAGGTAGAGCCTCAGGAAGGTAATTAAAATTGTAATATCATTTTCTAGGCTACTAATAAACACTCTCAGATAATGAATACTGAAGACATTTGGTGCTTTGCAATTAAGTTTGTTTCCCAAAAAGAAGTTGTGTACCACTTAAAGAAGTTCTTTTAGGACTTACAACAGAATAAAAGCAGGAGCATTTTTAGTTTTAATATAATAATATCATGTCAGTTCTCAAACTTTTGAAACCTCTGATAAAATACAATATTGTGTGTGTGTGTGTGTGTGTGTGTGTGTGTGTGTGTGTGTGTGTGTGTGTGCGCGCACAGGAATCATACACACTCTGGTGCAAGTGTGCTGAAGGAGTTGGTTCTCTCCTTCTACCATGTAGGATCTCAGAGAAGAGACTTGGGTATCCAGGTTTGGTGGCAAGCATCTTTCTTTACCTGCTGAGCCATCTTGTTAACTCAATATCAAAATGTTTTATAAAACTGTTTTCTAAATTTCAGAAATTCTGTAAGAATAGTGTCATAAAAACATTAAAAAATAATGTCGTGTGCTCTTGGACCATTGTTTGGTCAGAGTAAGGGAAGTTTATTTTAGTGGCATCTCTTTTTAAATATTTATTTATTTATTTCATTCTATGTGCTTCCCACATCATCCATCTTGATCTCACTCATAAGTGATATTTCTTATTGATTGCTTTGAATGTGACTTCTGAACTTTCACAATGCTTTGTGCTTTCTACCACCTATGATAGGATTAAACTAGACAAGTATTTAACAGTGGGGAACAGAATCTAAACTTTAAAAGCATCTCATTCCATTTTGACAGTCTTATGTTGGAAAGCTGCGTTCTCTCTGGAAGTCTCTCTGCTCTTCTGTTTATCACCCCACTGGCTTTAGGGCTGTAGTCAGAGGGTGGTGCTCATGTGCAGAAGGAGCTGCAGGGTTGGTGTTGACCTAATATAACAAAATCACCCAGTGGAAGACGAGACAATCCATTCTTAGATTTAGTCAATAATCAGTTATTAAATTCCAATAAAATTTTGATAGTTTTCTTTTTATAATTAAAAACATTGGTAAATTAGTAAAATAGAAAACTCACAGAATGGGAAAGAATCTTTTCTAGCTACACATCTGACAGATTAATATGCTGAATATATAAAGAACTTATATTCAAAGAATAGGCCTGGGACTTTAAGAGAGAATTCTCAAAAGGAAAAAGAATAAGTGGAAACAATGTAAATGTCATTTAACCTATGAATGGATAATGAAAATGTGATTCATCTACATAATGGAATACTGCTCAGTGATAAAGAATGAAATCATGAATTTTGCTGATATATGGATGGAAGATCATATTGAATGAGGTAATCCAAAAACAGAAAAAAATGCTACATGTTCTCTCTTACCTGGACTCCTACCTGCAAATGTTTAGATATGCGTACACATCCAGTAGGTAGCTGCAATCACCAGGAAACTAAAAAGAGATGATTGCTTGAGTTGAGGAGCAACAAAGAGGGGAAATAACAAGGTATATGTGATCTGGTGGGGAACATGGCAAGAACAAAAGTAATTTCTAATTAGAGGTTGGAGAGAGAGATAAAAAAAGGGAGGATGGGTAAAATATAAATAAGGGTGTCTGAGAAAGTCATAAGGAATCATAGCATTAAATATCTACATAAAAATATCTACAATGCCCATAAGTCAATATGTAAGTGAAATCTTCCTCTCTGGACTAACAATTTTCCAGTCAAGAGCTAAAATCCATCTTACAAAAACCCTAACACCAGACATCCGAAACCACCTCTTCAGTTGTTGGCCATGGCTGTCCAAGAAACTCCCCAAACATCACCAGCTCTTGTTATTGCCCTTGGTTGCCTCCCAGAGATGGAAAGTATGTCCCTATTGATGAAAATACTTTGTACTTCAGAAACAAAGCCCAGAGTTCTCTGTGCTGGAAATGTTCTGAAATCCTCCTTCCTGAGGACTAACTTTCATAGTTCCAGAAGATACCATGCAAACTTTCAACAGAGGGAAGCAACCAACAATGCAATATAGCAATGACACCAATGAACAACAACAATGGCTAGCAAGACACAGTACCCTAATGTAGGCAGAGTTCTGTCTCACAGCCGTTCTTTAATAATCAGCAGCCACTTCCCAAATAATTGTCTCAGAGACTTAATGTAAGTCTGGCTAATAGCTCAGGTTTGTTACTAGCTAACTCTTACATTTCTTATCTACACTCTACTATGTGGCTTGGAACCTTTTCTCAGTATGGCATGCTCATCTGGCTCCTCCTGCATCTGCTTGTGACTCTTCTGACTTCACCCTTCTTCCTCCTAGCCTCCTCTTAGTCTGGTTTTGCCACCTAACATCCTCCTGCCCAACTATAGGTCAGATAGCTCTTTATTAGCCAATGAGAGTAATACATATTCGTAGTGTACAAAAAGATTGTTCCAAAGCATCCTAATGATGAATTAGTGGCATGTATGCTTTTGCAGTAACCAACAGCTCTCTAACTGAACTTTTTCTTGTTCTGCTCAAAGTGAGGGAAATCTTGGATAGGTACCAGAAACTTAATCAAGTACCAAGGACTAGTAAAGGGATAAATCATGGAGGAAAACTTGCTGTTGAGAGACCTGAAGACTAGTTTTAGGTCAGTAGATGAGTGCCAGCCCAATAGGGCTCCAGATGAGGCAAACCCATGAGGACTGGCTTACTTGTTAAGAAACAGTGGACTTTGGAACAGTGCAGAATACTCCTGGGACCACACAGCCCACACTCTCTTCTCTCTCATAATGCTGATGATTCTTTTGGTGATTTTTAGTATCGCTTTGTCAATCACACATGGGACAGATGTATTTATGAAAACTCCAGTTTTTCTAGAATATTTTCGCCTAGAATTCTTTGGAAGCTGATGCTTCTTAGGTTTCTTAACTGTGAAAGTCAGTTGTCACTTCAGATCCCAGGAGCTGTTCTGACTCATTGTTGACAAGATAGGAGGCAGATCACCCCTATATCTGTAAATATGCTTCGAACAAGACTGTTCTTGAAAATGTGTGCATTTGTCAATCGCTTTCTCATTTTGTAAAGACAGATGTACTTGGCTTGATATTTGACCAAGCTAGCAAAATAATAAGTTTCATTTTTAGTGTAAAGATGTTTTGATATAAAAGTTTGGGGCTTTCTCAGAGAACACCTGCAGGACCTGGGGGCTGGAGTAAAGTTCTGAATGAGAAGTGTGGAGGGAAGAGCCGTATGATCCACTGGAGAAGAACTGCCATAAAGTTAGAGATGGGACTGGGGGGAATGAGTTTAGAGAAGAAGATGAGGAGGTCAGGATCTGCAGTTAACCTACCTGCTTCTCTAGCCGAAGTCTAAAAATATTCTCGACACAGTCCAAGCCAGTTTCTTACGAGATGTCTACAAAGTCATATGTGTCAAAGTATGATCATGGTAGCCAAACATGGAGTCAGCCTAGGCATCCATATTCAGGTGAAGGCAGGTAGAAAATGTGTGATAACACACACTTGAGGCAAAAAGAAGAATGAATCTATATTATTTGTAAATGAAAGTAGAGTCCGTCGTATAAAGTGAAGTAAAATGGATTAAGACAAATGTCCTTTACATGTGGAAACTAGATTTTATAGATATTCTGTAACACACACGTGGGAGAGAGAGAGACAGAGGGAAAGAGAGAGAGAGACTGAGAGAGAGAGAGAGAGAGAGAGAGAGAGAGAGAGAGAGAGAGAGAGGAAAGGGGGATATGATCAAATATTGTCAAACAATATTATTGAAACTTTCCAAATATTGTCAAATAATATTCTTGCAAAACTGTCACTTCCAAATCTATCACTTTGTATAATGTATATACACTAATTTTAAAAATTGAATAAGACCACTAAAAAAAAGATTCTGGTGATATTAAAATAAAAATGACTGCAAAATCAGTTAAATAAACTTTAGGCGGTTTTCTGTGGTGATATGTACTTGAATACAATCACAGGAGAAACTGAGGTCAGCCTGGGTTACACAGTGAACTGGAGAACGGCATGAATTACATACCAAGAACTCATTCCAAAAAGCAAGAAATGGCAATGCAACTTTGTGGTAGTGTGTACACATGTCAGAGGCAGGGCCCTGGTTTTAATCCCTAAAACCCAAAATTCAGCACACTGAGCACACTCTGTGGAAATGCATGAGTAAAATCGGCAGCAAAGTATTGCTTTGCTCAGCTTCAATAATCTCAAACTAAGCATCAAGTTATGACATTTAATATATTTTAGAATGCAATAACATTTGGTGATTGGAAATGCAGATTTTTTAAAGTATTTCTTTATTATTTTTATTGGCATGATGAGTTATGATATCACTTCCATGACAATAGTTATTCTATTTCTATGTCATGAGCCATCTCTATTGAAAATAAATTTATTTCTGTAGAGAAATGAATTCACAAAGATCTTTTTTCCTCAGGTTAATAAACTTCATTGTCGTATCTTTATTTGCACACTTATTTTCCTATTTTAAAGAAAAACTAGGAATAGAACATAGTAAGTTTTGTTCTGAATCATGAGTTTCTTAGAAATTAGTGGCTGTTGACCCAGTTACATGTATTATTTCATTGGCTACTTTTTATGAGTTGAATATGATATACTTTTCTGAAGCTGCATAAAACTTTAGTAATGTTTGATTTTTTTTTTTTTTGCTTGGTTTTGCTATACAGCGACCACATTCCTATAATCCCAGAACTCAGGAGGAAGAAGTTGGTGGATTTCTGTGTGTCTGAAACCACTATGGTCGCATAAGGTATTCCAGACCATCTAAGGTTACACAGTGAGACTCTGTCTTCAAACATAAAATTGTATATCTTAAGTATGGTCAACAGCACCATTTTATATTACTAATGATTTCTTTGCTGAAAAAGGTCTTAAATCAACAATGAACTCGTTAACAGGTGAGCACTTCTCAATTTTAATCAGAAATTCTGGAAAGTCGGAGTGTCTCTAGGGTTTATTTTCTCCTTTCTGAGAAAACGAAAGATTAGCAAACCACAAAGAAGTCATATATGATCCTTCAGTATATAGTAATAATTTATCATCAGTGTGTGATCATGTTGGTTAACATTTAATCTACTACTAACTATAGAATTTGGCGCTCAGTCATTGGTTATTGTTCAGTTAGTCTAATATTTACCTACTGGGGCAGAATAAAATAGTTGAAACTGTCCATTAGTATCTCAGAATTTATGAAATCTTAAAGGATCTCCCCAATTCAACTCCTTCTAGTGAACTTTGAAAAACTGTTAATAGACAGATGCCAGTTTTTGTCAATGCTAATTTTCCTCAATTGCTTATTTAGTAAGCAGAAAGTTAAGCAAGCAAAATGCTTCACTAGAAACATATCTTTTTGACATCTTTTAATAAATTTTACAAAAAAAGACTAGTGGTCCTGTGGTTTGAACTTGTAATGCCAATTAGTTCTGATGGTCAGTGTCTTTTTTTTCCTTTGCTTCAGCAAACATTAGACTCCTTGACTAATCATGTTCTGTCACATCTAAAAGTAAGTGAAACCAATTTCATGAAGACAGTAACTATCAAAATCCAAGATAGGAACTAAAATCTGAACATTACCAAAATAGCATTACAGTGATACTTATATAAAATGATACAAAATCATAGTCATGAGGTTCAATTTAAATAAGATATGGCTTTGTGATTCATCTGGTCAACACATCTGTTACTTTACAGAAGAGTCCAAGATGGCAGAGAACTGGGCTTCCAATACAGCATGAATGAAATTAAGTTACTCTTTACAGATTTGTTCTGAATATAGACAAAAAATTTCAAAACTGGATGACAAAACAAATAAATTTTACTTTTTCTTGATTCTTGAAGATTTGAGTCCAAAATCAAAATGGTGTTGGTACTAGGCTTCCCCAGGAGCCTCGAGAGAAGAAATGTCACTTTGGGTTTCACTCTCTGCTCTCCTCACATGGAAGTCTCTGCTAGGAGTCTTGCTTCTTCATTTCTGATAAAGACTTCAAGTCACACTAGACTAGACTTAACAATCTCACCATAATGTAGGTATGTGCCTGCAGATATTAGCTCCAAACATGGTTACACTTACAGATTTGGAGGTTGGGACTTCTCACTTCATTTTTGGAGGGGACACAATGCAATCTCCAGAAGATACAACCTAAAAAATATAAAAAGCATAGAATATTTCCAAGAAATTTTTACTATAAATAAAAGCTTTGTATAAATTTTAATCATTATATTTTATTTTCTCTTTGTATGTAACATGTGGGTGAATATCATAAACATGGATGAATATCTTAAGGTAGAAGATAGTTTCAAGTTTGAGAATTTTATAGAAAGCCCTATACTTTCTAAACCTTTTAAAGCCAAGTAATATTTATGTGAAATCATCTCTCTTACCATGTTGTGCATAACTGTGGCCTCCTGCCCAAGTCTGAGCTGCTCTGTCCTTATTCACTTACACTGTTAATAGATAAGACACCGGGGGCTGCCAGTGGCATCTTGGGGGAGGCTAAACCAATAAACCCTTCATTTGTAAATGGTGGTTTCTGCTTCAAGTTCTTGCACTGCATGAGCCCCTGCTCTGACTTCCCTCAGAAATAAACCCTTTCCTCCCCAAGTCATTTTTGGTCATAATATTTATACAGTAATGGAAACAAACCAAGGTAGTAATCTTTCTTTAGCTTTATAGTGAGTAATCTTTATCAGTTATGGTGTTTGGATTTATTTATTCATTCTGAACATACAGTTTTTGTGAAAATACTCAGATAACACATCCAAAAGCAAGGAGCAGACAGCCCCAGCTTCTGTTATGCTCTGTCTAGCAAAATAAATACAGATTTCACCACATTTTGCTTAAGCATCTTGAATTATGGAGATGATATATTCCAACTTTGGTTGTGACCAGACTACCTGCAAAGGCATTTTGCTTCATTCCTCCAGGTTACTCATAGCATTCTCAACTAAAGTCTTCCTGTATGTTCTTTTCTCTTGCTTTTAATCAGAATTCATATCTCAACTCTACCATTTCCACAGGACACTCCTGAAAGCCCTGCATCACCTGAGATCATCACAAAAGTGCCTTTCTCGTTGTGCAGTTCTGTGTCCCTATAATTTTGTGCGTGGTTGTCAACTAAGCTCCATCATCCTCACTAGGCATTTACTATAAGGAATATGAGTGGGGGAATGAGCACAAACTACAGGGGGCGCTATAGAGAGGGCTCAGAGTTAAGAGTGGATGCTGCTCTTGCAGAGGACCTAATTCT
Source organism: Microtus pennsylvanicus (assembly GCF_037038515.1). Classification (NCBI taxonomy): domain Eukaryota; kingdom Metazoa; phylum Chordata; class Mammalia; order Rodentia; family Cricetidae; genus Microtus; species Microtus pennsylvanicus. The sequence goes on along the minus strand of NC_134579.1, from coordinate 5,538,724 downwards.
CTCTCTCTCTCTCTCTCTCTCCTTCTCTCTCCTCTGTCACACACACACACACACACATACACACACACAGACAATCTTTTTTTTTTAAAGTCACAAGTACAGTTTTTCTGTGAGAGGTAACAGTGACAGAGAAGAGAAGTTTTTGATTATTGCAGAAAAAGCTCAAACTCTGGGCAGAAAAGGATCCTGGCCACAGAAAAGAATAGACACTTCTTGCCTAAGTGTGGATTTCTTGCTCTGCTCCTCCGGGTACAAGCTCTCCTTTTCAGACTGGAAATAATATTTCCAAATTTTCTTTTGTTATTTTAAACTTGAAAAGGATCTGGCTTTTTATCACAGACATACAGAAATGTGAATTTCTTCTGGTCAAATAATATACTTTACAGGGGCCAGCATCCAAAGAATTCTCTATGACTTTGTGCAAAATAAAATTTTTATTGGTAACATTCTGAAGCATTGTTTAACACAGGCAGATAAATTTTTACCATAAGATGTGTGTGTGTGTGTATGTGTGTGTATGTGTGTGTATGTGTGTGTGTATGTGTGTATGTGTGTATGTGTGTGTATGTGTGTGTGTGTGTATGTGTGTATGTGTGTGTATGTGTGTGTATGTGTGTGTGCATGCGTGCACCTATGTACATGGGCACATGTGCACAATCATGTGTAAAATAAGGATGTCATCCAGGGTTTTAATTTCCAGAATTAAAATATAGCTTGGCTGTGTATCATAAGCCCTCTGCCCAAATCCATGCGGGAAGTGCTCTCACAAATATTATGACTAAAAATGGAAAAATAAAGGTCTTATAACATTCAGGATAAATCAACTTTAAACAAATTAAAAAGGGAAACACAACCAAAATTTGAACAGAATAAATTGATTTCACCCACTTATAATATTGAAAGATGTTGCTCCCAGGAAGTTGAATGTCACAACAAAATGGAAGGCGATATTTGATATTAGTAAAATTCCAGGACAGAGAATACAGTTTCTTCAGTAAATGTCATAATAAACAAGCTAGAAAAATGTCATAATAAACAGCTGCTTGGAGAAAAGTGACCTTCTCTATTGCTAAATCCAGGACGCTGCCTATCAGAAACAGTGTCAACACCCCCAAAATGTTAAGAACGTCTTAGAAAAGTCAAATAATGCATGCAATCTTTAATCAATATGCTCTACTTATCATTTAAAATTTAACCCTAGACTGTCATCTTTCAATATCTTCAAAAGTACAGAAAAAATTCTTCTATGTCAAGAATAATCACTGTGAACCACTCTGTACACTCTAGGAACCGTGTGAGAGCTTTGCCCTGTGCAATATTATGTCATATGCACCACCTGGCAGCTTCACACATTAGAAATGATTAGCTCTTAATAAAGAGGCATCTCTGCCTTTCCCTTTGTTCCTTGGCATTTATATTTCTTGAAAAACAGAGTAGTGTAGGAATTTCCTGCAGTTTACATTTTATTAAGTGCATCAAATTCATATTACTTTCATATCCTCCTTTTCCTTTTCCTTTTCTCCTCTTTCTTTCAGAGCTGAGTATCAAATTCTCATCTTTGTCCCTACTGTGCTGTGTCTCTGTGGCTCTGCCCAGTGAGCTACACATGTAACCTAAATTATCTTTATTTTTAAAAAATAGACTCATCTATAGTGTTATCTTCTGCACCTGGAGAAACACATCGCTGGTTATCTTTCTTTGTATGAGCAACTATACATTCAATCCAGACTCTTTTTTTTTCTTCCAGTTTTCAAATTAATGAGTTAAGTTGGTTTACTAACATTGTCAAATGAACAGCAAACTACTTGTTTATGTTTCACTATCTTCAAGAACCCACAGATCTCAACACATCTGAATCAACAGAATCCACTCTGTTACTGGCTTTGTTGATGATGTAACTTCCTGTTTGTACTAACAAGACTTTCCTAAGTGTCCTAAGAAAGAGGAGAAAAGGAAAAGGAGAAGGAGGAAAAGGAGGATATGAAAGTAATATGAATTTGATGCACTTAATAAAATGTAAACTGCAGGACATCACTACTTGCTTTCTGCCATGACTTCATCCGATCTCAGCTTGCATATTGACTGCTGTATCCTGAAATAACCCTTTCTCCAAAGAAGCTCTAGTTTAAAGTGTGAAGTGGTATTCAGGCACATGTGGGTTCTCGATGTGACTTTCTGTAATTTCCAAGTAGGTGCTGATTCAATAATCAGAAATTTAATGCAGAGGAAACCTTTAACTTTATATTAAAGTTCTTGAATCAACAAACCCAAGCTATTTTTTAAAAAAAAATTCCTTGTTAGATGTTTAGACAATAAAAAGGTAAGACAGTGGTATGGAAGTTATCTCAAAACTATTGTTAAGCAACAAGTTGACCAATTCTCATAAATTCTTCCCATCCTCTTTTATATTTAGCCATGAGTTTAAATAAATACAGGTATAATTACCTCCTAGCTTCTTTACATAACACTTTACCAGTCTCTGCCTTGCGAGATCAGCATGCACTTCTGCTGCATGTTATGTGCATAGTGATGACAAAGAATCATCTTCACATTGGTGCTGGGACGTCTGAGTCACACAGGTTTATAGAAAATTCAGATGTCTTCTCAAAAGTATGGCTTTTATGTGGAAATCTCTATTTTCAGTCTTCTAAGTGACATTCCTGCACAGTTTGATGTGTCAGGTGCTTTGTGAGGGGAAACTGCCGTGGATTGCTTTCCATTTTTAATTATGGATACATTTCTTAAAACCTTCATGCAATTAAAATATCTCAGATCTTTTTGAAGAGATGACATGGAATCAGACCGATGACTAAAGATATAAGGAAAAAAATTTAAAACTTTATTGAAAATAAAATAATGGATCGAGTATATTTTAAATACAGGGTAAGTTGGCCACTTCCATTCCTGTGAAGAATACATATGTTTAAAACAAATACCTGTATGAGTAATAGTTTCACCTTTTGTTGCAGAATTCTTACTTAAGAGGAACTTCCTTCCTTTCAATTCATTTACATAATACCATTACATAATCCCTTGCTCTGTCTCCAACAGGGTAAGCACCAAGGCATGCATAACCGCTTGCTATGTGGGGGAGAGAGTGAAATAAACAAATGCATTCTCATTGATTGCCTGAAATAATGAATTGGGCATTTTGCCTGGGACCCACATCTAAATCTCAGCAATGATGCATGCAATAATTTGGGAGCTTCAACAATCAAAGCCTTCGGACAACCTTGGAGCCAGTCAGAGAGACATGGCATCATACACACTGTCTGACCACAGTGTCTTCATGACTGTATAACCCAACTATATTGGGTATTTAGTTGTCTCTGCTCGTCCCTCTTGCATATTTGATTGTTGCCTTTTTTACTGCTGTAGGATCATTCACCACCCATATTGACAGTTTCCTTCAGATCCCTTGATTTATTTCAAGATAATTTCACTATTCATTGTTATTCTTTTGCTCTGTGGTGTTTTACCTTAAATGCCCAGATAGTTTCCTCATGTGAATGCCACTTTGCCTATGAACTTGTTTGTTCTTCAATAACATTGTATTTATACTTGTTTCTATTTATGTAAATAAGCAAATAAAATTGTATATGCTTGCCATGTATAACATTATATGCTAAAATATGTAAACATTAAGATGGGCAATTAAAGCTAATTAATATATGTATTAACTCATATACTTATAAAGTATAATAAGGGTATACCTGTATGTCTTTGAAACATGGCCTTAGAAACTGAAGGGAACCAATCATTAACTTAGATTCAGAGAAAAACCAAGTCCTAGTGACTGCTACAATGTTGCTGTGTATCTTGGGAGGAATGGGGGTTTGGGGGATGGGGGTGCAGGGACAGGATCTGAGAGTGCTGGGGGTACAGAGCTAGGGCCACTGCGTAGTCTACAGGATGAGAGCAAAGGAAGGAATCTGCATGTACAAACTACTTACGATTTGTTTGTTCCGAGTCATTCCCTTTGTCACACACAGAGATGGTGATGAAAGAATACAAGAGTCCTTGGTATCTGTAGACCCTGGCCAGAAAGTCAAGACTCATCTTTGCCTGAGAGCCAGGTTGCAGACATTAGTGGAGAACTTAGTGACGTCCTCCATTTTTTCCAGTTCACAATTATCTGTGAACCACAGAGAATAACTTAGTGGAAATAAAAAAAAAATTGTGGGAAAGAAAAACATACTTGTGATAATAAAATGAAGAAATTTTGTTACGTTGCAGTATTGATAATGAAAAACAGTAACATTTCTGTTTGTAACTTTAATACTTCCAAACCATTATCACTGTTTGTAGATGTTTGGGGACATATTTAATAGTTAAGACTGATACACCTAAGAGATAAACCATAAAAAGTACCTCTAGGGCTTACCAAGATAAAGGATTGCAGAGATGGAAAAAGCAGTGAATTAGGAACTTGAAGCCTTAGGTTTTCACTGAAGCCCTTAATGAGCTCTAAACTGAGCATTGTCAGAACCGCCTGGTGCTTCTTTAATCATGATGCTTCCAAATCCGTGACTCTTCCTCAACGATCCAGGTTTTCATTAGTTAGATGCATTAGAGACAGTCTCGGAGGCACCAAAATGTGTTGGTGTCTCATTCGGGAAAGAAAGTCAGTTTCCCCTTGGATTATTTGATCAAGGGCAAGTCCAAGTTTGAATTCTGTACTTCTTTCCCTGTGTACTCTGTCTGTCTGTTGTTTGTGGTGTCCGGTTTATCTCTGTCTGATGTATCTGATATGCTCTAATTGCCTGCATGGATGTGTTATCCCTGACAAGTCTTTGTTCTGTGTTTGTTGAACTGCACTGAAAATATCAGGTGGAGAGAGAATGAGAGGAAACTTCCAGGACCATTTAGCAGAGTTTTTCAAGGAACTAAGTTACCTACTTCAACTCCCAGACACTCAATACTAAAAAATATTGGTTTATTATTTGGGGTGTGTGTGTTTTGTTGTTTGTTTTGTTTTTTGAGACAGGGTTTCTCTGTGTAACAGCCCTGGCTGTCCTATAACTCACTCTGAAGACCACGCTGGCTTCAAACTCACTGAGATCTGCCTGCCTCTGCCTCCCAAGTGTTGGAATTAAAGGCATTGGGCACCACCGCTAAGCAAAACATACTGTTTTTAAGCAATGTCTGTATGCTCTTTCCAACATTTATAGTGGATATTTATATAAGGTTGCTTTTGACCTGTTTGTTCTTTTCAGGAAATGATTTCTCTCTCTCTCTCTCTCTCTCTCTCTCTCTCTCTCTCTCTCTCTCTCTCTCTCTCTCTCTCTCTCTCTCTCTTTCTCTCTCTCTCTCTCTCTCTCTCTCTCACACACACACACACACACACACACATCTACCTCTGGGTCAGAGACATGAAAGAATACACAACTGAAGATAAAATCTTATGTGTTAGTTTAGTGTATGAAAACTGATTGCGTAGGAAATCTAAACCAAGTAAGATGGATTGTCATGCTTTTCTCTTAAAGGCAGACTAAACAAAGAGGGTAGATACACAGCAAGGTATTGGGCTAAGTCTTCAGTGACCTTATTATTAACTTGGCCATGAGGTCCAGTAAAAATTCCAGGTTCTTATACACTCCCTTGATTTTTATGAGGCAAGAAACCCTTTTAGTGTCAAGAAACATTGCTATTTTTCATTAATTTTACTAGCCCAAGGTAGTAAAATCTCTTTCATCTTATTATCATAAACATATTTTCTTACTCATAAATTTTTTGTTTCCATGAAGTTATTGTCTGTGATCCACATAAAATTGTGAATGATACGAATGAGGATGTTAATGAGTTCTTGGTTAGCGATTGTTACCTGGGTCTCAATGATGAGTCTTGACTTTCTGGCCAGGGTTTGCAGATACCAAGGCCACTGAGTTCCAATTCCTTCTTCATCACCTCTCTGCACATCAGAGAACATACTGACTCAGAACAAACAAATCATTAGCCGTTTGTACGTGGAGATTCCACCCTATGCTCTCATCCTATTGACTATGCAATGCCCCCAAGACAGTACCCCCAGCACTCTCAGGCCCTGTATTCTCCTCAAACAAGCAGGAAACACTGTAGTAGCACACAAAAGTCTGAGTTTCTCTGAATGTTACTTAAATTTTGGTTCCCTTTCAGATGCTAGAGTCATGTCCGAAAGACAGAGACACAAGACAGAGAGAGACAACCTTAGTATTCTTTGAACTAGAAAAATTTTATTTGTAAACTTTCTGAAGTCTTGGTCTACATATATTTTTTTAAATAAAATTTTATTTGAGCATCAGATCCAAATTATATTATTCTAACCTGAGTGCGATTACTTAAATGTAAATTCTGGTTTGATTTGAAGTAACAGTTAAATTTTTAACTATAGCGTTGTGTTAACATTTATGGAATTGCGATTCTATTCTCAGTTTTACTTTTGGTGTACTATTTGTTTTACTGGAACCCACGTTGCATCATGGGAAAGGAATGGGGAGATGCACATGAACCTAATAATTAATTTCATAAATTCATTAGATTTCAGTGAGACTTCTCTCACCATGTCCATCAGTTATTTGGGTTTTTTGTTGAGAGGTGGTCTTGTTATGTTAACCAGGCTAGCCTGGCACTCACTCTGTAGTGAAGTCTGGCCTCAAACTCACAGCAACTCTTCTGTCTCCACTTACTCAATTTAAAAGTGAAGTGTTTGAAGGAATGAATTATTTTTGTTGTGTATTATTTCAGAGTATAAGCTACTATTCAGTTCTATTTTTACCATCAGAGGTTAAATGTGTTGGCTAGGGCTTGAGGAACAAAAATGTAGTGTGATGGGGCAAACATACATGGGGATGGAAGGCCTTGTGCAGGTGTTCAGGGTTGAGATCAGACAGTGGAGGTGAAGAATAAATAAAAGTGAAAAATAGAAAAGGTGAGAAAAGGATAACAAGAAAATTTATTAAAGTGGGGTTTTGAAAGCAGCCAGTGCAGCATAATGTGACCTAGATGAATTCTAATATCAGCTGGATAGAATACATGGGGTTGGGGCTACATTGTTGACTGACAGAGGCAAGGTTAATAAATTAGCACTGCATGCTGAAGTCTATCATGACCACTCAAGCTGTTTCACATGGTCCCTGAATTGAACACAGTTCAGCCACACTTCTTGTGTCAATCTGTAAGTTGAGATAAGGGAGGCTGAAGGGAAGTAGTAGAGGGTAGATCCAACCGAGATAGTTTGTATACATCTATGAACCTTCCAAAGAACAAGTTAAAATATTGGCTTAGAGACGAGATATCAAATTTTCAATTTGTTTCCCTTGTCAAGGCTAATGTCGAGATTCTGGCAGCAATCTCTTTTTTAGGACTCCTCACAATTGAGGTTCAGTGGCAATGCCTGACTCTTCCTATATTCCGTTAACTGTAGGATGGAATAAACTCATTGTTATTTATCATTGATTGAATTAAAGACAGTATTTACAATACTTTGAAAATGCATAGAATCAAATTCCTGCCTATTGAAAAGGTAATTGCAAGTTCATCAGTTCTTGTCAATTTTAATTTCCTTTAGCAGAAACTGCTGCTTTTAAACCTGTTTTCACCTTTCACAATGTATCTTAAAGACATCATTCTCTCTCTCTTTCTTTTTCTTTTTCTTTTTTTTTTGATTGATTGTATTTTTTTTTGCAAGCTTTTATTGCTGTATGATATTTTGTTTGTGTCCTGAAAATCAAAGCTTGCCTGGAGATCAAAGGGCAGAGCTAGCCACTAGTTAACTGTAGAGTCCCGACAGTGATGGCACACCCCTTTAATTTCAGCACTTGGGAGGAGGAAGCAGGAAGATCAGGCATTCATGGCTACCCTGGGCTACTGGAGATTGAACCATTCTAAAAGAGAAGGAGAGCCAGCTGGGTAGTGGTGGCTCATAATTTTAAGCCCAGCACTTGATAGGCATATGCCTTTTATCCCAGAACTAGGAAGGTGGAGGCAGGATTATAAGGTAGAATTATAAGGACAGGATTTTGGGCCCATTAGTCTAAGGATCCCTAGATACTGGATTGCTTTCCATCAGCCTGAGGATTCATAGATGTAAGTACTCCTTGGTGGCTTGCTGCCCTGGTTCTCTAACATTTCAACTTTCACCCTTGATATCTGACTCTGTGTTTATATTGTTAAGACTAATTAAATTTGAGCTTTATGTCATTTTAAAAACATATAATGCCACCACCCTGTTTCTGATGGGAGAAGATGTAGAGAGTTAGAATCAATGATACTCCTGCCAAGAAAAACTTTACGTGTCTTTATATTACAATTTTTTCTATATGGCATATGAGTGTATCTCCATGTCATCTTAAATGCCACAAGCATTTTTTTTCTTGCTGAAAACATTTTGAGGATGCCATGGCTGCCCATCACCACTACAGTTTCCACAACTTTGAAATGCATAATTTGAGGAATGTAGCTATTCCTTTGAACTGACAAATCTAATTATTTTTCCTTTCACATACTAGTCAAGCATAACCTGTCTTTTTTAATGCAGTTGTTTTTAACATATGCTAATAATATTTGGTTGACTACTGCAAAAATATTCACAATTTCTTCAAACACAGTTATCAAGTTTATTATTTTATCACTTGTCTCTTTTTCCTGATGAGCTAGCAAATTCTCAAAAAGCTGTTTGAAGATGTCTGATAAGAATGTTGTTAAGTCATTCTATGAACACCTTCACTGTTACATACATACATGTCTTTTGAAATAGTGTGTCCTCATAAAAGAAGAGTGTATAAGCGGAGTTATCACAGTGAAAGAGATTCTAGAAGCCACGAAAAACAACCAAGGACTCCCCAACTGACATTGTTCTAAGAACTGGAGGTAGAGGACCATGGTTAACTCTGGTAACGACACTCTTGTTATCTACTTTTTCTAGATGAAGGAACTGAAGCATAGCAAGGATAATTAAGTTATCCAGCTTCTCAAAGGTAGATTAACCACCGCAATACGCTCCAGTGCCCAGGTTTTAGCCACTGCACTTTGATGATTCCCAACGATTGCTCAAACCAGAAATTACAAAGTGCTCATAATTAAGTTATGAATAACAAAACTTGTGAGGTGGATCTAACGTCATTCTGAGAACCAGTGATAGTCAAACCTTTCAAAGCACAAAGAAAAAGAAACACTGGAAATAAAAGATCAAGCATCCAAATTTGAGTATACAGCATGAAGAAGTAAACTCTGAATCATAACAATAGGAATAATAAAATTAAGAGCACAGCTTATTCAGTGAAGACTGAAGACAGGCAAATAATAGAGAATTATCAGTGTGACACTGTGGAAAGAAAGGGCTTTACCATACTGATTTGTATGAACGAACCTGAAAGGCAATGATACTTAAAATAAGCTAAAAATTAATACAAAAGAATGTGTTAGTATTAAAATGCATAGAGTTAAGCCAAATGTGTCAGTGCACAATGGTAATCCCAGCCCTCAGGAAGCAAAGGCAGCAAATTGTGAATTCAAGACTCACCTGGTCTACACTTCTAACTCTACCTCAAAATTCAGTGAAAGGGAAAGTGGATATTTAACATTTTATGAAGGCAATGGAAATTCTTATTACTTAATTAAAATATTGGCTTACATGCATAGATATGGAAAGAGTGGACAACCTTGTCTTATTCCTGTTTTCAGTGGAATCACTGGTAGATTCTCTCCATTTAGTTTTATGTTGGTTGTTGGCTTGCTGTATATTGCCTTTATAATGTTTAGGTATGTTCCTTGTATCTATGCTCTCTCCAAGACCTTTATCATGAAGGGGTGTTGTATTTTATCAAAAATTTTTTTGGCATCTAATGAGATGATCATGTGGTTTTTATTTTTCAGTTTGTGGTATTGGAATAACTGGATATCAACATGTAGAAGAATGAAAATAGACCCATATCTATCACCATGCACAAAACTCAAGTCCAGATGGATCAAAGACCTCAACATAAAGCCAGCCTCACTGAAACTTATAGACGAGAAAGTGGGAAGTACACTAGAATGCACTGGCACAGGGAACCAATTCCTAAATAAAACTCCAGCAGCACAGACACTGAGAGAAACAATAAACGGAACGTCCTGAAACTGAAAAGCTTCTGTAAAGCAAAGGACATGGTCAACAAGACAAAATGACAGCTTACAGAATGGGAAAAGATCTTCACTTACCCTACATCAGACAGAGGTCTGATCTCCAAAATATACAAAGAACTCAAGAAATTGATCATCAAAAGAACACATAATCCAATTAAAAAAATGGAGTACAGACCTAAACAGAGAACTCTCAACAGAGGAATCTAAAACGGCTGAAAGACACTTAAGGAAATGTTCAACATCCTTAGACATCAGAGAGATGCAAATCAAAACAACTCTGAGATTCCATCTAACACCTGTAAGAATGGCCAAGATTAAAAACACCGATGACTACTTATGCTGGAGAGGTTGTGGGGAAAAGGGAACACTTCTGCATTGCTGGTGGGAATGCAAGTGGATACAGCCCCTTTGGATGTCAGTGTGGCGATTTTTCAAAAAATTAGGAAACAACTTTCCTCAAGATTCAGTAATACCATTTTTGGGTATATATCCAAAAAATTATCAATCATACCACAAGGACATGTGCTCAAGTATGTGCATAGCAGCATTGTTTGCCATAGCAAGAACCTGGAAACAACCTAAATGTCCCTTGACCGAGGAATGGATAAGGAAAATGTGGTACATTTACATAATGGAGTACTACACAGCAGAAAAAAATAATGACATCTTGAATTTTGCAGGAAAATGGATGGAGCTAGAAAACATCATATTGAGTGAGGTAACCCAGACACAGAAAGACAATTATCACAAGTACTCACTCATAAGTGGTTTTTAAACATGAAGCAAAGAAAACCAGCCTACAAACCACAATCCCAGAAATGTGGACACTAAGAGAGACTTACATAGATCTAATCTACATGGGAATTAGAAAGTAGAAAAAAACAAGATCTCCTTGTAAATTGGGAGCATAGGGACTTTGGGGGAGGGTTGAAGGAGAGGGGAGAAACAGGGTGGGGAGCAGAGAAAAATGTAGAGCTCAGTAAAAATCAATACAAAATATTGGCTTACATGCACAGTTTTCTAAAAAAATAAATTGTTAATACTAGCACAACAAAAGGAAAATATTAATGAAAAATAGTAATTAATTAAACCTGGTGGTTGGTCCACACTTACAGTTCCAGCAACAAGGAAGCTGAGGATAATTAGTTTCAGGCCAGCCTAGGCTGCACAGAAAATCACTCTCAAACACAAAGAACAAATCAATAAAAAAAAGAAGCACTTTGATTAATTTAATTGTTAGCTAAAAGTAACCTTTTCTCAATGTCACAATAAAACTCCCTATTTCAATTTGAAAAGGTTCTGTGAACAAAAGAACACAGCACTGATTGTGGATGCTTTAGATGTATCCTCATTAAAGCTTTTTGCTCTAAGAAAGCTTGTCATCACTTCCAATACTACTTATTCTTCTAGGGGCTCCTATCAAAGTTCAAAATAAAGATATGAGAAAAAATGATGGGTACTCTCAGTGCTTGCCAGCAATATGACTGGCCAACTTTAAAACTCAGAAGTGACCTATATCTACAAATGAACAAAGTAAAGACTTTAGGCGACTTTCTAGAAACAAGATTGACATGGAAGAATACAATTGATGTTCAAATGAGATTTTCTTAAAGCTTAATCATAAACCAAACTTGATTCCTACAGCCATGGAGCTGGGGTCATAGTTTAGTTGGTATAGTATTTGCCAAGCACTGGCAAAGCCCCTACATTCCCACTCCATGTAAAACCACATATGGTAACTCAGGCCTATAATTCCAGTTTTTGGGAGACAAAGGCAGGGGGCTCATGTCGAGGCTGCATTGACTCCTTAAGTTCTAAACTACCTGAGACTCTGTTTCAACATATATAATATTTACACACACACACACACACACACACACACACACACACACACACATAAAGCCTGCTTATCTTAAAACCAAAATTCTTAGCAGTTTGAATGTACAAATGAAAAACAGGTTTAGGAAGAATGAAGTTATGTTAATGATTTTAAAAAGGTGGTGGGAGAAACTGCACACACACATACACACATGCATGCATACATACACAAATGGAGAGATATTTTCTGTAGGGCTAAAGTCAAGGTGACCTTAGCTCTAGGATGGAGATGGGCTTGCGTGAAATAGTACAAAGCATCTGTGGAGGTCACAGAAGGAACTCAGTGAGCTGATTGATGCTTCAGCTGGCTGGAGACCAATCAGGACATGACAGGGGCCTTGTACAAGGAAATAAAACTATGACTTAACCAAAGAAACTGCTTGAGTTAAGTTGTTTTTTCAAAGGTGAATTATCCATATAGAGAAATATTGTTTCATGCCACACCAAATGAATTCTTGATGGCTTAAAAATACGAATATGGAAAATTAAATTGTAGATTAGTCTAAAAAAGGAAATCTTAAAACACAATTATGAATATCCTCCGAGGAAAATTTGTGTACATTTTCAACATCCAGCTTTTAACTGTGACAGCATAAGCAGACTGCAAAGCCGCCCACAAGGAGAGGAACTAAGAAAGTCTTCCCAGGCTCAGGTCTGGATAATGGGTTTTAAAAATGCAAATCTACTCCAGCACACCTGGATATGAGGATAAAGGATGTCACACTTGCTAGAGCTCCACTTCCTCTACGAGATGCTAGGATGCAGCTGAAACCTGTGCCTGGCCTTGCCCAGCTGTGTGATAGTATGCAAGATCCATCCGAGCTGCCTCCTTCATATTTTAAACCACATCCATTTGGGTTTGACCAGGCTACTTCCGCACTGGACCCAACTTTATTCACGATATCCTCTTTCCACGGCACATAATGATTAGTAGGTCCACTTTCAACCTGCCAGAGCCCTGTTTCAAAATTAAAATTAGAAGATTAATTTTTTTTTCCAGAAACAGGGTTTCTCTGTAGCTTTGGAGCCTGTCCCGGAACTAGCTCTTGTAGACCAGGCTGGCCTCGAACTCCCAGAGATCCACCTGCCTCCGCTTTCCGAGTGCTGGGATTAAAGGCGTGCGCCACCATTGCCCGGCCGAGATTAAATGTTTTTAATTACCTTTCTGTGCATTTCTTCATTCTTTACCATGGATTAAACTGTGTCATCATTTTTAAGTTTCTATAATTTATTTGCTGCTTTTAAAGTTTTGAGGTTTCTGCCCAAAACCCATTTTTTCTCATAAAAATTAATATTTACTACAAGACTTTGCACATAGTGATTTTCAGTAGGTGTCCCACAGTTAAAAAATGAATGTGGTCACTTTAAAATATCTACAAACATTTTTAGAGCATCTCACACTAAATATTGAAGCCCACCCCATTAATCCAGGCCTGCCTTATGATCTGTCTGGCCAATCAAATGCAACAGCTTGTGAGTGCCCAATGCAGCACTGACGCACACCCATTGTTCTGCGGTTTCTCCTTACTTAAAGCCAAGGTCTATTGTCCCAGGAGATATTCTACAAAATGTTTTGGTTTCAAAGGTTCCAGCTGCCCATCATATTGTTCTAGCAGTTTGCAGGGATTGGCTAGAATTCTTAAGGGATTTTATAAGTTAGTGCCTTTGGTAGCACTGGGCTTTAATAAAAACAGTCCAATTGCAGGTAGCCACCACATAAATGGAAATGCAGTTCCTCTGAAGAGTCTTGCCCCACAGCCACGTGCTGATTCACTATGCATTTTCTATCTTTCTATTTTACATCTACAGTTTATGAATCAAAATCTTTCATTGCAGTCAGGCATCACTACATCACTGGGGCATCTGAAGATAGAGGTTGGATGACCACAAATCTAGGCCAACTTGGGCAATACAGTATGACACTATCTAAAAGACAAAAGCATATTGCAAATGATACGAACATAAACCTTCTGTCCGCATTTTCTTATTAGAATAGGCTCTACCACTGCCGACCAAATTAATACCTACAAAGTCACGAGGAGGACAAAGACACTTCCTACCAATTACTCTGTACACAGACTGCTCAAGCTCCCTGAACCTCAATGTGCAAACTCAGGCTGATACCCACTGTTCACTGGCTGCCTGAGGATTTCTTTCAAGCTTCCTTGTTTCAAGCATTGTAAGTACAGGGTTGCCTATCTGAGACATTATAGTACATTTTCTAATCATCTCATTCACACTGGTTTCTGTTATATCTACTACCTAGGAAATCTGCCTCACACAGCTTTATAAAAGGAGCTAAAAGAGGCTGGGCAGTGGTGGTTCATGCCTTTAATCCCAGCATTTGGGAGACAGAAACAGACAGATCTCTATGAGTTCAAGGTCAGCCTGATCATCAGAGCAAGTTCCAGGATTGGATTTAAAGCTACAGAGAAATGCTGTCTCAAATCTTCCCCACCACCCCCCCCCAAAAAAAATCAACCAGCCAAATACTTTGTCAGCTTCTTCAATGCACTTTCACCCAGTTCCAGGCAGTAAGGTTTTGTTCTATACTCCATTTTTAGCAAAGTAGAGAATTGGAAAGTTAAAAATGGAATATGCTACTCCCAAGTTACATAAAAGTTACAGATGATTATTCTTGAGCTGTATACTTATTCTATTGTACCTTGTCTTCCTCTTCCAATGTGTTTATGAAAAATATTTATTAATGTAGGGACCATTGTGGTCAAGGTGTGAAGCAGGTCTATCACACCTCCACATTTGTCTCATGTCAAAGACCCTAACAAATTGCTACAAACAAATCACAAGCTTTTTTCCTCACAGCTTTGGAAACTAGAAGTCCAAAATTAAAATTAGGTTCTTGGGATGGCAATCAGGAGGGTCCTGTTACACAAAGTCCCATGGATTCCAGTTGCTGCTAGTCTCTGGCTTCCTCTGGTTGTGGACACACCCCAGAAATCCCTTCTTCTGTCTCTTCATGTGGCATGTTTGGAGGTGAGCCACACCGTCACTGTCCAGCATGGCCAGGGCCTCCTACTACGCATTAGCAGCCTGAGAAAGAACCAAGCTTTCTGTTTCAGGCTGGAGAGATGGCTCAGCAGACCAAGTGCCAGGCGCATAACTGGGAGAGTCTGAGTTTGAATCCTCGGAACATGTATTGCAGCATGCATCTGTAATCTCCGTATTCCTGCATGTGACGGGAGACAAAGAGCCTGGAATTCACAGAAACTACCAAGCTATCAAACTTTGTATGTACGGTGGCAAAAAAACCAAAGAGACCCTGTTTTAAACAAAGTAGAAGGCAAACAACTGACCTGCCAGCCAGATGTAACTTTCATGTTTGTATGTTTATAACATGGCATACATGTGTCTACACTTCAATACACCACACACACGAACACCACATTTTATTTCTACTTAGTATGTCCCAATTTTACTCTAAGAGATTCAGTTAAATGATTTATGACCAAACACATAATTGGTGTTAATGATGTGTGTGTTATACTTATTTAGCCACATCCATGATTTAAAGCATACCCTTGGCTAGATCTGCTTCTGAAATCATAAATACATCCAATTTAAATCTACCTCTATTTTCTTTTACACTTTGTGATTTCTATTTTTATTTTCATCATAAATAATTAAAATGTTGTGTTAGAAAAAATAAGTGGAATATCTCAGGTTATCATTTTAATAAGAAGGGCCTTCACCTTCATAGAGGCCAGACACCAGCCCTTGAGCTCTGCAGAAAGAAACAGCAAAGGATTAAGAGAGGGGTGAAGCCACTATCCAATGGATGACAGTATTTGTTTCTATACGGGAATGAACTAGTGTTGTCTTTGACCTAGACTATTCCGGGAAGGAAAGATTGTAAGCTAGCAACTAAACAATGTACAGAATTAAGTATGATAGATGCTTTAAATTATATTAAAATAAAGAAAATTCATTTGCCAGACAGAAATATAAAAAATTCCAAGATATTGTTTTAGGGAGAGGGCCCGCTTGTTCTTCCTGGCTGCTCTGTTAGCTTAGCCCTGAAATAACCACATAGAAATTGTATTAATTAAATCAGTGCTTAGCCCATTATCTCTAGCCTCCTATTCGCTACTCTCACATCTTGATTTAACCCATTTCTATTAATCTGTACATTGTCACATGGCAGTGGCTTACAGGAAAGATTCAGTATGTCTGCCTCTGGCAGCTCCATGGCATTCCACTGACTCTGCCCTTCTTTCTCCCAGCATTCAGTTCTGTCTTCCCTGCCTACTTAAGTTTTGCCCTAAAAACTAGGCCAGTATCTTTATTAACCAGAGAAAGAAACACAAAGACAGAAGGACCTCCTACAAGAAGATATACTATTAACATTGATCCCCAAAACATTGGTGATGAAACAATTCCTGCTATTAGAAAAACTTGGGAGATATGTGGTACTGGTTATTTGTTTGTTTTGAGACAGGGTCTTATACCACCCTGGCTACCATGAAATTTGCTGGAGTGCTGGAACAAAGATATGTCCCACCACACCAGGCTGGGGTACATTGTTCTGACCCAAATGATTACAGCTTCTATTTTTCCTACCCTTTGGTATGTTTTATTAGTAACAATGTATGCTTTTATCTGATCTAAAAATAATTGCTGATGAATATTTTGAAGCATTCAAAGAGTTCCTATGTAAATCAACAGTTCTAATCATTTAAGTTGATACATTCAGATGGGCGACATTATCAGTCAGTTCATTTGATCTAAATCAATAGGCAATCAATTTAAGGACAATTTACCATCTTAGAAATTTTGCAAGCTCCTTAGAAGGCTAGGGTCTTCTTTATAGCAGAGACAGAATACAATACACAAAATCTGTAGAGAGGTTGTGTCACTCCTTAGTGGCAAGGAGACAAAGCTTATAGCATCACTGAAACCTGAACCAGAAAATCCTGGTTGCTTAACACTATGAAGGTTAACGTGAAGAGTGAGAAAATCAATTTCTCTCACAAACATATTTGTTCATTCATTCATTCACAAAGTAGGGATGCAGTAAGAATTCAACAGCATTCTCCTTTCACTAATCTGAAAGCGATCGATCTCTGTGTGGGTTTAATACTGTGCCACCTGATTGTTACATATCCATGAAGCTCAGTGGAACAGGCCTATGGATCCAATCATATTACTCAGTGAATAATGCTGATTCAAAATGTGACCTATGATGGAATCCCAGGAAATTTGTCTGAGGATAGGGAACAAAATGATTTGTATGGCTTAATCTCCTTGCCCCCCCCCCCCCGTTTTTGTCTCTCTCTCTCTTCCCCAGCATGATCTTTGCTCTGCTTCCTACTGTTATGTTCAGGATTCTGCCTTAGTCATTTATCCAGCCAGGCTCCAGAACTTGATACACAGAATGACCCTGGCTGGCCCATGGTTTATGTTCCCTGAAGTTTTGGGTGACATGGGCAATGGCAGTATTAGCAGGGTGCATTGTGAGATGACATTTCAAGCCTATTTCCCAGTTTCCATCCTGTTCCTGTGACAGTGAGATTTACCTAATCTTCTCCACCCCATGTTTGGCACTGTTCGGGATGATATCATAAGTTGAAATAATGGAAACTGGAAATGTACTCAATATCCCTAACCTACCTGACATGGTTGCTTAGCAACGCAGTTCCCTGGAGAATATCAGTCACTTACCCTTGTGAATTTGTGGTTGACTAGGAGCTTCAGCGGTGAACTGAAGCCCAGCATCACAGTGAGCATCATACTCGCTACAGTTAATTTAGGAAAATACCAGATTTTTAAATGCAAAGCATAGTTTTGACTGAATGAATCACTTTTGCTCTACCATAAAATTTAAAACTGTGAGTTCGGACCATCTGTACATCTGTGTTTGGCACTGGTATTAAAGAATGAGAAATTTGACAGACTCTCTGGTAGACAGACAGATAGGGAAAGGAGCCTTTATTGTAAGCAGCCGAGCTTTTGTCTCAAGTCAGGAGACTGAGAAAGAAGCAAGCCGTTTTGACAGTTCTCTTCCTTTATTACTTGGCCATGGCCCCTCTCCCTCTGTTTGCCTACCAGGGAATCTCTCTAAATTCCTAGTCGTTTGGTATGGGTGTGTGTACATATGCGAAGAAATCATAAAACATACTCATTGTGTTTTCTACAATGAAATTGTTCTTGATGCATCACCTATACATTTTATTCTGTCAGTGAAAGATGAGAATGAGGGTTTTAAAAAGTGTATAAAAAGACAGGAATTTTGGATAACCAGAAAAAAAAGATGAAAAGAAAAATGAAATGCAATTGCTTGAGAAAGCATTTTATGAAAAACATTTTTTCTAAACTACTTGTATTACAGTTTTTTGAAAAAAAAAAATATGTTTATATTTTAAATCAAAAATTGGGGCTTTGACCAGGTGGTGGCACTGTACACCTTTAATCCCAGCTCTCTGGAGACATAGGGAGGCAGATGTCCATGAGTTCGAGGTCGGCCTGGTCTACAGAGTGAGTTCCAGGACAACCAGTGAGGTTACACAGAAAAACCCTGTCTCAAGAAAAGCAATGATATAATAATAATAGTAGTGGTAGTAGTAGTAGCAGTAGTAGTAGTAGTAGTAGTAAAGTAGTTATAAAACTTTGGGGCTTTGTGTAATTAGTGTATATATAGTATTAACTTGAAATTCTAAAATATAAGATAAGGGACATATTCTGGAAAGTAGAAAACTGGAACCCAGGAGAAAAACCCCTTGATTTCCAGAAAGTAAAATGGGCACAAGAGTATATGCCTGTAACACCAGCACTCAGGAATCTGAGGTAGGAGGAGCCTGAGATAAAAGCCTGTGTTACATGGTAAAGCTCTGTATCAAAACTTTAAAAAAAAATAAACTAAATTGCAGAAGCCTCAGAATATGATATTAGAAATGCTAACTCTCGGGAAGTCCAGTTTTTATCCTTTTCTTCTTCCTTTGTTTGCTTGTCTGATGTTAGTTGTTCTTTATGGTTTTGCCATAAGATGATATGAGAGAATCAGCACAACGAAGTGAAAGAGAATGATGTCTTTGGAGACAGTGTCAACATTTGGGTTGTGTAGCTGTTATTTTCTTTCATAAGCAACCTTAATGTTTGCAGATTAAAAAGCAGCAATTACTTGGAAACTCTTTTCATTGCATTACAGAGAGAGGCAGAGCAGAACACTCGTCCCTGTGACATCACAAAGTTAGTATTATTAAATCAAGTTCAATATCAATACATATGAGATGATAGAAGCTACTGGCAAAGTCAAGTGAAAATGAAGGATGAGAATGCAGCCTACCTCCACTCCACATTGACAGCTCAGAGTCTGAGTTCAGGATAGACAGTCCAGTGACGGTCATCCTCTCATTCCCTGCACTGTTACTATTTGGTGAAGCCCTAGCTGTGCTTCAAGACCATCAGAAGAGCTTGTCAAAATGTAAATATCTGGTCCATCACAGACCTACTGAAACAGAAACTACAAAAGGGATCCTGTAAGTTCCATGTTAACACATTCTTCTGACTGCTTCCAGGGCAGCCCAGGTGTGATTCTGGCCTAGATGATCATTGTCACAGTTTTTTAAAGTATTAAATGTTTCTAAAGCACTCAGAGGTGTCTTTGGCTATGAATGTCAAGAAAATAGAAGGTACCAAAGTCCTCCTATCTTTTTGGGCACTGATCACAGTTAATCATAGTTCATTTGGTGGGAGATATAAATATGGGTAAAAACGTATGTTCACAGTGATTTTGAGATTTATTTCTCTATGAAGATGTACTTGTGTTATCTGTTTGCTCAATACTTCTAAAGTAAGGGATGTTAAAGCATTAAGAGTTCTCCGTCTTTCTCTCTCTCTCTGTGTGGGTGTGTGTAGGACATATGCTAGATGGAATTCACTAGAAGACAAAATGTAATACTATCCCTTTATTTCTCTTCTTATAAGTATAAATTCACATCAAAGTACAGTATACATCTTTGTCTGGTTTGGATGAATGGGGACTTGCAGATTTTGTGTGATTATTATTGCATCCCAAGCTAGAGTCATTAGCTTTAATCGCTAAGAAATCACTTATGAGAACTCTTTACAAAATAATGTCTTATTACACATTCAGTTCAAGGTTTTTCCATATTCTATATTAGCTCATCTTAAGAATTTGTATTTGTCTAATGTTATGATTTTGATGTTGCCTTATGTTCTCAGGTTAAAGACAAATTTGATTCTTAATATAAGCTCTATATGACTATCTTTTTATGTCATTTGATGGTTTTAGGAGTCTGCTTCCACAGTTTCATCTGGAATTTGCTCAAAAAATTATGAATAGCATAGGCTCAAGGGAACAGATCTAAAATATTAGCCCACTATCATTCTTCTAATAATTACTTCATATATATACATCAGACTACCACCAAATCATTGTAACAACAATATTCAGCCACATTTTGGGTATTTAACAATAGATGTTAGAGAAGGCAATCGGCTCTTCATTTGCCCATCCAAAATGGGCATAAGTACATAAATAGAGGGAATATTTGTCAAGAAGAGTCAAACTATTAAATTTACCTTACTTTGATGGAGGTGAAATTTATGGATTTAGTCAAGAACATTTCATCACATGGAAACAATTTTTTACTAGCCTTCTGTGACAGAAATACAACATCCTCCTCACAAGCACAAATTACATGTTATTCTTCTCTATTAAACTTGAATGTTGATAAGGAAATATGCAGACTGAACCGGGCATAGTGGCATATATCCTAGTACTTGAGAGATAGCAGAAGGAAGGTGGCTAAACCTGATCTAATTGGTGAGTTTCCAGGAGATGAGGGCTACATGCTGAGGCCCTGTTTCAATAAAATAAAAACAAAGTCCAAGATGAAAAGTCACACTAAAAAATTACAAAGATAAACACATTTGATTTTAGCTATTTTTCTGTCTCTGATCCTAAATGTATTAGAGGAATAACTATATCTATAGTAATCTTTGAATTACATTAACCTGGTACGCTACATTTGTTCCACATATTAATTCATTCCATTACTATAAATTATGATAAGCACTGTATGGAGGGGAAGCCACTGAGGCCCCATCTTTATCAAAGGAGTTTTTTAAAGTGGTTGACTCCTGTGGAAAGGTCACTCACCTTTGGGGCTGTGGCTGCAGGTATGTTGTTCATGTCCTTAGTGGACAGCCATATACCCACGCACATAATGCAGCTCTAACTTGAGTGATGAGGTTATTAATAAGATCAGAAATAAAAGATCTGCTATTAGGAGGGAGACAGGGTTGGAAAAACTAAGAGGTAATGGGAGAGGTACTGGCAAATGATATGGTTTATATAATCATATTATATAAAAATATGAAGCATTCAAATAAAAGTATTATGTAATATAAGAATCTTACTATGTCTTTTTACTTCTAACTTTTAAATTTTCGTACTTTTTTGTATATGTGTATGTATGATATGTATGTGTGGGGTGTGTGTTGTGATGTGTGTGCTGTTGTGTGTGTGTCCTCAGGCACTGCAGCACACATGTAGAGGTCAGAAGAAAACTTGCAAGAGTTGATTCTCTCCTTCCACAATGCAGTTCTCAGGGACTGACTTCAGGTCATCAGGTTTGACCACAAGTGCCGTTACTCAAAGTACCATCTCACCAGACCCATGCTATGTCCTTTTAAGAATCATTGAACCTTTCAAAAATCACCCCATCTGTACTTTCTCTTAAATTCACTATACACAATGAGTTAATTTTTGTAAACAGTATACAGTATTGCGTAGAATTGTTTCTATTCATTTGTTTGTTTGTTTTAATTTTTAAAACAATCGTATCTTACATACCAATCCCAGTTCCCTCTTCCTCCTGTTCTCTCACTCCCCCTACCTTCTCCCCACTCCACACCTCAGAAAGGGTGAGGCCTCCCATGGGGAGTCAGCAAAGTCTGTCACATTACTTGAGGAAGGACCAAGGCCCTTCCCACTGTGTCTAGGCTGAGCACGGTGTTCCTTCATAGAAAACAGGCTCCAAAGAGCCAGTTCATGCACTAGAGATAAATACTGGTTCCAATGCTAGTGTCCCCACAAACTCCATGCCGCACACCTGTCACCCACATTTAGAGGACCTAGTTTGGTCTTATGGTGCTTCCCCAGCTGTCAGTCGGGGGACAGTGAGCTCCCACTAGCTCAAATCAGTTGTTTCTGTGGGTATCCCCATCACGGTCTTGGCTCCTTTGTTCGTAATATTGCTTCTCCCTCTCTATGACTGGACTCCAGGAGTTCTGCCCAGTGCTTAGCTGTGGATCTCTGCATCTACTTCCATCAGTTGCTGAATGAAGATTTTATGATGACAATTAAGGTAGTTATCAATCTGATTACAGGGGAAGGGCAGTTTAGGTACCCTCTCCACAATTGCTTAGATTCTTAGCTGGGGTCATCCGTGTGGTTTTCTGGAAGTTTCCATGGTTTCTCACTAACCCCACAAAGGATCCCTTTCAAGGTTTCTCTTTTCTTGCTCTCCCTGTCTGTCGTTTCCGACCCAGCACCACTTGTTTACAGCCCTTTCTCGATCAGTTCACTGCTTCTGTGGGTCGACTTCTGGTATGAGCTATTGCGCTGTGCCGTGTTCTTTGACAAATACTGAAGCACTGAGCAGCCCTCCAACGCTGTTATCCTCCTTTAGTAGATTGGCTAAAATCCATTTGAAATAGTTAAAAGCTAAGTCCATCTCCCAGATTAATGCCTCCCCAATTTCTCGGGACTAATAGCACACCATTACACCTCAAGAGTCACTTGTCAGTTCCAATTGCCTGAAGGGAAAGAATTCCAAGCATCTGAGTAAGTCAGCTGATCCTGCCTGCTTGCTGTGGCTTCCTCCGATGCATGTTACTATAATTTCATAACCTCTGCTGCTCACCGTGATCCCACAGCATCTGAGCAGGCCAGTACTGATTGGGGGAAGTGGAAAAAAAAAGGATTCTTTCTCCCTGGATCTTATTCAACCAATGTCAACTCATGGTGTCTCAGGTCATCAACTTGAAAGTCACTGACTATATTTTATGCATGAGGGCTCTACAGTCACACACTCATGCACATGAACACACAGACAGATGCACACATACATGAGCAGGCTAGATGAACTCATATCAGATCTACAGCAGCAACAGTTCTCTTCCTGGACCTACAGCCTTGCCTGATAATGTTTCTTTGGAGGAATTGGGTCAGGTCAAGGGAGGTGGATGGGAGGGGCTGTTTATTTTACATCTGTAAATTCCACTCCTCTTTCCTTCTGAAAGATAACCTTAAACTTGAAAATATGATTTCTTTTTGCATTTTTCCTTTTTAATACTCAAAAGGAGATAAATGGGCAGACACATTTATCACACACATGTCCCATGTTTTGTCATTTTCCTTACCATAATGAGTTCATATTAGCTATAAGCCCGCAGTTTTAGCTCTGCCTAATGCTTACAGAACAAACTTCTGTCCTTTGACTGTACTCTGTGTCTCACTCAAATAAATATCCTCTTCGAATCTTTGTAGCAATTAACTTAACCTCACTGTTGGAAATGTAAATACCAAGTGAGGTGCACAGTAGCTGAAGTGTCCCAGAGGAAAGTTTATTAGGTGTCCTTACGGGCAACCTGAGTGAAGTAGCACCCTCTCTGCCAGCATTAGGAAATGTGACCATTGATCATGTGAAAATTTCACTATGATGGCTTTATAGTGCTGCAACAGCCTCTCTCCCATTTCCTTCTCTTCCTTTATGTCTCCTGAGAAAGTGGCCTGCTCCTTATTTTACTGTCTTGGAAGAAAACTGTTAGAGGATAAAATACGGAAGTCATCTGTGCTTTCACTTTTATATGCCCTAAATTCTTAGAAAAAATTAGAAGGAAAAGAAGAGGAGAAATAACGTAATCCCCAGTTGAAGGTCATGCTCTGTTGAAGCAGCAAAGGGCAATTCCTTTAACTTAAAAGCAGTGCTTCAAGCCTTGGTGAAGGGTAGCATCCTTTTGCTCAAGACCTGAGGAAGTTTGCATCCTACTGCCTAGCTGCAGCTTCAGCTTTGTTTTTAGACATCCAAGAGAAGTCTTCCTGTTCTGGACAGGCAGATAGAAAACAAGGTAGAGAGGCTTGCAGGGGACTTGCTCGGCAGATCTCAAGTGATTCAGTGGTGGCTATGGTGATTGCAGAAAGAATACGCATACCTAGACGAAGTGGAACAGATCTTGCAATGAAAACACCATGCTTCTCCTCCAGAGGCTGAGCATTGGGAACGCTGAAGAGACAGGACTCAGGAAGATGGATAAAGTTTGCTCCTCTGGGGTACGCCTGTATTCTTTGTAGAGTGTGCAGCAAGTTTACAAACTAATTTGACATAAAGGAAAGAAAGGAAAAAAAAGAAATGCTTATTATTTATTTAACTCTGTGAATGTATAGTTTTACACTTTAAATGACATACAGCTGGTTGTTGGAATATGATATCTTGCTAACAACTTCTAACTTTATACAGGAAGTTGTGAATATATTGATGTACTTTACATTCCCAGGTTGACTAAGAATGTTAGATTTGGTGAAAATGGTGTGCACAAGGACCATACCCGGTGGCACAAATATTAAATAGTAAAATTTGATAGGAGTAGAGTTGAACAGATGTCAAGTTTCCCTTCAAATAATTTCAGAAAAGAATTTATTTTACAAAAGTAGTTACTACAAAATTAGAAACTTAAATGGAATACAATTTAAATATGGTATATAGAAAATGAGATGAGCAATTAAATTAATTTAATATAGTCTATTTTAAAAAGTATTTTATGGAAGAAACTGTACCAACATTGGCATAATTCTGATTACAAGACTTGCACTAACTAAAGCAGATATTAAGATTCAAATTTTAATTCAAAGAGGTATGACCTCTTCTCTTATTTTGAATTGTTTGTTTCTGAATGACTAAAATGTATTATTCAAATTATGTCCTATAAAAAAGACATATTCTGTGATCATGTTCTAATTTTACTTCGGAGTGAAATTTGGAAAATTACTGATTCATTTTGCTTTGGTTACTCAAAAGAAAGGAGAAAAATGATGACGGGGAAGCAAAGAATGAGAAGAGACAGAAAAAACAGGCAAGTGCAAGGACAGAGATGAACAGACTGTAACAGACAGCTCTAGACCTGTTGGGTCATTCAGGAGCAGTTTCGGTGATGCTGTGAGTGGAGTCTGGTTCTGACTTTCTGGGAGAAACAGAAGTACCAGAAGTAAAAGTCAAAGTGTGGCCTATGACTTCAAACTGCCTACTCAGAAGCCCAACCAGGAAGCTCACAGCTCAGGCTGATACCTTAGCTTTATTGGGTCACTTTCAAGCTACATATTGACTACAGGATATCTTCTCTCTGCCGATTTTGTCTTGATATTTCTTCCAGAATCACCGACTTATCAATTGAACTTTTGCACTCTGAAACAACAACAACAAATTGATCCAAGTACTATCTGATTGATACTTGAGATGAATATGCAAGTGAAAACTCATATTTGAACAATATGGCTCAAAATGATGTCAAAAACTGTGATTAATGACAATTTTGCCCTTGTTTACAACTGTTGTATTCATAGATCTTGACCTTCCTGTACTGCCCCTGCCCTATAACTATGGATGAGCGCAGACTCAATCATCCTTGACTTTAAAGAAAAGTGTGAAACCTCTCAGTTTTGCTACGGATGCTAAATTTCCACAAATACATGTGTTTTTTCAGAATTATGTAAAGTAGCCAAGGCTCGGTTTATGCTTTCGTCTAAGAATTAGCATAATTGAAATTATAACCAATTTTAGCTAAATGCTATAAACTTGTTTAGATGAGATAGAAAAGTGTGGAAGTCAGTCTGACAAGAAAGCCATGAGAGAGCTACTCATTAAAAATTGAGAAAAATATTAAAAAACAAGGAGGGCAACCGGATGGCATTAGGAGAACAAAGAGGAAGATACTAGGTGGGAGCTAGGACAGCACAAGCTGGGAGACGATGGCTCTGCAGAGTAAGATGGGTATGTAGGCGGGTAAGATGGGAGCTAGGACAGCACATGCTGGGAGACGATGGCTCTGCAGAGTAAGATGGGTATGTAGGCGGGTAAGATAGGAGCTAGGACAGCACATGCTGGGAGACGATGGCTCTGCAGAGTAAGATGGGTATGTAGGCGCGTATTATGTAGGAGCAAGTGTGACACAACTTGTTTTCACTAGTCTGAAAATGCCACTCAGTCACTAGTAACGTTAAGAATTGTAGTGTCCAGTGCAGACAGTATACTAGGAAAATAAAACAGACTAGAGCATTTACACTTCGTTCTCCTGAAAACAATTGAAAATGATGGACAAAATGGAAAATCTAGACTCTTAGCAGCATCAAACCCAGTTCAAATAACTAGGGATTATCTGTTCAAAATTAAGTGAAAACAGGGGCACAGAATCCAGATGGAGTACAAAACACATGTTTTCCTGATGTAGTTACCAAAAGAAACTCTGCCTGGGTAAGATTCTATTGTTTCTGGGTGCTGCCTGCACATGCCTTTAAACTGCATTCAGGAGAGGCAAGTCTATCTCTGAGTTCAAGACCAGTCTGGTCTACAAAGTGAGTTCCAGGACAACCAAGGCTACACAGAAAAATCCTTTCTTGAAAATCAACAAAGCAAAACAAAATAAAACAAACAAACAAAAATTATTTTGGACCAGAAAAAAAGCCCAGTAGCACCTGTGGGAAGCTAAGAGTTAACCTTCCTCCTGTGAGAAAGCAGATACAAAAGGCTGTACAAGTCCTGGTACTGGTCACTCAAACACACAACAAACCACCTTCCTGACCAGTGATGCCTGTGAATAAATTTCCTTTGTTACTGAGCAGAACATGATGCACAAACAAAGGAATCACAAATTTACTGAAGCCTGCTTTTTCGGCCAAGAAAAGGGTTTATCTCGGGATTGTTTCTGTGCATTAGGGTAGGCAGTGCAGAGTGCCTTATATATGTCTATTAAACTCAATTAGTGTACAGCGGCATTCAAGATTGCTATAGCCTTGCTAATTTACTGCTTGATTGGTCTACCAATTATAGTACGAGGGGTTGCCCAGCTTCAAATTTCCTTGTGGATTTGTCAATTTCTTTTATCAGTCACTCAGTCCTGCTGCATATGCAATGCTCTGTCTCTGAGAGGAAGGTTGTTAAGAACTGATATCGATTTATGTGGTTTATAGAGTGCTTATTCCTTTCCATTTCAAGCACTCTTTTACAAATCACAGATTCCTCTTAACATAAAGTCTTCTTTGACAGATAGTAATATAAGCATCCCAGATTTCTTTGATTAAAATATGCATGGTCAACTTTTAACCATCTTCTTGCTTTTAACTATTTTTTATCTTTATTTAAAATGAATTTCAAAAAAAATGAATTTCTTATGGACATATAATTGGATTTTCTTTATTTGTTCAGTTCAACAATCTTTGACTTAAAGTATATAGATTATTTGCATTTAATACAATTACCAGTGTGGATGAATTCAAGCTACAACTTTGCTATTTGGATTATAATTTTTGAAAAGAAGAAAACCAACAATCCTACAATGAGATAAAATACAGACAGAAAAATCAACCACAACCAATGTGTGATATCAAAAGGGCATAATTGCAGATATTCCAGGCTTTTAAATGATGAATACATTACAAACTCTTCAGTCCATATTTTGATCTAAATCATTTTGTATAATCATGAAGAAAAGAATGGGTTTTATTTGCCAAAGTATTTCACAAACTAAGACACATTAAAAAAAAGGAAGGAAAAAGGAAAAAGAAAACATACACACAATAAAGAATGCATGTCAAGAGAGCATTTATGGTCTCTAAAACTAAAATAGATATCTGATCCTTTTAGGAACAATTTTGCTGGTGTTGGAGGTCCTTCTGTCTATGTGTTGCTTTCATTGGTTAATGAATAAAGAACTGCTTTGAGCCTATGGCAGAACTAGGCCAAGAAAGCTAGGCTGTATGCTGGGAGAAAGAAGGGTGGAGTCAGAGAGATGCCATGGAGTTGCTGCCAGAGTCAGACATGCCAAAACTTTGCTGGTAAGCCACTGCCATATGACATTACACAGATTAATGGAGATGGGTTAAATTAATATATGAGTTAGTCAAGTGCTAATGGGCCAAGCAGTGATTTAATTAATACAGTTTCTGTGTGATTATTTTGGGGCAAAGAGGACAGGAACCAACAAGTGGCCTCCTACTACACTTTGCCCACTCTTTCTTTAGACCCATAAGTTAAAAAAACATAGCCAGAGGAAAAATTGTGTGGAAATATTTTTCACCAAATTGAGGAGTGAAGACGAATTTATGTCCTAAAGCCATTAACAGAATATTGATGGGTGCTGAGACATTCTCAATATATGCTTGGATTTTGTTCAGTTCCTGGATATACAATTCCTATAGTTTTTGGAATTTCTCAAGAAATAAGAGGATATTTGTGTTCTAACGATAGGTTCAGTGGTTGTGACCTCAGAGAACTAAAAGGATGAGGTTGTTTTGTGTACCAACCCTTGATGTTTTGGGGAGATGTGAGAGACTTGAGGTTTTATTTGATCATTCATGTGTATGAATTCAGAAGAATGACTGTGACCCATAGTGAAACCCAAAAGGTCTATGTTAGTGAGCTTTGAGAGTATTGAACACATGGAGACTCCAGGAGATTGGCAGAATCCAAAGAGACTTGGAACCATGATCCCTTTATTCATACTTCACCTTAGGGGAAAAATTTCTTCCATTCTTTGTAATACTGTTTGTAACAAACACATTTAAGTGGTTGTTGAGTTTTAGGAGTTACTCTAAAAAATTAATTGAATTCATTAATGTGGTTGTGGGAATTCCCAATTTATAGCCACTATATCAGAAGAGTACATGGCAGTGTACTTGTAGCCAGTGCGTGAAACAGACATCTCTGTAAGACTCAGTATTCAACCTGTGGAATTTGGTACTATCTACAGGTAGTGTCCCATTAAATTGAATTAAAAGATAGGCAGCCAATATCTGAAATACAGGCGGTTGCTTACTTAGTGTGGGGGAAAGCTTACACACCCTTGTAACCACAGTATTTATTAACAATTGTGTTGTGAGACTCTTACAGAACAACCATGTTTTGTTTCATCTTCAAATGCTCACAGATATTAAAATGCTTCCCTAGAACAAAATTTCTGGCCACAAAATCACAATACCTTAATCAAGATCAGAAATACATATTTATATAACAAAATTGACCATAAACTTGTATCAATAAATCAAGATTTATACCAATGCAAATTATTCATATCTCTATCACCCAAATGACTGAAATCAGAGCATGGAGAGGTGACTCAGCAGTTCAGAGCATTAACTGCTCTTCCAAAAGTTCTGGATTCAGTTCTTAGCCCTAGTGCCTACATAGTCCCTTACAACTATCTGCACCTTCAGTTCTAGAAAATCTGATGCCCCGCTGACCTTTGGGGGTACTGCCCACACATGCATAGAGACAAAACAGTAATACACATAAAATAAAAATAAGTTTAAAAAAAATAATTTTGAAAGACTGAAAGTAATATATATACAACATAGTATATAACAATACAATACTGCATGGTAGATGCTGCTTAGAATTCTCTAGTTACCGAATATTTTCTTTTTTGCTAGTAGGTTAAAAAAAAGGAAACATGGTTCTTCAATACAAGTAAAGGAAAAAAATTTTGCTTTTTATTTATCAAAATAGAATGAAAAAAACCATCTGTAATGTAGAAGACAAGTGTGATAAGATACAACTCCACTGTAATAGTAGATGAGCTGGAACATTTTTAAGGAGCACAATGTCCACGAACATTTGAAATGTGCACATGCACGCGTGTATACACACACACACACACATCAGGAACATTTTTCTAAGAATGTATTATATGTAAGCAGATATATGACTTTCATTACATCACAATTTGATCACAAAATTTGAAGAATCACTAAGAGTGCATGTTACAGCTACTAAAATTATTGAATGCATATTTATACAAGAAATTACTATACCATCTTCAAAACATTGAAGAAGCTGTACAGGTAAGGACCTCCTACCAATCCAGGCTGATGCCAGGACAGAGGGTCACCCTCGGAAAACTGACAGTGAGGCCCCATTGCCAAGGACAACTTGCACTAAGCTCATTGAATGTAGAGATGTTGAGCTGGTGCAGACGAGGGGCCTTCACCCCTGCGTTCTCGTCTCTTTGGAGGGAGAAGGTACTTTGGAGACTATGGAAAGAGAAACATGACACCAACTAGCCACAAACCCTTCATGTGTAGTCTGTCCTACCTGCAAGTAGTGCTGGGGCAATGGTGGATCAGGACGTGTGGGAGTGGCTTAAACTGAGAGCCACATCACAAAACAGAACCCATGCCAGATACTGCTTGGATGGCCAGAAACTAGAAACTGGGTAGCCCAGAGACCTTGGGTAGAACCAAACATAATTGGTCTTAAAAATAATGAAATGATTTCTGATGAGATATTCTGCTATACTCATAGATCAGTGCCTTGTCCAGTTGTCATCAGAGAGGCTTCCCCGAGAAAGTCGAAAATGAAGGTCTCTGTTAGATCCCTCTCCTTAGAGGGGGAAGGAAAGACTGTGGGAGTCAGAGGGATGGAAGACACCAGGAGAACACGGACCACCAAATCAACTAAGCAGAGCTTACTTGGACTCATAGAGACTGCAGTGGCAAGAATGGACCAGCAGGGGTCTCCACCAGGTCCTCTCTCTATACGTTATGGCTGTTAACTTAGTATTTTGTGGGAGCAGGTGTATCTCTTTTTGCCTGCTCTTGAGACTTTTCCGCCTATGGCGCTGCCTTGTCCAATCTCGATATGTGGGTTTCCATCTTGTCTCATTGTACATTGTTTTTTCCTGTCTCTCTTGTTATATTTTGAAGGTCTGCTCTTTTCTGAAAAAGAAATGGCGGTGGAGTAGATCTGGAGAAGGTAGGTGGGGAGGGGCTAGGCGACGTGGAAGGAGGGGAAACTGTGGTTGTGATGTATTGTATGAGAGATTAATCTATTTTCAATAAAATAAAATTAACAAAAGAAATAACTGACGGCATAAAACAAGATACAGAGCAACATGAATACTATTTATCTCCATGTAATTCCTATTTATCTGCCAATAAACCTACCTATGTCTTTCTATACATATATATCTGTGTCTATATATCATATGCATGTGTTTCATGTCAGTGATTTTAATATTTCTTAAAATTACAGACTATAGGGGCTGATCTATTGGGAGCTCAACAAGGCCAGCTGGACTAGGACTGAAAAAGCATGGGATAAAACCGGACTCTCTGAACATGATGGACAATAAGGGCTGATGAGAAGCCAAGGACAATGGCATGGGGTTTTGTTCCTACTTCATGTTCTGGCTTTGTGGGAATCTAGCCAGTTTGGATGTTCACCCTCCTAGACCTGGATGGAGGAAGGAGGACCTTGGACTTTCCACAGGGCAGGGAACCCTGACTGCTCTTTGGACTGGAGAGGGAGGGGGAGAGGAGCAGGGAGAGGGAGAGGGGAAGAGGGGCGGGAGGAGGGGGAGGGAAATGGGAGGCTGGGAGGAGGCAGAAATTTTTTTTTCAATAAAAAAATTAAAAAATAAAAAAATTACAGACTATAGTAGTTTTCTCTTATGAGACTTAAGTGACTAGGAACAAGACAGAGAGTGTGTACTTTTCCATGTATATAATCTTTAAGCACTATACATCATACACTTACAAATAATGTAGTAATACAAAATAGTATGAAGCATTAACTCGGTGGAAAAACAAATTTTGGAAAGTTCCTAAAATATTAAGCAACAAATTATCATCTGTAACATAAATAACCTGTCATGTGACTTGCCAAATATGAAAAACATGACAGATTTTTCTATAGAAAAAACTATATCCACACTAATAATTTGCAGCATTTAAAATTGTGGAGCATTATAGCTTGAGAAGAAAACATGAATTCTTGAAAGTAGAAAAATATGTAAAAATACAATAACATCTAATTATTGCAAGGAGACAATGTAAGCTTGGGGACAGTTCCTGGCAGTTACTAGCTGGCTCGCTCAGGAACAATGCTGACATGACTGCAGTTGTCATTTGTCCTTAAGGTGATAGGAATCAAACAAAATAAAGCTGTGACACTCCTGTATTTTGTGCTATTTATAATTATTTTTTTAGGTCGCTGACAGTCCAGTTAGCCAGCTCATTCCAATCACCCCAGCATAGATAAACAATAAACTTCCCTAACTCCTTAAGAGATGAAATCTAATTGTGGGGAGGAAAGCCATGCTGGCACACTTCAGAGCAGGCTGCCACCAGGTGACTGAGTCTATCACAGATGGTTCAGCAGTCAAACCATTGAGAACTTTAAATTCTGAAACAGCAGCTTAGACAAGTATCAATATGGATAAGAATAAATGGTTAATGTATTAACATGGGGAAGTTCAATGAAGATATTTAAGAAGAGTCAGAAATGTTAAATGATAATTGAAAAAAAAAGACTCAAATTTAAAATAATCTGTATTTTGAATATGGCAGAATTTATAGGATTACTACATATCAAATATTTTATGTGTCTATAACGATGCAGTATGGTATGGGATTTCTGTGGCTATTAATCTATGCAGGAACTATTTTTTGCCATATTTCAAAAGAGTTGCATTTCCTTCAATGTTGATAAATAGAAATATGAGTTTGTCTAACTTACAATATGTTCCATAAGGAAGCCTATGGTGAGCTTTGGTGTAGATTCCTTTAAAAATGTTTCCTAGGCTGTTACAATGTTTTAAAAATTTACTAATTGTAGACAATTGAAAGCAATTATCCAAAGTTTGCATGGTGGTAGGCAAGATGAAAACCCTCTAATTCTGAAAAGTAGTACAAGGCAATTAGAAATGGTAATCAGGCCACAAACCTGTTAGCTTGATAAGGATAGTATGCAGGGAGTCACTCTCATCTGCATAAATGTCTTCTCTTCCAGATCCCATAATCCCTTTCACCCCGCTAACCAAGCGGCTCTCTCCAGTACCACAGGTACTTCTGAGCTGCCCTAAGAAACTGGGACAGCTCCAGCTAGTTTTCCAGACACCCTTTCCTTTCTTTTCACTTCACGGACTATTACTAATGTTCTATTTTTTTAAAATGCTTTTATGTGAAAAAAGTTTGTCAAAATTAGTACCATTTTTAAATAACAATAAAGCATAAAAGTCACTTTTCTTGCTGACATTTTTAGAAGCCCTGTCTCAGTTCATGTAACTGGGTGTTTTATGGTGATATTTAAAATAATTTGTCACATAAAATGGTCTGTTTAACCTGGCTAGTCTTGGGACTGAAGAAATCAGATGAATTATGAAAACTTATATTAAAATAGATACACAATTTGAATAACGTATAAACTTAGTAGGAACTATAACAATGAAATTTACTATATATACATATATGTATATATATATACACACATAAAAACACACACGTATTTAAATACACACTCACACACTGACACACACGTATAAAGTTCTGGAAGTCAGTAGGCAGACATTTCCTGTTTTCTTCAGAAGGTCCTTCCCTATACCCCACTTCCATACAGCACAGTGAATTTCCCAGCCTAGACTTACTATGGCCTATGCAGGGTAAGTTGCAGTCAATAAAGTAACTTCTTCCCTTGCAAAATGCTGTTAAAGATCTCTGTGAAGAATTCTTTGTTTTTCCTGTACCTTGTTTTCTATGTTGCTCAATGAATACACTGCAAAGTTCTTTTTTAGGTACAGGAACATAAGAGACAAAAAAGTAAAAATACTCCAAATGTTTGTGTTACTCAGGGATTATTTAGGGTTCTGGGTGCCAAAATAAATTGTTGTAGGAGGCCACTTGTTTATTCCCGGATGCTCAGCCTTGAAATAATACACAGAAATTTCACACAGAAACCATAGTATCTGCAGTACTCTTTGGCCAATAGCTTAAACGTATTTCTGGCTAACTCATGTCTTAAATTAACCCATCTCCATTAATCTGTGTATTGCCATGAGGCTGTGGCTTACTGGGTAAAATTCTGGCATCTGTCTCTGGCAGGGCTACAAGGCTTCTTCTGACTCTGCCTTCTTTCTCCCAGCAATCAGTTTAGTTTTCCCCACCTACCTATATTCTTCCCTGTGCAGGTCTAAAACAGTTTGTTCATTAATCAATGGTATTCACAGCATACAGAGGGGAATGCCACATCAATAAATGAAGAAAATGAAGATAGGACAAGCAAAATGGAGCGTCTGGACTACCCATGGAGACACACTGTCAACTCATGCTTAGTGCACAGCATACTAAAGTGAGAAAAATTATTCTCATAAATTCTAGTTGGTTTCTCTGATTTCTTCCCCATCCCTTTTATCATCTGTGTATAGGAGGGCTACTGATTTATTTGAGTTAATCTTGTATCCTGCTATATTACTGAAAGTGTTTAAGAGTTGTAGAAATTCCTTGGTAGAATTTTTGGGATCACTTATGTAAACTATCATATCATCAGCAAACAGTGACAGTTTGACTTCTTCTTTTCCAATTTGTATCTCCTTGATCTCCTTTTGATGTCTTATTGCTCTAGCTAGGACCTCAAGAACTATACTGAATAGATATGGAGAGAGTAGACAACCTTGTCTTTTTTCTGATTTCAGTGGAATCGCTGGGAGTTTCTCTCTTTAGTTTGATGTTGGCTGTTGGCTTGCTGTATAATGCCTTTATTATGCTTAGGTATGTTCCTTGTATCTCTGCTCTCTCCAAGACCTTTATCATAAAGGGATGTTGTATTTTGTCAAAAGCCTTTTTGGCATCTAATGAGATCATCATGTGGCTTTTATTTTTCAGTTTGTTTGTATGTTGGATCATATTGACAGATTTTCGTATAGTGAACCACCCTTGCATTTCTGGGATGAGGCACTTTAGGAAATGTTCAACATCCTTAGTTATCAGAAAAATGCAGATCAAAACAACTCTAAGATTCTATCTCACACTTGTAAGAATGGCCCAGATAAAAAACACCGATGACAACTTATGCTGGAGAAGTTGTGAGAAATAGGGAACACTCCTGCATTGCTGGTGGGAATACAAGCTGGTACAGCCCCTTTGGATGTCAGTGTGTAGATTTCTCAGAAAATTAGGAAATAACCTTCCTCAAGACCCAATAATACCACCTTTGCGTATATATCCAAAGGATGCTCAATCGTGCCACAAGAACATGTTCTTAACTATGTTCATAGCAGCATTGTTTTTCATAGTCAGAACCTGGAAACAACCTAAATGCCCCTTGACCGAGAAATAGATAAGGAAAATGTGGTACATTTACACAATGGAGTACTACACAGCAAAAAAGATAATGACATCTTGAATTTTTCAGGAAAATGGATAGAGCTAGAAAAAAAAAATATTTTGAGTGAGGTAACTCAGATACCGAAAGCCAATTATCACATGTACTCACTCATAGGTGGTTTTTAAACATAAAGCAAAGAAAACCAGCCTAAAACCACAACCACAGAAAACTTAGACAACAATGAGGACACTAAGAGAGACTTACATACACAGGAAGTAGAAAAAGACAAGATCTTCTAAGAAAATTGGGAACATGGGGATATTGGAGGAAAATTGGAGGGGTGAGGGGAAAGGCAGCGAGGAGAGCAAAGAAAAATATAGAGCTCAATAAAAATCAATAAAAAAGAGACAAGCCTCACAAAAATCTAGTTGGATTATGAGAGATCCAGAAGGTGATAATAATTTTAGCCTTCTTATTTTATATCAATTAAAAGAGATGCCTAAAAGATAGCTACTATTCCTAAAATTGCAAAATACTCATTTATACCACTAGAACTCAGCAGCTCCCAAAGTATTCTGAATTAAAAGACCTGAGCTCTAGTCAGATTTTTGCAGCTGGATGAACTTGGATGAACTGATTGAATTCCCACAGAAGGTTTCACTAAGTTGAGAAAATGAGTGGAGAATTTTGTTTAATGTATTCCCTAACTTCAGGATAAATCAGTAGAAGTCAAATTAGTTAATATAGTAAAACGGACTTAAACGTAACTACATGTCTGCAATAATTCTTAGTTCAGAAACACATTCTGGGGTGGAAAATAAATTGTTTCACAGTCACAAAATAAACCAAATAGGCATCAGGCCAGACAGTCTAACTTATGCCCATACATTTGGGATCACAAAACATAATTGTTTGAGAGGTGAACATGACTGATTATAAACATTAGCCATGTATTCCTACGCATCCACTCATATATTTTCAAATAAATATTCAGCAGTTCTATTTTATTTCAATGCAATGAAAGATTAAATTATATAAGCCATATCTGTGAAGGAAGAAAGATGACTACTTAGATTATAAAAGGCAGAAATTCTGTAGGCTAAAACCAACTGTGGGGTTTAAATACAAAGAATATGAATCATGTACAACTTCCTGACAAGAGATAAATGAGCCAAAAAAAAAAAGTTAATTAAATACGCAATACACAGGCAAAAGAAATCTGTGATCTCTGGTGACCCAAATCTAAATTCCTTCAGTCCACAACATTTATCATAACCTAATTCACTTCTATGTGAAGATGGTTCTCAGGCTTGCTTTCCACAAGCGACAGCTCCAGGCATGGCAGTAACCCCATGCTGAGCTCAGCAAATGGCCACTTGAAGGCTATCATTAGTAGATGACCCCAACCTCTTAACCCCACCCCAAATGTCTTCACTGGACTGAATAGCACTTAGTATGCAATCAGTGTGTGTTTCTTACTTAAAGGGGTCGATGCATAAATATTTTATTATAAACAAAGTTTATTAGGGTAAAGAATAGAAAATAATCACAGTAGGAACACTTCTTTTAAAAGTGATTAGAATAGAAATCCATTGTATCCATTGTAAAAATTTAGTTTCTTAAGAAGTTATAAAAATTACATATAATAGGCAAGATATTTCAGTGATGAATAAAACATGAGTGTTTTAGTGCTAGCTGTACATATTTGGATCATAACACATTATTATAATCTATGAGAACACAAAGCAATACTAATACTTCAAGATATGCGAAGTAGTATATTATTTAAACTTGCGCTACCGTAATAACTAGTTTTAAATGAAAATAGAGATGTTCCACAGAGTCGTTGAGAAAACAATGTAAATAACAAAAAACACAATTAGGGTCTAGTACTATGAAAAATCAAATAAACAAACAAACAAAAACATAACCAATTGGTGAAAGTCAAGCAGGTCACCAAATGTGTTGGCACAAACTTCTAATCTGGCATATTGGGAGTTGAAACAGAAGGATCATGAGCTTGAGGACATCCTGGACTAAGCTTGAAATTCTGTCTTTGGAAGTGGGGAGGGACTAGGCAATAGATGCATAAATTTGTTTATGAGTATATGTGCATACTCCTATGTATATACACATATGCATAGAAGGCAGAGGTCAATGTTGGGTGTCTTAGCCAATTATTCACCACCTTATATATTGATATAGGGTCTCCTACTGAACCTTGATCTCATCAGTTGACTACAGTGGTCACCAAAACCCAGAGATCCTCCTATAAACCACACTTCCCATCCTCCAGGTCCTCCAACCACAGCTTGGATTACATGTAGGTATAGACCACACTCACATTTGTCTTAGAGATTATTTTTAAATATATGTGTCTGGGTGTTCTGCCTACATTTATGTGTGTATTACATGTATACCTGGTGCCTGCAGAGGTCAGAAGATAGTATCACAATTACTGGAACTGGAGCTATTTGTGAGCCACATGTGGGTGCTAGGAACAGAATCTACATTCCTGCAAGAATAACAAGTGTTTTCAACTGCTAATCAGTATCTCCAGCCCTAAGACATAAATGTTTTGGCTTTTTGTTTGTTTGTTTGTTTGTCTTTTAAAGACTAAGCACCTCTCCATGCATCAAGGTTGCATAAGATGACCCAATATGAAAAGCGGGGTCCCAAAAGGCAGGAAAAAAGTCAGAGCATTTTAATCAGGAATGACAAGCATGTACGGCCACCAACAAAAAGTTAACATATTTTACTACTTTAGTTATTTAGTTATCATAGTTATCTATGATTCAAAAGATCAAGTGATCAAATGAAAACTTGATTTAAGAGAGATGCTGGAAAAATAAAAACAGGGTGATTTCCTATAGTTATTTGTAAGACAGAGTACCACTCAGGCGCCCTGCCATGAACAGGACAATAAATGGGTAATGCAGGTGTAATGTACAATGGATGGGAGGATAGAAAGTGGATGTGAATGAATTCTATTCGAAACATAAGAAACTGAAAACAATGATTATGTTAGAGAGGACTTTGATTTGTAATGATAAAAAATTAAGTATGAAAAAATTAAGTCTTTAAAGTATCTTATTCCTTGGAATTTCTACTGAGATCAACTCAGCTCAAAAACATTTTAAATCTCTACTGCACAGTAGAGATTATTTATTGCACAAAATTATAACAAGAAATTTGATGGATTCAAAACAATATTGGATGAAGAAAAGCCTCAATAATGTCCTTTCTTGCCAAGTTCTCTTAACAAGGTGAACTACTCACATGTGCTTGTTTATTGAGCTATGAACTGAAAATCTCATTAAATGAATTTGGAGGAAATGAAAAGAATGGAGAGGTATAAAGACTCTGATTACCAAAATGATTCAAGCTATGACATGTTTTCTACAAAAATTACATTCTATTCTAAAGCAATATTATTCCCATGCACAGAGGCTCTGCAAACAGATCCAGATGTTAATAACATTATAGGTGGCTATGGAATCAGCATATAACCAAATAAGCATGCCTAATCTTACTAATGTTTCCCTCACTTAAAAAGGAAAAATTACCCTGGGCACCTGGGAGCCCCTCTAGGTTCAAGTCTCTTGCAAACCCTAAGATGGCTCCCTTAATTAAGATATATACTTCCCTGCTCCCATATCCAGGCTTCCTTTATCCCCACCATTGTTGTAATACAAGCGGTGGGCTATGTTCCTGGTGCCCGAATGCCTGCACGGCTAGCTTATGACGCAAAATAATTACACGGAAACTGTATTCATTTAAACACTGCCTGGCCCATTAGTTCCAGCCTCTTATTGGCTAGCTCTTACATATTGATCTAACCCATTTCTAATAATCTGTGTAGCCCACGAGGTGGCTTACCAGGGAAGATCTTAACCTGCTTCTGTCTGGAGTGGGAGAATCATGGCGACTCCCTGACTCGGCTTCTTTCTCCCAGCATTCTGTTCTGTTTACTCCGCCTACCTAAGGGTTGGCCTATAAAATGGGCATAGGCAGTTTCTTTATTAATTAACCAATGAAAGCAACAGATTAGAAAGAAATCACTCCCACATCACACCATCCCATTTCCCCAAGTTCCCCCATCCTCCCCTTCTCACTTTTCTCTCCCCATCTCCCCTTACCCCAATCCCACCCCACCCCCAACATCCCAATTTTTTGCCCGGCAATCTTGTCTACTTCCCATAGCCAGGAGGAAAACTATATGTTTTTCTTTGGGTTCACCTTCTTATTTAGCTTCTTTAGGATCACAAATTATAGACTCAATGTCCTTTATTTATGGCTAGAAACCAATTATGAGTTAGTACATCCAATGTTCATCTTTTTTGGGTCTGGGTTACCTCACTCAGGATAGTGTTTTCTATTTCCATCCATTTTCATGCAAAATTCAAGATGTCATTGTTTTTTACCACTGAGTAGAACTGTGATGTCCCCAGTTAGTTCCTTGGGCAGCTGAGGATAGGGAACCAGAAATGGCCCTATCCTATAGCCATACTGATGAATATCTTGCATAGCACCATAGAACCTTCATCTGGTGATGGATGGAGATAGATACAGAGACCCACATTGGAGCACTGGATTGAGCTTCCAAGGTCCCAATGAGGAGCAGAAGGAGGGAGAACATGAGCAAGGAAGTCAGGACCACGAGGGCTGATCTATTGGGAGCTCACCAAGGCCAGCTGGACTGTGACTGAAAAAGCATGTGATAAAACCGGACTCTCTGAACATGGCGGACAATGAGGGCTGATGAGAAGCCAAGGACAATGGTACTGGGTTTTGATCCTACTTCATGTTCTGGCTTTGTGGGAGTCTAGCCAGTTTGGATGCTCACCTTCCTAGACCTGAATGGAGTGGGGAGGACCTTGGACTTCCCACAGGGCAGGGAACCCTGACTGCTTTTTGGACTGGAGAGGGAGGGGGAGAGGAGTGGAAGGAGGGGGAGAGGATTGGGAGGAGGGGGAGGGAAATGGGAGGCTGAGAGGAGGCGGAAATTTTTTTTCAATAAAAAATAAAAGAAAAAAATAAAAGAAAAAAAGGAAAAATTAAACCCCTTTGAAACAAGAGCTGCAATAGCCCAAAAGAAACTGTAGATGAGAGGACTTCTGCTTTTAAAGTTTAAAGGGCCCTTGGATTTCATTTAAGAAAACTACTTATTTTATAGTAGAAAAAATAAAATTTGTTGATCATGTTTCAATCCCAGGAATAGCCTGAAATCTAGATAGTCTGACTTCTATTTTGATAAGATTCCTATTAAATCAAAAATTCAACTATTAAAAAAGAAAAACATATTTTGTTTTGATGATGGTGTGTATGTGTGTGTGTGTGTTTGTCCAAAAAATAACAGTAAATTTTGTAATCTAGAATCATTCTGACAGACAAGATGAGTATTTCATTCCAGAAAGACAAATAAATTTTGTATAATAACAGGAAGAGGTTAGCTACAAATGCCACATTAAAAAAGGTATTAAAGAGTATTCTTGAAACCACAGAGCCTTCCACAACACAGACAACAAAGAGATAGTTTGATGTTTGCAATAGATTGTGTTAATTAGTAAAGCATAA
This sequence comes from Microtus pennsylvanicus, assembly GCF_037038515.1. Lineage (NCBI taxonomy): Eukaryota > Metazoa > Chordata > Mammalia > Rodentia > Cricetidae > Microtus > Microtus pennsylvanicus. The sequence continues at coordinate 5,497,817 of NC_134579.1, read as the reverse complement.
TAAAAGCATATTTAAAATCTACCACTTTTTAAATTACTCACTAATTTTCAAAATTATTTGTATAATTAGATACTAGCATAGCATTAAATAAACACATTATACTTTACTTGATTTAAGAACATAAATTTATACATTTATCTTATTTTACAAGTAAAGTTACATTCCATAACATATTCAAATATTTAATGTGCTGTCATAAATATTTAAATTATTCTAATTAAGATCTTTAACTTTGAAAACAATCAAATCTATTGTTTAAGTACACTGTTGCTGTTTACTAAGATGCACCTGGAAAAATTTAAACATATGGTTTGTTGCTGTCGAACAGAGCTGCTTTTAAATCCTCTGCATTTCATTAAATTTCCATCGACTCTAGCTAGCCCAGCCTCCCTCTGTGGTAAAGTCTTGTTTCTCCATTTTTAATTTTGACAAAACACAATAAGGGGTAAGTGTTAACAGACACCTTTAACTCAGCACTTAGAAGGCAGAAACAGGAGGATCTTTGTGAGTTAGAGACCAGCCTGGTTCATAAAGTTAGTTCCAGGTCAGTCATGGCTACATAGTAACACCCTTCCTTAAGAAAAACACCCACCCCCCTGCAAAAACCAATAAATGTAAATGTTTAATAACTAACTTAAAAACAAATAGAAAGAAAAAGGAACAGGAATGTTATCTTTAGGAACATTAACAAGTTTAAATAAAATTTGTGTATATTTGTTTGAAACAATAGCTGTGTCTTTTCATAGACATTGCCAGTTTGCTCACGACTTTGACTGGTTTAATCAACACATTTTTGGTTGACTCTAAGGCTTTGACTGTATGAGGGAGTTCATGCCTGTTCTGTGTGGTTGTCGAAGGCCCATAGCTGAAAGGTTGTAAGAGTGAAACTACCACTATTGTTTTGCTAGAAAGACATGTCATCACACTACATCTTTATCAATTGTGTTTATATTCGAAGGTTAGCAATTTCTTCAGCCTAAAAATGAGCTTTTGTTTGTAGGGAACAGCAATTAATGCAGAAATGCATAGCTGGTTAAGATGCTAAGAACAGGTATTAATACAAAACAACCCATTCATATTAATCTCTCTAAGACTCAAGGAGTATCACAAAAGAGGGAGAAGAGGAATATAGAAGAAAGATAATGGGTCCTAGAGCCAAGAAATACTGTATTAGAGGCATGAAATTTCCATAGCATTTATGAACTCAAAATACCTCAAAGTTACTTGAATAGAACCTGAACAAGACTATTAGCATTCAGTCATAGATAGGGGAGAATCTAATGTCCTCCCAAAATGAGAGAGTAAGGGCAGTCTAGTGCTATTGGTGTACAAAAGTCAACAGTCTTCAGTGATAGAGACAATGAGAAGTTACTCATGCTCCAGGAGACAGATTCCTACCCATTCCCACACCACTGGTACTGGTTAAATATCGTGACTCACAAAGAAAAAAAAAAGAGAAATTAAAAAGATGGGAAAATAGGATGGATAATTGGTGTAGGAGGAATAGTTGATTGGAAGAGAAGAGGGACAAGAGGAGGGATGGAGGATAAATGTGACCAGAAAGTATAAAATACATCTATGATATTTCTAAGGAATAAGATGTTTTAAACAAAAACATGAAAGATTTTAGTTAATATGACTCTTAACAGCTGTTTAGTACAACAGCTCCACTTGGCATCTGTACAAAGAAAAGACTCATCCTTCAGTGCCTTGGTATGTTTACCAAAATATTTTTGCCATATGTCTCACCACAAATTCAGTGTTTATGAAGACACAAAGGGAAACAAGGGGTTTAACTGAAATAAGACAGAATACCTGGAGTGCACTCACTATTACCGTGAATGGAAAAGACTTGATTGTAGAAGGAGCGGCGGGCCACTTCCCTCTGCCTGGCTTCCGCCTGACTAGCTTTACACCTAAAATAACAACACACAAACTGTATTCATTTAAATACTGCCTGGCCCATTAGTTTTAGCCTCTTATTGGCTAATTCTCACATCTTGCTTTAACCCATATTTAGTAATCTGTGTAGCACCATGAGGTGGTGGTTTATCAGGAAGATTCTAATCTGTGTCCATCTCGGAGAGGAGAGCTATGGTTTCTGCCTCACTGCCTTCTTCCTCCCAGCATTCTGTTCTGTCTTCCCCACCTACCTATGTTATGATCTATCAGGCCAAGCATTTTTCTTTATTAATTAAACAATGAAAGCAACAGATAGAAAGAAGACCCACCTACATCTCTTGATGAACCCTTCATGTGTTGAATCTTGCATGGGTTCAAGTATCACATACACGATGGTTTGAACTCAGGGAAGGGTTATGTGGATCTGTAGGAATCTAGATGAGAATAAACTCTAAAGTCTGCACAGCATTTCAAGAAGTAGAAATAGGTTCTGCCATTTAGAAACCTACCTAAAAGGATCTATGAAAACTAACCACAGGCTTAGCTTGTGACCCAAATACCTTCCTCCTGAGAGAGGGTAGCATTTGTGAAGAATATTCTTTTAAAAAAATTCAAAAAATGTTCATAAAAGCTATAGTCATATTGCCCCAAACTTCAATTTCACTAAACAATAAGAATAAACAACTAAGATTCTACAGTGGAAATATTATACCTCAATAAAACGTTCTGTCAGAATCTGTACCCTGGATAAGGAAGTGGCCTTTGAGCTCAGTTCTTCATGCTCTACCAGTTACAAAGGAGTGCTTTGCTTCTGTATACATGTTGCCTTGTTTCTATGGACTTCTTTTCATTTTTTACTGTTATTAATTGAGGTATTGTTTCGTACAAGGTGAGGCAAGAGTTTCTCATGATCATGTACGTGACTAAAGGGGGGTTTCAGAGTTGAAGTAATGCTTTTTAGTCTGTATAAAAAGCCATACAAAATAAAGCTTGTTATGCAGTTGTTCACACTCTGCATCCTGTGTCCTGATTTACACGAGACCCTTACCCAGGGACCCCAATGCACTAGATGTTGACACAGGATGGAAAGGAAGTCATGAGAGACTTAGAGCAAACGGAGGAAAAGAGGGTTGGCATTTACATAGGCAAGGGAATTAGAGAACTATTGGCGTGGGGTGCAGAAAATGTGATGTCATAAGATGGGTATGGGGCTATGGATGCAAACAGCCCAGCTGCCAGAGAAGATGAGACAAGTGAATTGCTGGAGCCCAGGAGTTTGAACAATATGGACAGACCTTTTCTCGAAAATAAGGGTAGTGCCATAATTTGAGGAAAGACTGGGATTCATTGAGAAGAAATATTGAATAAAGCATTGAGATTTTATAGAATCCTTACTGTTCTATATAGTAATTGTGTAATTATGGTTGGTACTTTTGGCTAGAGATAAGATGTTTTTCATTTTCCAAAAAATAAAAAATATGATGTAAAATTTATTAAAGGATAAATTTAAAAGATGGTTATTTATTTTCCGATGGGTAGCACTGGTATGTGTTACATTTGAGTGTTTAAAATGCACGTAGAGTATGGGTTTTACCAAATGTTGTAGTTTTCAAATAGTAGGAGTCCTGCTACACCTCTAGTTTATAAAAATTACACGGGGAGTTTTATTTATCTCAGTTCTGAGCACCAATATCTTTTCAATATCTACTTTTACTATCATTTTAACATTGTAATATTGAAAAAGCTTGCATGTTTATTACAACCACATGTAAATTGTGTTAATCAAACTATCTTTAATAGTTTGTTGTGACAGATGCCTTACTTTTATTTTAATGTAGTTATTCATGCAGAATTGTTGGTCTTCTGAATACCACAAAAGACTCTGATATATGCAGAAACAAACATCAAAAGAGCCTTCAAGTGTCAGAGTACAGTGGCTTGACAGACAAACATCTGGTCTAGATAGGAAAGACAAGATAGAAAATATCACATCTGACTGTGAAAAACATTTGCTTCATGTTTATGTGAGCAGATTTTCATTTAGAAATATGTCGAATTTGTCTTATCTTTGATAATATATATAAACTTGAATGATTTCCTCTGATCTTTTTTGATTAAAATGTGAATTTTAGGTGGAGAATGTAGCAATTTTTCCTCTATACATTTTTAAATGACAGACATTTGGTACACCCAAAAGTTCTTCTCTTTTACCTATTATAGACTGGATTGTATCCCTCATTCCAAATTCAAGTATTCAGTCCCTAACCTCCAGTAGCTCAGCATGTGATTGTTTTTGTTTTGGGATCTTTATAAAGGAAATAAATTAGAATGAAGTCAACAGAATAATCCTAATTTAACCCGATTTGGGTCTTTATAAAAGGGGGGAAATAGAGCAGAGATACAGACAAATGTATCATGAAGAAACTAGAAGATGGCTGTCTACAAACCAAGGTAAGAGTTCACAGAAGAAACCAACCCTAGGAATAGCTGACTTCAGACTTCTAGACCCATCTGTATAAATCACCCCATCTGTGTTACGAGGTGGTATGAACTCTGCGAAATGAATATATCATCTTAGCACAAGGAAATATACCATCTCAATTCAAAAGAACACACCAGCAAAGAAAGTGTATCTCCTCCTTAGTTATGTGTTACACTAAGTCTTTTAATACAGCATTTTGTTATGTAGCTCAAGCTAGTCTCATCATGTAGCTCTGATTGCCTCAAAAGAGTGACTTTCTGTCTCAGCCTGCTCAGGGCTGGCATTACAGCGAAGTTCATCGTGGCCACACAGAAATACTGATAATCTGTCTCTTCACACACTCATTCGAGGTTTCCCACACTGATCTAACCAGATTATATCAGGACTACGTGACCAACTAGAAGCACTAAGCTACATCAAAGAGGAAGGCCGAGAAGCCATACTTCCTCTTGTTCTTACCGGTCTTCACAGTTCACAGCCACTTAGTACTTCCTCGGGAGACTGAGCTTTATTTTGCCATGTTTTTGGTTGGAGGAATCAGAAGCCTATTGATGATCTGTGGTAAAATACTGAAATAAGTGCAAGAATTTAGAGTAAAGGTAAAATGTATAAACCAAGAGAAGACAACAAAGAGAAGAGAACACTGACCCAAACCTGAAATTGAGTTTCTGGTCCTCCTTAGGGCTGTCCAGTTAACAAAAGACTGACTTTGCTCAATTAGGGTGGTCACCATAACTGCCCCAGTGACTCAACAGTGTGAGTTCAGTTAGAATACCATGGAGAGTATTTTAAAGAGGCTAGAACCTATTCCTCCATTTGATTTTCAAGCCTGCCTCTGTATTAAAATAATCTGTCAAGCTTAAAAATGAACAATACCTACTTAGTGATCTCTAGTATCATATTGTGATTCTGTATACACATATGCATAAATATTTAGATTAAATAAGACATATTTACATATATTAATTGCACAGAATTCATCTGCTGCCAATTCTGGTTTAATTGCCATAATGTAGCTGAGATATAACCTTGGTGTTGGGATATTTAGTAATGTGCCCCACTAGAGATCGTAGTACTCATTGCCCTGAATGATACAATTGAGTGGGTCTCAGGGGAGTCTAAACATTGGTATTTCTTTTGATCAGTCAGGTGAATCCAGTACAAATCAATCCCCTCGTTAACATAATGAATGATCTCTGGGTTATGCTCATTCACATCACATGATAAAGGTGATTTAAATTTACAGTATTTAGTGATTTTTATGCCTTTTTGATATACCTGGTACCTGTATGGCATTTTAAAGTGCACATACATTCATACATAGTTAAATAAGCTTGCTTTTTCATAGACTCCTTGATGAACTAGCATGTACTTTTAGTTCTGTGACTCAAATATATTTGAGGTTTTCCAGTATGCCCAAAGCAACAGAGGCTGTGTGTGAAACTGGGCTATCATCCCAACCCCGGTGGTGCAATGGCCGTAATTATTTCATGTGTGAAACTGGGCTATCATCCCAACCCCGGTGGTGCAATGGCCGTAATTATTTCAGGAAGAAGAACGAGCACCGTGATGGCACAAAGCATAATTGCTTCTATGATAGTCATTTAGTTTCCAAGAGCATAGATTCAAACCAGCATCACCATTAGCCTAACAACAATTTCACAGCGTTCCTTTTCATCCACGTCTTGTAGGCTTTTCTTTTCTGACGCTTTCTAAAGGGTATTTGAGTGATCTAACATTAACCACCCACACACTGTATTTACCACTATTATTAGCACAGCAGATGATCTTTACAATTTAGTGAGACTACAAGGAGCATTATTAGAGATTTTTCTTTTAAAAGTGCTTCCAAACCATTTGCCATTTCTCCCCAATTTATAACCCAGGCAGAATTATTCTCAAGTGACCTTCAGTTATTTTTCTTACCTTTAGCTTAAAATGGCTACAATTAGGAAAATAGTGTAAGTGCCTCTTGACCCTTTGAATACACTTCCTTCTACATAAATTTAGGAATCTTCGAAGACACAAATCTGACAAGGTGAAGTGTAATAGAGAGGCAATGTCTTACTTTCATGCTCCCCAAATAACCATATGATTATCAGAAGTGGATGATTTGGAGCCACTCACAAGAAACCTAATTACATTTGGGTTGGAGGGAATGCATAGCCCCTATGAAAGCAAATTCAGTTTTAGTATTTTTCAAAGTGTGTCGAGCATGAAGCAGATAATCATTCTGAATCTTCACCCACTACTGATAAAGTCCTCCCTAGTGTTGTTAAGTACTGAAAAATCTTTCATTGAGTAAACACCATATTGTGCTACCCAATAATAACCAAAGTGCATTCTGCAGGAAGTACGCAAGATACCGTGTGTGCAACAGTTGAGAGGAAACTGCAAATTAAATTGCATTGTATGCTCAAAATACTGTACACAGACCTGCAGGTAGTTATCAGGAGGCGTAGTGAACACTGAAGTGAAGGGAACCTTCTCAGATTCTGCAGGAAGTTTGCTGAGACCATGAACACTGTGTTATTTATGTGAAGTCTGAATGGTATTTGATAAGGGATCTATGAAAAGAAAACATGATATTGTAACAACTGTGTAGTCTGATGAAATACCAATTATATTTTGGAACTAATTATACATAAAAATCAACTGCTATCCTGCTATAAAGTTCTGCATTCTAAAAGTATCAAATTCTGAAAATGTAAAAGCTTAAATTTCTGTAAATATTAATATATTTTTCTCTATAAATTTTACTAATAGATTTTTTAAATTATTATTAAGTGATTTTTGTTTTTGAAAAAAAGAGAATTTTAATTCCAATTTTTCTATCAGTAGAATATACCATGTTACTAATACACTGGTTCTTTATAATCTTTAAATTACATTTTTAAATTTATTTTGTGTGTGCATGTTTCTACATGCATATGTATTCTCTAGAGACTACATGGAGAAGTCAATTTATAGAAGTTGTTTCTCTCTATCTACCATGCGAATTCTGGGACTCACACTCAGGTAAACAGGCTCAACAACAAGAGCTTTTACCCACTGAATCATCTCACCAGTCAAAACAACTGACCCTTATCTTCAATAAAGAGATAGCTGAGTGAATATAATTAACTGCTTTAAAAGGCCATGAACTTAACTTTCTAAGTATGGTAGTTTTCAAGAAAATGACCTGCAAAGGGAGTGTCACTAGTGGGAAGTGTGGTTTTTTGGAGTAAGCCTTGTGCACTGTGGAGGTAGGCTTTGAGGTCTCAGAAATCCTCAAGTGTGCCCAATATTTCAGTTCCTGCTGCCTGCAAGTCAAGATGCAGGACACTCAGCAACTTCTCTAGCATCATGTCTGCCTGCACACCACCATGTCACACCATGAGGATAATGGACAACCTCTGAAAATGTAAGCCATCCAACTAAATGGCTTCCTTTAGAAGAGTTGCCACGGGCATGCTGTCTCTTCACAGCAATAGAAACCCTAACTAAGACAATAAGCCTCAAATAATCAGTATTGATAAGGTGAAGCAGTATACAGTAGCACATTTCATAAAACAGACAATAAGGACAGCCTAGTCTACAAGAGCTAGTTCCAGGACAGGCTCCAAAGCTACAGAGAAACCCTGTCTCAAAAAACAAACAAACAAAAAAAGACTTTATTAGATTTAAATATTTAAGCTACAGATAGTTAAATTCTCTTCCAATATTTTCCAAGTGTCTAGAGAAGGAAAAACTAAAATTATATACAATATTAGTCAAAGAAGTATCAGTCCTAACTTGTATTCCTCACTCTTATTTTAGAAAAGTCTTGATTTGCTCTTGGTTTCTGGTTTCCTATGCACAGGTGCTTTATTAATTTTCCATCCCTTGAACAAAGCCTAGGTATTTTGGGGAAAATTGTAGGCACACAAAAGAAAAGCATTTAAGTAAGCCTTTTTCTTTCCTTACTCCAAGGGTTAAGATATATGAACTATCCTTAATTTATATAAAGACTTTAGCTGAGGATGCTTTTAATGGACATGAATGTGTTGCTGAACAGATCACTGTTGTTCTTTTGCGGAACTACAGTTCCCAGCGTTCTCCTGGATACGGACATATTCCCAGAAGCCTTTGTATTCCTCGTTAAAAAGCGAGGGTCCTACGACTCCTCTCTCTCTCTTCTCTCTTCTCTTCCCCTGCCTTTCCTAGCGTGTTTGCACGCCCTTTACCTGCCTGTTACCCCTCCCCCCATTAAAGTGCACCCACGTGGGACCGCAGCGTGTCTGTGTCTTTTCCTCGCTTAACATCTTTACCCTCTAACCTGCAGCCAGCCAGAAATTAAGAACAACAATCACCTTTTCAATACAAGATTTCAAATATATAAATTAATAGAAGTGTTAGGCAGGCACAGTCATTAAAATTGAGGATGCTATAATATTATGGGACCTTGAAAAGCAGCTTCTATAAGATCATATTGGAAAAGAACCACTATATTACTATATACAGTGTACTTTAGATATGAATAAGTGGCTATCCTCACATATATGCCTTGTCTGTGTACTTGTTAAATACCAGCACCAAAGCAAATTTCATCTAACATCTATTTTGGTAAGTTAGGTACTCTGTGATGTCTGTGTATAGTGAGACAGATGTCTTGTAGACTGCTTCCAAGAAGAATCTATTTCTAACAATCTGTGAATGTGTGATCATTTGCTGTTTGGTGACCAAAAGCCTGTATCCCTATGTCATCCTCACTATGCCAAAAGCCTGAGTGGTACTCCTGCACTGCCTTTCCCACTTCCAAAGCCAGGATGTAGTTTTTCTAAGTGTTATTGTGGCTATTAGCTTGGGTAGAAGGAGGAGGTGAGAAGGAAAAGCTTTTGCACAAGACTAAATCAGACACTTTGGCTACCAAAGCCTGCCCTTCATCTCCATCTGTATTGCTGTTATCTTTGTCATGGATCCCAACATTTTTGCTTTTCTTGTGCAGGCAGCTGCTCAGTTGCTGGGTGAATGAAAACGCCAGTGTAAAGATAGAGAACAGTGGGCGAATACCCTGACACAGAATTGTGGTAAATAACATCAGGGTTAAGAACCCAGCCACCGTAGTACTCTCTTCAACCTGTGGTCTTGCCAAACTACCTCCTTGTTTTCCTTTGAGTAGGATAGATTCATGTTGGTCTCTTTCTCTGAAATGCTTTTCTCAATATTTTTCCCTAAGAAGTCTGTCTTCATGAACCAGGCTGGCTAAAGATCTCTAAGTTTCCTCATTACTAACGATAGTCTTACTTCGTATTTACAAAGCACTTTTTATATGTCTTCAGTGAGTGTGCTGTCCTTGATTTCAAGTGACAGCAAAAAAAAAAAAAAAAAAAAAAAGCTTTTGTAGTTCCTCTCTAGGCCTCCCTTTTTCCAGCCTCTCCCTTCACCAGCCTTATAGCCTAGGGAATTTTTAGTCCCATGATTTAGCTGTTTGACTGTTACTCATTAGTTATTTACTTAGTGTCAAAGAAAGTTTGCAACTCATTTCCTGTGTTAGTAAAACTAATGATTTGGAAGAATTTTAGTCTTCTTTAGAACTAATTGTTCTAAAACTTTATAGCTGAGAAGTTTTACAGAGCAACGTAGTCAATTTTTATATCTGGCATGAGGAACAGAAAATTTTAATGATAACTCTACCAAAATCTATTTCATGTAAACTGTATGTTAAATCCTATTGTATACACCACAAATAGTATTTTGTTGAAAAAGTATTTAAATTAGTTGTATTTGGACAGTTCATATCAATGGAAAGGAGCACACCATAAACAAATAAACTGGAGACATCGTACTGATGAGTAAAGTAAGCTAGTTAATTAGCTTCAGTTGATTATTTGGCAGAACTTAACTGGTGAGTCTCCTGTTTGTTAATTGTTGGGGACTTTGGATTCCCAAACCCTGAATTTCCTGTGACCCCTGCACGCTGGAGGAAACAATTTATTTTCCTATGCTTGCAGCTGCTCTGAGCAAACAACTTGTTTTGCAGCTTCTCTGAACATGAGACCCTCAGGAGTTTCTGATGGCAGGGGAGTGGTTACTGGTGGGCTTACAGCTGAGAGTTAGGGTGTGGCCATTAGTCAAGGAAACCCTATGTAAGTTGTCCTGGAACACTATAAAGTGGGCATTCTTGGTGTTACGCATCCTCTCTGTATGTGTGTATGTGTGTGTGCTTCAATTTCCAGCCCCTTGAGCCACTCGCGAATCATACCATAGCGCATAGAGCATGCATTGTGTTACACTTAATCCTAGTTTTACATTTTCAGTCCAATGTCTGATTAATTCCCTACTGTACCTTATCTTTTTACTAGTGTTTTCATTCAGCTAACAACTGAGCAGCAGACCACATAGCAGAAGGGACAATTAAGTTTCCATAATGAAGATACTGCAAAAGAGTGAATTAATTAAAATGAAAATTGATTTATTTTTCTATCATCAAGAGTCTTAGGAGTCCAAATGTAACTGACTGCCTTTCAGGAATGGCAGTCTTTAGATGTATTCTAAAGAGACACTCATTATCCCTCTCTGGCTATAAGATTATTAAAATAATGAACCCCAAGAAATTAAAATTTCCCCAGAGATCTTTTGCTAAGAGAAGAAAAGAGTGGGTCCTGGAGGCATGCAGAGGAAAGACTTGTCTCTGAAAGAAAGATTTCCAACTTACCATATGAACTTTCAGGAGCTGAGAAAATGGTAGGGAAGGGACCACACCTTGGCCTGATTGCTTATTTATACATCTCTCTCCCTCCCCACTTAAACTCTATCCCAATGTCAAGATGCCATAGATGACCACGGGAGAGGATGTGTTTCCTGACCTCTTCATCACTCTTCCCAACACTGATCCATGGAATAGATCTCCATTTCCTGCCTTTCACTGGTAATTTGACTCTTTTTAATTACCTTATTGAAGATGGGCAGCTTAACCTAGATTGTCAGGGTCTTAGATGTGACCCCCATAAGTCTGTGAAAAGCATGCAAGTGCCTACATATTGTCACTCTGTCGATGAGGGAGCTGTCTTTCTCGATGCCTTCATGCACCTTGACTTTATTCTGGCCTATAGAAAGCAAAGGGAAACGTTAAAGTACAGGTGCAGAGTATTTTAAGGCCAGTACTGAAGCTACTGCCCTAGTTCTATTCATAGTTGGTTGGCTCAACCCACTGTACTGTGAGTGGGTCCAAGAGGGTAAACAGCAGAATCCGAGGCCACCTGTCTATCATGTGCTTTGGCCAGGACCTGGGCACTTCAAACCATATAGAAAGCTGGAAATTGTGATATGGGGGTAGAACTTTTTTATCTCTATCTTAAAGAACACCATGACTTTCTGTTTTTTCTTCTTGGAAAAAAATTCCCAAGCACAGGTCAAGAACAGCGTCAGTCAGTTATGGCAAGTTCTTGAATGCCATAATCCATTTGATGTAAAGAATCTAGTGACATTATTTTCATGACTATTGGCCTAGATTCTACAGCTTGAGAAACTCAGTGTTAAGTTTAAAAAATAACTTTACTCAATTCTCTCATAAAAGGTTTTTTTTAAAAAACAAAAAAAAACAAAAACAAAGAGTAACAAGAAAATGTATGCCCAACCCATGACATCTGTTGGTACTGTTGCATTGACCTCAACTAGCTTCAAAGTCCACCTTAGTGAACACTTAACTGCAATTTAAACTGGATGCCTTGTGCAGAAGTTCCATACTTGTACAGATGTAGGGTACTATTTGCAGTAATTCAGGACACATATTACCTTACTGTGATCACAGGAAAACAAGCAGCAGCATAAATCTGGCAATTTAGCTCTCCCCTTAACACTTCAACAAACCTTCTGAAGAGAAGCCAGGAATGGTAGTTGTCTGGTGTGCTTAAGTCAAGGGTTCCTTATCCTTCTATCAGAAGACAGTGTGCTTAACACTAAATACACATACTTAGATTTATAAGGAACTGGCTAACTTGCTCTTGGCCTTTGAATCATGTATTAGGAGACATGCCTGCTGCCTCTTTGCTTCAACTAGACAGTGATGCTGATGACATCTTTCTTAGCTTTACAGGACAAGAGAAGGAGTTAGCCAAATCCTGTCTTCGCTAATAGTGGGAAGGTCTTTACAAAGCAAACTGATCTGATAGCTTCACAGTAGAGAGCTGAAATCTAAGTAAATATGAACTACCTGAGGAAATATGGAGAGAATGAAGGAAGAAAAGATGAAAGAAGAATATTCAGTATTTCTAGATTAAAGACAATGCTTTAAAGAGTGCAAGGAAAGCCTGAACAATTTTGTACAAATTAAGCCAGTAGAATTTAATGGATAATTAAGAGAGAAAAAATGATGAGCCAATAAACAATACCTAGAGTCACATAGAGTCAGGAAGAAGAAATGGAAAAATCTAAAATAGGAGAAAGAGTTGTTAAATGTTCTGGATAGTAGTTAGTTGCTTTCAAAGAGGTCCAGCATCATTTGTTTATTGAGCGTTTATTGCATTTTTTGTATATGCCAGAAACTGCTATTAACATCAAGTTAAGGACAATATAAAGATTTTACCTCAGCCTGCAAGATAATTTATCTCTGTGTAGAATTTTTTCCTGCAATGCAATGGGCATGTCATAATATTATTTATGGAACTCTATTGATTTTATTGAAATGTTCCAGCTTTTTTTATGGACTTCAAGGCACCAGCAATGTCAGTAAGCAAGATAAGGAAGACAGATAGGAACATGCAACCAAACGTGTGAGTGCTGAGAAGCCAGGTAGAATTTGGGCACATTCTCCTGTACCTATTGTTTGATGTCTAAGATCATCCTCCTCCATACAAACCAAACATGTAATATAGCATGAAATGATGATACTCTGAGCACATAATTCTACCTCTTCTACTTATTTTACACCCATCATAAACTTTGGAGGTAGGTCCTATTAATATTTCTGCTCAAGGTGAGAAATATGTCTCTCAAAGATACTAAGCAACTTGCCTAGGGAATATAAAATTAATGCTTAAATATTACAGAAGTCTCTTCTACATATTCAAGTGAAAATCACATAAATTTTAAAATTAAATAAAACAAATTATAAGGTTTCTGTGGCTTCTTATTAATGAATAACTCTTTTAGTTTAATGGGAATTCAGTTTAATTTATTTGATACCAACACAAAGTGATTAAATCTTCTAAGTGAAAAATTACTCAAAACAGAAACTAAATCTATCTTGAAGTATAGCAGCATCTTCTTCCACAAACATCCTTCTCATTGTTTCATCTCCAGCTTCCTCCCTTAAAAGTATCTCTCATAGTCAATAACGTGCATTACTGATATTAACTTTATATATAAAATATTTAGGGAAAAATTCTTATTCTTCATGATTTTTCTTCTTATTGATTTTTTATTACTTTCTCTGCTTATCAGTTATGTTAATTTCATCTCGCTACTATAACAAATTACCCACATGTTTCACAGTTTAAATTAATAGCAATTAATAGTTAGAAATTCAGACACAGCATAATTTCTTAGCAGCAGCTCTGTTTAGAGTCTCACAGTGCCAAGACCAAGGTGACAGCAAGTGTGTTTATCTTGCTGGAGGATTCAGTTTAGGGATATGTCCTCCGCCAAGATCCTTCCGGTTTTGTCCAGGTCTCTTTGTGGTTGACTGGCTGACAGAGCGAATTAGAGGACCCTCTTTTTTTCCCTAGAGATCACTTACATTTGTGTGTGTTTCATGTATTTCATATGTGGTATTTCTTATCTCTGAATTCTATACCAAAGGTCTGTGTCTCCAGCAGATAAGGAATTCTGCTTTTAGAGTCATGTGATTCGATTGAGACCATGCAGGAAAATCAGAATGGTCTTCCAGTTTTATAATCAGTAATTTAATTACAACTTCAAAGTCTCTTTTCCTAAATAAACCAACATTCACTTATTCCAGTGTTGGGACATGAGCATCTTAGAAAACATGCTGTGTTCCGCCTACGTATTAAAATACCAGCCGGGCGGTCGTGATGCATGCCTTGTAGTGCCACACCTTTAATCCCAGTACTCAGGAGGCAGAGGCCGGCAGATCTTCATCTTCTGAGTCTAGGGCCAGCCTGGTCTACAAAAGCTAGTTCCAGGACAGGCTCCAAAGCTACAGAGAAACCTGGTCTCAAAAAATGAAAACAAAACAAAACAACAACAACAAAAAAACCCTTTTCTCCAGCTACCAAAATAAATTCCAGACCTATAGGTTCTGCTTTATCCTTATTTTGTCTTATTTTTATACCTAGGAGATTTTTCTACTATTTCTTACTTTGCTTTAAGTGGGAACAGAGGTTCTTTTTTATAATTAAGCTAGGATAATATAACACTATCAATGGAATGGCAGATTTTATAATAATATTCTGAAATTCAAACTTGTAATGAACATTCGGTTATATTTTTGCCCTAGTGTATATTCAGAACATTACACTATCATTTAAGGAGAAGCAAGTCAAACATTTCCTGAGATTTGTAGAATCAAAAATCACTTTGATGTGATTTATTTTTCAAGGAGTGACTGGGATGCAGAGAGGCATTTCTTGAAGAAATCTTTGAAATAAGAAGAAAATAACTCATTTTAGACAATTTTTGGAATGCTGAAATTTTGCTACAGTGTTAAATTGATAACCCATTTCCTTCTTGTTTTGCTTGGGAGGGTTTTATTGTGGTGGATGGTTTTTTTTGTTTTTTTGGTCTGCTTAATACTATAGCTTTAATTTGCAGTGTAACCTGCTCACTTAAGAAAGAAAGCAGTGGTCTATCGCTTACATTTCTTAAACAGGCACAGTGAGCTCCAGGGTCATAGTTTTTCATATCCTCATACCTCCTCTCTGATTTATCCAATGGCTTTTAACGGAAAAATAAATATATTGTAGATCCAAGAGTTCCCAATCCTCTCATCCTGGTTCAAGTCAGCATCATCCCCCACTGGGATAATGTCAATTACTTTCTGATTGCTCCACCAACTTTAAGCCTTGTTTCCTTAAAGAGTAGGCCATTCCCTGTGGAGTATTCACCAGGGACTTTCCCAAACATTCACCAGATCTTATAACATCCATTCTCAAAACCTTTTTTTTTTTTTTGAGATTTCCTGTTGCAAATCAAGGCCATTACTGTAGCCATCGAATTTTTTTTTTTATATTTCTGCCAAACTGTTACCATCTCCCTTTCAAAGGCACACCCCCCACACGCATACCACTCTGTGCAGAACTCTGAGGAAGGCAACTTCCTTCTTTCTGACTCTTAGAGATAACAAGCACCTTTTAGTACCCACTGTACCCACCCTTCTTTCTCCTTGTCATCTTGAACTGAAATGCCACTTAAGGCGGACTGCACCACCTTGCTTCCTCTCTACTTCTTTACACAGCACTGTGATTTTTCATAATGTAAATCATTGCACTTCATTCTACTTGGGCTTACTCTTTTGCTGTTTCTTTCCCCATAAGCAAGATCTTCGCATCCCCCTAAGACTGAACACTTTGAAGACAGGGAACCCAAATGACTGGCTTGCTGCTTCTGGCCCCTAGTGAATACTTACAGGCTTATTATGCATTTGCAAAATACTACTTTGTGCCTTTCATTGATAAGATTTTGGAAACAAAGGTTTATTTACAACATCCTGAATACCAGTTTGAAGTTCAGGGAATCAAGGTAAACTGACTACTTACACAGTAAGTACTTACAACAACAATCTTGAAGCCTCATGCATTCATCCTTCCATTTTCTGGAGTGAAAAGACTGAAGGCCAAAAGAACCTTCAAACATTTAGAAGTGACTCTCTTGAACTGAAATCATGAATTGAAGAGTTGGTATACATGGTGCCCCTTTGCTCACTGAAAGAAGAGAAGGTGCTTCTTTTCCAAAGGTCTTTAAGCCTCTGGAATATGAAGGTTATCTCTAGGGATCAGAGAATCAGATCCCTGTGAACTATAAATTCACCAGAGACGAGTCTGTAGATCTCTCCATTGATAATACAGCTGTGTTCAAGCATTCTGAACTCCCAGTTGATCTTTATACTGGCTCTGGGCTTTCTGCCCATAGTTATAGAAAGCATGAAAGTATCAACTTCTTCACAATAATGTACCAAAATGTTTAATAAGTATGATTTTGCTTCTTGATCAAATCATTGTGTTTTAAAGTATACAAATCACAGATATATTCACAAGAAATTACAAATACTCTTGATCTTTTTGATAAAACTATTTGTACTTTGATGGAGGAAGGTCATTGGCTAATAAAGGAACTGCCTTGGCCCATTTCATTGGTTAGAAGATAGGTGGGAGGAGTAAACAGAACAGAATGCCAGGAGGAAGAGGAAGTGAGCTCAGACTCCACAGCTCTCTTCTCGGGAGCAGATGCCTCAGAGAGATGCCATGCCCCACTCCCGGGCAGACACACGCGATGAAGCTCCGACCTAGAATCCTCCTGGTAAGACCGGTGCCACAGATTATTAGAGATGGGTTGATTGGGATATCAGAATTAGCCAGTAAGGGCTAGAGCTAAGGGCCAAGCAGTGATTAAAAGAATACAGTGTCTGTGTAATTATTTCGGGGCATAAGCTAGCTGAGCAGGCGGCTGGGGTGTTGGGGACACAGCCCCGCCGCCGCCCTTATTACTACAGTACTTCCTTTTTTTATGAAAAATAACAAAAAGCTGAATTCATCAAAGATGTAAACTTTTCTTTCCTGCTGGAAGCTGAAGAATGCTCTTCTCAACAATCTGTGTAACATCAGTTGTAAGTTGAATTGTGCCACCAAAACTTGTACATTGATACTCTAAAATAATTGATTGAAATGTGAAATTACTATAACCAATTAAGTATAATGAGACGATATTCATCTCAATGGTCATCTGAAACCTGTGAGGGGCCGGATAGACGTTCCCCTATAGTCCTCAGAAATAACTTATGTTCAGCCTCTAAAACAGTGGTGCTCAACCTGTAGGATTGAGAATCCTTTGGTGTCAAACAACCTTTTCACAGGAGTCACCTAAGACCATCAGAAAACATGAGTATCCTGCTTGGGCGCTGGGTCCTAACCCAAAGCTTAGGGCAAAGGAGAGCTCGGGGGCTTCTTTGTCCCCAGAGCCTGCCTGCAGCAAGCAGGGTGGGCCCTTTGTCTGCCAGCGAACCAAGCAGCACGGAGTTGCGATCAGGGCACCTAGTGAGACATCATTGTGGTGAGTGAGTGCTGCGGCACCCGGGAACAGCCCGCCTACACTTCCTGATCAACCTACAGGGCTACACTGCCCGGTACCTCCTCTCTATTCCTATCCCATCCAGCTTACATCCAGATCCCCCCACCCCCTGTTTCTCTCCCCCCTCCCTTCCTCGGTGGCAGAGCACCTCCCTGATCGGCCTGCTTGGGCGCTGGGTCCCAACCCAAAGCATAGGGCAAAGGAGAGCTCGGGGGCTTCTTTGTCCCCAGAGCCCACCTGCAGCAAGCAGGGTGGGCCCTTTGTCTGCCAGCGAACCAAGCAGCACGGAGTTGCGATCAAGGCACCTAGTGAGACATCATTGTGGTGAGTGAGTGCTGCGGCACCCGGGAACAGCCCGCCTACACTTCCTGATCAACCTACAGGGCTACACTGCCCGGTACCTCCTCTCTATTCCTATCCCATCCAGCTTACATCCAGATCCCCCTACCCCCTGTCTCCCTCCCTTCTTGGGGCAGAGCGCTTCCATGCTCAGCCTGCCTGGGCGCTGGGACTGAACCCGAAGGTGAGTGCAAAGGGGAAGGTGGTAGCTCCTTTGTCTCCATAACCTGCCTGCAACAAGCAGGGTGGGCCCTTTGTTTGCGAGCTAACCAAGCAGCAAGGAGATCCGAACTGGACTCCAGGAGAAACATCACGGGGGAGTGACATCACTGGGAAGGTACATCAGTTGGCAAGAAGACCTGATCCTGTAAAAGAAGATCCATAGGAGAATATTGGGAGGAAGAGATGGGGAGACGCCAATGCAAGAATTCACCCAACAATCTGAAAAACAACACGAAACCATCAGAAGCCAGCGACCTCACAACAGGAGGACATGAACACCTTAATCAAGAAGAAGGAGAAAAAACTGACTTCATGACAGGGATTGACACCCTTAAACAGCATATAAAAAACGCCCTTATAGAAATGGAGGAGAAGTATAACAGAAGGTTCGAGGAATTGAGTAAATCAGTGAATGATACCCTAGGAAAGCAAGGAAAAACAATCAAGCAGATAATGGAAACAGTTCATGGTTTGAAAAATGAAATGGAGGCAAAGAAGAAAACACAATTGAGGGCCGGCTGGACATGGAAAATCTAGGTAAACAAATAGAGACTACAGAAACAAGCATAACCAGCAGAATACAAGAGATAGAAGAAAGAATCTCAGAGTCTGAGGATAACATAGAGAAAATAAACGCACTGATCAAAGAAAACAGCAAGTCCAACAAACTCTCATCACAAAACATTCAGGAAATTTGGGACACAATAAAAAGACCAAACCTAAGAATAATTGGAGTAGAAGAAGGAGAAGAAGTGCAGCTCAACGGTCCAGAAAATATACTTAACAAAATTATAGAAGAAAACTTTCCCAACCTGAAGAAGGATGTACCTATGAAGGTTCAAGAGGCATACAGAACCCCAAATAGGCTGGATCAAAAAAAAACATCCCCTCGCCATATAATAATCAAAACACAAAATATACAGAATAAAGAAAGAATATTAAGAGCCGCAAAGGAAAAAGGCCAACTTACTTATAAAGGTAAACCTATCAGACTTACACCTGACTTCTCTATGGAAACCATGAAAGCCAGAAGGTCCTGGATAGATGTACTGCAAAAACTAAGAGACCATGGATGCAGGCCCAGACTACTATATCCAGCCAAGCTTTCATTCACCATAAATGGAGAAAACAAAATTTTCCACGATAAAAACAAATTTAAGAAATACGTAGCCACAAATCCAGCCTTACAGAAAATAATAGAAGGAAAATCACTAACCAAGGAGTCCAACAAAGACCTCAATAACTCAGACATCTAGAGACCATTCACCAGCGCAACTCAAAGAAGGGAAACACACAAACCCTACTACTAAAAAAGTGACCGGAGTTAACAACCACTGGTCATTAATAACACTTAATGTCAATGGGCTCAACTCACCTATAAAAAGGCACAGGCTAAGAGACTGGATACGAAAACAGGATCCAACATTCTGCTGTCTACAAGAAACACACCTCAACCACAAAGACAGGCACCTACTCAGAGTAAAGGGCTGGGAAAAGGCTTATCAAGCAAATGGACCTAAGAAACAAGCAGGTGTGGCCATACTAATTTCTAACAAAGTTGACTTCAAACTTAAATCAATCAGAAGAGATGGAGATGGTCACTTTATACTCATAACAGGAAAAATTAATCAGGAAGAAGTCTCAATACTGAATATCTATGCCCCTAATATAAAAGCACCCATGTATGTAAAAGAAACATTGCTAAAATTCAAGGCAGCCATCAAACCGAACACACTAATAGTAGGAGACTTCAACACTCCTCTCTCACCAATGGACAGGTCAATCAGACAGAAACCTAACAGAGAAATTAGAGAATTGATGGAGGTAATGAAGCAAATGGACTTAACAGACATCTATAGAATATTCCACCCGAACAGGAAAGAATATACCTTTTTCTCTGCAGCTCATGGAACCTTCTCGAAAATTGACCACATACTCGGTAACAAAGCTAACTTACACAGCTAAAAAAAATATTACTAACCACCTGTGTCTTATCAGACCACCATGGATTAAAGTTAGAATTCAACAACAATGCTACCCCCAGAAAGCCTACAAACTCATGGAAACTGAACAGTCAACTACTGAACCACACCTGGATTAAGGAGGAAATAAAGAAAGAAATTAAAGTCTTCCTTGAATTCAATGAAAATAAAGAAACAACATACTCGAACTTATGGGACACTATGAAAGCAGTCCTAAGAGGAAAGTTCATAGCACTAAGTGCCCACTTAAAGAAAACAGAGAAAGCACATATTGGAGACTTAACAGCCCACCTGAAAGCTCTAGAAAAAAAAGAAGCAGACTTACCTAGGAGGAGTAGAAGACTGGAAATAATCAAACTGAGGGCTGAAATCAACAAAATAGAAACACAGAAAACAATCCAAAGAATCAATGAATCAAGAAGCTGGTTCCTGGAGAAAATCAACAAGATTGACAAACCCCTATCCAAACTAGTCAAACGGCAGAGAGAAAATTTGCAAATTAATAATATCAGAAATGAAAAGGGGGACATAACCACAAACACAGAGGAAATTCAGAGAGTCATTAGATCTTACTACAAAAGCTTGTATGCCACTAAACTGGAAAATGTAAAAGAAATGGATGCTTTTTTAGATAAATACGATTTACCAAAACTAAATCAGGACCAGGTGAACAATCTAAACAGACCTGTCAGTCGCGAAGAACTAGAAGCTGTTATCAAAAACCTCCCTACCAAAAAAAGTCCAGGGCCAGATGGTTTCAATGCGGAATTCTACCAGAACTTCCAAGAAGACCTAATACCTATACTCCTCAATGTATTCCACAATATAGAAACAGAAGGGTCATTACCAAATTCCTTTTATGAAGCTACAGTTACTCTGATACCAAAACCACACAAAGACTCAACCAGGAAAGAGAATTACAGGCCGATCTCACTCATGAATATCGACGCAAAAATCCTCAACAAAATACTGGCAAACCGAATCCAAGAACACATCCGAAAAATTATCCATTATGATCAAGTAGGCTTCATTCCTGAGATGCAGGGCTGGTTCAACATACGAAAATCTATCAATGTAATCCATCATATAAATAAACTGAAAGAAAAAAATCATATGATCATTTCATTAGATGCTGAAAAAGCATTTGACAAAATTCAACATCCATTTATGTTAAAAGTCTTGGAGAGATTAGGGATACAAGGGTCATACCTAAATATAATAAAAGCTATATACAGCAAGCCGACAGCTAACATCAAATTAAACGGAGAGAAACTCAAAGCCATCCCGCTTAACTCAGGAACACGACAAGGCTGCCCACTTTCGCCATACCTCTTCAATATAGTGCTGGAAGTTCTAGCAATAGCAATAAGACAGCATAATGGGATCAAGGGGATTCGAATTGGAAAGGAAGAAGTTAAACTTTCATTATTTGCAGATGATATGATAGTGTACATAAGTGACCCCCAAAATTCCACCAAAGAACTTTTACAGCTGATAAACAGCTTTAGTAATGTGGCAGGATACAAGATCAACTCCAAAAAATCAGTCGCCCTCCTATACTCAAAGGATATGGAAGCAGAGAGGGAAATCAGAGAAGCTTGTCCATTCACGATAGCCACAAACAGCATAAAATATCTTGGGGTAAATCTAACCAAGGAAGTGAAAGATCTATTTGACAAGAACTTTAAGGCACTGAAGAAAGAAATTGAAGAGGATACCAAAAAATGGATGGACATCCCTTGCTCTTGGATTGGGAAGATCAACATAGTAAAAATGGCAATTCTACCAAAGGCAATTTATAGATTCAATGCAATCCCCATCAAGATCCCATCAAAATTCTTCACAGATCTGGAGAGGACAATAATCAACTTTATATGGAAAAACAAAAAACCCAGGATAGCCAAAACAGTCCTATACAATAAAGGATCTTCTGGAGGCATTACCATCCCTGACTTCAAACTCTATTACCGAGCTACAGTAATGAAAACAGGGTGGTACTGGCATAAAAACAGAGAAGTCGACCAATGGAATCGTATAGAAGACCCGGACTTTATCCCACAAACCTATGAACACCTCATTTTCGATAAAGGAGCTAAAAGTATACATTGGAAGAAAGAAAGCATCTTCAACAAAGGGTGCTGGCACAACTGGATGTCAACCTGTAGAAGAATGAAAATAGACCCATATCTATCACCGTGCACAAAACTCAAGTCCAAATGGATTAAAGACCTCAATATCAGCCCGAAAACACTGAATCTGATAGAAGAGAAAGTGGGCAATACCCTACAACAGATGGGCACAGGCGATCGCTTCTTAGGTATAACCCCAGAAGCACAGACATTAAGGGCAACATTGAATAAATGGGACCTACTAAAACTGAGAAGCTTCTGTAAAGCAAAGGACACTGTCACTAAGACACAAAGGCAACCTACTGACTGGGAGAAGATCTTCACCAACCCTGCAACAGACAAAGGTCTGATCTCCAAAATATATAGAGAACTCAAGAAACTAGACTTTAAAAGGCTAATTAACCCAATTAAAAAATGGGGCGCTGAACTGAACAGAGAATTCTCAACAGAAGAACTTCAAATGGCCAAAAGACACTTAAGGTCATGCTCAACCTCCTTAGCGATCAGGGAAATGCAAATCAAAACAACTTTGAGATATCATCTTACACCTGTAAGATTGGCTAAAGTCAAAAACACCAAGGATAGCCTTTGCTGGAGAGGCTGTGGAGGAAGGGGTACCCTCATCCATTGCTGGTGGAATGCAATCTTGTGCAACCCCTGTGGAAGTCAGTGTTTCGGTTTCTCAGGAAATTCGTGATCAACCTACCCTTGGACCCAGCAATACCACTCTTGGGAATTTACCCAAGAGATGTTCTATCACATGTCAAAAGCATTTGTTCAACTATGTTCATAGCAGTATTATTTGTAATAGCCAGAACCTGGAAACAACCTAGATGCCCTTCAATGGAAGAATGGATGAAGAAAGTATGGAATATATACACACTAGAGTACTACGCTGCGGTAAAAAACAATGACTTCTCGAATTTTGCATGCAAATGGATGGAAATAGAAAACACTATCCTGAGTGAGGTATCCCAGACCCAAAAAGATGAACATGGGATGTACTCACTCATAATTGGTTTCTAGCCATAAATAGGGCTCACGGAGTCTACAATAGGCGAATCTAAAGAAGCTAAGTAAGAAGGTGAACCCAAGGAAAAACATATAGTTATCCTCTTGGATAAGGGAAGTAGACAAAATTTCCGGGGAGAAAAGTGGGATGTTGGGGGTGGGGTGGGATGGGGGTTAGGGGAGATGGGGAGAGAAAAGGTAGAAGGGAAGGAGGGGGGACTTGGGGAAACAGGAGGATCGGGATAAAGGAAGGTTGGATAGGGGAGCACTGAACCACAATTCTTAGTTAAGGGACCCACTTTAGGGTGGGCAGGAGACTTGACCCTAGAGGGGCTCCCAGGTGCCCAAGCTGAGGTCCCCAGTTAGTTCCCTGGGCAGCTGAGGATAGGGAACCTGAAATGACCCTATCCTAGAGCAATACTGACGAATATATTGCATATCATCCTAGAAATTTCATCTGGCGATGGATGGAGATAGAGACAGAGACCCACACTGGAGCACTGGACTGAGCTCCCAAGGTCCCAATGAGGAGCAGAAAGAGTGAGAACATGAGCAAAGATGTCAGGACCACGAGGAGTGCACCCACCCACTGAGACAGTGGAGCTGATCTACTGGGAGCTCACCAAGGCCAGCTGGACTGTTACCAGAAAAAGCATGGGATAAAACTGGACTCTCGGGACATGGCGAACAATGAGGGCTGATGAGATGCCAAGGACATTGGCACGCGGTTTTGATCCAACGCAATGAGCTGGCTTGGTGGGAGCCTAGCCAGTCTGGATGTTCACCTTCCTAGATATGGATGGAGGGGGGAGGACCTAGGACGTACCACAGGGCAGGGAACCCTGACAGCTCTTTGGACTGGAGAGGGAGGGGGAGAGGAGTGGGGGAAAGGGGAGAGGGGTAGGAGGAGGGGGAGAAGAGTGGGAGGAGGGGGAGGGAAATGGGAGGCTGGTGGGAGGAGGTGGAAATTTGTTTTTTTTTCTTTTCTTTATCCTCCTTTTATCAATAAAAAAATTTAATAAATAAATAAATAAATAAATTAAATAAGGGTTCTATTTCTAACGTCTGGAAAACTCAAAAAAAAAACATGAGTATTTATATTATGATTTATAACAACAACAAAATTATAGTTACAAAGTGGCAACGAAAATAATTTTATGGTTGAGGGGTCACCACAACTTGAATTATTAAAGGGTCACAGCATTAAGAAGGTTAAGAACTGCTGCTCTAGATACACAAAATAGTATTTCCCATGCTTTATAGCACCAGGTGTATGGTAATCGATTATGTCAGCCTAACAAATGACTACAGCTACTGTTTATAAATCAGTAATAATGAGGAAACAGTAAGTTTTATTGTTAGAGGACTTTGCAAACCCCCACCCAAAAGAATGGTTATGTAAAGTGCATTTACATGAGAATGAGGATTTTTTTATTAATACATTTATTTCAGACATTATAGGAACAAAAGGATTTCACTATGTTAAAGAAAGCCATGAAAGAAATATGTAAAAATAGCACAAAAGAATTAAAGACAAGCATTTGTGAGGCAAAGGACATGGTAAATAAGACAAAACAGCAACCTATAGAATGGGAAAAGACCTTCACCAACCCCACTCCTGACAGAGGACTGATTCCCAAAAAATATAAAGAACTCAAGAAACTAGACATCAAAATAACAAATAAGCCAATTAAAAATTGGGATACAGACCTAAAAAGAATTTTCAATAGAAAAACCTCAAATGGCCAAAAAAACATTTAAGTAATTGCTCAACATCCTTAGTCATCTGGGAAATATAAATCAAAATGACTGTGAGATGAGATACCATCTTACCTGCCAGAATGGCTATGATCAAAACCATTGAGTGATGTGGGAAGTTCTTCTGTATATGTTGTTTTTACTTGTTAATGAATAAAGAAGCTGCTTTGGCCTGTGATAGGGCAGAATAGAGCTGGATGGGAAAACTAAACTGAATGCTGGGAGAAAGAAGGTGGTGATGTGGGAGTGTCATATCAATCTGTTGATTTCATTGGTTAAGTAATAAACAAACTGCTTGGCCTCATATCTTAGAACATCGGTGGGTGGAGTAAACATAACAGAATGCTGGGAGGAAGAGGATGTGAGGTAAGACGCCTCAGACAGAGACGCCATGCTCCGCTCTCCTGGGCAGAGGCGATTCAGCTCCGACCCAGGATGGACGTAGGCTAGAATCTTCCCGGTAAGCGCACCTTGGGGTGCTACACACAGATGATTAGAAATGGGCTAAATTAATATGTGAGAATTAGCCTAGAAGAGGCTAGATAGAAATGGGCCAAGCAGTGTTTAAAAGAATACAGTTTCCGTGTGTTGTTATTTTGGGGCATAAGCTAGCCAGGTGGCCAGGGTGCTGGGGACACAGCCCCACCACTCTTATTACTACAAGGTGGAGTCAGGGAGAAGCCATGTAGCTGCCCGCAGGAGACAGACGTCTCTGCCAGAACCTGGCTGGTAAGCCACAGCTATGTGGTGATACACAAATTAATAGAAATTGGTTACTTTAAAATATAAGAGTTAGCCAAAAATTTGCTTAAGCTACTTGCCAAACCATATTGCAATTAAGACAAAAATCAGTAGAACAAAGAAAACCAACCTGCAAACCACAATCCCAGAAAACTTAGACAACACTGAGAACACTAAGAGAGACTTACATAGATCTAATCTACATGGGAAGTAGAAAAAGGCAAGATCTTCTGAGTAAATTGGGAGCATGGGGATTTTGGGGGAGGATTGAAGGGGAGAGGGGAGAGGCAGGGAGGGAAGCAAAGAAAAAATGTAGAGCTCAATAAATATCAATAAAAAATAGCTAAAAATAATCAGTAGAACAGGTTCAGATTACAGAGGATGTGAGGAACTCAAGAACTAGGAGCAAATGTAACTACTAATCAAAGTAAGAAAATATATAATTTTACCGATTTTAATGCCTCTAATTAACAGAAAGAGATGCTTTCTAACTACTATTTAGAGAGCTGCAAAATGGTAGAAACTTTCCTATTTACATGAAGATGTATAGCAACTTGAATTTCTAAATGGCATGGGAAAAATAAGAAAGCTTCATATTTAGACCAATAACAAGTTTTGTACCATGTTTAAATGGAGAACACAAGAAGGAGGCATAGCAGAAATTTCATTTAACCACAGGTGCAGCCTATATACAGTATATAAAGCAGCAGTTAGACTCAAATAATTTGTTTAGTTTGGTCTAACTAAAATAAAGATTTTGATGTATATTTAGACTTACCCACAAATATATTTTCAGATACATATTACTGATAGAAAGGGTATAATGTATATTTATAAATGGTCTTAGACTCTGAGCAGAACCACGATTAGAAATCTTCAGACTATAGAACTTGAAGGACAGTGGCATAGTTAAGTCCAAATTCCTGTGATTTAGGAATCTAATGACATGAGTTCCAGTTTATGGGTGAAGGACTGAAAACTAGGAGTGATGAACAAAGGCAAACAGACAGGTGTCTCAGCTTCAGCAAATGAGAGGATCTGACCATCTTCTCACTTGTTCTCTTTAGGTCCTTGCGAGTTTTTCCATTTCCAGTGCTGAGGCAACATTCCTTACTCAGTTCAAATTCTAGTCCTTTCCTGGATGGTTGTCAAAAGAAACCTAGAAAAAATATCATAATAACTCTCTAGATGTGCCTTAGCCAAGTCCAAATAATTCACAAAACTATGATGGTGAGGTAATTAACAGTCTTCTGGTGATGCTGTGAGAACAGAAGGCATAGAAAATGTTGGATAGGGATCTACGCTCCAGGAGAAGTGAGGAAACTAACGAGATGCTAGTGGGATAGACTTACCATAATGCAACTAGCTAG
Organism: Microtus pennsylvanicus; assembly: GCF_037038515.1. NCBI lineage: Eukaryota > Metazoa > Chordata > Mammalia > Rodentia > Cricetidae > Microtus > Microtus pennsylvanicus. The sequence continues at coordinate 5,470,678 of NC_134579.1, read as the reverse complement.
GAATTCCAGCTCACATTCCAGTCATAAGACATTCCCAATCAATATCGACATGCATTAGTTGCTTAGTGTATAGTTATTAATACCCAAGTCCACCATGTCTCTAAGTGTGATATTCCATAGCACTCACACCTAAAGTTCAACCCCTACCCAATCTCAGAACATATTTGACCCACAGGCACTTCAAGTTCAATTTTTCCAGTAAGAACATAGTATTTATACATGGAATGCACTATGTGTATATATATATATATATATATATATATATATATATATATAGGCACGAAAATATCTATGTTCAAAAACATATGTAAAATGAGACAAATATATAATATAGCTTCAAAGATGGAGTTACATTGGCAAATCATCAAAATATATTATTGATTGATGTTTGAAAGGTCTACTCTGAGTTGAGCACCCATCAAATTAAAGGGAAGAAATTAAAATACATTTTGTATGGCAGGCTGCCCAAAACTGATCAAATAGCAATATTAAAAGAATTTTTGTCTCTGCAAAAGAAGATGCTTATGCAATATTGCTGCATATAGGAGAGAAAAGTGAAATCACAAGGAATTCCATGTTCACTAATTTATTGACAACCACAAACTAAAGGTATAAATGGCTTGCCATTCCTTAAGTCTCTCTTTCCTCCCTGTGAAGTAAGCATAAAATAGAATATGTTTTTTCCTGTAAAACAAAGTAGTAAGGAATAAATTTTCAGTAAGCCCTGACTCCAGCAATTTTCCATGGTATCCCACTCCTCCATTGGTGCCTTCCTAATTAAAGGCATTTCCTACCTTAATGATATGCTGTGCATAGAGGTATGTTATTGTTTATGTCCATTTGTATGCTTGACTTAAGTGCCTTTATAAAAGCCTTTAGGTAAATTATAATAAGCGTTGCTTTCCTTATGCAACTTTCCTAAGGACATTAGAAAAATATGAGATTCTATAAAACCGTGATGTGCTATTATGTCTAAAAGCTCACAATGATTTTAATAGATGAGGTTTTATGAAATCCCAGAAGGAAAATTGTTAAATAGAAAATAAACAACAACTGAACTTGGTAGGAGCTTAAGAGAAAAAAGGAAGGAACAAATAATGAGCGTTGTAGTATACCTACTCATGGATGTACAATACAAGATAAATCATCTATCCTTTTCTATCTCTTGAAACAGCAAAGGACTCGACCCTATAAGGAGACCCACCCCGGTAACTCATATCATCATTTCTAGCGTCATCATTCTTATGTTTCGTGAGTCCCGACACGGCATTTTAAGTTTCTTATTTAATGACAGAGTCATGCATATTTCATGGTCATGATGCTTCTTCCTTAGCATGAATCACAGGGGAATAGTTGCCAAAAGTAACTCAAAATTGACAACAGTATAATTTTTTTAACTTAATTATGACATGAAAGATACTCTAAAACTGACATTGCAGAGGAATCAGTCCCTTCTCAGGGGCAAGGAAGGACAGAAAAAGAAGATGCTTACCAATATAATCAGAAATTACATAGAAAGGCTGGCCAAGAGACCTTATGTGAGAAGAAGAATGACGAAATTGGACACATCTAATGACGTTGGTAAGAAATGGGGAAAACTGAGGAAGAACTAATGGACTAGGGCTGTAGAACATCCCACTGAAGATACAGTGAGACGTATCAAAATACATCTGTGAAAACAAATTGCTTTTTTCGTAAGTGAATCACATCTTTGTGTTTGTAATGTATTATTGTTCTACCTACACTTACATAAGTTATTAAATAAAATTATTGAACTCCTACAGCCAAAATATATGAGATGTAGGTAGACTCATAAAATCTGGTATGATCATGTCATGTGGTTCTATGTCTAATTCATATTCTTATACTTCTTGAATGTCAAGACAAATCAAATCAGAGATAGAACTGTGCAGTGTAATGATCTGTACCCTGCTCGATCCCAGGTATTGATTGCACAGCAGGAATTCACTGTACAATCAGAGTGCTGTAAATTCTGGAAACTTGAACTACAAGGTCCCAAGGGAGGAGATGAATGTTATGGGATTTTCAGATAGGCTGTCCTTACTGAAGTTCTTTTGTGTGAGCATTATTGATAACATAAAGTTTATAGTAAAAGATTTATCACAAGATACTACATGCCAGCAGTTCTTCACCTGCAGGTCATGACCCCTTTGGGGGTCAAACAACTCTTTCTCAAGGGTTGCCTAAGACCATCTGCATATTAGATATTTACATTCAGATTCATAACAGTAACAAAATTACAATTGTAAAATAGCAACAAAAATAATGCTATGGTTGGGGGTCAATACAACATGAGAGATTGTATTAAGAGGTTGTAAACCACTGTTATACGCTTATTAATTCCAGTAGTCCTAGAAGTCTTATTCTTGCACAGCTCGTCTGGCTACAGGGGCTGTTCTGACTGGTTGATATCAAGATGTCACAAGCCAGAGTTATCAGAGAAGAGAGCACTACATTTGAGGAAATGTCTTCATAAGGTCTGTGGGGTTTTGTCTTAATATGATTTATGTGGGAGGGCCCACATAGTTCTTGGTGCAATCAGAAAATAGACTGAGCAAACCACGGGAATCAAGTCAGAAAGCAGCATTCCTCCCAGGCTTCCACTTCCATTACTATCTCCAGATTCCTGTCCTGACTTCTCTCGGTGATAGACTGCTACCTAGAAGTGTACGATGAAATCATATTTGTCCTCACCTTGTTATTTTTGGTTATGGTGTTTTATCCCAGCATTATCTAAGACAGGCACAAACTGAAGTGTTCATTTACTCTTTACTGGGCACAAACTTAATCCGAGCTCTCCTCTATTCCAAGAAGGGAGAAGAATGTGCAGTGTTAAGCACTGTGCAGATACTTAAAAAAAAAAAAATATTTCACTGGGGTAAGTTCAGAGACTTGTTACTTACCATGTATTCTTGGGACCAGAAACATGATGACCATGTAGGATCTTGTTAGAAATCAGTTGCTTAACCTACTCACAAAAGAAATACTGAATCAGAATCCACATTTTAACAATTTCCAGGTGACTTCTGAGCATACTAAAGAAATCTTATTCTGAATTTACAGAAAGCTATTACTAGTCATTTATTGTGTGAATCATAGACTTTCTGGAAACTCATTGTCACTGCTAGAAGATAGCTGATAAATTAACTGGTGGATCCCATAAACTGTTTACTTTAATACTGTAAGATGTTAATTTCTATCTTAAAACCATAAATATTACTAGATCAAGATTGATAAAAAAGTCTTTAATACTTAAAATGAATAATGTATTTCCATAGGATGAATAAATAGCGACCATAATAACATATTATAATTTTAAGACTTAGCCAGAGAGGATCTCTGGGAAATGAACACTGCTCTCAAGCTCCCTGGGGAGGGACTTGGACTCAACTGGGAATGGGTGGGGTTTATTGTTGCCATAAAGAGGGGTACCTGGATGTCTACTTCTAGATTTTGCACTGGAAAGAATTCAGAAATCTCCCTGGCTCTCCTGAGTTTTCCTATGCCCCGACACATTGGTCCCTTTATAGGCTCAGGGGTGGATTCTCAGGGGAAAGAGAGCATGTTACTGTTGTGGGGAGCTCAGGCTGTTTACTTAGGGCAGAAGGGGCATGTGCCAGCAAACAATCTCGGTCTTCCACCTTTCCTCACCATATAGTGAGAACCTCAATTAAAATGGCTCCTGAAACATTTTTTTAAAATTTGAGTAGTTTATGGGATGGCCATGAAAACAGTATTTATCCTTAGTGCATGGACTGGCGTTTTAGAACCAGTTCCCTATGGAGAAATACCTTGCACAGCCTAGGTACAGAGAGGAGGGCCTTGGACATGCCTCAAAATGATATGCCAGACTTTGTTGACTTCCCATGGGAGGCCTTACTCTTTCTGCAATTGGACGGGCGGTGGTGTGGGGAGAAGGTGAGGGGATCAGGAGGAGGGAACTGAGATTAGTATGCGAAATAAAAAAGATTGTGTTTTAAAAAAAAATATGGGAAGTAGACAAAATTGCCAGGGAGAAAATTGGGATCTTGGGGGTGGGGTGGGATGGGGGTAAGGGGAGATGGGGAGAGAAAAGGGAGAAGGGGAGGATGGGGGGAACTTGGGGAAAAAGGATGATTGGGATAAAGGAAGGTTGGATAGGGGAGCACGGAAGCACAATTCTTAGTTAAGGGAGCCACCTTAGGGTTGGCAAGAGACTTGAACCTAGAGTGGCTCCGAGGAGCCCAAGGCGATGTCCCCAGTTAGTTCCTGGGGCAGCTGAGGATAGGGAACCTGAAATGATCCTATCCTATAGCCATACTGATAAATATTTTGCATATCACCATAGAACCTTCATCTGGTGATGGATGGAGATAGAGACAGAGACCCACACTGGAGCACTGGACTGAGCTCCCAAGGTCCCAATGAGGAGCAGAAGGAGGGAGAACATGAGCAAGGAAGTCAGGACCACGAGGGGTGCAGCCACCTACTGAGACAGTGGGGCTGATCTATTGGGAGCTCACCAAGGCCAGCTGGACTGTGACTGAAAAAGCATGTGATAAAACCGGACTCTCTGAACATGGCGAACAATGAGGGCTGATGAGAAGCCAAGGACAATGGCACCGGGTTTTGATCCTACTTAATGTGCTGGCTTTGTGGGAGCCTAGCCAGTTTGGATGTTCACCTTCCTAGATATAGACGGAGGGGGGAGGACCTTGGACTTTCCACAGGGCAGGGAACCCTGACTGCTCTTTGGACTGGAGAGAGAGGGGGAGAGGAGTAGGGGGAAGGGAAGAAGGGTGTGAGGAGGGGGAGAAGGGTGGGAGGAGGGGGAAACTTGTTTTTTTTTTTCCTTTTCTCAATAAGAAAAATAAAAAAAAAAATAAAAGTTAAAATTTTTTCAAAAAAATACTGTAAGAAACACATATTCCAATATAATTTTCAGGACTATATCTAATTGTATGATGAAAATGAGCTAGGCTACATACAGGTATTAAAACACAGTGAAGAAGCACAGATGGAGTTCACAAGAAAAGCCACTGACAATCATGTAAACAGAATAGCAACTGGGGAAGTGATGCTGTTCATCATAAATTTAACAGATGCTTTCTAATAGATGGATGAAAAACACAAGATTCAGTGGTTTATTGTAATAATAATAAGTTCTAAGATTACTACAAATTTATATATCTTAAGTGCTCTATAAATGTTTTACTTCTATTGTCCCAATTACCACATAGTTAACATAGAAAAATTATTGACAAGCTCATTTTCAAGACTGAGACAAAGAGTGGGCTACTAATGTTCCTGATGTCACTACAAAGTGAGCAACTTGTCAAATTCTTCTTTGTATTCTGATTCTAGCGCTGCCTGAAATTATTGAATGCTTCAAGATGGAGAGCAGAGGCATTATCCCTACAGGAAAAGGCAAGAGACTGGAAACAGCTGGAGGACAGGATGCAAAATGGCATGAGTAGAGTCAGTGGTTTGACACGTGTGTGATTTTGAAAACGGTGAGTTATAAATCAGAATCCCAAATTGAGCAAATCTGACAAAATCAGATGATAAACCATAAGTGGAGAAGCCAATTCCTGAGCACATTGCCAGAATGACCATTTGTGGGATCTTGAACACTGACTTCTCTGAACCTCTACCCCAACACCCACTGGGTAATAAGTGTTTGGAAGCACTCACTAGCTTAGAGCTATTTCATCAGCATTGTTTTAGTAGGAACCATCACTTAAATAGCAAAATAAAAAAATTATAATAAATTTGTATGAGGTGACAAAGTGACTCCACTTGAAAATCTAAGTTCTAACCAGATCAAATCTGACTATGTCAAAGTCTTAGCTGCTCTGTGCAGAAACCCCCCCCCCCCCAACACTCATCTAAGAGACATTTCAAGTGGGCTTCTGTCTTGTAGATTTCTGAATATTTGAAATAGGTTTGGTGAAAAGGCAATGCTTGTGCAGAAACCCTAATCACACCAAAAGGTTCCTTCTGTTCACGTGGCTCCCTGTGCAGAATTGCATATGTGGAAATACTATTAGCGTGGGATAATTATAAGTCATGCAACTAATGTCAGAAGACTATTATTGTGACATTCTAAAGACAATGTTTTCAAAGCATCTATCAAGTTGATGTAAGTTAAATATAGAACTCTGGCTTGGTTCCACATAAATTATGGAGCTGGTCAGTCATGGAGACAAAATTGCATTTAGAGTTCCCTCTGGCATTATAAGAGGTGAAACTGAAAAGGGCATTCTCACACTGCATAACAGGTGCCCCAGATTCTTAATGTTGTTGTTTTCCAAATTGAATCCGACTCAGGAGTTTCAAAATGAGCCCCCAGAAGCTTGAAAGAATTGAGGCAGTGGACTGATAAGTCTCCTATTTACAGAGCACTGTGGTTTGGCATTCTGGCTAATTAAAGAATGGTTGTATTTGAGATCCAATTTGAGGTCTAAACTTATAGCTGCATTTTGTTTAATATCTTCTTGTCATTCATTTTAGAAAACTTCCGTCCATCCTGGCTGTAAAACTCTCATCATAATTGGCATTTCCTTTCATTTTCTCCTAAGAAACAAGTTAGTCTTCATCAGTAAATCATGCATATACTGGAAATAATATGTATTTTAATGAAAATATTTTAAAACTTACTATATTTAAACTAATATTTCATTCATGATTTATTATTTAGGAAAACTAAAGGTTATTCAAATGTTATTGGAGACATTGATTCAGCCCCTGACTTACAGTGATCAGGTCAGCTTTTCTTGGAACTGAAATGAATTACAGTGCAGCCTTTATCCAAGCATTCTGAAGCCAACAAAGCAATTAGCTTTGGCTAAGGACCTGGATAGAATCACAATGATACAGCTTTCAACCTGTCTTTAAAAAAGAAAGAAAGAAAAGCATAATTTTGTCTCATTTCAGTTCTTGTTTTCTTTATTTGAAGTGTAAGTAAAGAAGACAAAAAAGAATTTAAAATGAATAGCTTACTCAAAAACGAGTTCATGAAACATTTACATTCTTTCTTGTTTTCTCTAGTAGAATGAACAACTAACTCCTCAGAAAATGATTGCTAAGACATAGAGCGAAGAAGGCAGAGTAAAGATGAGAAATGCAAAGCAGCCTATTGACTAACAAAATACATGAGTTACTCTTGTCCAAAAGAAGCACTGGGGATCAGAGTGTTTGCTTTCTGTTTTTAATCAAGTCTTATTGAACAGGTAACAATTAATCTTCTGGCAAAATGAATTTAATGTCATCTAATTTGTTGATTTTATTTACTCATTTCTTAATTTACATGCAGAATAGAAATTATACTTACATTTAAAGTGTTGAGTAATAAATTATCACCTAAAATCAGAGAGAACACCATCCTTCTCACAGAATAAGAACTTTGCCTGCTTGGGGATGGGAACAGAAGCGAAAGCTCAGTTCTCCGGGATCTGATCCTAGGGAAGCAAGTCTGTGAATTTCTTCAGTTTGCTTAAAAGGACAGTCAGTTTCAGGCTTTGTTTTTGTTTTTGTTAAATTAGGGTTGTGCCTTATGATATGCATGTGGTTATTGAAACAAGGTGAGGAATTTGTGGCTATTGACACAAGGTGAGGAATTATCTCAGTGTATTCACAAACCCCTCGAAATTACTGTAATACTGTATTCTTTGATCCTCTCAACTTTGTGTGTAAAACTACTGCAACTGGATAGCTGGAATTTTTACCCACCCTTTCCCTGTTTTGAATACTTTCAACTCATTAGAAATAACAAACAAATTAATAAATTCTATAGATATCTACCTTTCATGGACCAAGGTTTGGAAGGGAACCACGCTGACAAACTTTTTCTGCTTGTTCTGGGCAACATGATAGGAGAACAAATAAGTATGCAGAAGGCACTAACTATGCAATTAGCAGCCGATGCTGATGTATTAAGTGTTCCATGGGAGGTCTGAGTGTCCCACTTCTGTAGCCTGTCTAGAATTATACAAAACATTTCTTATGATACTAGAGATTTCCTATAATAAAGGATGTTACCATGACAGAGCAAGATTGTAAGGTTATATTTTAATCTGAACATATTTATACCATGTCTTGACCACAAATGCACTGATAAACATGTGAATAAAATGTAAGTATAGGATGCTACATCTTTCCCAACAGAAGTTTGAATATAACTCCGTGATATTTCAACTCAGCCTCTTTATCATCTCTGCCTTCTCTATGAGAGAAACTTAACCCAAATAGGGGTTGTTGCTTCAGGTAGGCAGCTGAATAAAAACAGAAGTGGAGCTGACTGCAGTCAACAAGATATAAATAATATGTGAAACAGAAAGAATACGTGTTTGTTCTTGTAAGCCATTGAGCTTTAGAAGTTGGTTTGCCCTCACAGCAAAATGGACAGCAAAAAGTGAAACCTAACACTGGAAATTTGCTGTTCAACAAAATAGTACTGGACCAAGAGCCTGAAAATGTCGATAACCCACACACTATGGAGACCTGGAATACAGAGAATGCATGTCATGAACTTAAGATTTTGAAGCTGAATATTACTGACATGGATTGATTTTTTGTCTTCAATGGATAAACTTAGAATCACTCTATTTGCAAGTAGATATAAAAAATCACAGACACTCTGAGAAGAGAGTAGTTTGAAAATAGAGGTGCCTGTCATCTACCACGAGTAAAAAATATATAAAAAGAGAAATGCCTTGTGCCATTATGGCTGATTGAGTCTTATGACAGATAAGACTAATGTTCAGGAAAATATCTCTTATAAAAGCCTTTGCTTCTTTTAAGATATATTTTCGATACATGTGCATATATTTTTAAGATGGAGATATGAGTATGGTTATAGATTCATGGACGCTGATGAAATCAGAGCATTCTTTTCCATTTTTGTTTTAAAGATTTGCTTTGTCCTCTGAGATCCATGGCTCCCCTAGGTTTCTAATACCAGGTGTGATTTCCCTCTTGTTGAGCAAACCTTAGGTTCAATTAGAGAAATGTTAGTTATCTCTAAGATATGAGCATTACTATTGTGCCCATAAATTCAATCTCATGCTGGTCATCACTGTTTATAACTGGGTAGTTCTCTTGGTGGCTTTCCTAATTTGGAAGCTTGCATAGCATTTTTCTGGCACCATGAAAGCTAGTCTTCAAGGATGAAGGTTACATGTCATATCCAATTTTTGTCCTCCTGGGTCTTGTGTTTGAAGTAAGCACATGGTTTCTTCAGCAATAGGGACTTACCTTCCACCTCCAGGAGATTTTGAAAGTCTACTGCCACTTTCATAGACTAGTATATTACTAACTGTCTTTAATATGTTTATTCTCATAACCATAAATTAGTGTTGCTCTCATTCCTCATCAAAGGAGCTTCTCTTTTCAACAGATGGAAACACTTGTAGAAATCACAACCAATCAAAATGCAGAGGATGAGCGAATGTGAGGTGGTCAGTCCAAGAATATGCCTATAGCTCAATTCCAGCACCTAGGGCTCAGGAAACATTACAGAAGATTTGGCAGGAGACTATAAAAGCCAGAGAACCAGGTAATCCAGTGTGAGATTTTATGCTCTAGATATGACAGGAAAGTTTCAGCCAAGAAATAGTAACAAGCCTTGAAGAAATACAGCATCAAAAGACATGCTAACATGGGCCTGCCAAAGGGTCTCTCCTGTAGACAAAAAGACCACAGGCAACTCAGGAATACTGAGTGCAAGAAATAGTCTTCCCTGGAAATGAGCCCTTAATTGGTTATCCAATATGAAGTAATCAGTCCTGAGGTTATCATAGGTTCAAGAAACAATAGATGAACTGAGCAAGTTGTTTTTATATATTTAGGAGTGCATGTGGGCACACGTATGTGTTTGTGTGTATTGGCGTATGTGTGTGTAAAGACCATAATTTCAAAAAAGAGCAGGGAGTTAGGGGTACATGGAAAGGATTAGAGGAAGGAAAGGATGGAAGTTATATTTTAATTAAAAATAAAATAATTTTTAAGAGATTTGCGTTGTCTAAGGTGCCATCATCCCATGAGTACTTATTGCTAGACTCTGAGATGATCTTTGGGTTCCCAGCTGTCTCAGGCAGAAATTGTGCTGGGAAATTGGATTATTCTTCCAAGAATGTTTTCTTCTCCAAATTTGTATCATCTGGAATCAGGAAAAGAAATACAAGTAATAAATAAATTAATTAATTAATTAATTAATAAAAATAGTCCTTAGAGTAGATCTAAGAGCTGTGGGAAGTAATGGACAGGAGAGTAGTTTTTCTCAGGGAGAAGAATGAGCTAATCAAAGAGGATCTACCACATCAGTTTGTCCTTGCACTATTTTTCCGAGGTGTGTGTGAGAGGAGAGGTGACTGTGTGCATGGTGCATCCACATGCAAAGGCCAGCAGAGGACAACCGGTGTCTTCCTCTATTCCTTGCCACCTCATTGCCTTGAAGCAGGGTTTGTCACAGAATCTGAGCTTTTGGTAGCCACCTATCTTCCTCACTCTCTTACAATGCAAAGGTAACAACAGCAACTGTGCGCAGCTTTTTGTGTGAGTTTTTGAGGGTAGAGTTCAATTTTCATGCATGGATAGACATCGCCCTTACTGACTGAGACACCTATCCATTCTTCCTTACATATCGAATCTGTGGAATTTCCATTTTCCTATTTGAATGGAAATGTTTATTTTGACTGTTTGCCTGATATTGTCATATACAATTATGGCAGTAAATGCTAATTGTGTTTATTGGTATAAACCTGAATTATTTGCTTTCTTCAAAAATTTTGGAAAGCAATTTATAGATCTGATGTAGTCTTCAGAATCTTAGAGTGTCGTATTTCATGTGTGTTTGTGTGTGTGCGTGTGTATGTCATATGAAAATTATTACATCATTTTAGAGCTATTATATTTCTAGTGTTGCTATTTATGTCATAGAATTAGGGAATAAAATAGCACATTAGATTTAAGCTTTTATGTAAGGTTGAAGACACCTCATGGATCACATACAGGTTGATCTTCTGCACTGTCTTCTGTGGTCTTGCGTCATTCCTAGGGATGCCTTTAAGCCCACTCTGTCACACCCAGTGTGTTGTGTGCGTAGAAAAGGAGGGAGATAACACTTGTGGGTTCCAAAGACTTCAATCAATTACTACATAAGTGAGTTGCTCTTCGATCAGGGCTGCAAGACAAGGACTTGGGAGCCTCACTTTTCCTGACAGTTCAGAGAAGGAGCAGAAATGGCGTTTATAAGCACAAAACCCATAAACACACCTGTACCAAATTGTAACATGAGGGCCGGCTTCTTGGGGTTTCTGTCCCGCCTGGTACTCCACAGCCAGCAAGCCCCAAAGAAAATCACACAGACATCTCTATAAGTTATAAAGCTGATTGGCCCATTTGCTCAGGTTTCTTATTAGCTCTTATGACTTATATTAACCCATTATTCTGATCTATTTTAGCCATATGGCTCTGTACCTTTTTCAGCAGGCAGGTAACATCCTGCTTCCTCTGCTTAGGACTGGAGGGAATCAACTTTTTCCTTCCCCAAATTCTCCTGTTCTCATTGCATCATTTCTATTTCTTGTCTGGTTTTCCCACCTACACTTCCTGTCTGGCCAATCAGTGTTTATTTAAAACATGATGACAGACAGAAGACAGACAATTCTCCCGCACCACCAAATTACAGTTACATTTTTCGCTAATCAAGTTTCAGGGATTATGGACTTTCCCTGTGTGTTCCAACATTGTCTACCAATGCAGAATTGTCAACCAATTGGATGCATTTGTTCTTTATTTGCATATAATTCTATCTGGATTGGAGGTCAGAAGAGGCTCTTTACAAAGGAAGTTGAATCAGCCATACTGTTTTAGGAAACTAAGGGGCATAGGAGACTATTTCTATTGTTCAAGAAGGTCAGCTATCAAAATATTTTCATTCTCCTCTTGCAAAGCTGAACTTTGTTTCCCCCTACAGGTAAAGGGAGTCTGAAGTCAAAATAATAGTACATAGGACAAGGTGCTTTTGCCTGCTCCCTTCAACTTCTTTTCCTTTTCTGTGAAAACTTCTTAATTGTAGACTCTTCTTTTTTTCTTGGCATAAATCACCCCATTATTCCCATAGAGTAAGACATTTTATGCCTTCAGTCTCAGAAACTTTCTCAGATGCCCCTTTGCTGGTGAAATGCCTCAAAAACAAGAAAAAACACATTAATACTCTCAAGATAAACATAAATACACATAAATTTTGAGAAGAGGTGGGTATAAAAATAGAATAAAATGCAAGCCTCATGGGAGAAAAAAAAAGCTATGTGCAAATGGGTTGGGGCAGAACTATGACCAAAACCAATTTATTTCAAATCTTTGCTTATTCTGGCCCCATCAATCAGTACTTAATTAGTTTATGTTTCCATATTCCAATCTGTTGGTCATAGTCAGCACATAATTATTTATCAGTATTTGTCGATTGCCTTTGGGTGGGCTACTCAGTCTAGGGGTTGTAACCCACCCTGCAATCAGTTATTCCAGGGTCCCGGAGAGGCACTACCTGGAAGATATGAGCTAGGAGACAGGAATGAGGCTAAGCGGGGTTTCTTGTCAAAGCCTCCGTTTATTAGAGATGGGGGACAACTTATATAGAGTAAAGAGTTGGAGGATGGGCACAGGGGCCTGGGCTCTTGACGCGTGGTTCACGTTGGTCACATGGTCCTCGTTGGTCACGTAAGCAGGAGGTTACCCTCGGTCAGGTCACTGTAGGCCAGGAAATCACGAGTTGACACACCTAGCTCCCTAGATAGTTTGGAATGTGGGGTGGGTTCTGCTAACAGATAGCTCTCATTAACAGCCAATTTGGGTGTGGGGTAGGCTCTGTCAATAGAACCATTCCTAACACAATTGAGGTTGTGGGGTTCTCTGCAGACTCCCCAGGGTGATGGTTCCTGCAATGATTTTAGGAGGAAATTGGCTCCTGACAAGTATTGGAGGGTCAGCAGAGGCTCTTTACAAAGGAAGTTGAAATGAATTCTTTGACCCAGGCTTCAATGCTTAGAAAATTGGGTTTGTTTACTAAGCAAACATTTTTACTTTCACATCTTAGAATATGTAAATAAAACATATTTTATCCTCTTGCTTAATATAAAATTATAGCAGTAATAGAGGCTATTTCTAGATGAAAATATAAATCTTAAAAAAGGAAATAACTACAAATCATACTGATCTTTCTATTTAAAACTAGCAATAAGTACTATAAAACCATTTTTATTTTACTCTGCATTAGTTTTTTATTATAAAGCATAAATTGTTCATTTATGTGTTTAATTTATTTAATAATCCTAATTACTCACTTAAACATTCTTAATATAATAAAGCAGTATATTTAAACTATGTCGTTCAAAGGAACAACTAGTCTAAGTAAGCTTTAACTATCACTAATAGTTTATAAAATATGTATTTGTGGGTAATGGCACACATATTTATATTCTCTGAGAAACACAAGGATAAAATTCTATGTTCATTGTTCAGGACAAAATGAATTGTTCCTAATTTATGAGAGTGAATTTTGACTGGGCTGGTTACCATGAATGGACATAAGTGATTTCTTGAGAGGCATTAGTATTTTAGTTTTTTTTTAGAAAGCTGTAGAAATAAACAATAGGCATGAGCAGTCTGCATGAATAGAATCTTCTATCAAACTCTACAGAACCTCAACTCTGTCCCCTGTGTGGCACAGACCCCTGGAGATTTTAGGTGAGTAAGCAGTGATTCTTACTCACAAGTCTCATAGTCCAATGCAAAAGACAACAATCTCAGTCCAAATTGATGGGTACAATGAATGGAATTCAAGATGCCAGGGCAGTAAGGAAGAAAGCTCTCCAGCCTGTTGCATATCCTCAGATTAGATAGGAATGAAGACAGAACTTACCAGGGTAAAATGCATACATTCCAAACTACAGAACACATGCACTTACATACAAAAAAAATGCTCACTGGTATTACCCTAATTTTTCATTTATGATTTAATTTTTGCCACAAACTTTGCAAATTACAGAATTTATATAGCTTCTCATGTATTGGGAAAATACAAATATTTATAGTAACCTAAGCAACCAATAACTTTGGAAGCATTACTTCACGAAGGACTAAATATTAAACTGTTAATTTCTTTAGTCCCATAAAAGAATGCATTAGTAAATTACAAATCCAGAAACAAGAACAGGTTCACTGGGGGTTTGTGAGTTAGTCAACTAGAATGCGTGGGAACTGTACGTAGAGCTTCCCTTTTGCTAAAAGAACTAGATGGAAGTTAGAAAAGGTTGCAAAAGAAAGAAAAGGTCAAAGACCAGGCTCTCCACTGCCATCCTTTATGTTCCTCAATGGCTGTTCCTGTCTGTTATTAATCTACAGTGAAGAGAGAATGTTGAAAGGAATAGGGTTTTCCCTACTAGATCCCATGAAAAATAATAATTGCCAGACACTGTCAGGAGCCATCTCCCCCTAAAAATCATTACAGGAACCATCACCCTGAGGAGTTTGCAAAGAGCTCCACACCCTAACAATTGTTCTATTGACAGAGCCTACCCCACACCCAATTATCTGTTAATAGAGAGCTATCTGTTAGCTGAACCTGTCCCACATTCCAATCTAGAGAACTAGGTGTGTCAACTCATGACTTCCTGACTGAGGAATCGTGACCTGACTGATCGTAACCTCCTGGCTGAAAACCTCGTGACCGGCTTGGATCATGCTACAAGATCCCTTCCTGCTCTGGTCATGCCCCTGCCCCCCCCCCCAAATTCCTCATCCTATATAAACTGTACCCATGACTCTAATAAACAGAGGCTTCGACAAATCTGCTTGGCCTCCTTCCTTTTTCCCCCGCCCATATCTTCCAGATAGCGCCTCTCCGGGACCCTGGATCAGCCAGGGGGGTTACAATCCCTAGACTCACTGACCCGTCAGGTGGTCTACAAGACACTCTCTTGTTCTCTAGTAAAATGAAGAAATTCCAGAGCCCCAGTGACAGTAACTTAAAGAAATATGAGGAATCATAAAAATCATGAGGAAGTCAAAAAAGACAAGAGGACTCGAAAACCTCATTGCATTTACTTACATGAGAAAATGCATATGTTAGGATTTTCATATGCATTCCAGTATTTTCTTTTTTAATCTAATTTATTTATTTCACATCCTAACGTAAGTTCCCCTACCTCCTCTTCTTCCACTCTCTATCCCCAACTCCCCTCTGCCTCCTCTGTTTCTGTTAAGATAGAGGCAGGCTTCTCATGAGTATCAACAAAGCATGGTATATCAAGTTGTGGTAAGACTAAGCTTCTCCCCTTTTATTTAGTCTGGGCAAGGCAATCTATTGTGAGGAATAGGTTCCCAAGAACCAGCAAAATATCCCAGTATTTTTCTTTTAAATATCATTTTCTCATTAAACATAAAATTTCATGTAAAGGGCATTGATTCCTCATGCTCAGGTATGTAGTGGTCCCTTAGAAGTTTTGAAACTGAAGATTCAATCATACAGTGTCTTATTAATTATGTTCAGCATGGTGCATCATAATAACTTCAGTTAGCATGGAAAGTCTCTCTTACTGGTGCGTGCATTGTCTTTCATTTTGAAGAAAAAACTCTCATATTCTCATTTGTTGCACTTGAGTAATACCTCATGATGGCATAGAAAAGGCTTGCCAGTGAAATTTGACTTGAAATTTTACTACATCAAAATTCAGCCTTGATTCTTATAAAAATACTATCAATTGACAAGTTTTCTTTTAAAAACACCACAACTGCTTTGACCTTACTTAACTTGTAATTTTGTCTTTATAAATCTTCAATGAGTCATTTAACTCCTTTCTGCTTAGATTCCACTTCCTGGTCTAATTAGTGAAGTCCTAGCTCTAGGTCTTTGCACTCAAGACAGCAGAAACAGCTTTCAGCCATCTGTAGTGAGCAAAGTCACTTCTTCAGTCCTTTCAGCAAAACACATTTTCTAAGCAGACAAGAAAGTTTTATTTCGAATTTATGTTCACCGATGAGCTTCCATTTGTACCAAAGCCATAAATACACATGGTGAAAAGTTCTCTTGATAGCTATAATTCTGGGAATACCAGGCCTCTACTGGTCTTGACCTCATTCATAAAGCACAGAAGAAGCCCTTAGCCAGATGGTTCAATTAGTCTTAGAGGAATGAGATGTTATTAAAAGCTGGATCCTAAAACAGGTTTTTGTTGGTGTTAGTTTGGTTTTGGTTTGGTTTGTTTTAGTTTGGCTATTGCTTGACTGCCCAACATTCTAACCAGGCAACTTTCAAGGACTAAGCTAGGAATCAGAACAAGAACTTGTCCAGTGTGTGTCCCTTCCTCACACATGAGTCTTTTCCTAAACTACTCTGTGGGTTTCCTGACTAACGTGTGCCATTCCCAACTACAACGACAGTTAAGCTCTAGTGTTTATTCTACTCTTGTCGTCTGGTATCACTTCATAACTCAGTGGCTAGGTCTCACATTTAATAAAGCATTTAACATATTAAAGGTGCTCACGAATAAAAATATTGTCATGCCAACAACTTTGTACTCTTTCTTTCCTTACAATTGGAAACTAGATTTATGACATTACAGCAAAAACCAGGCAATTCCTCAGTGTTCAAGATTAGAAACACATTCTACTTACAAGTAGAAACCAAAACTTGATTTGATTTTGTTGTATATAGAATATGCTTTTGTGAAACAATTCTTATTCTTTTAGGGTGAAAAAAATCCCACCCAAAGTCATATACTGAAAACTGTGTGCTATGATATGCACAGATACTCAATAGAGGAGCACTTTAGTCTCTGGCAACAATGGCATACAATTCTTATGCTGTAAGCAATGAATATAATAAAATGCTAGTCAATTAAATAATTTTAAAGCATCAATCACTTATGAGTGCCAATTTCTAGAAAGAATTAAGAAACTGATTCAGTTATCTTTTCAGTGTTAGAGATTGTAATCTACACTCCTCTTAGCTTCAACACATATGCTCATCAAATTCTTGTCATAGATATTATGATGGAAAAAAATAATTCGGAAAAAATTTAATCTTACTAGAAACTTCTTGGTCACAAGGTAAACTCACTCTATTTTAAAGCTGAAAATTATCTAGTTCTGAGCTAGCTCTTCTCTATTTTATGAATATTAAAACTATAATTAAAAATATTGTGTCCTGCCTATGGACAAAGAAAATTACATTTAAGATTAGATATCAGTTTTCTTATATCTAGTTTTAAAGAAAGAAAGAAATCTTCCTATTATCCAGTGATATTGATGTCACTGTTGGGTTTGTTTGATTACAAAATTAGAAAATAATCACTGTTTTAAACTTTATAACTGTTTCTATACTGGAGAAATCATCTGCTTTCTCTTCTATTTATTTTGCCAGGTTGACTAATAAAAAGACTACTCAAACGTTTACCCCTTCCTTGTCATTTCTATAACACACATGGTCATCTCAAAGATATGGCTTTTAGACTGTTCAACCAATGAGGTGTTAATGTGAAGTTCATTGCAGAAGAACTTGCCTATGTGCCACATTTGTGTAATGTTTTTAATTTGTATGAGTCAAATTCGGGACATCAAATACCAATACTTGTGAATTAAGTGTTCTTCAAAGGAAATTTTACTGAACATCATGTAATATACACATGTTAGAAAAGTGGAATGCATATATGAGCTCACCTACAAGCTCTTCACTTGAGTTCAAACTGTGCTAAGCAGAAAATTATTTCATGGAATATGCAGTAGACACTGCTTGAATTAGTAGTATCTTTGTTTCAGAAATGAATAAGTAAGAGTAATACATAGTCATAAATCCTGCATAATAGTAGATGTATTGCATTCACACCCAAGCACAGGCTTACTTGTGTTCTCTGCTTTAACAGGCAGTCGTGTTATCATTAAATGAGAAGAGAATATTTCTGTATGCACATAAATCTTCCTCTTTAAAAGTCCTTACTTGTTACTGAAAACAGAGCTGTACAATGAAAGGCAAATATCTCTCAGTGGAAAAGAATTGGCAGTGTCAACATGTTGATATATTTACCCACTGTGCTTGAGCAAATAAGCCAGTGGTCAACTGAGCTTGCAGCAACTGCACTGACTATTTGTCTCCATTCAGTTCTGTTTCTGCCAGAGTAGATGAGATTTATGACGGCATGCAGTCCATGCATTTAGAATATATTTCTTCCCAAGCTTACAATTTTACTACTTCATGCAAACTGAAATAATAAGCATAAAAATCTAAAAAGCATACATCCATTCCATAATCTCACATTTCCTTTCAGCTCTAACTCCATGATTTCATTGCATATTTTCCCATCCAATCTACCTGCTTCTCTGTACTTTTTGTCCTTGATTCTGTGCCATACTATAGGGAAAGGAGAAGTTCATGCAAGCTGATAATCTAAGGGCTTTGGTATGAAGCTTGATTCATGTGCCTGTTTAACAAGCAATAAGAATCAACAAAGTATACGGAAAACATGAAAGGCTATAGATTTTCAATTTTTCCATAATTCAAATTGTTTTTACACAACTCTTAGTTATAATGACTAATCATTCACTGATACATATGTTCATTGAAATTCTAGTAAGCAATGCAGATAAAGGCCACAGAATTCTGACACTGGAGCTGCTGTACTCACCTTTACATGCTACCTGATAACTTACTGAACAGCAGATTATACTGAATTATGTATTGCAGTAAGTAGCATGAAATTCAATTTCTGTTTCATTAAAGGTATGACTCTCCCTTGCTAATGAATATACTTATTAACTGTAGCCTGCCGTATTCTAAAAACACTATTATTCATGTCTGAGGAACAAACTAAAATAAATCTGACTACAAATATTAAATAATGTTAAATAAGTGGCAAATATAGGATGAAGGTTTTCAGTAATAAGAGACGAAAAATATACAGAGTTAGTTTGGGGGGGCATTCTATTTTTTCAGTAATGTTGTTTAAACATTGAGACAGACCTGGAAGAACAGATGGGAGACTATTCTGGGAGGAAGTATGCCGTCAGAGCTCTGCCTAGTGCGGAGGGTGAACATTCTGAGTTCACGGACCAGCCTTGAGACCAGCCCTCATCACGGTACTCCTACATCAAACCGCAGCAAAGCCTCCAAAGCGATACTATATTTGAGGGGAAAAAAAGAGCAAATTGAACAACTTATCATAAAGGTTTTAAAAATGTAAGACCTGGATATCAGATATCTTCAAGGCCCAGTGAAGAATTCAAGGCCAAGCCCAGCATGTTGCTAGATGTTAAAGATAAAATTCAACTTTATTTCACAAAGTCATCTTTATGTAAGTACCTGGGCTTTCAACTCCATAGTTCAGTTATATAAGGCTCAAAGTCTAAAGGACAGATATGGATTTCACAAGAATCACTTCGATAAAAGATGGACTCTGCTTCCAAAGGTGCAGTCATTTGTCCCTTATTTCCATTGGGATCTTGTCCTCAGAGTTTCTGGACATTTGTACCCCTTTAACACTCCTTTTTTTTATGGCTGTCTCCTCGCCAAACTTCCTTTCTAGAAATCTCAGGGCTTTTCTCACTCCTTTTCTACCTGCCATGCTGGATGCCGAAGTCTACTCTCTACTTTCTCTCCTAATGCCTTTGTCTGATGTGGGAGTGTCATATATCAATCTGTTGATTTCATTGGCTAAGCAATAAAGAAACTGCTAGGCCCATTGGATAGGCCCACCCTTAGGTGGGTGGAGTAAACAGAACAGAACGCTGGGAGGAAGAGGAAGTGAGGTAGACTCCACAGCTCTCCTCTCCGGAGCAGACGCAAGAGAGACGCCATGCTACCTGCTCCAGGGAAGACGCACGCTATGAAGCTCCCACCCAGGATGGACTTAGGCTAGAATCTTCCCGGTAAGCGCACCTAGGGGCGCTACACAGATGATTAGAAATGGGCTAAATTAATGTGTGAGAATTAGCCTAGAAGAGGCTAGATAGAAATGGGCCAGAGCAGTGTTTAAAAGAATACAGTGTCCGTGTAATTATTTCGGGGCATAAGCTAGCCGGGCAGGGCAGGCGGCTGGGGTGTTTGGGGACACAGCCCCGCTGCCGCCCCATATTACTACATTTGTCTATTAAAGTTCAAATGAATTCTAGAAGGTAATACTTCAAAATTAGAAGTTGAGCTCAGTACAACTCAATCTATTCTTGAATCAATATACAATTCCTGATTATTTTTCTTTCAAAAAGAAATGTATCAATCAGTTAGTTCCCCTATGTCTCTCTCTTAGAAGCAGAATATGGGACAGGATTTAGGGATACTTCTGACCTATGATGACAGAGTTGTCAGAAGGAAGAGGACAGAGAAATAAGGAAAGGAAGAGAGCTGAGCATGGGCTCTCCCTGGAGGCTGGAGCCAGTTTGATTCCATAGGATCTCTGCTTAAAGAAATAGTGGCAGAATTGGGCTAACTTTGAAGCTAGGAACTTGTGTTACATACCTTCACATCTGTTGCTGATTTCTGAGGAAGGGCACACAGTATCCTTAACAAGGAAGCTCCCACATCATCAAGAGCAATCTATTACAGAAGGTGGCAGCTGTGAGTTATTAGTGACCAACATAGAGTCAGCAGATGAGTGTTTGAGTCCTCCAAGTGGCATCTGTATGGAACACCAAGACAGTCCACCACCATATTCAAGTAAAATTGTTGATTACAGCACAGTGTACTTCACTCAGAACTTGGTTGTAATGAAGAAATACAATACCATCAAGAAACTAAATTCTTAGTTTTGCAATGGCTTTAGAATCTATTGCTCTCAAGAACATACTTCTATCATGCATCCACAACGTTCATTTTAACATATATTAACAAAATATATTTTCACTATACTGAAACATACACAAAAATATCAGCCACAGTCATAAATATGTTTATAGTTATATTTTAGATGTTATAATATAGGTCAAGTTTCTTTCTAAATTCTAATTTTCAGAGCATAAAAATATATACAGGGCTGGGAATGTAACTCAGCAACAGAATCTAATCATGTGACTATATCTCTGCAATGTGTGTGTGTGTGTATGCTCAAATGCCCTGCTTACCATTATCTTTGACATTACCATCAGTCAACATAATGAAGTGCTTCTTACATGTTACACACCATGCTAGATACTCTAGAACTGTATCATATTGCTCTTACTAACTGATTATTGGGTCCTTTTCCATACATCTACAATACAATGTTTCTTCACCACTGACCAAGTATCAATATCTAAATCCTTCCCCTTAAATATAAAAAGATTTGGATTGTTTTAACAGAGCTTGGTAGAAGGTAGACTATATGGTTTCCAAAACAGGTTTATATCAGCTTTTTCTCTCATGCTTCCAAGAACAGGCTATGATGAAGCCAGGCCATAGGAAAATGATAAGCAGACTAGTGAGTAGTATTAGACTTCCAGTCAGCCCATCCCTGGTGCCAACCCTGGGAGTGAGAAAGCTGTGAATTCATTTCCAGACTTTGAGTCTCCCAAGTCCCAATATTGTCAAATAAAAACTAAAACATCTTGTTGTATCCTATTCAAGTTCCTGACCAGTGAATTGGTGAACATCATAGAGATTACTTAAGGTGCTCAGTTTTAGAGTGATTTGCTATCACAATGATAATTAAAACACAAATGATAATTTTAAAGTACCTGTAATACTTAAACTGAGCTGGATTATGAATCTTAAGCCAGTTTGTAATTAGTATTTCTTAAAAGCATTTATTAGCAGCTAATCTGAAAACCACACAATGAGTGGCTTCTAGACATGTTGCGACAGTAAATGTCCTCATTCTGTTAGAATTTCAGTGGAGTGGATATCTGTGTATCAAAAAGCATTCCTATATATCTTTCACATAACTTTATATTCTATTCAGAAACCCACAATTTTGTCAGTCCCAAAGGTCAGATTTTTCTAAACTGATTAACCCTTCACCTTCTGAACTGTCTTAAGTATATCTAGGCTTTACCTGGAATTAAATGATTCTTGTTTAAATTACTACTTGGGAAAGTAAAACAATCCCTGAAAGTCTGTTTTATATAATAGAGTATGCATTTATAGCAAAGTTTTTTTATCCTATCTAAAGAATAGGTTTAAGTATGCTTTTAATCACAACTATATCTCCAATTATTTAGCAAATGTAATTTAATTATGATGCATTAATATATAAGTCGTCAGCTGCAATGTTAGGTACATTTTCACGCTTTCAGCCATGGAGGATTGTAGGGAGATGTGATTAAGTTTCTCGAGAGTTCATTGTAGGAATGATAGTTGTTTTTACGCTTCTAGATATGAGCAGTGCTTTCCTAGGACTTTGCCTAACTTTAACATGCTTCCTGGTTAATTCTGGCAGGAATACGCTATATATGCTTTCCTTTCGCCCAATAACCTATCATTTTAATGACTGGTTTTACATTTAAGAAATGCCTTATTCAGAACAGAAGTGGTATGTATGGGTGGACAACAGTGTGGTGAAATTCCTGAATTAACATGAAGACCAGATGGAGCTGTAATGATGACAGTGATGTAAGAGAGTAAATATTTTCTTCCCAGACTGAGAACTAAAACTGGATTGCAAATTGCAGTGAAGCAACTAGGACAAAAGACAGGCGGAAGGCAAATGAAACACTTCAAGATCAGCATTGCAGGGTACTCTGTGAAAGGCAGCACCAGAGCACCAAGGAATGGGGTCGAATCTGGAGCTGAAGAAACAAGGCAGCACAGTCTGTGCAATAAGAAGGCCCTTCCCTCTTTGCAAGTTTAGCAAAGGTAGGATTACAGACACAAAACTACATGTAAGATATATTTTCATTTGCTTTGAATTTTAAATCTATTTTTGTATACTGATTGTGCATGTGCTGTCTTATGCCAATCACTCAAGTATTTGAGCATGATGCTCTCTCTGTATTTAGGGAATTCCTGGTCCTAAGAATCCCTCACCACACATCAGCTTCATGTGGCAGTGTCAAAGGAATCATGTTTTGAAGGGTACACAAGGAAAGCCCCAATTAATAGAAGTGGACTTTCATTCTGAGCCTACGCAAGCAAAATGAAATAAATAACCATTTAAATTTTGTAATCTTAATTCTTTTAGTAACATTATTAGTAACTCATTAGTAAAATGAGTACTAGTTTATTCAAATACTGCTCTGGCTGTTCTACTCTTCAGGGGATAACACTTCTTACCTTGGCCCTATACTTACAGCAAAATTAATTGTCTATTACTTCCAAAATAGGTGCTATACTAACTGGCTGCAACTTTACTGCTTAAAAAAAACAAAAATTTATTTTCCCAAGCCTGTGGAGACTAGATACTGCTGACGGGGGAGATGTTTTAGTGGTTGGGTACACTGGCTGCTCTTCCAGAGGACCTGAGTTCAGCACCACATGGCAGGACACAACTGTCCAACTCTAGCTCCAGGGTTATACAACTCCTTCACACAGGCATATATGCAAGTAAAAAAAAAAACCTTATACACTTAGATAGATGATAGATAGATAGATAGATAGATAGATCATTAAAAATAATAAGCTATTATGAGGTCTGGACTTTTTTGGAGGCTGTGGTGGAAAATGACCTTTTTTCATCTTCCTATGACTGTCCATATTCCTTGACACGAGGCTACAATATTCTGATTCCTGCCTTCTCTTCTGAGTGTCTATGATAAATACCATTGTCACTGCATTTATTTTTCAAGTGGTCAAGCGAAAATTGTCTTATGTTGTTAATTCAAATAAAAGACTCTCCTTTATAGATGTGTTCCAGAGATAATAACAGCATAAGCATATGTAGTCAGAAATGTACATTATCAATACATGGTTGAAGCTTTGCATAAATCAAATCATTGCCAAATAAAATAAAAATAAATAACTAAAATTATTGTATTCACTGCATTGAAATTATAAACTGAATATTACTTTCCAAAGAAAGGTAATGAGCAAGCAAAATAGGGAAACTCTAGAATCCATGGAGGACCCCATAAGTGTAGTCTACTTACATAATAAATTTTCTACTTTGATCTACAGTAATAACTTTTCCTATAATCAAATCATGTCAAATTTCTTTATTTAAAACGTGATAAATGGTGCTGAGTTCAGATCTCATTTTCTCATATCCACCTGTTAACGACATTGTTATCTGTTATAAACTGGAGGTTTGTCGAGCTACTTATCTTCTTTCCCCTCTTCCATCTCAAGTCACCTACAGAATTCTGTGGCTCTTACCTTCTAAATCCCTTGGGATCTATCAGTTTCTCCCTTCCCTTCCCTTCCCTCCCCTCCCTTCCCCTCCCCTCCCCTCCCCTCCCTCCCTCCCTCCTTTCTTCCTTCCTTTCTTCCTTCCTTCCTTTCTTTCTTTCTCTGTAAATCCTGTACAATTTTACAGAAATATCGAACATTTAATGAACTTATAAACGCACGAAAATTATTTGGGGGTTACAAAGAACGTCAAACTTGACTATATGCTGAGTCTTGTTCTTTCTGCGGGGTTGGAGAGAAAACACGAGACGCATGGCGGTCCCATGTGGGTAAACTTTAATGGGGGAGGGGGTGACGACAGGTGAGGGACGGGGTGAAGAGACAAAAGGGGGTGAATTATGGCGTTCCCCATTTTTTTTTTTTTTTTTTTTTTTTGGTTTTTCGAGACAGGGTTTCTCTGTGGTTTTGGAGCCTGTCCTGGAACTAGTTTAAGGGGGATCCAGGTGCGTCTGGGAAAAAATGTCCTGCGCATGCGTGGCTTTCCGTAGTCCAGTGGGATGCTGTATCCTCTACTGCTTCTGGGAATTGTAGTCCAATGATCCTTCTGCGCCTGTGCGGCCTTTCCGTCTCCAAAAGGAACAACACTGAGTTCTAAAACTAATGTTGTTATAAAATTAATACACCCTAAAGAGACTCAACTTCTGAATTTATAAAACTATCTCCATTTCATCTACAATGCACAAATTCCTGGTACTTACAAAGTTGATAACTCTAGTTTGAGCATGAACACTCATGCCTATAGTCCCAACACTTGGGAGGCAAAGGCAGGAGAATACCCATGAGTTTGAAGCCAGTTTTGGATACTATTGCCCCATGATATGTCTGGGGTGTCTTTTTGGTTAACAGTAAAGAAAGAATAAAGAATGTGTCTAAAAATAAAGAGGTAAAATGCATTGAAGATAAAGAATCTGCCAAGTTTGCCACTGAAAGAAATATTTACCTTGAATACTTTCTCACAGTATGAGCAGGTACAGATCTACAGAATAGTTTTTGGACCTACATAACAATGTGTGTGTGTGTGTGTGTGTGTGTGTACACATGTGTGTATTCCTGGGGAGTCTCTAATAAATATAAATTATAACAGAAAAAAGGGAGTATTTTACTTTGGTGTAACTTTTATTGTTCCTCCAAAGTAAAGTATTTAAAATCATAAATCACTGCAATATGTTCTTCAATAAGAATGGAGCTTTATCTCCAAAACAGTTTTTTTTTTTAAACCAAAGAGCACGTCTGAGTCCTTTCAAGCCACTGAAGCTTTGCTCTCACTGTTATTCATAATTTCGAAATTGCAGAGGAAATGAAAATGGCCGAGGCAAATTTAGCAGTTCAGTAGTCGGAACCCAGATGCTTTGTCATCAAAATAAAGCGAACTATATTGGTGGCCTTACACTTGAACAACAAAATGCCTTCATCTTGGCGAGGTGTGCCCTTTGGAGTTGAACTGGAAATCCAACAAAGCTTGTAAAAATGCACTATTTCTCCAGCTAAAGTTTTAATCTGAATAACAATAACTTTAATCTGTCATCACCAAGGCCTCTAAAAGTATCTGAATCTCTAACTCATAGGCATGCCATCCCGTTTCTTAGAATCTTACGAAACACAAAATGGGGAAATCAGTATTCGCCTGTGTAGGTCATATTCATTTCCTAAGTAATATACAAATATTCTATATTCTTTGTAGCCAATATCTTGCCTTACTCTAAGAGCGACATTTTCCATTTCTTCCTGTGTCTAGGACTTGGCAGAATGCTCACAGTCAGAAGGCACATTACATCATGTCTACGGAATGAATCAATTAAATGAAAAACATTCTAACATTATACTTAAGTGCAACTTCTAGAGTTCGAACAAAGGGCCAACTCTAAACTTTATTAAGGTGTGGGCCCATATTTCATACAAAATATTTACAGGCAGGCTCTCTGGCCATGCTGAATTTCCAAGGCAGCTGCAACCCTGCCAAACAAGCTAGCCACCTAACAAAGACTCATGATGTATGGCACCTTCTCTTTTGTTATTATGTAGATTGCCTGGGGAGAGGTGTTGATTCCAAAGCTGGTGACTTAAGTTAGTAGTCCTGCATCCCCCAGAAAGAGAATATTAATGAGTATCCACCTTGGTTTTCCTGGGGGATAAAAGATGTTTAAATAATAAACGCGGGTAGATCTTCAAGAATGGATGAAGCCTGAGATGCCATTTCGATATGACTGTGTAAACTGTGTCTCATTATTTCTTGCGCCTCCATACCGGTCCAGTTAGGGAAAAATAGTCTCTATGTTGGTGCCATGGACCCTGACATTAAGGGATTATAAATACTGGAAAATTACAGAGAGGTTTTTATTAAATCTAAAACATGTGTGTGTATACATATAGTTGTGATTTAAGACTGAAGATAAGCAGTCTAACACCCTTATTAATAAGAGCCTTATATGCTTTTGAGGTCATTTTAGGACCATCATATCAATGCAGGACTAATCAGGTACATTCACGAGGATGAAATACATTGGCCTCATGAGATTTCTATATTGTATGATATATTTGTTTATGTATTTGTGTGATTGGGGGCTGAGTTTAATTACTGTAAACTATCATATTAACTTAAAATACATTTTTATAATTAAGAGAAAAATCCAGATCTTTGAACAAAACTTAAGTCTTTTATTATCAAAGAAAGGTAAACACTAAAGACTGAGAGTTGTATTGTTCAGTTATTACCCTGGAACATCAACCTAGCAAAGTCATAGACATTGTAAATTCTAAAACTGAACTACCTGCTATCATAAAACAGCATAAATGCAAGAATACCATGAAGTAGGGAGATGAGCACATGTTGCAGGACTCTTTGGTGTTCCAACAACATATGGAAAAGAAGTATGGCCATTGCCAAAGGTGCTTCTGTAAAGAATTGACTTTCAGAAGGGAATAGGTGTAGAGACAGAAGCACAGGGAAGAGGTCTTGGAGCACAATAATTCCAACTGAGTCAATAGTCTCTGGCAAGTGGACTGCAAAATGCTTCCAGTGGCTCCAACTTAAAGAAGAAAGGGCACTGGTATTTGCAGGCTACACACTAGTATGGCTAAACTATATAATAATAATTGCTTCTGGAGAGCCTGCTTTGAATACAGAGAAGAAAATTATTTATTAAGCAATATTTTATTATGCCTAAGAAGACTTAATAAGAATATACAGAAAAAAGTGAACTACAATCATGTCCAAACCACCAAGGAGTCCTTTTGCTTTTGTTTGAATAAGCTATACATTGTTTTCCCAAGTATATTTTATATGCTTACTTTAAATAATAAAAGGATTTATAATCTTTGAAAATCCCTCACCTTCCCAGTCTACTGTCTTGTAATGCATAGAGAAGCAGTTTAATGATTTTGTTTCTCTTTTAGAGCTGATCAATACATCTGTATCTCTAGGCCATATGCTTTACAGCTTATTGCCCAATTAATGAGCTTTGCATTAATACCTGCTTTCTCATTATTAAAGATAAGTATCTCACAGTGGATAGAATGGCATTTTATCTTAATAATATGCTCTCTATTACCCTTATATCATTTTCACATCAGCACGATGCCAGGCCATTTTATGTAACACAGCAAATCTCTTATCTTGGATTTCCTCCTTCAACTTTTATACTTAACTTACAAAAATGTGAAGTCACTTAATTCTATCAATTGATTTGTTTTAAAAGTTGATTATCAGCAAGCAATGTCCATATTATATGATTTAAAATTTTTAAAATATAATAAATATTTTATATATGCATATAATGTATTTTGATCATATTCATTACCATGAATATGGATCACGGTTGATCTGGAGCATGGTTGGCCTACAAAAGGCCATGCTCTTACAGAAAATTAACTGAATCTGCCCAAGAAGTCATCAACTGCCCATAGTGCCTCACCTACTGGTGCTTGACTGTTAATTGGCTAGGCCTTGTACAAGTCCTGAGCAGGCGACCATAGCTACTGTGGATTCTAGAGTGCAGTGGTCCTGCCATGGCTAGAAGAAGCTATTCTGCTGTAGACTGTCCTGACCTCTAGATCTTACAGTCTTTCCACCTCTCTCTTGGGTGATGTTCATAAGACTCAGGGACAATGAGTATAATATTAATGTCCTATTTGTGACTGAGCATTCCACAGACACTCTTAGTAATTGTAACAAGTGTGAGTTCCTAGTTAACTACAGTTCACTACACAAAGAAACGTCTCTGAAGTTTAAGAGATGTAGTAACCTACAGGATAGAGAAATTACTTTAGAAGAGTATTATAATGTCTGTTTGCCAAACTAATGTAGTGATGCAGTATTTTTTTGTTTTTCATCACTTTATTTGTTTTACCAAGTTTCCTTTACCTTGAATACTTCTCATTTACATTTGATTTCTTTTTTATTGCTTTTGTTAAGCTCTACATTTTTCTCCACTCACTCCTTGCCTCTCCCATCCCCTTCAACACTCTCCCATGGTCCCCATGCTCCCAATTTACTCAGGAGATTTTGTCTTTTTCTACCTCCCATGTAGATTATATACATGTATGTCTCTCAGGGTCCTCATTGTTGTCTAGGTTCTCTGGGATTGTGAACTGTGAGCTGGTTTTCTTTGCTTTATGTCTAAGAGCCACTTTTGAGTTAGTACATATAATATTTGTCTTTCTGGGTCTTGGTTATCTCACTCAGAATAATGTTTTCTAGATCCACCCATTTGCCTGCAAATCTCAAGATGTCATTTTTCTGCTGTGTAGTACTCCATTGTGTAAATATACTACATTTTCCTTACCCATTCATTGGTCAAGGGGTGTTTAGGTTGTTCCCAGGTACTGCCTGTGACAAACAAAGCTACCATGAACATAGTTGAGCAAATGTCCTTGTGCCACGATTGAGCATGCTTTGGGTATATGTCCAAAAGTGGTATTGCTGGGTCTTGAGGAAGGTGGTTTCCTAATTTTCTGAGAAATCGCCATACTGATATCCAAAGGGGCTGTGCCAGCTTACACTCCCACCAGCAATGGAGGAGTGTTCCCTTTTCCCCACATCCTCTTCAGTCAAGTTGTAATGCCATTCTTTTTTTTTTTTTTATGTTTGAGACAGGGTTTTTCCTTAGCTTTTTGTTTCCTGTCCTGGAACTAGCTCTTGTAGACCAGACTGGCCTCGAACTCACAGAGATCCACCTGCCTCTGCCTCCCAAGTGCTGGGATTAAAGGCGTGCGCCACCACTGCCCGGCTGTGCTGATTGTTCTCAGCATGCACTTGTGCTGCTCCCCTCCATCTGGTCCTGGATGTTTCTAAAAACTCGCATCTTTTTTCTTGGTTTATGGTAGTGTCTGCTGATAGAAGATATTTGAGGAATGTTCTCAGTGTGGGCATTTGGCACAGATCTTCCTCCCAAATGATGGTTTGCATATGGAATTCTAAAGCGGGGATGTGTCCTCTGATGATTTTGAGTTATATTTTGTCAAACCCAAGAGCTCAAACTTTTCAATGAGCTACCAATTTCTGGTTCATATGTAGACAGTATATTTTTGCTTGGAAGTTCTTCAGATTCAAAGCACTTGGCACGATCATTTGTTGGAGTTATTTCTTAGAAGAGAGAAGAAGAAGCCAGGTGCTGAGACATTTGCATTCAGTCCTGGCTACTTTGGCTACTTTGGGAGACTGCTGGGGAATTCTTTGATTCCAGAACTGAGAGACAGTCAGAGCAAGATCACCTCAAAAAGTAAAGAAAAGAGGGAGGGAAGAAGAAATGTAAAGGAAAAAGGTAAAAACGAAAAATCAAAATTGTAAACAGAATGTCCAAACTCAAATTGGCAAACATGAGAAAAATGAAACCAGGAAGTTTATAGATTTACACGTCTACAAACTTTTTCCATTCACCTCATTATAAGTGTTTATTGGGTCTATTTAATGAGAAAAGTTTTCATCTGGGCCTGGAGAGATGATGCAGAAGTTAAGAGCCCGTGCTGATCTTCCCAAGGAATCACATTCAGTTCCTAGCCCACATATCAGGCAGTTCTAAACTGTGTATAACTCCACTCCAGGAATCTGACCTTTCTTCTAGTAGGCACCCAAACACACATGCACATAGACACACACATACATTTAAATAAATATTGTTTAAAAGAAAATATTTCGTCCCTTATGGAAATCTCCCAAGTTACTTCTCTGATTATTTCTTACCCTCTTTTCTCCTTTTAAAACTCCTGCTACTCATGCTTAGACAGATGCTCTGAGATATGCTGCCTACCTCTTTTGATACATCTGTCTTATCGCCCTCCCTTTTCAAGGTTCCCTTGTTTCAGCTCACAAAGGTCTCACAGTGTGATGCCTCAAACAAACGTTCTAAAACTAGGTCTTTCACATTTTACCCTGTAAAGATTTGTTTCTCATACTCATTTAATAAAATGCTAATTGGCCAGTAGCCAGGCAGGAAGTAGAGGCATAGCAATGAGAACAGAAGAATTCTGGGAACAGAAAGGCGGCGCACCAAGCCCGTCTGAGCTCTAATGCACCACCATATAGTTCATGACCCAGGCAAGGGTCTGGAGATTGAAACACACACACACACACTCACAGACAAAGACACAAGAATGCCCCAAGAATGCCCCCTTTATTGTGTCCAGGGGCAGCTTATATAAGGGTGGTCGTGCCACAGCCAAATGCACCAGAAACCATTCCCCTGCCATAGGGAACTCCTGAGGGTCTTGTGCTCAGAGCAGCTGTAGGCACGCAGATCAGGGGAAAACAAGTTGTTTACAAGGAATTCAGGATCTTGGGGTTCACAGCTCCCAACAGAGAAAGAGTCAGTCTGCAGTCATTACCCAGACTCAAAGGAAGTCAGACACAGAACAAGCAAAATGTGACTGCCTCGCTGGAAAAGGTACCAAGCCATGTGGCTAACACAGACAAGTATTATAGGCTAATATAAGTTATAAGAGTTAATAAGAAGCCTTAGCTACTAACCCAACCAGCATTTTATTAAACAAGTATAAGAAAAAAATCTTTACAGGGTAAAAGCATTGGCCCACAGTATTCACTATCATTTTGAATTACACATGAAGGTTCTCTTTAGATACAACGTAAGTTGTACTAGTTAAATATTACATTTAGGATTAGCAGGGTGAAGATCAAAAACAAACAAACAAAAAATACAAAAACACTTCCAGTACTTCCTGAGTATAAAATCAGGACTTCCTATGGCCTTAGGAGTTAACCATGTCACAATATAGTTAAAGTCACTATTACATGAGCATGTATGTATGCAGACATTTGTTTAGATTTTCTAACCTCAGTGAGTGCATATGCTTGTATACTTTTTACCACAGACATTCTCATAAACCAACTGACAAGAAGAAACAAAAAATTATTGGTTTTATATAGAGACAGAGCTTCATCAGAACTCTCTTAAACACCTCCTTCGAAACCGTTACTTACCATGCTCCTTCAAGTCCATATGCGATGTTGAGCGTTTACATTCTGTGTACTCAGAGCACGATACTAATAGTAGTGCTTTTGTGATCTATCTTCAGCTCCATCATTGTACCACATGCTCACATCTAGTCCGAAAGTCTGTGGGCTTTAGTCTGGTTCTATCTAAACCTCACCTCACCACAGTCTTGTGCTCCCGTGTAATTGTATAACCTTAAATTCTATTGCTTAAAACATCCCTCTAGTAAAACTTCCCAGTGATTGTCATTCTCTTCCTAAAATCTGTCATGAGCCCACGTCTTATGATTATCTAAATAAACCCTCTTCACTTCTCACCCATTATTTTGTTGCCCTCCTCATTAATACTTTTTTAATTCTCTCTCTCTCTCTCTCTCTCTCTCTCTCTCTCTTTCTGTCTCTCTCTGTCTCTCTCTCTCTCTCTCACAAGCACAAACACACACACTCCACATACCAGTGAAGCTTTACAAGGAGGAATATTGTTATTTACTAAATTCCTAATGATGAAAACATGCAGCAATAACAACAACAAAAGTCCATGCAAGCGGGGACTGTTCTTTTGTTTCCTTTCATTTCCACTCAGACCCAAATAATCACACAAAAATTATATTAATTAAAGCGCTGTTTGGCCAATGACTCAGGCACATTTATAGCAAGTTTTTGCATTTTAAATTAACCCATTTCTATTATTTTATATTTTACCATGAGGCTTGTGGTTTAACGGTAAGGTTCAGGCATCTTTCTCTTTCAGCAGCTACCCGTGTCTACGTGACTCTGCCTTCTTTCTCCCTGCTTTCCTCCTACCTATATCCTGCTCCAAACAGCTTTAGCTTTTTCTTCTTCTTCTTCTTCTTCTTCTTCTTCTTCTTCTTCTTCTTCTTCTTCTTCTTCTTCTTCTTCTTCTTCTTCTTCTGCTTCTTCTTTGCCTTCTTCTTTTTCTTCTTCTTCTGCTTCTTCTGCTTCTTCTTTGCCTTCTTCTTCTTCTTCTTCTTCTTCTTCTTCTTCTTCTTCTTCTTCTTCTTCTTCTTCTTCTTCTTCTTCTTCGTCGTCGTCGTCTTCTTATTCTTATTCTTTTGGTTTTTCAAGACAGGGTTTTTCTGTTGCTTTTGGAGCCTGTCCTGGAACTAGCTCTTGTAGACCTCGAACTCACAGAGATCCGCATGTTTCTGCCTCCCAAATGCTGAGATTAAAAGAGTGCAGCACCACCACCTGGCCAAAACAGCTTCTCTATTAACCAATTGTACTAAAATATATTCATAGCATACAGAGGGGAATCCCACACCAAACACAAGGTCTTTTTCTAAAATATTTTAATATCAGAATGTGAGTAAGAAAAATTTATTTTACGATTACCCCTCCAGAGGAGCATGACTACTTTCTAGTAAAAGGATTGGATGCAGTAAATAAGAGGGTAAGAGGAGAAATGTTGGAAATTTCAGAGCAATTGGGCTGACAACAGCCGAATGCCTCAAGAAACACCTACAGCACACAGCCCTATAGCTATCCTTGTATCCAGAAGCACACCAAATATTCCATTGCCTTAACTAAGGATGAGGCTACTGAAATAATTGAATTACTTAGTAAGATCTCAATAAACCAGATATCCAACCTTGAGTGATAGATGTGAATCAAACCTACTCACAGTGAGTAGTTCTGCTGTGTTAATTAGACAGTATATGATTAACCAGAAAGCATTCTCTGGACCTAGAATAACACATCTTCAACTGTGTGTTTCATCTGCCAGTCATCCATTATCTTTTGGTGACAGCACAATATCTACCTATGATAATTGCCTGATGGTAATTTATTTTTTAATATCTTTCAGATGATTTGGTTGGAATTTTTTAAATAGATAATAACAGCATTGAGTCTTACAACAATGTAATTTTCTCCTCTTTTTTAGACATAAGATTATTGCCTTTTGATAGAGAAAAATAACAAAAAGAACATTCTGAAATACTTAATCACATTAGGGAATAAAGATAGCTAATAAATTATTTCACTTGGAGTGATCAATCTGTCCTCTAATTGCTTTACACATGTATCTTATGTTCCTATCTTATTCACCACCCAAGTAAAGCATAATTTCAACATATTTTTCAAGTCAATAAAATATTAAATCACGTTGATCTTATAGAAAATTCAAATTAAGCAATTTTAATTCTCATAGGCTTATTTTTATGATTTTAATATACAATGTACTCATCAGAAGCAAATGGGAGAGAAATAAAGACAAATGATTAGGTTAAACTACTAAATGTGCTATAAGAGAGGTCTATGTATCACTGTAATACAAAATTTATTTATGTCTACCACTAAAAAGAAGACATTGAAAGGATCTAGAGAGATGGCTTATTAGTTAAAAACACCTATGGCTCTTGCTGAGGACCCGTTTGGTGGCTCCAACTGTGTATCGCTTCAGTTCCAGAGGACCTTATGCACTTTTTTATCTCCATGGGTGTGTTACACATGCGGTGCACATACAAACATGCACACAAACATTCATACACACAGAAGTAAAGATCTAAATCCCAATTTTTTTTTGTTCTTTGAGGCAGCGTTTCTTTGTGTAGCAGTCCTGGCTATCCTGAAACTAGCTCTTGTAGATCAGGCTGACCTTGAACCCACAGAGATCCACCTGCCTCTGCCTCTGTTAGTGCATGCACCACCACTGCCTGGCCTAAAATCTTTGTGAACCTGTGTATGTTAACCACTCCTACACTGTGAGAATGGGGTGAACTGTGAAGGTATTCTGTCGCTTTGGCAACTGCACAGGGAAGCAGGACACTGAGATACCAGGATGTTCACCATTAACTGCATGTCATACTGCACAACTCTCTTATTCGAATCGTGCTCACTTGGCAAGGACACGTATATCTTTAGTCATGACTTCTCTCCTTAACAGCACATGTACTTACTGGCTAACGTCTCTACATAATATCACACAGGTCATTCAAATCACACAAACATGTGCTAGCCAATCCCTTCCTACCCCTCCAGGATACAGTTCTCAATGATGACCCACACACATTAACCTGAGTTAGCAAATCAGGTGCCACTTCAACAACTCAACTGAGCAATAAGATCATGTCTTATTAATTCTATTCCCTAGGTGATATCTCTACTCTTCTTCCTTTTCAACTCTATTTTCCCTGTCACCATCTTCAACCAAACTCCATTATTCATTCTCTCTACTTCAATACCAGTCTGATTGCATTCAGGGAGTTCTCTACCCTTATCTCTGAACTTAATCGTGGTCACTTTAGTTCCTCATAGACTCCAATGATTTCTTATTCTAAAATATTTCTAAAACCCTATCCTGCAAGATAGTCTCTCTAATGTCTACACATTACTCTACCCATTACACCCATTCCCTGTTCCTTGAAAAGCTGATCTCATGGCATTTCAATCACATCTACTGCCTTTTTTCACTTTGGTAATTTCCACTCATTTTCAGGTGCAACTTTCTACACTGCTTTTTGAGAGGAGCTTTCGCAAATATCTCTTAATAAATTAGGTTTTTTTTTATTTTATAATAACCCCTTTTAATGCTCAACACCTTCTGCAAGAAGTCAGTGTTTATCATGACAGAGAAAACCATGCCAGTCGGAACAAAACACAGCCTTCATGTTAGACTCTGGTGGTCAGTCAACATACACTTCTTTTACTCTGTATTAAAAAAACCTCTGGTCACTGAGTGTGGTAATGAGAATTTCAAACAGTTGACTGGCTTGAGAATTTATTTTACCCAGTAACCCTGGCAACATAGACAACTTCTAATTTTCTTGAGTTACTGACCCATATGCTCAGCCAGCTTTTTCCTAGGTATCTCTAATTGAATGTCAAGATATTTTAAGGAGGATAACTCTTAGGAGTGGATAGAAGACATAGTTCTTTGGGTCATATTTTAGAATATCGAATATCAAAACTCACCAAAATTATTAAAGAACATATGAATCCCTCTAAAACTTGATCTTTGGTCTCCACACTAGACCAGAATTCTTCATCATCTTGAACATATTTTTATTGACTTCTGCTCATCAGAAAAATGGTTCTCAGCATCTCTTGACTCCATCTCATTAAGGAAAATATAGCTGCAGTCAGTGCAGTTGTAGCTTTCGGGTTTGCTCCTGACAACCTCTGAGGGCACTACCTCAGAACCCAGGTTTAGTGTCAAACTACAGAAGACCCTTCCTTGATTAAAGAAAAGGTAATAAACTGATTTTTCAGATTTTCCCCTTAACAGGATTGCAATACGTCCTTTCTCTAAAAAACTACTTATCCATCATTCCAATTTGCCAATACCACTTTGTCTCCACCATTTCATTTATCACTTTTAATGTTTAGCAGAGTAATCACAATAGAAACAAATAGCAAATTATGATGTCAATGAACTTATACTCTTCTTTAAAAACATTTTAATATAGGTCTGGAGAGGTGGTTCAGTGTTTAAGAGCACTTGCTGCTCTGTCAGAAAACCAGAACTCAATTCCTAGCAACCACATCAGGCTGGTTTCAGCCACCTCTAACCCCAACTATAGAAAATCCCATATGTTTCTCTGTCCTCCCCAGGCACCGGAACACACATGCACATACACACATGGACACACACAAAAAATTAATAATAATAATAATAGTAATAGTAACAATAATTTTTTTAAACTTTAATAAAGATGTTTAGATTGTGAAGTATGTTCTGCATATATTTCCATATTGTGAAGTATGTTCTATATATTTCCATATTGAACTAGATATTATTTAAAAGACAAGTGAATTTATAAGTTATTCAATAAGATAAATTAAAGATTTACCATACTTCAGTGAGAATAATAATTTTATCATAAAGGATTCCTTCATAATGTTTGAACTTCCTTTATTTAGAATATGTTTTAATAAAATTTTGAAATTTTGTCCCTAATAATTCAAAAGGAATTTTGACATAATAAATATACATTAGGAAGTTATCGGGGAACAATTTAGAATTATGTTAACTGGTACTAAAGTCAAGGGAACATAATTGACATGTGTGAGAACTCTGATTATTGGAATATAAGTGGTATATCTTCAAAGAAAATCAATATAAATTATTTCAGCAGAAATGTATTTACATATGGATATTTTTGGATGCTTATGAAATAGTAGCTTTTCATACTGCATTTTCCAATCATCTTTACTGCTAGTTATCTTTCCTCCCAAGCCTTGCTCCATCATTCCTTCTTCACTGAATGACCCCATTGTTTCCCTTCCCACGTTCACATCATTGGTATTCTGCTCTGGCTCACCTCCCAGTGGCTTCTATTCTTGTTCATATAGGGACTTTGAGGCAAATACACAGATGTAACTACTAGAAGCTATGATCTACAGATGATAGCTATCTTGCAACCTACACTGATTTCTTCTAGTTCAGTTTACCTAAAATTTTCAAGATTTCAGCTTTCTTTACAACTGAATAAAATTCCCTTGTATAACCATTTTCATTACCTGTTTATTAGTTGATGGACATCTGGGCAGTTTCCATCTTCCAGATATGGTGAATACAGAAACAATGAACAGTATGTACACATATAACATTCTCAAATACATTATATTAAAACTGTGGCTTCACCTTGACATACAAAACCAAAGACAATGTCTCTTCTTGGCTCAGAATCCATCAAAAATCAGTGGTTCAGCCTAGAGGCTGTGGGGCCTTATAATCCCATCCCTGACCCATGACTGACTGTGCTTCAGACTGTCCAAAAATAGGGTCCCTTCTCGTGAGGACAGTATTACTTCCCATCATAAGTTTAACTAGCTAGAAATCAGTCTAATTAATAAATTCAGGTGGATTTTTCTCTAAGCCATTGTGACTAAGCATATGGTTTCCTTCACTCTGTGTAATTGTCTAGTTTTATTACAGCAATTTTTGTCTTACAGATGGGTTGCAGAGAATTTCCTTTTCTTCAAGTTCAGAATAACATAAGGATTTCAGTTAGCTCCTTTTTTTTATTGCAACAAAAGTCTAAAGCTACCCCACAGACTTTTAAATTTTTTTCAACTGAAAAAACTTCAAAGTAATGACCTATTATTTACACTAAATGCTATTGTAAAAGTATAGATCTACCGTCCTTGCTCAATACTTCTGCCTCCTCAATAGGAAAAACTGCACAAAGCAATGAGTCATGTTTCTCATCATCTTTTTTACACATCACTTTACTGTCATGGCCATTTGAAGATAATATTTTCAAAAATAAAGCCATGAGATGCATTTAAATTTATTTTATTGCTTTCACCTTGAAATGACTGCTGCTAGTTGATGTCACAAAATGTGCACAGTTCAGCTTCTTAATGTGACAGTTAATACCAGCTAGATTAAACTGTGATGATGCTTTAGAACATTTCTTTAAGGAGTATTTATAAATGTTTACTGTGTCAGGAACGTTTTAAAATTTTGAACCTCTGAATTTCATAATTTGACATTGGCAAACAAAAGGATATACAAAGCTGTGTGTGTTTTTTAAAATATTATATTAGAGATGTATGTTTGCCTTACTGCTGTGATTTGTATTATCTAAAAAGAGAGTATGAGAATTTGTGTTAGTATAAATAACATGTTTTCTAAAATAAGAATATGTATTTTGGAAAAATTCAACTTCCAAGTTTCTGCCATATTTTTAACAATAAATGATTTTTTTTTGCTCAGAATTTAGGAAATAAAACTTATTGTAAAATAAACACGTATACTAAGGAACATCATGTGTTGGAGGGGTAAATTATTGATTGTATGAGGTATTCTCACAAATAAAATTCTCACATAATGAAAGAATAAAAGAAGACACACAAATGATTGCTCAGATTAATGCTTGGCACTGGAATATCTCTATTACATCTGCAGCTACATTTTTTCTACAGTTGAGATTGATTCCAAGACTCCGTGGCCCTCTTTTAAAGACATTAAGATGTTTAGCTTGTCATTTTTTATTTTATTGCAAAACTTTAAACATGCCTACAATAAAAAATCATAAATTTCTGTATGTGCTTCCACTAATTGCTAAAATGATGTATGTCCAACTTTCTTTTATTTCACTGCCCATTCCTCAACATGACAATAATGATGACAATGGCCATGGTGATGGTAGCAGGCCTTTTTAAGTACACATAAACCCACATAACTCATGCGCATTATTTGATAAATGGACGTCTCTTCATGAGTACTTCTCTGTCACATTTCTTTCTTCCTAGAATCCTCCCTTGAGGTTCCACACAAAAGATCAAACCATAAGAAACTACTACTCTTAAAAGTCTTTCAAACTATCTGGAGATGGTGATGCCACGCTTTTAATCCCAGCACTCAGAAGGCAGAGGAAAGTGGGTTTCTGAGTTCTAGACAAGCCTGGTCTACAGATAGAGTGCCAAGACAGCCAGGTCTAAACAGAGAAACTCTGCTTTGGGAGGAAAAAAACTGCTTAAATATACATTATTATGGAGAGCAGGGGAACTGGAGGAGGAGGGGGAGTGGGAACTGGGATTGGTATGTAAAATGAGTAAAGATTGTTTGATAAAAAATTAAATTTAAATTTTAAAAGGTTGGATTTTACTTGTCATTTACAGAATCGCTTACTTCATTTGAGACTGATTTCCATGTGATTTCAAATTCAGGCTGAACTAGGCTTTGAAACAGTTTAATCTCGTGACTGCTATTCCAAGACAACATCCTTTCCTATACCTGTGCGTCACAGAGGGTCCCGGATACAGAAGAGCTCTGTTCTCATCCAAATGCTTTGCTCTCTGTTTCTTGACATTCTTACATAACTTTAGCACTGAAACTGCCCTCTATATTTCCCCATGACTGAATATGGTTTCTTTGTATGACTTGCCAAAAGTTTTAATGGTCATACACAGGGACAGACAGCATTGGCTAATATTAGGATATCCAAAACACAAACAAACACCAATGGGTTAAAGTAGAAAGACATGAAAAATAGATTTTTCTTATGAAATACCTGCTTACATGACTAAGTGTTTAAGAAGTTATTCAATCTTCTCTATGAAATGTAGAGGTCCAGATAAGGCAGAAGTATAG
The DNA here is from genome assembly GCF_037038515.1 of Microtus pennsylvanicus. Classification (NCBI taxonomy): domain Eukaryota; kingdom Metazoa; phylum Chordata; class Mammalia; order Rodentia; family Cricetidae; genus Microtus; species Microtus pennsylvanicus. The sequence continues at coordinate 5,430,868 of NC_134579.1, read as the reverse complement.
CTTACTAAGGCCTGGAAGTTTTCAAGTGCAAAGAGCCCACGGTGTGAGTTCTGGTTTATGTCTACAGACTTTCAGTCAGCAGAGTCTGGTGGCAGAAGAAGAATGTTCGTGCTGAGGAAGATAGAACAACCCCTATTTCACATGGGACCTTAGTGGGTGAGGTGATGTAAGGCCAGGCTGGTGAATGAGTTGTCTTTGCTTAGTCTGCTGAGCTAAAGAATAAGTCTCTTCAAGAACTCTACATTTAGAAAACTGCAAGGACATGCTTTGGCTCGATCAAGACAATATTCTTCATAAAGTTCAGCATTACCATCCCATAAGAAGTACTCTTAGGCCAGACCTGGTAGTCACACCTTTTATCCCAGTAGTTAGGAAGCAAAGGAAAGAGAATGGCTGTGAGATCAAGGTCAGCCTGGTCTACAACGTCAATTCCAGAACATCCAGGACTATGTACAGAAACCCTGTCTCAAAAAGAAAGAAAGAAAGAAAGAAAGAAAGAAAGAAAGAAAGAAAGAAAGAAAGAAACGCCTTGATTTCTTCACAAGAAAATCATTATTCAAACTTGAACATACTTAAGATAATTTCTGAATCATAAATATACATTTAGATTATAAAGTAAGAATCTGGCAATTGGCTCCATGGTTGAGTCGATGTTACTGAGGACCTAGGTTCAGACCCAGCACTTTCCTGGTGGTCCACAATTATCATAAATCCAGCTCAGAGTATCCAACAGCTTCTTCTGATCCCCTGGTACCTCTCCCAGGCAGGCATGTGTTCACCTGCATCCATGTAGGCAAAACCCTCCCACACATAAAGTTAATAATCCAAAATAATAAAACTTAGAAAATGGAAAGTGTCTACCCTTACTACTATTTAATTTTTTACCTAAAAATTTCAGTTTTCTTTCATCTTAAATTTTTAATGATAGTCTTTTCTTAGTGTGTTATGTGTAATAAATATTAAGATTTTTTTTTTTTTGGTTTTTCGAGACAGGGTTTCTCTGTGGTTTTGGAGCCTGTCCTGGAACTAGCTCTTGTAGACCAGGCTGGTCTCGAACTCACAGAGATCCGCCTGCCTCTGCCTCCCAAGTGCTGGGATTAAAGGCGTGCGCCACCACCGCCCGGCAAATATTAAGATTTTTATTTTTTTTTTCTCTTTTTTTTTTTTAGGCTGTCCCTTTGCCCAAATGATAGTGTCCTTTGCCTTATAGAAATTTTTCAGTTTTATGAAGTTCTATTTATTAATTGTTTTTTTTTAAATTTATTTATTTATTAAAGATTTCTGTCTCTTCCCCGCCACCGCCTCCCATTTCCCTCCCCCTCCCCCAATTAAGTCTTCCCCCCAGCCCGAAAAGCAATCAGGGTTCCCTGTCCTGTGGGAAGTCCAGGGAACCCCCACCTCCATCCAGGTCTAGTAAGTTGAGCATCCAACCTGCCTAGGCTCCCACAAAGCCAGTGCGTGCAGTAGGATCAGAAACCCATTGCCATTGTTCTTGAGTTCTCAGTAGTCCTCATTGTCCGCTATGTTCAGAGAGTCCGGTTTTATCCCATGCTTTTTCAGGCCCAGGCCAGCTGGCCTTGGTGAGTTCCCAATAGAACATCCCCGATGTCTCAGTATGTGGGTGCACCCCTCGCGGTCCTGAGTTCCATGCTCGTGCTCTCTCTCCTTCTGCTCCTGATTTGGACCTTGAGATTTCAGTCCTGTGCTCCAATTTGGGTCTCTGTCTCTGTCTCCTTTCATCGCTTGCTGAAGGTTAATATTCAGGAGGATGCCTATATGTTTTTCTTTGGGTTCTCCTTATTTAGCTTCTCTAGGATCACTAATTATAAGCTCAATGTCCTTGGTTTACGGCTAGAAACCAAATATGAGTGAGTACATCCCATGTTCCTCTTTTTGGGTCTGGCTTACCTCACTCAGGATAGTGTTTTCTATTTCCATCAATATTAAGATTTTTAAAAAGCATAATCAGTCTTTGATATTAGGTTTGTTCAAGGAAAATATTTGGTCATTATTATAAACAAATACAAGTAATCTTAAACTTCCAGTGAGATATACTAAACATAGTTTTGGTATTCTGAGATTCAAACTTTGTTCAGTAGCTCCTGTGAGGAGTAATAATAAAGGCAAATCGATTAATGACATGGTATTGGCCCACATTAAATCAGACACAGGGTTAATTATACTAACACTGAGAGAAAAACTAATTGCAGATTAATTTCATTTCTCTTTCCTTGTTTAGGAATTCTGTTCACGAGATAGAGTCCTCTTTACCCCCGTTGAAATGGACTCTGAAGAATTCAATTTTACTGTTTTTACCAATGGATTTAATTATTTTCTCATCATGGTATTCACTCATTTCAATCGTATATTATCCTAGAAAGTGTCTTAGTTCACTTAGGGGGGATGGGTGTGTGTGGGTGGGTGTGTGTGAGAGAGAGAGTTTTCAGTTATTTAATATGTTTTCTATGAAATATTGTCTTATTTATCCTTAAAATTGTTGATTTCCTCTTAGCTTCAAGGTGAGGCTAACCTCCAGTCTCAAAATTATTGATTTTCTGCTTGTTGTTATATGCCAGCCATCTAAGTCCTCGGGTTGCCCTTGCTGCTTCTGCTTTTACGTGCATGATGGTTGTTTATTTTATTTCAAGCTTTTTGGATGTTGTTATCCTCCTTATGTAAAATCCAGAAATTCAGGATTTTTCTAAAAATTTTTGTCATTATTCTCAAGGGTTTCCCAATTTATTCCTGAAAGAAATCATTCTTAAATTCACAAATTTAGCCAGCAAAGTTGCTTTTTCTTACTGTTTGTGATCTTAATGGTATTTCATTAGCTCTGCTTTCAAATTTTCTTTTTTATATTTTTTCAAACTTGTGCACACATGTGTGTCTGTGAAGGTATGCACACATGAGTGCAGTTGTCCCCAGAGTCCTGAAGTGGGTGTCAGATCCCCTGGAACTGGAGTCGCAAACAGTTGTGAAGAGCCTTTCACGGAAAGTTGGACTTGAACTTAGATCCTCTGGGAAAGCAGTATATCTTCTTCTTTTTTATTTTTATTTTTTAGAAGCTCAGTAAGGACAGCATACTGTCTTAACCACAGCACCATCTCTCAAGCACCACAGATCAATTTCTTTTGTCCATATTTATTTTATTTTTCTATTTTTGTAATCTTGAATAAAAATAATGTATGTAGGTTTTAATTTTAATTATAGAAGTCATTAAGACAGGTGGTCTTAAATTGTTTCTTATATTAAATGCTGCATCTTTCTAAATATAATGTATATTTAGTCTTGTGATCTTGTTTACAAAAGAGTTATGAAATTTCTTAGAATTCCTCAAAGCACTTACAGGTGTTTGAGCATCAGAAGAAAGCTTTAACATTTCTGACAGATGATTTCTTCCAAAGCCTTTAACAGACAGCTGGGAAGTCATCTAAGAAATGTCTTACAGCAAGCTCATGACAAACCTTTAAGTTCCTTAGTCTTTGTATTTTCAGTAGGTTTCAAAGTATTTCTTTTCTTTCTTACAGCAACTATTCTTAGCAGTTATTTAACTTTTGAAAGTAAATACCTATTTATACTTTCTCTCAAAATTCAGCATTAAATTTATCCTTGAGAGAAACAGGTGACAGCCCTACAATGATACTTTTCATACAACCATATACACATGCACACGTGTGTACACACACACACACACACACACACACACACACACACACACACACACACTGTGCACTGGTATCCTGGCTGCCCAAACCCAAATAATCATACAGAAACTATATTAATTACAACACTGTTTGACCAATGGCTTAGGCATATTCCTAGCTAGCTCTTACATCTTAAATTAACCCATTTCGATTAATCTGTATATCATCATGAGGCTGTGGCTCACCAGTGAGATTCTAGTGTCTTTCCCCTTCAGAAACTACATGGCATCTGCCTGACTCTTCCTTCTTTGTCTTACTGTGTTTCTGTAATCATTTTCTGACCAAGACAGTGATTTTTTTTTTAAATGCTAAGTATGTGTAGGTAGGATTAAAGCTGTGGCTTTGCCTGTCGGCTCTGCCCAGTCCAACGTGGCAGAGGTAAGTTCACTGTCTTTGTGAGCCATGCTTACCACCCCAGTTGCAGGGATGCAGTTGGTCTATATCACCATTAAGACAACTTACAGCACTCTGCCCACAAACCCCTTTTAAGTGCTCTGTAACAGGACCTCCCAAAAGATCCAGAGCCATTTGTGCCACAAGGAAAAACCAGGAAGCCATCTCTAAAAGGAATCACATCTCTGCTGTCTGCCAGCAAAGAGAGCCTATCTGAAAAATTGCAACTACCAACACGCTCCCATTTTTGTGAGTCTAGAAGCCTTTTTATTTTTCTTTCTTTCTTAGGCTTTACGTGGATGTACGTTGTTGAACATTGGGTGTCATTCTGTAAAAGGAGACTGTACTTTGTTTTCCCAGCTTCCCAGACCTGAATAATCACACAGACACTATATTAATTATGACATTGCTTTAACAATGGCTTAGGCATATTCCTAACTAGTTTTTACATCTTAAATCAACCCATTTTTATTAATTTGTGAATCACCATAAGGTTGTATCTTACTGGTAAGGTTCCTGCATCTTTCTCCTTCAACATCCACATGGCATCTGCTCGACTGTGCCTTCTTTCTCCCTGTATTCAGTTCAGTTTTCCTGCCTAGCTCTCTTCTGCCTTTACATAGGACAAAGCAGCTTCGTTATTAACAAATAGTAATAAAACATATTTACAGGATACAGAGGGGAATCCCACATCACACACACATGAACACAACTAAGACCTATCCTCTCAAGATCACTACAGCTTTGCTGAAAGAAAATTTATTTATGTGAAAGCAAGAAAGTAACCAATACTCCCTCAGTTCTGGTTCTGGTTCTTAGTATGAATCTACTGAATGTATACCAAGTTTTTCTTAATAGGTCACTAAATAGGGTCAGAGCAGTGCATAGATTATAAATCCATAAGGTCTCAGAATGTTAAACTTTTCATTTGGCAGAACATACTTTAAACAAACCATCACATTCCCTAAAAGTTACAAAGATTTTTCTGGAATTCTTTAACAAAGAGAAAAAAAAATACATGCAGAATCAGCTTGTTTCTGTTCAGTGTTTTTCCAAAACATGGTTGAATTGATTCATTGCTCCGTCTCTTGTGCTTATGTTTGTTCCTGATAAATGTAATCACAGAAACTTCCACCACAGTGGCAACAGAACCAACTTTCCACAGATATTAATAACAGTAGAAGCAACTGTGCCCTCTGGAGAGAATAATCAAATATATTTTCAGTACCTGGAGTCAGTTTTGGAAAAGACAGAAGCCAGTTTTGTTTCAGATTCATAATCACTCCTTCCTCCAAATCTATTCTTTTCCAGAAAAATGATTCTTTTATTTGAGATGGACAGAGAAATAGTCCATAAAACTAGTGATTATGTCAACTACTAATTGCCAGCTCACATCATATATATCTACAGTTTTAGTAGAGTCAAGTTCATCAGACTATTGGGTTGAAAATAGGTCCAATGCTGGGGTCTTAGGGACATTGAACTCCTAGGCTCCAGAAGGCTACCGTCAAAAGGAAATTGAAGAAGAAAACCTAGAGGGCAAATGTGTGACAGAAAAACCATGCCAGGCTTTCCCAACCCTTCTGCCTAGGGCTCACTACAAATCTCTACTCTAAATGTTTGTCCAGTTACATGAAGTTCTTTTCATATTGCTTTTCAGACCAACTAGAAAAGGAACCTGGGAAGTGAGTTCCTCTGAAAAATATAAATTGTAGATCAGCTTAACAATTCAACCTTGAACTGAATTCTAGAGGCAAAACCTTTAAAAAATTATCTTTGGGACTTATTTCAACAGATGGTAGTAGGTATTGCTAGAACATCTGAAATCTCCCATCTCTTTGTCTCTCTAGATGACGGCTGGACTGGGCATCAGAGAATCCAAGTGTAAACTTGGAGCTGTCTGCTCGGGGCTTTCCTTACGGGGCTAATGTGAATATGGATTTCAACTGTTACAGCTGACTGCACAGTACTTGCATCTCACCTTTTTAAAAATAAATCAATTTCTTTCTTAGCACACACTCAGTCATCCAGCTTACTGAGAACATTTTATGTTTTCTGAACCCAACACAACGAGAGAAGGTACTATCATACCTCTATGTGAATTAGTTATTCAAGTTAGGAACAACATCAAGAGATTTGGTGCATGATGGTGCCTCACATTTGTTCTATGCTGACAGCAAAAGCAGAAGCTACAGGCTTGAGAATGCCCAAACAATTCAGCCAAAGTCTAACACCAGTAATATTTCAAGTACATGTTTGGTGGCAAGAATATAAATTAGAATGAAGTATTACGGCAGAAAAGAACAGGGAATTCAGGAGGGCAATATCTCAAATTCCAAAGGAAGGTTGATTATGGCAATTGTTCTTACTCTGAGAAGATATAATATCTGGACTACAAAAGACAAATACTGACTCCTTGACTTAGTTCCTGGTTACTAAAATAAGGTAAAACAGGGCCTGAGAGACACTGGGTTTAGGAACCATTTGAATCATACTAGGGTATGGCTTCAGTGCAACATTAGGTAAAGTTTCAAGGACTTTAATAAAACATCGCCAAAATCACAGCCTTGCTCTTTTTCTAGGTTTATTCCTATGAGCAGGAGACAAGTGCACAACTTAACACCTCTGTGCTGGTATAATTACACTTGCATTCTTTCAGTTTTGGCATCTGAACTTTCATTTATTCCTTATCTCTAAGATGAGGACAATAACCGATTTCTTGCTGGATTTGATAAAGTTGTAAAAATACCTGAGAATTTATTTAGCATAATGACAGTATCCCATCTCCTCCACTCTGTCTCTGATTCATGACTGCTCTACCTGTAATAAAAAAGGACTCAACAACAGCAAAAGCACTTTTTAAAAAATCAAACCAGTCTTGAAAACCTCTCTAAGGTCTTACAGAAACTTTTGTTTTCTACAATTCTTTGATCTGTGCAGGCTTGTTGGGAGACCTTAGATTTTATTTTTTTTCCTTATGGGCGGCAATATAAACTTGGTCTTCTGTGCTTACTTTTCACAGTCTTATATATGGCTTAGAAAAAAGTATATATACAAGAAAATTCAAAATTAAAAATCCACTTTACTTTACATAAAAAAATTAAAAATAGATAGATGCAGGATGTGAATATAAGCATCCAGAAAATATTATATCTGCTCTGGACTATAAACCTATCTACTATTGATGAATGGGTGAAGTGAATGTGCTACATTTATACAATGGAATATTACTCAGCCTTTAATTAATGAAATCATAAAATTTGCAGCTAAATGAATGAATGGAACTAGAAAAAGTTATCCTGAGTGAAGCAACAAAGACTTAGAAAGACAAGTATTGTGTATGTTGGCTTATATGTAGGTATTAGTGGTAAAGTTAAAGCTAACCAAGCTATAATCTGTAGAACCACAGAAGTTATGCATAAATTAAGGTTTGGGGTAGAGCGCTATCCCTAAGAAAGGGAGATAGAATAGATAATTAAATATAGATGCATGGGGAGCTGTAAAGGGAGGATCAAGTGGGTAAGAAAAAAAAAGAGGGAGATGAAGAAATACATTGAAGGATGGCTAAAATTAAGATCTATTTGAAGTGTAGTATGAAAACCTAATACTACAGAAGCTTCATAAAATATATACATATATGAAGATCTAAATAAAATTGCTAAATAATGGGAGGCCGAGCCTCAACTTGCCATCCCTTGTCACCAAATGAAACTTCTAATACCAGAACTGGCTTACATCTAATTAAATTGTTGGAGTTCCCATAGGAAACACCCCCGCCCCCCCCCGCACAAACAACCTGACCTATAACCAAGACAACAGGTTGCTCTCCAGAAACTGATGGAAGTTCCCATTGCTTAACTACATCTACATAACCCATTGTCCATGGAGAAGTGAATATTGATCTGCTGCCTACATAGAGCCTTTACCTCCATGCGTTAGCTAGTGTCTTTGGTACAGGAGGACACTCAGTATGCTACCAAAGGGTAAACATAAACACCAACCTCATCACAAAATCTTTGGTCTACTTGCATATGCTTGCATATGCTAAGGCACAAATTTTGTAGGAGTAAACAGCCATTATTTGAAGGTGGTCTCAAGCTAGATAAAGGTTAATTCTCTATTTCAATATCACACTGATATCTCAAAACACACATTTGGAGTGAAAACAATAGGAAATAATTTACTTTTAACTTCTCTCACTTGTCTATTAAAATGCACAGTTTTCTAAGAGTGTATTTGCAACATTTTCTTTTGTTTTATTCTATAATCATCCTGTCCCCTTTCCAATGACAAACTTTGTATCTATGAGTGCTTTCAAGCAAGAAAGAAGGAGTATAAAGCAAACCGATAAACATGGGTTTTACTAGAGGACTTATTGGATCACGTGTTTGGAAACCTAGATGTTTCAAAACATGCCATCTGCAACTTTGAGAGCTAGAAAAATAATTCAGGCCAGGTCTGTAAGTGACGTAAGCCTTAAGCTCTAAGCTCATGGTTAGTTCTTCTTAGTCAAAAGCAAAAGACTTCAAAATCTAGAGAAGATCTGATAAAGGTTCAGGATCTTGGAGTTCTTGTGACCAAGATGGAAGAAAAAGGATGTCACAGCTGAAAAGAAAATAAAACCTCATATTTCCTCTCTTTTGTTCTATTTTGGTCCTCAGCTGATTAGCTGGTGGCTGCCTATATTGAGAGTTGATCTTCCCTACTCTTTCCACCACCTCCCAAGCTAATCTATAGGATCTCTTCCAGAGACATACCCAGAAATAATGCTGTGTCAGCTGCACACATGTCACTCAACTCAATCAAATTGGCATCTAAAATTAAATGTAACAGTACATTATAAATATTTTCTTTGGTGCTCCATTCATAGAATCATTGTATTACCATCAGGTAACTATTAATTGACATTTTATAGGGGAAAAATTCGTAAGTCATATTTTGTTTCATTTTTTTTCTCTCTGTCCTTGCCTACAACTCTTATTTCACAGATGTGCAACTGAGAATTTGTGATTAGAGGACTAGCTAACTAATGTTAGTAAGTTCTTGGAGTGGAATAGAATATAAATATTGTTTCTTATGGCTAAATGATTTTCACATTCTGGTGGATATGTGGAAGCTCACAGAATAAGAATTACATAGAGAAGTGTAGGAACCCATAACAGATTCAGCAAATCAGAGTTGACCATTGTCCAAAGGTGTGCTCTTATGTCAGCCTACCTGCTATATAGGAGCAAGAAATCAAAATCCCTCCTGCCATTTTTCTCCTTTTTCTTTCATTTTTTTTAGACTAAAGGATACTAAAATTTCTCTTCAACAGAACCCTATGTTCTTTTCCAGCTATAATGGTTATTCTAATTCAACCTCTGCAGGACATTGGGCTGGAGCCAACACTGAAAGCTGGGAAGGTTTTAGAAATCTACCAGGTCACTGAACTTGCAAGAGTTCTGAGTGATTCCTGAGAAATTACCTGCCATGCAAAATAACAGCTCAGCCTATTCTAAAAGCAAGAGAACAAAGCATAATGAGCAAGCACACTGCCAAAGGTAAGTTCTACTTATTGCAAGCATGCCATTCTTTTTATAAATACATGAAAAACTTATTAATGATGACTGTGTATATTTTAGAACTTGTCAAAGACATGTGAAGATACAAAAATCTTGAATTTTGCTTTGCTTTCAGCATTTATTCCTAAAATATTTTTAATTACAAAAGTAGTTACCACATGAATATTTTAGATGATTCAGATCATGTATAAAGATATTTGTTGATAATAGAATAAAAATTAACTCAAATAGAGAAAGATTACTTAGTAATTCATATTATAATTATCCAAAGCAATACAACATAATTTGAAGCTGGGAAATTTTTTAATCTTCATTACTTCATTCTTTGATAATTTTATGCATGTATATGATATATTCTGAGAAACTCATTCTTCCATCTTCTCTAATCCGCCTTCGACCCTCACCAGTCCCTTGCCCCCCCATCATGTTTCCACAATACTATCCTGTGCATTGGTTCCTTTGTGACCCACTGAGTTTAGCCATTCCCACATGGGTTGGTAAGGGGTTGTAAAGCTATGCATGAGAATCTCATTAATGGCTACATGAAAAAATGGCTACCCTTCCAACAGCCCTCACCTGCCATTAACTCATTTCCAATGCAATGTACTACAGTGTTGATGTAACACAGGTGAAGCCAGAATTAACTAGAGGTCTAGCTCTTGCCCTAAACTAAAGTAAGACCACTGAGTTTGAGTCCTATCTCTCCACTTAGCTCTTTATCGTCTTGCTTGATTGGGAGTTCCAAAGTTTCCATTTTATAGTGTAATAGTTTATAATCTGTCAGTTCCTTCCTAAGGAGATCATTGTGAACACATAATAATATAATCAATAGAAAAACGTTAAACCCAGGGACTCTTCAGCATGAATTCTTTAACACCTTTACTGAAACTTCCCAACAACCCTCTGGCAACTTTATCCTCCAAAGTTTCATCATTTAATAGTATACTTCACCAGCTCTTACAAAAGGATTTAAAAGATTCTGTCTAAATATGGGAGGCTGTAATCAAGTTTTCTCTTCTGTTACTATGATTTAAACAAAATTTTATGCTGCTTGGAAAAAAATGACTTTCCATTTCTTATATAGAGAGCTGGCAAATTAGAAGACAAATTTTTCCAAAGAAGAATCATTTATAATTTGTAAACATTGTGAGGTAGTAGTATTTTAGATAAGTTATAAAATATTGTTAGGATACAAGAAATATTTAAACTCACTCACCTCTGTTATATATTAAGACTAAGTAAGAAAAGGTGTTTCATCATAATTCAGTTGGAAGAGAGAGAAGAATATTATGTATAATTTAAATAAAGAAAGAGGAAAGAAAGTAACAAGAGAAAAATAACAAAAGGAATTGGAGCAAAATAGATAGACATTCTTTGTGAAAGAATTGTATTTTGGTACACAAAGAGGACACTTTGCTCAAAGGACCTTTGTGCCCCCTCTGTGCAGGCCAGACCATAGAGGACCCATTTGTAGCAGACATTTCTTTGAACTGCCAGCTCTTAAATAATGAAGTGGGGACTTAGTATTAGTTATGAAAGCTTGACCTAAGCATAGGCTTATTCCCAACTAGTTCTTATAACTTAAGTTAGCAAACTTATATTAATCTATAAGAAGGTACCTGGGCAAAGACATCATTTCATAGTGTACAAAAAGATTATCCCACAACATTTACCCCTTTTGGTCTAAATAAAAAGAAAATGTTTTAACTCTAACGCTGTGCAACTATAGACAATGAGAACAATTATCAGGTAAAAATTACATTCACAGTGTGCAATCCATTTGTATTTGGCAAATGCAAAGAAACTACTCTGCTGTGGGACAATGGTCTGTACCCTGCCAATTGTATTTCAATAAAATGCTGATTGTCCAGTAGCTGGGTTGGAAGTATAGGTGGGGCAGCCAGGCAGGGAGCAGAGGTGGGGCAATGAGAACAGGAGAATTCTGGAAAGTGGAAAGTTCAGTCTGCAGTCGTGATCTAGACACTGAGGAAGCAAGATGTGAATGCCTTGCTGAAAAAGTACAAGCCATGTCGCTAACACAGACAAAATTTTGGGTTAATATAAGCTATAAGAGTTAATAAGAAGCCTGAGCTATTAGGAAAACCAGTTATGATTAATGTAGAGCTCTGTGTGTTTATTTGGGACTAATCAGCTGTGGGACCCGGTGGGACAAAAACCTCTGTCAACACTACTCTGTTTTCTATCCTTGCTTGGTGAGTCCAAAGTTTTATACCTAAACCACTTTCTATCATAACTTGTTTTACAACATTTTAGACTTTAAAACACGTTCTTAGATTAAACAATTGTTTTATGTATCTCAAACTTTATAAAGTTTACATCTCTTTTATGAATTTTCTGAATTTGGCAGCAAAGTAGTCTTCAATCCCAATCCGAGACCCCAGAAGAATAAAATATTGCCTGAGTAAACAAGAAGAACAGAGCAAACAACTTCCAAAACTATAGAAATGACAGAGACAGCATTTTCCCACTCCAGCTCTGGGAAGTTGTTGAGCCCCCACTGTGGCATAAGTTTCAACCTAGTCTCATGCCCAAGTAGTATGCCAGCTTCTCTACACTTGAATATATGTGCCCAATGTTGGATGTCAAATGGATCAGGTCTTTCTTTGGACTGTCAGCTCCCAAATAATGACACAGAGTCTTCCTAATAATTACGAAATCTTGGCCTTAGTTTGGGTTTATTATCAACTAACTCTCATAACTTAACCCATTTATATTAATCTATGTTCTGCAATATTTCTTGTTACCTCTCTTCAGTACCATATACCCATCTTACTTCACATGTCACTAGCAAATCCCGCAAGCCACATTCTAACACAGAGTTCCTGTCTCTGCCTGGAAGTCCTGCCTATCCTCTCCTGCCTAGCAACTGGCCATGCAGCTCTTTATTAAATCAACCAGAAGGTTCGTGACAGAGACACATTGTCCCTGTTCAAAAGATTATCCTGCAATACCTACTGATAATAGCTTTGTTCCAGCCACAAAAGGAAGCCTTCTTTTCTACTCATGGCACCTAGAAATATCTTCTGGTCTTCCTCATATTCAATTTGCCAGAGTTATTAATATTGGCCACCTAATGGGTAATCATTTGTCCAACATCAGGAACAAGTAAATCCTCTCCATGTAACCCAAGAACCATGGCACTATAAAGCATAGCTCTACCACTTTCACCATTCAGCTGACAATTGATTAATCAGAATATTATTGGCTCTTTCTGATCTCAGTGGCTTATAGAGAACAGCACCTATTAAGACACTTCTATCACTATTAAAAATTCATACATTCTGTAAGGTGTTAGAAAAGTGTCACTCTTGGTAACTGAATCAAAACTTCCAATCTCCTTATGGCGTAAGTGATTACTTCTTGGGCTTTATACTTCACAGACTTGAAACTGTTGGCATTAGGAAGTCTGAAGATGAAGCATTGAATTTGTTAACTTTTCATTTTGCTAAGATATTCACTCTTTTGCTTTTATTTTTATTTATTTAAATTTTAAGCTCCTTTCCCCCCAACATGTTATTTGGGAATTTCAGGTCATGCACCCTTATCACATTAACTTCCCAAACCTCCCAGGTCTGGTGCCCAACTTTGTGAGCGCTCCTGAAAGAAACGAAGAAAGAAAAATATTCCAATTTGTGTTGCCCATTTCTTCTCACTGGAGCATGATGGAACTCTCATTGGCCAGTCCCTTAAAGAAAACTGAGTCCTTCCCCATCTGTACCCCTATCAGAAACCATCAGTTGTGGAGAGCTACACTTTGTTGACTGAAGTTTCTATCCATCCTGGTCCCACAGCCGTTCAGTCCCCCAAAAATACACAGAGGTCTACATTAATGATAAACTTGTTGACATAGTAGCTCAGGATTCTTATTAACTCTTATAACTTATATTAGCCCATAGTTCTTGTCTGGGTGGCTTAGCCACATGGCTTGGTACCTTTCAGTGATGCATTCTCATCTTGCTTCTTCTGTAGCTAGGTGATGATTGCAGACTGAGCATTTCTCTTCCCAGAATTCTCCTGTTCTCGTCACCCCACCTATACTTCCTGCCTGGTTGCCCCCCTATACTTCCTGCCTGGCTACTGGCCAATCAGCATTTTATTAAAATACAATTGACAGGGTACAGACCATTGTCTCACAACACTTTTCCCCTTTTTTGATTTTCTTCTACCCAGAATTCTCCTGTTCTTGTCACCCCACCTCTAATTCCTACCTGGCTACTGGCTAATCAGTATTTTATTAAAAATAATACAAATCACAGGATAAAAGCCTATTGGCCCACAGCAATCCCCAGCATCATTATCACAAGTTTTAAGAGTTCCCTTTGACGGCTTCCTGTCTAGGCTGTTACTTTTTTTGCTGTATGGAGTGGGGGAGTTGGATATGGTTAGAGTTTGTCACAGAGTCCTGCTATGTCCCTCTTTCTCAACTGTGAATCTGTTGTCAACATTAACACTGCATGTGTAGTTTCATTGCCCTTTATGGTCAGCAGGAGCAGGGGTCATAGACTTCCATGTGGTTTCTGCTAACAACACGTGCCATGAGCCTCAGCATGGTCTCTGGTTTACTTTTTAAATTGTTTTATATTGTTTTTTGTGTGTATGTGCATACTACTGCACATACATATGCCACAGTGTGCCCCTGAGGAAGACAGAAGACAACTTCTGATAGTCAGTCTCTCTTTCCATATTGTTGATGCAGGATATCACTTGTTTCTTCACGGAATAGTATTCCACGCCATCTGGCCCTGGTTTCTAGGTGATTCTTCCCAGCCCCTCAAGTCACCACAGGGATGCTGAGATTCAAATGTTTGACACAGCATCTGGCTTTTTTATGGGTGTTCAGGGTATTGAATTCAGGTCACTGAGCTTGCTCAGCACATGTCTTCCCCACTGAGCATCTTGACAGCCTGATATTTTCTTCTTGAGGATTCAAATGGGTCACTTGATTCTTCTGTTTAAAGCTCTATTTAACATGGCCCTGAATGTTCTGGTGGTTCAGCTGGCTCCCCAAAACATGTCCAAACAGAGCCCTTTTTACTTGTCTACAGTTTTGCTCTGTGTGCCTATTGAGACTTTTCCACAAAAGAGCCCCCCCCCAGCCTCTTTTATTTACTTATTTCTGACACATTTACCCTAATTCCTGTTTAAATATTTCATGGTCAGTGAAAGTGGTGCCTTTGTGTAGATATCACTTTATTACTGTCCTGACTGCACAGCTGTTATCACTAAGTGTTTTAACTGCACAATATCCTCTTCCTTCATGGCATTTAGCATAGTGTGGCCTGCTTGGGCATGCATGAGACATGATTTGATGACTGCTTCTAACTTTATTATTAAACTTTCAGAAGGAAGAAATCAAGGCTAGCATTTTCACCACTGCATTCATTTTGTCTCAGGAATATTTCCTGTTTAATCCATGCTAGACACAGATGATTGTTGGATGATCGGATCAGGGAATTTATTTTTACCAACTGAACATTACTATCACTTTAAATTCCTTTATAAAAATAATTTTGGCACCAAAGTGTAAAGAACAATTTAATTTTAGCACAGAGCGTGTTCTAACACTAAAATTCAAATCAATTGACGAAAACTTAATGTTTTTCACACATGAACTGAAAGTTCTCTGTTAAAACCTAAAATGAGTAGAATTTATCTTTGGTCTGTACAGATTGATTATCCCAGAAATAAGATGAAACAGTTTCACAAGAATGTGTACTTCAATTACTGCTTAGAAAGATGAGCTGGCGTGGTTCTGAGATTGGTTTCATATGTGGGACCCTGATGCCTAGAGCTGAGAACACTGTATTAAAGAAATACTTTGAGTTTTAACACAGGCTGACATAGTTTGGAACTTTTTCTTTAATTTTCTGTTCCTTCCTCAAATTCTGCCTTTAATTTTACTATATTTATTTTGTTAGTTGGCACCCAAAGTTAGTTTATTATGGGATGAGCAGCCGGAGACCTGTATTAGGACTTGAGTGTAGGTATCTGGAACAATGTTTGGGTTTAATGTTGAACATGATAACAGGAAGTAGAAAACTGTATTTCCATGAATAGGTTTGAGCAAGTGACAATAAGGGTACTAGGCACCTTGTTTTTCAACTGGTAAGATGAGACTAATCTTAAAGGGACATAAAATTATATCCTGTCGGTATTATGTACATCATGAACAAAGATTCAAATATCATGTAACAATAAATTGACTCAGAACATAATAATTTATAAATATATACATATATATATATTTAAAAACATAGTGGTGATCCTTTATGTTATGTTAACTATTATCATAAACATATAAAAAGGCATAATCAAATCATATTTCTTCTACAATAATTATTGCTTTCTGTTTAAACCTTTGAATATGACTCCACCTTTGGATTTGATGTTAATATTTTCAGAAATAATTTATAAATGTATGCATTGACTAAAAAGGGTATTAAAAACTTAGTATTTAAGGGTTTAGAAACAATCCCCACCAAAGTCCAATCACTGAGGCTAAAGGAGAGTCATGATGGTAGGAAATTCTAAAATATATCCTCTCATCATGCTAATGGAGATACCATCTGTTTGGATTGATAATCATTTTTAATACATGTATTTCCATAGACACTGAGCAATAGACAGTTTACAATTGTGACAGGCATATGCCAACAGCCTGCTCTCAAGTTTATTTTCTGAATTGTGGCCATAGACAGTATTTTCCTTTTTGGCATTTAGTATTTAGCTCTTATTTTTGAACCAACTTTCCTATACGTTTTGCCATTATATTTGATTCATAGTCTATGTAATCTAATTTTAGGCAGCATCATAAAAATAAGTGACAAAACTCTGATATTACTGAATTCCTTTAAAAATGCTGCCTTAAATAGATGTAGGGTGAAATAAAACTATGTTCACTTATTGTTGATGCCAGTTTTTAATATTTTTTACATTCTTGTGCTCCTATTATATGTCTTAGATTATAAATGCCTATATTAATATACCAATGAATTCCTTGGCCTTGTTCTTCTCTGTAAAACACAGAAAATGCAGATGTACACAATCTCTTGTGGTATCCTGCAGTTACTGGGAATTCCAACTATCATTGGATCAATTCCAATGAAAATACTAGCAGGTACAATAAAGATGTATGTCCATGGAATGGGCACTGTCCTGTCAACTGTGATGAGGACAAAGCTATCTGCATAGCTATTTAACCCTCTGAAGTCTTCTTTATTTTGAAATGACTTGTGATACAAAGTTCAGGATGCCTTCATTCTCAGAGTACATATTGAGAAAGGTCTATTCCTCTCTAGAATGGGAAACCTAAAGAGATTCGGAACAGATTGCACTGGTCCTGTTTAATCCTGTTTAGATTTTTGATGACATACATCTTTCCCCCTTCCATTTTTCATTGTTTCTCAGCCTTCCTAATGCTGTGACCCTTTAATACAGTTCCTCGTGCCATGGTTATCTCCCAACTATAATTATTTCATTGCTACTTCATACTAATTTTGCTGCTATTATGAATTGCAATATAAATATTTTTGGAGATAAAAGTTTGCCAAAGTGGTCATGACCCACAGGTTGCAAACAACTGGCACAGGGGTGGCAGCCCCTTCACACAGAGAATAGACCACGTTTCTCAGGTTCACAAGGAGAAAAACTCCAACTGCTCAGCATGCCATTATTATACAAAGCGAAGTTGGCTCACTCTATGGGGAAAAGACCACAGGAGCTCCTGCTTCACAGTCTGCCTATTGGAGAGTCCACACAGTGGCCTTGAAGTCAGGTTGAGCACTTCTCAGCTCCTTCCTGACTCACCCTTGTGAAAATAAAACCCAGGGAAGCAAACCTTTATAGCAGAAAACTCAGTGAGGTCTTTCACAGCTGCAGCTAGCAATAACTGACTGCACAGTACAGGGCATTCAGATAGTAAATGTATCTTCTATAAGAATTATATTCAAACAAATGACATTTAATGCTTACTAGATGCAAGGCTTTCTACATATAAAGAATAAAAGGAAGTAACTAACATATTCCTCTTTACAAAAAAAAATTAACACCTATCGGGAGAAATAAGTTTTATTAACCAAACACTTACCAATAGAAGGAAACACGTGGTGATGCTAAGGTAACAGCTAAAGAATAAGCACACTAAGTAAAACTTGAACACTAAGTTTAAGATACAAAATAATCACATCAAGAGCATAAACATAGAATTTTTTTTCACTTAATTTTAAATAACCAGTCACTTAGTCCCTTAATACTTATTACACCTATAAACTAGAATGTGAAAATGACATTTTAAAATTTAAATATCCTGCTACTTAAGAATCAGTAATGAGACAAATAATAACATAGCCGTAACTTAAAATGGAAAAGGCAAACATTCAGTTACTATTATACTCTATATTTCCAAAACAACAGACATTTGAATTTTACATTGAAATTTAAAAAATAAACTAAAAGTAATCCCAACAACGTGCTTTAAAAGAGGGAAAGAGACCATATAAATATATTCAACAGCATTGTGTCACATCACACGTGTCTGAGTCAAAAAAGTAGAAAGAGCCATGTATGGAGACACACTCGGAAAGCTGAGACAGGGAGATTGGGGGTTCAAGGCTGCTGTGGGCTACACGGAGAGTTTGAATGCAACCAGAACTAAAAGCTAAGACCTTGTCAAGAAGAAATAAATAAAAACAGTAAACATAACGTCAATAGTAGTCTTTCTGTTGAGAAATGCAAAATAATCTAATTAAATTTGATCAAAAGAAGAATATCTACAAATAAGAAAATCATAATTGTGGTATTGGGAAGCAGTTGGAGAATAAAGTATTAATTCAGTTTTGTGTAACAATGAGAAAAATTTTGAAAGTGCTTATTAAATAAAAGAAACTAAATTAAAATAATGTTGCTTATATATTTAAGGGTAACAACTCAAAGTATGGTTAAAAACACATTTAAAAATATAGTATCACTAACACATTCATTCATGAGAGAAAACATCTTTTAAAGAACATTAACAGAATTTTCGCATCCCTTCAAAGTGGCTCACAGCTGCAGTCCAGTGCTCATGAACCTGAGGCAGAAGAACTGCTATGAGATAGAGACCAGCCTGGGATACATAGTGAGTTTAAGCCAGGCTGGGCCTCAGAATAACAGCCTATCTCAAAAAATAAAAAAGAAAGAAAAAATGTATTTTAAAAAATCAAAACTAAGTAACATGAGTATCCTTATGTTTTACTTATTTTCAAATTTCAATTGTAGACAATAATACATGAATTCCAATTCTCCAAAAGTATAGAAACACTTATATTGAGCTACTCTCATATATCCATCCCTGGAGCATGGTAATAAATTAGCTATTAATAGAGCTATCTAGTATAGATATTGCCCATCGACTCCTTATACAAGCATTATTTAACATAGATGAAACAGTTATCAGAGCCAATCTTAATTAAGCCTGGCCTCTGGAGTTAATTTCTAATAATACTTAAGAGAAAAAAATTCACACATTTCTAATAAAAACCTATGGAACATTCCTGCATATACTCACATCGCTTAAAAATAATCAGATTGTCAACTATGGCTCTTAAACACAAAATCATTTAAAAATATTTTGTGTTTTCTCTTTTCCCAAACCCTGTCAGCACCTGATCCAGAAAACTGCATTTGCTTCTCTGTTCTTTCTCAATTTTATAAAAAAAAAATGTAATTTCATATTATCTACATTTCTCCCTATATGTTTAATCTATTGTCATTCAAAATAACCTCTAGGGATAAATCTGTGAATCTTTGGATTTGAAGCAGATACTTTTATTAGAATCATTATATTCTAGTTTGATTATTTAATTGTGATATTGAAATGTTACAAATTTCCAAAGAATTCCCCAGAACGTGGTCACTCAGAAATTCCTTTCTATGAGTGCTAACTTTCCCTTGGCAAACAATAAAAAGAGTTTATTGGATGGCTTCTGATTTAGGCACTGAAAAGTCTGTCCTGTTATGCTGCATAGCTTAAGTAACTAATATTCCATAGATGCTAAGGAGCATGTGAGAAGCAGATGGAACACTTCAGCTAATGCGTGGTACCCATACCATACTCCAGGACGATAAATAGATGAGTGATGTAAACATCCGAGGCTGAGATCCGAAATGCGGTTAGATGGATGGCTCTGTGGGACAAGAAGCCCTTAATATACAATAGCGGAAATGAAATGTGTTCAGCCAGCGAGTCCCAGCTTTCCTCCTTCCTGTCAGGGGTAACTGATAATCAGGGTGGTGCCTGAAGATTGGACCCAATTTTCAAAAAGTTGCACCTGTGATTTCAGCTGCTGCAGGTCAATGGCAGACACTAAAGCTAAAATTACAGAAGCTGTAAAACTGTTGACAGCAGAACTCAATTTTATTGCTTTCACAGTCCAAGTGAATGCAGGAGGGAAAGGATTAACCCCTTGCATCCCAGACCATAGAGAGAGCAGGAACATGGAACTGCAGTGCACAGCACTTCTTTTAATTTGTGTTGATAACTTTTATTTGACATGCAAGTCATCTTTTACTGTTAGGCATATTTGTGGGTGCTTTATGCCTCATTTATACTTCACAGGGGAAGAACTCCCAGACCTTCAAGTCCCTCCCACGTTTGCACAGTGGTGTGAGTGGACCTGTTAAACTCAAATCCACATTATGTTATTATCCTTTGCCTAGTAAAGTAACCCCATGCCAGTGACAGTGACATCCATCGAGCACTTGTTAGAATACAGAATACAGAACCCCCACAGGCATATCAATTAACTCTGTGTTCTAAAAGGATCCGTGAGTAACATGTATGTTCAATTCAGATTTCTTTTAACTGGAAAAAAAAAACAAACATTGTGAGGCTCTACTCTCTGTATTTATTTGTAAACATGTATGAAGAATTTCAGCATTTCCTCCTGTTTCTAAAAGACAGCAGTTTAGAAACATGGCTAGGAAGTAGAGGATATCATACTTGCTCTCATCCCATTTCGAGTGTTTCATAAGGTACAAATATCATCATGGCTTCAGCAGCAAAGAAAATTACATCATCATGTTTTTACTTAAAATCAAATGGATTCATCTTTTTATTGTGCCTTTGTTCATTCAGCAAATATTTTCTTTATACTTACAAGAGCTTTTTCCAAATTTAAGTCAGAAGTAACTGAAGGACTTATTGAGCTGCGGACTGCTGGACTCCATTTTTCAAACCTCCTGATGCTGAATGTTTTGACAGGTACTCAAGACTTGGTGGTGCTATTAGTTCACTGCTTGTATTTTTCAGAACCCCTGCTTGGAAGATGTTGTACATTACTGAATGTTCAGAATATTAAAACTGCAGATATATAATTTTTTCAAAGAAATTCAAACACTGAATAAGAAGCTACAATAATCATGCTAATATTGGTAATATAATGAATGATCAAGAAACAATTACAAAGTCAAAGGAGATGGCTCAGTCATAGAAGGTATTTGCTCATGTACACATAAGGATCTCAGTTCAACAACCAGAAAAACACACACTTCATACAAGTAAAAAGTCAGCCATGGGCCGGGCGGTGGTGGCACACACCTTTAATCCCAGCACTCGGGAGGCAGAGGCAGGTGGATCTCTGTGAGTTCGAGGCCAGCCTGGTCTACAAGAGCTAGTGCCAGGACAGGCTCCAAAGCTACAGAGAAACCCTGTCTCGAAAAAACTAAAAAAAAAAAAAAAGTCAGCCATGATGGCAAGCACTTCTAGTCCCAAGGAGATGGCTCACTTGCTAGCCAGGCTAGCTGAATCAGGGAGACCAGGCCACTCCAATGATACATCTCAAAAACCATAAAGGGCACCTTCTGAAGAACAGTGCCTAAATGTGATGACTGGCCCTCACATTTATGCATAAATGCACCTAAACACACACACATACACACACACACACACACACACACACACACAGAGAGAGAGAGAGAGAGAGAGAGAGAGAGAGAGAGAGAGAGAGAGAGAGAGAGATACACATCAAAAAGCAAAATGAACGGAATCAGTATCTAAATCTAACAGCAATCCACAGTGCAGGTACAATATATCTAGATAAAAATTAAAGTGGGTTTTGGGCAAAAGACAAAATTGTGGACAGAATATAAACTGTGGACAGAATACAGATCCCCAGTAATTTTTAGGGAAGGAATTCTTAGGGTAAGATTTGTTATCATAAGTTAAAGTATAAAAATATAAACTAGAGAACACCTGGTGGCTCCAGCAGTTTGCAAAAGGAGAAAATAAGTATGAAAAAATTGGTTGCAGACTAATAATAGACTGAATTTCATTGTGATGGATATTTACTTTTAAAACTGAGATGTTCAGTATCTTAATAAAGTGAAGATATGACCAGTTCTTTGTACTAAAAAGATTAATCCGTGTTATTGCACCAAAATTTCTACAGACATGTTCCAGAGATGACATTAGTAACACAGGCCTCTTGAACTGAAAATCTGTTCTTTTCACTCCTTCATTTTGTGAATTTTATGAGCAGAGAATCTCTCACAATTAGCCTATACTCAAGTGGGGACACCCTAGTTGGGTCTGCAAGTACAGCTTTGGCTCACCATGGATCAGCAGAGGCTGTTTGTGTACAGGGAAATGTGGAGGCATATCCTGAGACCTCCTCTCTACCTGCCTTTCTTTTCTACTGTGATGATCTCAGAACTCCAATGCTATGGCATGCATACTTACAGAGCTCATTGCAAAGGACAATGAAAAGAAAAAAAAAAAAAAACAAAAGCAGGTGGTGACTGTCAAGGAATATCTAAGGGAAACAAAACATCTATTTACCAAGTTAAGAAAGCTAATAGAGTCTAATTGCTGCTGTAGAATCTCACATTCCGGGGACCCATGGAATTAGATATCTCTGTAGCAAAGGAGGAAGGGAAGCAAAAATACCAACAGAAATATACAATAAAATATACAAATAAACAGTCATGAATGCTTGTAACAATAATTAAAGAAAATTCTCATGATTTTGAGAAGGCTATAGGAAGATGTGGGAGCAGTTAAAGAAAGATGAAGTGGGAACCATGATGTAAATTACATGATGCAGAACTCATGTATGAAGTTATCAAAAGAAAAATATTTAAACTATTTGAATTAAAACAGTAAAAACAATGAAAATTATTAGCATAAAAGCAATCACTAAAATTACACATGAAAGAAATGTTCATAAAAGTAGAAAAACTGTATAACTATGAATAAAAGCATCATTTCCAGAAAAACATTTCAAAGTCAGAAATACAAAAGTTATTTGCAATGATAACATATTTGATGTATAAATGGTATGAATATAGCATTGCTATATGCAGCAATAATCCTGAAGATGTGTATATGCTAAAGATACACTTAGAAATAAAAAGAAGTTCAGCAAAAGCACAGTGTGAGGTTCAAGAAACCCTATCTATCTTTTGAATGGTTTGAATTTCCTCTTGGAGACTATAGCATTCATAAATAGCTTTCAACAGGTATTATTTGAAAACTTATGCATATGTGAATATAT
Organism: Microtus pennsylvanicus; assembly: GCF_037038515.1. Lineage (NCBI taxonomy): Eukaryota > Metazoa > Chordata > Mammalia > Rodentia > Cricetidae > Microtus > Microtus pennsylvanicus. The sequence continues at coordinate 5,407,657 of NC_134579.1, read as the reverse complement.
ATACATGCAATCAACATTAATGTTCAACTTCAAGTCAGTGAATATTGACAATAACTCAATTGGAAAACAAGAGCATTCTCTCTCCTCGGAGGGGCTGACACATGCATCAAACATCAGAAACATATGTAATATTTACCATTATGTTACATCTAAACCATGTATATTGATTAGATATCTCCAAACAAGATATTGCTCTAATAAGACTTCAATATGAACTAAAACTCAAGCTACAACTTGTAGTTAATTAATAGAGAACAGTATTAATACATAATAACCATTGTCTTAGTGATTTTCTATTTCTGTAAAGAGATACTATGACCAAAGCAACTTATAAAAAGAATAACGTAGCTGAAGTTTTACAGTTCCACAGGGTTGGAGTCCATGACCATCATGGCTGGGCACAGAGCAACAACCTGGCAGACATGAAACCAGAACAGTAGCTTAGAGTTTATGTCTGATGTCTTGTTCTCATGCTTGTGACATCAGAATGGTTTGGACTTTTGAAACCTCAAAGCTCACCTCAGTGGCACACCTCCTTCAAAAGACCACACCTACCTCCTAATCCTTCCCAAATAATTTCAACTACAGACCAAGCATTCAAATATATAAGTCAGTGGGGATCATAATCATTAAAATCAGCATAGAATGAGTCAGTTAGTGAGTTAGTTCCCAGAAAGAAAACAAAACCAAAAATACACGTGTACTGAGAATTCTACAAGGCTAATTAACTGATTGGAACTGATTGAAGAGCTTGGGAAGTTATTCTAGATAGAAAAAAATAGCGTTAAGCATGGCTTCTTGATAGCAGCACTTTCTTGGGTGGGCTCTGTCTGCTAGAGACAAGCACTCTTATTTAAGAGAGGCTTCCTGACTTAGCTTTAGATGCAAAACCTTGCAGATCTTTTAAAAGGTCTTGCCACGAAACACTTAAATGGTGCTGATGAAAAGCTGGCTGAATACTTTGTGGTGGTGGCAGGGACCTTAAAATGCCATAGAATCGTGGCAATAAAATGGCTCTCTGCCATGAGGCTCGACTCTCAGAAAAAAAAGATAAGGAATAGACTGGATGCAGCCATCAAAGCTACGACTTTAATCCTAACCATATTGCTTTGCAAAGTAAAGACTCAGAAAAAGAGAGATGTACAGTAAAGACAGATTCAAGGACAAAGAAAACTTCTGAACAGTTTACTGTGTGTTTAAAAATATATGTATGCTTGGGGGGAGATAAAAGCCTTAAAATAAAAAAGAGAGTAGTTGGGTGTGGTGGCACACACCTTTAATCCCAATACTTGGGAAGCAGAAGCAGATGAATTTCTGTGAGTTCAAGGTGTAGTGGCACACACCTTTAATCCCAGCACTTGGGAGGAAGAGGTAGGCAGATCTCTGTGAATTCAAGGACAGCCTGGTTTACAGAGTGAGTTCCAGGACAGCCAAAGATACACAGAGAAACCCTGTCTCAAAAAGCAAAAAATTAAAAATAAAAATAAAAGAAATAGAGGTTAAAATAGAGCCACATAAAGATAAAAAATACACAGAGAGTCTGGATACTGTATGTTATTGTCTTGTTTTTAAATTATTTGATGACTGAGGAAGGAGCAAAAGCTGCTAAAAGATATTTGATTATAAATACTACTGGATTAATCCTATATATATATGTGTGTGTGTGTGTGTGTGTGTGTGTGTGTGTGTGTGTGTGTGTGTACATTATATATATTGAAAATGCTTTGACTTTAAAATATAAATTTATATATATAAAGTTATATATATATATATATATATATATATATATATATATATATATATAACTTTGAAGAAGAGGTTTTGCTTTTGTTTCCACAAGAAATGAGAGGCTGTGGATTCATTTAGGTCTAAGAAAAATAAGGTTTGGTCAAGGAAGACCCCCTGAAGAATCTGCAATAGGAGCAGATGGTACAGATGATCCAACATTTCAGAGGACCTCTGTTGGAGTTTCCTCTGAGTTCTGTATCCAGAACAGTTTCAAGACTGAGACGGTCATGCCTCACAGGATATTACAGTCAGGACTTGATCATAATTCTAAATTTTCTTTAGGTCCCCATAATATTATCAGCACTCCCAATCAGCAGTAAGTAGCCTGGAAAACTATGCCCACACCCCCCCCCCCCAGAGTGAATTATGGATGTTTGCCTTTCTGTAGAATGTTGGTTATAAGTTGTTATGGATAATGGTCAGGAGAAAAACTAAACAAAGGAGATTTGATTCGAAGTTCTTGTTTAAAAATGGGGTAGGGGAAGTGCTGTGGGACAATGGCCTGTACTCTATCAATTATATTTTAAATAAATGCTGATTGGCCAGTAACCAGGCAGGAAGTATAGGCAGGGCAATGGGAATTCTGGGAAGAGGGAAGTTTCAGACTGAAGTCATCACCTAGACAGAGAGGAAGCCAGACACAGAGCAAGCAAGATGTGACTGCCTCACCAAAAAAGGTACCAAGCCATGTGGCTAACATAGACAAGAATAATGGGCTAATATAAGATGTAAGAAAGAGTTAATAAGAAGCCTGAGATACCAGGCTGATCAGTTTATAATTAATGTAGACCTCTGTGTGATGTCTTTGGGACTTAATGACTGTGGGAACCAAGCAGGACACAAACCTCGTTAATATGTTGAATAATCTTTTTACATTAAATATTTCCCTCAGATAAAAAAATAGACTAATGAGGTAGGACATATTTTATTAATATTGGTTAAACATAACATATTTGTGTCTGAATCTATTTCAATTAGTATTGATGCTTTGCTTCTTGGCCATGTTGTGCTAGTACCACTATAAAAGTCCTTATCGGTGACACTTGACTGGTACACATGTGTTCGGATTTTAAGGCCCAACTCAATAAGAAATAACATTTCATTTTCTATAATAAAAATGATATAAAACATAAGTTCGTTAACCCACAAAGTAATTCATCCAGTCCTTTCTCAAAGACATGGGACTTATTTTGCTTCAAAACATACATCAAGGAAAGAAAGTGTATGGTATAAATATATACAAAGTGCAATGCTTTATAGAAGGAAACCATACCAATAAATGTACATGTATATGTGGTATATAAACATATCTGTTGCCTTACACATTACCAGCTTTTAATTTTCTAATTGTCTTAAAATTTCAGTTCATTCAAGTTAGAGGCTCTTATGCCAAATGTACATAATTATAGTGTATTTTTCACAGTCTTTTCTGTTACTGGTTTAAACGTATTTCTCTAGTTTCTTTACCTTTTTGTGACAATTTTATGCAAATAATTTAATGCAGTAGTAATATTTCTTATTAGAATTAGATAGGCCTGGGAATTTATAGTTACATGTCCAAGTTAGTTTGGGTAAGGCCATAAAAATTCTTGGGTTTTTGTCCAAATGTATTTTATGTATATGAATATGATTCTCGCCACATGAGTTTAGATGCCTGCAGAGGGCAGAATAAGGTGCCAGATTCCTTAGAGTTAACATTACAAACAGTTGTGATTCACCTGACAAAAGTTCTGGGAACTGATCTCAGGTACTATGGAAGAGCCCCAAGTATTCGTAACTGCTGAGCCACTTCTCCAGCTTCCTTCCCATGACAGTTCTTTAAAGGATTTTATCAGTAGTAATTAACATCTCTCACAGTGGGTTTTCCATGAAGTCATACATAAATGATATTTTCAAGGAAGAATGTTTTCTTTGGAGATTCTGAAAAGTACAAATTATCCCCACAGTGAAGTCCTTTGTTTTCTAACAGAAAAATGGTGAAGAGAGTCAATGCGCAGGTGTAGACAGCAAGTGTACTCTAATTGTTTTCAATTGTATCTTAAAGCAGATACAGTAACATGTGGTTTAGAGTAAATGCTACTCATAGAGTTTCAACAGGACAATTCCAGCAACTTCCAAGCCTGAGACTTAAAACCTTATCACTGACAAAACTGCTCAATGAGGTTTTAAGCAGTAATGCAGATTGAAATATGTTCTTCTAAACTGAAGGAATTTGCATCTGGAATACGAGAGGTTCTCCAACAATTCAGTTAGCGTGTAAAAACAATGTGTTTTCTATTTAATTTGACTTCTTCCATTATTTACTGAAACAATGACTGTGAAGTGACTTGCTGTTTTGCAACAAAGAGATGATGAAGAAAGAACAGACCTAAGCACAGCCTAAAAACCTGTCTTTATCCAGTGGCATGACATTGCTTTAGCTATGGCTTTCCTATAGGATTTTATTGCTCATAGATAATTCATGTTACACCTAAAATCAAAGAATCTAGGTAGATTGCTGTATTAGGCACAGTAAGGAATCCCAAAATACAGCCATACTGTACAGTGAAGAACAATAAAAAAAATATGCATGGCTTCTTAGGACAGCGGAAGGTAATAACAGCTATGAAAGCTTGTTAGGTTTTATATGAGTACATAGTATAGGGAGGCTGATTGAATGCTAAAACAGCCAGGTTGTTAGAGAGGGGACTATTTCAAACAGTTGAGGTGCTGACAGTTGCATTAAGGGCTTCTGAGAAATGCTTGGCATTTCTGTTTCCTGGAAAAGTCAAACTCCACTTGAGGGGATCGAGCTGTTACCCTAAAATATTGCCATCATCACTGCCATTTGGGGGGTTGCCTTGTGACTTAATAGATCCTGTGATTTTAATGTTTGTTTTTCCTCAAATTTTAACTGCTAAAATTTAACATCAAAATTATCACATTAGGATAGGGGCTCCCGGGAAGGTATATACATTGTCAGAGTACAGCTTCATAACTGATATTACAGTCCTCATAAAATAGTTTAAAATAGTTGCCCTAGCTCTTTCATGATGTAAGAACACACTGAGCTGTACTATATGTTAGCAAGGAAAGGTGAATAATCAGATGTGATTGCCCAGCACTTTCATGCCATTAAGAACAGTAAAAAAATAAATTTCTGTGTGAGCCACCCAGATTATAGTGCTTTGGTGAATCAGCCTAAACTAGAAATTTACTGAGTTGAATGATGTCTCCCCCCTAATATATGGTGCACTTAGAACATGCAAATGTGACCTTACTTGGAAATGGGGTCATAGAGATGTAGTCAAGCTAAGATGATGCCACACTTTTTTAAGAAGAGCCCTGAGCCCATATCAGTCTTTTCCACTAAAGGAAAGGAGATGCTTAGATGTGGAGACATGGAAGAACTCCATATGAATATAGAGATATCCATTAAAATCATATAGAAGCCAAAGAAAATATATCCTAATAAAAAAAGTTTATCTGCACCTACCCAAGGCTAGGTGGGAGCTATGGATGAAATAACTTCTCAAAGCCTTCAGATAAACATCTTGGTTTCAAGCTTCCACCCTCCTGAAATTCAAAGAAGAAAATAGCTTTTTTTTTAGGAAGCCAGTTTATAAGCACCCCAGGAAACACACCCAGGTGAGGTGGGCAGCTTTGATGATATTGCAAAACCTTCTCCTTGAATGTGCAAGTCAGATTCTCTTTGTTTAGCCTCGGTTGAGAAGCCTGATCGACTGCTCTCTCTTTCCTGTACAGTTTTGTTATGTTTGTTTATTCAGAAAAAAAACAGATAATGGGATGGTGTTGACATATATGCAATTCAGCAACATATGTATTAAAGCATAACTTCCTTACCACTTCTTCAAAATATTTTTCAAATGAAGTTTTCCTACTTTGCTGATAAACTATAAATTAGCTACCATAAAGTTTAATTTCTACACACTTTATGAGAAGACTTAGAACCTGTAATTTCCTGTTTTAAACTTACAATTGTTCTGCACCAAAAGAAAACACCAAATACTCAAAGATAAAAAAATGGTCTGCTTTCACATTGTAGAAAAAAGAGGAAAAGACTTGCCACCAGATTGCACCGAGCCCACACTTCCCTAAGCTAACCAAGATGGTAAAGGCAGCTGAGAACAGAAGCTGCCAGTATACCTCTTTGATAAAGGAAATGGACATTCACAGTGCTTTTTAGCTGTGCTTTGAAGTCTACATTGGGTGTTATGATGTTCAGTAGAACACAAGTCAGAACTGGAGAAAAGTCTATGATACAAGGAAATGCATCTATCTGATTGATGTTAATATCCACTTCATAGGAAGGAACATGAAGCACTGTGGTAATCACTATTAGACATGCATAAAGATAATTTACAGACATGAGTATATGCCTTCAATTCATAAATCTGATGAAAACTAACTAGTAAAGGACTTTTAGACATCTGCCTTACTGTAAATCTTCCAGACCTAAACCAGCAATTTTCTTTCACAGGAAGAATAATTTCTTAAGAAATAGCTGGGTGTAATAGTGCAGAACTTTAATCCCAGCATTTGGGAGGCAGGGACAGTCAGGTCTCTGTGATTTTTAGGTCAAGCTGGAATGCACAGTGAGTTTCAGAACAGTCAAAACTATATAGTAACCCTGGGATGTAGCTCAGTCCTATAGCACTTGCTTACTAAATGCAAGGCCTTTGGTCTGATCCACGAGGCCGCCAAAATAATTATTTTCAATACATAGAAAATGGAAACTAATCCATTGCCATTATTTACTTGAAGCAAATAGCTTTATAAGAAGATTTATATTCTTATTAAATTCTACTCACAATATTTTCAAGCAATGAATATGATGTTTCATTGATTCTATTTTGGAAGAGAATAAGAATATTAAACTTTAGCATACAACTTTTAAATTTCACGTAGAAAATATGTTCTAAATCCACAAACTTAAGTTAATAAAGAAAACAAAGGGAATATCTTGTATGTAGCATCGGGTTAAATTTGAGAATTCAAAAGAAGTAGTTAGCTGTGTGGTTGGTCAGTTAGCTTGTTTTATGAAAAATAACCTTTTGAGTCTCTCGCTATCTATCTATCTATTTTCTAACTATCTATTCTCTCTCTTTCTCTCTCTTTCCCTCTCTCTCTCTCTCTCTCTCTCTCTCTCTCTCTCTCTCTCTCTCTCTCTCTCTCTCTCTGTCTGTCTTGCGCACGCTCAATTAGAAGGCATCTCACTTTTTAAAAGCTCACAATTTGAGGATAGTCTGTATAGGTCACTGGTGCCCTAGAACTTTATTAACTTCCATGATTTTCTAAGAAGATTCAGGAAACAGAAAAAACATTATAAAGATCACTCTCCTTGTAAAGCAGAAGGATAGAAGGATTCTGAGTGAAAACGTGTGAAGGGAAGATATACTTAGAGCTCAAGCCTGAGCATTGATGAATCCTCTGTTGGTGAGTTCCTACAGGCAGCATTTAGTTTGCTTGAGGTGCTAGCCCCGACCAGTCATACTCTACTGAGCATGGGTCTGCATGTGGGATTGTTTACTGGGAGTTGACTGAGTAAGCAATGCTGACAATCCACATGGTTGTCCTTAGTAGCCATCTTCTCTAAAGGTCAAGCTGGATGACATGATCCAGGATTTCTGTATAAATCGCATTCCAGCATAGACTGTAAAGATTTCCATAACCATTACATGTGTCTCACTCAGACAAGGAACATAATGGATGTAGGAACAAGACACATGAGAACTTTAGTATGTAAGAGGTGCAAAAACTCAGACTTGCTGAAGTGAAATTATTAAATTTAAAATCAATAATAAAATATTTCTATTAAGACTACCAATTTCTAATATAACAATAATTTCCCAAAAAGAATGACAAACTACTAAACTAAAAATTATTTTACCTTGGAAGAAAAAATTAGATATTTTGCAAGAGGGGAAATGTCAACTCAATTAAACAAAGGAAAAGACAGAGGATGGGTTTGGTTTCCTACATCAGTGTTAGGTGACTTGTATCTACTTGTAACTCTAGCTTCCGGGTATTTCACACTTTCTACTGGCCTCTTCAGTCACCCTCACACACATTACACACACCCACACCCACACCCCCCACACACACACACATTTTAAAAAGAGAAGAAAGATAAATTTTTAAAAAGGCATAAAGATAATTTCCTCTTTGTACATAAATTATAATCACATACTGGCTATCTGTTAGAACTAAAATCAAAACAACTTCATCATTTAAAGATTACTTTAAATGACCCATTAGATGTTAGAAGACTCACAGAGGCCATTGCTCTAGGACATTCCCCATTATTAACACCCTTAATTTACACTGCTTTGATTTAAGTTCCTCAGAAAGACTTTAGTTTTTATTTCCGAAGAAGAAAACAACAAGCCCTAGTCAGATGGAGTCTCAGGACTGATTAGGGTATGAATGTGAGCCTTCATCCAAAACCAAGAAGCTATCTCCAGTAGACAAGTGCTGGCAAAGGAAAAACTAATTAGTTTCTGCAGTGCAGTCTCACAGGGTATAAAAACCACAGATGTCATGTCTAGCAGTAAGTGGCAAACACAAAACAAGCTCGGTTGTCATTTTGGACATTGCTTTGCTTGGGCATTGTCCTTTTTCACTTTACTGGTCCTTCATGTGTTTTTATAAAACATGTGGGCATGTGTGTGCATGCTTATGTGTTCCTCATGCTTTCTCTTAGTTTTTCTGTTTATTCTGTTTTATTCTGGTTTGTTTTTATTTCCCAGTTTGTTTTCTAAAGAGAAAATGAACGAAGGTATGGGGTTGGATAGGTGGGTAGGTGGGGGAAGATCTGGAAATAAATGACAGAGAACTGTGATCAGAAAATATTGTATGACTAGAAACCAAATATGAGTGAGTACATCTCATGTTCCTCTTTTTGGGTCTGGCTTACCTCACTCAAGATAGTGTTTTCTATTTCCATCCATTTGTATGCAAAATTCAAGAAGTCCTTGTTTTTTACTGCTGAGTAGTACTCTAATATGTATATATTCCACACTTTCTTCATCAATTCTTCCATTGAAGGGCATCTAGGTTGTTTCCAGGTTCTGGCTATTACAAACAATGCTGCTATGAACATAGTAGACCATATACTTTTGTTGTATAATAGGGCCTCTCTTGGATATATTTCCAAGAGTGGCATTGCTGGGCCCAGGGGTAAATTGATCCCGAATTTCCTGAGTAATTCGCGATCCTAGAGAAGCTAAATAAGAAGGTGAATCCAACGACAAACATATAGGCATCCTCCTGAATATTAACCTTCATCAGGTGATGAAAGGAGACAGAGACAGAGACCCACATTGGAGCACCGGACTGAAATCTCAAGGTCCAAATCAGGAGCAGAAGGAGAGAGAGCACGAGCAAGGAACTCAGGACCGCGAGGGGTGCACCCACACACTGAGACAATGGGGATGTTCTATCGGGAACTCACCAAGGCCAGCTGGCCTGGGTCTGGAAAAGCCTGGGATAAAACCGGACTTTCTGAACATAGCGGACAATGAGGACTACTGAGAACTCAAGAACAATGGCAAGGGGGTTTTGATGCTACTGCACGTACTGGCTTTGTGGGAGCCTAGGCAGTTTGGATGCTCACCTTTCTAGACGTGGATGGAGGTGGGCGGTCCTTGGACTTCCCACAGGGCAGGGAACCCTGATTGCTCTTTGGGCTGAGGAGGGAGGGGCACTTGATTGGGGGAGGGGGAGGGAAATGGGAGGCGGTAGCGGGGAAGAGACAGAATCTTTAATAAATAAACAAATTAAAAAAAAGAAAATATTGTATGAGAAAACTCTTTTCAATTAGAACATAGGAAGAAAAGTGATCACAAAGATGTTCTTATTTTATTTTATTAATTAAAAAAAATACCAATCCAAATTCCCACTCCCTCCCCTCCTCCTTACTCCCCTCCTACTCCTTCCACACATTCTCTCACCCCATCCCCTTCAACCCGAAGAGAGGGCAATGCACCCCACCCTATGGAAAGTCCAAAGCCCTCCCTAGTACATCTAGGTTGAGCAAGGTTTACATCCAAAGAGACAAATCCCAGTGCCACTGTCAGTGGCCCTCAGTCTGCCCCAGCTGCCAACCACATTCAGAGGGACCAGTTTGTTCCCATGCTCGTTCACTCCCAGTCCAGTTGGAGTTGGTGAGCAACCATTAGCTCAGGCAAACTGTCTCAGTGGATGAACCCCTCATGGTCTTGACTTCCTTGCTCATACTCTCCCTCCTTTCACTATTCAACTGGATCTTGGAAGCTCAGTCCAGTACAAACCATGTTCTTTATGATAAAAAGTGACTTTGCATTTTAAAGAAACAGCAAGAAGGGGTCTGTTTGTCAGTCCCTTTTCTGTAGTGCTTTCTTATGGCTCATTCTTATGGCACTTTCTCAACCCTAGTCAGAAAACAATGACTTAGTTGTCTGTAAATACAGACAAAAAATATTTAAGACATATTTATGCAAATTTTTTATCCTGAAAAGATCAGTTAACCCACAAGCTTTCCCAATTACGATCAGTCAACCCACACGTTTTCCCAATTACTTTTCTGATAAAGTTATTTCTTAAAAACAATGTTGGTTATGGTAGTCATTTGCTATATCAGCAATTGTCTATATCAGACACACAAAATCCTCTGTTAGACTTACAAGGAACCACTGAAACAGATCCCAGACTCATTCAATCAGCCAGAGACTAAATCATAAAACAGACTCTGAAATCAGCATGCAACCATATTCTCTCAACCTGTTCCTACCTTGAAAGTTTATCAATCCCTCAGCACATAGTTTAACTTGGAATCTTCTGAGCCTAAGATTGGTTCCACCTATGCTGTTCTTGGGACTCTGGGTTAGGCTTTCATAGCCAACACTAAGACAGGAAGGTCAGCTTTGTGGTTTGTTTGAGTAACTGAGCTGGTCTCATCATTTACAACACTTGGCTCTAACTACAATAGCCTACAGAAATTATTCTTGACACTGGTCTTTCTTCAGTGTTTACCTATAACCTTGACCTTCACACTGTTAAAATTACTATCATTTGCCTGAATTTCCTCCCTTTCTTTCTTAAAGATTTGTAATGGTCATCATACAACTTGATAACTGGTTAAAAAATAATAACTCGTTACATTTGAGACACCATATTTTAATAGCAGCCTGTATCTCTAGCTCCATCATCTCAGACCAATGAGTTTGGATGATAGTATCCAGTCAATATTTTCATTTTGCAAGATTTTTTTACTATCATTCAAGCAGAAGTTGATTTGCTGTTGAAAATTTATTGCTAGGAAAATAATAATCTTACCTGGAATAATGCAATACTTTGACTAATTTTTTATATTAAATTAATTTTATTCAAAGAAATTGAAGACTATAAGAGCTTAATGACAGATACATATTTTTTAGAAAACAGTTGCAAGAACTTATGTTTGAAATGAAAGAAAAATCTTATTTGATGACTAAATTTTTATTAAACTTCACATTTCTTGAATTATAGCTTTAATTATTTCTTTGAAAAAATAAAATCTTGATAAGAATGAGTATGTTTCATTGATAGAGTTAATAGTAAATCTATAAAAAGAAAAATTGTGAAATGGAATAAACAGTGTATTCAATGTTTATTAGAAATAATAAGTAAACACTGTATACATTGTTGCCTTTAGATTTAAGCAAGATTTGTATGTACATGTGGAGGGGAATTCCATGCACAGTGCACACTCATGGGGATGCAGAGGACTCATGTGGGACTTCTTCTGTCCATGCTTAGCAGAGTAAAGCCAGGCAGGAAATCCAAACAGAGATATAGAGAGAAAGTGGTGGAATCAAAGAGGCACCATGGAGCTGCAAAAGGAGGACACACTGATAGGCCACAACCTCAGGGTGATACACAGATTAATAGGAATGGATTAATATTTTTTAGAACAGGAATAGTTTGTGTAATTAACAAACAGCAATGCAAATGTACAGCTAGCTCTATTCTCTAAAAAATAGCTTGAGGTTGTAGGACGTAGTTTGAGGAGATCCCATCCACAAGGCCTGGTTCAGACTTGGTGGGAAAAAGATGTGGCTACAGCCCAGGGTGTCTACTTGGGTCAGGGATGGGAACAGTCAGGAAAGAGGATAGCAAACAGAGAAAGGTTCACTTGTTTCCTAGCAAGCAGTAAGCTTGTCTGCTTTGGCAGGTCTGCATTATTTGTTTTTCCTCTTTTTAATTGATTTTATTGAGCTATACATTTTTCTCTGCTCCCTTCCCTTCCTCTCCTTTTCGCTTCAACCCTCTCCCATGGTACCCATGTTCCCAATTTACTCAGGAGATCTTGTCTTTTTCTACTTCCCATGTATGTCTCTTTTTTGGGTCCTCATTGTTGTCACAATTTGGGATTGTGAATCGTAGGCTGGTTTTCTTTGCTTTATGTCTAAAAGCCACTTATGAGTGAGTACATATGATATTGTCTTTCTGTGTCTTTGTTACGTCACTCAAAATGATGTTTTCTAGATCCATCCAAGAAATGGGTTAATTTAAGATGTAGGAGTTAGTTAATAAGAAGTCTGAGCTAATAGGCCAAACAGTGTTGTAATTAATATAGTTTCTGTGTAATTATTTGGGTCTGGGTAGCTGGGAAGCAAATGAACAGTTTTCAGTTACAGAGGATACTCTGGTATTGTTCTTGACGAGTCATCCCTCCACCTTGTATTTTTAGGTCTCTCATTGGTCTAGAATTTACTGAGTAGACTAAGCTGGCTGGCCAGTGAGACCCTGGTTTCTGCCTTTCACCAACTTTCCAACACTTGGATTATGAGTATGCTAACTTGGCACTTTTTTGCATAGGTTCTGGGGATTAAATTTAGGCCCTTATGATCAAAGAGCAAGTGTTTTTCTTATTGAGATGTCTCTTGAGATGTCTGGGTAATAAAATTTAGAAGAAAAAAAAAGAAAATCCTCCATAACATTCAGCTTGTTTCTTAAAGGACATATTCTGGGTCTCAGAACTAAACATTCAGGCTTGAGAGTAGAATCTGAAACTGTGGCTGTCATTCCCCATTCCTAACAATGGCTCAGACATGAAGAAAATGTCTTTAATTACCTATTGATACATGTTCCCCAAACAAAGTTGATTACAAACAAATGCCAAAAAAGCTTGTGAACAGCATGGCTGTCCTGTCGGATACAAATACTGCTCTGGAGTGGAAGAAGCCTATGAATGCTGGGGGAGGGGTGCACACCATACAATTAACTAAGAAGCTTGTTGACTGTCGGCATATGTGCCATAAATTCCCATTTAATGAAGAGCTTCTGATTGGTGCAAATACCCCAAAAGTGACATAGAAAAATATACTATAGGAAATTATTTCTGCTGCTATTAAGTTTGTGCCTATATAGTCTAGAATTAACATAAAACAAAAAGTTCACTTTCTCACCAAATGCACAAAATGTTTTATATACTGAAATGATGATTCAATTAAGTGTGTAAAAATATTAAATTGAATTTAAATATTTAAATTTTAATTAAATTTAAAATAATTCAGTTGGTGAAACATTTTATGCTTAAATGTGGAAGTTTTTAATAATTATTCAATACACATAAAAACATTACATATAAATAGGTTTTGGTGGAAATTTACATAATTTATCATACTTTCAAAACATATTATCTACACGATCTCATGTCAGGTGGTGGTGGCACACTCCTTTAACCCCAAAACTCAGGAGGCAGAGGCCAGTCTGATCTACAAAGTGAGACTCCCTTCCTGGTTGCGCAGAGAGCTGTTGTCTGGGATGGTGATCTGTAAGTTATTTCCCCTTTAAATAAATACCACCTTATTAATCATAATTCCAAACTGGTGTGGTATTGTTTGTGACTTACGCCTTCATAGAGGCAACAAGAAAACAATAACAGAGGAAAATCTGGAAACAGAAAAGCTGAGTAAACAAACAGATGCAAGCATTATACAACAGATTATAAAAGGTGGAAGACAGAATTGCAGGAGTTGAAGATATGATAGAGGAAACAGATTCATTGGTCAAAGAATATGTTAAATCCAACAGATTCTTAACACAAATCACCCAGGAAATCTGGGATACCATGGGATACCATCAAACATAAGGATAATAGGAATAGAATTAGGAAAGAACTCTAGCTCAAAGTCATAGAAAATATATTCAACAAAATCGTAGATAAAAAAATACTCCCAATCTAAAGAAGGACATGCCTATGAAGGTACAAGAAGCTTACAGACCACCAAATAGACTGGGCCAAAAAAAATCCCCTTGCAATATAATAATCAAAGCAAAGCATATTAAGAAAGAATATTAAGAGCAGCAAAGGAAAAAGATGAAGTCACATATAAAGGTAAACCTATCAGAATTATACCCTAATTCTCAATGGAAACTATGAAAACTAGAAGATCCTGGACAGATTGCTGCAGACACTAAGAAACCACAGATACAAGTCCAGACTACTATGCTAAGCAAAGCTTTAAATCACCATAGATGGAGAAAACAAAATATTCCATGACAAAACCAGATTTAAACAATACCTATCTGTAAATTTAGCCTTACAGAAAGTACTAGAAGGAAAACTCTAACCCAAGGAAGTTAGTTGCCCTCACAAATGCATATGCAACAGATAGCCTCACACCAGCAAACCCCAATAATGGAAATACACAAATTCTACTACTGAAAAATGACAGGAATTAACAATCATTGGTCATCAATATCTCTTAATATAAATAGACTCAATTCACCTATAGAAAGACACAGGCTAACAGAATGGATATGAAAACAGGATCCATCCTTCTGCTACATACAAGAAACTCACCTCAACCACAAAGACAGACATTACCTCAGTGTAAAGGGTTAGGACAAGATTTCTAATTAAATGAATCTAAGAAACAAGCAGATGTAGCTATCCTAATATTTATCAAAATAGACTTCAAACTAGAATCAATCAAAAGAGATGGAGAAGGACACTTATTACTCATCACAGGAAAAATTCATCAAGATGAAGTTTCAATTCTGAAATCCATGTCCCAAATACAAGAGCACCCACATTTGTAAAAGAAACATTATTAAAGCTTAAATCGCACATTAAACACCACGCATTAATAGTAGGACATTTCAACACCCCACTGTCACCAATAGACAGGTTTGCCAGAAAGAAATGTAACAGAGAAATAAGAAAAACAGATATCATGACTCAAATTAGCTTACAGACATCTACAGACTATTTCACCCAAAAAGAATATACCTTCTTTTCAGAACCTCATGGAACTTTCTCTAAAATTGACAGCATATTCGATAACAAAGCAAACTTCAACAGATACAAAATAATAATAGTAATAAAGGAATAACACCCTGTATCTTATCAAATTACCATGCCTTACAGTTAGAATTCAATAACAATGAAATGCAGAATGCCTATAAACTCATAGAAATTAAACCGTGTTCGATTATATCACCACTGGGTCAAGGAAGAACTAAAGAAAGAAATTAAAGACTTCATAGGATTCAATGAAAATGAATGTACAACATACTCAAACCTATGGGACACCATAAAAGCATTGCTAAGAAGTAAGTTTATAGCACTAAGTGCCTACATAAAGAAAGCAGAGAAATCTCATAATAGCAATTTAACAGCACACCTGAAAGCTCTAGAACAAAAAGAAGCAGACTCCCCACTAGGCATTGGTCTTATCTTGAAGTGAAGTGTCTCATTTTGTTGACTCCCCATAAGAAACCTTATCTTATCTGAGGAGTGGATAGGGGTTGGGGGAAGGGGAGGGAGGGAGGAGGGGAGGAAGTAGGAACCAGGATAATGTAAAATGAGAAAAGGTTTTACTGAAAAAAATTTTAATTAAAAAAAGAGGAAACAAAGCAGACTCACAAGGGAGAAGTGGATGCTAGGAAATAATCAAATTGAGGGATTAAATCAACAAAAATAAAAATAAAGGAAACAGTACAAAAATCAATGAAACAAAGAGCTGTTTCTTTGAGAAAATCAACAAGATAGACAAACTCTTATCCAAACTAGCAAAAGACAGAGTATCGAAATTAACAAAATTAGAAATAAAAAGAGGGTCTTAACAACAGATATTGAGGAAATCCAGAGAAATATTAGGTCTTACTTTGGAAACCTGTACTCCACAAAATTCAAAAATCTAAAAGAAATGGAAAAATTTCTGTATAGGTATCACATACCCAAATTAAATTAAGACCAGATGAACAAGTTAAAAAGACCTATGACCCTTAAGGAAATAGAAGCAGTCATCAAAAGCATCCCAACCAAAACAAAGCCTGGGGCCAGATGGTTTCAGTGCAAAATTCTGCCAGAATTTAAAGAAGAACTAATACGTATTGATGTGGGAGTGTCATATATCAATCTGTTGATTTCATTGGTTAAGCAATAAAAAAACTGCTAGGCCCATTTGATAGGCCCACCCTTAGGTGGGTGGAGTAAACAGAACAGAAGGCTGGGAGGAAGAAGCTGAGTCAGGGAGTCGCCATGATTCTCACACTCCAGACAGATGCAGGCTAAGATCATTCCTGGTAAGCCAGTTCGTGGGCTACAGCAGATTATTAGAAGTGGGCTAGTCCAGGTGCGAGAGTTAGCTGAGAAGAGGCTAGATAGAAATGGGCCAAGCGGTGTTTAAAAGAATACAGTTTCCGTGTAATTATTTCGGGTATAAAGCTAGCCGGGTGGCGGGAAGCAGCCCCGCCGCTCATTACTACTACAACATATATTTCTCAAATTGTTTCACACAATAGAAACTGAAAGAACATTGCCAAAGTCTTTTTACAGGGTTACAATTACCCTGATACCCAAACCACGTAAAAACCTTACTAAGAAAAAGAACTACAGACCTATCTCACTCATGAACATAGATGCAAAAATACTCAATAAGATACTGGCAAATCTAATCCAAGAACATATCAAAAAAAATTATCCACCTTTATCAAGTTGGCTTCATCCCAGAGATGCACAGATGTTTCAACATGCTAAAATATGTCAATGTACTTTACTATATAAATAAACTGAACGAAAAATAACATATGATCATTTCATTAGAAGCTGAACTCTCCTTTTTTATTTATTTATTTTTTTTCAGAACTCCCTTTAGACTAATATTGTTTGATGGACCAAGACCCCTGAAAGGTCACCATGAACACCCCCAAAAATACTTCACCCAACAAAAAACAGGAAGTAGTTTGGAGAAAAACTATGCCTAAATTCCCAAATATTGTTTGTAAATGTTTGTTTATATTTAAAGGGGGATATGTTATAGAGATAAATACTTTGCATTGGTATGGATCTTGGTTTATTCATACAAATTTAAGGTCAATTTTGTTATGTGTATATTTCTGCTCTTGATTAAGGTATTGTGTTTGTGCAGCTCATTTTAAAATGTAACAAATAATTAAGAAATACAGTTAATAAATAGTCATCTATAATAGCCAAGCTTCTAGTCAGGTTACTTGGGTTTTCTAGATGTACAGAGATATATTTCAAATAGATGGGGATACTTCAAATCTTTCAAAGACCTTCAAAATATGCATTTAAAATGTTTTAAGAACATAGGACTTTTCATGACAGAAGAAAGTTACTGACAAACTGCCAATATAGGTTGAACTGTCTTTGAAATTTCCTGCTTCATGGAAAAGTCTGCCAGATACTATGGGACTGTAAGCTAAAGATGGGTGTGCCAATGATACAGAAGAACTTTGGGTGACTGTCCAGGTAGCAAGATGTCTCTGTCAATTCTAGAATTCTTTTTTTTTAATTTTTTTTTTATTGAGAAAAGGAAAAAATAAGTTTCTGCCTCCTCCCAGCCTCCCATTTCCCTCCCCCTCCTCCCAACCTTCTCCCCCTCCCCCCACTCCTCTCCCTCTCCCTCTCCAGTCCAAAGAGCAGTCAGGGTTCCCTGCCCTGTGGAAAGTCCAAGGTCCTCCCCCCTCCGTCCATATCTAGGAAGGTGAACATCCAAACTGGCTAGGCTCCCTCAAAGCCAGAACGTGAAGTAGGATCAAAACCCCGTGCCATTGTCATCGATTTCTCATCAGCCCTCATTGTTCGCCATGTTCAGAGAGTCCGGTTTTATCCCATGCTTTTTCAGTCACAGTCCAGCTGGCCTTGGTGAGCTCCCAATAGATCAGCCCCACTGTTTCAGTGGGTGGGTGCACCCCTCTGGACCTGACTTCCTTGCTCATCTTCTCCCTCCTTCTGCTCCTCATTGGGACCTTGGGAGCTCAGTCCAGTGCTCCAGTGTGGGTCTCTGTCTCTATCTCCATCCATCACCAGATGAAGGTTCTATGGTGATATGCAAGATATTCGTCAGTATTGCTATAGGATAGGGTCATTTAAGGTTCCCTATCCTCAGCTGCCCAAGGAACTAACTGGGGACATTGCCTTGGGCTCCTGGGAGCCACTCTAGGTTCAAGTCTCTTGCCAACCCTAAGGTGGCTCCCTTAACTAAGAATTGTGCTTCCGTGCTCCCCTATCCAGCCTTCCTTTATCCCAATCATCCTGTTTCCCCAAGTTCCCCCCATCCTCCCCTGCTCACTTTTCTCTCCCCATCTCCCCTTAGCCCCATCCCACCCCACCCCCAAGATCCCACTTTTCTCCCCGGCAATTTTGTCTACTTCCCTTATCCAAGAGGATAACTATATGTTTTTCCTTGGGTTCACCTTCTTATTTAGCTTCTTTAGGTTCACCAATTGTAGACTCTGTGACGCTTATTTATGGCTAGAAACCAATTATGAGTGAGTACATCCCATGTTCATCTTTTTGGGTCTGGGTTACCTCACTCAGGATAGTGTTTTCTATTTCCATCCATTTGTATGCAAAATTCGAGAAATCATTGTTTTTTACCGCAGCATAGTACTCTACTGTGTATATATTCCACACTTTCTTCATCCATTCTTCCATTGAAGGGCATCTAGGTTGTTTCCAGGTTCTGGCTATTACAAATAATACTGCTATGATCATAGTTGAACAAATGCTTTTGTTATATGATCAGGCATCTCTTGGGTATATTCCCAAGAGTGGTATTGCTGGGTCCAGGGGTAGGTTGATCCCGAATTTCCTGAGAAACTGAAACACTGATATCCAAAGTGGTTGCACAAGATTGCATTCCCACCAGCAATGGATGAGGGTACCCCTTCCCCCACAGCCTCTCCAGCAAAGGCTATCATTGGTGTTTTTGACTTTAGCCATTCTGACAGGTGTAAGATGATATCTCAAAGTTGTTTCGATTTGCATTTCCCTGATCGCTAAGGAGGTTGAGCATGACCATAAGTGTCTTCTGGCCATTTGAACTTCTTCTGTTGAGGATTCTCTGTTCAATTCAGTGCCCCATTTTTTAATTGGGTTAATTAGCATTTTAAAGTCTAGTTTCTTGAGTTCTCTATATATTTTGGAGATCAGACCTTTGTCTGTTGCGGGGTTGGTGGAGATCTTCTCCCAGTCAGTAGGTTGCCTTTTTGTCTTAGTGACAGTGTCCTTTGCTTTACAGAAGTTTCTGTTTTGTAGATCCCATTCATTCAATGTTGTCCTTAATGTCTGTGCTGCTGGGGTTATACATAGGAAGCGATCTCCTGTGCCCATATGTTGTAGGAGACTTCCCACTTTCTCTTCTATCAGGTTCAGTGTGTTTGGACTGATATTGAGGTCTGTGATCCATTTGGACTTGAGTTTTGTGCATGGTGATAGATGAGGGTCTATTTTCATTCTTCTACAGGTTGACATCCAGTTGTGCCAGCACCATTTGTTGAAGATGCTTTCTTTCTTCCATTGTATACTTTAGCTACTTTATCGAAAATGAGGTGTTAGTTGTGAAGAATTAGAAGCTTTATCAAAAACCTCCCTACCAAAAAAAGCCCAGGACCAGATGGTTTCAATGCGGAATTCTGCCAGAACTTCCAAGAAGACCTAATACCTATACTCCTTAATGTATTTCACAATATAGAAACAGAAGAGGCACTGCCAAATTCGTTTTATGAAGCTACAGTTACTCTGAGACCAAAACCGCACAAAGACTCAACCAGGAAAGGGAATTACAGGCCAATTTCACTCATGAACATTGATGCAAAAATCCTCAACCAAATACTGGCAAACCGAATCCAAGAACATATTAGAAAAATTACCCATTATGATCAAGTAGGCTTCATCCCAGAGGTGCAGGGCTGGTTCAACATACGAAAATCTATCAATGTAATCCATCATATAAATAAACTGAAAGAAAAAAACCATATGATCATTTCATTAGATGCTGAAAAAGCATTTGACAAAATTCAACATCCCTTTGTGATAAAATTCTTGGAGAGATTAGGGATACAAGGGTCATACCTAAATATAATTAAACCTATATACAGCAAGCTGACAGCTAACATCAAATTAAATGGAGAGAAACTCAAAGCCATCCCACTAAACTCAGGAGCATGACAAGGCTGTCCACTCTCGCCATACCTCTTCAATATAGTGCTTGAAGTTCTAGCAATAGCAATAAGACAACATAATGGGATCAAGGGGATTCGAATTGGAAAGGAAGAAGTTAAACTTTCATTATTTGCAGATGATATGATAGTGTACATAAGCGACCCCCAAAACTCCACCAAAGAACTTTTACAGCTGATAAACATCTTTAGTAATGTGGCAGGATACAAGATCAACTCCAAAAAATCAGTTGCCCTCTTTTACACAAAGGATATGGAAGCAGAGAGGGAAATCAGAGAAGCATCACCTTTCACGATAGCCACAAACAGCATAAAATATCTTGGGGTAACTCTAACCAAGGAAGTGAAAGATCTATTTGACAAGAACTTTAAGGCATTGAAGAAAGAAATTGAAGAGGATACCAGAAAATGGAAGGACCTCCCTTGCTCTTTGATTGGGAGGATCAACATAGTAAAAATGGCAGTTCTACCAAAGGCAATTTATAGATTCAATGCAAACCCCATCAAGGTCCCATCAAAATTTTACACATATTTTGAGAGGACAATAATCAACTTTATATGGAAAAACAAAAAACCCAGGATAGCCAAAACAATCTTATACAATAAAGGATCTTCTGGAGGCATTACCATCCCTGACTTCAATCTCTATTACAGAGCTACAGTAATGAAAACAGGGTGGTACTGGCATAAAAACAGAGAAGTCGACCAATGGAATCGAATAGAAGATCCGAATTTTAACCCACAAACCTATGGTCACCTCATTTTTGACAAAGGAGGTAAAAGTATACAATGGAATTCTAGAATTCTTAAGTTGCTTATAATGTATTTTCTGTTTACTTAGATAATATTATATCCTTCTGGAGTCTTTGATGGCGTTAATGCATAGAAAATTATAATTATGGTCTTCCTTAGTTATGATAAAAGATAAAGTAGTAAATATTGTAACTGTAATTCTTGCTTGTTACCTGTTTTGTTATATTCTTGGATTCCATTTACACTGGAACAGTACATGCCCCACTTGAGATTCTGTTTCTGTTTCTTGCATGAACAAATGAACCCAGCCTGCTTGAATCAGGACCAAGCACATGCTACATGGGAAACTTCCCAGAAGACTGAATTTCAAAACCTGTATAACCCCTTTGGGATATAAGCTTCTGTGAATGTCATGCTTATTTAAGGAAATCACTATCAATGGCAAGTAAATCCTCTATAGAGATTCCACTTATCGGTTTGAAACCATCTTCTGACACAGAACATTTGCTGCATGTCAATCAGCTTAACTGGATTTCTTGATATTGTATATACTCCCGAGGAATGTGTTGTGTGTGTCTCTGATCTAACATCTCAGCTTAGAGATGTTAGAATCTACCATTAATAAGACAATGTATACTCAAACTTCTTTTGCCAAAGGAAAATGACACTTTCCAAATCACCACATCAGGGTTTTGTGGCTTTCCACGAGAAACTATGAAGAAACTTCATTCTGATTCTGATGCCTAAGCAAAAGCTGCCAGTTCAGGAAATCTTCACATTGGTAAGATTTCTCAAAATACCTGAGCCTGGATTCCTAATGCCCCTGCTGAATTAAAAGCTGACTGCGTACACAAGGCTGCTGTAAAGGCCAAACCATGTGTGCTAAGTTTAAGAAACTGGTTGCTTCCACACAGTGAGATCTCAAACTGTTCTTGTAACTGTGGCAAACGCTCCCCTTGTGGGACCTTGTCACATCTTCCCTGACACTCTCGCAGTTTCTTACTTGAAAATCCAAGGACTGTCACATTTCTTTGAAATCTGTCTGTGTGGCTATGAAATGTGAAAACAAATCCAGGCTGCATGCCGATTTGATCTAGTTGTGTAGACAGTCATGTCTGGAGAGACAGATTAGAACCACACTATTGATCAAAACTGTACTGCCCAAACTGACACATCACTACCCAGATTCATCCTTCATCCACCATCAGCAACAGGGCACAAAGGTTTTAAGCACCTGGAAATGAAAAGGTCTTCTCAGTTTTTTTTCTTCCCAAACAGAAAGCTCTGATGATCTCTTGATGGTCACTCCTCTACTGTAGGTCACAGTAAATCTCTGTTTTTCACATCCCCATCACATAACATTCCTCAGTAATTCTTCCCCCACCCCTATCCCTGTAGTTACTCCTCTAAAGCTCTGTGGGCAAATAAATATTCCCCCAGGTGGTGGCATTTATAAATCAGATAGGTCAATCAGACTGCAAATTTTTTCATTAATCTCATATTGACAATAAAGTTATTTTCTTACAGTATATTCTGATCATGGTTTCCCCTCCTTCATCTCCTCCTGAGTCCTCCCTACCTCCCTACCTTTCCAACATCATGCCTTCTTCGCTTTTTTAAGAAAACAAATAAGCAAATAGAAAATACAAACAAGAAGAAAGCAAAACAAACAAAAAGAAACTAAGACACACACACACACAGTTATAAAAACTCAAAACTGGAAACTAGAAGCAAAAGATGAGTAAGCCTGAAAAAATGCAAAACAAAGAAATTTGAGACAAAAAAAATCTCTAGAAATACCATTGAGTTTATTTTGTGTTGGCCATTTACTACTGTGTTTGGATACTGCACTCAAGTTTGGCTTAGTGTACCCACTGAGACTCTGTTGGAGAAACTATTTATTCCTTTGAGAGTAGTTACTAATTGGAGAGAGCTTCTTGGTTGGGGGTAGGAGCTCATGTCTCCTTCCCCATCCAGATTGTAGCTGTTCAGGCCCAATTCATGATGTGACAGTATCTATGAGGTTGTGTGTCTGTGTATCATATCGTGTCTAGAAGACAATTTTGTTGGTATCATCCATTCCTTCCATATCCCACAGTCTTTCCACATTCTCTTCCACAAAGATTTCTGAAGCCTGAAGAAGGGACTTGAGGATTTTTATCACTAGCTATTTGAGGTTGTAAATATTTATCTTTTAGAGAGAGGAAAAGTGAAAATATCTTCTCTGCTATGTGAATCTAAAACTCAAAAAAACAAACTGAACTATGGAATCTATTAACCTACACAAAAAGCAAAATTCCACTATTCTTTATCAGAGCATACTTAAACACAGTACTTAAATTTCTATACCAAAAGAAATGGGAGTTTGAACTAAGTGATCATAAAGCTGCTCTAAATTTCTACAGGAATTAATATATTTGTGAAGACTACATGGTGCTATAACAATGTTTAAAAGCATTAAGTTTATTACTATGAGGATTTAAAAACCTCATCTTCTTATCATATTTATTCATCTCTGTGAGCCTGTGTGTGCTCAAGTGCTTGTGAATGCCAGAAGTCAACACTGTTCTCTCCTACCACATCAGTCCCAGGGATTGAATTCCTCGGGTCATCAAGTCTTTTATCATCTGAGTCATATCAGTGGCCACTCCTTTAGAAATGCATCATCTGTAGTCTTGTTTCCTTAAGACATATTTTGAATACATTTTTTACTTATTCAGAAATCAAGATTAGCATTCAGTTAATTAAATATCCTAATGTTCTATAACATTGATTTAGTAATTTGATCATTAATTTTGTCAACATGGTTTAATTAAGAAATACTTAAAATATTAGTGAAATACACTCCTAATATATTCATGGGGACGTTTACAAACAGGATTAACTGAAGAGGAACACCTGCCCTCAATATTGGTGGCACTATCCAATGGGCTGTGTCCCAGGCAGAAGGAAAAATAGAGAAAGCCACTTGAGTACTGAAATGTATCCCTCTCTGCTTCCTGACCTGCCAAGATATAAGTGAGCAGCCTGTGTTCATGTGGTCACAGTCCACCACAGTTCTTTCTGCTCTTCTGACTACACCCTCAAAAAATGAGAAAAATAAACCCTTCCTTTCCTGTGGGCACCGTCCCTCCCATGACACCCCTGCTGCCATGCTGCATTGTTGCCTTAAGACATGAGCAGGATAAACCCTTCCTCCCGTGGGTTGCTTTTTGGCAGCTTTTTTTTGTCACAGCAGCTAAAGGGGTAAATACTGAAATAGCCTGTTTTTAGATTTAGAGCCTCAGAAGGGTATCGATACCCTTTCAAATCTAAAAAATACAAATTCTTGTTTTAACAAAACAAAGTTGGGTCAAGCATGGTGGTTCCTGCCTAGCAGAGTGGCACCTAAGAAGAAAGAAGCAGAAGTATGGTAAAGAATTTAAAGTCAGCCATTTGGTAGGATGTCAAACCCTGTTGCAAAAAATAAACAAACAAAAAGTTGGAAACATAGTTGCCCCAAATTTATCTTAATCGTTATTAAACACTATATGGTTAATAAATTTATCCAGCAAGTGACTGAAGTGATGGCTTAGAGCTTAAGAGCACTGGCTGCTCTTACAGAGGGCCCAGGTCCAGTTCTCAGGCCTCACACAGCAACTTACAATCCTCTCTAACTCCAATCCCAACAGAATCAACAACTTCTTCTGGCCTTTGCAGGCACCAGGCACACACCGTACACAGATGCACATGCAAGCAAAGCACTCACACACATAAAATTAATTAACTAATTAATTAAAGATATAAAGACAATTATGAGGTCCTTGTCGATGGAGCCCTAGGACATCACTACTGAAAGATCCAAAAATCTTTGACCAGGAGAGTTTAGTGACCATGATTGTGTACTCGCCCAGATCACTGTTGGCTCAGCCTACGACACAGACATGTGTTTGTGGATAAAGTGTTTTCCCCCAACTCTTTACATGTACAGTCAGGTTGCAAAATTAAGGTCTAGAATCCTCATCACACCTCTGAAAGAAAATTAAATGAAACAAGAGATACTGTACGTTACTTCATTTAAATCTGCTGGCTCATTGTTTAATTACTATTCAGAGTTATTCAAAGTGGGATAATTACATTTCCTAAGCCAAAAATTCTATTTATTAGTGCCATGGCATTTGAGAGACGGTGACAAAATATCTCCTTAGCATTGAACTGTCTTTCTCTTTTTTTCCCTTTTCATATTGTGTGGGACCCAGCCCACTGGATAATGTCACCAGCATTTCAGAATGGCCTAAACTCTACCTTCGTTTCTAATTCAATGGTTTGTGTGGCAGTTTGAATAGAATGGACCCCATCGACCCACAGGGAGTGATACTAGCAGGCCATACTAGCAGGAGCACGGAAGACAGTAGTGATGAGGATGATTCAGACCATTCAGGACCAGCTCAAGAGATTTCAGAGGAAAACGTTAATATGTGACCTAGATATCATTCTTGTGATGTTTTGGTGAAAAATGTGTCTGCTCTCTGTCCTTGTCTAAAAATAATGTGCCTGAGGCTAAATTGAAGCGTTATGGATTAGCAGATTTGACAGAGGAGATTTCTAAACACTGGTTATGATATGTGGTTAATAGTGCACATCTTAAGTAGGTGTATAAGAAAAAGAGCAAGCTGAGCAAGGAAAAATGTAAAATGTAGATTAAAAGTTTAAAGAAAAAACCGATGCTAAATGGAATAAAGGGAGTGATGACCCCATACAGCTATGCTCCTAACTTGAGAAAAGGATATAAAGAAAAGTGAAAAGAAATTAAAGGAAATCTTAGGGCCAGGTATAGTGATGCACACCTTTAATCCCAGTACTCCAGCGACAGAGGCTGGAGTATCTCTGAATTTGAGGCCAGCCTTATCTAGAGATGGAGTTTAAGAACAATCAAGCTTAGTCAGATAAGCGAACCATTAAAAATAGAAAGTTGGTGAAGATGTAATTGAATGAGGGGGTCATGTTCCAGCCCCAGCAAGCAGCTTTCCTTGGCAGCTTCAGCAATATATTTATGACTTTTGAGTCAAGAAGAAAAGGAGGTTTTGGAATCTTCCTCCTAAGGAAAGTCACTGAGGCCAGGCATGAGCCAAGGTTGTTCCTGTATGGAGGGTTAGAGAGGCCATTGCGTGAAGCTGTAAAGGTGGAGCCTGGATTGCATTGGAGTCTCTAGGGTTTTGGAGATGCCAGAGTAGTGGGATCCCTGCCGAGGAGATCTGCTAACAGATCCGCCTCAGAGAAACACATGTGTTGCAGTCAACAAAACTGAAAGGAGTTGGAGATCTGAAAAGCGTTTTGACATCAGATATGGAGATGAAGAGTTTGGAGTTTGCCCAGTTGGTTTTGGCCTTATTTGTTACAGCATTTCCTCACTATGCTCCCTTTCCTCCCTTTTGGAGAAGTACTGTATATTATGTGTCATTAGATGTTGGAAGTATGTGATCTGTTTTTTTCATTTTGATTTTACAAGAATTATAGTTAAAAGATTGCCATGAGTCTCGGAAGAGACATTCCACTTTTAAACAAGTTTGAGAGTATTATAGACTATGAGGACTTTTGAAATTGGACTAAATGTATTTTTGCATTATGATATGCCATAAGGCTATGGGTGCCAGGGAGTGGAATGTGGTGGTTTCCATTAAAATGTCCCCCATGGGCCCATAGGAAAAGCTACTATTAGGAGGTGTGGACTTGCTGGAGTGGGTGTGACCTTGTTAGAGGAAGTGTGCCACTGGGAATGGGGGAATGGGCTTTGAGGTTTTAGAAGTTCAAACCAGGTCTGGTGGTTCACTGTCCCTTCCTGCTGCCTGCCATTTTGGAGGCACCAATTCTCTCAGCTACTTCTCCAGCATAGTGTGTGCCTGCCTGCATGCTGCCAGGATTTTCACCACCATGATGATCATGGTCTACACCTCTGTAAGTCAGTCCCAAATTAAATGTGTCCTTATAAGAGTTACTGTGGTCAAGGCATCTATTCACAGCACTAGAATCCCTGTCATTGGATATTCTGGGAAATAATAAGAATGCTTTGATTAGTATGATCAGCACAAGGATTGCATTTTCAGATAGAAAATTACAGTGTTGAGAGTAGTAACAATGCATTTTCCTAATCATGTTGAACAAGAAAGGCACTTACTAATCTGTTACACAGCATCCTTCCCATGGGATACAAGGTATTTTCCATATCTGTCTCCATAGAGTTAGGTAGGTATAGTTAGTAAAAGAACCATCTATTTCTGTCATGGTTTTGGTCCAATTAATTGAAAATTAAAATCAATCTTTTTAAATCTTTGAGTTGTGACCACACACCAGTTGCACTGGAGTAATGGTTTGCTCATCTACATAGAATCAAAGAAGGCATTGATCCATTTTAAAGAAAATGCTTGGACTTTTCCAACATAATCCCCGAACACTTGGAAAATATTTTTAATATTTTCTCTGGGAAAAAGACAGTAACGGGTCAGCCTCTTTATGTAAATAGCAGGAAGTTTCAATAAACAAAAAACAAGACAACGAATAAGTCATCCATTGTTTCCTCCCCTTAAATCTGCCACGCTAACATCCTAAGTACTTACTCCACTTAAACTATTTCTGCCCTCTATAATCTGCTTACCTGGAGAAGGACTCCTTCTGCTCTCACTATCTCTTCACAGGTGTTGCTTGTCAGCACAAACATGCAAGGTATTTCTAAGAGTCAGTAGAACCCAACATCTTTGATATCTAAAAAGGGAGTATTTAGAAACCTAGAGTCAGAAGACGTTAGTTCCCTGGGGAAGTCTCAGTGGGGTTTTTATTCTTAGAAGTGTGAGTCATTTGCTGCACAGCTTCTTTACCGGCAGGTTTGCAGTCTAGGTTTAGGACCCTTATCCAGTCTGCCCCAACTTTCCCCAAACACAGGAGAAACAGCAAGAGATAAATCAGAATTTTCTAAACCATCCTTTCAAATTTTGTTTGTCTTAAAGATTTTTTTTGTACTTTCTTGGCCAAAATAGTTTAGATTTTCCTCTCTGTTCTACCTCATTCTAAAAGGTTTTTTATTCTAGATATTTTTTATGTACTTGAAACTAGAATTGAAACATTTTCACTGGAAAAATATATTATTTTCTGTTCCTTTGCTTAAAGTGACGCTGCCTGGTCTAACTTGCACCCTGTCAATCATAGACCTTGCAGGGTAGGCTGTGAATAGGACCCAACACAAAACCGGATCTCATTTGCAACCAAGTCTAGCCTATTTGATGAGTTCCAGGCCAGTGAGAGAACCTGCAGTTAGAGAGAAAGAGAGAGAGAGAGAGAGAGAGAGAGAGAGAGAGAGAGAGAGAGAGACAGTCAGGCAGGTGCTTAGACTTTCCTATAATAGGTGTGTATAATACTTTTTCTTGCCCTTGATTTTAATAATCTCTGATGTGGGATTCCCCTCTGTATGCTATGAATATGTTTTATTACCATTTGTTAATAAAGAAGTTGCTTTGGCCTATGGCAGGCATGAGGCCTACATGAGACCTATTTGATAGGTAGGCATGAGAACTAAACTGAATACAGGGAGAAAGAAAGTAGTGTCAGGCAGATACTATGTAACTGCTGAAGAGGTAAGAGGTAACAAACCATGAGCCTTGTGGTAAAATATAAAACTATAGAAATGGATTCATTTAAGATGTGAGAACTAGCTAGAAATACGCCTGAGCCATCGGTCAAACAGTGTTGTAACTAATACAGCTTCAGCTTTAATGTGATTATTTGAGTCTGGGCAGCTGGGAAACAAAGTGCAGTCTCCATTTACAAATCCCTGCTCTGGTATAATGGCGGTAAGTACTGTAGGTCAGATGTCTGACCTCCAAAGGATATGTGTGTAGTTGCAGCATATTAGAAGGTGCTGTAGATCTTTCAAGGGTTTCCTAGTGAGAGGCTAAAGGTTGAATTCCTGATGTATGCCCCTAAAAGACTCCAGGCCCTGTTCATATTCCCCCCCCTCCATCTCTATCTCTCCTCTGTCTTCACACTTGCTCCAGCATGTATTGTTGCCTGTCTCATCAGTACCCCCAAGCCATAGTGCTGCCTAATCTCAGATTTGAACTTCCAAAGCCCTGACTCAAAAGTTTTCTTTACTTCTTAAGTCAAGTCAGTACTTCATCACAGTTACATTTAGGCATTTCTCAACTAAAGCAATTGAGAAAAATTCCTGCCTTCAAAGAGGTTTAAATTTTAAATATGAACAGTATAAGCACATAAATGTTATTGAATTTGGCAGGTGCATGCCCAAAGTGGGGAGGACAATGACTCATGCTAAACTAACACATTCTAACTCTACGAGGCACTAACTCCATTTGGTGATGGCACTATCTACTTTTTAAAATCAAGTCATAGAAGCTTGCACGTGAGCATGTAAAAGATGCAAATAGATGATATGCTCAGTACATGTTAAGTAACTTGATGTCTATCAAACAACAGTATAGATAAATACTCTGCATATGATAAAAACAGGTTAATAAGCCAGGGCAGTGATGATGATGCATGCCTGTAGTTTCAGCACTCAGATATCAGAGGCAAAAGAAACAGAAGTTCAAGGTCATCCTCAGTTAACTGTAAGTGATATATGTGACCTTGTGTCAAGTTTAAAGGAGGGTGTGTGGCTAGCCAACAGTAATTTCTTCACAGAGGAGCCCACAACGTCATGTGACCTCCTCCATCCATCCATCTCCATCATAGGTCAAGCCTGTATTTTAACTTAACCTATTCAACATGCGGGCACAAGCCATGATTAGCCTGAACTATTAATGAATTCCAACTCTGCTTCCTCCTTCAGGGAACAATGGTAACTCTTTCTGGCCATCGGATCGGCATGCTGCAGTTCTCCACCCACGGAGGTTTGTCTGAAGAAATTTCAGTCGGTATGAAGCTATTTTTTCTTTTTTTATCTGATCATGCTCATTGATTCTAACTGCTTCTCCTGTATAAAAGAAGATATCACAGCTTGATCTAAGTTGATCTTTGTCATCTGAGTGTATGGAACAGAAGGGATGATGTAAAAAAATTCAGAGAGAACTATTAATGAATATTTTGGTAAGATTACCTGATCCATTGATAAACAATTGCCATTAAGTCCTGAGATATAGTGCCCTAGAAGAGCCATTTAAAAATTTCAGGGAGAAACTCGATACTATCAATTTTATGTTTTAGAGGGCTATCTAAGCTGGAATAGAGAGAATTTCAAAATCCCAAGACTGAACAAAGAGCAAGTAGTTCCGGAGAAGCCTTTCCCAAGATGCTTATATTTTGAAGATAAGAATGATGACCCAGCAAGATCGTTTGGTGGGTAAAGTTACTTATTACCAAGCCTGAAGACCTGAGTTCAACTCCCAGAAACCAGATGGGAGAAAGGGAGAAGAGATTCTTGTCCATTGTCCCCTAACCTTCACGTGTGTGCTATGGTCCACATGTGTCCCTCCACCACACACTTGTTTTTAAAGCAAGAAAGAGTAAAACAAGCCTGTGAACTCTAAACTGTTAGCAAAAGTACAGATCCTCCGCATACTTTTAAATAATAAGAGCAGTACCTTCAACATATTCTAAGTTTAACAATTCTAGACCAACTGCAGAGTAGAAGCAAGCATTCCTGACTTACAGGACTTGATTTTAAAGGATAAAGGGCTTCCAACTAATTCAGCTAGCTCTCAGTTTATTTCTAACAGTTCTGTACCATAAATAAAATACAGCATTTTGAGATATCATGAGGTTCCTTGTAGCTCTATCGGTTTTGCTTTCCATAAAGCTGTAAATAACACATACAGGCGTCTCTGTATGTTTTCCCCGTGCACTGACAATTACCATCTGCTCTCCTTGAATAAAGGTCTTCCAAGAAGAAACTTACAGCTAAATCTTTTAAATTTACAAAACATGTTACAAGACCTCACGTTTGACACAACCAGATAAATTCTGTACAATCTCAGTCTCCTCGAAGCGTTAAAAACTATTTGGAAATCACATGGGCTCCTATCTATTTATAAAATCAAAACAACCTTTCAGTCAAGCAAGGCTTCTTAAGTAACTCAATTCATCAATGTTTTATGAAGAAATGAAATTAAAATATAAATTGTCTTTGCTTTTATATAAGCAAATTGCTCCAATCATGATTTTCACCCTTTGTCTTTTTCTCCTAAAATGTCTCATAATCATATATGCCAAAAAAATAACAGCTCATGTTCCAATGGATAGTGATTAAAATGCCTCATTGTTTAAAATGGTATGCCAGAGGGACCTTGAATACCTTCAAGGTTCAAATTTCTAAATTTTCCTTATTCTTAATTAATTAATATGGTTTATTTTTAGGAGAATAATAGATAAAGCTGCCAGAAAGTAATTACACTATTGAAAATAAATTATTCTTGGTTAGATAATGGTGCCAGGTATGTGTGTCATCTTGGGGAGTGGAACTTCAATCCATTTATAAAGTGGTTGTTTTCTCCCATGGTGTTTGTTTCTTGCATGTCTTATCAAGCCAATCATTCTGTAGCTCCAAAGGTTCACAGTTGGTGATAAGGTGGATGTTTGATTTCTCTTCCAGTAACATGGATAGCAACTTCCAAAACTAAAAACTAGCCAGGGTTAGTACCAACTTAGTTTCTCAATGTTTCATGTTGCAAGTGTGTGGCATCCTCAGTAATTGGATCTTACCATCAAAATTCTGGAAAGTGGCCATGAGCATTGTCAATAGTCTCTAAGTTTAGAAATTAGGGGACCTAAGTCCTAAGGAGAAAACCCAAACCTGGAAATGGGCCTTTTACTTGTTAATCTGTATTATTTAGTATGGACATTCATTGTTGCCCCAGGATAGCTTAACTCTGTTTTAACTCTTTTTACATGTATGTCTGTTTGTATGTATATGTTTCTATGTACAGATACATGGATATTTCTACAGTAGCCGGTTCCCATATGACTTTTGAAAGTCTTTAGTGCTTTTGATCCCTCGATAAACTTGATATTTTGTAAGACATCTCAGATCTAATTACAAGAACATTTTAGGGAAAGTCTCCCATTTAGCCTAAGTGGATGTTAAAAACAAAATTAAAAATGTACTCTAGAAATCTTTTTAATTTATGCTGTCATGCTGTATCTTCCATTGATTTTCTAGTATACATGTATTTATTGGGAAAAGATTCCACAATGAGAATCAGAAACCCAATCTGTAATGACATACAGTAAGCAAGACCTATTTTCTCTCATGCTAAATGGACAACTGGAGATGACTGTGGTTCACTCTGCTGAAATAAAATATTGTCAGGGAGTTGCTTCCTGTCTCTTCCACTATGCCATCTTTAGCATATTAATTTTCTAGGTTAAGATAACAATTTGCCTACAGGTATCCTCTCTGCTTTAGATGAAAAGACAGTATGCTAGTTACTACTTGTTCCTAGTAAAGAAACAAAACTGTCATCATCAGCAACAAGAAAGACTAGGAGAGGCAAGAACAGGAATCTAGTACTGAATAAGCCACACATTATCATTGGTAGGATGGGTCTGTGTTCATTTTTGTTGCAAATGAAGTAAGAATAAAACAGTGAGAAAAGAATATAGATTATTATTATTATTATTATTATTATTATTATTATTATTATCTACATTTTTCCATGCTCCCCTCCCTACGTCTTCCCTCCCCTTCAAATGTCCCCCAAGGTTTCCGTGCTCCCAATTTACTCAGGAGATCTTGTAGTTTTCTATTTCCCACGTAGATTAAATCTATGTATGTCTCTTTTAGGATCCTCATTGTTGTCTAGGTTTTCTGGGATTGTGATTTGTGGGCTGGTTTTCTTTGCTTTATGTTTAAAAACCACCTATGAATGAGTACATGTGATAATTGTCTTTTGGGGTCTGGGTTACCTCACTCAAAATAATGTTTTCTAGCTCCACCCATTTGCTTGCAAATTCAAGATGTTGTTCTTTTATTTATTTATTTATTTATTTATTTATTTATTTGCTGTGTATACTCCATTGTGTAAATGTACCACATTTTCCTTATCCATTCTTCGATTGAGGGGCATTTAGATTGTTTCCAGGTTAGGGTTATGACAAACACTGCTTCTATGAACATAGTTGAGCACATGTCTTTGTGGCACGATTGAGCATCCTTTGGATATATACCCAAAAGTAGTATTACTGGGTCTTGAGGAAGGTTGCTTCCTAATTTTCTGAGAAATCACTACACTGACATCCAAAGGCATTGTACCAGCTTGCATTCTCACCAACAATGCAGGAGTGTTCCCTTTACCCCACAACCTCTCCAGTATAAGTTGTCATCAGTGTTTTTGATCTTGGCCATTTTTACAAGTGTAAGATGGAATCTCAGAGTTGTTTTGATTTGCATTTCTCTGATGACTAAGGATAGCCAAAACAATCCTGTACAATAAAAGAACTTCTGGAGGCATCACAATCCCTGACTTCAAACTCTACTACAGAGCTACAGTACTGAAAACATCCTGGTATTGGCATAAGAACAGACAGAAGGACCAATGGAACTGAATTGAGGACCTGGATATTAATCCACATTCCTTCCAACACCTGATTTTTGACAAAGAAGCAAAAAATATCAAATAGAAAAAAGAAATCATATTTAACAAATGGTGCTGGCATAACTGGATATATGTAGAAGAATGAAAATAAATTCATATCTATCACCATGCACAAAACACAATTCCAAATGAATCAAAGATGTAAACATAAAGCCAAACACACTGAACCTCATAGAAGAGAAAGTAGGAAGTACACTGTAAGGCATCGGCACAGGAGACCACTTCCTAAGTATCACCCCAGAAGCACAGTCACTGAGAGAAACAATTAATAAATGGGACCTCTTGAAGCTGAAAAGCTTCTCTAAAGCAAAGGACATGGTCAACAAGACAAAATGACAGCCTACAGAATAGAAAAAGATCTTCACTCACCCCACATCAGACAGAGGTCTGATCTCCAAAATGTACAAAGAACTCAAGAAATTGCTCATCAAAAGAACAAATAATCCAATTTTAAAAAAATGGAGTACAGACCTAAACAGAGACCTCTCAAGAGAGGAATATAAAATGGCTAAAAGACACTTAAGGAAAGGATATAAATTTTGAGTGGGCAGCAGTATCTGCACACTTCTTAACAAAGCATTCTCTATCATGTTTTGAGACTAAAAGTTTACTTTTCTGATTAAAAAAGTTAAGTAGCAGCTCGACTATAAACCCAAAATGAAGGACTATGGTTCCCTTATACTTTGTTAAAACAAATGAGCACTCATCAGCAAGTGCTCTCAGATAACAATGGTTGAGAGTTGCATAACTGAAAAGTTGAGGAATTCGTGTGTAAATTACTTACTTCCAAAATTGTGAAAGCCATAGCAATCTCCATATTAATCATATTGAATATCAGATGATAGTTTATAATACAATCTGTAGCAGTGACCCTCCTGTGCTTTCAGTCTTTGCAAAAATCTATGAAATCAAAAGTAGGCATTTCTCTCAAAAGGAGTATCATGGAGATATTTGCACATCCATGTTAATTTTTGGTAGTATTCCTAATAACTAAGGTATAGAACCAGCTTAGATGTCACAGATAAATAAATGGAAATGTGGCATAGATACACAATGGTATTTTATTTGGTAATGAAGTATTATTTATGTTTCTTGAAAGAAATGTATGCACCAGGAGATCATCATGTTACATAAAGTAAGCCAGTATAGAGAGTAACTCAGTGATGAAAAGCATGTATTATTGTTACTCGGGACCCAAGTTCAGTTCCCAGAAGCCCTAATAGGCAGCTCACAACTGCCTGTATCTCCAGCACAGGTGTCACCAGTAACAGTGACACCAACACTCTCTCCAGGACTCCCTTATAGATATAATATCTTACACACACACACACACACACACACACACACACCTGGAAAGTAGACAGCAGAGGGGAAATGGTTTAAACAAGCTAATAAGAGAAGGTAATGGTACCTAAGAAAACAAAACATGCTTCCTCTTCTATGAGAATCTAAACACAAATTGTGCATATGTGACCAACATGAAAACTACTTGAAGAAAAAGACCAGTGTGGGAGTTGGGTAGTAAGAGATCAAATATGAGCAAAGTATAATTACAATGAAGTATGTTATTTTAATATGCCAGCTAAAATTATTAATATTTTACAGTTCATAAAAAAAGAATTGTGAATTGAGCACAGTGATAAAAACCCATAACCCCAGCACTCGGGAGGAAGAAGAGGGAAGACCAAGAGTACAGATTCATTCCCGATACTATGCAGTATGTTTAAAGTCAGCCTGAGCTACACAAGACACTGTCTCAAAATAAAACAAAAAAAGAAGAAAAAACTAATAGTAACAATAAATTAAAGTCAAAGAAGAGGAAGGTAAAAGGAAACAAACAAGATTCAGCCTCTCAAAGGAATGTTAGTTTTGGGATGTCAGATGAAAACCCGAAAAAGAAACAAGCGTCATCAAAGTTCCTAGAAGGATAAAAAGAAAACAAAGCAAAAACCACATGCGTTTGTTGAGCTGTGTATTCTAAAGCCCACAATCGGAACCTACTGGCAAGAATTCAGATGACAAGGTCTAATGGAAAGGCTCTTAATTACACAGAAGCACATTGCTTAAATTAGAATACAGTTTAACTTGCATGAAACAAGCCAATATTCTCTTTTTTCCTATTAAACCTTTCCTTTCTTTTTTTTCTGTCCAGTTCTATCATTGTTTCATCTTCTGAAAAAAATAAAAATTAAAAATATAAAAAGGTATTATTAGTTAGACTGAGAAGAGGTTCTGAGAATACAAAGCACCAAAACAAAAGATTCTCAGCAGGATAGAGGAAGATTTCCCCATTTTTTGGACTCTGTGTGAGCCTCTGACATGCTAATGAGAATGCTTTCTTCAAGAGAACAATTTGCCTACACTACCTTGTAGATTTGCAAGAGCGTTTTTTTAAGAGATTTTAATTTTTGCATAAGAAACAATTTGAAGAGTTCCCCACAACCTAGCTTAATCCTTAAGCAAACATGAAAAGACTTGTCAAGCCGACATGACGAAAACCTCCTAGTTGATTACAAGATAAACATTAGAAGGCAGCAAATAGTCTTGGAAATATCATGATTTTTTTTTGCAAATACAGACCATTAAAGCAATGGAAAATTCAATAGAATTATAAAAATTTAAAGGAAGACTGAATTTGAGAGAACACTAAATCTTCTTCTCATTTGAATGAGCAATAAGTCAATATCTAAAACTATATCCCTAGATGACAAAGGTCAGAATACACCAAACTGCCCAGTGATATATGTTAGCACATTTTACTTTTGCTGTAAATTTTTACAAATCGCATATCTCTCTTAACTGAGTTTAATATAATGATTGTTATGTATGTGAGGAAACATTTATATAAAAATTTAAGTCTGACTGATTTGCAGTTACCTTCACTTGCCTAGTGGCTACAAGTATTATGAATTTTTAAAATGCCCACATGATGTTTGTGGGTTTTATTACATATAAATTATTACTTACATTAAATTAATTTATGATAGTTTATGTATGTACTTGCCTACAAAACTAAACCCATAGTAAAGTCTGTTGAGGTAAAGCTGCAGCTGCTGACTATCAAAGACACGCCACTTTGCCTTCCCATTAATTGCAAACAACTTTCATCTGAAACTGAAGACTGCTATAGTTTCACAACCATTTTAAACTGGTCCAAATGGCTTATGTGGTTGCCACAGACTATATTAAAAAGTTAATATTTCCATTGAAATGTTATATGCTAACCATCTGAAATGGTATATGATAATCACAAACCTTGCTCCACCATGCCAACTTCCATAATTGTACATCAAACCTTTTCTAAATTATATGGAACTATGTAAAAAGTGGCACAATAGAGATGGCATGTGCCAGCATAATTAGTGATTTACAATTTCCTACAAATTAGGCAGAAGTTGTTTTGCCGTTATTTTTTTGTTTCTAAATGTTGTGTTTACAAAATTAACTGACTGCTATCAATTTGGACACATAAAAAGCTAGTTTGAGATAGATAGTCGTTATGAAGTCAGAACTGCTACATTTGGGAAGTCGTTTTCAAAAGAATCAGCGCTAGATATTTTTGTATTATCGAGTGTCATTCTACGTTTTCTTATACAATATTAAAAACAGTAACTTACTTCTTTTAAAGCCTTTTCCTCCTTCAAAAACTGTAATTTAAACAACAGTTTGAACGAGGAGACAGAAGCTTATGGTCTCTATACAGTTGCCTCCACGGGACCACATCCCAGAGGAGCATTGGGTAAATCTAGACGTTGTCATCAGGAGGAAGAAACACTTCATTGTGAGAAAGGAGAGTGGGAGCCTAGAGAGAAACCAAAGCTACTTGTACTTGGAAAGAGGCTTGCCATCTAACCTCCACAGTGGAAGTGAGCTCCGTAACGACAGCGCCCAGATTGCAGCAGTGTGACGGGAAGAACACAAGTGTAGAGAAGTAGGTGTAAACAGTGTCCTCTATGGACACCGAAATTTTATGAAAAGATTCCTTTGAATTTTTGTGATCATTTAATTAATATCATTTTCTTTGGATTCCGCTCACCAGTGGAGTCATAGGTGTCCATACAACAGCTGGCCACGAGCTGCTCTTCATAAACATAATGTGTGTAAATGTTTAGGAAAAGAAGTGCATTTTTAGTAATCATAGGGGAAAGGCCAGAGCCATGTTGAACATGATGCAGTTCCAGTACCAGCAGCGCTGTGGCCGTCTTTATGCTTGCTAGCAATTTACTCTCAGGCTTCATTCACTCATGTTCTAGGAGCTTGGTTACCATGTCGGTAGCCAAGGGCTTCATGGAAGTGACGGGATCCTGAAGGCTGGAGCTGAAGCAGCGCATTAGTCCTCACACACACGCATACTATGGTGATGGTGAGATTACTGTGAGAGGTGCTGAGAGAGAGGACATAGAAGGTGACCTGAAAGGCAACCTTCTCAGCTCTCCTTCTGCCTCCATGGCCTCATCACTTCCATCATATGCTCTGACTCATGACAAGTCCAACAATAATGAAGTTGAGGACTGTGCACTGAAATTTCCAAACTGAAACCCAAAGTTTTTGCTTTTTTAACAAAACAAATTGAAAACCACCTTTTAAAAAGATTTTCAGACCCAGGCCAGTTGGCCTTGGTGAGTTCCCAGTAGAACATCTCCATTGTCTCAGTGTGTGGGTGCACCCCTCGCGGTCCTGAGTTCCTTGTTCGTGCTCTCCCTCCTTCTGCTCCTGATTTGGACCTTGAGATTTATGTCCGGTGCTCCAATGTGGGTCTCTGTCTCTGTCTCCTTTCATCGCCTGATGAAGGTTAATATTCAGGAGGATGCCTATATGTTTTTCTTTGGGTTCACCTTCTTATTTATCTTCTCTAGGATCACGAATTATAGGCTCAATGTCCTTTATTTATGGCTAGAAACCAAATATGAGTGAGTACATCCCATGTTCCTCTTTTTGGGTCTGGCTTACCTCACTCAGGATAGCGTTTTCTATTTCCATCCATTTGCATGCAAAATTCAAGAAGTCCTTGTTTTTTACTGCTGAGTAGTACTCTAATATGTATATATTCCATACGTTCTTCATCCATTCTTCCATTGAAGGACATCTAGGTTGTTTCCAGGTTCTGGCTATTACAAACAATGCTGCTATGAACATAGTAGAGCATATACTTTTGTTGTATGATAAGGCCTCTCTTGGGTATATTCCCAAGAGTGGTATTGTTAGGTCCAGGGAAAGCCTGGGATAAAACCGGACTTGCTGAACATTGCGGACAATGAGGACTACTGAGAACTCAAGAACAATGGCAAATGGGTTTTTGATCCTACTGGCTTTGTGGGAGCCCAGGCAGTTTGGATGCTCACCTTACTAGACCTGGATGGAGGTGGGTGGTCCTTGGGCTTCCCACAGGGCAGGGAACCCTGATCACTCTTTGGGCTGACAAGGGAGGGGGACTTGATAGGGGGAGGGGGAGGGAAATGGGAGGCGGTGGCGGGGAAGAGACAGGACTCTTTAATAAATAAATTAAAAAAATAAAACCAATTGCAACATTTCCCACTGAAAAAAAATAAATAAAAATAAAAAGATTTTCAAATGATTATATACCTTAAAGTTTAAGGAACTCTGGGATAGATTTTATGTTCTCCTGACTTTTGAAAGGACAAATTCATTAAAAAGTTACATAACAATTTGTTGACATGGACCTCTAGTAAGGGTTATAAGAAAAGCAAAAAGGTGAAGAAAATGAAATTTAATTTAATCCTTTTGATTAAAACAGTAGTGTGATTCTTCAATAACACAATGGACCATAAGTTTTGAGGGACCCAATGTATTTAAAATAAGAAGAATAATACTGAATATTTAATGAGAGTTTTCTACATACAAGAGACTGCCCTCAGTTCCTCATATGAATTAATTTACTTACTATTTATTAATTATTTAGCATCATTAATCCCATGCAATGAAAGGAGAGATATTTTAATTGAATAATCTCAAACATCAGGACACAAAGACGTTGAATAAATAGAGCAAATTAAATCACAAGACAAATTGTGAAGACTATTTTAATATCCAAATTCAGGTAATGGTCTTTCTTCCAAGTTATAACACAAAGCAGCTGAGGTCGTTGCAGTATTTTACAGCCCTTGGCTAGAATGACTCTTGTTCTAAAACTAATAAATAAACAAATGAATAGATAAATAAATAAATGAAGTTAGTCACTTCTGTGCAGACTAGTCACATCTATGGGTATTAAAGCAATCTAACATAGGAATCATGAATGGTTATTTACGAAGCATGAAAGGGAAAATTCCTGGAAACAGAATTCTTTTCCAGCAGAATTGTCTTCCACAATCTCGTTCCTACCGCAATATTTTATGTTAATTAGATCTTTAAAGATTGAGACAGCCTATATTGACCTCAATATTGTATTTGCTGCTTCTCCTATTCCAAATATATTCAGGAGAGACTGCAGACTAAAATATTAGCCACCCCAGAATATACAAGATGAGAAGTCTTGAGTGTGTAAGACAGCCTACCCTATCTACGGACTGCAAAGTTAAGGGTGGCCAAAAAGTATCCTGATACAATAAGAAGACAGCTTCTGGAAGGAAGAAAGCTCCAAGAATAACCAGCACTTCACTGGCCTTGCTTCAGCAACACCCTATATAGAAACACAAGACACCAGTTTCAACTTTTCTTCCCCACCTCCACCTGGAAGACTCCAATTTTAGAAAACCCAGAAACAAGCTGTTCCAACACTTCATCGTTCTCTCTCTCTCTCTCTCTCTCTCTCTCTCTCTCTCTCTCTCTCTCTCTCCTTGTGCTTTTTCTTTCATGAATGAGTCAACAAGAATAGTATGTACACTAGGAATATTCCAAAATAATATAGGAAAAGGTATCCTAAACAACAGATGCACATAGTATAACACAGAGAAACAAGAAAGGTAAAAAGAAAATACAACATGACATCCGCAAGAGAGCTTGCTCAATTACTAAGTCCAAAATCTTCTTCTAAAAATAATCAGTGATTTCAGAGATAGCAAAAAAGCAGTTGAATGGGAAAAAAACACCTTGGAACATAAAGAAGAAAGCATAAATCATAAACGCAGAGGAAAAACTCATGTTGGGGTTCAAAAGTTCAGCTAATCAAATAAAAACGCTTTAGAAATTATCTCCAGTAGAAAGATAGAAAGCAAAATGCTGGAGATGGAATTAAAGGTTGACAGAAGGCTACATTTAGAAATTAATAAAGAAAAAAATAACAAGAAACACTTCATTTCCAAGACCCATAAGTATAAACCTTGAGATCCTATGGTGTAAAAGAGGGAACTGAAATTTATGTTTTTAACATTTTATTGATTTTTATTGAACTATACATTCTTCTCTACGTCCCTCCCTTCCTTTCTCCCTCTCCTCTCCTACCCACTTCCATGGTCCTTATGCTCCCAATTTACTCAGGAGATCTTGGCTTTTTCTATTTCCAGTGTAGATTAGATCACTGTATGTCTCTCTTAGGGTCCTTATTATTGTCTAGGTTCTCTGGAATTGTGAATTGTGGGCTGGTTTTTTTTTTTTGCTTTATGTCTAAAACCATATATTAGTGAGTATATAAGATGTTTATCTTTCTGGGTCTGGGTTACCTCACACAATATGATGTTTTCTAGATCCATCCATATGCCTGTAAATTTCAAGATGTCATTTTTTTTTCTGCTGTGTACTACTCCACTGTGTAAACATGCCACATTTTCCTTATCCGTACTTCAGTCAAGGGGTATTGAGGTTGTTTCCAGGTTCTGGCTATGACAAATAATGCTACTATGAACATAGTTGAGCACATGTCATTGAGGTATGATTGAACATCCAAAAGTGGTCTTGAGGAAAATATATGGAGGCAATTCCTCTTCCTAGATAGCTGTAGCTTGTATCCAGTTGTCCAAAAACTGTTCAACACATCTTTGAAATACCTCAGCTTACTGAGCTATGTATACCTATTAAATATTTATATTTCTCATTATATGATATTTTAAAAATCATATTCACTCATATCACATATAACTCAAGAATTAAAATCTACTCAAGAGTAAAAATTAACTAACTTAATAAAAATAATATCTAAATTTACGTTGCATACAGGAGCTATGCTTTAAATCTCAAATAAAAATAATTTGAAAGTGAAATTATGAAACAGATAAAACACATCAACAACCTAAACTAAAGCCAAAGTGGATACAACAATATCTGATAAAATAGATTTTAAACCAACAAATATAATGTAGTTGCTTATTTTTTCTACTCTTTTGCCATTTGGTCTTTGATCTTTTGGGGAGCCCCTCACCCAGCTCTCAAACACATCACACACAGAGTCTTATAAATGCCGAGCCTTAGCTTGATTTACTTCTAGCCATATTTTCTTAACTTAAATTATTCCATCTATCTTTTGCCTCTGGGCTTTTTTTTTCTTTTGCCATTCTTTTTTTTTAATTTATTTTTTTCTATTGAAAAAAAAAGTTTCCCCCTCCTCCCAACCTCCCATTTCCCTCCCCCTCCTCCCACTCCTCTCTCCCTCCCCCTACTCTTCTCCCCCTCCCTCTCCAGTCCAAAGAGCAGTCAGGGTTCCCTGCCCTGTGGAAAGTCCAAAGTCCTCCCCCCTCCATCCTGGTCTAGGAAGGTGAACATCCAAACTGGCTAGGCTCCCACAAAGCCAGAACATGAAGTAGGATCAAAGCCCAGTGCCATTGTCCTTGGTCTCTCAGCAGCCCTCATTGTCCGCCATATACAGAGAGTCCGGTTTTATCCCATGCTTTTTCAGTCACAGTCCAGCTGGGCTTGGTGAGCTCCCAATAGATCAGCCCCACTGTCTCCGTGGGTGGGTGCACCCCTTGTGGTCCTGACTTCTTTGCTCATGTTCTCCCTCCTTCTGCTCCTCACTGGGACATTAGGAGCTCAGTCCGGTGCTCCAATGTGGGTCTCTGTCTCTATCTCCATCCATCGCCAGATGAAGGTTCTATGGTGATATGCAAGATATTCATCAGTAT
The DNA here is from genome assembly GCF_037038515.1 of Microtus pennsylvanicus. Taxonomy (NCBI): domain Eukaryota; kingdom Metazoa; phylum Chordata; class Mammalia; order Rodentia; family Cricetidae; genus Microtus; species Microtus pennsylvanicus. The sequence continues at coordinate 5,365,065 of NC_134579.1, read as the reverse complement.
GGCTATAGGATAGGGTCATTTCAGGTTCCCTACCCTCCGCTGACATCAAGGGACATCTCCTTGGGCACCTGGGAGCCCCTCTAGGTCCATGTCTCTTGCCAACCCTAAGGTGGCTCCCTTAAGCCTCTGGGCTTTTATCTTTCTCTATTTCTGTAGCCTTTCTTTACTTCTTTTTCCATGGCTTTCTGTGTAGCTGGGTGGCTGGCCACTGATGTCCTCCTCTCCTTGTTCTATCTTGCTCCTTCTTTTTTCCCCCATATTTCTTCTTCCTATTATCCTCTCTGACTACCATACCCACCTAACCTTTTTCCTGACATTCAGCTCTTTATTAGACCATCAGGTGTTTTAGACAGGCAAAGAATCACATCTTCACAGAGTTAAACAAATGTGACATAAAAGGATGCAACACATCTTTGCATCATCAAAGCAAATGTTCCACAACATAAACAAACATAACACATTTTAAAATAATATTCTACAACATATAATAGTATTTTTCAAATTGTGTTTGTAGTGACAATGTCTTTTGGGTAAAGAAGATAGCTCCGGGGGTAAACTGAGTTATATGTAGACACACACACACACACACACACACACACACACACACACACACATAGGCATGCATGATGTCCTGAGTTTAAAACCCCAATACCCATGTACGCTTTGGGATAATGCTTTTGTACACTATAAAATTTGTCACTTGTACCGGTTAAATGAAATGCTGATTGGCCAGTAGCCAGGCAGGAAGTATAGGTGGGGTAACCAAAGTGGGAGAATTCTGGGAAGTGGAAAGGCAAGGATGCAGTCATAAGCCACATGTAGGGAAAGAAAGATAAGAATGCCTTACTGAGAAAAGGTACCAAGCCTTGTAATTAAATGTAGACAAGAATTATGGGTTAATTTAAGTAGTAAAGGCTATTAAACAATAAGTCTGAGCTAATGGGCCAAAGAGTTTATAATTAACATAAGCCTATGTGTGTTTCTTTGGGATTAAACAGCTACAGGACCAGGTAGAACAGAAACTTCTGCCTATACATGCAAAAAGTCAGACATGTAGCAGAGCATCTGTATTCCCCGTGTCTGTAGAGATGGGAACTGGAGACAAGAGAATTCTCAACAGCTCATGGCCTGGAGTACATAGGAACCGACAACAAAGAAACATTGTCTCAAATAAGGTAGAAAAGGGGGACAACCTTTAGATCGTCTTCTGATCTTCATATCATCCACATTTACACCTAAATAAACAAACAAACAAATAAATAAACACCTGCCATGTAGAACATGAAATAAATTGGTAAGCATAATTCTAAATGAAATAATCTTGTACAAACACAAGCATCATTGTTCTCACCTGCATGTCATATCAAGCACAATTGAACTTTTCTTTCATCAGAGAGAGGAAAGAAGTTCGCAGTTAGAGAGACTCGAATTCGGGGATGGAGGAGTTGAATTCTAAATAGTGTAAAGCATCAACTTGACCGAAGATATAAGATTCAAGGGTTCTTAAAAGTCTATTGCAAAGTTCAAAGAGTGATGAATATAGTTAGCAATGTTGCATGATATATTTCCAAATTGCCAAAAGTAAATTTTTAAAACTGACATCACAAAAAGAAAAGCATTTGAGGTGATGAATATGCTAATTAGTATGATTTACTACTACATAAAATTCATGTACTATAATACCACTTTTTATCATAAACATACTCAATTATAATTCTTTGATTGAAAATAAACATGTTTTATAAAGGACAGACCACAGCATTGGAGAAAAATCTTTGCAAATTTCATAGCCAATAAAAGGATTACATATAGAGACTATATAAAAGCTCTTGAAATTCAATAACAAGAGAAGAAATGATGCAATTGAAAATGAGCTAAGGATCTGAGCAGACATTTCTCCAATGGTATGAATGTCCAAAAAGCACATATGCGCTTGTCCAAGATGTGGATGTCTAAGAAACAGAATATACTCTAGGTCATGTGTCATCAGAGAAACACAAACCAAAACACCAATGAAGCACACGCTAAGGTAGATAATCAAAATACACACAGAACAGGTGTGGTGGCACATACCTTCAATCCCAGCATTTGGGTGGTAGAGAAGACTGATCTCTATGAGTTTGAGGACATTATCATCTACAGAGTGAGTTCAAGGATAGCAAAGGCTGTGTAGAGTGTGTTTCAGAGAAAAAAGAAAAGAAAAAGTAAACAGACAAGATGATTTACAGAAATGACAACCTTTATAACAAGCACAAAATAGTGAAGATGATTTAGCAAACCTATGTTTGTTCATGAACAGACTAATTGCAGTGTTATCACGTGAACAGTAATTTCAAGGTACATATATAAACAAAAATAATTGATTTTGCAAAAATTGTAAGTTTTTTATTGCATAATTATTAATAGAAGTAAAAGGCTAGAGACATTTCTATGCCCTTTACTTGATAAATGGCTGAACAATGTTAGGTATAACCATAGAGTAGAATAAAGAAAATTATGCAATAAAAAGAAACAAAGTACAGATATATACCTCAACGTGGATAAACCTTAAAATGTGCTAATGGAAAAGGAAACATTAACAAAATGCTGAAGATAATTTGGTTCTAATTGCATAAACTGCCTATCATTGGCAAATCTATAGAGATAGGCAATAAATTCCTGATTGTCTGGTCAAAAAAATAAAGAAGGCAGGTTAGGGCCAGGGATTTCTTTTAGGAATGATAAATATGTTATAAGATTTATTGTGATGATGGCTGTATAACTCTGAATATACTAAAAGCCACTGAACTGTAAATTTTAAATGGGTAAGTTTTATAGTATATGAATTATGGCCCAATATATTGGTTAAACAAAGAAGACAATATCTGAGATATGAGTGCATTATATTATTCACCAAACAAAGCAGCAGGAAAGAAAGGCATGCATGAAGAAAAACAGTACAATTGTGGATGAGGCTGAGCAACACGGAATTTTTGGTGGTTGTTTTGGAAATTGCATAAACATTAACACAGAAACTATAATGAAGGATGAGAATGTAGCTCAACAGTAGAGTGCTTGCCTATCATTTATGAGGATCTGGGTTCAATTCCTGATAATGAAAAAGATGCAATAAAGTGGCCATAAAATAAAATACTTGTAAAACAATACCGTATAACTGCTCACCAAGACTTTAAGTAACAGCAGAGGCATGGAAGATGATGCGGACAGGAAACTGCTTGCCACAAAAGCAGGACCTGAACTGGATCCCCAGCATCTCCAGCATCCCAAGCATCTTCAATGTCCTTAGAATCCCCAGCATCCCCAGCATCTCCAACATCCCCAGTATCTCCAGCATCCCAAGCATCTTCAATGTCCTTAGAATCCCCAGCATCCCCAGCATCTCCAACATCCCCAGAATCTCCCCAGGATTCTCAGCATCCCCAGCTTCCTCAACATCCTCAGCATCCCCAGCTTCCTCAACATTCACAGCATCCTTAGCATCCATATAAAAGTCAGGGGTGGCAGCTGGGAATTTAGCACTGGAGAAGCAGAGACAGGAGCATCACTGTTATTCACTCTGACCATGGTTAGTTTTCTACTAAAAATTCTACAGTAACATAATCCAAATCTGATTACTTAAGAGAGTATTGTTTCTAATTCTGTGGGATGCAAACAGTATAAAGGCTTGTCCTTTCTTAATTTAGTTAATTAAGTATTTAACAAACAGCAACAGCTTCTCATTGTATATGAAAATATGGAAAAAATGGACATAAATATCTTAAGTACACACATCAAGTTTCACAGTGATGACAGCTATAGCAGTAATTTCTGATTAGAAAAAAAATTCCAGAGCGAGAAAAACAAAAACAAAAACCAGATGTACAGAAAATTCAAGGCTAATAAAGAAAAAGTGAGTGAAAAAACAAGAAAGTATAAATTTGAAAGAAACTAATTCTTTCTGACAATTTTTTAAAATGGACACTAAAAATGCAAACTTGTCATTTAATATGTATATGTGGTGATAACATATAGCACATTATAGAACATAAAACGTAATAATTATGACAAAACATTCATTTATTTTACAGAGAGTTCCTCCTTTAACTTAGACAGGTTAATTAAATCTTATATTTCTGTGCATTTTTCCAGAACATTCCTGCTAAATTGGCAGTAAAGATATAAAGGAATAAACTAATAGAAGAGCAGATATAACATACCCATATTTTGTGGGGCATGGAAAGCATATGTAACAAAAGAAAGGAGATAAGTGAATGGTAGCCTGCTCCTTGGTGCCCATGACATGCACAGCCCACGAGGTACAAGGTATTTTAACAGGCAGACGTAGCATATAACCAAAAATGTGTTAACAGTAATACTTCTGAGTAATGGAAGAAGGTGGCTAGGTTTTTCACCTTTCTTGTAGGCAGGAATAACTTCCCTACCCTTACTCCAGTAGAACTTTCAGGACCAAACACAAAGTAACAGGAATATATTATATATATATATATATATATATATATATATATATATATATATATATACACACACACACACACATAATAATGAAGACTAGCATCTGCCGTTTCATGATCCCTGACTAACCTCAGATGGCTTCCAGTAAAGGAAATCTCTGTAATTAGTTCATAACTGAAAGTCCCAAAGTGGACATTCTTTCTATCCATAGAATATCCAAATCATGGTGCAGCATTTTAGCAAAGCCTGTTTTTAAAAAAACAGGGCATCTTTGCTCCTTTCTGGAGACTGTTGGGCATCCAGGAATACCAGGTTCTAGAAGACATTTTTAACGAGTAAAGCAAAACGTCTTGGTGAGGGTAAGAAGAAGATACTATTTTACACAGTATTATTAAATGACACAATGGATATGGAATAACTTCTACCATGTGATAAATATCAACTTTGAGAAAATTGTATATAGTGGATTTCATTAAATTTTCAGTTTAAGTATATGTATATTTAGCCATGCATGCATCTCAACAATTATTTCAGGTCTTTTAATTAGGCAAATTATGAATGGTAATTAAAATGGCTTCTTAAAGCAGCTCAGAGTCTCTAGGAAAAATTAATATACAGTCCTCTCCCCCACACACTCTCATTGTCATAATATAATAAATCACAAAGTAATGAAATGGATATAATCCAAGCATTATTTAAGAAAAGGCTAAATGTCTAGTTCCCAAAGTAGCATCAAAAGCTTTAAAACAAAGCCACTAATACAATTCCACATGCACATGTATACTTTTTAAAGTAAGAGAGGAGAAAATTTGCAATTAAAAACTATTGAGAATTTTTCTTTTAAAAAAAAACTTACCTATGAATCCTGTTTCAAAGACTCCTCATCAAGAATTTGCAATAGGACTCACTTATACCAGTGAAACGGACTCGGTGATCTGTAGGCACAGCAAATTCTGTTCCCAATCTCCAGAAAGAAGTAGGAAGCCACTTTGAGTGGTTAGAGAATTAGCATAGAAACCAGGTGGTAGTGGCATATGCCTTTAATACTCAGAAGGCAGAGCAGGTGGTGCTCTGTGAGTTTGAGGCCAGCCTGGTCTACAGAGAAGATTCTAGAACAGCCAAGACACTTTTTCCAGGAGAAAAAGAAAGAATTAGCATAGACCTTTGAACAAATTTCATTAAAAGCAGTCAAGAATTATACTTAATTAAGCAACAGCAATACATCAACAGCTTTATGAAGCTGTTAGTTTGTCTCATTTCACATTCAGAAGACTCAGCATCTGTACTAGGATATAATGAATTTTTTTTAATAATCACAGGTTATTTTCCATCAAGGACATATATTAGTCTCTTAAATACTAAATAGTCTAAACAAATGTGCATGATATTAAATATTCAGAATCTCATTTTAAACTTTTTCATCCTAGTAAAATTCCATGACAAAACACTCATTGCACTCAAGCCTATTTTATATAAGTTATTATGAGCTGGCAATGAGCCAGCACCTAGTGTCTCATTTACCTTGACTTTCAAAATCATTTTTTATTGGCCTCATCTGACCACATTTGTGTAGTAAGTAAAGTAAATGCTTATTAGGAAGACAAGGAGAAAAAAATCTATTCATGTTTTGCATACACTGTTTTTCATTATTATTATTTATTATTTTGAGTTTTTCATCATATTCTAATTGGTCAAGTACAAGCTGGTGCAGCAAGAGGCATTGGGTTATCCCAGACAAAACACTTTCAGCTTCAAATTTGATTTTTTATTCATAATTTTTAGTAAAAAAAAATATTTCATCCGGGCGGTGGTGGCGCACGCCTTTAATCCCAGCACTTGGGAGGCAGAGGCAGACGGATCTCTGTGAGTTCGAGACCAGCCTGGTCTACAAGAGCTCGTTCCAGGACAGGCTCCAAAACCACAGAGAAACCCTGTCTCGAAAAACCAAAAAAAAAAAAAATTCATTTTACATACCTGTAAGAGGAGACTGCTTGTTCATTTCCTGGCCAGAATAATCACACAGAAACTATGTTAATTACAATACTGATTGGACAATAGCTTAGGTGCATTCCTAGCTAGCTCTTATATCTTAAATTAACCCATTTTATTAATCTGTATCACCACAAGGATGTGGTTTACTGGTAAAGTTCCAATGTCCTTGTACGTTGGCAGCTAAATGGAGACTATTTGACTACTCTTTCCCTAGATCTCTGTTCAGATTTCCCACCTGGCTTTATTCTGCCCTTCCATAGGCCGAAGCAGCTTCTGTATTAACAAATGATAATAAAGGATATTCACAGCATACAGAGGAAATCCCACATCATCCCCCCTTTTCTGTCTAAATAAAAAGTAAAGTTTTAACTCTAAAATAGAAAAATTACATATAACAAAATAGGTATCAAGCAAGAATTACTGTTACAATATTTCTTTGTGAGTCTAAAGTTTAATATCTCATTTATCTTTTATCATAACTAAGGAAAACTATAACTATCTATCTTCAGCTCTTCAAAGACCCCAGAAGGATATAATATTACCTAAGTAGACAGAAAGTGCAATGTAAGCAACTTCCAAAACTCTAGAATTGACAGGGACATCTTGCTACCTGGATACTCACCCTTCATCCTATAGGTCCATAGTATCTGGAAGATTTTTCCATGAAGCAGGAAATTTAAAAAAACTGTTTTGCCTGTATTGGCAGTTTTTCAGCAACTATCTTCTGTGCACTGCACAATGTCTGGCAGACTCTTTCATGAAGAAGGAACCATGAAGGACTGTCTCACTTCTTTAGGCAACTTTAACAGTCATTTTTCTGTGGGTCCTGCATGTCCAGTTTAGGCAGCATACCATTAAGCAGTCCAGGCAAGAGCAGTTTCTTGCCCAAATAGCTAGAAACTACATAAGGAACCTCTTCAATGCCCATCATCCTTTTGATATAATTGGTACTACCAGAAACAGACATGTCTCATTGCCAAGAAAAGTCTAAGTTCTTAAAGTCTTTTAAATGCTGTGTTCTGTAGGTCTTTCAAGTGTTAAAAGTTATCTATATAACTGAAATATATCTCTATATCTAGAAAATAGAACTAACATGAATAAACATTTGATTATAGATTACTCTCTATTAAACTGTATTTCTTAGTTATGCATTACATTTTTAATGAGCTATACAAACAATATTTTAAACACGAGCAGAAATACATATATACAGTCTAACAAAATTGACTTTAAATTTGTATTAATAGACCAAGATACATACCAATGAAAAAGTATTCATCTTTATATCATACCCCCCTTTAAATGAAAACAAGCATTTATAAACAATAATTTTGGGAATTTGGGCATAGTTTTCTCCAAACTGCTTCCTGCTGTTTTTTGGGCAAAGTATTTTTAATGTTCACAGAGATCTTTTGGGGTTCTTGTTCCATTAAACCACATTAGTCTGGAAAGAATTCACAAGCATCTCATCTTTTATGGAAACAAAAGCAAAACCTTTTTTCCAAAGTAACATATCCTTTGACTCAAATTTTGAAGTCAAGATATCTTTATGTTAGTTTAACTTAGCAGTTCCTAGAATCAAATATCTTTCTTCAGTCGAAAAACTTCAAAGAAAACACAATAATATACATTATCCAGACCCTCTCTGTATTTTCCATCTTTACATGTCTTATTTTTAACTCTTATTTCTTAATAATTAATTATCTTTACTCCTTTAATCTATGACTATACGGTTTTTTCTCTCTCTCCCAAGTCTACGTACATTTTGTAACATGCTGTGACCTGTGCAAAAGTTTCTTGGTGCCGGGCGATGGTGGCGCACGCCTTTAATCCCAGCACTCGGGAGGCAGAGGCAGGCAAATCTCTGGGAGTTCGAGACCAGCCTGGTCTACAGAGCTAGTTCCAGGACATGCTCCAAAGTCACAGAGAAACCCTGTCTAGAAAAACCAAAAAAAAAGTTTCTTGGTCTGAATCTGTCTTTATTGCATATCTATAATCATTCACAAGCCCCATTTAAGAACTCCATAGCTAAAACTGTGAAGCCATTTCTTTTTCTTTTCTTCTTCTTCTTCTTCTTCTTCTTCTTCTTCTTCTTCTTCTTCTTCTTCTTCTTCTTCTTCTTCTTCTTCTTCTTCTTCTTCTTCGTTTTTGGTTCTTCGAGACAGGGTTTCACTGTAGTTTTTAGAGCCTTTCCTGGAACTAGCTCTTTTAGATCAGACTGGCCTTGAACTCACAGAGATCCACCTGCCTCTGCCTCCCAAGTGCTGGGATTAAAGGCATACAGCACCACTGCCCGGCTGAAGGGAGTCATATTTCTGCTTGTAAACAGAGCCCATTTGAAAAAAAAAAAAGATACAGCTACCAAAAAGCTCCAATTGACTCTCATTTTTGTGGGTCTAAAAGTCCTTTATTAAAGCTTTCTGAGGCTTTATATGGAAATTCTTGCCCCATGTTGGAGTCATTTGTAAATGGAAACTACTCATTCATTTCCTGGCAACCTATAACCTAATAATCACACAGAAATTATACTAATTACAGCCCTGTTTGGACAATAGCTGAGATATATTACTAGTTAGCTCTTACATCTTGAACTAACCCATTTCTATTAAGCTATGTATCACCACAAGGCTGTGGCCTACTGACGTAAATTTCTGGTGTCCTTCTCTTTCAGCAGCTACGTGGAGTCTCCTTCACCCTGCCTACTCTCTCTCTGGATCTCTGTTCAGATTTCCCACCTGGCTTTATTCTGCCCTGCCATATGAGAAAGCAACTTCTTTATTAACCAATGGTAATAAAAGATATTCTTAGCATACAGACAGGAATCCCACATCACATACCAATCCCAATTTCTCCCCTTCATCTCCCATCCCTCCCAATTGCCCCATTCTAATCCCCCATCCACTCTTCAGAGGGGATAAGGCCTTCCTTGGAGAGCCAACAAGGTCTGGCATACCAACTTGAGGCAGGACCAAGCCCCTCTCTCTCCAAAAAGGCTGAACAAGATATCCCACCATAGAGAACGGGTTCCATAGAGCCAGTTAATGCACCTAAAATAGGTTCTGGTGCCATGGCCAGCACCCCTCCCAACAAATCACATCACAGGTGACACTAATAAAAAAAAAGATTAGTGGCCTCAAAAACACTTCATTAAATTGATTTTATAAAGCACACTACCTTACTCTTTGTATAATTCCAAGAACTATATTACCCATACTCAAAGTCCTTTCTGGAGATAGACAAAACTGACTTGCTATGATGGTAAGTTTTGGTTATTGAAATTAGAAGATGTTAATTTTCTTCTTTAAATTATGAAACAGGTTATTAAATTGATGAAATTAAGAGCCAAATTTAAGTCTTTGGTCTGTCATTTCTTTTTCTTTCTTTCTTTCTTTCTTTTTTTTTTTTTTTGCTTCTCTTTGTGAAATAACCAACACTGGGTTGGCATTTAATATACAGTGAGGACTAATCTAAAACATTGATCCTCCTGCCTCAGTCTCAAGCAAAATTAGATTACAGGCATGCATCACGACATATGGAGAGTTATGAATATTAAATTCCATTTTAATGGAATTAAATTAAATTAAAATGGATTAAAATGGAATTTCAATCCAGGTTCTTTCAAGTCTTTTACACTTAACTTTCTTTTTTAACTTTATTTATTTTTAATTTATGGAAGTTGGTGTTTTGTCATGGGTGTCCAGTTTCCTGGAACTGGAGTTGCAGACAGTTGTGAGTTGCCATGTGGGTGCTGGGAATTGAACCCCGGTCCTCTGAAAGAGCAGCCAGTGCTCTTCATTGCTGAGCCATTTCTCCAGCCCCTACACTAAACTTTCTTAAGAATATCAAGATATGCCAAGAAGTGGAGGTGCATGTCTTTAATCCCAGCACTTGGGAGGCAGAGGCAGTTGGATCTCTGTGAGTTTGAGACCAGCCTGGTCTGCAGAATGAGTTCCAGGATGGCCAGAACTACACAGAGAAACATTGTCCCATTCAAAAAAATAGATACATAAATGTGTGTGTGTGTGTGTGTATTTATCAAGATACAGCTTATAAAAGCAATAGAAAGGAATTCTACCCACCACATCAAACTAAATTGAAAAAAAAAACACAAAGCCTTTCTAATAAAATTCGAATAAGACAGGGGTGTTTACTCTTCAACTCCTGTTCAGCATGGTACTTAAAGATTTAGCTAAATCAATAAGACAAATAATGGATATAAAGCAAATACGAATCAGAAAAATATCAACATATTTTTATTAGCAAATGATGTGATTCTTTACATAAAGAAATCTAATGATTCCCCTCTATAGATTATAAATACTTTTACAAAGGAGTAGGATATAAAATTAATATGCAATAGTCAATAGTCTTCCTGTAGGCAAATGACAAACATCAATAAAGAAATCAAGGAAGCAATCTAATTAGCAATATCCTCCAAAGAATTAAATATATTGGAACAAATCTAACAAATGAAATGCAAGATGTATACAATGAAAATACTAAAACACTATGCTATATGCTTTGGGCATATAGCAGGGAAGAAATGAGCTAGGCAGGAAAAACTAAACTGAATGCTGGGAAAAGAAGGCAGAGTTAGGAGAAGCCATGTAATGATGCCAGAGACAGACACCGGATGAAACCTTGCTGGTAAGCCACAGCCACGTGACCACAGATTAATAGAATATGGGTTAAATAAGTGTGTAAGGGCTAGCCAATAAGAAGCTAGTGCTAATAAGCCAAGCAGTAATTGAGTTTATACAGTTTCTGTGTGGTTATTTTGAGTCAGGGCACTCGTGAACAAGCAAGCGGCCTTCCTACAACAAAGTTCTAATTACAATTTCACAAAGATAAAAGATTTGTACAGTATAGAGGACATCATCATTCAAGTAAAGGCACAGCCTACAGGATGGAAAAACATCCTGACCAGTTATGCATTTCACAGAAGGTTAAGATCCAGAATAAGTACAGAACTCAAAAAATTAAACACTAAGAAAACAAACAACTTAGTTTAAAAATGGACCATATAACTAAACAAAAAATATCTCAAAAGATAAGATAAAAATGGCTACTAAACATTTTTTTAACGCCTTAGCCATTAAAGAATGTATTCTGGACAAACCAATGCGGCTGCACATATGAACTCACAGTGGCTTTGAAAAGATGCATAAAATCTTTGCAAGCTCAAGCCAGATGAAATCTCAACATGAAGATGGAATTTGACCATGAAATCCCTCCCCTAGTCACGGTGCTATTGGCAGTTGTTAACTGTTAGGAGAGAGGTCAGCAGTTCTGATCTCTGGTAAATCAACCATGCTCCAGAGGAATATCACACATCTAAGAATATTTAGGTCTTAACAAGAGAAAGAAAGAAAGAAAGAAAGAAAGAAAGAAAGGAGGGAGGGAGGGAGGGAGGGAGGGAGGGAGGGAGGGAGGGAGGGAGGGAGGGAGGGAAGGAAAATGGCACAAAGGTTAGATGGGTAGGGAAAATGGGTGGATTGAAGAAATGAGGAGTGAGCATGACCAAAGCAAATTGTATGATATTCTCAAAAAAAAAATAGTAACATTTAAAAAATGGGAAAAAATTACAAGACCTGAAGGATGCTCAATCGTGACACAAGGACGCTTGATCAAGTATGTTCATAGCAGCTTTATTTGTGATAGCCAGAACCTGAAAACAACATAGATGTCCCTCTATAGAGGAATGGATAAAGAAAATGTGGCACATTTACACAATAGAGTATTATTCAGCTGTTGAAATACAAGAACACGAGGAAATATGAAGGCAAAAAAAAATCACCCTGATGAGTTAACTCAGGTCCAGAAAGAAAAATATGGTATGTACTCAGTCATAAGTGGATATTGGCTGTAAAATAAGGATAACCATGCTACAATCCACAGACCCAGAGAGGCTAGGTAACAATAACAGTTTATGGGGGAGGGGGAAGCCCAGATCTCCCTGGGAAGGGGAAATAGAAAAGATTTCATGAGTGGACTGAGCAGATGGAGATGAAAACATGAGTGATCGAGGGAGGATACGGATGAGGATAGTCCCAAGGGGGACTGCAGTCGGCGGCGGATGCATTTCAGGATTGGGTGGAAAGCTGCCATAGGGAAATCTCCCAGGAGTCTTTGGGATGGACCCCAGCTTAAACTCCTAGCGATAGTCGACAAGTAGTCTGAACTGACTGTCTCCTATGAACAGATTGGTGCCTAGCCCAATTGTCATCAGAGACGTGTCATCTAGCAACTGATGGCGTAGATGTAGAGACCCATGACCAAACATTAAGAGGAGTTTGGGAAGAAAGTAGTATAGGAGCCAGAGGGTCAAGGACACGTTGGAAAGGCTCACGTAATAAACTATCTAAGAGGCTCATGGAGATTTAACAGACAACCAAGAAACCTGCATGGGACTGCCCTAGGCCCTCTGCACATCTGTTACAGTTGTGTAGCTTGGTCCTCTTGTGGGACTCCTAACAGAGGGAACAGGGACTCTGTCGGACTCTTTTACTGGATTTCGGGACATGCTTCTCATAATTACCCAGTCTTAATACATGGGGAGGTGCTTAGTCTTACTGAAGCTTGATAAGCTATGTCTTATTGATACTCATAGGAGACTTGCCCCTTTGTGGATGGAGATGGAAGAGGAGGGGATTGGGTGGTAGAAGATGGGGAATAGGGGAGAGAGCCTGGGAAAGGAAGAGTCGGTGGGCTGTGGCCTGGTTATAAAATAAGTAGATGAAATTTTAAAAGAGAAAAGAAAGAAAATGTTTTTAGAAGAATGTTGTGCTGGAGCTGTGCAACAGATAAGAAACTGTGCTGATGTCTATGATCGTATTGTTCACTACTGGTCACTGTCAGAGTTGTGCTACCTGTGGCTTACTTGACCACAGGGACAGATATGAAAGCATCCTCTTTACCCATTTCTCCTTTACAACACATTGTTCACCGTACAATGACCTAAATGTATCTGTCATGGAAAATGTAATGATTTACACCAAAAACCAGTCCAGCTCACCTCCCTGAAGTTTAAGTCAATTCTGTACATTAATACCCTGGAAAGTAGACTCAAAACATTTTTTTCAATCTCGGAGAAAATAAACATCTTACTATAAAGATTATTTTCGATCTAGTCTTCTCTTCTTTACTATAGAATTGTTGATTTATGTCAACAATTGTTGACTGTTCAGTGGTCTCATACTTTTGACTTTTATTTACTTCCACAAAAATGAAGGAATTAAACATCCAAAGATTTAATGGCATGAAACCATCATACAAACTGGTTTTCTCATAAACTTGGGGAAGGGATGCATATTGATTGCTTTTATTTTCATGATGAGTTTTTTTTATTTCATTCTGCTTTTTTTCCCAAAACAGAAAATGGTATTTAAAGTAATTCTCCATAAATCGACCTCATGATATCATGAAATTAGTCTGTTTGCCTTACTTAGGAGGCACAGAAGTTAGGTAAATCTTCTACTCTTAGGCAAATAACTCAGGAAAATATTTCCCATTTCTGAATATGTTCTGTCACTTGTGCCTGCACTGTCTGTTCTAATTGTGCCTGGATTATACAATTATCTCACGGCTGCAGTCAGCTTAATTGAAAGGAATGACGGCGCTTCAACTTAGCTTTAAATTGAGATCAATATTACTGAAATAGTGCAATTTGACCTTGGTGAAAATTTCCCTGTGGCAAAAGATCAAGAAATAGTGTATTGCTCAATAAGATATATGTGTCTCACTATGCATGTTAAAGATTAAAAATAAATGAGTAATGATGCTTTCTGTATGAGAATGATTTGGTTTGATTTTTTTTTTTTGACACACAGTCTTACTATGTCAGTTGGGCTAGGCTCAAACACATCTACCACTTACCTTCAACTCCAGAATGCTTGGTTTGTAGGCAGGCATACTCTGGCAAGTTGTACTTGTGGGAATTGAGTCCTTGTTTTCTTCTAGTGGAGGATGCAGAATCTAGGTCCTTGGGTACGCTAGGCAAGCATTCTGCCACTGGGATCCCTTGTTAGCCTTTGATATCTTACATAAACTTTCAAATAGAACACGCTTCCAGAAGTAGTGACAGAGAGGTCATCATGTTAGGTGAAACACAGGAGACCCAGAAAGACAGACATCACAAGTTTGCTCTGTGAATTAAAAAGATGAAAGTCTGGAAAGCAGAAAGGACACAACTTGGGAAAGAAAGAAGATTCAAGCGAGGGGAAAATCATCAAGGTTTTAGGTAATAGTGGATATGGGTACAATCAAAGCATCTTATAGACATGTATGAAATATATACCAAAGCCAAGTACTTTGTACAATTACTATACACTAATAAAAGAATCTATTTTAAAAAGAACCCATAAGAAGGAAATACCTTGTTTGAAATCCTTTCATCACTCTTGAACTGAAAAACTAATTCTGATGAGATTCACCAAGACCTGGGCCTCACTGGTGTAGTCCAATGTCTATGGAAGAGATCTAATGTACTCCTTCTGCATTATCTTCCGGCCACCCAGAGGAAACTTACTAAGGGCTAGGATGATGTCCTGACTGCTGGCTTAAGCATCTGTGCCCTGAATAACAATGGAATCCCTCTAGGGCACAAGGTTCTACTGCAGCTTTCAAGGTGTGTTTCATCACCAAACCTAAGCAAATTCATTTCCTGTAGGAGCAGCAGCAGAATGGCTGAAAACTTAGATCCCTTGCTTTTACAAGTATGATCTTTTCTACACCTTCACCTAACATAGGCTGTTCCCCTGGATTTGCTATCAAATTGTTGCTTTCAATTGCACAAGTCCAAGTGCACCATCCGAAAACATTCTAAAACCTGAGGCCTTTAGCTTCACAATTCAAGCTTGTTCCTATTTCATTCTTAAACTGAAGGACAGAACCTTTTTGAGTTTTGCATTTTCAGAATATCATCCTATCTCTTGAGGGCAATGTCACTACAGAAATTGCTGAAGTTGGCGACACTCTCAATCTGCCTGTTGAGGTGGCATGTAGCCTTGGACTTCATTGCTGTCACTGACAGGGTTTACTATCCAGTATGCTGGAGGTAAAACCAAGATGGTCAATACAATAGTGAAGAAAAGGATGCTTTCTACTCTGAGGGTTGTAAATCTTGACTTCCTCTGGAGACCTTTCCATTGTGTTTCCTAAATAAGTCTCCCCGTAGTAACATTGACACATATTTGTAAGACACAGGGACTATTCACAGCACAGGGAATCGAGTTAAGAAATACATGAGGGGATAACAATATGAAATAGATGCTAAGGTTGATCTGAGGTGACCACAGCTCAGCTAACATTCACTGAGTAATAGAGACCCGGCAGTATGTCGGTAGATGGCATCTCAGTTAAATATAAGATGCAAGAGAACAAGGATGGTGTCGCCAACAGAAGGAAGATGGGCTGGAAGACACAGGCTTGGTCTAAAAATTCACTTTGGATCATAGGGAGTGCTGGCACGTGAGAGAGCAGAAAGGAAATCGATGTGACAGGATTTTCCCAGAAAGATAAATCTACAGTCACTCCGAGGCTGCAGGTCTGTCCTGGTTGGGTCCACCAAATGGACAATGGGTGTATATCTGCCTAAAAAAGTCTGTCTCTCATCTGCTATCCATAGGGACCTGGTTAAATCTTATAAAATGCCTGCCTTCCAGGAACCAGTCACATTCCAAGGTCACTCAAAACAGATTTTGGTAAATCCTTGTAGGCTGATGAAACTCTGTTTACAGGGATCTGAAAGGAACGTCTGAAAGGAAAAACAAAACAGAACAGCAACAGCAAAGGTCAAATATTCTCTCAAGGTCACATCTGAGCAAAGCTCTATTCCAAGATATCTCTAGCATAAATCACGTGAGTGGAAAGAACCTGAATAAACCTTGAATTCAGTACCTACTTCCCTTCCTCCTTCCTTTGTCCCCAACTCTGATTCTTTTTCAGGAAATGCCTACTTTGTGAAATTGTGGGTAAATAGACCTCCTCTGGGGCCAGTCAGTAACTGTTAGGACCACAAAGGCACTCTCCAAAACCTAATACGCCCATATCTACCCCTCATCTGACCCTCAGTTTATTTCTAGCCTTCCACAGTGGTTTTAAGGAGTCTGTCCAACGATAAAAAGTTAAAGGGAAACAAGATCGTCTTCTTTTAAACTGTTCACAGAAGGGTGGTTCGCGTCATTTCCAGATTCCAGGAACAGATAATCTTCAAGGTATCAGTGGAGTTAAAGGGACGGGACTTTTCCCCTCCCCTCTCTTCCCCAGGCGTCAGTCCAAGGGGAGGGAGGGGACGAAAGAAACTGGCAGGTGGAAAAGTGGAAGAAGCTGGAAGAGCAGGGTGTTGAGGGGAGCCCCCCGGGCGTCGGCCCTCGGGCTAGCTGGCGTCTGGAACCCGCCCTGGAGCTGCGCCCCAAGCTGCAGCGCGCATTCAGCTCGCCCGCCCAGGAGCAGCTGGGACGCGCCGCTGTCGCCCGCGCACGATCGCGGTGGGCTGTGGACCTGAGCCCCTGAGCTTCGCTAGGGTGAGTACGGAGAGTAGCCCCGAGTACCAGTGAGCGCTCTGCGAGATGCGGGAGGCGCGCGGGTGGGGAAGGTGGCGCGGCCCCAGCCTGACAAGCCTTTGGGCAGGGGCTGGGGGACCGGGTGATGGTGATGGTGACAATTCTTTCCCCCTGCTACTTTGATGGAACAGCGCAGAACTGAAGCTAGCCCTTTGCCATTTGCCCTCAGCCTCTGCTTCCCTACGGCTAACTTTGAGGAGCAGGCAGCGTCACGGTCATGGGTGAAGCAGGTGGTCTCCAGTGCGTGGAGGGATCTGGTCCCAGACCTTGGGGAGAAGAGTGGGTTCCAGATAGTGATGCCAACACCCCTTAGGGTGCAGGCACCGAGTGAGCATGCCAAGGATAGAGGCTAAGGTGTACAGAAATCCTTCTGGAGGTCAGGAGTGTCATTAAATCCATCACTTGGTCTTATCTGGAGACGATCAAACAGAAAACGGAAGATCTGTGTAGGAGTTTGGAAGGGTGTAGACGAGAAACCATGGGTAGTTTTCCAACTTGACTTTCCGTGGGTCGGGATCGATGAAGGAAAGCGCCAAGCACACCCTCACCTCGCCTCCACAGAGTCTCCAGCTGCTGTGGGGGTTTGCCCAAGAAAGGTTTGTTGGCCTCATCTTGTTTACAGGGACCAATAAGCAAAGAAAAGGAGGGAGAAGGGAGTGAGGGGCCATGCTTATTCTTCAAGTGCCTGCACCCTAAAGGGGATGAAAGTGCCGCATCTGCATGCTAGAAGTTAAGGAACGAAATGGAGGGATGCATAGCATGCAAAAGCACAGAGGCTGGCATTTGGGATGCCTTCAGTACCCAGTTTGGTTTGCTCACTGGGTAAGAACACGACCAACATGCACTGCCACGCACTTGAAGAAAACAGACAGAGACTTTGTTTTTTTTTTTCTGTAGCTAAGTAGTTCCTAAGCACCTCAGTGATTGTAATACAAGATGATATATGATCATTTTAGATGACCTAAGCAGGTAGTCTTCCCAGCCCTCTCTCGAGTTTTTTCTGGAGTATCAAAGTAGCTGTCCCTTAAGTGCATTATAAATAGTACTAATTTCTAGACAAAAATATTATTTTATTATTATTATTACTGTTATTTCAAATGAATTTTGTTTCTATTTTATTTACATATACATCTGCAAATTTAGATATGATGACAACAATGCCGTAATATTTACATGTTATTTGCCCTATTTGTCTGTTTATAGGGAGACAGACTGAATTTGGCTGTCTTCCACTATAGAAATGACAATCCCACACAGCCGAAGGAGGTGGAGGAAAGAACCCTTTTCCAAGGCTTTCAATTCCTCCTCCCCCTCTCTCTCTACTCTGTAAACTTAAGAGCAAATCCTAATACCATCACTTCCAGTCTTCTCATAAAGCAAAGTAGTTCTTGCCTCTGTCCATCCCATTCAAATCTGCTCAAGGTCAGTTCTGTAAGGAAAATGCTCTTCACTGAGCTCACTCAAAGGTGGTCCTTATCCTGTGTTAGGTGTTCTTCAAAGAACTGAGATGCTTCAGGATAAATGTTGTACCTGCCTGGTATTAGGCAGGAGTTTCCAGATGTACCAAATAACTTCCTCATTTTTAACAAAAAAAAATTAGGAAAATTTCCCATGCACTCCTTAGTTATTTGTTCAAGCTTCACCCACCGGAGCTTATTGCTGTGATAATGGTTGTGTTCTAAACAAACAAACAAAAAAAATGCTTCACTCAGACAGTAAAGCAAGGGCTTTGCTCATTAGGGTGAAGATGCAAAGAAGAACACAGTGTTTGCCCCTTGCCTCCTTGGGTAGCCTCCATGCAGCACATTGGAAAGGTTCTTTAGATTCTTTAGTGTGCTTTTCTAAAGGTCCTTAAATGCATTGCTCTTATAAATACTATCACAGGACTGCTGGCTATAGCGTGCATCTCTGCAAGGAAATGTTTGTTTTCACTTGAAGTTTGGAACATATAGTTTTTCATAGGCTTCCAAAATCATGATGTCTTCATTAGAAGTAAAAAGATGTCCACAGCTATCTTCTAGTAAAGGTGGTCCTCTTCAAAACGATTAGCTGTTACTGAAAAAGTTTCAAGGACACCTGAAGGACACTTTCTAGTGTATTACTGCCAAATGGGCAATGTAAAACGAGGTGGATATGGTTTTTCTCTGTTTATTTTATGTGCACGAGTGTCTGTTCATAATGTACATTCAGTACCCACAGAAGCAGAAGAGAGCATCGGATGCTCAGGTACTGGACTGATAGATGGTTGTGAGCTGCCATATAGGTGTTGGAAACTGAACCTTAAGTCTTCTGGAAGAGCAGCCAGTGCTCTTAGCTCTTGAGCCATCTCTCCAGTCCATGAACATACTGGTTTTAAATGGATGGCAGAATTCTCTTATTCGACATTAATTTTGTAAGTGAGAGGGATGCTTTTTAAGCAAAGAAAATGTGATGCAATGGCTGCTACCAGATCTCGTGTTCCCTAAGGAGGTATCTATAGTCATCCAGCGCAGACCCACATAGAACCTTAGTTCCTGGGCTGCAACAGAAATGATCCATCCACTTGAAATCATAACAAGAAATGTCTCAGAGCTGGAAAAGGCACATGAGTAGGTCAAAATGACATCAATGAGTATACCTGAGTATTTGAGAGCTGAGACTCTATAAATTGCCATCCTCCCCAGTTCCTTCATGATTTTTTCTTCTCTCAGCTGTTATTTGTGGCCATTTAACACACATTGTGAAATTTCTATTTGTTTCTGGGTATGTGGGAAGAAATTACCTTTCTTACAGCAGGAAACGTTGTACCAAGATATCCTAGCCATGCATGGCACAAAGCTCGTCTTTGGAAAATAGAACCTGCCAAGAGGTTGTCAGAAAGCAGTGGAGTTGTTTATCATAGTTGTTTATCATACCAGGTGACGACAACAGAAAGTGGTGAGATGTGGTGGGATTTTAGGGTATTTGGAGGTAAAAAGGCAAGACTTGACAGACAGTTGTGGTTGGTGACAGAAGGAAAGGAATCAGTTCATTCCTGGATTTGTGGGTGGAGCATCTGGAAGACGGCAGTTGCCACTGAGCATCATGGGAAACTGACTGGCAAGAATAAGTAGGTTCCGTGCA
The DNA here is from genome assembly GCF_037038515.1 of Microtus pennsylvanicus. Lineage (NCBI taxonomy): Eukaryota > Metazoa > Chordata > Mammalia > Rodentia > Cricetidae > Microtus > Microtus pennsylvanicus. The sequence continues at coordinate 5,344,957 of NC_134579.1, read as the reverse complement.
GCTTATCTGACATCTGTGCAGAGGCTTCATGGGGGTCGTTGGGACAGAGCTCAGGGGAGGAGAGTTAGGGATAAAAATGTAAGTCATCCATTTATAAATGGCATTCAAAACCATGAGGAAAAAAATCAGAAGTCAAAATGGTTATAGAATCAAACAATGTGAAAGAGTCCAAACCATGAATATTGAAAATGGTAGGAGCAAGAAAAGAGAGTTAAGCAGTAGTAATCAAAGCAGTCAGGAACTTGTAGAAATGTGTGTGACCAGAGACATCAGATAAAGAAAAAAATGCTGTAAGAAGGAAGAAGGCCTAGTTATGTCCAGGCTGCTGAAGTTGTCAGTGATGTGAGGACAAAGAATTACTTTAGAATTTAAATGACCTTTGGGTTAGTCAGCTTTCTATGACTGGATCAAAATATCTGAGAAAATGAAATTGCACAGGGTTCAGTCTATGATAGCTGGGCCCTGTTGAGTTGGGCCTGTGATGTCACAGTGCATCACTGAGGGTGGGAGCAAAGAGGGAACGCCATCTCCCCTTCACACAGCTGATGACCTAATTACCACTCTTCCCACCTCCTCAAGGCTGGGCCACCTCCCAATAGTCCTCCACACACAGACAAGGCCTTGGGGGTGGGCATTCAAGATCTAAACTATATCTCAGCTGAGGCTGGATCAAGCCTAACCCATAGAGAGCTAGAGATTCTCTAGGATACACACGGAGACTAGCTTTGAAAGAATTTCTCATGCTCTGGCACTCTTTATTATATTTAAATCTTTAGAACTTCATATATGAGTATTCTTTTTACATTATTTCCATCCTTCTTCCTCCCCTTCCACTTATAGAACTTCTAGCCATGTTCATATGAGTCATTTCAGTCAAAATGATAATGATGATTAAATATTGATTCATAACATTGAACAAAAATTGTAAACCTAGTCGTTCTAATTCCTGGAATTTTTCTTTGGCATACAGCTATATTTAGGTAAATGAATATATATTCAAAGTTAAGCGAACAATTGAAAAATTATTAGCATGTATAAATTTAAGAAGCAAAATAAACTGTGAATATCCATTCAGTGAAAAGCTTTCCAACTGTTAAAATTATTAAGGCAGCATTCCATGTATTAAAATAAAATGATCTTTCATGTACATTTAACATGAACAAAAAGATAAGACTTTCTGGATAAACAAGGTTATAAGCCAAAGCTTGTCTAAAAATCCAGAGACCACAGTGGTTACTTATGGGGAGGGCAAGTTTGTGGTAGAGTGTACTAAGAGATGAGGTGCTGCGAAAGTGGGCTTTTGTTCTGTTCTGTTTCATTTCCAGTTCTGGGGAGGGAACCTGTGCAGGGTCTTGTACTTGCTAGGTAACCATTCTGTCCCTGAGCAACACTTAATGCCTTTGAATTATAGGCACACGGGTACCTATTCAAAACCCTAAATAAAATTTTATGCATATTTTGAAGCATGTCATTTAAAATAATAAGAGGAAAGAAAAGATGTGGTGGTGAAAATGAATGCTATATATAGCACAAATCTTTGAGGAGTTTTCAAAAGGAAGATTAAAGGTAGCTGGAGGGAGCCTTGGAGGTTTGGTTGTAAAATGGGAGCCATTAATGCCAAAATTAAACTACAACAGAAAGAAGAAAAACTGACTTAAAAAAAATAATGAAAAGGACAACAGGAGAGCAGATTCTTTCAGCAAGCAGTATGAGTAGCATTTCGGGCATTTGTAAGAAAAAGAGGTACCATGGCCAGGAACATTGAGAGAGGCATTTTCTAGAAGCCTTCAGGCATGGACCTGTGCTTTGGCCAGCATGCTGCATGCCCAAGCTCATGGCTGCATGGGTCATTTGTATAAATTACTGTGATCAAGGCTCCATAGCTAATGTAATTCCTCCCTCAGCCTTCTCATCAAGGTTCTTCTTACCCTTGAACGGCACTACCCTTAGCAGCTGGCCAGCGGCTTGTGAACTCATTAAAAATTGAGTTGGTTTAGAAAGCAGCTTTTTTTTCTCGGATCTCCTTCACCCTCAGCAGTATTCTACCGTACTCTGTATTTAGGAACCTGAGAGGCCCACAGGCATCCATCTTCCTCACTACTTCCAACCCCTGTCAGTTAACTTGCTAAACTACTTTCCTTGCCCTGGAGCCCAAGGTCTAGCTTGCTCCCTCTGCGTTCTGAATCCTCCAATAATCTTGCTTCAACCCCCTCCAAACATCAACCTCTTCCTTACTAAGAGATACCATTGTGTAAGTGAATTATTAACATGCGATCACCCCCCTGCCATGTTTAAACCACTCAGACAAGCAGAGAAGCTTCAGGTGATCCTGAGCCCTTCAGCTCCAGTCCCAGCTAGTCTTCTCTTTGTCAGACAGCTTTGAATGAGGAAAATTAATTCACACCTGTGTCACCATCTCCCTGTTGTTAATTTTTTTCCCCTGCCACTGTCTGGCTCACATTCCCACCACCCGGGAAACCTTGTCTCCTTGGACTGCTTAATTATCTTTAAGAAAGGGAACCATTGGAGGCTTCTCCCATAGGCTCCGAAATTCATCTCTTCAGTTTCAAGTCAAAATGGCGCCATGCTGACCCACCTCCTGCACTTGAAGAGATGCTTCTGGATGCCTCAGTGTCTACGGTCTGTAGCCATCTTCTCCATTCAATTCTATCTTTCTTTTTCTCTTTTACTCAACAATACTTAAGAATCAAACAGTAAAATAAAATAAAATAAAGACATAAACAACTGTCTTTTTTCTTTTCTCTTTCCAGAGAATAAAATAGTAGATTCAGATCGTTGGAGGTAATTTCAGATAATGAGGACTCTCTAAAACCTATCAATAAAATGACAGAAAGCTCTCTTGAGATCTACCGTGATTTCACTCACCACCCTCTCCTCAATGGTAAATATGAAGTATTCTACGTGAGCTGGGGGAGACTCACAGTGGTCCCACTGTCTGCCTTCCAAATGCTGGGGTTACAGGCACAAATCACTGTGCCAATCTTTAACTTCCGATGACGCTGTCCCAAGGGCTGATACAAACTGCATCATAGTTTTCGTGACTGAGTCGTTCATTGGTTCTTCTTAATTTCTCCTTACATTTCTGATATGGAAATAAAAGATAAAATTTGTGGCACTGTTATTGATGGAAAACTGATACTACTGAGAAAAAGCCATAGTAGGAAAGTGCCTATCAAATAAACATGGTACTTCTGTTTATTTCATTCATATCTTAAGTTTCAGCTAAACGTCTTGATATTAAACTTGACTCCCTGCTTTAGCTTGAAAGGAAGGACAAGCAAGAGATAAAAAATGTTTAACCAACCTCAAAGTGTCCCAGGGTTTAGTGTAAAAGGCAAGAATATTCAAAAGAAACTGAGTCCCCCACATTCCAACAGTGTCACCTAGTGCTGTGACAGTACAGTAGTTTCACAGGTAGCTCCAATGGGATACAACCTACATTTGAGGAAAGTATTCCGTCTTCCATGTATCTCTCACAACCTACATTTGAGGAAAGTGCTCCATCTTCCATGTATCTATCACAAACTTCACTACTGAAACCGCTGGAGATCAAAATATTCACATACTGAAGATCCCACACAGTCTATAAGTTCATAATTATACTCTGCTGACTCCTTTCAGCGTTTAAAGGACTTGCATCTCATCAGAGAGACTCCCAGATTCCTTCCTTCCCACATTCCTAGATTCAAGTCAACCAGTCAACCTCTGTGCCCTCTTGAACCTACTCTGCTCTCCGGAGCGCTCATTACTGAATTTAAAACTTTTTTTCAAGACAGGGTTTCTCTGTGTGACAACCTTGCATGTTTCTCATTGTAGACTAGTCTGGCCTCAAACTCACAGATATTCACCTGCCTTTGCCTCCCAAGTGCTGGGGTCAAAGGTGAACATCGCCATACCCTGCAACCTGGAACTCTTTCAATACTTTTCATGTTCACCTCCCTGACTATGCCTTGCACCCCATGGATCACCTTCCCATATTACCACTAACTTAATTTTAGAATAAATTCTGACTTATGCTTACATTATTTCTCTGTAGTACCTTACCTGCCTGTCCAATATATCTCAAGACAATGTCCCTCTGGCCTGTAGGGGACCCTCCATTTCTCACTCAGAGCTATTGCCCATCGGGTCAAATTCTTAGTCACTTGCCGGAACTTTTTCTCCCTTTCCCTGAGTACTTTCTTCACCAGCCCCAGTCTTTTTACCTTTCGTGAGCTTCCATGTTGTACTACGTTTGTATTTTATTTACATGTGTGTCTCTTCTTCCAGTTAGGCCAGTGAATTCCTGTAGCGGGGAGCCGAGTCTTCTGGTCTTAGTGTCAGGAGACAGACAAACCACTGAGCTCTGCACAAAAGAGAAAGTTCCGAGTACCGATCAACAAATCACATCAACAACTATGCCACCGCTGTAACATAATTAATAAAAACCAAGAGAGAAATTTGGGGGTTCAACCTGAAGATTAGAAAAGCAAAGCAGTCAGCCACTGGCTCTTAACCTCTACCTCAGGTTAAGAAAATGAATGGATTCTGCTTTCAGGAATCCTCAGAATGAGACTGACTGCAACTTGTCTCCTTCAGTCTTATATTCCTCCCTAGTGCTGAGATAAAAGGTGTGCACCACTACCACCCAGTTTCTATGGCAAACTAGTGTGGCTACTGGGATTAAAGGTGTGTGTCACCACTGCCTGGTCTGAAAGGCTGTCCAGTGCGGTTGTTTTACTCTCTGATCTTCAGGCATGCTTTATTTATTCAAATACAAATGAAACATTTCTACACACAGCCACTCTGCAGTGGGAGTGATTTCCTAGAAACCTTCTCAAATTTTTCTCTTTCTCTGTGCAGTGATGACTGTCTCTGACATTTTGGTTCTCTCAAATTCGTTCATAAAATTAGGAGAAAAGAAAAACCCAGAAGCTTCGTCACACAATCTTCTGTGCCTACCATCTTCAAGCCAGATAGCCAGTTCTTTTATATAACAAATAGTCAAAAGAAGAAAATTTCAGAAACTCTCTCAATAACCCATTTTAGTATTCTAAAGCTTTTTTTCATATATATAATATATATACATATATGTACACAGAGTAACATTACTATAGTTATTATAATATTTTCAAAATAATAATATGAGGCTACCTACATTTTTATCAATATTTCATATGTTTGGAAATAATTTTAAGCAATAGTAATGAAAACATTTCAATTGATTAAGAAGTTTATAATATACTTCTTTTACAAATGCCTAACTTTCTAGTTTACCCAGAAGTCTCTGCCTGCAATTAAGCATGTTCATTTGTTGCTTTTCTTTTGTAAATAATGTATTAGTGTATTAGCACACAAATTGTGAATTAATAGAATAAAAGCATTGGGGATTATTTTGTTCAAGTGAATACTAGAATATGTACATTAAAACAGTTCAAGTTTGTGTGGCAGCATTTTATATTTAAATTGATATTTCATATCTTACTACATTATATAACTATGGTTTTATCTTCTAATACTTTGATTTTTGAAGTATTATTAAAACTTTATAAAATATATAATCCATGATTTTGTTTTCTAGTTAGCCTTGTAAGCAAGGTTTCTGAGTACTGCCTTAACAGACAAATGACTTCAGAAGAGACTAACCTTACCTTCATAAGCAAGTCTAGAAAATAACGGTCAGTAAGTTGGCTGCATCTTCTTAAAACTTTTCTTAAATGATTGCAATAATAAACTACAGGTTTGGAAAGTGGCCCTGTCAATGCTCTGCCTGAAGAGCCTCCTGTTCAGCCACTGCTCACAGTACTGATAATTTAAGCTCCATTTTGTTCTTCCTTGGAGTCCAGGCAGCTGTGTTTGACAAGCCAAGGACCCGTCAATCTTTATTATTCTGGTTGAAATAAAAGCAGTGGCGCCCTCACCTCCATCTTTTATAACTAAGTCTAGGTTGTATGCTGTGGAGGTTTTGATTTTGACAAGAGGAGCCCAGAATTTATGTGATCAAAGAACCATTTTCTCTGAAATTCATCTGTAGCTCGCTCTTCCTTAGTTCCTGATTTGGTTCAAACTGTCATCACCAATTTTATGAAACACTAGAAGAAAATAATTTTTGTTTTATAGTTGTAATCCTAAGAAGGGCATTGAATGACGGGTTAAAAGGCTGGACAAAAATTTGTCTAAAAGAAATTTACTAAGACTAAGCTCTTCCTCCTAGTCTATTCTTACATTAAAAGTAAATACAAAGTCTCACTGAACATCCCTGCTACCACTGAGCTCTGGGGATATAGAGAAAAATTTGCTAAAATTACTTTATTCTTTTAAAAGCATACCACACTGTTTTTAAATTGCAAATAAGCAATATTGCAGATACTAAGGAAGTTCCTATTAAAAAGAATGTCACATATGGGAATGAGATGTATCTCTGGGAGCAACTAATCTGCTGTAATACAGAAACATGTAAAACTCCTATTGCAAGGTAAGAAAGCATGTGTTTCCTGAGAGCATACGTTTTTGTTGGTGGCACACAAAAGTAGTATCAGATCTCCACCACATAAAAGGAAAGGCTGTCCGTGCCCTGGATACAAAGTTACTAAATAACTGCAGGGAGAATTTAGAATGATATTGCCTGTGAAGCCATGAGTACAGCCATAGTATCCTGAGAAAGTTTGGTGGGTTTCAAAGCTGCATTCAAATACACTCCTACATTTCATCATCCCAGGAGGATAGGCTTAATTATACTCACTATACAGAAGAGGGGACTTGATTCCAAAGAGACCGAGATTATGCTTGGTTCCAAACGTGATTTGAAGACATTATTTTTTAGATTTGCTTTTTTGATTTCATATGCTTGAGTGTTTGCCTGCATATATGTGTATCTGCATCACATGTGTGTGTGTGTGCTGCCTTCAAAGACCAGAAGAAGGCAACAGATTCCCTGGAACTGAAGTTACAGAAGGCTGTGAGCCTCCATGTGGCTGCTGGGAACCCAGCCCAGGTCCTCTGCAAGAGCAACCAGAGTTCTTCCTCGCAGAGCCATCTCTCCAGCTTCAGAAACTGTTCTAATTCTCAAAATTGTGAAATTTTCTGTTTATATGTTTTTAGTTGATACTTGGCCTTATTATATTTCAATCAGCAGAATTCTGAGATGCTTAACCAAGATTTCTTTTGAGTTCACACATAATTAGTTTTGATAAGGTTCCATGACACAGCTTTAAGACAGTGACACAAATCGTGAGAGACAACACTGAAGTCCAGCATTACACTCAATAGCTGTTGTCTTAATTTACTTGGCTGAGCTATTGTAGATGCACTATGTACATCAAAATCTCTTTCTTTTGTAGGGGGAGTTTTTTTTTTTTAATCAGGACTACCAGCTCCCAAATAACCACACAGAGACTTAATATTAATTATAAGTGCTCAGTCGATAGCTCAGACTTGTTATTAATTAGCTCTTACAACTTAAATTAACCCATATTTCTTATCTATGCATGACGTATCATCTTGCTTCTCTCTGACATCTGACTGGCGCCTCCATGACTCCATGCTTCTTCTTCCTCACAATCTCTTTTTGTTCTCACATTCCACCTAAACTTTTCCTGTGTACCTATTGGCCAGTAAGCTCTTTATTAACCAATGAGAATAATACATAGTCACAGTACACAAAATGATTGTTCCACAGTATTGTACAATGGTGTTTACCTATTTTCCATAGGACGTATCTAATGTACAGCCAGTTGTTTATTGTGGTGTTAATAATGGAGCATATTTAAAATAAGTGTTGCAATGTCTTATGCAAAATTTACTTCTTATCCAGGATTCATTTGTATATAATTAGCTTAAATTGGTTTTTTTAACCTTCTCTTCTTTAGGTTTGCTTAAAATTCATTGGCCTGGTTTTTATTTTACTTTTGGATTATTCTGTATCAAATAGTACTAAATTTTTATTAGTTCTCAATCTGGAAAACAAACTTTGACCATTTTTAACTCTGCTGAACTAACTCAACTTTGATATGAATCAGCTACTATAAGTATCAGATTCAATTTCACCTAGACCATGAAACTTCCATTGTTTCATTTATGTTACATACCAATTACAGTTTTTCCTCCCTCCTCTCCTTCAAGTCTCCATCTACCCCCCTCCCCATCCCCTCCTCCTTCATCTCCAGTCAGAAAGGATCTTTCCACGGATTGGCACAAATCATAGTGTATCAAGTTGTGGCAGGATCAAGCTTCTCCCCTCGTATCAAGCTAGTCAAATTAACCCAGCATGGGGAACAAGTTACTGATCTCCCTGCTAGTTGTGTAGCAACCGCTCCTGTCTCAGCAACAAAAGCTCCTTCCTCTATTCTCTTTTTCTGGTACCATCTTTCCCACATGTCACTTACAGGTGCTTATTCTGCGAGAGGTCAGACCACATATTTCTTTGACGTTAGGAGCCTCCCTATGATCCAAGCAGACAGCGGACCTGAGAATAATTCTTCATTTTCCTCCCAGTTGATCTGGAGCTATTGTTTTAGCAGTTCCCTAGTAATTGAGTTGCCAGCATGGTCATCGCTTACTTCCCTCATTTCAACCTTTCTGGAGGAGATGAATTTAAACTGTCATGTCTGTACCTCTACACCTTCCATTAAACTGGCTAATGATATTTTCAAACAAAGCTTCCTGAAAGTTTGGTCAAGAAGATATCAAATGTAATGTCTTCCATAACTCAGTTATTACCTCCTTTACCCATTTATGAGTTGCTTTAGTATAAAGTTACATGGCTGAAGTATAATATACAATCTTGGAAGTTCCTAGACTGCAGCTTTTAACAGTTTGTATATCATACGAAGAAGGGATAGTGGAAACTTCACAGGGGAGTTGTTATTTAAGAATTTGAGCCTCTATGTGTGTCTACTGAACTCATCCCCTGAAGTAAACATTCTATCAGGTCTTAGTATTAGAAAGTTGAAATATTCTCACACTCTCTTCCCAAATAATGCTTTTCTTTTTAAGGAATCAGTGATCCATAGAATAAATACTTGCAAATAATTCTGATCTGATGAAATTCATTGACAGTTTTTATCATTGTTCACAACAGCACCTTATTTCATCTCCATTAGATTCTCCTTTAAGAAATGCTTAAAATTAAACACGAACCGTGCTCACAAAACTGCAATCTCTCCAGTACTCGGGCTTACTGGAATTTCTAAACGATGTGTTGTAGATCTGTCTCATAGTTGCTTATTTTAGAGAAGTTCAGTGGAGCTCTGTTGTGAGAAAGAAAGAACCCTAAAACAAGCATTCAAACAGCTTGACGTGTAGTCATTCTTAGCACAGTTAATTCAAATTTTAGTCTTACAAAGAAGCAAAGAGAACCCATTGACTATCATAGGGAAAAAAAGAAAGTTGGTGGTTCTCATAATTTAGAAGTGAGGAGTCTTTGAAACATGAGGACGTGGCCCAGGATCTTTCAAATACCAAGTGGTGAAAACTCAGTTCTGAAAGATGTGTGAATGCAAAGGTTTAAGGTTTATACTCTGAAGAGGAGTTTTAAAGTCCTCTGGCTGGGGGTGTTCTGGTGAAGTGTAGGGAGTTGAGAGAAAGAAAAAGCTCAGTTCAGTTTGCAACTTTAAGATTAAATATTCTCAATGTAGCCAGTACCAAACTGCCCAAGTAAGGCTGCTGAATAGGCTCAGGATGAGACTTGTCCAGTGACTCTCCTGAGCCCGTGAGAACCAATCCCAGAAAGCAATTGTCATAACCTTTGTGGCACATTTTCTATGGGTACCCAGCTCTGTGAGAGCAAGCTGAGGCAGATAAAGGATGTCTTGTGTCTAGAGGTATGTAGTTCCATGCCTAAAATAACGCATGTGCCAGCATAGGATAAGTTTCACATTTTCACACGGGATGTGGGTGAGGTTGGAGGACAGCTTGTGGGAGTTGGTTCTCTCTATCCACCATATTGGTGGGAAGTATTGAACTCAGGCTGTTAGGCTAGGCAGCACGTAACTTTACCCACTGAGCCCTCCCGTCAACCCAACTTTCTCTTTTAAAATGACTGGGAGACCACAGGATCAAAAACTGATCTCTTTGAAACCGAGTACTACCACCTACTATATGCCTTTGGCAAAAGTACTTTTCATAATTCTTTATTTTTCTTGGTTATAAATTTATAAATATTTGGGAGCCATGCAGAGGTGGTGAATACCTTTAGTCCAGCCCTTGGGAGGCAGAGGCAGTCAGATCTCTGAGTTCAAAGTCTGCCTATTCTACAGATCGAGTTCCTGGATAGCCAGAGAAATACAGAAAAAAAAACTCTTCCTTGAAAAAATTTACAAATATTTGGAATGTAGAATATGTATATTTGAGATATACATTTAGGTTACTAAGTAAACCTAATATAATACACTATTATCTACTGCAATGCCCCTGCTGTATAAGAATTGGGTCTATGGAACTTACTGCCTTTGTCTCTTGAGAATGCTGTATCGTTGGACAGACCACTTTAGTAGCCCACCCTGCCCTCTTTTAATCATTATTATACTGTTTCTATGAGATTCACATCTTCAGGCCTAATTCATTTATTGATAAGATTCTAAAATATCAGAACCATGAAGCAAACCATGTGGCGATTTAAAATGTAATAAAATATGAGCATATAAAATATCCTGCATATAAATAGACTATAGATCATTTTATTTTGGTTTCTGTATTACTGCTTTCTTCCTGTCCTTTTCACCTCAGAAATTTGTAATGAGGTCGGAAGATGGCCCATAGTTAGGAAGAGATTACTATGAGTTCCGTGTTTTTACACGCATGCAGCCACCTTAATGATTCCCTTATGTAGGAGGGGCCGTTCCAGAGACATGCAGACACTTGGAAGGAATGCCATACCAAAATTGGCTTTCCTTTCTGTCGAGAAAAGACAAAACATAACCCCTGTTCATAGAAGACGAGATTGACTAGTGATTTGTTATATAAATTATCATTCATGGTGTTGAAACCTTTGGAAAGGAAGAATAAAATGATAATAAATGTGCTTTTTTACAGTTGTGACTGTTGCCAATTAAAATTCTTAGTTTATGACACATCAAAAGTTGGAACCACTGATTCCTATGGACACCAAAGAACTATCCATCGCGTGGCATATTTAGTGCCCTAACAGCTTTCCTTATTAAAGCAAGAATGATGTCTTCAGGATTTTATTCCCCTAGTTACACTGTTCCAGAGAAACACTGTCCTTTCTTATATACAAAATACAAGTTGGTCTTGGTAATTATTTCAAGTTTTCATTAAGAATAAACTAACCTAAGTGCCATGGAATACATTATTTTGCATTATTTTTCAGCTTGCCTTGCAGATAATCTCCTGGAATTTTAAACATTACAGAAAAGCATTATAAAGAAAAAGATAAATTTGTCAACAAGAAATCATAATGAAAAAGGGGTCTTCACTGGAGTGACTAGGATGAATAGCACCCCCTCTATTTGTTATTATTAAAATCACCAATGCCCTCCAAACAATCTTTGGCCTCTACCCTACTTTATCCCTGGGCAACTTTTGAGTATAACTTCCTGAACCGATTTCTTCAATTCTTTCTAATTAGTTTCTATGCCAAAGCCCTCTCAATCTTTCTAACATTTAAACTCTTTTTCCCAGACTTTTTAGGATTTGATTTTATTCTCGTTGTACTTGGAGACAATGGGGTGTAGTAAAGCAAGAGAGTGAAGGAGTGATGGAGTCCAATGTCCTTAACCTAAAGCTAGTACTTTTCCCCATCTGTCTTCTCCATTTCCAACTCCGTGTCTAGACTAGATTCACTTGTGATTCTGATGTTCTCAATGTAGAACTTCTTAGCAATCACATACTAAACAAAATCTTCCCAGAATCTCTGTAGATCTTACCTTTTTGCTGTGTTTCTATGGCTCTTATTTGTACATTTATGGTTGAATTTACAAGTATATATTGTTTGTGTGTAAAAATATCTTCTGTTTTCATTATGCCATGAGCTTTTGAATCTCAATGAATATGCCTAGGACTGTGTGTGTTTGGTGAATAAAACAGACTCTTTAAAGAAAAATCAACAAATGAAGATTTAATCATTTAAATAAAATTTCAACAAATTCTGATTAATCCTTAGTAATATCTTGGTCAAGTCTCTAAGCTTCTTTGCGTTTTGTTTTATTAAAGGACAATAATCTTAATGATAATTAACTTTATTTTTAGTTATTTAATAATTTAGTATATAAAGTAGAAGTGTTTTTGATGATCCAGCAGCAGTTTGTTTGGGTTTTTGGATGAATGAAAGCTAAAAATAACTTTAAAAAAAAAGAAAATGAAAAAGAAAGAATGTATTGGTCCTGAATTATCTGTTTATAAATCAGGGATAGGGATCCAGAACACTGGAAATGTTACAGATTGGGTAAAGTCAGGTTATGCCAAGTTACTTCTTTTGTGTGAGGATTAAAATAGAGAGAAGTTCATTATCATACTGTGAAGCTGCCCTGTTGGGGAAATTTGGCCGTCATCTTTGTAATTCTGATTTCTCGGGAGCTCATAGAAACAGCTTAGTATCCGCTTGGTGATGTGGAATTGAGCATGCATGGCTGTACCTTTATTTTTAGCCCAGCCCATTGGAGCACAGCAGAGAAGCTTAGTCTAAAACAGTGGCTCCCTTAAGTTTTGTTTAATAATTTCTCTTCAAATGGGAGATAATTGTTGCATCACCTTTCCCCTTAAAATTTTATCATTTTGTTATGCAACAAACGGAATTTGATTGCAAAATTATTTTGCAAATGTAAATCCATTAATAGACAAATTGTACATTCTCAGTCTGTTGTTTTATTGAACGTTCAAATACTCAAATGTGTGCATGCATGCATGCATACATGTGCACACACACACACACACACACAGAGAGAGAGAGAAAGAATAGAATAAAGTGTGATAAGTTAAATCAAGAACTTTTGGATTTTGACTTTTACCAATTCCTATATTTCCCAACACATAAGAAAAACACCACCCTTGTTAATTGTATGGTCTCATGTTTGAGTGCTCTCAAGGACGTGGTTACTCTATTAAATACGATAGCTTTTTGAGTCACCATTTATCATTATTCAGTTAGGTCTTATATTCGTAAAAGCTGAGAAATATAATTCTGTATAGGGCATAATGACACAGTCACTAAACAATACCTTTGATATTGACGGGAACTACTGACTAATTATAAACAAGACAGGAAGCAATAGAAAATCTATGTGCTATAAAAATCAATTCTTCATTCTAACTGCATTCCAAAATTTCTACACACAAGGATTTGCATGTTAACTAGCAGAGCTTTATGAATCCCCAGTGATGTACCAGTTGAGAAGGCTTCACTTGCCGCCCGTGCTGAGGACTCTGGTTATGAATGTGAACTAAGCAATGCTTTATGCAGCATTCTGAACACTGAGAAGTGTTTTGTCTATAACAATGTGGCGAGAGTGTGTGGCGAGAGCCTGACTTGTCCTCTATGGCTAGCAATTTTTCTGGTGATGTTAGTCCCCATGACATGCAGAAAGTTTAAACATAAAAAGTTAAATAAAACAAAAGATAAGGTTCCCACTGTGTTTTAAGCAAGTGTCAAAATTCTTATCACTCCTGACTTTGCAAATGCTGCCTTGGTACTGTGGCTCGTGTTGCGGATGCATGCTAAATAAAGCTCAGCTCTGTCAAATCCAGGAGAGTTGAGGGAAAGATATTCATCGCCTGAGATGGAACTGTCAAGTGCGAACTCATTGGGACCTCACAACTGGCACTCTACTTTTCTACAATTCCAGAAATTTGTCATTAAAGGGGATCAGAAGAGTTCTTGTTGTTCACTCTCTGGAACCACTGACTGCGTATACTAGTTGCTGCCGATTTGAAGACAGACACTGGCAAAGAAGTCAAGTACCTCAATGAATGAGTCACAAGGCTGTGAAAAACTATACTTAATATATCTAGTAAAAACTTCAAGTACGGTTTTTTATTGATATTATCAATTATAAGTAGACAGAGAGTTTGTGATAGGAACAGTCAAAGTAGTTTTTCCTTCATAGCTATTGGTTTATCTTCCATGGCTTTTACCAACACATCAACAATACTCAGGAGAAATGTGGTTGTGCTGCATGCTCACAGCCTCTGTCTTGTCATTATGCCATGAACGTAACTGTTCAGAGTAACAGTTCTTTCCATAGCATCACATGTAGATGATAGAAGAAAGGGCAACAACTTTTTGTGAGTGGGAAATTTTCAGAAGAATAAAAAGTAAATTGCATTTTGCCATTTGTTTCCTTTTAGGGGAGGCCGAATTGAAATGGAATTGTACTGTGGACAGCTCACTAACTTCTCCCAAGATCAGGAAGTGAAGTGAGAATGAAAACCAACAGTTGAACCCATCACACCAAGGTAAGCATCCTTAGAATAACCTAAGAATTGGTGAAGATGAAAAAAAAAATACAATTGAGTAGATCAGTAAACCAGAGCAAAGTGATGGGGGAGGGGTTAGAAGAGATGTGAATCCCACTCAAAGTGACAAACAGTGCTGTTCACTAATAGGTTCTAATAGAATATAATGGCATAAGTCCCTTAGTTTATTCTAAGCCAAATATGAGTGACCAAAGAATCAACTTACATTGAATGATACATCCTACCGTGGAAGATGTTCTTTGAACTTATAAAAAAGTCATAATCAGCCACATCCGTGGGAGTCGCCAGTGGGCAGGCTGTTGCAAGATGGAGTCTTCTCCCCTGGTCTTTGGAAGCTGGCTTTGGCTGAGAGCACTCTTGATTACAGTTATCAGAGCTTAGAGATTGTCTGGACTTAGTGGTATGTTTCAGGACGTTTACACAATATTCACAAGAATGTTAAACCAGACACAAAAGTTAAGATACAAGACTGTTAAAGACTAACGATGACCAAGTTCATTTTGAATCTCCACTGGAACATTCATGGCTATGATGTTCACTTATCCCAAGTCTGTAGGTCCTTTGATAGAAATGCAAGTAGCGGGAGATGAGGCTCAGTGATAGAGGACTTTCCGAGGATGCGAAAACACAGTCAACGTAAATAAAAATAAACAAGTCCTTACATTTAAGCAATTACAATGTGACCTAAGAGGTGGCTCAGCAGTTAAGAGTGCTTGATGCTCCAACTGAGGGCAAGAATGTGGCTCACAACTGCCTGTAACTTCAGATCCAGTGTATCAGGCCTTCACCTCTGATACACTGCACACACACTTAAAAAAAATAAACTTTAGAAATGGTTTTTAATAATACATTAAAATGTGCTTTACATAAGAATGGTGGCTCATATCTGCAATCCCAGGACTTGGGAGGTTGAGGCAAGAAGATTTCTTTAAAATGAGTCCAGGTAAGCCTGAGCTGCAGAGGGAGGCCCTGCCTCCAAATAAACAAAAGACGAAGATGTAGATGAGGCTCCTTCCAAGAACAGGTTACTGCTCATCAATGTCAGTAAACCTTAAAAGTGAGCAGAAACATTCCGCTGAAACCTTCTAGAAGAAAACAAGTGAGAAACTTGGAAAGGGGACTGTGTAAGTGTTTAGGTGAGTGTACATAAAGATTGTGAGCATCTCATGGTGTGCTTATAGAAGATTAAACTTGGAAGGGGGACTGTGTAAGTGTTTAGGTGAGTGTACATAAAGATTGTGAGCATCTCATGGTGTGCTTATAGAAGATTAAACGTGGAAGGGGACTGTGTAAGTGTTTAGGTGAGTGTACATAAAGAGTGTGAGCATCTCATGGTGTGCTTATAGAAGATTAAACGTGGAAAGGGGACTGTGTAAGTGTTTAGGTGAGTGTACATAAAGAGTGTGAGCATCTCATGGTGTGCTTATAGAAGATTAAACGTGGCATGGCATACTATGCGAGGAAGCTAGCCTACAGAATTTTAAAGTTAAGAGTCTCATCAATAATAAATCGTCATTTAGAAAATCTAGTTTGTCATTATTTCAAAACACAGTCGTTGGCCTTGATGGAACGGACATTCAATTATAATGCATATCTTTACAAGACTTCTCAAAGTACTGTGTTAGGCACAACCATTGCATGTGTGGTTCATAGTGCGTATTGCCCATGGTAAGAAGCTAATTCATAGCACATCTGTGTGATCCGCAGCCAGTCCCAGTTGCTTACATTGCCTGTGATTCTAAATGTTCATAGGAAGTCTAGTACTGTGGTACTTCCTTACCCTGGGAAGACAAGTTAGGAGTCCTACTGTTCCTTCTAAGGTATCAAAACAATTCTATTAGAGCCCTACTGGATGATGTTATTCAAATCAAATGAGCTTTTCAGTGTCTGTTGCATGTATTAGAAAATGATGAAGATAATATTCACCTACCAAACCCTACACAATTGTTTGGATTCATTGAGTATTTGCTTTGGGAAAAAAACTTTTATATATGTGTACATTGCTATTATTTACTTCATTATTGCTATTTGAGACAAGATTTCACAATAGAGCTCAGTATGTCACTTAGGCTGACCTGGGGGTTAGGAGTAGTGGTTTGTGCCACCACATCCAGATTTATGCACATTGTTATTTTTTTTAAAAAAAATAGTGCTTTCTAATCTCAGAATCACAGATCATTACTTGGTTTAAGTAAATGTGTCACAAAACAAAACCAAAGTCATGAAACTCAGAAAACAGCTGGTAGCAAAGTCGGCATTGGGGGTGGCAGGTGGGTGAAATGATGGGAGGTAAGTCTGAGTAAAGGAAAGAGTAATTAGAATATATTATATATGCACTTAAAATCACGAAATAACAAAATTTAATCAATAATAGCAGTGCAACCTTAGAATGATCATGCCGTCTATACATATTTTAACATATACCATATAATGTAAACTCTCATTATAGTTAAATGTGGCCAGGCTGGATGGCCACATTGTGCTGTCTGTGACAAATATCTGCAACAGTTCCCACTATCACAGTTCTCTGTTATCAGATTTGGAGAAGCCCAGTGGTCCTCATTCCACCTGGAATTGTTTATAGACAGTTTTCTTTTCATAGTGTGTTGCTCCTCGTTGAAGCAGAAGATGCTGTTCCTGACTCTAGACTGATCTTTCTAGTCAATTCTCAGCTCATGTGGGATTTCCCTCTGTATGCTGTGAATATCATCGGTTAAATAAAGGAACTGCTTGGGGCCTATAACAGAGCTATAGGGGAACAGAGCTAGGTGGGGAAAACTAACTGGAATGCTGGGAGAAAAGAGGCAGAGTCAGAGAGAGAAGCCATGTAGCCTTGCCAGACCCAGAAGAAACTTTACCCTGTCAGCACAGCCACGTGGCAATACACAGATTAATAGAAATGGGCTAAATTAATATGTAAGCATTAGCCAATAAGAACCTAGAGCTAATCGGCCAAGCAGTGATGTAAATAATACAGTTTCTGTGTGATTATTTTGGATGTCTGGGCAGCCAAAAAACAAACAAGCAGCCTGCTTCTACACATCTCGTTTCTGAAGACCTCTGCATGTTAGACACTTCAGTTCATCTTCCACTCATTCCCTTATTTTCCACACTGAGCTTTTCCTAATGGGGCTTATGGTTATAAATTAAATATGGAGAAGTCCAGGAGACATATACTTCCAGCTCTTAATCTCCCGAACTTTCTGGATTTGAATATCAAGTTACGCAGTCCCTTTTGTATGTCTGACCAACATAGCAAAACAGATATTACTAAACCAACTTCTCTGTCTACAACCTCAGCTCTTTACCTCTCAAATGTAAGCACAACTTTTTTTTACCGCCTGTTTCTCTGTTTCTTGGACTTCAGCCCATGAGTAAGTCCTAGTGGTGCTGTGCCAATGTGCATTCCTCATCCTCTTTATACAATATCTAATTGGATCTCCAGCCCCTATTTCAGTTACATCTCATAAGACATACACACTTCCTTGTAGAACATAACTCTCTAATAAATCAGATTTGTCTTTTAATCTAGCATCACTCTCTTGCTAGTAAGGAATTGTTTTTTGTTTGATTTTCCAGAACCACATCTAGATCAGTGTAAATATACATGGAAAATACTGAATAACATTGGGAGATGACTGAGCATATAGCTTTCATAAGAGTCCTTGAGCAGAAACAGGGCTGGAATTTGTTGGGAGTCAGGACTGGCAACTGTGTGTGACCATCGGTGTCCTTGCTGAGGAAATGTATACAGGTGTATTTTAGAAAACAGGTTCTTGTTTGTAAAGCATTCTTTGTCATTGTTTTTCACTACAAATAGTCTATTATGTTGATTTAAATAAGCCATTTTGCCTGTTGTCGACTAAAGTTAGCTGTATAGGAATAGACACTTTAGTCAGCAATATAAGGCAGTGCCTCTGATTTCTTTTTGAACTGTCTATTTCTAACTATCCTTCTGAAATCTTATGCTTGGAAATAATTTCTTGCTTCCTCCCATAATGGAACAATGATGTTCAGACAGGGATAAGAATAAGGATCATTGCGTGAATTTATTTCAAATTGTGTTCTAGTAAGAGCTGATGAAAATTCGTCACAATAGTAGAAGGGTTGCCCTTCTGCTTTGCGTCTTATTCTTCCTCACAACTCTTCTACAATAGCCATAATAAATGGACTCTCCAGGGTGATTTACATGTCTCTCCAGGAAAGTAGAATATCTTTCAGAACTTAAAATACTGTTTGATATATTTAAATGAGCTTAAATTGTAATTCTCAGAGAAGATCTGACTTCACAGATCACGAATTTATAGCCCACCCTATTCTAGGTCCTACAGTAAATTAATGACAAAAAATAAGTGTGCAATAGTAATATTTGTGGCACCTCCCTACTGCATCTGATAGTTATTAAAATGCATCTCATTATATCCAGATGAGATTTAATCTCGTGAAAGTTGCTCCTCCTCTCATATTTTCTATGATGTTGACAGCTCCTCCTTGTATCCATCCTTTCATGCCAGAGGAGTCACTCCTTAATGTCTACCTTGCTTCATGTTATATATCAAATGAGTCACTGCAGGCTCCCAGCTCTGCATACGCAATGCCTCTGGATCTCCTTGCTTTAGCATCATAGCCTCATTTGCAGATTGAAGAGTTTTAACCTTAAAGAGGTACCTTATCTTGGTTCTAACTGCATGCTCCTTTGGCATAAAACCAGTGAGAGGTTAGCCCAGAGTCAGGTCCCAATGCCTTGTCTCTGAAAGGTGGTGGGAACTGGAAATGTTCACCTTGCTGCCGTATACTGGGCCACAGAGATGCCCCTTGTGGTAAGATATGCAACCAAAACAGAATCAGTTTTGATGACAGACAGGCACAGCTTCAGGCTCCCCGCTGCTTTGTTCCAGTGACATGATCCTGGGGAGTCACCTCTCTAGAACTATGTGTCCATCATATTTGACTTGAAGTGGTAATTGAAATGGCATAGAGGGGTATGAAGACTAGATAAGGTCATATGCCCTAAAAGGTGCCAGCTTATCTGTGTGGATGCTCACCAGAACATAGTGGCCTTCTCATATTCTCTAACCACTTCTAGGCACCATCAAATGCAACTCAGAACCAGATATGTTCTCCTAGCCCTCTAGGATTACCATTGTGTGGGGCCCAGGAATTCCCTTATTTAGCAAACAGTACAGGGAAATCTGGATGAGGCTTTCTGCTTTGTCTTAGAGTATCTGTTTGTCTCTATGGTACTCCAGATCTTAATTCTCCAATACTGCAAACTGCTTTGCTTCATTTTATTTTTATTCAACAACCTCCTTAAAACTAAAGACTTATTTCTTACTTACCTTTCCCCTCTCTGCCCTCTCCTTCTGAAGTGAAATCAGCTATCACTATACATTTAGGTGCTGGGTAGATAAAGACAGGTAGATGACAGATGGATGGACAGATGGACAGTCAGAGAGACATAGAGACAGAGACACTTATCCTTTCTCTTATACACTTAATTAGCCATCTCATAATGTTCCCAATGCTCTGCATGGCCCACTGCTTTTATTGGAATGCGTTTTCTTGCCTGCAATTCCAGTAAATTATTCATATTTCCTCTGTAGAAACTGCAAAACTTGCCTTCCTCTCCGGAAGTCTGTGTTTCCTGACTTAGTGATCCCAGTGAATACTGATATGTCTCTATATGCATGTACTTGTCTTTGTACATCTGTCTTAGTATCTGCCACATAAATTCTCTGAATGGGTAACAGTGAGCTTTTGAAGGTCCATAAGTAAGTAATAAATCATGGATGGTGTCATCGTTATCCTTTTTGCCCTTAACTATTTTTCTTTTTCTAGACAGTCACATTCTTATCTGAACTGTCTTTGTCACACTGTGTTATTGCTTCATATTCTGTATCATAAACAAATTTAATTTTTATGCAAGCACTATCTTCACATAATGCTGAACACCAAGACTAGAAAACCTGGATGAATACGAAAGTATATACACTCATTTACATGAAAATCTCATTCTGTAATTGATATTTCAAGCTGAGAAATTTCAAATTCCTTGTAGAAAGGAAGACCTTAGCTAAATTAATCATATTTTGCCAGCTTATTGAATAACTAAACCGGAAAACAATCAATTATAATGTGAACAGCTTTCAAAATAAACATTTGCAATTCCTTCCCAATATGTTTTTATCTCAAGTTGGTGACCAAATTAAATAAATAAATCAATAAATCAATAATGAAAATGAATAGGTGTTACTACGGCATCCTGAGAGACTTCTTACGTGGAAAAGTATGAGAAATCTAAGCATATTTGACATCTATGATATGTGGTATTTACCTTTGGTAGAACCAGGCCACAGGTAGCCTTCTACTCCTAACACAACGACTGAGCTACTGCAAACTACACAGGATCTACTTCTCTGAGCTAAGGCCAGAGACAGCTCAGTAGTTGGAGGCTAGCTAGCTGATTTCTGGGGTGGGTCTAGAGAAGAGTGACCTTTGCTATGGTTCCATCTGGGAAGAGGGCATTAAGTGACTGTTTTCCTCCCTGGCTCATAATGTGCTTTTATTATTCACAGCCTTAGCGCAGCCTCATAGATTACGTCCGTCTCTTAATAATCTGGTGGTATGGAATATGTCTTTTCACTCTCTGCCTTATGTATAACGTTTCAGACCCCAAGCTTGTTTAGAAAAGAAAAAAAAATACTGACAAAGTAGGGAATTTGTACTTCCTGACAGGTGGAACTGGAAGAGTTATTCAGGTTCTACTAACTAAGCATAAAAATATATTACTATCATGTCCTGGGAAGATAAGAGTATTTTTAGCTTCTTTCCATTACTTTCAAAGAAGAATTTTCTAACAGATTCAGATTAAAGATAAACACAACTCTTAATTATCTCTAACAATGGAGAATAGAAAATTAGGATCTACAGATAACCCAAAATTCTATTTTAGGAACATCTTAAACATTTGTTCTGAATGTCCGTTTTAACTTTGCTTAGAGTGGTGAACAAATTCAAGTTCTTTCTGTGATTAGTATTTACAGTAACTCTTCCCTTAATGATCGCCAGTGAAGTAAACACTAAGCAGCAGCAAGTAGCCAGAAGTGTGTAACCAAAAACCAGAGACTTCAATCATCTGCAAGCAATCTTCATTTGGGTTTACCATAGTCAGAGCCCCTTTAAAACAGGCTGAATACAAAGGGTTTTCTGCATTCTCTGACTGGACCCATAATAAAGGCAAGAAAGCATTGCCTTTTTGGAAGAACCAAAGGATATCTTTGTCAGCCCTATTTCACATTTGATAGCATCAAGAAACCATATTAGTAAAATAGTGAATTTTTGGGGTTTTTTTCTTATTTTTTTTAAATAGTGATATTTGAAAGACAAATTTGAGGGTTTGGGGATATGACTCAGTGGATAAAATGCTGGCACTATAAATATGAAACCTAAGCTGAGAGGCCCAGATCCTGTGTAAAAACCAAATGTGACAGAACATGCCAATAATCCCAGGACAAGGAGGCAACAAAAGGAGAATCCAGGGAAGAAGTGAACTCATTACCTAGCCAGGCTCGCCAGTCAGTGAACTGCAGCTTCAATGAGAAACCCTGTCTCAAAAAACAGCAATAGCAAAAATAATGGTAATAATGATGATGGTGGTGATGATGAAGACGGTGATGTTGATGATAAATGTAAGAGAAATAGAGGAAACCACGTGACATCGACCTGAGAGTGAAAAGGGACCAGAAAGGAATAATGCAGTAACTATGATAAGAATACTTTACTTGTACAAAAATATCATAATGAAGCCCATTCTTTACAATCCATATATGCTAGTAAAACTTAAGAAACTAAAGACCATTCTGAATATTAGGTCAGAGCACACATTTCTACTGCTTTCTGTTATCTCCCAACTGCTGTGACTGGGATCCATGACAAGCAATCCTTTCCGTGTTGTGTCTTTGCAGTGAGGTCTCAGCAGCCGCAGCCTTTCCAGCTGTCCAGGAGCAATCAGATGTGTGGATTTGAGCCTCTTGTTTAGAATTCTTAAGCTGAAAGGAGGGGAACCATTCATCTTTGTCTGCAATCTTCTTTCCCGGCCCCATGTCGGCCAGTAATTTCACTACTGTTTCTCCTACCAGAGCATGCTTCCTTAGTGGGTTGTTTTCAGTCAAGGCGCATAGGCCAGGGACTCCAGCCTCCCTTAAGTGCTTAGAGTGTTCCCAAACTGAAACTAGAAAAACAAAATCTTTAACTGTTGTCCTCGGGAAGCAATTTTACAAGTGCAGTCCCTGAGCCTGCTATATCAAAATAACCTAATCTAGTTGTTCCAAACACAGAATTCTTAGCCTTGCTCCAGGCCTTCTGAATTCCAGACTCCAAACTGGAAAACAGTATTTCAGCAAGCAACTCAGTGCCTCCTCCTTGTTATAAAGCATTTTTAACATAGAATTGTTCTTGCATTTTTAAGTAATTGATACTCAGATACTGATTCTTAACTTTGTACTCCGAAGAAAGCATGCATTTCCATTTCAATGAATAAGTTTAGAATGCATATTTTTGTGTTTAATTTTTTTATTGATAAAGATATTTCATCCTATCTTCTAACTTCACAAATTGGCTGCTTTACTTGGGAGCATTGGCTTGTTTTGTATATGCTAAGAAATTGCTCTGAAAAACAAAATGAATTCACTAATTTTTGCAGAGTTCCTCGTAGCCACATTCCTCATTTATTTAAGGAGGTGCAATTCTAAAACATGGAAATCTATGCTCTAGCTTCCACATCCATAGGCTCTGTATGACTATTCTCTGTAGACTTAAAATTGCATCTGCTGTAACTAGGCATGTTGACTTTAATCCCAGCACTTGGGAGGCAGAGGCAGAAGGATCTCTGTAACTGTGAGGCCATCTGCTCTACAGAGTGAGTTCCAGAACAGTCGGGGCTGTTTCACTGAGAAACCGTGTCTTGAAAAAAAAATTGCATCTATAGCCGGGTGTGGTGACACACACCTTTATTCCTAGTACTCGGGAGGCAAAAGCAGTTGGATGCCTGAGTTCTAGGACAGCCTGATCTACATAGTGAGGTCTAGGACAGCCAGTGGAAATAGTGAGAGCTTGTCTCAAAAATGAGTGGGTTATAGACAAATATAATTACATTTACAAAAAAGACTGGCATATCCAAAAATTTTGCTATCTAGAGGAGTATTGGAATTGACCCTCTGCATTTTCAATGGGACAGCTGTATTTGAGTTTAAAACCCAACTTGGGATTCCTCTAAAATATGACTATCTATTCAGAATTGTGAAATGTCCTTAGTGTCTATTTTACATAAACGTACACTTACATGCCAGGTTATGCTCAATCGATATGGAAGTGGCCATCTCCAGCAGAGGGCAGCAGCAACTGAGAAGCACTGGAAGAAACTAAAGCCTCGGGCCTCTGGCTCAAGCTTCCCAGGGAACTTCATTAACAATATAAATTCAGAGATAAAATAACCCAGACTCTCAAGACAGCAATTACAGAGAAAATAAATCCAAACTGTAGGGCTTCTCTGAGTTTGTTAGCACTGGCTGTTATTCCTAAGAAGCCAGTCCTGGCCACAACACAATGGAGTATGATGCCTTCATGAATAAAAGGGTTCATCTGGGCCCCAGCTTACACAGGTATACATGGGAGCTAGTAATATCTGCCTAACACAGCTTCCAATATTATGGAGATACATCAGAGTAAGAGAGTCAGGCTCATAGAGACAATCTTTTTTCTGTTTGCAGATTTGATAACGATATATAAAACCATGTATGTATGTGTGATGTGAAAGCAAAAGTAAGATGGGAACAGAGAGAACTCAAGAGAGGGAAGAGAAGATAGGAGATAGCAAGAAACATGGTCAACGTGTATTATGTACTCGTGTGTAAACATTGATATGAAAGCCAGTCCTGTGTACAATGCCAATTAAAAATAAGTAAATATTCAAAGGGAATAAATATCAAAGTTATCAAATCCCAATAGAAAATCTCACAAATGTAGAACAGTGTTCACCCTTCAAGGACTGAGCCAGGCAGTGCTATTCCTGTCATAAAAGATTAAATACTGTGTTTAAAATCAACAGAAATTGAACCATTAGATGTATTCAGTTTGGTTCTTGAGAGTAAGACTTTGCCAGAGCACCACTAGCCAGCCCGTGCACTCCGGTTCCGCATCTTACAGAAATAGAAACTATACTCCAGGCATTGTCAAAGCCTCGTATCTCTTGTGTTGCCTAGGCAAAGGATTCTGGCTTAATAATTTTATCACCCAAACACTAAACCCACACCAAATATACACAGAAATTTCTTAGAATCTATAATATTCCTAAAGGTCATTACAGAGGTCATCCCAGGAATACTAATGGTACTCCAATAGTACTTTTCTACCAATAGTAAAGGCAGTAGCCACAATTCCAGTCACTCCAAGCAAGGCTTCCCGATGCATTCCCTGCTATATATATACACACACTGACCACTTTGTCAGGTTTTTAAGCCCTATGATCAGCTTCCATGGAGGGGAGTTGTGACTCTGGGCAGCCAGTTCACTGTTTGAGGAGAGACGTCACTAACCATACTCTGCTAACTTGGAACTAAGATTGGAAATAAATCTCAAGTAATCAGAATTCCAGATGGAAGCTTAGATGCTCCTCAATGAAACTGTGCTTATTTTTAATTTGAGGATGTGCTTTCTGTATTTGAATTTTGCCTTTTGAGTTACATAATAGTGGATCCTAGTAAATAATGATCTGCCAGAAGATTTGATTCTCCTGCACCTTGAATTAACCTCAATTATTTAGAGAAGAATTTATTTTCTCCAAGAGGTTTGCTTTTTATATTTACAAAACTCTGCCATTTGTTGTATATAATAGAAGTAAAAAAAAAAATAGGAGCAATTTTTTAAAGTGAACGAACAGAATTCTTTAATATTTTAAGTTGAACTTGTTTGAAACTTATTAAGGACTGTAATTTAGAAGGATGCCGACCTCTTCTACCAAGTTGTAACTCCAAGTTCTCTTGGCAATGCACCTATCACAAAGAAAACGACAACCAGTACAGAAGGAATCCTCTGACCTTCTAGATACATCCCTGAGAAAACAATTTGATTACATGGATCAATTCTACCCTATACTTTCTACAACTAAAGGCCAAATGGCCACAACTAGGTTTCAGAAAAAAATGGCACAAATAATGCCTTCCAGCTCATTTAGTCTTTTATTTATTTTGGTTTTTTTTATGTTTGTTTGCTTGTTTTACATCCTAACTGCAGTTGCCCCTCTCCCCTCACTCCTCTTCTCCCATTCCCTATCCCTGCTCCCCTCTGCCCTCCCCCTTCAATCCACTCCTCCTCTGTGTCTGCTCAGAAAGGGGCAGGCCTCCCATGGGTGTCAACAGAACATGGCATATCAAGTTGTAGTAAGACTAAGCACCTCTCCTTGCATTAAAGATGGGCAAGGCAATCTAGTATGAGGAATAGGGCTCCAAGAGTTAGCCAAAACATTAGGGACAGCCCATGCTCCCATTGCTAAGAGTCCCACAAATAGACTAAGCTGCACAACTGTCACATATATGTAGAGGGCCTAGGTCAGTCCCATGCAGGCTCTGTGGTACTGCAGTATGTACTCTTTCCTATCCCAAATTCTGTACTTATTATTTAATCATGCCAGCTTTTAAGATTTTGTTGGCTGGTTGGTTGGTTATTGGTTGCTTGTGTTTTTTGAGACAATGTCTCTCTACATAGCTCTGATTGCTCTAGAACTCACTATGTAAACCAGGCTGACCCAAACTCATAGAGATCCACCTGCCTCTGCTACTGAGATTAAAGGGATTCACCACCTTGCCCAATTTAACTCTCAAGTTGTTAATGCAGCATCACTACAATGTAACAATACATGAAAGTCATCCCAAATCAGAGGTATGGGTGACTACGTTTCTTTTATAATAAAAAAAAACATTTTCCAAGTGTATTATATTTATGAAGAATTCAGCATCACATGGGTTTCTTAGCATAAATCACAATTATATAGCAATTCCATAACTGAATATTCACTTTCTGTAGTATTAAATAGCAACAGCATTTTAGTTAAATTTCAAACAGTCAGACAAACTGTCTTGTTTTAAGAAAGAAGGAAAAAGATTTGACATCGATAACTGAACAAGTCAAGAGTTTCAGAGTCTGTTGCTGGGAAAAAAGGAAGGTTCAGAAGGTGAGGGAGAGGGTAGAAGAGAGGAGTAGGTATGAATATAATCACAGCACATTAAATATCTTAGGAAATGGTCAAAAATAAATCAATTTTAAAAGGGGTTTCAGAATCTCACACAATGTCAGTCTTTTATCTCTGCTTCTTCAGCTGTATGATCAAACCTTCATTATCTTTGTAGAAATAATGCAATTCCCAGAAAGTCAGGCTTTCATAACATCCCCCACCAAATCGCAGCAGGGAGTCAGCCTTTCTTGATATCCCCCATCATATTATACCCCTGGTTCCCTTTGAACTATAGTTTACCAATGCCAAGAGAAAAAAACTTCTTCTCCAGCAGAGAACACAAAAAGCCAGCAGCTGAGCATCGTAGGATCTACAAGGTTCATCAACACAGCGAGTGTTACCCAACAAGAAGCCCAGAGCGAAAGGTCAGTCTCTGGGAAGGAGGAAACTGAACGGTTCACAGTGAAAAGACAGTGAATTGGCCTCTGAAATTTAACAATAGGAAGGATGATGCTAAAAGGGCCAAAACCCATCTAGAAACTTATTTTTAGATTATGTTTATTTTTTATTTTTTTAATTAATTAATTTATTTATTTATTAAAGATCTCTGCCTCCTCCCCGCCACCGCCTCCCATTTCCCTCCCCTTCCCCTAGTCAACTCCCCCTCCCTCATCAGCCCATAGAGCTATCAGGGTTCCCTGCCCAGTGGGAAGTCCAGGGACCACCCTCCTCCATCCAGGTCTAGTTAGGTGAGCATCCAAACTGCCTAGGCTCCCACAAAGCCAGTATGTGCAGTAGGATCAAAACCCATTGCCATTGTTCTTGACTTCTCAGCAGTCCTCATTGTCCTCTATGTTCAGAGAGTCCGGTTTTATCCCATGCTTTTTCAGACCCAGGCCAGCTGGCCTTGGTGAGTTCCCGATAGAACATCCCCATTGTCTCAGTGTGTGGGTGCACCCCTAGCGGCCCTGAGTTCCTTGCTCGTGCTCTCTCTGCTTCTGCTCTTGATTTGGACCTTGGCATTTCAGTCCGGTGCTAAAATGTGGGTGTCTGTCTCTGTCTCCTTTCATCACCTGATGAAGGCCAGGAGGATTACTATAATTTTTTCTTTGGGTTCACCTTCTTATTTAGCTTCTCTAGGATCACGAATTATAGGCTCAATGTCCTTTATTTATGGCAAGAAACCAATTATGAGTGAGTATATAAATATATATATATATGTGTGTGTGTGTGTGTGTGTGTGTGTGTATTCCATACTTTCTTCATCCATTCTTACATTGAAAGGCATCTAGGTTGTTTCCATGTTCTGGCTATTACAAACAATGCTGCTATGAACATAGTTGAGCATATACTTTTGTTGTATGATAGGGCATCTCTTGGGTATATTCCCAAGAGTGGTATTGCTGGGTCCATGGGTAAGTTGATCCCGAATTTCCTGAGAAATCGCCACACTGCTTTCCAAAGTGATTGCACAAGTTTGCATTCCCACCAGCAATGGATGAGTGTACCCCTTACTCCACAACCTCTCCAGCAAAGGCTATCATTGGTGTTTCTGATTTTAGCCATTCTGACAGGTGTAAGATGGTATCTTAAAGTTGTCTTGATTTGCATTTCCCTGACCGCTAAGGAAGTTGAGCGTGACCTTAAATGTCTTTTGGCCATTTGAACTTCTTCTGTTGAGAATTCTCTGTTCAGCTCAGTGCCCCATTTTTTTAATTGGGTTGATTAGCATTTTACAGTAGAGTTTCTTGAGTTCTTTATATATTTTGGAGATCAGACCTTTGTCAGTTGCGGGGTTGGTAAATATCTTCTCCCAGTCAGTGGGTTGCCTTTTTGTCTTGGTGACAGTGTCCTTTGCTTTACAGAAGCTTCTCAGTCTCAGGAGGTCCCATTTATTCAATGAGGCCCTTAATGTCTGTGCTGCTGGGGTTATACGTAGGAAGTGGTCTCCTGTGCCCATGTGTTGTAGACTACGTCCCACTTTCTCTTCTATCGGGTTCAGTGTGTTCAGACTGATATTGAGGTCTTTAATTCACTTGGATTTGAGTTTTGTGCATGGTGATAGATATGGATCTATTTTCATTCTTCTACAGATTGACATCCAGTTGTGCCAGCACCATTTGTTGAAGATGCCTTCTTTCTTCCATTGTATACTTGTAGCTCCTTTATTGAAAATTAGGTGTTCATAGGTTTGTGGGCTAAAGTCCAGATCTTCTATTCAATTCCATTGGTTGACTTCTCTGTTTTTATGCCAATACCAAGCTATTTTCAATATTGTAGCTCTGTAATAGAGTTTGAAGTCAGGGATGGTAATGCCTCCAGATGATCCTTTATTGTATAAGATTGTTTTGGCTATCCTGGGTTTTTTGTTTTTCCATATAAAGTTGATTATTATCTTCTCCAGGTCTGTGAAGAATTTTGATGGGATTTTGATGGGGATTGCATTGAATCTACAGATTGCTTTTGGTAGAATTGCCAGTTTTACTACATTGATCCTCCCAATCCAAGAGCAAGGGAGATCCTTTCCTTTTCTGGTATCCTCTTCAATTTCTTTCTTTAAAGACTTAAAGTTCTTGTCAAATAGATCTTTCACTTCCTTGGTCAGAGTTATCCCAAGATATTTTATGCTATTTGTGGCTATCGTAAAAGGTGATGCTTCTCTGATTTCCCTCTCTGCTTCCTTATCCTTAGTGTATAGGAAGGCAACTGATTTTTTGGAGTTGATCTTGTATCCTGCCACATTACTAAAGGTGTTTATCAGCTGTAGGAGTTCTTTGGTAGAGTTTTTGGGGTCACTTATGTATACTATCATATCATCTGCAAATAACGAAAGTTTAACTTCTTCCTTTCCAATACGAATCCCCTTAATCCCCTTATGTTGTCTTACTGCTATTGCTAGAACTTCAAGTACTATATTGAAGAGGTATGGAGAGAGTGGACAGCCTTGTCGTGTTCCTGAGTTTAGCGGGATGGCTTTGAGTTTTTCTCTGTTTAATTTAATGTTAGCTGTCGGCTTGCTGTAAATAGATTTTATTATATTTAGGTATGACCCTTGTATCCCTAATCTCTCCAAGACCTTTATCATAAAGGGGTGTTGAATTTTGTCGAATGCTTTTTCAGCATCTAATGAAATGATCATATGGTTTTTTTCTTTCAGTTTATTTATATGCTGGATTACATTGATAGATTTGCGAATGTTGAACCAGCCCTGCATCTCTGGGATGAAGCCTACTTGATCATAATGGATAATTTTTCTAATGTGTTCTTGGATTCGGTTTGCCAGTATTTTATTGAGAATTTTTGCATCGATATTCATGAGTGAGATAGGCCTGTAATTCTCTTTCTTGGTTGGGTCTTTGTGCAGTTTTGGTATCAGGGTAACTGTAGCTTCATAAAAGAAATTTGGCAATGATTCTTCTGTTTCTATATTGTGAAATACATTAAGGAGTATAGGTATTAGCTCTTCTTGGAAGTTCTGGTAGAATTTTGCATTGAAACCATCTGGTCCTGGGCTTTTTTCAGATGGGAGATTTTGATAACAGTTTCTAATTCGTTACAATTAACAGGTCTATTAGGATCGTTCACCTGGTTTTGGTTTAACTTTGGTATATGGTACGTATCTAAAAAATGTCCATTTCTTTTGCATTTTCCAGTTCTGTGGCATACAGGCTTTTGTAGTAAGATCTAATGATTCTATGAATTTCCTCTGTGTCTGTGGTTATGTGCCCCTTTTCATTTCTGATCTTATTTATTTGCATGTTCTCTCTCTGTCGTTTAATTAGTTTGGATA
This sequence comes from Microtus pennsylvanicus, assembly GCF_037038515.1. Taxonomy (NCBI): domain Eukaryota; kingdom Metazoa; phylum Chordata; class Mammalia; order Rodentia; family Cricetidae; genus Microtus; species Microtus pennsylvanicus. Next base: position 5,314,511 of record NC_134579.1, on the reverse strand, counting down.
GGGGTTTATCTATCTTGTTGATTTTCTCCAAGAACCAACCTTTTGTTTCATTGATTCTTTGGATTGTTTTCTGTGTTTCTATTTTGTTGATTTCAGGCCTCAGTTGATTATTTCCAGTCTTCTACTCCTCCTGGGCACGTCTGCTTCTTTTTTTTCTAGAGTTTTCAGGTGGGCTGTTAAGTCTCCGATGTGTGCTTTCTCCATTTTCTTTAAGTGGGCACTTAGTGCTATGAACTTTCCTCTTGGCACTGCTTTCATCATGTCCCATAGGTTTGAATATGTTGTCTCTTTATTTTCATTAAATTCAAGGAAGACTTTAATTTCTTTCTTAATTTCTTCCTTGACCCAGGTGTGGTTCAGTAGTTGACTGTTCAGTTTCCAAGTGTTTGTTGGCTTTCTGGGTGTAGCATTGTTGTTGTCTTCTAACTCTAATCCATGGTGATGTGATAAGACACAGGTGGACATTGATATTATTTTTGTATCTGTGGAGGTTTCCTTTGTTACCGAGTATGTGGTCAATTTTCGAGAAGGTTCCATGAGCTGCAGAGAAGAAGGTATATTCTTTCCTATTTTGGTGGAATTTTCTATAGATGTCTGTCAAGTCCAATTGATTCATTACCTTCAATAATTCTCTTAATTCTCAATTAGGTTTTTGTCTGGTTGACCTGTCCATTGGTGAGAGAGGTGTGTTGAAGTCTCCTACTACTAATGTGTGTGGTTTGATGTCTGCCTTGAGTTCTAGTAATATTTCTTTCACATAAGTGGGTGCTTTTATATTAGGGGCATAGATATTCAGGACTAAGACTTCCTCCTGTTATGAGCATAAAGTGTCCATCTCGATCTCTTCTGATTGATTTTAGTTTGAAGTCAGTTTTGTTAGAAATTAGTATGGCCACACCTGCTTGTTTCTTAGGACCATTTGCTTGAAACACCTTTTCCCAACAACCCTTTACTCTGAGTAAATGCCTGTCTTTGTGGTTGAGATGTGTTTCTTGTAAACAGCAGAATCTTGGATCCTGTTTGCATATCCAATCTCTTAGCCTATGCCTTTTTATAGGTGAATTGATTCCATTAATATTAAGTGATATTAATGACCAGTGGTTGTTTACTCCGGTTATTCTCATTATTTTTGGTAGTAGAGTTTGTGTGTCTCCCTTCTTTGAGTTGTGCTGGTGAAGGGTCGCTAGATGCCTGAGGTACTGTAGGCAGTGTTGGCAATGTTGGATTCCTTGGGTTGTGATTTTCCTCCTATTACTTTCTGTAGGGCTGGATTTGTGGCTACATATTGTTTAAATTTGTTCTTATCCTGGAATGTTTTGTTTTCTCTATTGATAGTGAATAATAGCTTGGCTGGGTATAGTAGTTTGGGCTTGCATCCATGGTCTCTTAGTTTCTGCAGTACATCTATCCAGGACCTTCTGGCTTTCATGGTTTCCATAAAGATGTCAGGTGTAAGTCTGATAGGTTTATCTTTGTAAGTTACTTGACCTTTTTCCTTTGCAGCTCTTAATATACTGTCTTTAATATGTATGTTTTGTGTTTTGATTATTATATGGCAAGGGGATGGTTTTTTTTTTATCCAGTCTGTTTGGTGTTCTGTATGCTTCTTGAATATTCAAAGGAATATCTTTCTTTATGTTGGGAAAGTTTTCTTCCATAATTTTGTTAAAAATATTTTCTGGGCCTTTGAGCTGTGACTCTTCTCCTTCTTCTATCCCTATTATTCTTAGGTTTGGTCTCTTTATTGTGTCCCATATTTCTTGAATGTTTTGTGATGAGAATTTATTGGCTTTGCTGTTTTCTTTGATTAATGCGTTTATTTTCTCTATGGTGGCCTCAAAATCTGAGATTCTTTCTTCTATCTCTTGTATTCTATTGATTATGCTTGGTTGTGTAGTCTCTGCTCGTTGACCTAGATTTTCCATATCCAGCCGGTCCTCAGTTTGTGTTTTCTTCCTTGCTTCCATTTTAGTTTTCAATTCCTGAACTTTTTCCATTACCTGTTTGATTGTTTTTTCTTGGTTTCCCAGGGTATCATTTACATATTTACTCATTTCTTCAAACTTTTTGTTATAGTTCTCATCGATTTCTGTAAGGACATTTTTTACATATTGTTTAAGGGACTCTGTTGCTTTTATAAAGTCAATTTTTTCCACTTCTTCTGTTTTAGGGTATTCAAGTCCTTCTGTTGTAAGATCATTGGGTTCTGGTGTTTTCATGTTGTTTTTCAGATTGGTGGGTGAATTCTTGCCTTAGCACCTGCCCATCTCCTCCTACCGATGCTGTCTAATTGGTCTTCTAAATTGGGATCAGGTTCCCCTGCTGGCCAGGGGCCCTGCTTACAAAATGCCCCCGCTCCACCAATATCCCTCTCACCACTCAGAAGGGTCTTCAGGAACAGGAACAGGCTCCCCGTTCGCCAGGGACCTCGCCAACAAAGGCCTACCACTCTGCAGGCCAGTCACCAAAAAACCTACTTGATTTAATTGTAGTGGGACGATCCACTCTCAGTGTGGGCTTCACTGTTTCATGCTTGGACCATCAAAAAATACAAGTCCACGTCTGTGCCGCATGCACCGCATCTTAGTTTTTACTTTTAAAAGTCACATTTGACATTCATTCTTCATTTCTAAAAATTTCTTTCCACTCCTTCTAACTTTTATCTTAACTGATTATTTGTCTTAGTGCTTTCCTGACATCCAATCCTTCTTTAGCTTTCCTTTTCAAACATTGAAAACATGGCTTTATCGCTCTTCTCGGTACAATTATCAATTTTATTTTTTGTTTGTTTTCAACTTTGTTTTTCTCTTAATTTGATGTCAAGGTTTGCCTATCTCATTAATTTTACTTTTATATTAGTAATCTTCAAAAGCAACTCTTAAATTCTAAGTAGTAAAGATTTGAAAAATAATCTTCAAATATGTTTTTATTTATATTCAGAAAAATAAAATTTATTTGAAAAAAAAACAGATACATCATGTGTTCTGGGACAATCTTTCTCCTGGAATTCTATCCATTAAATTAAATTAGCCAATGATTTTACTACTTGACTTACAATTCAACCATCAACTGATTTTCTCAAAGTGTGTGTGCGTGTGTGTGTGTGTGTGTATGTCTTTGTTCAGTCAGACTCTCTAAACTCATCTCTCCCTCTCTCCTCCATTCCCCACCCCTTTTCTATAATATGTTGTTACATTTTTTCAGGCATTCAGCGGGCTTCTGTTCAACCTGCTAGAGTCTCTTGGTACTGATATTCCACATGAATGAATGACATGTTGGTCAGTTGTTGTCCAGCCCTACATCAGCAGTCCAGAAGTCAGCTTGAGTTGTTCACCCATATATAGACATGGCTGTCTTTTCTTCAGTGAGCTCGCCCAGTCTTAGGAACAGAAGTCAGAGCTGAGCATTGGAGTAAAGGAGGCCACTTGTTGGTTTTCAGCTGCTTAGCCCCGAAATAATCACACAGAAAGTAAATTATTTAAATCACTACTTGGCCTATTAGCTCTAGCTTCTTATTGGCTAACTCTTACATCTTAATTTACCCCATTTTCATTATTCTGTGTATCGCCATAGGACCTTGGCTTACCAGGTAAAATTCTCAGCGTCTATCTCTGGCAGGGGCTACATAGCTTCTCTCTGACTCCACCGTTCTTTCTCCCAGCATTCAGTTTAGTTTTCCCTGCCTAGCTCTGTTCCCCTATAGCTCTGTTATAGGCCCAAAACAATTCCTTTATTAACCAATAATATTCACAGCATTCATAGGAGAGTCCCACATTATGACTTGGAAGTCATATTATTTCTTTCCTTAAACATCATTCTTTTTTTTGAGGGGGGGCATTGATGAATCAAGTACTTCCTAGAATCCCTCTGATAAGATCTTTGCTCCATAAACACCCAAGACTTCCTCCAGAAGAAGCAAGGGACCCACTATACACCGTCAGAGTCTGAGATCCCGAAAAGAGAGTGAATCTGTTTTGATAGTCAGAGTGGAAGCAGACTGAGTATATTAGGCTCCCATATTTCCAAAGCCATCTTTTTCATCCAGTTGTGCAATCAGAATCAAAACACAGTATCATTTTTAAAATTAGGAATGGGGATATCACATATACAAAGGATGTTTCTGTACTTAGTATTCAATTTTATTAGAAACCTACAACTGCTATTAAAGCAAATTTCGTCTACTTTAAAAAGGAGAAATTGAGAAGTATATTTGAGCATGATTTAAAACTGGGGACAGCCAATGATTAATTGGGATCTGTATAACTCAGCTTTATATTTGGGATGTGCAAAACTGCTTTCAGAAAAGGATTTCTTCAGGTGCCTGAAAAGACAAATCTCAAATCAATTGCTAATATTGAACCAAAAGATACATTTTTGAAAATAAATATTAACAATATGCAACTTGCCACTTTTTCCCTAAATTTGTGCAAAGTAAATATTTGTATTTAGACAAGTGTTATATGGTAGAAATAGATTCAGCCTCCATCCCCCCAAGTATAGAATGGAAACGCCATAAACTGCTCTTGTGGAATTAAGTCTGTATGTCTTCACATCAGCATATACCCTGCAAAGGTCTCAGAACAAAGTCCTGGTGCTACTGTGCCAGTTTCCATGAATTCTGGTGGAGATACAGTCTGGGTTATCCTGTGTCTCTCCACACTCATTAACATTCTATGGCTTACCCTATTTTTCATGATATTGCCCTATTGGGAACTATTTTGTGAAATGAAGCTATTATTTCCCCCATGCTAACTTTTATTTCTTGAATAGAACAATTATTATTAGTCACACTGGAGACAAGAGGAGAAAATTGTAAATTATCAGTTTAAAAATAAACTTGACATAGTGCCAAATTAAAATGTTTTCCAGTAAAGGGAGAAAAGCCCAGGAAAAGTTTTGTGGTTATAGAAAAGAATGGATACAAATGACTAAGTAACTCTAATTCTTATAAATGCTGACTATGGTGGATAGGATAAGTACGGTTTTAAAAGTTAACAAAACTATGAAAAATAAATTATTACATATAATAGCTGTTCTCTAAAAGAAAGTATAACCCCAATGCTGGTTTTTGTTGTTGTTGTTGTTGTTGTTGTTTTGTTTTTCGTTATAATAGTAAGCCTTCCAGAATGCTAAACAGAGTATGAATTTGATGCGGAATTCTGGAGTTGAGTGTCCTACAGAATTTGCTGTAAATCCTGACTCTGTGTATCCCAAGCTTTGTCAGATGCTCATCCTCCACTCCATTGTTCCTGGAATTTGTCACTCAGGGTTTCCTCGCAGGCCAAGCATTGCCTTACTTGCCAGTGACTTCCAGATGGTACCCTCAAAGCCTAGTATAGAATTCATAATCTACCTATAAAGTGGTGATTCAGCATCTTTAGTGGATCACTCAAGAAAAACTATTCTTCTGGGGCTGGAGAGATGGTTCAACAGTTAAAAGCACTTGCTGCCCTTCCAAGGGACATGAGTCCAGTTCCCAGAACCCATGTTTGATGGCTCACAGCCACTTGTAACTGCTGTTTCAGTGGTTCTGATGCTCTTCCGAACTCCACCATTGCCCGCATGTACAGTTATACAGAGAGAGAGAGAGAGAGAGAGAGAGAGAGAGAGAGAGAGAGAGAGAGAGAGAGAGGAAGAAGGAGGAGGAGGAGGAGAGAGAGAAACTGACAGACAAAAGACAAACACATAAATTAAGATAATTTTTAAAAATTTGCTTACTTATATATTTTATGTATATGGCTGGTTTTTTTTTCTGCATGTATGTATACCAGAAGAGGATATTGGATCCCATGGGACCACAGACAGATGTCAGGGAATCAGCATTAGGTGCTAGGAATTGAACTCAGGATCATTATAAAAAAGGTCAGGGTAAAGGATATAGTCAGAAAATAAAATTTTTGGAACTGGAAAGATGGCTCAGAGGTTAAGAGCACTTGCTGCTCTCACCCAGAACCTAAATTCTGTTCCCAACAACCACATGGCAGCTAACAACCATCTGTTATACCAGTCCTAGGTGACCTAGCATTATCTTCTGATCTCTAGAGGCACCAAGCATGCATGTTATACACATATTACATGCAGACAAACACACATAAAATAAAGATAAATATTTTTAAAGAACATTTAACTCTGGAAACAATATGTTTTGTCTTTTTGGACTATATATGGGAGAGACTTTGTGTTAGAGTCTTCAGCTGTTACTGCAAAAATCTCAGCAGTTTAGGGTTCAGTAAGCTGAATTAGTGGTGTTTGGACCTGTTTTCCATCTGAAGCCTTTAAAAGTGGCCATGTTTCCATCTCCCGGCCTTCTCCACATTCCAAAAGCCATCCACATTTTTGCTTTCTGTACTTCTTCCTGCAACAACAAGGCAACAGCAGGTAGCATCCTTCCCACACTTGACTTTCTCCTCCTCCCATTCCTGTGTCATCTTTACAACTAAACCATGACAACAAAACTCTCCATTTGATAAATCTGGACCTATGTAAGTAACCTATGATAATCATCCTGTCTCAAAGGTTTGTACCTTATACAAATACCTTATTTCTTATGCAAATCTCATATGTTATAAGATGTAAGACACAAATATGTTATTGGAGAAGAGGTGTTACTCTGCTGAAATAAGGCAGGGATCATTGAGCTGCAACTTAATTTAATCAGGGTCGCTCATACCTTGACGAAATCTAACATATGGTAGATTTGTTAAGATGAACTTGATTGCTATTCCAATTCTAGTGATAATATCACTACTATTCTTATTATCCAAATAAACTTATTTAGTAGACTAATGTTGTAAAATAAAATAACAGGAAAAATAATTACATGCCTAAGGGGGTCAATAAAAACATCAGTCTCAATCAGAAAGCTAGTGGTATGACCAGTGATTTTCTGCCTCATCAGCTTATCTTTCTATCACATCAATTCACTATGTGGCTTATTTCATGCAGAAAGAAAATTAATATTAATAATAATAATAATAACAAATTATGGTGTGTAATGGTTTCTCAAACATTCATTCGTGAGCCATGTTCCCCCATGAGATCTTTATTGGCTATTTCTACATACACCTTCAAAAACCAAATCATATTACCATATTAGTAGATGTGGTTTAGTTCTTGCAAGTATCTGTAATTATTTCCATAGTTAATTTTTCTCTGAAAAATACAGACATCTTATGTTTTTCTCCATGGTGATTTTTTTTGCAGCCTTAATTCATAGCCTTCTTTTTTGCTGAAAACTAAACTTGATAGCTAACTGTATCTAGTTCCTTTGCCTGGACTGCAGAAATCACAGTTCGGAAACAAGCAGTTACAAAATGGGTTTTTGTGAGCTTCCCTCTTCAACAATGAATTTCTTTCATTGAGATCAAGAAATTTTGGCCCAAGAGTTTATTCCTGCTGCTCATCACGGTAGCACATTAGTCTTGACTAAATGGTCAATCAGTCTAAAAGGATGCTGCTCACTACTAAATTAGCTTGAATCAGACTTCTGGAGACTGGCCAATCAGGCCAGATGGTTTCTTAGTCTGCAGAATGTCACTTCCCAGACACCAATATGAACGAGATACTGACAGCAGAAAGCTACTTCTGCAGTACAACCACAGAACTTCTTCTTTACAGCCATGTGACACTGATTGGTTGTTTGCAACAAAAATCTTAAGGAGTCACTAATGTTACAAATTAAAGGAAGAAAACGCTCCCTTGGTTTTGGCAATATTTCTCCTACAGGTTTACTTTATTTATCTAAAGTAAAGTTATTTTCATACAATATATTCTGATCATAGCTTCCTCTCCTACATCTTCTCCCAGGTCCTCCCCCACCTCCCCACCCTTCCAACTCCATGCCTTTTTCCCTCTCTTAAAAAAAATGAAAAGGCAAATAATAAAGAAAATCAGAAAAGAATAAAACAAAACTAACAAATTAAAAAACGCATAAAGAGCATGAGAAATATATACCATGTGTGTGCACACACACATGCACTACTCATAAAAACACAAAATCAAAAATGAAAAACCATAATATATAAGCCAATGACCAGTAAGGTTTAAAAAAAGCAATATGAGACAAAAATAAAAATAAAATCTCCAAAAATACTTTTAAGTACACAATTAATTTTATAAGTCTCTTTCATGCTATACTGCTATTTCTATTTATTTCATATGCACCTGTTAATTATATGTACCCCAAATAATATCTCAAGAATACTGTATAAATTTTGTTAGGAATGCATTCCCTTGAGATATCTATCTACTTCACATGAAGCTAAGTTTATACCGACTTTAAAGTCTGCTATAGCTTGTATCTTTTTCCTTTTTAGAAACTGGTTATCAGTATGTGTGTGCATGTGCAGTCATGAACATGCATATGGGAATACACATGAGCAAGCCTGTGCACACACATGTATGCATGCACATGTTACATCACATCTGTGGCTAGCAGAGAACAGCCTTGAAGAATTGTCTTCTTCCGTCACCTCTGTGTGCATCCTGGAGACTGAGCTCCCATCCCAAGGCTTGCACGGGAAGGGCTTTTACACGCTTTTCCATCTTGCTGGCCCTGTAACTAAGTATCTTAAGTTCACCCTGTATAACAGTTCTCATTGGTTTGGCAGCAAGTTGGGAGAGACTTCTTTCATCTTTAAATACTACTTCATGCTTTGTCCATACTAAGGCACTTAATATGTACCAAGTTAAATTTTTTATTATCATACAATCAAAGCCTATTTAGGAAAAAAATACTGTAAGCATCCTAGAAAAGGAATTTGTCATCTTTGTGCACAGAGAACAGCCTAGAACAGCCCGGCATATGGCTTGTGATTCAGCATGCTGAAGAGGTGACATCTAAAGTGTAGTAAAAGCTGAGTTTCCCAGGAACAGGTTGGTGTCCCTGCCTGGAGTTCTGCCTCCCCCTCACATCTTTACACAGGCAAGCACCGCTGAGCTTTAATTCCACCCACCTCGACCATGTCCTGATAAATACACACAGATGCTGGTTTTGTGCCTGAGATAAACCCAATCCAAATTCAAATCCCATATCTGGTCCTCAACAAAGCTCAGGGTGGGGGTGGGAAATAAATACTTCACTCTGTGTGTTCTCATCCAAGAATTGAAATTATGAATATTTAAGCAATGTCCTATGTTGATGTCTCATCAGAAAGCCAACAGATTCCAAACCAAAACTCCAAAAGGACAATAATAGGAAGAATATGAATATTTAATTTTCAATAGAAATGTGGTCCTTAAAGAAGTAATTTTTCAAAACTGCTTAGGAAAAATATACAGTAGATATTTACAATAACTTCAAAATGTTCAAATTTATTACATATAATCTTGTGAAGAACTGCACATTATAATAATTAATCTGAATGGTACGATTTCGTATTAATAATATTTTTGGAAATGTGTCTTTATTATCATTTAAAGTGGAAATTTTAATTTTCTTGTCTACATTAAAAGCAAAGCCATAATTTTTAATTTACTTTATCAGTTGACAAGTGTAAGGCTATGTCTAAAGTATGCAAGTGCACAGGCGACATTGGACGTCAGGGTTACCCTTTTGCTATATAAGTGAGGTGTAACAAACATAGACTGTGTCAAACTCTGGAGAAAGAAGTGAGTTAGCTGGACAGTGGTGGCACATGCCTTTAAGTGGAGTACTCAGGAGGCAGAGGCAGGCAGACCTCTGTGAGTTCGAGGCCAACCTGGTCTACAGACCTAGTTCCGGAACAGCTAGGACTGTTACACAGAGAAACCCTGTCTCAGGGGGGAGGGGGTGGAATAGAAGTGGGTTTAAGAATTCTTCCAGTTTATTTGTGACCTTTTTAAAAATTCTGACATCAAGCCACATTGAATCTTTCTGTATTTTAAGGTAAAATCAAGAGATTTCTTTCCATTTCTGCTTTCCTATTCTAGCTTTCTTAATCCCAAAGTTTTCTCTCATCTTAGTCAGTAATCAGGTGTTCTAAAGAAGTTTCAAAAACCTTTTCATAAACTAGGAATACTTAGTGTAAAAGCTCCTTAAGCAAGAGCAAACAACAGGTCTTGTATTATTGTTTTAGTTGGGCAGTTTGTATTTTTGTTTATACTCTGTTTTTTAGGTAAATTTTTCCTCAGCTAAACTATCTCAAAATGGTTGACTTTTCTGAATATAATCCATATATAAATTGTAGATTTATCACAATGTAAAATGAAACTCCAAAGTCATCTTACCAAATAAGGAAAGAAAAATACTGTTGTCTACTATGCCTGTGTCTAAAATTAAAAACAAAGATCTTATCATTGGTACTTTCTTTTTTGATTAAATATATGTTTGTCTTTTATTTCTTATTATTTTTTTTAAAAGAAAACAAGCTATCATTTTTTATTTTACATGCCAATCCCAGTTTCCACTCCCTCCTCCCTCTTATACCCTCCACTTACACCCCCACACTACCCCCATCACTCATCAGAGAAGGTAAGGCACATTGCTTTGGGGAAAGTTCAAGGCCCTCTCTATTATATCTAGGCTGAGCAAGATATCCATCCAAAGAAAATGGGTTCCAAAAAAGCCAGTACAAGCAGTAGGAATAAGTCTCGGTGCCACTGTCAGTGGCCCCGCAGTCTGCCCCAGCCATGCAGCTGTCACCCACACTCAGAGGGACTAGTTTGGAGCTATGCTGTTTCCTTCCCAGTCCAGCTGCAGTGGGTGAGCTCCCATTAGCTCAGGTAAGCTTTTTCAGTGGGTGTACCCATCATGGTCTTGACCTCTTTGCTCATGTTCTCCTTTCTCCCACTTTTCAACTGGACTTTGGGAGCTCAGTCCGGTGCTCCAATGTGGGTCTCTGCCTCTGCTTCCATCAGTTGCTGGATTACAGTTCTATGGTAAAATTTAAGATATTCATCAGTCTGACTACAGGGCAAGGCCAGTTTGGGCACCCTCACCTCTATTGCCCAGGGTCTTAACTAGGGTGATCCTTGAGGATTCCTAGGAACTTCTCTAGCGCCAGGTTTCTTGCTAGCCCCATAATGGTTCCCTCAACCAAAATATCTCTTTCCTTGCACTCATCTCTATTCTTGCTCCATCTCTACTATCCGGTTCCTTCAAGTTCTCCTCCTCACTTCCCTTTTCCCCTTGTCCTCCCATTTTACCCTCCCTACTTTCCCTACCCCCATGCTCCCAATTTTATCAGGTGATCTTGTCTATTTCCCCTTTCCAGGTGGACCTCTGTATATTTTTCTTAGGGTTCAACATGTTGCTTAGCTTCTCTAGGATCATTAACTATAGGCTCAATATTCATTGCTTTACAGCTAGTATCCACTTATGAGTGAGTACATACCATGATTATCTTTCTGGGTCTGGGTTACCTCACTCAGGATGGTTTTTCTAGTTCCATCCATTTGCATGCAGATCTCAAGATGTCATTGTTTTTACCAGTGAAGAATACTCCAATGTGTGAATGTGGAGTAGTTTACACAATGGGCAAGCTAAAATGTGAATTCTCCATTTCTTTTCCTGTATCTTCCATGTGACTATAGTTTGAGGTGTGTGGCCTGTCTGTCATCTTTTGTTTAGGTCTTATCTGTGTCTATCCCTGTACTATCCTTTCATGGCCTGTGCCGAACAAAGGGTTTTGTTCTTGTTGAGCAGCAGAGAAAGTGTGGTACAAGAAAGAAACCAGGAATTTTTTAATAGAAATGTTTAACAAAGATTTTTCAAGGGAAGAAGTCACTTTCTGATCCCCAGAACAGCACTCAAAACCACACACTGATGTTATCAACCTTGTTCAACATTTATGAGATACTTATTTTTTTTAAGGTTGCTTACAACCTATTGAATGCTTTAAGCAACACACACACACACATACACACACACATTCTTTTAGGTCAAGGGTACATAGCTTAATATTACAATCTGAATCCTAAGGACAACAACAAATAATACACTGAGGTGGACATGAGAAGGACCATGGGCCCCAAAGAATGCTGAAAGTGGGAGGAATAGTTGTACCCAAGTAGCACATAGGTTGGATGTCTAGTACCAAAGGTTAGCCTATGAAACATGCATGTAAGTAACATCATACAGACTGAGTGGTTCTGATATGGGAGAATCTTTTGTTTTGTGTTGATTTCATTGGTTAAATAAAGAAACTTCCCTGGCCCTTTAATAGGACAGAAACTTAGGTAGGTGGAGTAGACAGAACAAAATGCTGGGAGAGAGAAGCCTAGTCAGGCAGTCTCCATGATTCTCCTCTCTGAGACAGATGCAGGTTAAGACCTTTCCTGGTAAGCCACCCCGTGGTGCTACACAGATTATTAGAGATGGGTTAATCAAGATGTGAGAGTTAGCCAATAAGAGGCTAGAACTAATGGGCCAGGCAATGTTTAAAAGAATACAATTTGTGTGTTGTTATTTCGGGCATAAGCTAGCTAGGTGGCTGGGCGGCAGGAACGCAGCCCGCAGCTCCCTACTACATAGTTCTATTTATGTCTTTAGGAATCTATATATATGATCTATGTTACATGCATTTATGTGCATATAACAACAATTCAATTAATGAAGCTAAGGAGGGATATATGGAATCTCAAAAAATAAATGATAATTTTTTTAAACTTTTAAATTAAAAAATTTAAAACTATATATTTAGCTCACCTTTCAGAAGCTGATTAGATAAGAAGTCCAATAGTAAAATGGCTACTTTGTTTAACAATGTCTTTTTCTTTCTTTTTTTCTTTTGCTTTTCCCTTCTTCTTCTTCTTCTTCTTCTTCTTCTTCTTCTTCTTCTTCTTCTTCTTCTTCTTCTTCTTCTCATTCCTCTTCTTCTTCTTTTTCCTCTCTCTCTCTCTCTCTCTCTCTCTCTCTCTCTCTCTCTCTCTTTATTTGTTTGCTTTTGTTTTTGAGTCAGGACTCTTTTATGTGGTGCTTGCTGTCCTGAGACTCACTATATAGACCAGTCTGGCTTGAACTCACAGAGATCCCCCTGTCTCTAACTCCCAAGTGCAAGGATTAAAGGTGTGTGCCACTATGCCTGCCACGTTGTTTTCCTTAAAGGCAAGTAAAATTTAAAAAGGCTGAGTACACAGTAAAATAGCAGATCCAGTATGTAACCTCAATTGATCGCAAAGCATATTATTAACTTGGATGCAAAGTCTGGCAGAATTTGAGTCTTTTCAAAGGCAAATATTTTGTTGTTGGTGGTGGTGGTTTTGTTTTGTTTGGTTTAGTTTGGCTTGGGTATTTTTGAGAGAGGGTCTCACTAGGTAGTTCTTGCTATCCTGAAGCTCTCTATATAGACCAGGAGGACCTCCACCTCACAAAGGTCCTTTTGCCTCCACTTTTCAAGCTGAAGTATTAAAGGAATACTCCATTACCCCTGGCTTATTATCAGAACTGAAACCCCTCTAGATCGCTTTGCTGGACAGTTCTCTTGAGTTGTCAACATAAAACACATTAGTGGGACTAGAGAGAAAGCTCAGTCCCAGACTAGAGAGAAAGGTCCTTGCAGGTACAAGGACCTGGGCTCTTTCCCCACAAACCATATTTTAAAAATTCAGATGTGATAACATACACTTACAATCCCAATTCTTGGAGGTAGAGGCAGGTAGACCTCTCAGACGCTCTGTCAGCCAGCCTAACCTACTTGGCAAGTCCTAACCCATTGAGAGACCCTACCACCAAAAGGAAAATGGTCATCATCTAAGAAATCACGTCTGAGGTTGTCTTCTAGCCTTCACACACATTCACGTACATTCATGCACATGATCATGTATATACATTAGCACATATAAGCAAAGAATAAGCACTATTTATTCTCCAACTTAAGTTGGAGGGAAAGAAATATTAAAAAGCCATTTTATGATGCAATCATTATCCTGATAGTTACCAAGATGCTGTAAGAAATTTTATGGTAGACCAATATCTCTAATGAATATTGAATTCAGATACTCCAAAGAATTATTGGCATGATTATGGACGTCAGAGACAAGGAATTCCATAATCTACAAACTGGAGAGCTAAAGAATCCCATAGTAAAATTCAGTTCAAATCTACAGGGTTGAGAAACGTGAAGGGAGATAGTGATGAAAGATATGTTTTCTGTAAAAGGTCTGAGAACCAGAAACACTGAAACCTAATGAAAATATGAATGACTCAAATCAAACAGGAAGCAATTTCTGCTTCCTCTATCATTTTGATTCATTCAGTCATGAATGGATTTTGTCCACCTGCATTGAATAAAGCAATTTACTATAGTCAGTCTCTCAATTCAAATGTTCATCTATTCCATATTCATCCTCACAGAAATACTGAGACATAGTATTTTACCAGATATGTGAGCATCTTTTATCCCATCAAGTTGACAACATAAAAATTAATCATTACAAATATTGATGCAAAAAAATCTAAACAAAATACTAGCGAGCTGTATTTACCAGCATATTAAAATTATTATATACCATCACAAGTTGGCTTTCTTCCTAGAATACAAAGATGATTCAACACAAATCTTTTTTTTAGCCCATTGCTGTTTCTTGAGGTTTTTTTATTTATTGAGCTCTACATTTTTCTCTGCTCCCCTCCCTGTCTCTTCTCTGCCCCTTTCAATCCTCCCCCAAGGTCCCCATGCTCCCAATTTACTCAGGAGATCTTGTCTTTTTCTACTTTCTAATTCCCATGTAGATTAGATCTATGTAAGTCTCTCTTAATGTCCACATTGTTGTCTAAGTTCTTTGGGATTGTGGTTTGTAGGCTTTCTTTTTTTGCTTTATGTTTAAAAACTACCTATGAATGAGTACATGTGATAATTGTCTTTCTGTGTCTGGGTTACCTCACTCGAAATGATGTTTTCTACCTCCATCCATTTTCCCGCAAAGTACAAGATGTCATTTTTTTTTTTTTTTTTGCTGTGTATACTCCATTGTGTAAATGTACCACATTTTCCTTATCCACTCTGTGGTTGAGGGACATTTAGGTTGTTTCCGAGTTCTGGCTATGACAAACAAAGCTGCTATGAACATAGTTGAGCACATGCCCTTGAGGCACGATTGAGCATCCTTTGGATATATACCCAAAAGTGGTATTGCTAGGTCTTGAAGAAGTTGTTCCTAGTTTTCTGAGAAATCGCCACACTCACATCCAAAGGGGTTGTACCAGCTTGCATTCCCACCAGCAGTGCAAAAGTATTCCCTTTTCCCCACAACCTCTCCAGCATAAGTTGCCATCAGTGTTTTTGATCTTGGCCATTCTTACAGGTGTAAGAATCTCAGAGTTGTTTTGATTTGCATTTCTCTGATGACTAAGGATGTTGACCATTTAAGTGTCTTTCAGCCATTTTAGATTCCTCTGTGCTGCTGGGGTTATATTTAAGAAGTGGTTCCCTATGCCAATGTGTTCAGGTGTACTTCCCGCTTTCTCTTCTATAAGGTACAGTGTGCCTGGCTTTATATTGAGGTCTTTGATCCATTTGGACTTGAGTTTTGTGCATGGTGATAGATATGGGTCTATTTCATTCTTACACATGTTGATATCAGTTATGCCAGCCCCACTTGTTAAATATGCTTTCTTTTTTTCCATTTGATTTTTTTTTTTGCTTCTTTATCAAAAATCAGGTGATCAAAAATGTGTGGATTGATATCCGGGTCTTCTACTTGGTTCCATTGGTCCGCCTGTCTGTTCTTATGCCAATACCAGGCTATTTTCAGTACTGTAGCTCTGTAGTAGAGCTTGAAATCAAGGGTTGTCAACACAAATCTTAATCAATGTGATAAGTAATGCTAAGGAAGAGTATCATATATCAGAATATGACAAAATTCAACAACTTTTCATGCTAAAAAATGAGCAAGGTAGAAATTTATTTCTCAGAGATAGTGTTTAATGCATGAAATATTAATTCTTACTAATTTTACTCAGTGTGATACTATAATGATAAGCCAGAGCAATTAGACAGGAGAAAGGGGCAACCAAAACAGAAAGGAAGACATGACATAGCATCTTTTCACAAGTAAAATGATCATATATGCATAAGACCTAAAATAGTCTATTAAAAACCTTATTCTTGAATTTATCAAAATAGTGTGATATAAATTTTGCATACAAAAATTTTAACAACAATAACAATTTGAAACTTAAATTTAAAAAAATCTCACAACAGCATCATAAAAAGTAAAATACACTGGAATAAGCATATCTAAAAAGGCAACAGACTTCTACACAGAAAACCATGAAACACTTCTAAAGATATTTTTAAACTGTAAATATGGAAAGACATCTTATGCCTAAAAATCAGAGGTTATTTCAATGCTGCTGAAATATCTATAATGCCCAAGAAATTTACAGTCTCAATATAACCTCTGACCAAAATACCAAGGGATTTTTTATTAATAGAATAAATACAATTTTTGTATAAACTTTGCATAGAATATCAAAGTACATAATATAAAAATAATTTTGTAGACAAAAAACTTCTGGAGGCTTCTCTCTACTTCACAGAGTCACATTATGGAGCAACATCAGTTAAAACAGAATGGGACCAATATAAAGACAGACACGTTGCCCAAATGAAACCTGATGATAAAGAATGTGAAATATATGGCCAAACACATCTTCAGTGTGAATGTCAAGGCTAGATGTTATGGGAAAGGTTATCTATTCAACAAAGTGTATCTATGTGGAAAAAAAAAGAAATCCAAGAGTATATAAACAGTGAACCCAAGGTACACTAGAGGTCCTAATTTATGATGGAAATTATAAAACTTTTAGAAGAATCATAGAAGACAATTTTCTCATCACTGGTTTAGGCAATTATTTTTTGGATATGATACCAAAAGCAAAGATTAAAAAAAAGCTAAACTAAATCATCAAACTGTAAATTTTCTGTATAAGAAATGAAACAACAGATGTAAAGGAAATCTAAAAAATATGAAGTAATATTTTCAAACCATTTATCTAATAAGGAGTTAACATATAGACAATATAAGAGGCTCACAACTCAATCACAAAAACAACTTGGGTAGATATTTTCTATCAATTATTATATGCAAATAATAATCGAGGCATTAAATATTATTGAGTCATTAATCATTCAAGAAATAAAAATCAAAAAATAATGAAACATTATCTCACACTCATTAGGATTGCCATCATTTTGAATAGTGCACAAAACAATAAACATTGCCAAAGATATGGAGGATTGGAGACTCGAGCAATGGTAGTAGAAATATAAGGAATGCAGTAGCCATTGAGAAATGATGAATATTCCTCAGAGTTGAAATATAATAACCCAGTAATATAATTTTCAAATATAGCCAAAATAATTTTTAAAAAAAATCTTGAACAGATATTGGCATACAGATAGTTACAATATTACTTATCATAGCCAACAGGTGGAAGCAACCTAAATAGCCATAGATGAATAAAGGAATGAAGAAAATGCAGTACATATACATACATGCAATAAAATATTTTTAATCTTTAAAAGGGAAATAAAATCGTGTCATGATAGAAAGAAGAAGCTTTAAAATACTATATTCAGCAAAATATGTCATCACAAAAGACCAGAACTGCGTGATTCTGTCTATATGAGGTAGTCAGGTTCTAGAAAGTAGAATTTTGGTTGCTAGAAACCAGAGAGAGGAGTTAAGGAAGGAATTTCAATGGGTACAAAACATAGTACTCCAGATGAAAAAAAGATATGAATGAGTTCTTGTGCACCCTGACATACAGAAACATCTACACACACACAGAGACACACAGACACAAACACAACTCTGCCATCTTGAAGATTTAAGATGGTAAATTTTATGTTATATAGGTATCTGAACCACAATAATAAAAAGTAAGAAATCAAAATTTTACAGAGTACTTTTAGGATAAAAATATTAAATCTGCAGTCTACAATTCTATTTAAAAGTCACCATTACATTCTTGAGGTGTCATTCCATTTACTTCAACAAAACAGAGCAACTTGACATAGAACACAAAATTTGAAGTGAGTTAAAATCTCTGAAAATAAACCAAAGTTCTGTCACATGCAAGTTCTATAACATTAACCAAATATCATAAAATAGCTGAGGTAGACTTTCAGTGGGTGAACCCATCATGGTCTTGACCTCTTTTCTCATATTCTCATTCCTCCCATTCTTCAACTCCAGCACTCCACTGCAGGTCTCTGCCTCTGCTTCCATTATTCACTGGATGAAGGTTTTATGGTGATATTTAAGATATTCATCAGTCTGACTACATACTCGGTAACAAAGCAAACATCCACAGTTACAAAAAAATATTAGTAACCACCTGTGTCTTATCAGATCACCATGGATTAAAGTTAGAATTCAACAAAAATGCTACCCCCGGAAAGCCTACAAAGTCATGGAAACTGAACAGCCAACTACTGAACCATACCTGGATTAAGGAAGAAATAAAGAAAGAAATTAAAGTCTTCCTGGAATTCAATGAAAATAAAGAAACAACATACTCAAACTTATGGGACACTATGAAATCAGTCCTAAGAGGAAAGTTCATAGCACTAAGTGCCCACTTAAAGAAAACAGAGAAAGCTCACATTGGAGACTTAACAGCCCACTTGAAAGCTCTAGAAAAAAAAGAAGCAGACTCACCTAGGAAGAGTAGGAGACTGGAAATAATCAAACTGAGGGCTGAAATCAACAAAATAGAAACACAGAGAACAACCCAAAGAATCAATGAAACAAAAAGCTGGTTCCTGGAGAAAATCAACAAGATTGACAAACCCCTATCCAAACTAATCAAACGGCAGAGAGGGAATTTGCAAATTAATAAGATCAGAAATGAAAAGGGGGACATAACCACAGGCACAGAGGAAATTCAGAGAATCATTAGATCTTACTACAAAAGCCTATATGCCACAAAACTGGAAAATGTAAAGGAAATGGATACTTTTTTAGATAAATATCATTTACCAAAGTTAAATCAGGACCCTCTAAAACTCTTAACAGAAGACTTTTTTATTACATGGCAAATGGTTAAAAAAAATACTAATTTTTAATATAAAAGGTAACAGTGATTAAGTTATTAAAAAGTACTATGCATGCTAAATGTATCAGAGTCTTATATGATAATGCCTTGATATCAGTCATGGGAATACATCATTGCTCTTCCCACTACCAATAAGCTACCTGAAACTGAGATCCTAAGTAACATCCAAGGCCCCAGTTAATAAAAACAGAGAGAGAACTACCTCCATAGCACCAATTCTTAACTACTTCTGTGTTTTACTGTGCACCGAGGAAGAACTCAGGTATGTGAAGCAGGCTTGCACAGAGCAAACTGAGAATTGTCTTTCTCTTGAGGGCAAGAGAGGGAACGAAAAAGCAGGTGAGCAGAAAAGTTGCTTCTTTTCCTTTATACTGATAAACTTCACCTTGTTTCAAAGTATTAATAATATTTATCATTTTCTCCAGGTTTTAATAGTTAACACTTAAGACTGCAAAAGATGCTCTCAATAGGAAGCAAGCCTGAACTCGAGTACTGATATCAGGTTTATTGAAGACAGGAAATGAACTGGGCCTTGAGAAATGGCTTGGGTTTGAATTGACTGAGAATGTAGGGGAGAGGCTCAGAGGTAGACAGAAGGAGAATTGTTTTGTAAATGATAATAAAATTGGACTTTCTAGAGAAGAGGCTTTGCTTTGAAATATTAAATTGAACCACAGAAGGAGTCCAGTATGCAAATTTATACCAGTCATGACCCAGATCATTAATTGTCAAATCACCTTGAAGAAGAGGAGATATTGCTTAAGAATCTTGTCCCAGCTTCAAACTTCTTAAGCAATAGTCCCGGAAGAACTCTGAAAGATCTGGGACATAGATGATAAATCATGTGATCTATGTGTGAGTTATATAGATTACAGGAAATATTCCCAATGGTGATTTCCACCAGAAAAGTGATAGCAAAAAAAAAGAAAGAAAAGAATTGTGTTTCCTTCAGCTAAATCACTCTTCCTTCTCCTAATAGTGCTATTTCACACTGAAGTATAGCATGTGACTGAAGTATTTTTTTAATCATGTCCTTACGTCTCTGTGTTTTCACACTTACTGGCCAGCCGCTCACTTTGTTTTGTGTTTTTATCTGAAGGCATCCCTGCTCAGGCATGCACACACACACACACACACACACACACACACACACACACCTACAGGAGAGACAGAGAAGAAACAGCCTTTGGTCCTTTTAATAGGCAAGATTGAATTTTTTTTTAATGACAAGGAAACAATGTGTCCATAATTGCTCAGCATTAAGAGTCAGTAGCAAATTGCTACTGGATTTGTGTCTTTTCCTATACCTCTACTTGAATTGGAGTTTTATTAAAGCCTACTGCTTAGATGTTAGGCTGGATTTAGGAAAGGCTGTATTGATTTTTGATGCCCAGAAAACACAGTGAAAAAGAATGGGACTCTCCACAGCTTTGAAATATATAATCTAATAAATACTCCAAAATAAGTGCTACTTATATACAAATGTGGATGCATAACTACAACTATCTTAAGTAGAAAGAAAGAAATTTTTGTTGTGCTCTTTAAAGGTTCATGTCATAAATCAAATAGAACCTTTTTCTCCTTTTTATTTTTCTCAAAAAAAGAAATAAACCATCCCCTTGTTGCACATACTAATCCACGTTCTCACTCCCTCCCCACCTCCTACTACTTCCACCCCCCCACACAAGCCCACTCCCTCATCCACACCCCAGAAACAGCAAGGCACAGTGCTTTGGGAAAGGTCCATGGCCCTCACCATTATATTTAGGCTGAACAAGGTATTTTTTCAAAGAGAATAAGTTCCCAAAAAGTCAGTACAAGAAGTAGGGACAAACCCTGGTGCCACTGCCGGGACCCCCCAGTCTGCCCCAGCCATGCAACTGCCAACCACCTTCAGAGGGACTAGTTTGGTCCCATGCTTTTTCCCTCCCAGTCCATCCGGTGTTGACGAGCTCCCATTAGCTGAGGTAGACTTTCAGTGGGTGAACCCATCATGGTCTTGACCTCTTTTCTCATATTCTCATTCCTCCCACTCTTCAACTCCAGCACTCCACTGCAGGTCTCTGCCTCTGCTTCCATTATTCACTGGATGAAGGTTTTATGGTGATATTTAAGATATTCATCAGTCTGACTACAGGGCAAGGCCAGTTCGGGCATCCTCCCCTCTGTTGCTCAGGGTCTTAGCTGGGGTCATCCTTGTGAATTCCTGGGAACCTTTCCAAAGCCAGGCCTCTCACTAGTCCCATACTGGCTCCCTCAATCAAGATATCTCCCGTCTCCATCCCTTTTTTATCCCGACCATTCCTTTCCCTCAAGATCTTCTCACCCCTCCCTTTCTCCCTTCCTCCCCTTCCACCCTCTCTTATCTCCATACATCCAAGTTCCCAACCCTGTCAGGTAATCCTGCTCACTTTGGCCTTCCAGGTAGATTTTCATATGCCTTTCTTAGGGTTGCCAATGATAGCTTATGCTGGAGAGGATGTGGAGTAAGGGGAACACTCATCCATTGCTGGTAGGAATACAAACTTGCACAACCACTTTGGAAATCAGTATAGTGGTTACTTAGAAAATTGGGAATCAATCTACCTTAGGATCCAGCAATACCACTCTTGGGCATATACCCAAAAGATGCTTAATCATACTACAAAGACATATGTTCAACTATGTTCATAGCAGCATTTGTAATAGCCAGAACCTGGAAACAACCTAGATGCACCTCAACTAAAAAATGGATAAAGAAAATGTGGCACATTTGCACATTAGAGTACTACTCAGCAGAAAAAAATCCAAAAAACAATGACACATTGAAATTTGCATGCAAATGGATAGAAATAGAAAATGCCATCCTGAGTGAGTTAACCCAGACTCAAAGGGATGAATATGGCATGTACTCACTCATAAATGGATACTAGTGAATACTAGTTGTAAAGCAAAGGATAGTGAGCCTATAGTTCATGATCCTAGAGAAGATATGTAACAAGGTGAACCCTAGGAAGGGTATATGTAAATCCACAAAACCTTTTAAAATATTTTATATTTTGAATCTATTTCTGATAACTTACAGATTTCGCAATGTAAATTTTATTAGCTAAATTATTGCCTTAAATCACAAGTGGTGACATCTGCAGTGTAAGTGAAATTATGGAAACAGAATTGAAATTTGATTTATCACAACAAAAATTTTACAAATTCTCAATTAAAATATTGACCTTAGGAATGTAATGCCTTCATTACCCTTTCAGTTGTACAATATAATTCATTATCTGATTTTTGACAATGCTGAAGGGCAGTCCAGTATGGGGGTTTTGTTTTGGTTTAGCTTGAGTTAGGTTGGGTTGGTTCAGTTTGTTTTTTTAAGATAAAAAACTCTATACAGCACTGGAAGTCCTGGAACTCATTCTTTAGACCAGGTTCACCTCAAACTCACAGAGATCCATCTGTGTCAGCCTCCCAAGTTCTGGGAGTAAAGGCATGTGCCACCACTGGTCAGGGACAATTCAGTCTTAACTCTTATAGATATATAAAGATAATGAATGTCATTCTCTTTCCCACTCACACAAACACACACATTTACTTTGAGGTAGCATCTTTAGTTACATTTTCTACAATAGATATTGAAAATACTCTAAACAAATATGCCAATTTCTTAATATTTTGAACCTTTTTGTACAAGACATAGATCCTACCAGGCATTATTACAACATATTATAACTTATTACCAATGTTTCCAGAATAGTAATTACTCATGTCTTATAGTTCCCAGCTAACACATTAATTTATAAGTACCATTTATTAGATGAACAACCTTTATTTAACCTCTACTCATGATAGTTCATTCTGTCTTATTTTTCTAGTAGCTAATAATATAATGAATACTTATTGCAAGATATGTCTTAGTAAGGGATTCTATTGCTGTAATAAAACACCATGACCAAAATCAAGTTGGGGAGGAAGGGGTTGGTTTCAGCTTCTCACTCTCAGGTCCATACTTCATCACCGTGGGAAGTCAGAGCAGGAACTCCAGGCTGGAACCTGAAGACAAAACTGAAGTAAAAGCCAAGGGGGAATGCTGCTTACTAGCTTGCTCAGTCAGCTTTCCTACATCACCTACCCAGGGGTAGCACCTCTTACATGGGGATAGGCCCTCCCACATCAGTCATGAGTCAAGAAGTTACACATATACCCCAGAGAATGCCTATCAGCCTATCTGTGGAGACAATTCCTCAGTTGTACTTTCTCTCTCAGATAATTCTAGCTCGTGCTAAGTTGGCCAAAAATAAAACCAACCTGGACAGGATTCTTTTGTTACCTGTACATAATTTTACAATATACATCCTGAACTTTAACAATTCACTTCCTAGTGATTCTACTGAATTATTTCCTGTCTGAAAGAGAAGGCAACTGAGCATAAAATGAGAATCCGAAATGAGAGTTCAGGACAGTTGAGATTAACTTTTCTTCCTAGTGCAAGGAATTAGAATCAGCATTTGATTCAAATACAAAATTATTTATAATTTCTAAGAGTTGCAAATTGTGGTGATGATAAGAAATAAATTGCATTCTGAGCAAGGGTAACAGGGTTGGTGGAATGCAAAATAATAGGAAAGGACATGGGAAATTAATAGGAAAGATATTCATCTTGATCAAGTCATGGTTTTTAGTCAAATGACTATTAAAATGTATATGTATGAAAAATCTATGGAAATCTATTAGTCTGTAAACCAATTTTAAAAAGCAAAATTACTAAACTGCATACTTTCAATTAATTCCATAACATATAGACCATATCTGAATAAAGTTGATTAAAAGAAAAAATATGAGTCTAAAAAGAAACCTCAACAGTTGAGGCAAGTGCTATTCATCCAGAGGAACTGAGTTCAAGTTCAAACAACCATAGTGCAGCTCACACCTGCCTGCAGGTCCACTACAAAGGAAATGACCATCTTCTGACTTCTGTTGTCAGAGAGAGAGAGAGAGAGAGAGAGAGAGAGAGAGAGAGAGAGAGAGAGAGAGATTTTGTAAAAGTAAAATGACTTTTAAAGAAAAGATAAAGTTCTTATCAAAATGAACCAAATTTTTTAAAAATTTCACCAACAGAAATGCAAAATATAAAAAAAGAAAAGAAAAACGTGTTGAATAGATAAAGGGGATTTGAGGGGTGAGGGGCATTGGAAACCTGACCAAAAATATCTGAAATAACTGAATTACTTTACTATTAGAAATAAATTCAACACAAAAAATGTAATCTATTCATCAGTACATAAAATTTCAGCCTTGGTACAAATATACCCAAGTGCATTCATACAGATTGCAGAGGCCCCAGAGGAGACACAAAAGGAAAGAAGAGGGGAAGAAGGTATGGATGAAGGGAGCAGAGACAAAGAGAAAAATAAGTAAGTCCGCATTTGACTAGCCTTCCAGTTCTCCTTTAGTTTGAAATTTTCAAAGCAAACAAGATGAGGTCAAATTTAACCAGAGATATCAAATTTGAAGATAAAATCCACTGAACTTAAATTGCCTAGGGAGCAGTAACAATGACGTGGGTATAGACCTGACAAGTCATTAAAACAGAGTTGTGAAATGTCCTTCCAATAAGGGAAAACACTGCAAGGCCAAGCATGTGAATTCAGTGGATTGTCAAAAATTATATCTAATCTTAAAATTTTCATAGGAGGAAGTCCATTGCTAAATTATTTTAGAAGCATACCACATAAAATATATCTAGGAGAATGGGTTTTGTCTATCCCTCCATATCCTCTACTAATTTACATTACTCTTAAGTGTCCTTTATGTAAAATTAGAAGAATAAAAGTACTTATACTTCAAGATGTTTTAAAGATTAAACAAGATAAAGAGCTTTAAATCCCTAGTATAATAATATGGCAAAATACAAGATTAACTCAAAAAACAAATCAGTAGCCCTCCTATATACAGATGATAAATTGGCTGAGAAAGAAATCAGAGAGCCATCACCCTTTGCAATAGTCATAAACAACATAAAATATCTTAAGGTAACCCTAACCAAACAACTGAAAGACGTGTATGACAAGAACTTCAAGTCTTTAAAGAAAGAAATTGAAGAACATATCAAAAAATGGAAATATCTCCCATGCTCTTGGATAGGTAGGATCAACATAGTAAAATTGACAATCTTACAAAACATAGTTCATAGATTCAATGCAATCCCCCCTCAAAATCCCAGCACAATTCTTCACAGACCTTGAAGAACAATACTCAACTTCATATGGAAAAACACAAAACCCAAGATAGCCAAAATGGTCCTGTACAATAAAGGAACTTCTGGAGGCATCGCCATCCCTGACTTCAATCTCTACCATAGAGCTATAGTAATGAAAACAAATTGGCACAAAAACAGACAGATGAACCAATGGAACTGAATCAAAGACATTAATCCACACATCTATGAATACCCACTTTTTCACAAGGAAGCTAAAAATTATACAATGGAAAAAAGAAAGCATAACTGGATATGGACACACAAAAGAATGCAAATAGATCCATATCTATCCCCATGAACAAAACTCAAGTCCAAATGGGTTGAGCCACTCTGAACCTTATAGATGAGAAAGTGGGAAGTAGCCTTGAACAAATTAGCACAGAAGACCATTTCCTGAATATAACAGCAGTAGCATAGACACTGAGATTGATAACTAATAAATGGAACCTCCTAAAACTGAGAAGCTTCTATAAGGCAAAGGACACAATCAACAAGACAAGACAGCAACCTACAGAGTGGGAAAAAATCTTCACCAAACCTATTTTGGACAGAGGGCTGACTTCAAAATATACAAAGAACTCAAGAAACTAGATATCAAAATACCAAATAATCCGATTAAAATATGGGGGAGAGATCTAAACAGAGAATTCTCAACAGAGGAATCTCTAATGGGCAAAAGGCACTTGAAGAACTGCCCAGCGTCATTAATCATCAAGGAAACGCAAATCAAAATGACTCTGAGATACTAGCTCACACCAGTTGGAATGACTAAGATCCTGAGCATATTCCCAAAGGATGCAGACTCTTATCACAAAGATATTTGCTCAGATATGTTCATAGCAGCATTACTCATAATATCCAAAACCTGGAAACAACCGAGATGCTCTTCAACTGAAGAATGGATAAAGAAAATGTGGTGCATTTACACAATGGAGTACTAGTCAGTGGTTAAAAAAAATGACATTTTGAAATTTGCAGGCAAATGAATGGAACTAGAAAAAGATATCCTGAGTGAGGTAATCGAGACATAGAAAGACAAAACACGGTATGTACTCACTCATAAGTGGATATTAGACATAAAGTAAAGGATAACCAGGCTGAAGTCCACAACTCCAGAGAAGACAGGAAACAAGGAAACCCTAAGAGGGACATGAATGGATCCCTCTGGGAAGGGAAAGTAGACAACATCTCTCTAGTAAATTGGCAACATTGGGAAAAGAAGGAGGGTAGTAGGGAGGACAACATGAGGGATCTGGAAGATGGAGTTGGGAAAAGGACAGAGAGGGAGAGCAAGGAAAGAGGTTCCTTGAAATGTGAAGCCATGGTGGGGTTACAGAGAAACCAGGCACTAGGAAAACTCCCAGGAAACCACAAGAATGACCCCAGCTAAGAATTTAAACAATACTGGAGAGGTTACCTAAACTGCCCTTCCCCTATAATCAGACTGATGGCTACCTTAATTGTCATCATAGAAACTTCATCCAGTAACTGATGGAAGCAGATGCAGAGATCCACAGCTAAGCATTAGGCCAAACTCCTGAAGTCCAGTCATCGAGAGGGAGGAGCGACATAATGGGAATACCCATAGACAGCTTCCTCAAGTTAGTGGGAGCTCACTGACTCCAGACCGACAGCAGGGGAACCAGCATAAGACCAAACTAGGCCCTCTGAATGTGGCTGACAGGTGTGCGGCATGGCAGTTTGTGGGGACACTAGCAATGGAACCAGTATTTATCTCTAGAGCATGAACTGGCTCCCTGAGGAGTGGGTGAGGAGTGGGTGGGTGGAAGAGAGAACTGGAATTACTCTATAAAATAAGATTGTTTGAAAAATTAAAAAAGTACAAAAAAAATTCCCTAGCATAGTACTTCTTCAAAATAGGCACCTAAGAAATGTAAGCACTTATAATTACTAATATTTTAGGGCAAATACAAGAAGGTATATCCATAAAAGTATAAATAAATGATGTTGCAATACAAAAAAAAATCACATTTTATTTCTTACCACCTGCCATTTCTCAATTATAATAAAAGATTCATTTGTGGAGTTTAGGATGCTCAGAGAAAAGTCTCAGGTTTCTAAAACACAAAAGATCTACTTTTACCAATATAAATTTAGAACACTTCTTTTTCTCCCAAGTTAGAGAGATTTGAAGCTTTTTTAAAAATTCTTAGCTCTAAGAATAAGAGTGGAGAAGCTATATTAAAATAAATACTGAGGATTTAAAAGGTTCTTTCAGATGAGGTCTCACAATCCAAACTACCAAAAAATTTTTGTCTTCTTGTCTTCCTAAGTAAACCATGTTGAACTTGACATTTTCCATCTGATAATTTAATGACCGGAAATGTATTTCTCTCCATAATTGCTAACTTGCTGTCTGACAAGAAAAAATTAACTCAGCAGCTTAACAGTGATTCAGACATGGTAATTTTTGCATTTCGATTACAAAAAGTACAGTTCTACTTCAAATACCATGTGGGTTTTGATGAATTCATGAACGCAGTTTTATCTGAGCTGGAGAATTGGCTCAGTGGTTAATATCACTAGTTGTGACAGATTGGGGTTCAATTCCCAGTACCCACATGGAAGCTCACCACCTCCTTAGGCACCAGGCACACATATCATACACAGGAAAACACTTTTACACATAAAATAATAAAAAAATAAATTCAATATCAAAAAAGGAAAAGAAAGGTACTTCTCACCAGTTGGTTTTAAAAGATACATACAGGCACGTTAGAGATGACTCAGTGGTTAAGAGCACTGCTGTTTCTGTAGTAGATTCTGGGTTGGTTTCCAGAACCCATGTGGCACAACCTCCTGTATTTCCAGTTCCAGGGGAATCAGTCTCCCTCTTCTAGACTCGCTGAGGGCCGCAGACACACATATAGTACACATACAGGCACTCACGCATACACACGAAAGTTTTAAAATTAAAAAGAAATCTTAAAATACAGTGGGACTGTGGAGATGGTTCAGTGGGCAAAAGGTCTTTCCCTCAAGCTTGCAGACCTGAGTTTAAATGCCACACTGCTAAGCAAAGCAGTGTCTGTGGTACCAGTGCTGAGGCTACAATGACAGGCTGGCCCCTGGGGGTTTGCTGGCCAATGCATCTAAACTAAATGGCCGTCTCTGGGTTCAGTAAGAACACTATCTCAGAGGTGAACAACAATAGAAGACTGCCAGTATCATTCTCTGGTCTCTACATATGCATGCATGGACTAAATAATGAATGTACAAGCAGACATGTACACACGCATCTACAATACCACACACACACACACACACACACACACACACACTTAAAAAAATATACATTTACACCGATGCAAGTATAAGGTTATACTCTAAGCCAAAGGTTCCCCAAATGTGCCGCCAATCAATTCTTTTTTCAATGTCCAAGAACAAATTTTATGTATGCATACACATGTATTTGCACACACAAACATAAAAGAATGTGTAGTTATTAGCATCTGTCAAAATCAAATCTTCAAAGAAATTCTATGTAATCAATGTCTATCTAGTCTAATATTTTGCTGAAAGATAAAAATGTACTTCCTTTGTCTTTGATTAGATCCTCAATTGACTTATAATGCTGACAGATTAATTTCCCTCCAAACATTTACCACCACCTATAAACCCAACTAATTCAATTCCCTCAGACACTTTAAATCACAGTTGCAAATTTTAACACAACCTAATTCCTCAAGCATTTCAAACATGGACCAAGAATAATTTACAAACCTAATAAACAACAAGCTCTTAAACGGTCAACCAAGTAGTTCTGAGCCTGAGAAGGCTGATTCTAGGGTGATAAAGCGTTATTTCACATCCTCATAAGAGGCATGGAGAGGGCCTCTCCCTTCTCACAGTCATCCACAAGGACGAAACGCATCACTGTTAAATCACAATATCAGCATCAAATAACCTAGAACCTCCAAATAAAAACTTTCCCACTTAGCATCAGACTGACACTTTTAAATAATAAATTCAGTACAGTAAATTCCCTTCTCAATTTACCTCCAGCATCTACAAACTGAGTACACAAAACACACCTGAATGGTCCTGAGGGTGTTGCAGCCTGTTTCTAAATATAGCGCATCTTATTCCTGATTTTCATACTTCCTCTTACTGATGTACTAAAAGTTCTTTGCTGCAAAATGACTCAGGAGCAGAAAGGCATCTCAGAGAAGACCAAGAGTGACGAAGGGTACCAGAATGAGGGAATCTGAGTTTGTCGTTCAAGATCACTTGGCAAAAACATGTTTATGAGTCATTTATTATAATAAAAGAACTTGCCAAACACTATCCTTTTCTTACAAAAATCGCACATGTCCTTTTACCAGCTGAATAGAATTGAGATTTGTATCCTTAGGCTTACCGACAACAATCAGCTTCTTACCTAGTTGGTGTCTGAACTCCTTCAGACTACTCTCTCACTGTCAGAGTCATCATCATTAGGTCATTTGAATGTTCTCTTGATGTTTCTCAATATGTCTCACTCTTTAGCCCTTTCTTGTGAAAGAATGACCATAAAATTAGCTGTTTCATTCTCCAATTAGTCATTTTCGCCATGAATGTTAAATTCTTTGTTCCATTCATTCAGATATTTCGGGGATGCTTTTTAATTCAGTTGTCAATGTTACAAATCTGATTGCAAGCAATCTCTCTGACTGCTTAAAATACCTGGGTGGGAAGGATTCAAGGGTGGGGAAAGATAATTTAAGCCAAGCCTACATTGCTGTCAGACTGCCAGCTCAACATATATTTTCAGTATCACACACAGTATCTTCTCTTCATAAATCTTGTAGAAATCAGAAGGGAAGAATCACATTGAATTCACATAGTTGTTTCAACCCCTTCATTCTTGATGATCAGAATTAATCAATACATCTGTGACTTCAGCTTTTATAACTGATGAATAGCAAGGAATTATCTTACTGATAAAATTTTATTTAATTACTAGTATGTGAAAGATCTATGATCAGGGAAAATGTTGTTACAAAAGATAAAAAGTGTTGATGAAAAATGGTTGTATGTGTTACTGGGTGGTGAGAGCACACACCTTTAATCCCAGCACTCAGAAGGCAGATGTCTGAGTTCAAGGCCAGCCTGGTCTACAAAGCAAGTCCCAGGACAGGCTCCAAAGGTATACAGAAAAGCCTTGTCTCGAAAAATCAAAAATATAGCCAAGCGGTGATGGCACATGCCTTTAATCCCAGCACTCGGGAGGCAGAGGCAGGCGGATCTCTGTGAGTTCGAGGCCAGCCTGGTCTACAAGAGCTAGTTCCAGGACAGGAACCAAAAGCTACGGAGAAACCCTGTCTCAAAAAATCAAAAAAAAGAAAAACCAAAAATAAAAATTTGTGTGTGTGTGTGTATACATATGGATGGATGGATGGATGGATGGATGGATGGATGGATGGATGGATGGATGGATGGAAGGATGGATGGAAGGATGGATGGATGAATGCACTAGAATATGCTGAAATTAGTCAAGGTTTGTCTAATTTTGTTAACAGTACTTTCCCAAGAAAATTTAAGCACACAAATCCTTTCAGAAAGCATTTCTATTCCTAATGACCAGGAGTTCTCATCTCAATAACAAGAATTACTGAAATAATTGGTTTCTTTAATTATTACTTCAAAGGAAGTGTGTCATGGTGGAAAGAACAGGAGCAACAGTCAAGTTCAAATTTTAGATATTTCTACTTAACTTTCCCATCCTTAAGTTTTCTCTTTAATAAAGATAAGATCTACCTTGAAATTATCTGTAAAGCTACCCCGTAGAAGCACTAGTACACTTTAGCTATTGTTATCTATTGCACTGATCATTCAAAGAAAGAGTCACCCCAGAATATAATATTGGGCTCTTTGGCAGCTAGAAGAAACAGTGTCTGAAAACTGAACCCCGAACTTCTGTTCAGAAGCATACTTATTGCCTGTACACAAAGGTTGTGTTTGGGATGCAATAAGTTCCTCATGTCAAAAGTGCCTTTTGTTGTTCCTTTGGTCCCTGCCCTAGCCACACCCACTCCTTTTAACTCCTGACCCCGCCCTGACATCGCTTTTTTTCTGCTTTTCCTCTCACACGGGGCTTTTGCCTCTCTCTCTCTCCTCTCTCTCTCTCTCCCCCCCCTTCTCTCTCTCTCTCTCTCTCCCTCTCTCTCTCTCTCTCTCTCTCTCTCTCTCCCCCTCTCTCTATCCCTCCCTCTCTCTCTCTTTCCCTTTATTTCTTTCTCTCCTTGTTAATAAATTCTTATATGGCTATTTCCTGTGTTTATATGTCTGACCCGCCGCCACCGCCACAGCCGGGACCCGCCGGAATTTGCTGCCGGGCGGGGCCGCGTGTGTGCCCTCCCGCTGGTGAGAAGCTGTAGCCGCTTGCTCGGGTGCCGGACCCTAGAGCTAGCGCCCCGCACTGCTGTGACCCGCCGGAGTTTGCTACGGGCGGGGGGACCCCAAAGATTTTAATAATTAACAACACCTTTGATTTAGTCTATGTTATGTAAACTAAATCATCACCCCCTCACACTTTTAGTCCTTGTTCTGTACTGTTTGAAACAAACAATTCTGTAAATCATAGAAAACAATCACTGTTCTTTACATAACTTTTCAAAGTCCAGTTATCTTAAACAAACAGTAATACATGAAACTGCTACCCCAGATACAGTGAGAAACAAGTGTTGCATTTAATGTTTACCCTCGATTCAGTGACTCTATTGGATGTCGACTAAATCTATTTCAGAGTCATTAGTAATTTTCATATTATTACTTTTTGGTTCATATTTATTTTAGTTTAAATTATATACAAAATGTTGTGTATGCTAATGGAACATTTTTTTAATGAACAAAATTCAATTATAGAACCATACTCAGCTTTACTGGGTCTTTGCATATACTGAAATGAAGAGCAGTTAATTTGAATTTGAATCTCTGTGAAGCAATATTTTATAAAATTTTGTATTTAAAAATATATTTATAAAAAATATCTGTATTGTAGCTAATATCAAAAGTCTTTAATAAAAAACAACTTGCAACTGTGAGAACCATCGTTGTCGAGCTTTACAAATCATGGATTAAATCCCTAAAATAAAACTAATCAGTAACATCACACACACACACACACACCATTGTTTAATATCCACAGACAATCGGTTGCAGAACCTCTCCACAGACACCAAAATTCTCAAGTTTTCCAGTCCCTTCTGTAAAACACTGTAAAAATCTGCACATATATCTCCTCTCTCATACTTCCAGTCATTTCTAAAATACACATTAATGCAGTGCAATCATTGTATAAACATTGGTCATACTGTACTGTTTAAAGACTAACGATAGGAGAAAAGTCTGGGCATATGCAGCACAGATTCTTCATTCACTGTTAGTCATATCCACAAGTGAGGATGCCCTAGCCATGTAAAGTGAGATAGATAGAGAGAGAGAGAATAGATAGATAGACGACAGATAGATAGATAGATAGATAGATAGATAGATAGATGATAGATAGATAGACAGATAGGTAAACAATAGATAGATACATAGACTATAGATAGACTGATTGATTGATAGACAATAGATAGACAGACAGACAGATAAGTAGATAGATAATAGACGGCAGACATATATGTCTTTAAAAGTCTCTTCTCCCTCACCGCAAGAGAGCTAACACCAAATCAGAGATGGATTAGTCGTTTCAACTCCTCAACTTCTATAGCAAATCTTCTAGTGAATCCAGCCTGGATGCAACTGGACTGTGTACACATTAAGCCTCACAACCTTGATAAAATACTTTCCTTAGACCAAATTCTGCTGATCAATGTTTAACTAGCAAATTTTTTAACTCTAGCTCTTATTAAGACTGAATTTTCTCTTTTCAGTATTCATGTATTCAAGGACACAGATCAAGACTTACACGTAATTTCAGATTTATCTGCCATTTGGTTTGATTTAAAACATTCTTCTCTGACTCGTTCAGACAGCATGCAACAAAGGAACAAATGTAAAGTGCTAATTGAGTTCAAAGCGTCACCTCACGTTCTCATTCTTATTTAACAATAGTAAGCCTCTGGAGGCATTCCCCTGCTGTGAACAGAGAAGGCCACTTCACACATTCAGCATTCCTGCACCAACTAAGCCCTATAGTGAGCAGATGAGTCATTCCGCTGCCCTTCCCCATCTCCTTAGACTGTTCCAATTACCCATAACAGGGCAAAGAGACCAGGAAAAGGCACCGGATCCCTTGGAACTGGAGTTACAGATTGCTGTGAGCTGCTGGGTAGTTGCTGGAAATCAAACCTGGAAGAACAGCCAGTGCTCTTAGTTGCTGCCCCCGCCCTCATTTTCCTTAACTGTCAATTAAATGACTTCCAATCAAATAGAATTCTAATAAGAGTTGCTCGACTCTCTGGTTTCCCTACCAAGCAAAGTACAATTTGGGATTTTACGGAAATAGCAGCAAAACTGGGCATGGCGGTGCACATCATTAATCCCAGCATGCAGGAGGCTGAGGCAGACAGATGTCTTGAGTTCAAGGCCAGTCTGGTCTATGAAGAGAGTTCCGGGACAGCCAGGACTACACAGAGAAACCCTGTCTCAAAAAAATCCAAAATAATAATAATAATAAACTGTTGAAGGAGCTGCGGGCTGCATTCCTGCCGCCCAGCTCAGCCGCTTGGCTAGCTTATACCCCAAAATAACACACAAATTGTATTCTTTTAAACACTGCTTGGCCCATTAGTTCTAGCCTCTTAATGGCCAATTCTCACAATCTTACCTAACCCATATTTAGTAATCTGTGTAGCACCAGTCTTACTGGGAAAGATTCAGCGTGTCTGACCTGGTGGCTAGCTGCATCGTGTCTGCCCTGGAGAGGAGTGTGCGTCTGTCTGAGGCACCTTACCTCACTTCCTCACAGCATTCTGTTCTGTTTACTACACCCACCTATGTTCTAACCTATCAGGCCAAGCAGTTTCTTTATTGATTAACCAATGAAATCAACAGATTGATATATGACACTCCCACATCAATAAACAAAGAAAGATAAACAATAATAGCAGCAAGCTCATTTTATAGGAACTGAGTTGAACTGTCATTCTTTCTCGATGCTTTTAATCAGTAAGTTATATTTAAATTGATCATTATTTAACAGATTACATGTGTGACACATCATGCTTGTAATTTTTAAAACTTTTTGTTTAGTGAATATTCACAGACTTTTTAAAAGGTATTGACAGTGAGATTTTGACATCTTTCAAACAATACACAATGTGTAAGGCAAGTAAGACAGGAGAGAATTGTGCTGGCAGAAAGAAAGGACCGGGAGAGAGAAACACTGACAGGTGGTGCAACCAGTAAGTGAATTATGGTAGTAATGAATTGAAGCCCTTCC
Organism: Microtus pennsylvanicus; assembly: GCF_037038515.1. Taxonomy (NCBI): domain Eukaryota; kingdom Metazoa; phylum Chordata; class Mammalia; order Rodentia; family Cricetidae; genus Microtus; species Microtus pennsylvanicus. The sequence continues at coordinate 5,279,900 of NC_134579.1, read as the reverse complement.
AAACATGAGTTTACGCAGAGTGCTTTAAAACGTCGCATATATTGCTAAATTACAAATACATTTTAAAATAAAATAAGACAGAAAAACTACCGAATCCTCGGTTTCCTCCAGCAATGAGGTTGCTAGGAGCAATCGATGCCCTTTTGTCTAAGAACAGCACTTTCCCAGTTCTGCTCTGACTATTCACCAGCCAACCTATTAGATGTCAGAGATGTAAATGGGCAAGAACCTTTGCCTGTTAAATGTGTCTGTCAGTGAGCATCAGCAGCAACCTTGACATACTTCTGAAGAGTGAATGGGACTGACAGAGTCCATCTGCTCTATTACCTGAGTGTCTCCTGTGTGCCAGGCACTACGGCAGGCATTTATCTTTATATCATTCTATTATGCTGCCTGAAATAGAATTCTCCCTGTGTCTTTATTCAAATTGGTTGACTGAGTGAATACAAGTCATTTACATTTACAATCAGACCTCTCTATTTGGCCTTCAAAAGGATTCCCTGGATGTGGCAAGAGCTCAGGCTGAAACAGCAAAAATAAATAAAAGGACTCATCAAAGTGAAGTCTGTGTGCCAAGTGAATCAAGCAACAGAATGAAATGTTGAACTGACTGAGAAAAATGTCCCCTAGCCACGTTATCTGATGAAGGATTAGTACCCAAAGTGTATAAGAAATTCATAAACACAAAATCTAGATAATAAAAGCATGGGCAAAGGACATGGGTAGACATTTGTGGAAAGATGTGTTGGGGGAGGCCGCTTATTGGTTCCCGGCTGCTCAGACCTGAAATAATCACACAGAAACTTTCCTGTTTGCAATACTATTTGGCCAATAGCTTAATCATATTTCTGGCTAACTCTTATATCTTAATTTAACCCATCTCCATTAATCTGTACATCACTACAAGGTTGTGACCTACCAGCAAAGTTTCAGCACATCTGCTCTGGGAGCGATTCTATGGCTTTTCTCTGACTCTGCCTCCTTTCTCCCAGCATTCAGTTTAGTTTTCCCTGTCTACCTCTATTCCCTGAGCAGGCCCAAGACAGTTTTTTTTTATTAACCAATGATATTCACAGCATACAGAGGGGAATCCCAGATCATGTTATAAAAATGGCCAAGGAGTACATGAAAGGATCATTTATCATCTGAGAAATGTAAATCAAAAGCACCATATTGCCTAACACATTTTAGGGTGGCTGTTACCACACAGAAAATGAGAGATAAGTGTTGATGAGGGTACAGAGAATGAGGGTCCTTGTGCACTGCTGGTGGGAATAACACTGAGATGGATATTATGGAAAAAAGTGCAAAGGTTCCTGAAGAAATTAGCAGTCCTTCCTCTGAGGATTCTCCCTAAGGAAATAAAATCAGTAATTTTGAAGTGCTATCTATACTCCCCAGGTCATTTCAGTATGACTCCCAACAGCCAAGATAAAGCCATGTAGGTGTCCATAAACAGATGAATAAGCAAACTGTAGGGGGAGAGACAGGCAGAGAGAAAGAAAATATAATGGAATATTATTCAGGACATTAAAAATAAAGAAGCAAGAAAATGAATGGTAAATGTGCCAATCAAGAAGAACATTACGTCAAGCACAATGGGAAACCAAAACAAAAGCAGGCATGCTCATATTTAAATGTGAAGTCTGAAAAACTAAAATAAAACAAAAACAGGACAAATATAAAGACGATAATGGATAGATGAAGATGGGAATATATGGGCCAATGGATGCAAAATAGCAGGATAATAAAGGATAAAGAAGTCTAAGAGGCCTTGAGACAAATTGAGGACTAGAATTCAGGGCAGTATAGTGTGCTCACAATTTCTGTGACATGAGTAGAGATGTCTGGTCTAGGCAGTGATAAATAGAATAAATAGAATAAAGCAGGTGATTGTGAAATAATAAGTATGTTCATTCATTCCTTTTAAGAGCCCCCCTACTTTCTATTTATCTCAGCATCCTGTTGTATCCCTTAAATATATTCAATGAAGTTTATTTTCTATGAGACAAGCACTGTTGTAAAATTGGGGGACATATCTACTTAACTTCATTTTGGGGTACTATAAAACTATGGCCTAAATGTTTAAGAATAAAATACAATGTGTCCCCTGTTTTGTTTCATGTCTACTTTAGAACAGCCTGCTGCAGAAACAATTGTCCGTCTGAAAAGGATTTCAATGGCAGCCTATTTTCCCTGAAACAAACAAGAGCTTTGCTTAAGTTGCATTTGTCTGTGCTGTCTTGTAATATCGGTGGCTGTTTACAACCATGGTTTAATTAAGTTAAGGATTTATGTTATACCTTTAGGTTCCCATGTTCTTATCTCTACCCCAAATACAATAACTTGAATGCTCTCCGCAGTAAATGCTAATGAATTTGCTTGTCTAGCTCTATGGGAGAATGGGATCCTCCTGGACACAATGCAGCCCAAACCAAGGAAAGCTGGGGGATTTCAGAAGACAGGAAAGCCACTTTCTTTAAATTTAGTTACATTAGCATTCCATTGTGGTACTATGATTTTTCTTCAATATGTGGAAATATTTTTAATTTCTCTGACTATATATCAGAATAATAGCATAGAAGCTTAAATATGCATGCTGTATAAGTGTATACATAAGAATATGACAATACACAGAGAAACCTTGTTTTGAAAAACACAGAAAAAGAAAAAAATATATGACAATCTCTTAATACCACTCCCAGAGAAATAATTATTGTGAATTAATCTTTTTAAATAAATATTCATTGGATTTCTTTGTATTAGTTAAATCTCTCAATTCACATAGTGAATTATAGTTTAAATAATTTTTCAATTGTTATGCCATGTATCAATCTCATCTTGTCAGACACGATTTCTTTGTTTATTTGTTTTTCAAAAGTAAAAACATGAGGTTGGAGAGATGGCTTCACAATTAAAAGCACACTTTGTTCTTCCAATGAACCCAAATTCAGTTCCCACCGCCCATATTGGACAGCTCATAACCGCCTGTACCTCCAGATACAGGAAGCCTAACACCTCTTGCCTCCTTGGTACCTGCACTCGTACATTCACTTTTAAAAATTCATTTTTTTTTATTGAAAGCAACTTTAATGTCTTACTAGGTACAATGATCCCATTAAAATATTATCTTAACTCTTAACCTTAATCAGAGAAGCCTCTTTCCCAGGAGCAGTGAATGCCGACACTCCTAGCTGCATTGCCCAAAGTGCTGGGAGGCAGTGAGAGATGACTGCGCTTCCCTGACAAGACATTTCCACCACCCCCTCTAAGACTCAGAAAAGGTTGCAGAAGAGGAGGCAGAAAGAACATTAAGAGCTGGGACATCGAATTAAATGTCACCCTCTGCATATGACACAGCCATCGATACCACAAGCTCCCAGCAGCTGCAGGGTTTGCACTGATTCTGCACAGTGATGGCTGGGCAATAGTCCAGTGTGGGGGAGGACTGGATCTAGGCGTCATACCCATCACAGCTGAACTCTTTGCTCAGGACTGACTTGTGTGTCCTTCTGTGCACTCACAGGTGACCTCACCAGGCTCCAATGGACAGCTCAGATCCCATGATCATGCATACAGATGCCCTGGTTAAGCTAAATGGGTCACAAAACAAACCCAAACTTCACGAGTCTTGGAATGTTAATGGTAGGTGTGACAGAGCATTGATACTAAAGGGAGGAAGATTACACAGGGTGGGGAGAAAAGGGCAATCTGTATATACTAGATACAGGTATGAAACTTTCAAACAGTGATTTTTTTTTTTTTTTCGAGACAGGGTTTCTCTGTAGCTTTGGTGTCCATCCCGGAACTAGCTCTTGTAGACCAGGCTGGCCTCGAACTCCCAGAGATCCGCCTGCCTCTACCTCCCGAGTGCTGGGATTAAAGACATGCGCCACCATCGCCCGGCTTTTGTGTGTGTGTGTGTGTGTTTTTTTTTTTTTGAGTGAAATATTTTTTAAACCTTCACCTATTACCTTTGAACATTCACTTAAGGTCTATAACAATTTTACCTAAACTTAACCATACTTCATATGATAATAGAACCATTTATGAACCACAATTTTCTGAGCCTCATTTCCCGTGACCTCTCTTTCTAAACTCTCTTTCAAGGTACACACCAGAACAAGCATCACCAACAACACATCAGAAGCAAGCATGTTTCTTTGCCTGCTCCTGGTGTTCTTTTACTCTGAACTTGTGTCATTTTGTATCTTATATTCCATCTGTCCATGCCATTTTTCCCTGACACACTTCCCTTACTTCAGAGTTGAAATTTTCCCTGTCTATTCCAGAAACCAACTTGAAACATACATAATTGTATGAAACTTTTGATGACTTACTTTAGAGAGTTATAATGAATTGTATCTATGACTCTTCATCACTGCAAGCTTGGCACAGACTATGTGCTTAGTAATGAGTTGAAGAATGAATGAGTAGGTGGAATAGATCAGTATATGATGATAGGTAGAATGGAAATAGGTGCATCGGTGACTAGGTAGAAAACCAGTGGGTGTACAGGTTAGGTAAAGTAATTGTCAAAAATTTACCATGGAAACAGATAAAGCGTTAAATGTCATAAGCACAAATTACAGTTCAGTATGACAAGGGCTTTGACAGGAAATACTACAGATGTATACCAGTTAATTTTAAGTACGGTTTAAGGGTTGTGGAATGGTAAAGTGAGGTATCTTGCTTAGAGAACTGCAGCAGCTGATTTGGGGGTATAGTCTCAGGGTATGGAATGGTAAGTCAGGGTCTCTTGTTTACAGACCTGTAGCAGTTTGTTTTGGGGTACAATCTCAGGGTTGTGGAATGGAGAAGTAGGGTCTTTTGTTTACATGTCTATACCAATTGGCTTGGGGATACAGTCTCGAGGTAGAGTGGTAAAGCAGGGTCTCCTGTTTAGAGATCTGCACCAGCTGATTTTGGGGTGCAGTCTCGGGGTGGTATAATGCCGTGATTTATGTTGGTTCTTCTAGTTCTAGCCTCACACTTTATAGGCACAGAAAATGAAGCAGAAAAAAATGAGTCACATGACCTACACAGCCTTCAACACAACCTGATGTTTTTCTTACAGACCAGAAAGAATGGACATAAGTGATTGGTATATGTCTTCAAACTCAATCATAATTCAAGTCACATGTACCTGGTGTAAAGATGAAAATAGAATGTTGTTACTCACTTCTTAACTTTGTAGTTAATAGAAAAGTGGTCTTTTATATCAAAATTGGTTTCACTTAAAAAGTTAATACTTAATACATGCAAGACTTGTTGAAAAATTAATTAGATATGATAGTTGGCCAACCTTTAAGAGAATCCTTTCATTTTTGCTTATTTTATGTGCCCACCTGTTTGGTCTGTATGTGTGTCTGTGCACCATGAGAGCACCTGCTGCCCACAAATAGCAGAAGAGAGCAAGAACGTACAGGATACCTTGAAATTGTAGTGATAGAAAGTTGCAAGCCCCTATGTGGGTGCTAGCAATCAAATCCTGATTCTCTAGAAGACCAACCAGTGAGCTAACCCTCTGTTTACCTAATTTTTAATACTTACGATTTGCTTACTATTTTATTCATTATAATGACAGTTATTTGCCTTCTGAAATGATTCCATAGGAAAGTTTGCTTAGTTCAAGTCTGGCAGCACATGGATGAAATCCCAACACTTACAATAGAAGCCAGAAGATCAGGACATCAAGCTACATAGTGAGCTCAAGGTTGCCATGGGAACAGGAGACCCAGACCCCAACCAAAAAAAAAAATTTGGAAGGAGAAAGAAAAGGGAGGGAGATGGAATGAAAGAGAATAAAAGGGGAGGGAAGGAAGGGGAAAAGAAAAGCTATAAACTAATACCTCCAGAAAGATTTTATTCTATTTTTAAAACACATGGTTGACTATTAGAAGTCTAATTTAGAAGTTATTTCTGAGGCATAACATTTACTTTTGTGTATATATTTTTCTGCCCTAAGAAATATAGTCACCCTGTTCACAGGGGAGCTGTTTCCCATTTTGCTTTGAAACTGTAGCAATATTCTGCTGTGGGAAACAAACCATTGGATATATTTACCATGTTCCAGGAAATGAGCTCTGACATTAAGTTTTCTGTAACAGAACTAATTTGTATCTTCAGTGGCCTGATTTCAGCTTTCTGAATCTTTCATTTCTCTAAATTAATATAAATAGCTGCCAAATGATGCCCTTTGGCAGTACCAAGCAAGCCAAATACGTTATGCAAGCAAAGCAACTTATTTTGTGAGTCTCAGACACAAAGGAGAAATGCCTTCAGTGCTTCTGTATCATCAAAGCTGTCAGTGCGCCATAGAGAGTTCCTTCACCAGAAGCCTCCCAATGACTTGTCCTTCTACAAATGTCCACACTTACCAAATTGTGATCCTCAGCACGTATTTCACTTGTCCTTAGGAAAGGCAGAAAACCTCTAATGCATATAAATTTTATCTTTGCTGGTTTATATAACTTATAGATAAATATAAGTTTTATATTTTATATTATTTTACTAAATAAGGAGTGTTAAAGTTCTTAATTCATCCAGGAAAATGGGAATAACAATGTGACATTTTTGTACTTGTCAGTGTACAAGATTCTGAGGATGAACATTGAGCTCAGAGTGGTAGTTCAGTTGTCACGTATAACGTTTTAAGGATAAGTGTCCCCCATAAGCTCATGTATTTGAACACGAGTGGATGGTGCTAGTTGGGAAGGTTATGGAGCCTTTAGGGGCTGGACCATTGGCAGGGAAGTATGTCCTAATGAAGTGCTTTGAGAATTTATATCTTTGCTTCACTTCCTGTACTCTCAGCCATCTTTCTGGCCCTCCCTCCACATGATGGCTGCCATGATAGACTGTCCCTTTGCTGCCACTGGGAAAATAAAACCTTTGACTTCCTTATGATGCTTTTTTTAAAGATTTATTTATTATGTATACAACATTTCTTCTATGTATGCTCACATGCCAGAAGAGGGCACCAGATCTCATTATAGATGGTTTGAGCCACCATGTGGTTGCTGGGAATTGAACTCAGAACCTTTGGAAGTATAGTCAGTGCTCTTAACTTCTGAGCCATCTCTCCAGCCCCTTAAGATGCTTTTTGCCATGATATTTTATCACAGAGAAAGCCTCATAAAAGGTCAGACTGCCCAAGTGTTGGTCACTGGGGAGTTTTGGCGCTAGGGCAGGTCTGGTAAGGGATTAAACCTGTACAAGGAAACACAGAGAGATCAGAACCATTCTCATGGTGAACCTGGCTTGCCATCTTTGCTTTAGTGTGTCTTTCGTGAGCTCCATTATTGGAAACCCAACAAGGTGCAAAATGAATTTCAACACTGAGATATGTGCTTAGGGCCAGACCTAAAGCCTATCTTCTTGGTTCTACCTAAATGATGTTATGGTTAACTGGATCCTCTCAAATCCCACTTGATCAGCAGTGGTGATGGGGCATTTTTCTCTGCTAGATTCACTGCCCTATTGACCAAATCTCCCAAGTTCAGAATTTGTAGTTTTTAAATATGATGCCCTTTTCCAATGATACCTTGCTTTTCTCATGTCATTCTGGAGCAAAGATAAAAGAAAGGGTTAACCACAGCTAGGGGTCAAAAGCAAAGCTTGTAACATCCCAGAAGGCTTTGCACTAATGGTCCTCACCCTGATGCATCAGCTTTCCAAAACTGAAAGTATTTCCCACCACTTAATGCCATTTTCATCTTCCCGACAGGTATCCAGACAGCATCATCTCTGTCTGAAGACCACAGTCATAAATCTATAGAATTTCTAAGCATTTCCCAACTGGGATACATGTCACAAAGAAATATCTTAATCATAATTATGTCATTAGTTTCCAAAAAAATATCTCAATTTCAATGTTTGTGGGGTTATAACATGGTTGCTGTAGTCAGAATAAAATCAAAGAATTAGAAAGACTTTTAGAAGTCTTTAGCATAACATCTGCTTCTCTGTAATTCCTGCTCCCTGTGCGTTGACTCTAGTGGTTCTCATCTAAATGGCATTTATCAGATGGTCAGCCAGTGTGTTCAGGAAAGTGGCTGAGTAAACATGTGTGAGTGTCCATGAGTCTTTAAATTTGAGTGCATGTCTCTTCAACCAGAGACTTATTTCCAACTAAATTACCTTTAACCTGCTAAGCAGAGATTGGTCTGTAAAAACTGTCATCAGGAAATATTTTATTTTGTCCTTTCAGGGGAAAACCTTGCTAAAGAAACAAAATTAATTAAAGTAGAACTTCATATCCAATATGGAATAACATTATTGTGCCTTGAAATTTTTCACATAGATTCTGCTGAAATTTAGTAGCATAGTGGATGTCATTGTTCTCTAATATCTTGTTCCCTCCTGCTTCTGTGAATGAGGAACAGAATAGCTCCCCATTCCATGAACAGTGTGTAGCTCAAATCTTCCCTACTATGCAAAGAAATTGAAGGTGGTATGAAATGGTTACATAGAAAAAAGTCCTAGTTAATTCATGCTGAATATGTTCTTTGAAGACGTAATAAATTCTACCTCTTCATGGTATTTAAATTTTGACGCTGTGTGTTGCCATAGTATAACATTATCTGTATGCTTCCACCTAAATCTGACTAGGGTCTATTTACAAAATCTTTAAGACAGCACCAACTTTCGCTAACAATGAAAAACAACAGTGATGTGTGTGTTAGCAGTAGGATTCCTTTACTGGTATGGGAAGTCCTTCTGTATATGTTGCTTTTTATTGGTTAATGAATAAAGCTGCTTTCAGTCAATGGCTTAACATAGTAAAGACAGGTGGGAAACCCAAACAGAGATGTGGAAAGAGAAAAGGCATATTCAGAGAGAAGCCATGCAGCCATCAGAGAGAAAGATATGAGCTGTCAGCTGGAATCTTGCCAGTATGCCATGCCCCTCATGGTAAAATGAAAAATAATAGAAATAAGTTAAGATGTAAGAGCTTACTAAGAATAGGCTAAAATCATTGGCCAAGCTGTGTTGTAATTAATACAGTTTCTATATGGTTATTTTGAGTCTGGGTGACAGGGAACCAACAAGCAGCCTTGAACTACAGATTGGTGCATCAATGTGTCCTAACTAAATCCACATAAAACATGTGAGAGCTTGGAAAGGAATTCTAAACACACACACACACATACAAAACAAAGTTTAGCTGCATTTTTTTCAGCTATGCTTTGTTTGCTGGCAGCATGAAGGAACACCACAGCTCCTTTAAGAGAGGTCTTCCTGATTCACAAGTAGCACCAAAAATGAAAAGAAAAAGAAAAACACACCTTGTGGTTTCAAAATGGCGGCTTCTTGATTCATGCTAGCTGCATGATCAGCTCTGGCCCTTTCAGGAGGCCGAGCACTTAAATGGGATCTGTGAGCAGCATGTTACAAATTGCTTAATGGTGACACAGACCTGCTGTGACCCTGGATCTAGGATGGAGAAAATGGCTCTCAGGGGCAGCAAACATGCCTCAGACATGTTGGGCTGGGTGGAGCAAGCAGGCAGGACCTTGGAGTTGGTCTTAGCCTTGCCCATTTAGCAGTTCTGGTCAAAAAATATTTACAGATACACATGCAATAAAGACAAATGCAGATGGAAAAGACCTCTAAATGGGTCACCGTGTTGGATAAATATATATAGGCTTGAGAGAGAAAAGAAAAAGAGTATAAACAGTTAAAAGATTACAGACAGTCATAGATTAAAGGAATAAAAATAATAAAATATTAAAGTTGTAGAAAAAGTAATAGAAAAAGAAAAATAAGCCATGTAAAAATGGATATACACAGAGAATCTGTATTATGTATATTATTGTGTTTTCTTTGAAATTTTTGACTGTGAATGAGCTAAGTACAGAGAGATATTTCATTGTGCTGGCTGCTAAGCTAAACCAACATATATATTTTAAAGGTATCTTGACTTCTTCAAAATTTGGGTCTAAGGATATTTTGCTTTGGAAAAGAGGTCTACATTTGTTTCCACTAAGGTTTGAGAACCTATAGATTCTTTCCAGACTAATGTGGTTTGGTCAAACAAGACCTCCTGAAACAATGGCCCAGATGGTCCAACATTTATGACTGCTTCAAGACTGTGGCTGCAAAAGACCTACCACACAGGATATCCCATGACAGACCTGAATAACAGTGCCCTCAATCAGCAGGAAGTAGTCTAGACAACAACACCCAAATTCCCTAGATGATTGCTTATAAATGTTGGCTTACATTTAAAGGGGGATATGCTGTAGATATGAATACTTTGAATTGGTATGGATCTTGGTCTATTAATACAAAGTTTAGAGCAATTTTGTTATATCTATAATAGTCAAGCTTATAGTTATGTTAGATTTTCTAGATGTACAGAGATATATTTCAGATGGATAGTTAGTCTTCAAACCTTTCAAAGACTAACAAAATATGGCGTTTAAAATGTTTTAAGAACTTAGACTTTTCATGACAATGAGACACATTTGCTCCAGGAAGAACCAATTACTTCAAGAAGAAGATAAGCATTGAAGAGACTCCTTATGGAGTTTACTAGCCATTTGAGCAAGAAACTGCTCTTGCCTGGACTGCTATATGAACTGGACATGCAGGACCCACAGAAAAATGACTACTAAACTTGCCTAAAGGTGAGACAGTTCTTTAGGATTCCTAAAAGGATTCATAAAAGAGTCTACCTGAAATTCTGCAGGACACCAAAGAAAGTGACTGACAAACTGCCAATATAGGTGGAACTGTCTTGAAATTTTCTGCTTCATGGAAAAGTCTGCCAGATACTATGGGCCCATAGGCTGAAGATGGACATTCCAACAATACAAAAGAACTTTGGGTAACAGGCAGCAAGATGTCTTTGTCATTTCAAGAGTTTTGGAAGTTGCTTACATTGTACTTTCTACTTACTTAGGTAATATATCCTTCTGGAGTCCTGGATGGAATTGAAGAATAAATATAATTCTCTTAGTTATAAATATTATAACTATAATTCTTGCTTGATAATTGTTTTGTTATATGTAATTTTACTATTTTAAAGTTAAACCCTTCCTTTTTATTTAAACAGAAAAAGGAAAATGGTACGGCCTTCTATATATGTGTTGTTTTTATTGGTTAATAAATAAAGCTGCTTTCAGCCAAGGGCTTAGGAGAATAAAGCCAGGTGGAAAGTCCAAACAAAAAGAGAGAACAGGTAGATTCAGAGAGAAGCCATGTAGCAGCCAGAGGAGAAAGATGCGAGCCAGCAACTAGAACCATGCCGGTAGGCCAAGAACCTCGTAGTAAATTATAAAATAGGAATGGGTTAATTTAAAATGTAAGAGCTTGCTAGAAATATGCCAACTCATTGGCCAAACAGTGTTGTAATTAATACAGTTTCTGTGTGATTATTTCAAGTCTGGGCAGCTAGAAATGAACGAGCAGCCTCTGACTACAATTTACCTAACATTAAAGTAGACCAGTTCACTGGTGTACACTTGAGAGACTCTACAAATCATATTTTCTTTTCTCTTTGCTTTTTGAAGCTTACTAGATGCATTTGGTGAAACTGCAGGGGCTCCTGAGATACTAAATTGTCATCGATTAGAAGGAGCAAGTACATCTGTATAAAACTGAATAAAATTTTTTTAAACCTAATAGAAGCTTATTTTTCTTTCCTCTACAGAATCTGAGCTTAGACCCAAAGGCTAATGTGATCACTCCACAGTCTCTTCAGAAGTCTATGTCTTTTTTCTGTTCTTGCTTCCTTAGTTCCTTGCTTTATCTTTAGGATCACCGTGTTGGTATAAATAGCTTCTGTCACTTCAGCCATCCCTTATTACCAACCAGGCCCACAGTAGGAGAAAGAAAAGCCCCAGGAGAAAAGTGAACAAACACTGTGATTTCTTCTGAAAACTGCCCTTGAGATTCCTGTCAACATTTCATTAGATAGAACTTGACCTCACAGATATGTAAGTGCACCTTAGAAAAAGGGAGATGGAAAGAGGAAGCAAAGGCATTGTTTTTCATACTCTGTGCCAAGGCTACTCTCCCATGTTGTTTGCATAAGCATTGTTGTATTTGCCTAAGTTTATAAGTATTCCTTAAATTCCTTTGGAAGTCAACTTCTATGTCTTCTCATTTTCTAGCACATATTGTCATTATTCTCTTAAAACTTACATATTTCTCTTTGCTTGATCATTTTTGTGATTCTTTTCTGATCTCAATCATTTTAGTAACTATGACTTTAAATTTATCCATACAGAAATGGCATTATGCCTACCCACTTCTCTTTTTTTCTGATTATAATTTGTATTTTAATTTAATATCTTATTGTCTTCCTTGTGGTCTTCCAAAGCTCAATACTTGGTCTTTAGTGTGATCATATATATAACATACTCAACTGAGTTTTAGTTATCACTGAAAAACAGAGTTTATCTTTCATGTTTAAAAAAGGACTTATAAATAGATGTCTATTCATGAAGAAAGAGGAAATAATTGAAATTCACAGTATAACATATATTAGCATTTGGTTTATTTGCAATGTTCTAGTTGCTTTTCTTTTGCTGAGATAAAAGACATGATGAAGACAACTTATAGAAAAAAGTTTTCATTTGGCCCTACATAGAAAAGAGCCTGTCATGGTTAGGAAGCATTGTAGCAAGCAGCAGGGACAGAAAACTGAGCACTCACATTCTCAACTACAGCATGAAAAGCAAACTCAAGTTGGTACAAGGCTTTTAATCCCAAAACCTGCGTCTAGTGACATCCTTCCTCCAGCAAGGATGTACCTTCTAAACCTACCCAGACAGCACCATCAACTGGAGACCACGTGTTCAAATATGTGAGTCTGTGGAGGAGATTCTCATTCAAACTACGACATAATAACAATTTATGTGTAAAGAAAAGGGAGTCTGTGCCCACACTTAGTGGGAAGAAACAGCATAGGGTCCCTGAAAACATTAAATATAAAGCTGTACTATTATTTAGTCGTATCACTCGATATGTGTCAGAAGTGAATGCTATCAGTGTCAGAGAGACAACTGCTCTCCCGTGTCCAATGCAACATATTATCTAGTACGCAAAAGACTGAACAAAAGTGAAAAATAATACTTTTTGTGAATCATTGAAAAATGCGTGTCCATCTTGGTTTTAAATGTAAACACAGCTTTCTGAAAGTTTTAATTTGTTTAAAGAGGCCATTTTATACATCTTCATGCTTCAAAGCCTGAACAAAATTTCCCAATGGATAAGGTAAAAGGAAACTCACATAATACATAGTGAGAATCATTAAAAATGAAAATAAAAAGGTACTGGTGGATTGTGATCGCAATGTCGAAATGCTGGAATTTTTGTCAAGCAGCAGTAATCATCATACAATCTGCTGTGGGACAGTGGTCTGTATCCTGTCTATTGTATTTTAAATAAATGCTGATCGGCCAGTAACCAGGCAGGAAGTATAGGCAGGGCAATGAGAACACGAGAATTTTGGGAAGAGGACGTCATACAATTAAAAAATGTTGCTGATTAGGTAGTTATATTTCTTCTACTGACCTGTAGTCTGTAGCTAATAGCTAGAAAAAATGCTTCAAAAATACAAAATATGACCCAGAGAGTATTTATAAAAAGTCTTATAGATTCTTAATTTATTAATATTTGGGGTAATACTGGTATATAAATTAGTTCATATAAATTATGCAAATATTGACATTTTAATAACAGTCAACTGTATATGAGAAATGAAACTTATAATTAGCCTCAGTGGAGTCAGGGAATTATCATTTGTCCTAAATAATAGATATTCTGCACTAATGTCCTGCTTAGGATTTTGAAATGCCACTGGCTATCATTATAAACATGTCATTTACTGAAACGACAATATTTCATCATTCCTGCCTATTGCTTTTCTTTGTTCTAATTTAAGTTCCAGGAATTAAAAAAAAATAACAAAGAAGGACAATTAAATAAAGAGCTTGTAGCCATGTTGCTCAGTGAATATAACACAGAAATAATCAAAGGGGGATGATTATTGTCTGATAATGATAAATGTAAATCTGTCTCATTTTTCTAAGACTCGGTGTTAATATACACTATGAAGTTGAATGTACCTTGTGTTAGCCACTGTTATATTGTTATGAAGAGACACCATGATGGAGAAATCATAATTATAAAAGAAACTGTTTAACTAGTAGCTTGTCTACAGATTCAGAGGCTTAGTTCATTATCACCATGGAGGGAAACATGGCACTGAACCATAGCTGAGGGCTGAATCTTCAGGCAGAGAGAGACACTGGGTCTGACATGGGCTTTTGCAAGTTCAAAGGTCATCTCAAGTGACACATTTGCTCCTACAAAGCCACAACCCCTAATCCTTTACAAACAGTGCACTCCCTGATCTTAGCATTCAGATACGGCCTACGGGGACCATTCTTATTCAAATTACCACAGATCTGCTATATATGAATAACAAGATGAGATACAATTCACAGGTGTGCACAGGCATGCAAGTACATGTACAATGCATGCACACACATATTCACACGGAAGGAAGCTTAAAAATAATTCTAGTCTTAGAAAATACTATATATTGAACGTTCTATTGGATAAAATGGCTATAATGAAAATTGTTGTGAATATTTGTGCCTAGGAGCACATTTTGTCTTTGTTTTCAAACATTTCTCTAAGTACATTTTAAGAGTTTTAAAAAAACAGATCAGTGTTTGTAATTTGGCAGTTATGATGTTACATAACACAGATGGTCCCAACACACTTATGATAATTGTTTTGGAATTGTTTTTGTTTTATTTTACTATGGCAACAACACGATACACATTCAGTAGGAAACCAATTCAAATTTTAGGATTGTGATCTTTGTTTATCTACATATAATGCCCTCTCATGGCTCCAAGGACAGAAGTGAGCAGCAACCCCCAATAAGCATCTTTCTGAATCAATACTTGACCACAGCAATATACAGTAGACATGCAAAGTTCTTTGTATTGTTCTCCTTGTTTCTATTTTACTGACCTCAGCCACCAGTTGATTATTTCCTGCCTTCAACTCTTCTTGGATGTGTTTGCTTCAATTTATTCTCACGCTTTCAGATGTGCTGTCAAGTTGCAAGCATGAAATTTGTCCAAATTCTTCAAGAAGTGACTTAGTGCTATGAACTTTCCTCTTAGCACTACTTTCATTGTGCTGCATAAGTTTGAATGTGTTGCGCATTCATTTTCATTGAATTCTGGGAAGTCTTTAATTTCTTTCATTATTTCTTCCTTGATCCAGTGATAATTCAGTTGAGTTGTTCAGTTTCCATGACTTTGAAAGCTATCTCTAGTTTGTGTTGTTAAACTCCAACTTTAATCCATGGAGATCTGATAAGATACAGGGTTTATTCTACTTTATTTGTTTCTGTTGAAACTAGTTTTGTGACCAAATATGTGCGCAATTTTGGAGAAGATTCCTTGGGGTGCTGAGAAGAAGGTATGCTCTTTGGTGTTGGGTGAAATGGTCTATAAATATCTGGTGGGTTTATTTGAGTCATAACATCTGTTAGTTCTGCTTTTTCTGTTTAGTTTCTGTTTCGATGACCTGTCCTTTGGTGAGAGTGGGTGTTGAAGTCTCCCACAAGTAATGTGTGGGGTTCAATATGTGATTTAAGCTTTAGTAATGCTTCTTTTACAAATGGGGTGCCCATGTGGACATAAATGTTCAAAATTGAGACATCATCTTGGTGGATTTTTCCTTTGTTCAATATGAAATGTCTTTCTCTGTTTCCTTTGATTAATTTTGGTTTGAAGTCTATTTTGTTAGCTATTGGAATAGCTACACCAGCTTGCTTCTTTGGTCCATTTGATTAGAAAACTTTTTTCCAACCCTTCACTCTGAGGTAATGTCTGTCTTTGATGTTGAGGTGTGTTTATTGTATGCAGCAGAAGGATGGATCCTGTTTTCATATCCATTCTGTTAGCTTATATCTTTTTATTGATGAACTGAGTCTATTGATATTGAGAAATACTAATGGCCAGTGATTGCTAATTTTTCTTATTTTTTGGTAGTGATGGGAGTGGTAATGGTGTGTGTGTCTATGTGTGTGTTTGTATGTGTGTGTCTGGGTGTGTCTGTGTGTGTGTGTGTGTGTGTCCATGTCTGTGATGGTGTTTCCTTCTGGGGTGTGATTATCTGTGTTTTTGTGGGTATAGCTAACTTCATTGGGTTGAAGTTTTCCTTCTAGTACCTTCTGTAGAGCTGAGTTTGTGGATATATATTGATTAAATTTGACTTCGTCGTGGATTATCTTGTTTTCTCCATTTAAAGTGTTTAGGATGGCATCCATGGTCTTCTAAAGTCTGAAATACATTTGTCCAGGTTTTTCTAGCTTTTAGGGTCTCCACTGAGAAGTCAGGTGTAATTCTGATAGAGTTGCCTTTATATGTTACTTGGCCCTTTTCCTTTTCAGCTTTTAATTTACTTCCTTTATTCTTTAGTGTTGTGATTACTATGTGGTAAGGGGACTTCTTTTTTGATCTAGTCTATTTGGTCTTCTGTACCTTCATAGGTATGTCATTCTTTAGGTTGAGAAAAATTTCTTCTGTGATTTTGTTAAATATACTTTCTGGGTTTTTGAGCAGGGTTTCTTCTCCTTCTTCTATTCCTATTTTTCTTATATTTGGTCCTTTCATGATGTCACAGACTTCCTGGATGTTTTGTGCTAAGAATTTACATTTTCTTACTGATGAATCTGTTTCCTCTATTGTATCTTCACCATCTGAGATTCTTTCTTCTATCTTGTATTCTGTTGGTGACGTTTTATCTGCAGCTCCTATTTACTTACCCAGACTTTCCATTTCCAGAATTCCATCAGTTTGCATTTTTCATTGCTTCTATTTCTATTATCAAGTCTGGAACAGTATCATTTGTTTTCATCAATTTTTGGGGGTGAGGGGATTCTTGACATTCTTTACAAGATTTATTGATTTCCTCTGATTTTTTTGGTTGTCTTTTCCTCTATTTCCTTAAGGATTTTTTTTCATTTCCTCTTTAAGAATTTCTACCTTCTCCATAAAGTTATTTCTAAGGTTATTTTCATGTGCTTCAGCTGCACTGAAATGTTCAGATCTTGCTGTTGTAAGATAGCTGGGTTCTGATGGTGACATATTGACCTTTCTATTGTTGTATTCATACACTGGCATTTAGACATTTGGAATTGGGATGGCTATAGCTCTAGGTGTTGATTCCTGTGTTTGTCTTTGTTGGGTGTCTTTGTTTTGTTCCTTGATTTCTGATTTCTCTCTTGTCTTCTGGCCTATGTGGCCAAGGTTTCTGGTAACTGATGAGTCTTTAGGTCTGGTAGGTTGCTTTTGCTGGGGTTCTGAGGAAGGGTTGCTTGTCCACTAGTGAACTGGTGAGGGCAGTTGTAGCTGCCCACAATAGGGGCAGGGAGAAATTGGAATGGCAATTGCCCATTCTGGCTTGTGTGACCTATGTCTTCTGGGTGCAATAAGTGTTCTTAACCACTAGCATCTTCTATCCAGCTATGACCTCCCATTTTAAAGGTTCTAAGTTTTAAGGTGATTATTCACTTTAGCAATCTTGCCTCTGATTCTTAGAATAGTATGGTTGGTGATTATAATGCTTGCTGTAATCCAAATGAGACTGAAAGTCCAAAAGAACAGTTTGAGCCTTTCTTAGTAAGGGACTGGTCACTAGAATAAAAATGGTCCATGATGTTGTGTTGTAACCTAGGATTTGTGTCAAAATTGCATCTATTTATGCATGAATAGAAATACTCAGGTAAGGTGTGAATTTAAAGAAGTTGTATTTCCATTCTCCTTTCAGCCAGTATCTTTTTTTATATATTATTCATTTCATATTACTATTTAGGTACTATTCCAAGAAGATTTTAAGTTTTAATGTTATGGGGGCTTTTCACTAGCTGTACCAATAGTCATATTTTAGAACTTTGCTTGAATAATCACTGAATAAACTATAATACCAACCCTTTCAGTGCTGTTAAACTCTAAAATTTAACACTGAGCAAATTTACTGAGATCTGTTAAAGAGAATGTATATTTATTTTCAGATTAGTTATATAAACTATTCTTCTGCAAACCAAGTTGTTCATCTCTTTAAATTCCATGGGTGTTTATCTCCACACAGCTTAGGTTTGAAAAATTACAATTTTATAAAGAGAATTTTCAAACACGATTCCCCACTTGACAGAATGTGTGAGTATATTTGTCCTTCAGAAAAAAAAAATTTGATGACACAGACAGAGAGAGAGAGAGAGAGAGAGAGAGAGAGAGAGAGAGAGAGAGAGAGAGAGAGAAGAGTTGATCATACCCCAAGGAGACTAAATATCCTTTATAGGGCCATTATTAACACTGCCCTACAAATAATTCAATCCTAATTACTTAGGGAATGATTCACCATTTAAGTGCCTCTACGTCTGACAGCTCAATCAGTTACTAATAGCACCTTCAAACAATGAGTCAACATCTTGAGAAAAGAAGGTCATTTGGGGCATAACTCCATGCTTCTCTTATCCAGGCTTCAGGAAAGGACTCCTTCAGAAAGGTCTGCTCTGGAAAGGACTGCCAGGCTCCTTCAAGGCCAGGATAGAGTCTCAGGAAAAGAACTGACATTGGGGAGAGGAATTCGTCTCAAGACAGGTTATAAAGCCATCTCTCTCCTGTGACTCATATAACCAGAAACACCAGACAGCTTTCTTCTTATGTCTTGTGGCTCCATATGGACGGTGTTAACACTGTGACTTCAAAATTTTTGCCTCAAATCCCACGCCTGAAGACCACACAGTACTGCTTTCTGCAATACTATGTTTGTAGGTCATAGATTCTTTTAAAGGTTTTCTTTATTTTTGAAAATTTCAAACATATATACAATTAAATATAATAATTTTGACCCCTTTCATCACTCCAAATTTCCCTATATCCCCCAACATGCCTTTCTACCAATTTTATTTTTTCTTTTTTAATATGTCACTAAGTCCAGTTATCATTGTTCATACATGAATAGGCATAGAGCCATCCACTGGTGTGTTAAAAAACCTTCACAAAAATTCATGAAAAAGGAATGACTCTTCCTCTCCCAACCACTATCCACTTATAATAGTTTCCCATCAGGAATTTTGACTGGCTTGATCTTGTGCAGTTCGTATGTAGGCAGCTACAGCTACTATAACTTCTCGTACATGATAGCCATGCCATGTCCAGAAGACAGTTTTTATAGCACTCCTCACCATCCTCCAGCTTTTACATTGCTTCCACTTCCTTTCCCACCATATCCCATGAGCCCTGGGTGGAGATGGACAGTGTCAATATAGATGTTGTTTAGAGCAGAGCACTAGTCTCTTGTTCTCCGTACTTTGACCAGTTATACATCTTTTCATTGACTACCATATACTGTAAAAAGAAACTTCTATGCCCAAGATTGAGAGCAGCTTAAGTATATGGATATAAAGATAAACACATAGAAGGCAGTTGGATAATATGACCAGCCAGCAAAATAACAGCAGCAGCAGATTATAAGTTAGATCTTTTTCTGTTCTTCCCTGTCAAGGTTCTTTAGATATCTAAATACAAGGCACCACACCTCCGTGTTGCCTGGTTGAAACAACTTTTATATGATTTCTCAAGAGAGGATCAACCCTGAAAACTCCTGCCCCATATTTCACTTCCCACATCTGTCCAATACAATCTATTGGAAATCCTCACTTGAAAATCTGATCCTCTAGCCACATTTCCTTTCCTTTTTTGAATCTCTTAATTCATAAATAACCTACTCTTGACTCCTGGTTTTCATCAAGATGTCTCTGATTTCACTTTCTCCCATGGTGAGTCAAGAATCAGTCATGTGAGTTGTGATTTCAGAAGCCCCCATGGTATCCAAGTCCCCCTGAGCAGGTATCTTAGTTAAAGTTTCTATTGCTGTGACAATAGACACCCTGACCATACCATCCCTTACCAACATTTAAATGGGTAACTTTCATTTTCAGAGGTTCAGTCCAGTATCATCATGGTCCAAAATGGTGGCATGCAGGGAGCCATGGTGCTGGAGCAGGAGCTGAGAGTCCTCACATCTTGACTCACTGGCAAAAGGAAGTGGTAAGTGACAAGAGGGGTAGTCTGAGCACAGGAGGCCTCAAAGCCCACCCCCACAGTGACACACTACCTCCGAAAAGTGCTACTCCCTTTGGGAGCCATTTTTTTTCAAAGCACCACACCAAGGAAACCCTCATCTGGGAAACTCTACCAATTATCTATAATTGTACTCTACTACTACTAAGGGCAAGCGGAATCAATTCACACAGAAATCTCCTGATTTCAGATTATAAACATCACTGATAACATTTATCCAAGACATATAGTACAGTGCCTAGGTCATATTATTTATAGCACAATCAAGAACAACATATTGAAGTGTGCTGTGCTAGGCACTCTACTGTTAAGATGTTTGGTTCCAGCTAATCCTCCACAACTCTCTATGCAGAGTAAGAGATGTCCTTTGTAAAGGACTGCACAGAAGAAGTATGGATTTGTATTTGCAAATGATTATTTTTTGAGACTCAGACTCATACTTTGTAGTTGCTATTACTAGTAGTACTTTGTTTTGTATTTATCTCTGTGTGTGACAGAGAGTGTGTGTGTGATTGTGCTGAAGATTTGGCCCTCCATATCCATATATTCCATACCATGGATTCAATCAGTGACAGAGAAAAAAAAAACAAATCTGTACCAAATATATACAGACTTTTCTGATTTTTTTTTACCTAAACAATGCAATGTCATAACCATTCCAAAGCACTATGTTGCACTAGGTGCATAAGTAATATAGCAATGCTTTCAAGTTGATGAGAGGATGTCCTTGGGTTTTTGGAAACCACTAAAGTGAAGTACAGGGCCTGAGCACCTCCAGCTTGTGCTAACTAATCCCCTGCAAATACCAGCAGGAGACATTTCTAATTACACACAAAAATTGCCTCAGTGTAATTTCTTCTTATTCACCGACAAAATAAGCTGTAGCTTATAGGAAAATACTGGTTCTAGTTCTCAGAAATCACACAATTAAGCTTTGAAGTGGTTACTGAAAGGCCCTTAATAACAATTTATAGCAAAATTAAAGAACAAATATGCCCAACTGGAGGTAGTGAATGTATAATCCTTAGATGTCTATCATTGCAGAAACAAAATGGCTAAGATTCAAAAGCCTGGTGAGATGGATAATTCCCCAAAACATAAGGTTAATCGTATAATAAACATTGCAAGCAAAACATAGAAAAACTGGTTCCAGGAGAAGCAAAAACTGAAATGAAACAGGAAAAAGAAAACCAGGAAGGAGAAAAACATGCGCTGTCAGCTGGTGATGGAAAAGGTATTTTCACAGCCTCCATTGTCTGTTGGATTCAGAGCTTTTCAAATCAACCTACTCTTGGCCAGCGTGGTGCACGCGCCTTTGATCCCAGCACTCTGGAGACAGGCGGGCAGATCTCTGAGTTTGACGCCAGTCTAAACAACAAAGCTAGTTCCAAGACAGCCAGGGCTATGCAGAGAGACCCTGCCTCAAGGTAGAAAGATAGTAAAATTAATAATTTTTAAGCTGAGTTAAAATGTTATCAAGCTCGACAATGGAAAAGCAAAAATTCAGAAACACACAAAATCCTCTCCTTTCACATAGTAGAGCGTCAACAACAAATGTTTACTGCTAATGATAATAATATTCCATCACAAAAATCTGCAAAAACAACCAATGGAGACATTTAAATAACATCTGAAACACTGATACAAATTCGTAGGGAAATTTGGACTTAGATGCTAAAAAAAAAAGGAATGTAACCTTAAGTCGTCTATTATTCCAATTCTTTAAAGAGGGATTTTAGAGCATGGCCTATGGGCTATAAGGCACTCAGCAATTAGAATGTCCAGACAATTCATCTTTTGAATATGTTCAGTCTACCCCACACCACACTCTTTATAATGCTGTGCTAATATAAAAGTTAGACATCTCACCAAGGAGGGAATCATTGTCTGAGCAGAAATGTTGCTGCAAATTTCTGTTGCTGGAGAATCTCTGTTGAGCATGTTTGATGAGAATGTCTCAGAAACTTGCAGGCTTGATCCATGTCCACTGTGAAGCCCTTCAGTTGTGATAGGCTGGAAGGATGACAGTGTTGGAGGCCCAGGATGTTGTTGAGGCCACCACAGGGCTGTGTGAGCCCAGTGGCAATGCTGAAAGTCCAACAGTCACCGAAGTCAGGGCTGTGCACAGTCTGGAGACCTCTTGCTGAGGACTATGTTGTATCAACATAGAAGTGATGTCTTGGGAGCATGACAGTGGGATTCTGGAGACCATTCCCAAAGTTTCAATGTTTGAATAGTTCTGTTGAGAGAAGCTTTGCACTTGTAGGTCTCACAGCTTGGGGCCGGTTCACTAGCACCCCAACACCATCTTAGGGTTTGTTAATCAGCATATCAAGGTCTGTCTTGGGCTAGGCTCCTATCTGGGCTGCCTGGTGTCCTACCCGGGCCTGACTTCTGAGGACTCACTTTTATCAGAACTGCCTGGTGGCAACTCTTATTGCAAAATGGATTTTCAGATTTACGAAATGGTAAAAGTTATTTCCCCAAGAGCAATGACAAAAGCTTTTTGAACTTTGACTTCAGTGGGTTGTTTAGACTTCATCCCATACTACATCTAGATCTTTGCTCTTTCTGGACTTTCTAAGACTAGCTCTTGTCTATGCTATATTCTTCTGGAAGATTCTCCTAGGTTTGGGCTCCTTTGCTTTGTTTCAGTTATTAATACATGTCTTTGTATGTTTTCTGTATGTTAGGGGAGGATTTGTTTTATCTATTTTATTAAGAAATAATTTGCTTTTGGACATACTGATTTGAAATGAAGATTTCTTTGATTTTGATGGTTGTCTTCCCTTTGAAATCACAACGAGCATCACAATGTGTAATCAATATTCCAAGATTTATTTTTTTTAACTTTAATTCTTTTTTTCTTTTTTATTTTTTTTATTGAAAAAAATTTCCGCCTCCTCCCAGCCTCCCATTTCCCTCCCCCTCCTCCCACTCCTCTCCCCCTCCCCCCACTCTTCTCCCCCTCCCTTTCCAGTCTGAAGAGCAGTCAGGGTTCCCTGCCCTGTGGAAAGTCCAAAGTCCTCCCCCCTCCATCCTGGTCTAGGAAGGTGAACATCCAAACTGGCTAGGCTCCCACAAAGCCAGAGCATGAAGTAGGATCAAAACCCCGTGCCATTATCCTTGGCTTCTCATCAGCCCTCATTGTTTGCCATGTTCAGAGAGTCTGGTTTTATCCCATGCTTTTTCAGTCACAGTCCAGCTGGCCTTGGTGAGCTACCAATAGATCAGCCCCACTGTCTCCGTGGGTGGGTGCACCCCTTGTGGTCCTGACTTCTTTGCTCATGTTCTCCCTCCTTCTGCTCCTCATTGGGACATTGGGAGCTCAGTCCAGTGCTCCAGGGTGGGTCTCTGTCTCTATCTCCATCCATCACCAGATGAAGGTTCTATGGTGAAATGCAAGATATTCATCAGTGTGGCTATAGGATAGGGTCATTTCAGGTTCCCTATCCTCAGCTGCTCCAGGAACTAACTGGGGATATCGCCCTAGGCACCTGGGAGCCCCTCTAGGTCCAAGTCTCTTGCCAACCCTAAGATGGCTCCCTTAATTAAGATATGTGCTTCCCTGCTCCACTATCCAACCTTCCTTTATTCCAATCATCCGGTTTCCCCAAGCTCCCCCCCATCCTCCCCTTCTCACTTTTCTCTCCCCATCTCCCCTTACCCCCTCCCACCCCACCCCCAAGATCCCAATTTTTTGCCCGGCAATCTTGTCTACTTCCCATAACCAGGAGGATAGCTATGTGTTTTTCTTAGGGTTCACCTTCTTATTTAGCTTCTTTAGGATATCAAATTATAGACTCCGTGACCTTTATTTATGGCTAGAAACCAATTACGAGTGAGTACATCCCATGTTCATCTTTTTGGGTCTGGGTTATCTCACTCAGGATAGTGTTTTCTATTTCCATCCGTTTGCATGCAAAATTCAAGAAGTCATTGTTTTTTACCGCTGAGTAATACTCTAATGTGTATATATTCCACACTTTCTTCATCCATTCTTTCATTGAAGGACATCTAGGTTGTTTCCAGGTTCTGGCTATTACAAACAATGCTGCTATGAACATAGTTGAACAAATGCCCTTGTCATATGATCAGGCATCTCTTGGGTATATTTCCAAGACTGGCATTGCTGGGTCCAGGGGTAGGTTGATCCCGAATTTCCTGAGAAATCGCCACACTGATTTCCAAAGTGGTTGCACAAGATTGCATTTCCACCAGCAATGGATGAGGGTACCCCTTCCTCCACAGCCTCTCCAGCAAAGGCTATCATTGGTGTTTTTGATTTTAGCCATTCTGACAGGTATAAGATGATATCTCAAAGTTGTTTTGATTTGCATTTCCCTGATCGCTAAGGAAGTTGAGCATGACCTTAAGTGTCTTTTGGCCATTTGAACTTCTTCTGTTGAGAATTCTCTGTTCAGCTCAGTGCCCCATTTTTTAATTGGGTTAATTAGCATTTTAAAGTCTAGTTTCTTGAGTTCTTTATATATTTTGGAGACCAGACCTTTGTCTGTTGCGGGTTTGGTGAAGATCTTCTCCCAGTCAGTGGGTTGCCTTTTTGTCTTAGTGACAGTGTCCTTTGCTCTACAGAAGCTTCTCAGTTTCAGTAGGTCCCATTTATTCAATGTTGCCCTTAATGTCTGTGCTGCTGGGGTTATACCTAGGAAGCGATCGCCTGTGCCCATATGTTGTAGGGTACTTCCTACTTTCTCTTCTATCAGGTTCAGTGTGTTCAGATTGATATTGAGGTCTTTGATCCATTTGCACTTGAGTTTTGTGCATGGAGATAGATATGGGTCTATTTTCATTCTTCTACAGGTTGACATCCAGTTGTGCCAGCACCATTTGTTGAAAATGCTTTCTTTCTTCCATTGTATACTTTTAGTTCCTTCCAAAGATTTCTTGTGCCTCTTTGCCGTCCTTCCCTCCCTTTGTCCCTGAGCCCAGGGATACCTATGTTTTGTGATGCCTAAATGAGCTGGAACTATGTGCTAAAATTATAAGACAAGATAACCACATTTCACATGATCTCTTTAATTAGATAATGCTTTTTGAGATTCATCCATCTTGTATGTATCTGCTTGCTGTTTTTATATTGATGAGTGGTGTTCAATTGAATGAGTGATAGACCAGGTTTATCCATTTGCTTATAGGCACATCTCTTAGTTATTTGTAACCTGAGATTATCATGAGTAAAGATTGGGCATACAAGTGAATGACTTTCTGTGGACATGAGTCTCTATTTCTCATTGTAAAAAGCCTAGAAATTTTGAAGTGTTTGACCAAACTAAGGAAAGGCTTGACTATGCTACACAAGTATTCTACCATCTCGCTACACCGCCAAACTTAATCTTGTATTTCACACTACTGAATCATTTCCCAATATAATTGATATTTCATTCTTCCATAACTAATGCAGAAGAATTACATTTGTTCCATATTAATACTAAAAATTGGTATTTCCCATGATCTTAATATTAACCATTTTAATGAATAGTCTAACATTTTTTCATTTTATGTTAGAATTCCATGACAACCTGATATTAACCATACTCTCTGAGATTCTGGCTAGTCAAGCATCTGCCTTTGTGAAATGTCAGTTTTAATTTTACATTTAAAAATGTTGTTTATGTCCTTACTTCTAACTTGGAGAAGACCTGTGCCTACTTTAGCTACAAATCCTCTATTATTAATATGCCACAACAATTACCTGTATTCTGTAGTTTGGCCTTTTCTATCTTAATAATGATTTTTTTCTGAAATCAAAAGGTTAAATCTTTGATGAAATCCAATTTCCTGATTTTCTTACAATGTAGTTTGTAATCTTTAGTCTAGGAATGCTTTGCTTTGCCCCAAGTAACTAGGATTTCTTCTATGTTTTACATAAGATGTTTTATACTTCTGACTTTGTTTTCACACCTATCATTCATATGACAAATTTGTCTGTGTATGTGAAGAGTCAACTGTCCGTGCCTTCACACTGATAATCAGGCATTTCAAAGACTCTCTAGTCCCTTGTGGATTACCTTAACATCTTCCAAAATAAACTAGAAATTAACATGGCTCTGTTTCTAGACTCTCATAAATAACCATTTATATGTCTATTGTACAATTATAAAACATAATTCTCAACCAGGTGGTGGTGACACTTGACTTTAATCCTAGCATTTGGGAGGCAGAGGCAGGCTAATCTCTGTGAGTTTGATGGCAGCCTGGTCTACAAGAGCTAGTTTCCAGGACAGGCTTCAAAGCTACAGAAAAACCTTGTCTTGAAAACCCCAAAAAAGAAAAGAAAACAGAAAAAAAACCAAACTGTAGTTCCCATATTTATTCTCCTACCAATGTCATGTTGTTTTCATTATAATAACTCTAAGGTAAGTCTAGGAGTCAACCTGTATATTCTCTTAAAAATATATACTATATGTTCTTTTAAAAAATAGTTTCATATATATTATAGGTTATACATGTTCTTTTAAAAATAGTTTCATCTCTTGATATAAGTTTTAGAGTCAACTTGCCAATTTCTAAAAATGTTTTTTTATAATTTTGCCTGGAACTATATTGACACTAGCATTAAATTTTTGAACTATTGACATCTTAATTTTTCAACTCAGTCTTCCAAAGCATGACTCTCCAATTTTTAGGCCTTCTTTAAATTCCTCTCTAGCATGTTCTATAATTTTCAGAGCAGATGGTTTACATATGTTTTGTCAAATTAATTTCCAAGTACTTTATGATGCTAGTGTCCTTAAGCAAGACATTTTAAATTGTGTTTTATGTCATTTGATGTTAATGCAGGACACTAAACTTGATCTTTTTACCTTCCATTCTAAAGCATGGTAAAACTCACCAATTCTAAGTCAATTTTCTAATTCTTAGAGAGTTCCTATGTAAATTCATGTGTCATAGCAAGCAAAGATAATCTCTGCCTGTTAGCTGTGTGATTCCCCAACATCTATGACACACAGTAGGAACAAGGGTCTCTTCTTGTTCCCAACCTTAGAAAATAGCACTGAGACTTTCCCAGGGAACTTTGATGTTTGGAATATATTTCTTTATACTTACCTCTTGTTGTTGTTTTGGTTTGATTTGGTTTTGGTTTTGGTTTTTCAACACAGAGTTTCTCTGTGCAGTCTTGGCTGTACTGAAATTTTCTCTATAACCTGACCTCAAACTCAGAGATCCACTTACCTCTGCTTCCTGAGTGTAACATGAGGGCCGGTTTGTTGGGGTTTCTGTATTGCCCGGTTCCCACAGCTGTTTAGCCCCAAAGAAAATCACACAAAGGTCTCCATAAGATTATAAACTGATTGGCCCATTAGCTCAGGCTTCTTATTAGCTCTTGTAGCTTATATTAACTCATTATTCTAGTTTATGTTAGCTACATGGCTCAGTACCTTTTTCAGTGGGGCAGGTTACATCCTGCTTCTTTGGTGATCTGGGCAGGACTGGGGAATAGTGGGCTTCCTCCTTCCCAGAATTCTCCTATTCTCATTGCCTCACCTTTACATCCTGTCTGGTTGTCCCACCTATATTTCCTGCCTGGCTAATCAGCATTTATTTAAAATATGGTTGACAGAATATAGACAATTCTCCCGTACCACTTGAGTGCTGGAATTACTGACATGTGCTTCTATGCCTGGATTACAGATGCTTCTTATCAAATAGAAGACATCTTCTAGTCCAGTTCTTCTGAGAGGAGTCTCATTTTCACAAAGGAATCTTAAACTCTGGCAAATATCTTTTTCATACTCTATTAAAATAGTAACACGGTTTTTCTCCTTTACTCTGTTAATGTTAGATTGCCTAGATTGATTTTGTGATGTCACTGTCACCCTGGGGAATGGAAACACAGCTCAGAAGTTAAGAGTACTGACTGTAGAAGCATATGTAGCAGAGGTTGAATTTGAGCACGTATGTAACAAGCTAGCATGGTCCCCCATATACCAATAACTGCAGCACTTGGGACTGTTGTCAGCCTAGGTTTAAAAACATACAAGCTTTAGGTTCAGGGAGAGATCCTGTTTGAAAGGACCGAGGCAAAGAGTGATACCTTCTTCTTGTTTCTATGAACATATATCACGCTTACAAGCACACACACATACTATCTTTGTGATATACTATCTATGTTTTTTTTCTTTCTTTTTCAGCTTGTGTACTATCTGCATCACAAACAGAGGCGGGTGTACACACAGTATATAGTATTAAAACTTCTTGCTTTTTATTTTTTCTTTTTACTAGTTATCATGACTTATTTTACCACCATCTCCATGGATTTGATACCCAAATCTTTCTAGCTCTAAATTTTCTCCAGAATCTCAGTTTGATATTCTCACTGATGAGTTTCCTCAAGCTAATTCTAATTCCCCAAATGAACTAAGTAAAAACTTATTAACTTAACACCTTACCTTGAGTACAGACTTGAGATATGTGTAGGGAAGTGTGTGTGTGTGTTCTTGCATAACCAATCTCTTAGTAACTCAAACTTAAAAAATTATCATCACAAAGAAAGGAACAGCATCTCATGGTTACTACTGGAAGCTCTACATTCTGACTAGGTTTAATGCTTAATGCCTACAGTCTGCTAATCCTTTTGTCTATGTGGGTAAGGTAGGACAACAATAGTGCCTAAACCCTGGTATTGGGAGGGTTCAACAAGACTGTCACTTTAGTAAAAATAAAAATATAAATAAAAATAAAAGAATAAAATTTATGCCCTGGCAGTGCTGAAGCCTGCATGGGCAGCCCATATATGGCGGTTCTGTTGAACTTGTCCATATCGGGTTTCATGGTCTAAGTTGATGAGGACGACTGACCAGGTCTCTTCCTCAAGAGGGCACCAGATCTCATCACAGACGGTTGTGAGCCACAATGTAGTTGCTGGGAATTGAACTCAGAACCTCTGGAAGAGCAGACAATACTCTTAACTGCTGAGTCATCTCTCCTATGTGGTATATCATTATATTTTGGCAGCTTTGCCAAATCTAAAGACATCTTGGATTCCTGCATCTCTTCATTGTTGAAGCCTGACAACTTGAGCACCATTCACAGCCTATACCCCATGGTTATTTTCTCTCCTATCATTTTAATACATTCTTTTAAAATAGGATCATAACATATTATTTCTAGACCAAATCTAGTAAACTCTTTCCCTCTACTTTGTATATTTCAGATAATTTCAAAAATTAAAGATTTCTGTAGTGGCACCAGGAAGTTACCAAGGCTCACTTTATGAGACTTCAGTAGTGTTACCAACAAGAGAAACAAATATAAAAGGTAAAAAAAAAAAAAAAGCAAAAGGATTTAAGATAGTGATTTGAGGACATTTCATGCTGTTTTGATAATACAGTTTTCTAGTGGAATAATTAAATCTATACAGGAATGTGATGTGAGACCACCACAGCTTCTAAAAGGATTATGAGTTTTACATATTAAAGAGGAAAGATTCAGTAACCTAACTAATGAAATAAGTACATATTTTACAGTCCAGTACCCTGGCTGATTACAAACATCCTTTTAACAGAAGTGAGCAAGTCCTAACTTGCTCAGGTTCCATCTGAAAAGTTATTTGGCTCATCAGCTTTTTTTCTCAGAGCAAATTTACCACATAAACAGCCAGAATCGACTCCTCTGCGTTACTTCTTTATGGAAATATTATGTGTCCGTTTGATGCATTCCCAGCGTGGCTACACAAGAAAATCACTTAAGATAAAGCAAAGAAAAAATCTCAGTGTCCTTGCCGTGCTGCAGATGAATTACATCAGGATTTCTGGGGGTGGGGAGCAGGCATCAACATTTTAAAGGTCCCCAGGGAGTCGCAGTATCAGGCACAAATTGAGAGCAGCTGCCAAGCGCCTTTTTGGTCCTCCCCTATGCGAGTGGGTGGTTACCAACTGGCAATGCAGAAAACATCCTAGATGCATGACAGAACGCAACCATTCAAGTGTCAAGAAACAGGAGGCATCCCGGTGGGAAATAAGGGAAAGAATCGTTTCTGGTTTAGAGAGGTAAAGAAGCTGATTTTAAATGGCTTCTTCTGAATAGAGACTATGGCTTGGGTCAGGAGCAGGCAGAAGCGGTATTGAATCCCATTTGTGCTCGGATACAGTTAACTGGGTATGAAACAATAAATGAATCGCAAGACCTAGCTAGCTGAACCTCTCTTTCCTCTGCAATAAAAGGGTATAATAATATTTGGTATGAAAAAGTCATATGAGTAATTTCTATAAAATCTCTGTGTGGTTTAGTTTGCCCCCCCCCCCCCCCCCCGCAAGTGAACCACACGACAGGCTCTTTCCAATAATCCCTTCTTTGCTTCTTACTTGGACCTGAGCATTATTACATTAAAAATTAATAGGTGGAACAGAGTGGACCATTTGCAACCTGTGTTTCTGGTGTGGCATGACAGATACCAGGGTAGGCAGTTCCCAATTATTAGCAGGTTAATCTAAATACTAGCAAGAAACCTGGCTCTAAAAAACTTCCCAGGAATCCACAAGGATGACCGCAGCTAAGAGTCTAAGCAATAGAGGAGAAGATGCCAGAACTGGCCTTGCCCTGTAGTCAGACTGATGATTATCTTAAATATCACCAGAGAGCCTTCATCCAACATCAGATGGAAAGAGAGGCAGAGACACATCAGAGCACTGGACTAAGCTCCTAAGGTCCAGTTGAAGAGTGGAATAAATAAGAATATGAGCAAAGAGGTCAAGACTGTGAAGGGTTCATCCACTGAAACAGTTTACCTGAGCTAATGGAAGCTCACCAATTCCAGCTAGACTGTGTAGCTGGGGCAGACTGAGGGGTCACTGGCAGGGGCACTTGGATTTATCTCTACTACATGTACTGGCTTTTTGGAATCCTATTCTCATTGGATGTATACCTTGCTCAGTCTAGTTGTACTAGGGAGTGCCTTGGACCTTCCATAAAGCAGTGTGTCTTACCCTCTCTTAGGATTAGATAGGGGTGGGTTGGGAGGGTATGTGGAGGAAATGGAGAGGGGGAGGGAGTGGAAATTTGGATTGGTATTTTTAAAAAAATAAATCTAATTAATTTAAAAAAGAATTTTAAAGAAAAGAAAAAGAAGAAGCAGCAGAAATATGCTTGAATTCTCAGAACTTTGGTCAGGGTGGAGAGAATACACCTCAATCTCAATGTCCAAAACCCCAAGCAACCCACACCCTAGGTCAGGGTGTGTAGCACAGTTTTGTCAACCTCTTTGAACAACCTCAAACTCTCTGACCTTCAGACAAGGTGGAATAGCCTCACATTTTTGGGCCTCCATGGTTCTGATATAAATGAAGGGTTAAAGTTTAAATAATTAAAAAAAATTAAAGGCAATTCAATGATTTTTATTTGATTTTAAAAGAAAACCCACAAACCAGACAAGCCGTAGATATCATCAGCTGTTGAGAAGAGGGAGGTGGAAAAAGAGAGAAACCCTGCTCTTTGAACTAATTGATGTAGAGATTAGCCACCTAGTGAACAAGCCGCCACATGGCAAGAAGGAAAGCTTTGGAAAAGGCTAAGGAAGATCAAAACATTAGGAAAGCATGCTTAGAGGGGAACTTTTAAAATAAATAGATATATAAGGAAAACAAAAGCTACACTGTTTTTACCTGATTCAGAAAAGGAGGCAGGATGGTGGTGCTGCTGGGTCTAAGCTAACTGTGCTAGGGGCAGAAATTCTGGGAAGGGAAAAGCACATTGTCTCAATAAAGGGAACATCATTCCTTCTTTCTCTTTCACACTGTGGTCTTGCCTTCCTGAAGCAAGCTTTTCCTTACTGACTCTCCCACACCTCTGTAACAGGAGTTCTACAATTAAGGTACAGCATCAGCTCAATTTTTCTTGTTACATGTAAACACCACTAACCTACAAGGGCTCCTACTGATAGTTTAAATAGCCCAAATCTAAGGAAAGCAGAAATTCTGATAAATTATTGTGTTACTGACTCTTGCATTAGAGAGACAGCTTAAGGAAAGATTTCGGGGTCACACAGTTTCAGAAGATTTCACTCCAGAGAAGCCACGGAGGACAATGTCATCACCATGCCAAGTACGTGTCCAAATGAGCAGAGATAACCAGACTAGAAGCAGCTGGGGACCTGCCCCATTGACCAATTCCCTCTATCTAGGTCCCACATGCTAGCTTGGTGGCACATGCTTCTTAGTCCTTGGGAGGCAAAGGCAGGTGGACTCTGTAAGTTAAGACAAGCCTGCTGTACCTAGGGAGGTACAGGATAGCCAGAGCCATATAGTGAGACCCTATTTCAAAAACAAACAAACAAACCCACATCCTCCCAAGGAAGATCCACCAACTGGAGATGAAGCATTAAAAATATAAGTTTAATGGGGATTTTTTTTGATTCAAACCCTAACAGTGATGTTCTCAATAACTAATCCAAATTAATTTGACTTTCTCTTCCTATCTTCTTCAGCTCAAGGTTAGTTTCTGCTACATTGTGAGTTTCAGGACAGCATGGAATACAGAGTTAAACCTTGTCTCAATGAAATAAAATACAATAAATAACAAAAGAATACTTGTCCGTTTTTGTCACTGAAAGAAATCCTATCTCCAGACAAACTCTAACCAGTAGAGGAAGCCTAAAAGTTGTCTCAAAGAGTTTAAAGAACTGACATTAATGTTAAAATAGAAAGTTATTATTGAGAATGCCAATATGACTGTGACTGCTTGTGCTTAGGAAAATTTTTATAATTTAATATATTTCATGTAAACACATTATCTACTATGTTATCAGACTCCCCAAAAAATTCTCTGTGCTTTACAAAATCACTTAATTAAATATACTATTGTTGTGCTTTAATTTAAAAATGCAAAAGCCAGCAACCTCCACCAGAACAGGCCTAAGGCAGCGACCTCCACAAGATCAGGTACAAGGGAGCAACCACTGAGGAAGCAGGCCCAAGCCAGGGACGTCTGTGAAAACAGGCCTGAGATAGCAACCTCCTTTGGAGCAGACCTGAGCCAGCAACCTCTGCCAGACCGGGTCCAGAGCAGTGACCTCCACAGGAGTAGGTAAAAGGGAGTGACAGCTAAGGGAGCAGTCCTGAGCCAGAGACCTCTGAGGGACTGGGCTCAAGCCAAGAACTTCTGCAGGAGCAGACCCAAACCAGAAACCCTATGGGACCAGATATGGGACAACAACCTCTGCAAGAGGAGGCCTGAGCCAGCAACCTCTGCCAGAGCAGGCCCAAAGCAGGGACCTCAGTGGGAGAAGCCCCAAGCAAGCAACCTCCATAAGAGCCATCCCAAACAACTTCTGGTATTACAGAGTAACACCCAGGAACACCGAGCAACCTCTGGGAACACTAAGTGACTTCCGGGTGACTGGAACCATGGCCCTGACTGTACCATGAGAAGCAACCTTCTTAGCCTTGGGTCCACTGGTACCTGAAAGATTGATAAGTAGAGACACAGCCCCAACTACACATCAGAGAAAAAAATGGATAAACAAGATAAGAAAA
The DNA here is from genome assembly GCF_037038515.1 of Microtus pennsylvanicus. Taxonomy (NCBI): domain Eukaryota; kingdom Metazoa; phylum Chordata; class Mammalia; order Rodentia; family Cricetidae; genus Microtus; species Microtus pennsylvanicus. The sequence goes on along the minus strand of NC_134579.1, from coordinate 5,246,281 downwards.
CACTCAACAAAGAGCATCATGACACCAACAAAAACTAGTGGGTCTACAACAGCAAGACTTGAACAAAGAAATATAGATGTAGCAGAAGAAAATGATCTGAAAAATAACTTTAGGAGAATGTTTGAGGCCCTAAAAGAGGAAATAAAAAACTTCCTCAAAGAAATGGAGGAAAAGATAAACAAAAAATTGGAAGAAATCAACAAATCCCTTAAAGAAAACCAAGAAAAAAAATCAAGCAAATGAAAGAAATGATTCAAGACTTGAAAATCGAAATAGAGACATTAAAGAAAACATAGATCGAGGGAATTATAGAAATAGAAAATATGAGAAATGATCAAGAATGACAAATGCAAGTGTAAGAAGCAGAATATAAGAGATAGAAGAGAGAATTTCAAGCACTGAAGATACAATAGAGAAAATAGATTCATCTGTCAAAGAAAACATTAAATCTAACAAAAGCTTAACACAAAATATCCAGGAAATATGGGACACTACAAAAAGACCAAATATAAAAATAGTATGGATAGAAGAAGTCAAACTCAAAATGTATTCAATAAAATCATAGAAGCAAACTTTCCTAACCTAAAGAAAAATGTGCATATGAAGATACAAAGCTTACAGAACACTGAACAGAATGGATCAAAAAAAAAGTCCCCTCAAAACATAATAATCAAAACACTAAACATACAGAATAAAGAAACAATATTAAGAGCTGCAAACAAAAAAAAGGCCTATAAAGGCAGACCTATCAAAATTACATCTGACTTCTCAGTGGGAACAATGAAAGTCAGAAGGCCCTGGTCAAGCATTATGCAAACACTAAGAGACCACAGATGCCAGCCCAGACTACTATATCCAGCAAAACTTTCAATCATCATAGATGGACAAAATAAAATATTCCATGACAGAACCATATTTAACCAATACATAGCCACAAACCAGTTCTACACAAAGTACTAAAATGAAAATTACAACCCAAGAAAGTTACCTCTGCAATAGTGACATTAACTTCTTCATGATGGCAGAGTAGTGACAACCAGCACACTTCTTTGTAGGCCACACTTCCCAGCACAGATACATTAGAGTTTACATTTCCGACACAGAAACTGTGTGAGATTCTTTCAAACCACTGCAATATGAAGTACAACACTGAGATGAACCCACGGGTGAACAGAACTTTTTTAACCCCTCACTTCCTCAGTTAATACCTCACTTCCTCATTCACTCATGTGTGTTCAGGAAAATCATGTCAACTTTCAAAGATTCAGTTTCATTATTTTAATGCAGAGATAATAAAAGTTACACTGTGTGAAGTGTAGTAATATGGAGCGGCGGCTGGGCTGCGTCCCCAAATCCCCAGCCGCCTGGCTCGGCTAGCTTATGCCCCGAAATAATTACACGGACACTGTATTCTTTTAAACACTGCTCTGGCCCATTTCTAATCATCTGTGTAGCGCCCCTAGGTGCGCTTACCGGGAAGATTCTAGCCTAAGTCCATCCTGGGTGGGAGCTTCATAGCGTGCGTGCGTCTTCCCTGGAGCAGGTAGCATGGCATCTCTCCTGAAGGCATCTGCTCCGGAGAGCAGAGCTGTGGAGTCTGACCAGGAGCCGGGAGCATGGCGGACGTCTGCTCCCGAGAGGAGAGCTGTGGAGTCTGACCTCACTTCCTCTTCCTCCCAGCGTTTTGTTCTGTTTACTCCTCCCACCTATCTCTTAACCAATGAGATGGGCCGAGGCAGTTCCTTTATTGCTTAGCCAATGAAATCAACAGATTGATATATGACACTCCCACATCACTTCCCCTTTTCTGTTTAAACAAAAAAAGAAAGGCTTTAACTTTAACATAGTAAAATTACATATAACAAAACAGTTATCAAGTAAAAGTTACATCAGAAACATTTATACATATAACAAAATTGACCTTAAATCTCTATAAATAAAGCAAAATCTATACTAATGCAAATTATTCATGTCTATATCATATCCCCCTTTAAATGTAAAAGAACATTTATAAACCATATTTGGGAACTTGGGCGCAGTTTTTTCTCTCCAAACTGCTTCCTGCTGAATGGGGGCGTCGTTAATTAGGTCTTTCTTGGTATAACCTGTGTGCTAGTTTCATCTCAGTTGGCAGTTGAGCAAAGCAATTTTCTGAAGATGTTCACAGCAACCCTTCAGGAAGACGTGGTCCATCATACCAAATCGGGATTGAAGAAATGAACAGGGTCTCATCCTCTGTGAAAACAAAAAAAGAATCTCTTTTCCAAAGTATCATATCCTTAGATCCAAATTCTGAAATCATACCCTCATGATATCCATTCTGGTTCCACTGGGCAGCCCATATAATGAAATGTCTCTCTGTACTTAGCTCCTTCACAGTCAAAAATTTTAAAGAAAACACAATAATACAAAGAATCCAGACTCTCTGTGAATTTTTCATCTTTACGCGGCTTATTTTTACTCTATCACTTTACTTTATTCTGTCTCTTTAAAGACTTTACCTTTTTTTTAACATTAACTTTATTCTCTATATTCTTTTTCTTCTCTCTCCCAAGCCTACGTACATTCAACCAACAGTGTAACTCATTTAGTGGTCTGAATCTGTCCTATTGTGAATCTGCAATTTTTTACTATCCAGGAGCACTTTTGATTTATGCCTTTAAATCACTAGGCGCTTAAGAATCTAAGCTGTGACATTCCTAGGTTACTTTTTGCTTTTTGAGCATATATCTTTGACCTGGAATGACCCTGTAGACCAGGCTGTCTTTGAATTCTCAGAGATCCGCCTGTCTCTGCCTCCCAGGCATTGGGATTAAAGGTGTTTGCTACTACACCTTGAACTCACAGAGATCTGTTCGTCTCTGCCTTCTAGGCACTGGGATTAAAGGCGTGTGCTACCACACCTTCAAGTCACAGAGGTCTATCTCCCTCTGCCTCCCAAGTGTTGGGATTAAAGGTGTGTACACACAACAACTGTCTTCCTTTTCTTTTTTACTTTAAGAACTTTAACTTTTAGCTTGCATATATTTTTAACACACTTTAAACCATTCAGAAATTTTCTCTGTCTTTGAATCTCTCTTTACTATATATCTCTCTTTTTCTGACCACATGAGTCTTTAATTTACCAAGCAATATCAGTAGGACTAAAGCCGTGGCTTTGACGGCTGGATCCTTAGCTTCCCAGCCTCATGGCTGAAGTACTGGCCGTAGCCATGTTTATAGCCACAACTGGCATTTCAAGGTCCCTGCCAGCCAGCGAGCTACAACAGACAACACTCAAGTCCTCTCTCGGTAGCCGGCCCTCCTGCCTCAAACAGTCAGAGTTTGCCCTGGCAGGATGGCCCAGAAAGCCGGCATTTTTAAACGGGCAGCTTTTTTCCTGCTACGGCTGAAAACCGAAAAGCATGCGTTCAGCTTTTCGTCAACACCGTTTAAGTGTTTCGTGGCAGGACCTCTTAATGAGCTGCAGGGTTTTGCAGCTGAAGCTGAGTCAGGAAGCCTCTTGGGGCTACCAGGTAGGAGCGGCACTCAGCACTTTAATTCTGAGACTGAGCGTGCAGCACAGAAATTCTTTTCATCCAAGTAACATCCAAATCTGACAGGCAGAGCACTGCGCAGTCTGAAAACACGTCCCTGTATGGCGGCAGGAATCCGCCATGCTCTTCTGCCTGCCTAAGCCTGATTTTGCCTTCTGCCCAGGAGCAGGCGGGGAGCTCTGAGTCATCATCACGGTCTCAGAGCACTCTCCTTCTGATCCCAAGCGGGAACACAAACATAAAGCCAGAGTTTGCACTGGCGGCACAGCCCCAGGAAGCCACGCTTTGAAATGACACAGCGTTTTTTCTGCTGCTGTTGCCGAATCAGGAAATCTCTCTACAGCACGCCACCAACAAACAGCAAAAATCTGTGTTAAACTCTCTCTCCCTTATTTTTAAGACTTCTCAGGTTTTTTAAGTGGGTTTAGTTAGCCACACGTCTGGGCGTCATTTGTAGTAATATGGAGCGGCGGCTGGGCTGCGTCCCCAAATCCCCAGCCGCCTGGCTCGGCTAGCTTATGCCCCGAAATAATTACACGGACACTGTATTCTTTTAAACACTGCTCTGGCCCATTTCTAATCATCTGTGTAGCGCCCCTAGGTGCGCTTACCGGGAAGATTCTAGCCTAAGTCCATCCTGGGTGGGAGCTTCATAGCATGCGTGCGTCTTCCCTGGAGCAGGTAGCATGGCATCTCTCCTGAAGGCATCTGCTCCGGAGAGCAGAGCTGTGGAGTCTGACCAGGAGCCGGGAGCATGGCGGACGTCTGCTCCCGAGAGGAGAGCTGTGGAGTCTGACCTCACTTCCTCTTCCTCCCAGCGTTTTGTTCTGTTTACTCCTCCCACCTATCTCCTAACCAATGAGATGGGCCGAGGCAGTTCCTTTATTGCTTAGCCAATGAAATCAACAGATTGATATATGACACTCCCACATCAGTGAAGTGCTGCTAAAAAACTTCATGTATTCACTAAAGTATAAGTCTAGCAGCCCCTATCATCAGAGTTATGGTATGCAGTGTAGAAGTCATGTTGTGAGTCTTAGTAGGGTAATAAGTGTTGTGTATTTTTTACTTCAATCCTCATTTTAATATGATCATTGTTTAATATTATGATGTGGTGATATTTTATTTGTGCTCTAACAAATAAAGCTTGCCTGAATATCAGAGAGACAAAGGAGGTAGCAACAACCAACTCTTACTTTGCTAACTGCTCTGCTGAAAAGGACTTAGCTCCTGTCTCCTCCCACCTTAAATTCCTCCCTCTGTGTAGCCATATCACTTCCTGTCTGTCTGTAAAGACCTCCAGACCTCTATGGTTAACTAGTGGTTAGCTCTGACTTCTGATCTTAAAGTAAGCTTTATTTGTTAGAGCACAAACCAAATAGCACCACATTATGTTTTGACTTTATTTTATTGTGTTCTTTTTTAAATTGTTTTTATTGAGCTCTATATTTATCTCTTTTTGCCTCTCTTCCTCTTGCCTCCCCATCTACCAGTTCCCATGATCCCCATGCTTTCAAATTACTCAGGAGATCTTGTCTTTTTCTACTTCCCATGTAGATTAGATCCATGTATATCTCTCTCAGGGTCCCTTTCTTATCTAGGTTCTCTGGGATTGTGAATTGTAGGCTGGTTTCTTTGCTTTATTCTAAAAAGTCACTTTTGAGAAAGTACATATGATATTTGTCTTTCTGGGTCTGGGTTACTCAGACTCAATATGATGTTTCCTAGCTCCATCCATTTGCCTGCAAAATTTAAGATGTCGTTATTTTTTTCTGCTGTGTAGTACTCCATGTGTAAATGTACCACATTTTCCTTATCCATTCTTTGGTCAAGGGGCATTTAGGTTGTTTCCAGGTTCTGGTTATGACAAATAATGCTGCTATGAACATAGTTGAATATACGTCCTTGTGGTATGATTGAATATCCTTTGGGTATATACCAAAAATGGTATTACGCAGGGCGATGGTGGCGCACGCCTTTAATCCCAGCCCTCGGGAGGCAAAGGAAGGCGGATCTCTGTGAGTTCGAGACCAGCCTGGTCTACAGAGCTAGTTCCAGGACAGGCTCCAACGCCACAGAGAAACCTTGTCTCGAAAAAAAAAAATTCAAAAGTGGTATTGCTGGGTCTTGAGCAATTTTCTGAGAAATCATCATACTGATATTCAAAGGGGCTGTACCAGTTTGCACTCCCATCAGCAATGGAGAAATGTTCCCTTTACCCCACATCCTTTCCAGCATAAGTTGTCATCAGTGTTTTTGATCTTGGCCATTCTTACAGGTGTAAGATGGAATCTCAGAGTTGCTTTGATTTGCATTTCTCTAATGGCTAAGGATGCTGAGCATTTCCTCAAAGTAATTTTCAGTCATTTTATATTCCTCTGTTGAGAGTTCTCTTTTTAGGTCTATAGTCCATTTTTTATTGGATTATTTGTTCTTTTGATGACCAATTTCTTGACTTCTTTGTATAGTTTGGAGATCAGACCTCTGTCTGATGTGGGATTGGTGAAGATTTCTTCTCTTTCTGAAGGCTGCCATTTTGTCTTGTTGACTGTGTCCTTTGTTTTAAAGAAACCTTTTCATTTTCAGGAGTCCAGGAAAATGGTGTGATTCTCAAACACACTGATAAGCTGTGGTCCATCTATGACCAACCTTCTTCCAGGTCCACTTGCTCTTCAGCCTTCCAGACATTTACATTGCATGGTATTGGACCTCAGACTAGTACTGAATTACCAAAGTCTACCCATCAAAATCCATCCTGTCAACTCAGGAGGCACCAACAGTTGACATTGACTTGGGGGAACAGGTAACATGAAAAGGTTGGAAAAAGAGCAAGCAGATGTGTGTGTGTGTGTGTGTGTGTGTGTGTGTGTGTGTGTGTGTGTGTGTGAGAGAGAGAGAGAGAGGGGGGGGGAGGGAGATTATAGTGTGGCACCTATGTATAATAGAATTTTGTGCAGCTCAAAGAAAACTGAAATCATGAACTTTGCAGGTAAATGATGGAACTGGAAACCATCCAGAGAAACAAACACTGCATGGTCTCACATTTGCATCTTAACATCAAATCTGCAGATATGAATAGTTAATTTGGATTATCTATAGAATCCAAGAAACTAGAAAAAGACCATTGGTTGGAAGGGGGAAGAAATATCTTAAAGGTGTGTGTGTGGGGGGGAGGAATAGTAGAATATAGGTAATATGAAGGGAGAGGAGGAATGATGAAGAGGGAGGTTTTTAAAGAGAAAAATGGGACTTTAGGGCAGAGGAGGAGGCTGGGGGAGACATAACATTGAGGGTTTTAGAAAAAGCCATATGGAAACCTGCTATTTTATAATTTCCTAAATATGTGAATATTTTCATATAAAAGTGTTTAACTGGGAATTTCTACAACTGTTAGGCTAGTAACCATTTAAAAAATGCTACCAAATGATCCTTAAAGGAATAAGTAGGAACAGAGAAATAAGAGAGAAGACCAAGGGTTATAATGACAATAAAAGAAATTAGAAAGCACTATGAATAATTGCCACTATTTCATTTTTTTTAAATATTTTTTATGGTTTATTTAACTTTATTTTATGTGCATTGGTGTGAAGGTGTCAGATCCCCTGCAACTGGATCTTCAGACAGTTGTGAGCTGCCATGTGGGTGCTGGGAATTGAACCCGGGTCCTTTGGAAGAGCAGTCAGTGCTCTTAACCACTGAGCCATTTCTCCAGCCCCGATTGCCACTATTTCAATTCACTCATGTAGACCTGGTCCACATCCACATCTTAAATATTTTTCTGATGGGATTTTTGTTTCTATTTGAACTCACAGTTGATGTATAATAAAGTATTTATTTCAGAGAAAAAGTATTTTATCAAGCCCATGACTGGCATGAAGCTATGAAGGGATTAATATCTCTCAGAGTGAATGGTTCTTAAGAACATGTGTTTGCTCCATCTCTTATTTGGTGTGTTTTCATTTTAGAGATGTTTGTAATGTTTCTGTGAAGAAGCATAGTGACTGCTCTTATCTCATGGATCAGCTTTAATGAATAAATGGTTTGATATACATAAAATAATAAAGCACCCACAGAAATAAAGACTCAGAAAGGATACGGTATTATTAATCTTGAAAAGTTTCTGCACTGCAATAAAACTCTCTGCCGATGCAATAATCTGAGTCAGGTTAAATCAAACTGAATTAGAAAAAAGCCCAGGTTTAATGGATACAAATGCTCCCAGATGACTTTCCAGCCCCCCAGAGAGGAGACAGAAAGAGAAGACAGGAAAACCACGTGTTTGTTCTCTGAGGGGGCAGTTTTTAAACACCCTGTGGGAGTGTTCTTGAGCATCTCTGGGGAGTGGTCATCATCTGGCAGGCTTTCTGGGGGTAGAGTCTGAACTGAGGCCATTCCTATGGGAGGGGGCTTAGAGTGGAGCCTCCAACTGAACATTCTATATGTGGATGCCAGAAGCTGGAGTGAAGCCTTTGCCCAAACAAATTTAATTTAAATACCCAACGTGTAGGTTTTCAAAAGGTCTTGATAGAATTGAATTTATAATGTTGTTATGGAAACTATTCATATATGACCTGACTCTTCCCTCATTAATTATTCACATTAGAAAATAATCTAGACCACTTCCCTAAGATCTGATAGTTTAGCCTGATGACAATAAACTTAGAAAACATAACCAAGCAAACTCTGGAATGTAAATGACTATTGGATTAAAAATATTGTGTGTAATCAGAAGAGCTTTTAAATTCCAGTGACTAAATAACAAGCTGTTAAATGTTCATGCTGACTGAAGATGAGAAGCTTTCTTTCTAGGTTGATGTGATGGCAGGTTCTCACAGAGGAATCTTCTCCAGGAAAGGCATGTGACATACAGAAAGAAGCCTGTGTTGTGAGGTCAAAGTGATGTCTGGCACAGTCTGTGTAGGTTAGGTGACCATTATGGGTCCCTAGCTCTGTAAGGACATCAGTGGGAAGCTGAATAAGAGTGAGCGTGGAGAATCTAGTGAAAGGCTGGGTCTAAACTGGACAAAGTAAATGGTTTACTGAACTTCTGTTTGTAAGTAGCAAGGACAATACGAATAAAGAAAATTCAAACGCAACTGTGATTGGCTCTGCTTGTTTTTCTGTTTTCTTTGTTGTCTGTTAATATAACTGGAAGATTAATTTGTTTTATAAATTTAATATTGGACAGGGTTCTGGTAAACTGCAATATAATTTATTTAACATACTTATAATTCATACTTATATGTCATATAATTATAAAATATTGCAAAAACATGAGGGAATTTTTCTGGCATTAACTACCATTTTGCCTAAATGCTTAGGGCAGAGTGACATGAAGAGAAATCGATTGAATTATTCAATAACACTCCTAATTTTAACTTGGTTCTCTTTCCTATGGCATTTGCTTTTATTATGAAAGTCCATGGAGCTATTTCCAGACAGTTTGTCTCATTTTATAATCTATTCAAAATAGAGTTTCAGAATAATTTTATGCCAAAACTCTGTAGCAAGCAAACTAAAGTAGAAAGTTATTTTTACTTATAATATAATAACCGTTAGTACTTTAAAACCTATTCACATAACATTAAGTAAACAGTACTGCAAAGAAATTACCTGATTAAGAAACTATTCAGAGAGCTGGAGAGACAGGTCAGTGGGCAAGAGCCCTTGCTGCATAAACATGAAGTTGGTGGCCCGAGTTCAAATCTCAGCACTTGTGTAAAAAGCCAAGTGTGGCTCCACATACCTATACCTCCAACTCTGCCAGAAGCAGAAATAGGATAGTTGGGATTTTCAGACCGACCACTAACCAAGCTAAAAAAAAAAAAATCAAGTTCTGGTCGGGATCAGAGAGTTAGCCTGTCTCAAAGGACAGGTGCAAAGAGAGAAGAGACTCCTCAAAGTTGCCCTCCATGTGTGTGCCTTGACATGGATGTACACACATATGCACACGTGTGTGCACACACATGCACATATACACACGTATGCACACACACACAGCAAAAGAATAAATGTAAAAACTAAAATTTTTGAAGGGTTTAAAAAAACTAAATAAAATAACCCTAAGAAACGAAGGGATGAAGGGAAGGGGGAGTTAGGGGAGTGGAGGGACAGAGGGAGAGAGGAAGGAAGGAAGATGAGTAAAAGGTCCTCTGTTACTAAGAATGCAAACAAGGATTTTGTGATGACTCTGATAGTGAGTTCTCTACATCTCAGACCATCTGACCTAATATTCTCTCAGAAAAGCATGGAAAACATGGGAATGATGAGAGGGAAGAGGACTGAGATAAGAATGAAAATAGAGGCACAGGCAATGAAAAATTAATGTGAGGTAATTTATTTGAGAATCTCCAATAAATAAGAATATCAGAAAGAATCATGTTGAAGAAAATTTTTAAATACCATAGATGCTATCATTTGCACCTTGTAGATGCATAGCACTGAAAAAAAGAGAAAATAGTGAGAAACAGCCAGGATGATTGCACCCAGAGTGCGGATTCTCTGGTCCTCTTGCATCAACGTCATCTGAAAGCATGTTATAAATGTTGACTTGAGAGCCCCATACCAGCCTTACTGAGTCACAAACTCAGTTTGGACCCTACAATCTGACTTAACAAGTCTTCAGTGTGATTCTGAGAGCCACTGAATTTAATAACCTCTGGTTTAGAATGTTTAAGGATTTATATTTCGCTGTTGCTCTGAACTTGTCTTAGTTGCCCTATACAGGTAAGTGTTATGTACATATGGGACATCTTATTTCTCTTTGCAGATAGGCATTGTGCAGATATGAGACAATTTTTTAACTCTATTTGACAACCAATAATCTAGGTAGCTGATATTCATGTATTTTCTTGCTTTTAATTTGATTAGTAGCAGTTGGCTTCATGAGTACCTGAAAATCAAAATTAAATTTTGTACCAGCAACCAGACACAGTAAACAGCACAACAAATACATGACTATTCATACCCTTATGAAACACAGAACATACAAATATTAAGACCTTAAATATTATGTTATCAGTCCAGATATAACAACAGAAACATTACCACCTTAAAGTTACTGTTAATATATGCTCTTAAAGTAGCAATTATGGCTAAGAATAAAATCTCAGATTTTTCTTCCATTCATCCTTCCTTGAGATCCAAGTTGTCATTAAAAATTACGAAAGGCAAAGGATAGAGATGGGAAATAAAGAAACATCTTGTAAAAGTTATTACTAGTGCTTGAGTTACGTTCACTCCAGTTAATTGTTCTTTGATTCTTTTGGTACTGGGATTTAAACCCAGGGTCTTATACATGCTAGGCAAGTGTTCTACCACTGAACTACATTTCAAGCCCTTATTTGACTTCCAATTAAATTAAATCACAGACTGAAGCAACAATTATAAACCATAGATATATGGTCTTTCTTAAGGAGCAATGTAATATAATCAATACAAGGGTGATTTACAAAGAAAACAACATTACTGTCAGTGTGATTGCCATGAAAGGGTTGTTTGGTCATGTATACCATTGTTGTAATAGAAAACGTAGGGTTATTTGACTCCTCCTAATCGTATTTTGTCTTCTCAAACCAAATTAACTACCAAGTCCCCAAAGACAATGAGCATTTTTCTTATTTTATAAAATGCTGCATATAGTAGTTTTTACTTGTTTCTCTCTATGTAACCTCTAGATCATAACACAAAATACATTACAAATACCGAAATAATGTTCTTAATGTTACTTCAAGTTTAATATAAATGTATTTGTAATTTTTGAATACTGCCTTTAATGTTTTCATACTACATTACAAAATACACAATTACAAAATATTGACATGCACTTTTAAACATATCTCCTGCTGTAGACAAAGAGAAAAGCATAGGGTTAGTTTGATATGAAAAACAATTTTATAATCATGGGGGTTTATTCGATAATTGCCTAGTTTACTCATAAAATTGCTTTATGTGAGACAATTTTAATAAATGTTCGGAAGTTTCTATTTGTTACTGTTCTTACTAGATTGCTTCAATTAAAAAACTGCAAAGAAACTGAACTCAAACTTTTAATGCATAAAATGTTCTAGAAAACCATGCATGTCTATTTAAAAAAAAAGACAAGTACTTGAAACTTTCTCTGAACTTTTCCCCTCTTTTTTGTTACAGGTTTTTATTTTTCAACTCTATTAACATTTTAAACAAAAAGAAATGGATTTTTTAAATTCATCAGATCAAAACTTGACCTCAGGGGAACGCTTAAACCGAATGCCATCCAAAATTTTAGTATCCCTCACTCTGTCTGGGCTGGCACTGATGACCACGACTATCAACTCCCTCGTGATTGCTGCAATCATTGTGACTCGGAAGCTGCACCACCCAGCCAACTATTTAATTTGTTCCCTGGCAGTTACAGATTTTCTTGTAGCTGTCCTCGTGATGCCCTTCAGTATTGTGTACATTGTGAAAGAAAGATGGATTATGGGACCAATACTCTGTGACATTTGGCTGAGCATCGACATCATCTGTTGTACTTGTTCCATCTTGCATCTATCGGTTATAGCCCTGGATAGGTACCGAGCAATCACAGATGCTGTTGAATATGCCAGGAAGAGGACTCCCAAGAATGCTGGCATCATGATCACCATTGTGTGGGTTATATCTGTGTTCATCTCTATGCCTCCTCTCTTCTGGAGGCAGCAAGGAACTAGCCGGGTTAATGAATGCGTCATCAAGCACGACCACATTGCTTCCACAATTTACTCCACGTTTGGAGCTTTCTACATTCCACTCGTATTGATATTGATCCTCTACTACAAAATATACAGGGCAGCAAGGACACTGTACCACAAGCGACAAGCAAGCCGCATGATGAAGGAGGAGATGAATGGCCAAGTCCTTTTGGGGAGTGGTGAGAAGAGCATGAAACTGGTCTCCGCATCCTATATGCTAGAGAAATCCTTATCTGATCCATCAACAGACTTCGATAGAATCCAAAGCATAGTGAAAAGTCCCAGGTCTGAGTTGAAGCATGAGAAATCTTGGAGGAGACAGAAAATCTCAGGCACTAGGGAACGCAAGGCAGCCACTACTCTGGGCTTGATCTTGGGTGCATTTGTAATATGTTGGCTGCCGTTTTTTGTAAAAGAACTGGTTGTTAATGTCTGTGACAAATGTAAACTCTCTGACGAAGTGTCAAATTTTTTGACATGGCTTGGTTACCTGAATTCCCTTATAAATCCACTGATTTATACAATTTTCAACGAAGACTTCAAGAAAGCCTTCCAAAAACTTGTACGATGTCGATGTTAGGCTAAAGGTGGTCTATTTTTAAAGGTAGAGGCTTTATTTATTACGGGATAACTAAATGAATGTAATGTAATCAAATATTTAAATTTTTAGAGAAACTATATTAAAGCTGCTACAATTATAAAAGCATAAATTTATTTCAATTGTACCAAGAAAATAGATTATTAATTTGACCATCATTCTAGTGTTATCAAAATTAAAAAATAATTTATGCAACTTATAAATAATCTTTTGTCTATGCAATATACCCAAAAAGATAGCTGTAAAACTATATATTCAAACTAGCAGTTACTATGCTTTCCAGGTTTATTCCTTACAACAGCTAGAGGAATTTTCAATTAACATAGTTTCATTAATAATTTCTGTATCACCCCATTGCTTAACTCAATTCACAGAAGAAATATTATTCAATATAGCACCTCTCTTGCCCCTCCTCCATTTTATTCTTTGCAAAAGGTGAAGAGAAGGCACCAACAGCTCTTATTTAACCTGAGTATAGAGTAGATACGAAGCTCAGTGGACTAGATATTGTCTTCATACTTGAACAGCAAAAATAATCAGAGAGTCGGCTAAGTACAGTCAAATATTTCAATATCCTGAGCTTCTGTATATTTGCTATCCTCACTTTGTTTAAAATCAGCCTCAAGAATAATATTATCTTAATCATGTAAAATCAGTATTTTAAATCAAAGCCCCAAGTGGAAGGGGGAAGCTTTATTATATAATTATTGTAAAATCGTTACATTCATTGTCCCTTGGTTAGAAATAAAACTTTAAACACTAAGTACCCTAAGTTTCTCACCATATCTATAATACTTCTAATATAAAGTTTATTTTCTCTCTACTAATGTTAGTAGCCCAGTTTTTTACAATTCGTATCCATACCTTAAGATTCGAACACTATTTTCTTTTTATTGTAGAGAATATAATGAGAAATATTAAATATTTTAAACTTTGCTTTGACAACAAAAAGTCTGTTTTTCCTTTGTAATTGGGATAAATTTTATAAATCAAGACCATCTGAAAAACAACTTATATTACATTGCCAATTGTGTACATTATAAAATATTCTTTTGTTGTGGAGTGTTTAAAAGTACATTACATCACTTTTTATATATCAGTGAGGCATCACCCATGGTTTAACAGATATCTAGGGGTGAGATTTTATAGAAGGCAATGAGAGATACACTAGGTAGAAGATACAGGAACTAATAAAATAAAAATTCTTCTTTCAATGTATCTATCATTTGAAAGTAGAGACAATGCAGAATTAAAACTATGCTGAAAGATAATAGCCAAGGATCTAGCAAGTGAGTTATTTACATAGTTGTGATGATGTCAAGATAAAACTGACCACATCTGGTTGAAGAACACTGAGAAATTTTCATAAGTGATGTATCTGAAATATGCACGAAATAAGGGAGAATTTGGGCATGAGCCAATAAAAGTGAATAGTCCAGGTGACAACAAAGAGTTCAGGCTTTGCCCTGCAAGGATTGCGGCCCAAGCCATGAATTTGCAAGCCATTTAAGACAACAAAGGAAATCAAGAGATTAAAGGAAAAATTTAAGATTGTGAAGGATTTTTAATGTCAAGAGAAGTAATGCACTGCCAATTTTCTTGCTGTCCTTAAGTTTTCAATGATGATTTTCAAAATATTACAAGCTTGGGGCAAATCTAAAATAAAGGGGTAGGTAGAAAAAGCTTGTCCTCTAGAGACGAGAAGTAAAGAGAATACTGGAGATTCTGTCTTCTAGCTAGAAACCCATCCAGTCGTCCAGACAAAGGGTGATGAAGCGCTAGCCTTGAATCTAGCATGGAAACAAATAAAAGGAAGGAAAAGATACCTGATGATAGGAAAGTGGAGTCCATAGATTACAGCAAGAGCTGCAATAAGACAGTAAAACAGGCTGAGCTCCTAAGATCTACTTTACCTAAAATAAGGAGATTAACTGACAGGATCTCTTAGTAAACAGGGACTTGTGCAGAAGTATAAAAATTCCAGATGTGCCCAAGCTCATGGGCTCTTCTGGCCACTTCCAGCCTCAGCAGAACTGACAGGCTACTGAGATTGTATGCTCTCTGACAGCAGAACTGACCGGCTACTGAGGCTCCCCACCATGTGTTTGTCCTCTCACCTCTTGGCCTCCACTCTTATGCCCGGTGTCTCTGTCTTTCCTGTCATACTCTGCTGTCTTCTTTCACCCTCTCACTTGCCAAACTTTGATTCTGTGATTTATTCAAAGAACTTCCCAAAATTACTTCTACACATTTTAGAAACTAGCATTGGGAAAACATTTTTGTTTGTTTTGTTTTGTTGAGACAGGGTTTCTCTGAGTAGCTCTGGTTGTTGTGGAACTCACTCTGTAGTCCAGGCTGTCCTTGAACTCAAAGCTCTGCCTGCCTCTGCCTCCTAAGTGCTGGGATTAAGAGTGTGTGCCACCATCACTTGGTGCAAAAACCCTTAACAGACACAAACCACCAACTATTTCAAGCAAAGTAAATGGAAGGACAGATACTGGTCTTGGATCTGAGTTGAATTAGAACTCAGATGTAGAAAGACAATGTCATAAGTGACAAGGAAGTTGCACATATGTCCCCTCAGATCTCAGGGGGCAATGGAATTCCCTTCCTCTGTGTTGCCGATTCACCAGTTAATCCAAAGGGGCTGCAACACAAGGCAGCCTCAGTTCATCTATGTTTGTCCCACATGCTGAGGTCACAGGCTTTGCCATCACTAATAAACAAGTACCAGTGACAGCTCTTCAGTATCTTTATTTTTTTTGATTCTGTTCAGTTTATTGACTGGGTATAAACTTATATATGGAATCTTATCGATTGGTTGTAAGATCACATACAAAATTTATATATCCTTTTCTTTTGAAACATTGTATTCAACCATGATTATTTTAATGTGGTTTAAATATTGTTACAAAATATTTCTTTTTTTTTAATTAATTAACCTGGATAGAGGTGGGCGGTCCTTGGGCTTCCCACAGGTCAGGGAACCCTGATTGCTCTTCGAGCAGATGAGGGAGGGTGACTTGATCGGGGGACGGGGAGGGAAATGGGAGGCGGTTGAGGGGAGGAGGCAGAAATCCTTAATAAATAAATAAATTAATTCTTCAGTATCTTTAAACGATGCCAATGTAGCTGCTGTCCACCTCATATTTGCATTTCCTTTGAATTGTATGCAGAACATTGTAGTAATAGGGGGCGGTGGCGGCGGGGCTATGTCCCCAAAACCCCAGCCGCCGGCCCGGCTAGCTTTTGCCCCGAAATAATTACACAGACACTGTATTCATTTAAACACTGCTTTGGCCCATTTCTATCTAGCCTCTTCTAGGCTAATTCTCACATATTAATTTAGCCCATTTCTAATCATCTGTGTAGCGCCAGTCTTACCGGGAAGATTCTAGCCTAAGTCCATCCTGGGTCGGAGCTTCATAGCGTGCGTCTTCCCTGGAGCAGGTAGCATGGCGTCTCTCCTGCGTCTGCTCCGGAGAGCAGAGCTGTGGAGTCTGACTTCACTTCCTCTTCCTCCCAGCGTTCTGTTCTGTTTACTCCACCCACCTAAGGGTGGGCCTATCAAATGGGCCTAGCAGTTTCTTTATTGCTTAGCCAAAGAAATCAACAGATTGATATATGACACTCCCACATCAGAACATATTACAGTTAACAAGACCGACTTCTCAGAATGTATACATTTTCTCCTTAGAATAAAAACATTGCTAAGTAGCTAAAAAACTTTCACAAAGAAAAAAATAATGCAACATAGTGGTTCCTTTTTATCTAATCAGACAGAAGATGAAAACATAAATATCGTGAAAGGTGTTCTAGCTATGAAAAGTTTACTTCCTACTAGAATCTTACTATACTGGCACTACAAAATCAATCAAAAATTTTATTCTATTATATGATCTACTAAATCTCTTCAAATGAAAAATGTATTAAAAGCAAAGACCAGACACAAAAGTAATAAGAAAGTTATATGAGTGGATATTAAAATCAGTCCAATATGTCAGTACACATAGCTACAAATGGACCATGTTTAAAATATCACATGCTTATGAAACACGAACTTTATTTTAAGCTTAGTTTAAGAATATGAACTACATTAGTCAATGCATTTTGCTTCATTTTGTTTTGTTCTTTTGCTTTGTTTTTACAAGATCTATCACAAATATCCAGTCAGTGAAAAGTAATGAGTCCATCTTCTTTAAGAACAACTTCCCTTACAAATTCACAAAACCATTCTTACTTTGGCTTTGCTAATGAGTTTGATTCCCCAGCTATCTGACCCTGACCAGCCCAGGGTATTCATCTTCTTTGCTTACATCACTATATCAGTAAGAAATTCATATCCTCCCCCTAGCCTAAACTCCATAGTCATACCATCCATTTAATCTTGTGCCTTTTGCCAAACAATTTTAATAGAAATAAGTGGGAAAGATTTGTTCCCCCAGATACTGTGAAGGCAGACAGGATCACAAATTCATTGCTGATAATATGTGTCTTTGCTCCAGGTATGGAACCATTTCTAATGAATTCATAGACTATTATTTTTATTTCTAGGTCACAGAACTAGATTTCCTAAATTTTCAGTAGAAACATGAAATATATGTATTTTCTTAATATATCCCAAAGTCCTTCAAAAATAATTCTGCTTACTTTAAAATGCATCCCTATTAAAGAAGCTTATTTCAGATATGTGCTTCTATTATCTTCCTCATGACCAAAGTGATCATGCTTAGACCTTTACCCTATCATAAAATATTTCTAGAATCAAGTTAATATTTTTGTTGTGAATAAAGTAAATATTTTTAAATCACTTGTCTTGGTCTTTTGAATCAGTTGACTTCCTTCCATTATTTAAAATGAGGAACTGTTGTGGGAGCTGCAGGCTGTGTTCCTGCCGCCCCAGCTCCTGGTCACCTGGCTAGCTTATGCCCCGAAATAACAACACACAAACTGTATTCTTTTTTTTTTTAACAAACTGTATTCTGTTAAACACTGCTTGGCCCATTAACTCTAGCCCTTGCAGGCTAATTCTCATATCCCGATCAACCCATCTCTAATAATCTGTGTAGCATCAGTCTTACCGGGAAAGATTCAGCATGTCTGACCTGGCAGCTTGCTTCATGGTGTGTGCCCGGGAGAGGGGAGCATGACCTCTGAGCTCACTTCCTCTTCCTCCCAGCATTCTGTTCTGTTTACTCCTCCCACCTATGTTTTAACCTATGAGGCCAAGCAGTTTCTTTATTTTTTTAACCAATGAACTTCCTCCATCAAGGAACTTAGCCCTGAGAGAAATATCACCTCCCAAGGTAATAATGCCTGGCTATTGATATGGAACACCTTCTCCAAAGCGTAGAGATGTTTAAAACCTACCCAGGAAAGTGGTGTTTAAAAAAACAGTAATAATTATAATAGATCCTCTGACCAGGATAAAAATTGTGAAAATTCCCCCTTAGGGAAAAAGATACATTATTATTTTTATCAGGAGGAACAGCACATCATGTCTAAGCAGTTTTTCATTAAAACTTATGCTTAATGTGAGTCCTAGTTTGTGCTGTGGACAGTTTCCACTTGGCAGGAATGCTAAAGTGATTCTTCTGGGATGTGTAGACACAGTGTAGCTAGATTTGTCCCCAATAGTTTCACATTATACTAATCTTGCTAAAACACATACACTCACTATGAATGCCAAAAATCAAACTCACAATTGATGGGTTGTATCATGATTGTGTAATTATACTCTGTGCTTGAAGTTTTCCCACTTCAACAAAATTAATGAAGGAAAACTATATTCATTCCCCTCCCTCTTCATACACTCTTCATAGATATTTTCCTAGTACAGTTGGGCTTGGCTATGAGTCATCTCTAATCCTGGTTGAGAGGGCAGGAATGTGCAAATATATGTCAGTTTATCAGCAAGGTGGGGTTAAGAAAAACTGAGCTAAGGGTAAAAATCATGTACATATTCTGTTGAGGTAGAAGACGAAGTTAGAAAGAATATCTTTCAAAAGAACATCTGGTTTCAAATTGTTTGTTTGTTTGGGTTTTGTTTTTTGTTTGTTGTTTTTCAAGACAGGGTTTCTCTGAGACTTTGGAGCCTGTTCTGAAACTCTGTAGACCAGGCTGAACTGGAACTCACAGAGATCCACCTGTCTTTGCCTTCCAAGGGCTGGGATTAAAGATGTGTGCCACTCATTACCGCCCGGCTGGTTTCAGATTTTTACTACCTGTGTGAATAAAAATCACCTTTGGTGCTTGTTACAAATGTGGAGACATTAGTATGGGAATTCAGACCTGATCCCAGGCACTTAGAACTATTTTAGATTATTCCAATGAAGATGGAGCCTGGGGCTTCAGTTCTGGACACCAGGGATTTAGAAGACCCTAGCTCACTATGGCACTATAGCTATAGAAACTGAAAATGAAATTAGTCCACCATTTTAGTAACAGACTGAATCTGAATCCAGAAAATGACTTTGCCACTACTATAGAATACTGCAGAATTTGAAGTCAAAACCAAAAACATTGTAGATAATAACACATTTAGTTAAGAATAAAATATTGTCTATCCTCAGTGAGAATGTTATTTAAATTTTCTAGGGCACAGAGTAAATTCTCCATAACATAGGAAACAGCTTTTGAACATATGATGCCCTACATTCAAAATCTGAAAAAGCTAAATCGGAGTACCAATTCCTCTAATAACCATTAATGTGGGCAGACCTCCTTTCCTCAGAGGAGAGTTGAAAGAATGAGGAGATGGTGAGAAAAAGCAAACACACAGAGAGGCTAAAGGACTACAGAATGGAGTGGCCAGTTTTACTCCTCGCCACGGTAAGTCTGGAATGACTGAGAGCACACTTTGAACTTGCAGACCCTGGAGAGGCACAAGTTAACAGCCCTGGGATATTTCTCACTCTCCTGGAAGTGCCATGCCTAGAACAGCAGAAAGTCCCAGCAGCCTTACCAGGCAACACAAAGGCCACTCCTGTGTGTTGTCTCCAGTCTTTCTCCTCGCTCTGTTCTGCTGTCCCCATCACTACAATCCTGACATCGTCTAGCTTGTTTACTGTTATAGAAAGTGCTAACACAGTCTGTCTGCCCAATTAAACCATAATCACAAGCACCCTAGCATTTATTCTCACTGTCACTGCATTCAGAGATGACTTCCCATACACTCCAGGATGATGGCTTTATTTTTATACATTAAATAGTTTTTTAAAAGTTTCATCTGAAATGAGAATTCTGGCAATTAAAACAAAATTGGAAGCCTAGATTTTAGCTCTACAGAGTTTTAAATACTATTTAATTATATGAATGTGTTAATTATTAATAAATAAAATATTAATATTTGGAGAAAGTAGTATTGCCTCCCTATAGCTCCTTTCAGTACATACAAACTCTACTGTGACTTTTCGTTTTGGTATTAATAAAAAAAGAACACTCTAGAAAATCTTATCTCCCACTATCCTCCTTCACTTTAACAAATACTTTCTGCGCAGCTCTGGTCCCTCTCTCCCATGCCCTTACATTGTGAACATTGCTTTTTCAGCTATTGTCTTCGTCCTCAATCACGTTCTACATCCTTGCTGTTGAGCAATGCAGCCTTCAAATTCCAGTTTGAAAGTGAATTCCTTTTTTTTTTTTTTTTTTTTTTTTTTTTTGGTTTTTCGAGACAGGGTTTCTCTGTGGCTTTGGAGCCTGTCCTGGAACTAGCTCTGTAGACCAGGCTGGCCTCGAACTCACAGAGATCCGCCTGCCTCTGCCTCCCGAGTGCTGAGATTAAAGGCGTGCACCACCAACTGTGCTTAAAGTCAGTGACACACAGCAGTCTTTCCAATCATCCCTTATTTGCTTTAAATCTTCCAACTTTACTCATGAATATTAGGTTTTCAAATGAACTAAAACTGTCATTTTAAGTTGCTTAAGAGGCCTGTGCTCATTTCTCTGTAGGTTTAGAGGCTTGTGGGTTTGGTTCATTGTCTGTTTACTTTTTGACCCAAATCTCTCTATGTCACACTGGATGTTCTGGAACTAGCTCTGTAGACCAGGCTGGTCTCAAACACACAGATCTGTCTGCATCTGCCTTCCCAGTTCTAGAATCAAAGGTGGGTACCAGCCCTGGTCATCACACATAGATTTTGTTTTTCTTTTAGGAACACGCTCTCACTATAAAAACCCAGTGGACCTCAAACTGGAGGTCTTCCTGCCTGGGATTTTTGTGTGTTGGCATTGCATTGCTTTCCCACCATGTTCACACGATCCCAAGAACCCTTCAGCGCCAACCTCCTTTCTAAGCAAGCGTGGTCCACAGTTCTGTGTGTTCTAAGCTACAGGTTTCTCTTTATGTCTGTGTTTAATAAAGAATGGAAGTGTGTTATTGCAAAGGGAGTCTTTATTTTTCAGTTATTAGGAGATCAATGAAACACATGAAATTCAAAGGACAGTGATTTTCTGGAAATATCTGTACATGGTAATAAATGTCACTGTTATTTATTATTCATCACCATAATTCATTATCAATTATATATGCAATGTATAAGTACAAATTGCCTATTCCTAAAGGGATTAATTTTATTGCTATTTTGAAATGGAGGTAAAAATACACTTAGTTATCTCAAAGTTAAGTTATTGACATCCAGCTAAGATGAAATGACTCCTCGTCACACTCCTTTAGTGTGTCCAGACCCCTTCTCTTCAGAGATTGATGTGTAGATGAAAAGGCAAGGGTTTCTTACTCTATGGGGTTTCTTAGCAGTGGAGTAAAAAAGTACCCTGAGGTCTTCAGTTCCAAAAGAACAATTCTCTCCTGGAGAATTCTACAGTTGACTTCACTGGTTTTGAAGCTTGAAGAGGAGGAGCTTCATCAGTTTTATTTAGCTAAATCTTCTTTTTTCTTTTTTTTTTCTTTTTTTGGTTTTCTGATACAGGGTTTTTCTGTGTATCCCTGGCTGTTCTGGAACTCTCTCTGTAGACCAGTCTGGCCTTGAACTCAGAGATCTGCCTGCCTCTGCCTGCCAAATCCCACCAACCAGCATAGCTCAACCTTCTTAAAAGAGATAATACGTGAGGCCTACAGTCACTTTCCCATCTACATAACTGTGACCCAAGAGATGAACAGCTGCCCAGACATAAAAATAGCAACTTTTTAAAACTGTCCTTTCTTCTGCAAGTACCTGAAAATCTGTGCAATCTAGGGGGAAAATACAACGGTTTAATTCTGGCTGCCAAACTGCAATCTTCTTCTACATCTAATGGCTTAGCTGTCTACTGACATTCAAGCTCAAGGTTTAATTATGTATCCCTTAAAAGGGAAAAAAAAGATAAATTACAAGTTAATAATCTACTCTATTTTTGATTTTACTTATGTTTAGAAATATGAAACTGAACTCAACAGTGCCTTTTGTACTAAGCTTGATTTTCTTTTCTTTTTTCAATCTCTTTTATAAATCCTATCTAGTCTATTTATTATATTTATATTTTTAAAAAACCTGTGGTCATAAATGCATGAAAACATAGGAATATAATTTCCTTATCTTCATTAGTATGTCATATGCAAAACATCTAAGGCTCAGATTGGATAACTGACATCTCTTGTCTGTTCTTCGTTTCCATTGAGTCATTTTTGAAGTGAAGGTCTAAGTGTGCCATTAAGCTTAAGCTAAAATTTAAGTTTATTTTTTTCTCAAAATCATCCCATTGATGAAAGTAAACTGCAATGGCTATTTTAATTTTTAAAGCCATAAAAAGCAGTTACACTCATTTTAATAATTTTAATGCCAATCGATCATACTATAGAAAATGTTCAAGCATGAATTATAAACAACCTATCAAATAAAAGAATCTGCCTGAGTTGTTGCTGTCATTAAAAACAATGGTGAACGAATATATACAAGTTGATGCTGCTTAAGCTGAAAGAAAGAAAAATGTGAAATAAACCATGTTCTTTAAATACTGTGTGCTGGGTTTCACTTAATGATTTCAAAATATCCTATACCATTCTGCTAAGAAATCTAAAGGGGGGGGGGGATGCTTAGTCAGTGAAGTGCTTGCTGCAAAAACATGAGGACCTGAGTTCAATTCTCAGCACACACATAAACAGACAGGCATGGGCACTCATTTGTAACCCCAGTGCTGGGG
This sequence comes from Microtus pennsylvanicus, assembly GCF_037038515.1. NCBI lineage: Eukaryota > Metazoa > Chordata > Mammalia > Rodentia > Cricetidae > Microtus > Microtus pennsylvanicus. Next base: position 5,223,299 of record NC_134579.1, on the reverse strand, counting down.
AGGAGGAAACAAGGGATCTCTGGGGGGCTCTCTGAACACATAGCCTAGACAAGCCTCTGAACCCCAGGTCCTGATGACAGACCCTGTATCAAGAATTAAGTTGGATAGATCTTAAGGAACTAAACTCTGGCAACGATACGCATACACACATTCATGTATACATGTGCTTGTGCTCTTCACATACACACGTGTGTGTGTATATATATGTACATGTATATAGATATGCAAATATATACACATTGGTTGGTTTTGTTTGTTGAAACAGGGTTTGTCACAGGTAATGCAGTGCAGGTGTGTGGGTTCACACGGGTCTGTGAAATGAAGACTCAGAAACACTTTGAGAATGAACTTAGCCTTAGCAGCCACAGGGGTTCCCAGCCTCAGTGGACTGAAGCATTTTCCCCTAGCCCATGGCATTTTTATTTTTCCCTATATTTACACTTTAGCCAGTAGATTTCCCTATCTCAAAACAAACTGAGTTAAGCTTTCAGAAATACAATGCCAAATACAAATCCGGAGGTACCACAGTTTTCCGAATTGCCCCCTAACCAAGTTTTGCATAGACTGTATCCATGAAAACTCTCAGACAAGATTCATATAGGATGACAAAAGATATCTGTAATTGGGGTGGGGCGTTCACAACACCCTGCCACAGGGGTTTCTCTGTGTAAGAGTCTGGGCTGTCCTGGAACTCACGCTATAGCCCAGACTGGCCTTGAATTCAGACACCCATCTGCTTCTGTCTCCCTAGTCCTGGGATTAAAGGTGTGTGCCACCACTGCCTGCCTAAGTAGATATATTGTTTTTAAAAATGTACATTAGCAAGATGGCTCAGCAGGCAAGGTGTATAAAGCCTGGCAGTACAAGCCTGGAAACATGAGTGTCATCCCTGAACCCACAAACAAATGCCACAAAGTAGTCCTGTGATCTCCACATGTGTCCTGTGACACAGGCACCACCTCCCCCCCACACACACAATAAAAATTCATACATAAAATGTGATCTCCACATGTGTCCTGTGACACAGGAACCACCTCTCCCCCCACACACACACACAATAAAAATTCATACAGAAAATTAAAAAGCTGCAAAAATCAATATAGAAACCTACAAAGAAAAAACTAAAGTGTAGCATATATAGGTTTTAAGCATCTCAATGGTTTCCATGGTTATCTGGGGCAAACTGAGTGTAAGGGAACCTTCCTTTCTACACTGTAAAACCAACAATCACTCCATTTCCCAGATTCTTCACCTTACCTCAACAAAATTAAAGACCTGGCATTTGAGTTTTGAAATCTCTCAATTTAGGACAAACACGATCAGTTTTCCTGAACAACAAAATACACTTCAGTAAAAGTGGTTTTTAAAGTAGTTACTAGACACTGTTAGAATACAGGTATGTTCCTCAGTATATGAGGACCAGGCGTACAAAAACACCTTTGACTATAAATGATGCTAATTTTGTATGAAATTTTGAGAAGACAACTTCTTTGAAATCCCTTCCCCAAAATACATCTTGATAAACAACAAAGAGGATAGTGCTGGCATTTAAAAGGATGCAGAGAAAGGCTTATAATATTGATCAGAGATGTTTTCACACATCCCATAAAGGAGCATTAGTGTTAATTGTTAAGAAGTGAATGTACGTGTTCTGGAGGGAAATAAGGTCAAACATTTCCACCTATTTCCAGAAGTTTGTGAGTGAGTGATGGACTTTCAGGAGAAAAGTAACATTGCCTTTGTTTATTTGGTTCTCTCTCTCTCTCTCTCTATCTCTATATCTCTCTCTCTCTCTCTCTCTCTCATCTCTATCTCTATATCTCTCTCTCTCCCTCTTTTCATTCTAGCTTCCATCTGTATTATACAGCTATGCTTTAGAAAGAGACTCCTTGGAAATTTCAGCCACTTCATTGCTACCATGCTAAATGAAATCAGGACTTAATGTCTGTCAGCTAACCTACCACACCCAACTGCACTTGCCTCCTTGAGCTGCTTTGGGTAAAGTTCAGCAGAAGCCATGGGCTTGGAACTCGGAGCTCATGCAGTCACAGGAGTGCCTCTCCTGCCTCAGCTTCCTCACTATGCTGAAGGCAACAGGGTTGACCTTAGCAGTTGGGTTCATGCAAAACTACAACAAAAAGGCCCCACAGTTTGTTTTTTTCTGCTCAACTTTTTGGTCACCTCTTATGCCACACAGAGGAGCTTCCTGGCAAGTCTTTGGAGTAAATACTGTTTTCTACTTGGCCAGACTAACAACTCAGTTTAACTTTGTGAAACTGAGTAAAAGCAAAATTGGAATAATGCGTTTACCTGTACAAGTATCCTTACTTGATACTCCAAAAAAAGAAAAAAAACCGTAAGTTGTAGTAATTTGAATGAAAATGACCTAATAAATTCATAGGGAGTAACACTATTGGGAGGTGTGACCTTGTCAGAGTAAGTGTGGCATTGTTAGAGAAAGGGTGTCACTGGAAGCAGGCTTTGAGGTCGCAGATGCTCATGCCATGCCCAGTATGACATTCTCTTCCTGTTGCCTGCACATCCAGATGTAGAACTCTCAGTTCCTTCTCCAGCACCATGACTGCCTCCCTCATCCTTCACTAATCATAAAAATTCCCTACAGACTTCCTACAGCCAGATTTTATGCGGGCATATTTTAAATTTTAAATTTTTAAATGAAGTTTCCTCCTCTCAGATGACTTCAACTTGTGTCAACTTGACATAGAACTATCCAGCACAGGTGTCAATCAAGCTAAAACCTGTCCAGTTGAACCCACCCCCAAGAAAGCTGTCATTTCCTTTCATTCAGGAATAGAATATACAAGATAGATGTTTCTTGTGCTTCTCCAACTACTTGGGGGGTGGGGAGCAAAGGATTTCTCACCAGCAAATTAAGAAATAGGATCTGGATTAATTTTTCCTTTAAAAAAATACCATCAAATCTTCAAGAACATTTTTGTTTTTTCCTTCTGTTTTTAATTATTTGCAATTTAAGTATAGTGGATCTTAAATTTGGATTTTTTTCCTTTTTTTATTGCTGCATTTGTCCTTGGCTTGGGATGTAGCTCAGTTGATAGAATGCTTGCATAGTATACAGCAATACCTGGATTTAGTCCCTAGCATTTAGGGTACAGTATCTGCATCTGTTCTTGGTGTGATTTACATGTTCTAAGAAGTTTTGATGCTGTGAGATAATGCTTCTGTACGCTGTAAAGATTTGCCACTCATGCTGGGCATTGGTGGCGCATGCCTTTAATCCCAGCACTTGGGAGGCAGAGGCAGGTGGATCTCTGTGAGTTCCAGGCCAGCTAAAAGATTTGTCAATCATATTAGTTTAATAAAATGCTGATTGACTAATAGCCAGGCAGGAAGTATAGGCAAGGCAACTAGACTAGGAGAATTCTGGGAAGAGGAAAAACAGAGAGTCAGTCTACAGTCAGATGCAGAGGAAGCAAGATAAGAAGGCCTCCCTAAGAAAAGATACCAAGTCATGTGACTAAATATAGAGAAGAATTATGGGTTAAATTACGTTGTAAAAGCTAGTTAATATTTCAGTCCTGTGCAGAAGGAGAGAGAGCACAAGCATGGAACTCAGGACCGCGAGGGGTGCACCCACACACTGAGACAATGGGGATGTTCTATCGGGAACTCACCAAGGCCAGCTGGCCTGGGTCTGGAAAAGCCTGGGATAAAACCGGACTCTCTGAACATAGCGGACAATGAGGAATACTGAGAACTCAAGAACAATGGCAATGGGTTTCTGATCCTACTGCACGCACTGGCTTTGTGGGAGCCTAGGCAGTTTGGATGCTCAACTTACTAGACCTGGATGGAGGTGGGGGTTCCTTGGACTTCCCACAGGACAGGGAACCCTGATTGCTTTTCGGGCTGGGGGGAGACTTAATTGGGGGAGGGGGAGGGAAATGGAGGCGGTGGCGGGGAAGAGACAGAAATCTTTAATAAATAAATAAATTAAAAAAAAAAGTCCCAGAAAGAAGGAAAAAAAAAGCTAGTTAATAATTAGCCTGAGCTATAGGCCAAACAGTTTGTAATTACTATAAGCCTCTTTGGGACTAAATGGCTGCAGGACCAGGTGGGACAGAAACTTCCATCTATGTTATGGAGAAACATTTTTAAAAATACTTTGCTCAGGCCAGGCATGGTGGTACATGCCTTTAATTCCAGCACTTGGGAGGCAGAAACAGGAAGATCTCTGTGAGTTGGAGGCCAGCCTGGTTTGCAAGATAAGTTTCAAGACATCAAAAAATAAATTTAAAACATATTTACTCAGAAATGTAGCTTTATTCAGCATTAGAACCCAGCTAGTATTTCCTTTACCACATACTAGCAGCAGAAATAAAATAGAGTTTTCTCTGTTCATAACAAAAAATTATTTCTAGCCCTGCACATTTCATTGTAATGTATTTTATCCCATGTTGTTTTGGACATCACATTTCATCACATCTACAATGTGTGTCCTCAAAGTGTTTTCTGATTTCTGAAATCTTTTAACATGTTAACTCTAACTAGTTTTAATCATTATGATTTGGGGGGTTTTTATTGTGTTTGTTATATTATTTCATAACATAATTCACAAGGACTCTGTTTCTGAACATTGAATAATACTTACTTTGCAAATAAACGGCTTTCTCCAGGTTGTGTCTTTCCATTCATCCCTCTTTTCTTCTTCTTTTTCCAATTCTTTCCTTTATTCCATCATACATTCTTTTCTTCCTTCCATTTTCCTCTGTTGCTTCTTCCCATTTGACTGAAGCTCTCTAAATAGAATAATTTATTTTTCATTTGCAGTATTTATCATCGAGCATTATTTCCCAATATGACAGAGATATATTTTCATTGACTCCCTTCCTACCTTATCTATAGTTGGCTGATGGTTCCATCTGGTGCTGAAGTTCTTCGGCAGAGGGGTGTTAGCTTAGCAGGAGACCTAGCCCCTGAGTTCTTTTCTGAGATCCACTCAGAAGATTACATTGGTTGTGAATGCAACATTCCAAAGCTCCATCAAAGCTTGTAACTCTGCTTGATTCTTTGATGAATTCCCAAGGATGTAGTTGGAGTTGTGTTTCTATAGGTCTTATTGTTTTTCACTCAGGGGTCCTTACTCCACAATTTACAAGCTTCTACATCAGATAACAAGAATAAAAAATTTCAGATTCTGTAATACCTTCTACCAAGAAAATTAAAATAAAATAAAAAGTAGAAGGTGAGGTGGGAAGTGTAATCCAGTGTGAATACATCTTCTGTTTCTTGTTTGATACTACTTTTCACTGATGGTGCTAGTTTAGGAGTTTTGTTTTGATGTCAGTAGAAGTTTTATCCTTTTTTCTTCTTTCAAAAGTTTTTATAATTATTAATCATTTGTCTCAGTATTGAAGAATGCTGTATTATTGTGCTGTTTATGTCAGGTTTTCTAGAGGAACAGAGCTGATAACATCATTCTAAGTATATGAAAATAGACTTACTGAAGTAGCTTACAGGCTGTGATCCATGTAGTCCAAAAATGGTTGTCTCCTAATAAAGAGTCCAAGATTCCTCTAGTTGTTCAGTTCATGAGGCAGAATGTCCCAGCTGGTCTTGTATGTTGGGATTCCACAGAAGTAGGCTCTAATGCAAGATGTTTCATTTTGTTTCTTTGGTTTAGGTTTTGAGAGGCATGTTCTGGCTACAAAGCTCAGGCTGGTCTTGAACTCAGCAGCAGCAGAAGGGTATATGAACTTGCCAGTGAGAGTGAGGGGAGTAAAACCACCCTTACTGCACTGGATCTGCACAAAAATGGGCCATCAATAGGCAAGACTAGGCACAACACAGACTTACAGATCCCTATGCCTTGCGGTTCAACTATTTTCTGTAGATAGATTCAGAAAAAGGAGGAGTCATTGTTTTAGTTATGTATGCATTAGTGACTCCACCAGGTTCTGACAGATAAGCCCCAATCCAGAGGTTACACAATAGCTTTGATTAAATTAAATGGGTCACACAACAAAATCAGATGTCATGAGTCAGGGGAAAAGAAAGGTGAGAAGAAGAGGCTGATATGAGTGGAAGGAAGATGAAAAACAGTGAGGAGGAAAAGTAATCAAAATGCATTCATGGATATCTGAAACTAAGAATCAGATCAATAAAAATGAAATGATAAATGCCCTGACATGAATAAAAGTTAAAATATTATCAAAAATGGAGAAAGTAAATCTCAAATGTTCATGTTTTGTATGACTGAATTTTTAAAAGAAATTCCTGTAGAGAAAAAAATCTGTGTAAGCAAAAAGTAGATTATGGATTGACTCATGTCTGAAAGATGAGTAAAAGTGGAGATCTAACAGGTGATGGGTTCTGAAATGAAGGAAATGATTTAAGGTTGCACAAATGTGAATAGTTTAAGATCATTCAATTTTTACACTTTAACAAGGTGATTAAAAATATCAACCTGCCTTCAAGTGTGGCGAGACATGCCTATAATCCTAGCACTGGGAGCCAGAGGCAAGAAAGTGACTAGGTCAAGACCAATTTGGACTGCACAGTGAGTTCAAGACCAGCCTGGACTACACAATCAGAACCTGTTTCTCAAAACCAACACCAAAGAAACAAAGCAAAACATTCTGCTACAAAGATTATCTTTTCCACGGGTAGCATCATTTTAGATAATTATGACTCAGTACTTCTATTTTTGGAGGATAAAGTACCCATGACAAATGCAGCTATTGTTTAAATTATTGCCATTTGTGGAATAGAACAGAGGTGGGAATTCGGAAAGCTGAGCAATTGTTTTCCTCCGTGGGAGAACAGAATTCTGAGTGTTGGACTAATGTGACAGTCCACGAGGAGAACCAGATTGCCTTGTCCTCTCAGGCAGCAAGTTCTGTCTGTCTAGAAGAAAGCACTAGAAGTTTCAGGGAACAAAAGCTACAAAAATAAAATTAGCCAGCCACTTTATTTTCTCTGTCAGTCTCACACTTATTTTTATCTATTAAAAAAAAAACAGCCACACCAAAAAGAAAAAAAAATCTTCCTTATGTTGAGCAAATCTTCCTTTTGATTTCAGATAATGTGAACATTAATAATTTGAGGTTTAGGCGTGAAGTAAGGAATTGAGCTGCCATTTGCCGCCCTCTACAGACGAATCTAAACCTTACAGTGAGTTTCAGAGAAGAAAGAAACCCCCATATGAAGCATTGTTGGGCAGTGTGGAAATGTCCTAAGCCTCAGCTATGGACATCTTCACCATACAGCTGTGGGATGCACTTACACACACCTGTGTGCTAGCCTACTGCACACCAAGGCAGTGGGGTACAACCTATTGCTGTCAAACTACAAAGCTGGCACGGGGTGAGAACTGTAGGCAACTGTAACACAATGATAAATTCCCATCTAAATATCCCTAAACATGGAAAAGGAACAGCAAGAAAAGAGTCCATTTACTCGGGGTTAAGCATGTTTCAACGCCATTGTGATACCTTTGAATGGATAGTCACAATCCTAGGAGAAGCCTCACCATGTAACATGTATTAATATTAAAATGCTGGTGTGTATTTGTGAACCTGAAACATAAATATTCATGAAACTGCAAAGCATTTTTATGTCTGTGGCATTAATGTCATGTGACACAAAATTATTGCCTGTTAGATGATTAAGAAATGAAGACCTCCCCCTGTAAGGAGTTTATAAATAAAAGGAAATTAATACTCTAATTGAGGTAGAAGCTAAGCATTGATTTGGTTTTAATTTTTAGAGAAAAATTTGATGCATTACCCAATCTAGTTCCCTCGCCCTTTGTCACCATCTCACTCTGTTTATATTAGCTGGCTGTCTCTCAGTCAAGATAATATCCCTAGAATAAATGTAAATATTGATCTTTTAAGCTAAAAAAAATAGCCTTCCTGCCAGAATAACACAGAAGAAATGCAAAAGGATGTCAGCCTCATTCAAATTCTCCAAAAACTAAGTAGTCAATGTCAAGGATGAAAAATGGAAAATTCCAGAATGGATTGCAGAACATGAAAATAGAGTTTCTCGTACTCTTTCTGAGACCCTGAGCACCTACGAATCTTGTATTACACAGAATTTTCCACTTAAGAAGAACAAGAAAGCAGTTCTGAAATACAGCTGTGTAATGTATTGAAAACAGACAAAGTCTGGTGCAGCCCCACTGGGTACTCTGGCCTATGACAGAGTGGAAGGATGCAAAGGTCAGAAGAGGATCAAGGCTGAGATAAAAGACTGGGCACACACACCAGCTGCCCAGGAAGAGCTATTTAAGATGCAAGGGAAAGTCACTGCATTAGGTCGCATCCTGCCTGCAGCCACATCTTGACACTGATGTCCAGATGAAAGAGAATCCCTGGGCACCATGTAGAATGAACTCCCTTTCAAAGATCACACCATACTGAGTCAGATCAAATAATCAAACTGAGCCTTTCCCCAAATCTAGGATGGAAAAGTTTTAGGGAAAGCCGATTTTCAATTTGAGAACTTCAGGAATCTTAGAAAAATAAAGTTTACCTGGGAGAGGAACGAGCTTTTGCCTTCAGACAGAAATGAAGATTTCTTCCAGATACAAGAAAAAAAAATGCTATGTTAGGTTAGAAAAAATACAGTGAAAGACTCTGAGGTCTCTGGTGGCATCTTGCCACGGCTAGACCTTGTCATATACCCATCTCTTCTCTGAGCTTACTCTCTACTGTGGCTAGTGTTGTAATGTCTCCTCTTCGCTTCCACCCAGCACCGCTCTTTTTTTTTTCTGGTTTTTTCTAGACAGGGTTTCTCTGTGGCTTTGGAGCCTGTCCTGGAACTAGCTCTTGTAAACCAGGCTGGCCTCGAACTCACAGAGATCCGCCTGCCTCTGCCTCCCGAGTGCTGGGATTAAAGGCGTGCGCCACCATCGTCCGGCCCGGCCCAGCACCGCTCTTTATCTGGACAATTTTCCCACTGTAAACTAGCACCAGGAGAAGAGTGCTTTCTTGTTTTCGGTTCTCACTGGTCCAGCATGGTAGTAGTTCCTGACTACTAGTGGATTATACACATGCGTGTTAACATGAAACAAAATGGATTAAACTAAATGGCTATAGTTCAAATGGCAAACCAGTGTTTTAAGAAAAATGAAGGCTTGAGGCTAGATAGTAAGTGTCAAGTGTTCCTTCTCATTGCTGGACTCAAGCTAATTTTAATGAATAGTTACTATGTAGCAGGATATTTCTAAGACCCAGCTTAGAAACTCTGAGTCATCATTTGTTAACTCTTTTTAGTAGGTCTTGCCCTGTTTACTGTTGTATTTTTCAAATGTTTTCATATATTCTTTTCCCTTTTGAATATTGTTGCTACTCCCAGTAGTTCTGGCCTTTAACATCACTAGGAAAAATAAGAAAGACAAATGAAAAACAGTGGGAAAATCAGAGGTACCTGACTAAATGCAGAAGAAAGAGACGAAGGAGAGGGAGAGGGAAGAGGGGAGAAGGAAGGGGAAGAGTAAAAGGAGGAAGATGTAGAGGAGAAGTTTCAAATTAAAGTAATACTTTTGTGCTTCCAGCAAACACTGTTATTTGCTGCCCCTTACTGGTAAAATAATAAAATTGCTAAATCACGTATTCAAACTGTAGTTCTTAGTTCTTTAGAGTGGAAATATTCTTTAGAATGGGAAATTTTTAAAGAAATAGATCATTTACCTCTATGAGAATTAGAAAAGATCATGTCAAGTAATCAAATGTCATCTAGGAAGAGTCATTCAGGAAGGCAGTTGTCTAGCCCCTGACCCGACAATATTAGGAAAAGCTACTTTTAAAAAGTACTGAAAGGAGGCTGCTACTGAGAACCATGTCTGCATTTGTGGTCTTACTACAGTCTACTAAACTACTGTGTTGAAGTCCACATCCCGTGTGGCTAGCAGGGGCCAGCCCCACAGAGGCCCAGGGTCTGTGTCCTGGTTAGAGCCTGCGATGCAACAGGGGCCATGCAGTTCTGAGTGGCCTGCTCTGCTACCCCATGCCGTGGTGACATGGTCCTGGCCAGAGCTGCAGTTGAGGGTCAAGTCTAGGTCCATGGCCTACTGCAGCCAGGGTCTGTGTTGAGGTTCAAGGTTCCTGCTACAATCGAAGACCACATGGATGCCTGAGATCTGGGGCTATGCTAGTGTCTGAGGGTCACACTACTGCTGGGCTGTGCTGATCTGAGTGGTTTGCACTGCCACCTGGTGTCATGGTGACATCCAGACCCAGCTGCTGCAGAGGACCATGTCTGTGTCTGTGGTTCCACCGCAGCCAGGGTCTGTGTTGCCATCAAAGATTATACGGAAGCCTAGGTCAGGGCACAGCCTGTCTGTTACTTTGTTGGTGTCTGGGGCCATGCTACCACAGAAGTCATTCTGAACTAGGTGGCCTGTGTTTCCACCTAGAGCCAGGATATCATCTAGGACCATGCTGCTGTCGAGGGCCATGTCTGGGTCCATGGTCCTGCTGCAGCTGAGGTCTGTGTTGGTGCCTGTGGCCTGTGCCACTTCAAGGGTACAGGAGAACCACACATGATGAAATGTGAGGGCAATGCTGAAAAGTCCATGCCTTTTGCTGGACCTGAACTAGCTGGACCTGACCCTCTTAGGTCTTAGCAAGAGAGCTGGCCCCTACTTTCATGGGAGACCTCCCCATCACACTCAGAAGAGATCAACCCACTCCTACACTCTGGCAGGGGAGAGTTAACCTTGATGGCAAGGGAGTCGGAGAGGGGCCCACTGGCCTGGACTGACCAGCTCAACTACAACTCAGGTCCACAGCAGGACCTGGGGTGTGACACCCTACTATTTACCCCCATCTGGGACCTGCTAGAGTTTGTGGAACAATAACCACAGGGCCTCCATGAGTCAGGAAAGCCTTGGGATATCTGAAAGGAGTTTGAGTGCGGATCCACTAATGATGGTGTGCCAGAAACCAGAGAGGCCTTGAAACAGATCAATGACACATTGCAACGAATATTAGCAAATATAACTGATAGGAGAAAAGGTATACTGTGTGACACACTGCTCCCAATGCCACCAGGAAGAATAAAGAAATATTGGGAAGGTGGGAAAAATGAGGAATGAAGAGGTTTTTTGTTGTTGTTTAGTTCTTTTGTTTTTTTCTTTTTATTTGTTTGCTTGCTTGCTTTGGTTTTAATTTTTCTTAATTTTCATTTAATGGGGGAGAAGGAGCGGATGTGAAGGGACTCAGAGGTAATTGGAATTGGGGTGTATGATGTAAAATTCCCAAAGACTCAATAAAGAAATTATGTTAAATATTTTTTTTAAAAAAAGATAGGTATTGCTGATTTTTCCCCAAACTATATATAGACTGTACAGCCCAAGATCTAGAAAGCTCAGCAAAGTCAAACATAAGAAATAGAACAAAAACCAGGCCAAGGCACATCACAAAATGATCCTGGCCAGGGCAATCTTAAGTGAGCAGACAAAAAAGACACAATCATCTGGATTTGGTAACACATGCCTGTGACAATATGAACACCAGCTTGGTCTATGGATAACTTTGGACCAACCCAGGCTATACAAGGAGATTTGTTCCCCAAATAAATATATAAATGTATTTACAGAGGTAGAAAATTTCACAACGGCTGTCAACAGAGTCTGAACTTCCATTTCCAGGCTGCCCACGTCCAAATAATTACACAAAAACTATATTAATGTCTGAAAGACATTTAAGAAAATGCTCAGCATCCTTAGCCATCAGAGAAATGCAAATCAAATCAACTCTGAGATTCCATCTTACACCTGTAAGAATGGCCAGGATCAAAAACACTGATGACAACTTATGTGGGGGAGGTTATGGGGAAAAAGGAACACTCTTCCATTGCTGGTGGGAGTGAAAGCTGGTTCAGCCCTTTTGAATATCAGTATGGTGATTTCTCAGAAAATTAGGAAACTACCTTCCTCAATACTACTTTTGGGTATATACCCAAAGGATGCTCAATCATACCACAAGAACATGTATTCAACTATGTTCATAGCAGCAGCATTGTTTGTCATAGCCAGAACCGGGAAACAACCTAAATGCCCCTCAACCAAAGAATGGATAATGAAAATGTGGTACATTTACATAATAGAGTATACACAGCAGAAAAAAATAATGACATCTTGAAACTTGCAGGCAAATGGATGGAGTCAGAAAACATCAATTTGAGTGAGGTCACCCAGACCCAGAAAGACAATTATGATATGCACTCACTCATAAGTGGTTTTTAAACATAAAACAAAGAAAACCAGCCTAAAAATCACAATCCCAGAGAACCTAGACAGCAATGAGGACCTTAAAAGAGACATACATGGATCTAATCTACATGGGAAATAGAAAAAGACAAGGTCTCCTGAGTAAATTGGGAGCATGGGGACCATGGGAGAGGGCTGAAGGGGAGCAGAGAAAATTGTGTAGCTCAATAAAATCAATAAAAAACTGTATTAATTACAACACTGTTTGGCCAGTGGCTCACACATATTTCTAACTATCTCTTACATCTTAAATTAACCCATTTCTAATTATCTATGTATCATCACGAAGCTGTGGTCTACCGATAAGTTTCCAGTATCTTTCTCCTTTGGCTGCTATGTGGCGTCTGCTTGACTCCACCTTCTTTCATATTCTATCTCTACTTGGATTTCCTGCCTTGTTATATATGTCCTGCCTTAGGCAAAAGCAGCATCTTTATTAACCAATGGTAATAAAACATACTCACAGCATACAGAGAGGAAACCCACATCAAACGGCAGGAACAAGACAAGCTAGAAGATAAAAGAGGAAGAATCTTAAAGCTTTAAAGGAATAAAAAATCAAAATTCTATGCTGAACGAAATTATTATTAAAACAAGGTTAAAGACATATTTAAACATATAAGACATGCCAGGGGATAGTGGTGTATACCTTTAATCCCAGCACTAGGATCCAGAGTCAGGGCCCTCTGAGTTCAAGGACAGAGAGAGATCCAGGACAGCCATCCTGAACAGCCTACAAAGAGAAACCATTTTTAAAAATAAAATAAAATAAAAAATCAAGACTCAAATCTATGTTGCCAATGTGAAAAGAACTTTAGATATAAAAATACAAATAAACTACAAAGTAAAGGATAGCTAGGCAAGGTAGCTCACACCTTTAATCCCTGTAGTTGGGAAGCAGGGGAAGGTGGATTTCTATGATGTGAGGACAGCCTGGTCTACACTGCAAGCTCCAGGCTAGCCAAAGCTACACAGTGATACCTTGTGTTGTAGTTGATTTCCCTTTTACTCTTTGAGGGGCCCACCACCCAGCTCCTAAATAAATACACAGAAACTTATTCTTACTTACGAATGACCAGCCTTAGCTTGGCTTGTTTCTAACCAGCTTTTCCAACCTAAATCATCCCATTCCTCTTTAATTATTTTTTGTCTCTGGGTTTTTTACCTTTCTTTATTCTTTATATTTTTCTTTCCTTCTTACTCTGTGGCTAGCTGTGTGGCTGGATGGCTGGCCCCTGCCATACTCCCCACCTTCTCCTTTTCTTGTTTCTTGTTCCTCTCTTTTTTTTCTGAGCCTAGCTTTCTCCTTCCATTCATTCTTTCTGCCCTGTGGCCCCACCTGGCCTTCTCTGCTCTCTAGCTATTGTCTAGCTCCATTCAGCTCTTTATTAGACCAATCAGGTGTTTTAGACAGGCAAAGTAACACAGCCTTACAAAGTTAAACAAATGCAGCATAAAAGAATGCAAAAACATTTTGGCACCATTAAACAAATATTCCACAGTGTAAACAAATGTAACGCATCTTAAGCTAATATTCTACAACATTGTCTCAAAGAGAAAAAAAAAAATAAAGGCAAGAACAGACAGAAAAATGCTGTGGTTTGAGTGTGAAGTATCTCCCACAGGCACAAAGTGGCCCCAGTTTGGGAAGTGGAGTCTTGCTGAAGGAAACGAGTCACTGACAACACAAGTTGAGGTTTGATAACTTGACCTTAATGCCTGTCCTTCCTCTGCTTAAAAACTCACTGTGCCCAGCCACCTGCCATTCATACCCTCATTGTCCTACCTTCCCTGCCATGGTCAAATGTGCCCTAAACTGTAGCACAAAGTAAGTTCATCCTTGAAGTTGCCTCTTGTCAGGTATTTGCTCATAGCACCAAGGGAAGTGACTAATACACGCGACTATCATGCTGTCTGTCACTTGCCACAAAAGGAAGTTGAGGTGGTCACACTAACAAACCAATCAGGCTTCCAAACAAAGAAATCTTTTACACAAAAAATGATGTTTCATAAACATATTTTTCTATGCGACTAATAAGAAAGCTTCCAAATATATGAAACAAAAATTTGTAGAATGACAAAGAGATTCCTGAGCACACGCAAATATGTCAGGGTCGTTGCTAACACTGCTCTCACAGTCACTGATGAACAGGTAGATGGAAAATCATAAGGAAGTTGAGCAGGGCCAGCCATCTACAGACAGAAAGCTAAATCTATCCCTCTCCATTCCCCACCTGTCTTTGTAAATATTTTATTAAAGCAGAGAGAAGCAGGTTCACTTAGGTACTATCTATGAGTGCCTTCCTGCTGCCACAGAAGAGCTCGGGGGGGAAACTGGCAGTACATGAACCAGCTTTTGCTGAAAGAAGACAAGATCAAACACATCAAATGTGAACCACCCCTACAGCAGAGTTTAACTGATGTTTAAGAGAATAAAATCTCAATAAATGCTTCTAGGAGTATCAGAATTATGACAGAGGTGCTGGGACCCATGAAGCATGCAGTTTTTCTGTTTCAAGCTGCTGACACATGATACAGGTCAGAACTGCATGACCAGTTTGATCTACAGATACAGGACTTGACCTTCAACACTAGAATAATTCACAGCTACGCAGGAATACCTTGCCATACACTAAAGAGTAATTGAGTCTCCGTTGATCCAAATGTAATGCTAAAACTAGTGAATTTACTGATTATGGTAAAAAAATAAATTAAAATTTATTATTAAAAATTATTATTTACTAAAATTTTTAAAAATTAAAAATATTTCAAAGATGCCCAGACATTTAAAAACTAAGTGGTAGGCTTCTAAATAATTCAAGAGTCAAACAAACTCAAAGAAGCCAAAAATTATTTTGTTCTGAATGTGTATCTTATTTTTTACATTTAGCCTATCCCAGGTATATAGCAGGCTTATTAAACATTGAAATGTAAATCAATAACCATATTGATCAAACTAAAGAGAAAAGCTGTATTATCTCAATAGATATGGGTAAAAAACCATTTAACAAAATCTAAGACCCATTCTAGATCCAAAATAAAAACCAGTGGAAATGGGACAGCTTCAGCTAAATATAGAGATTTATGAAAAACCTACAGTTATCACCGTGCTTAAAGATGAATGCCAACCATGTAGGATCAGGAAATAAAATACAATACTAAAGATAAAGGATTAGAACTTCTACTGACCACAGGAAACTTTCTAGTCAATGTCAATAGGCAGTAAAGGAATAAATAAAAGGAACATGGTTTAAATTTTTATTTCTTAGTTAGACATTGAGTAAATAATTCACAAGAAATCCCACAAAACCTACAGGACAAAATGATAAAACAAACCAATCTGTGGTGTTTGTATAATCATAGACACTAAAACAGATGGTAAAAGAAGAAATGAAGTTTTCATCCCTGTCCACAGATCTGTCTACCATTATAGACTGACAGACGTATGACTCCCACGTGGAGAACAGGTTATATTCTGTGTAAACAAGGACAGCAGTCACCGCTGTTATGACAGTGGCACTAATTGCAGTGGGGTCCTACTAAAGTGTTATTTTTTAGTTATTACTGAAAGCCATTCAGACACACAAGCTAGCTTTTCCTTGCTAATAGCCCCTTATCCACTCCCTTCTCTTCCTTCCCTATTATCTCTCAAGTTTAAAGAAGATCTCAACTTTTCTGGTTTGCTCTTTCTGCATTTGGCTTCAACTAAATGCAGTCTTTCCTCCATAACAGTTATTGAAGTTACCTTTTAAACTGGAAAGTGAGCCCAGTCTTTCTCTTGCCTATGACCTTTATTGGCTTCCATTGCCTGTGAGGCATCCACAGTTTCAGTAAGGTATATAGGATAGTCTTGCCTTCCTCTCCAACTTCATTTCATATGGTGAAATAAATTCCTAAACTTAATAATCCAGTCAATTAAGTTTCCAAAATCCTGATCAACTTTTGTTTTCATCTCGAACTCAGCTGAAGTGATAAGAACTTTATAAACGTCTTTCAGCCTCCTCTAAATGCTGACTTTGCTGCCCTTCTATATCGTATTTTCCTTCAATGCAACACCTTTTCTCTCTTTTATCTGTTTTCATTTTCATCTTCTGTAAAATTCTTTACTCCTTAATATTAATATTTTATTTTACTTAATATTTACTCAATATTACTGTTTTTATAAACTTGACACAAGCTAAAGCACTTGGGAAGAGAGAATCCTAAATGAAGAATTGTCTCCATCAGACTGCCTGTGAACATGTCTTTGGGGGCATTTGCTTGATTTTCAGTTGACATAGGAGGGCCCAACCCACTGTGAGTGGTACCATCATCCTTAGGGAGAGAGTCCTGGGATGTTTAAGAAAGATAGCCTAGCATTTCTCCATGGTCTCTGGCCTTGCTTTCTGCCTCTGGAATCCTTCCTTGGCTTCCTTCAGTGTGTGACATGGAAATGTAACTCAAACAAACCCTTTCCTCCTGGAGTCTCTTTTGGTCATGGTATTTGGCACAGCAACAGAAACCTAATTAGTACAGTATGCCATTTTTCCTGTATCTCTCCCTCACTCTAGTTTTCAGCCTACCATATTTCTAAAACATTGTGGAGGATAACTAGGAACCAATGCTATCTCATTAGAGGACTATACTGAGACAATAGTACAGACACTTCTACAAACTGAAAACACTACCCCTTAAAAAAAAAAGATAGAGATGACCCATTAGTCCTTTACTTGGTGTCACAGTGAACCTGAAAGGATTTAGGTAAGTCTGAAGAGTTAGTTCAGAGGTTAAGAGCACTCAGTTGTCTTGGAGAGGACATGGATTCAGTTCCCAGGGTCCACATCGTAGGTAACAACCATCTTTAACTCCAGTTCCCAGGGAATCCACAGGCACCAGCAGTGCACATCACATATGTATCTGCATGTAAGCAAAACTGTCTCAAAATAAAAGACTGAGCTCGTATGTCAGCATATTTGCTATCACCCTTCCCAAACTACTCCTAGAACACTGATATAATTTTGGTCTTTCTCACTTTGGGAGAAGAGTGAGCAAGGCACTGAAGAGAGTTACAAATATAGTGAACAGAGATTTCATCACATTTGAGTTAGTTCACCAGCCCAGAGAAATGACACTAGGGCTACAAATGATCAGTTTTGGAAAACTTAGAAGATCTAGACTCATCTAACATATTTGTCATTGAAGATGGAAAGACCATTTCCTTCATTAAGAGTTGTATTCAGCATTTCAGTGTTCAACATTAAGGGTTGTTCCAAAAAAGGAGAAAAATGAAAGAGAGAAGTGGGGGCAGCAGGAAGAAGAGAAAAAGGATAAAGAGGAGAAGAAAAGAAAGGAAAAGGAGAAGAAGAAAGAAGAGGAAGACATTTAGTCTGAAATTATAAGGGCAATAATCTATAGATCCCAAGAGATTCATTTATTAGTAAAAACTAATATTGAATTTTAACTGTTTGAAATGTACTCACGTTTGCTCATATTTGCAACTTTTAACAGGCTGTCTTGAGAACCATGCTCTAATTTCTAACAATTATTGAGTGCTAAATTGTACATTAACATCGATGATACTGAATTGTAGTCAAGAAACTTTTAATCCATTTCCAGAAATTGCTCTCCCACCATACTTACTCACACATGCATGCACACACAAATACATGCATATACATACACACGTACACACACTCACAAACACACGCATACTCACACAAGCGTACGCACACCAGAAACAGACAATGAAGGATATTTTTCTTACAAGAAAAGCCTCAAAATGATTGCTGTGTGCATGCTCAGAGCCCGGTGTGAGTGCAGGTGGAGCTTCAGTTACAGTTGCAGAATGCAGCTGTTATGCAAGCCTCCTAATTCTGTGGGTTTTGTTAGGAAAAAAAAACGCAGTAAGAGTTCAGAAAAATATCCTCACAGTAGTTTATTTTAAGTAAGAACAGAGGGTCAAGTATTTAGTGCTTACCACTGAGTGTAAACATCACTGTTCATATCAGCATACCATGGATATTATGATGGAGGGCTGGAGAAAGGGCTGATTGGTTAAGAGAACTTGCTGCTCTACCATAGGAGCCAACTCTGCTCTCAGCACCATGGGTTTTGGGGAGGCATACAATCTCCTATAACTCCAGCTTCAGGGGATACAATACCCTCTCCTGGCTTCAGCAGAAAACATACACACACACACACACACACACAGAGTACACATTCACCCACAAGCACACACAAAAATAAAAATAAGAGTAAAAAAAATGAACCTTAAAAAAATAAATATTCCTCAACCATCTTTATGAACTTGATATTAGAATCTGAAAACATATTCTGAATTACTTGGGTGTTAAGCTTCAGGCGTTTTGAAAGCATAAAATGCAGAGGATGGGAAATAATCATTTTTTAGGAATCAGAACCACTTGCAGATTTCTTGAAGCTAAAGCAGTAAATGGGAATGCCTGTATCTTACTAGTTATCTACTGTGATAAATACATATTCATATGTGTATAATATGTATATAATATTTGTGTTCATAATGTGTTTGTTTACACACACACACACACATGAACCCAAAATTTATTTCACTGCAAACTCTGATGAGTTTTCAAGTAAAATGAAGGATGCTAGATGACATAAGCCCAACACCTGCAGCATGGAACAGTCAGTCTTCTGGGCTGGGTTTGTCACTTAAATAATTAACAGAGTACACTCGCTTATTCTCTGAGCCTCAGTCCTCCCAGAAGCAAGCATCATGACGGAATCAGAAATCCGAGCATGTCACGGTACATTAGAGGTGGGGGAGCAGGGACAGTAGGCAAAGATAGCAAATAGGCCGACACCTTCGTTGCTGAGAAGGGGAGGATGGAGGAACAGTTGTGGAAGGGAAGGTCTAAACAGGGTAGAGCACTGGGAATGCTGCCATCACAATGAAGAAGTCAAGTTTCTCAAAGGAGTTTCTATTCAAAGAGGTGCATGTGCTCTGTCTAGTACTCCTGAGCTTCATCATCTAATATTGTGTTGCAGTTGTTTTTTGGGGGGGAACTGACCAAAAAGACTTCGCGGTGGTCTGCTCACTAAGTTGCTGATGGGAAGCTCTCTCTTGAGAAAACACCTAAGTAGTGTCCTACTTTTGCCATTCAAATGATAGTAGCCCTTGAAGCATTCTTTCTCTGTAATAAACCATCTCACTAAGCCTGGGGAGGAGTGAGAGTTGCCGTAGATTAACCCCAGGGATTTTCACATTCTACACAAACACCCTACCAAGGCACTACAGCCCCACCATAACAAAGTTTTTGATTGTCAAATATAAAGAATACTATTTTATCAATATGTCATACGAACAACGTGATATTGCGGTTAATGTGAAACCTATGTATAAGGAGGGAATACTGTAGGGAGAAACGTCATGACCATTCACAGAGGAGCAAGAATTATTGTTCTTTTTGCGATTTTCCAGACAGGGTTCTTCTGTGTAGTCCTGGTTGCCCTTTGTAGACCTTCGTCACATAGTAGACCTGGCTGACCTTGGTGTATGTGTGTGTGTGTGTGTGTGTAAGAAAGAAGCAGAAAAAGGAGACTTATTCATATGGCCACACTGGGAAGAATGATAGATATCCAACAATTCCCCAAGATCAAGGTCATCACCAGGGGTCCCATATGGGTAAAATTTAAATAGAAAGCAAGAGATATAAAAGATATACAAAACTACAGACAGTGCTGCAACCTGGTAGCCCACAACTGGAAGGATTCTAACTCTCTTTCAAGGTCAGTCCTCAGTTGCAAGATCACCTGACACTTCTAAAAAATTTTTGTAAAGTAGGTTTTATTGATGGATACCCGCCCCCCCCCCCCAGGGCTTTAGCCATTTCTGCTCCTAGCAGGAGCTTCCTGAAGAAATTCTAATTCCTTGGAGTCCATTCTTTCAACAAACAGTCTGATAGCTAAGGCAGAAGCTTAAAAGTCTATTTAGAACATAGTCATTTCTTGGCCTGGCAATGATTGCACACACCTTTAATCCCAGCACTCAGGAGGCAGAGGCATCTCTGTGAATTCAAGGCCAGCCTGCTCTACAGAATGAGTTCCTAGACAGCCAGGACAACACAGAGAAACACTGTCTCGAAAAACCAAATATTATATTTATTTAGTCATTCCTGCCAGGCAGGCAGGTTTTTTTTCCCCGGGGCCGCTCTAACACTTAAATCTTAAGGTATGCCTTTGCTTGCTGAGAACAGAAGCAGAATCCCTCTCAGTTCTTCATCATTCCCAGAAGGGCTGGCCCAAGTGATTCCTTCTTGTTGTGCTGAGACAGGGTGTCAACATGAAGCCTAGAGGAGCCTTAGAGCTAGCATTTCATTGCTTCAGCTTACCCAGTACTAGAATTATAGACAAAGTGCAAACATGCCTGCGTGACTTCACTTAAGTTCTGATCACTTTCTCTTTGTCTATGAAAGTTATACTCTGAGGACCTCATGATTAACCATCTGGTGTCTTGTTCTCTACTTTCCTGCATTTGCAGCACACCACCAGTCCTGGCTGGTCTGATTCGATCCCACGTCATGCAGGTAAAAAAGAAGTAACAAGAAGTTCGTGCCAATAAACCCTTTAGGTCCAATTTTAAGCAAAGGAGAGGTACAGAAGGAGTGGCTCCTGGGTCTGTTGGGCCTAAACAAAGAATGGTCTGTGTGCATTCTGCTGGTCCTGTGAGTGATGTCTTGGCATCTCAAAAATATGTGCAAGTTCCTTCCCCTGGAGTGGCACTTCTGAAGGACATTAATAGACAATTATAAAAGTTCAAAAACACATTTATTAACTAACAGTCAATATGTGGTTATAAAGTTTTACAAAAACACAACCAACAAGAATAAAATTAATTTGAAAATTTAATAACTGTGTACAGATTTACAAATATTCAATACCTATCCATCCGTAGAGGGCTTGCACAGTATCCCAGCATAATTGACATCTGTGCATATAGCAGAGCTAGCAACAATTAGTCTCATTACACAGAAATTCCACTGAAGCCTCTTCTGTTCTGATTTATTTTAGAAATTTACAATCTTTGGCTTAGTAGGGTAAGTCTAGAGTACTGACAATCAAGATTCTAAATTCCTTACAGATTCAGAAACAGTGTTGGTTATCAGAGACATAATATATACAAGTGCATCTAATAGCACGTGTGGTACAAAACAGACCTCTCACAGGCTTCAAAAAATGTCTCAGCGTCTGGGCTACCTCACTCAAAATGATGTTTTCTAGCTCCATCCATTTTCCTGCAAAATTCAAGATGTCGTTATGCTTTTCTGCTGTGTAGTACTGACATGTACTCACTCATAAGTGGTTTTTAAACATAAAACAAAGAAAACCAGCCTACAAACCACAATCCCAGAGAACTTAAACAACAATGAGGACACTAAGAGAGACATACGTAGATCTAATGTAGAAAAAGACAAGATCTCCTGAGAAAATAGGGAGTATGGGGACCTTGGGGGAGGGTTGAAGGGGAGGGGAGAGACAGGGAGGAAAGCAGAGAAAAAATGTAGAGCTCAATAAAAATCAATGAAAATAAAACAAAACAAACAAATTAATGAATTAAATAAGTTAAATGTAAAAAAATGTCTCGGAAAAACCTGCCACCTGGACAGTCTTGCTTATTTGAAGTTCTTGTGTGCCTGTTTGCTTGACAAAAGAGTTACATTCTTCTAAAGCACTGAAGAAAGCTTGGGATAGAATTTTACAACCAGGTAACTATTTAAATGTTCCCACCCATATTGCTGATCCCGCCAACTGAGAACAAGACCACTACCACAGTGTAAAGACAAATGTGAAGCAGGATGGGCTCTGACCAGGTCCATATTCAGGTTTCTGGGAAATATTTCAGAATCAAGTATGGTAAGAGCTTAAGAGAGAAAACCCATTAGGGGCAAAAGTATACCCTGATGTCTTTCCTGCTTATGAACCTCCTGCCTACCTGTAATCAAGCACATCTGGTGCAGATGTGTCAAGCAAACCAGTTTAGGGGAGTGAAAAAGATGTGACTTATCTCCTATAAACAATAGTCTTCAGCATTTCAGGTGCCACCTGTCCTTGGACAAGGGGCCTGCGGATCAGGAACATTTTTGTTTCATGGATGTCTTAGGCATAGTAATTAAAACTGAAAATGTAACTTTTGCTTTCACCACATGAAGTCGGAGAAGTTTAATCATGTATCACTCTTCTTTGAACACTGTTAGGACAAATGACCGAAGTGTCTATTAACACATGAAAGTAAACATCAGTCAGCTCTTCCAGCTTCACTCAGTACCTTTGGCTCTTCCCAGCACTTTTCATTCTGTCCCCTACTCTAAACCTCTCCATCTGGGTCTGGAACTTCCACTTCCCTTCCTCCAGGAAGATCCCTATATAACTCAGCCATTTTTGCCACGACAGTCTCTGGCCTTGGCCATTTCTCTTGATCGGCAGCTCCTCTCTTGTTTCTCTATCATTTTCTCCTCTCATATTCCAGAATAATCTACTGGCAATGTTTAACCTGCCCTCTTCCCTCTGCCTTCTCCCTTATGTTTACAAAAAAAAAAAACAAAAACAAAAAAAAACCTTCTCCATACTTCAGGAGTAGTCATGACCTCCTCCTTTTATTTCATTTTGTTGTTGTTGTTCAGATGCACTCCACGCAGAAGAGAATGGAATAAGTAACAGCATTTACCATTTCATAGAAACAATATCAAAAGTGGAAGGGTACTGAAAAGTGGAAATAGGGACAATAAGGATTCTGAAGTAGTTGAATTATAATGCCAGCCCAGCTAGAAATGAGTGGAACGAGGTCTAGGAAAAGGATCTTCTTTAAAGGGAACATACTCACTTAGTGTTAGGCTGGGTTTTCCTAGAATTTGAATGCAGATGTTTTAATGTGTTGATGATTCCAAGAACATCTGCAGAGGAATGCAGAAGTGAGACCTGTGGAAAGGAAGAAAGCAGACTCGGGGCACATTAATAGGTTAGTTAGTAACTGTAGAAAATACCTTCCATCACCAACGTAGAGAGGGACTGATGTGGCATGCCCTCTGTATGTTGTGAATGCTATTGGTTAATAAACTGGTTTAGCCTATAGCAAGGTAGAACTTAGTTAGCTGGGGAGAGCTAGGCTGAATGCTGGGCAAAAGAGGGTGGAGTCAGAGAGAATCCATGTAGCCCCACCAGAGACAGATGGCAGAACTTTACCCGGTAAGCTCCAGCCACGTGGGGATACACAGATTACTAGAAATGTGTTAAATTAAGATATAATATAAAAGCTAGCCAATAAGTATCTAGAGCTAATGGGACAAGAAGTGATTTAAATAATATGGTTTCTGTGTGATTATTTCAGGTCTGAGCTGCCAGGCTGCAGGGAAACAAACTAACGGCTCCCTACAACAGGGGACAATCTATTTGTGCTCATTATTTAAAGGGTTTCCGTCTCCAGTTGCTTTGCACTTACAGAGGCAGAGCGTCACCCTGCAACAGACCTGCTCATTTAATGGCAGCTGGGAAACAAACACAGAGAGGAGTCTAGGCAGAAGATAAAGCTGCTCTAAGGGCATGCTTTTTGTGACCTACTTCCTCCATCTTGGCCCCACCTCCTCCTAAGTATGCCATCATGTCATAAATCTCTCATTAAGGTAATCCACTGATTAGGTCAGTTACCACTCAGTGCTTGGATCTACCAACTGGCATCAAGCTTTCAACACATGAGGCTTTAGGGGGCAATTCCTATCAAACTGTAACAGTGAGCAAGTTATCACTTAGGAATATGGGATTAATTCTCCTGGGGCCCTTTGGGAGCTCCAGAGAATGGCTAAGATTTGTAGTAGGCAAGGGCAATGATGGTCATTTATCCCTCATTGATTAAGGGCTTCTTCCATGGATAGTTCCTCTGTGGAGGTCTCAGTAAGCCCCACCTATGCTACACAGCCTCCTGAGAAATAAAACTCCTCCGGCTAAAGGCTTTCAATGTTTCACATTAGCAATTACCACTATGTGTTTTCCCTTGCCCTCTTTTCTCTGGCCGTGTCATCCACTGAATCCCCTAAGCTCCAGACTTCCTATTCCTTATCATTATGGCTCATAGTGTGAGGACTAAAAGTACAAAATTGAATATTATCTAGTATTAATACCAGAGTAAGTCTCTCTATAGACAGATGGCATTACACTGATTTGAATACATATGAAAGTGATTATGTGGTAAGACAGGAAACTAGGAGATTCGAGGCCAACTAAAGCATCCACAAGAACTCGTTCTCGAGCCAGGCATAGTGGCGCAAACCTTTAATCCCAGTACTCTAGGAGGCAGAGGCAGGTCAGGGCTGTCTCAGGGAAAAAACAAAACAAACAAACAATAAAAGAACTCATTCCCAGGCACTGGGGCATATGCCTTTCTTTAGTCCTAGCACTTGGGAAGCAAAGACAGACAGATCTCTGGGGTCGCAAGTTCAATCTGATCTACAAAGCAAGTTCTAGGTCAATTGAGCTACAAAATGAGACCCTGTCTCCCAAAAATTCTCACAAGAATCAACTACAGGCCTTCCTCACTCCTTTCTATAAATGCCTCTGTGATGTCATCACCTCCACTAGACTCTACCTCTTAAATACTATCATACTGGAACAAAGCTTGTAGGACATGCACATTGGAGGTAAAACTCAAACCATATCCAAACTACAGCATGAGTAAAATGTGATTGCACGGTAGATTGGCCAAAATTGCTATAACACACCCACCCTTGAAAACACAGACCTATTCATGTCATATTATAATCCTTGGTCTAGTCGCTAATCTTCATCACAGTGAACTGTCACAAGAGAATAAGAAAGAGTGCTCACAATAGGAAAACAAACCAAGAAACTGCAGTTGACTCTTGGTGGTGAATTCCAGATCTATCAGCAGCAGAGACTGGCACATCAGAAACTTTGTGGTGGAACTGGAGATAGTTCAGTGGCTTCTCAAATCTTACCTTCAGCCCCATTTCAGATCAGGTCTATCTACAGAGGGAGTAAGGTCTCATTCTGCTTGAAGCCTCCCCTCTGGGAGATTCTTTTCCACATGTTCCTTCACAAACACATATGAGTAAGTTCAGGGCAGCAACAGCTTGTTTTTAGCTTCTTCCAGTTTATTGAACAGTTGATCTTTACAATCAGGCATATGGAAATACCTTAGAACTCCAAGGCATCTGAAAAATTTTAACAGGTGTGCAATCACCAACCTGTTGGCTAAACATAAAAAAGAAGAAGAAGAAGGTTCAGGGGAAGTTGAAACTCTTAATACTATACATCAAGTCTTTGGAATACTACTGAATCAATGTTTAATGGGAACATTATAGTTTGTATATATTTACCAAAAAGCTTAACCGATTAAAAATAATGAGTTGAACTTAATCCAAGGACCTAGAAAAGAAAGACTAGAGTAAATGTAACAGTACTGAGGGAAAAAGTGGGGGAGGGTGTTAACAGAAAAAGAAGCACTATAAATCAAATAGAAAATGGTAATGAAAAGTAAATAAGAACCAAGGGGTGAAGGGAGAAACCAGCAGAGCAGAGCTGATTCTTTGGGAAGATAACAGAGACAGGCAAATAAATAAGCTATTTCCTTGTTCAGAGTCCAAGGCAATCTTGCACCGGCCACTAAAGGAACAATGCAAGCTTATCACAGCATTATTTGTGAAAGTGTGGAGCTGTGGGAACAGCTCACTTATTCATCATCCAGACACGGGACAGGTAAAGTGTGATGACATGTATTAGAGAACATTTTCAAGTAGGAAAAAAGATGAGCTAGAAACAATCAAGGCCTCAAGACACCTCTTACAAACACGCTACTAAAACAAAATTAAATTAAATTACTAAAACAAAATTAGTGAAATATCACTTGAATAAATTAAAAATGCTTGAAAGCAACGAAACCTTGAGTTTTTTATACTTCTAGGACATACTGTAGGTAGGGAAATAGAAAAAAGGAAAAGAGGACCTGAAGAGCAAAGACATAAAATTGAATGAAGAGAAAAGCTAACAAGAAAAGAAGAAAGGGGTTCTGAATAAAAATGAAGATGGTTGGGAAGAGGTTTCTACTGTAGATATGTGTGAAGAGAACAGGAAGAGGCATCCGGAGGAGTCCAAACAGAACGTGGCAGAGTATTCCAGCCAGGATTTCTATTAATCTATGCGCTATCACGTGCTTTTACCTCTCCTCCTTCATGTCCTGCTTCCACTCTGTCCAGCTGGTGACTCACTCTTCCTTCTTTCCAGAAGTCTGTCTACAAGTCCTGCCTGTACCTCCTGCCTAGCTATTGGCTTCTTTATCTGTTTATTAAAACAATCATAGAGACATATCTTTATATGGTATAATCAAATATCTCAAAACATTTTCCCCCCTTTGGTCTAAATAAAAAGGAAAAGGTTTTAACTCTAATAGAGTAAAACTGTATAAATAAAAAAAAACTCCAGGTAAAAATTACATTTACAATGTCCAGTCCATTTGCATTTGGCAATTAAGAAAAAAAATCTATTATTTTATTTTGATAAGTTTAAAGTTTTATATCTAAGCCATTTTTATCATAACTCATATTACCAACCTAAAACTATCTTTTTAAATCTAAAAACATTTTAATAAACAACTTA
The DNA here is from genome assembly GCF_037038515.1 of Microtus pennsylvanicus. NCBI lineage: Eukaryota > Metazoa > Chordata > Mammalia > Rodentia > Cricetidae > Microtus > Microtus pennsylvanicus. The sequence goes on along the minus strand of NC_134579.1, from coordinate 5,196,421 downwards.
ACCTTTTATATTTTTTAACCTTATAAACTTTACATGTTTTATTTAATTTTTTTTAATTTGGCAACAAGAAAAACTGCAAAACTATAACTATCTAGTCTTCAACCCCATCAAAGACCCGAGAAAGGTATAATATTACCTGAGAAAACAGGAAGTGTAGAGCAAGCAACCTCCAAAACTATAGAAATGACAGAGGCTCCTGGTTGTTTGAACAGTCAGACAAGATTTCTCTACACCAATAGTTCGTTTATCTTTAGCCTACAGGCCTAGAATCAGGACTTTTGAAGGACTTTCCTACCCTGTCCTGGCAAAGCTCAGCAGTCACATTCTTTTGTGTCCCACGTGTTTAATTTGAACAACATACTGATAGCAGTCAAGCCATAGGTAGTTTCTTTCCCAGTGGCTAACTTGGCTACAATAAAAGGCAACTCTACATGGAAGTTCTTTGATGATTATTACCCTTTTATGAAGTAGATTGGTGCTGCCAGGAACAGATATGTCTGTCAAGAAAATCCCTATATTATTAAAACATTAAAATGCTATATTGTATGGGTCTGTGAAGTGCTTAAAGACCATTCATCTATTTAAAATGTATCTCTGATTGGCCTTGAAAATATATTTAACATGACTATAAGTTTGTTGTAGATGACTATTAACTTGTAATTCTTTATTATCTTAAATTGCTTTTAAAGATTAGAACATTGCATTACATTTCTAAATAAAATTCATAGGTACAATACCTAAAACAAGAGTAGAAACATATATATATATATATTATATATATAATTTTGTATATTTTTATCAATATACAAAAAGCCATACTAATGCCAAATATTTGAGACTAGTGGTTGTTGAAAAGTAGATTTAACAATCCACCCTTTCTCTCATCATTTATATAACATATCCTCCCTTTTTGCCTTCAGAAAGAGATCCCTGAATCTAATCTCCTCTGTTCAGTGCTTTTCCTGACCGTGACCAATAATGATTTGTAACCAACCCCCCTAAACAATGACACATATCCACGGGATGTCCCTTATACTCTTAAACTCACAGTACCTGTATCTGCTCAAGATTGTTCATCACCATTCTGCCATAGCAAGAAAAGGAGCTCATGGGACCCTTCTCCTTTCTGAGGATTTTCATACAGCTGATGGTTGCAGGAGAAAGGAGAGACATTTTCCACAGGGTGTAAGGTACCCATGTTCCTGCAAACATGGTGAGTATGGGACCACTGAAGAGGGTCCATTCCATATTGAACAAAGGCCTACTGTTCCTTTAAGGAGATAACAGGAGATTTGATCCGGGAAGTGGCTGCGTACAGGGTACTTGGCTTAAGGTGTGGTTGCTGCATGTCCTGCCTAAACAAACAGAATACTTAACTCCCAGTATAACTGCTTGATGCTTCAGGTATTAAGGAGATAATTGCCTTGTTTGTTCTTTGTATTGTGTTAAAGCTGTCTTTTGCCTTCTCCCCACCCCCACCACCCCCTCCCCCGCCCCGCTTTTGGATTGGAGTATAGAAGCATAAGGATAATAAATGCAGGCGAACTCAGTATTCACTGGATTGCCCTCTCAGTTCTGTTCTGTGTCTATTTCTTTTGTCCCTCTGTTCTGTCTGTCTGGCATTTCTAATTCACGCGCCCCTACCTCCGAATGTGTGAACCACATAGAGCCTGTACCCTAGGAGGTGAGAACCCATTATGCCATAAACGTGGGATTTTCTGCAACCACCACAGTCGGCAGAGTAATAGTCCTTGGGAAGACAAAAGGTAGTTAGGTTCAGCAAGACTAAGTAACCAGTGTGGTTCAAACTGCCAGTAGTTTAACCCCGAGTTGATTATTTATTTTTTATCTATTTATTTATTAATTAAAGATTTTTGCCTCCTCCCCGCCACCGCCTCCCATTACCCTTCCCCTCCCCCGTCAGCCCGAAGAGCAATCAGGGTTCCCTGCCCTGCAACATATTTAAGCACAGCTTAATTTGGAGTAAAAATCTCATATGCACAGTAAAGTTTAAGACATGACTACATTGAAACTCTTTGTAAAGTACAAGCGGTATCTTCTACAAAGATGGATTCTATAGATTGACTACGTGTGATACCTCCCATAAATGTGTGCTCTGTAGACTGACAAGCTCACAGACCATGGCCTAGGGCAGGATCTTGAACACACAGATAACACAAAAAGGTCACCAGACCATTAACTTCTTGGGCTCCTAGCCTTCTGGGCAGATAACAGGTTACGTATCCCTTTCTCTGAAGAAACAACCTTGTGTGTTTAATATTTCTGGTTCCCTAGTGCTTATCTGTGAGCATAAGGACTTCCATGCCTCTCACATGTAAACACTAATGACATTCACTGCTCCACACATATAAGAGATAAATATAAGGGGGGTTGATTGAGAGAACAAAGAGGATGAGGGTAAAGGGAGACGGGAAGAGTGAATATGATAATAATATCTTACATATTCCCTACATGTAATATAATTTAATTTAATATAATTTTATGTATATATTGGTTTTTCAAGACAGGTCTTCTCTCTCTAACCATCCTGGTGTCCTGGAACTTGTTCTGTGGGCCAGGGTGGCTTTGAAATAAAAGAGATCTACCTGCTTTTGCCTCCTAAGTGCTGGGATTAAGGGCATGTACCACCACCACCTGGCCTATAATTATGATATGATTAATTTAATTAATATAATTTGATATTATGTAATTATGTAATATATTCACAATGCCACAATGGTCACAATGAAACCTATTATGATGTACAATATGTTAACTGTGCTGATAAATAATATTGAAAAATTATATGTTTTTTTAAAAAGAATAATTGCTAAACACATCATTTGTTTTACAAATGTAGCTCGTGTAATTTCATGCACTGGGAATGTAGCTGTCACTTAGTTCACACATTTGCATGAACGAAGGGCCAGCATGCTTGCGTGTAGCGTATCAGTTTTTGAAATGCTTCATCGACCTTTTTTGTGTGGAACAGTACCAGCCTGGCTCTGAAAGAGAGAGGCGAGCCTGAAAGACAGAGCACATGGGGCGAAGAGCTTGGTTTCCTGTGTTCTTTATTTTCCTCCGAAGGTTTCACGTCTGTCGGTTAGAAGCTTCAGATCAGGGGTTTGTCCGGAGGTGGTGAAGTAGGTCCTTGAGGGTGGAAATGCAGAGGGGAGGGTGAGGCACACACCGCAGGCAGTAGCAGAGGGCGCTCAGACTGGTTTCACTTTCAGTCTCTCTGTGTAACAGTCTGGTTTGGCAACATCTCCAGTGACTGGCACCGCGCGCACCATCTTACATTTCGTTGAACCTTAACAAAGAACTAGCATTTTACAACAAGCCCCTTGTAACAGTAGCCTGGCGCTAACTCGTGTTTTCTTCGCTTGGGCTTGTGACCAAGCTGCAATTAACAACGCTGTAATTAACAATGCTGTTCTTATTATCTGCACGTGGGTGGACACTCCTGCTGAAATTTCCTAGGCTTAAGCTCTGTGGTGTGTGTGTGTGTGTGTGTGTGTGTGTGTGTGTGTGTGTGTGTGTGTGTGATGCCTCAGTGACTCAGATGTGGAACCCTAGGGTTTTATCTATCTGATTTGAGGACTCTGAGCCCCATAGGACAGAAGCTGCTACACAGCCAAAGTTTCCATTCTCAGTGCCTATCTGAAATAGGACAGGCATTCGGTAATGTAGGATCAGGAAGAAAAGCAGACTGAGGCTTGAAACAGGAAGAAACTTACTCTAACAGACAAATCTTCCCATCCAAGTAGCACAGTGATGGCCAACTCACCTTATGGCTATATATATTAACCTCACAAGCATAACGATTATTAATTTTTAAAGTTCGTTCAGTATCCAGTAATAGGTTTTCTGTCCCCTCCCATAATAAATTTCTCCTCTGACAAAGTAGGCCAGATCAAGCAGAATTGAAAAAGTGTAACAACAGGTTTATTTGAGCAAAGTCCCAGAGACAGAGGCAGGAGAAGCTGTACCCCTGAACTAAAGCAGGGAGACTTTATAGGATGTAGGTAAGGGGTGATGATATGCCAGCCACAAGCTGGATTTATGCCCAAGTATGGTCAAAAGCTGAGTGGTTAGGCGGGGATTTGGGTTGGTAGCAGCAATAGGCAAGGAAGTTGCAATAATGGCCAAGAATGCTGAGCTGGGCTTTTTGGTGCCTTTTCTTTTTTTGGAGGCTCTCTGAGCAGGTAGGGTTTGGAGAGAGAGAGAGAGAGAGAGAGAGAGAGAGAGAGAGAGAGAGAGAGAGAGAGAGAGAAAGGGAGAGAGAGAGAGAGAGAGAGAGAGTAATGGGGCTTTCCGGATCATGCAGGGGTGAACTGCAGGCTCCAACCAAACACCCAGTTTAAGTAGCTTCCGTCAGGTGAAACAAGCTCAGTCTAAATGTAAATCTCTCTCTCTCTCTCTCTCTCTCTCTCTCTCTCTCTCTCTCTCTCTCTCTTCCTCTCTTAATTTTTCGAGACAGGATTTCTCTATGTAGCTTTGGAGCCTGTCCTGGAACTTGCTCTGTAGACCAGGCTGGTCTCGAACTCACAGAGATCCACCTGCCTCTGCCTCCCGAGTGCTGGGATTAAGGACGAGCACCACCACCTCCTGGCATAAATATAAATCTTAACTCTTTTAGAGTCCCCTACTTCTTTTGTTTAAATTCAGCTAACATAAAATATACATAGAATTCCTCTAGTCCCAACATAGTATCAAGCATCGAAGAAGGAATCATGGGGATGGAATTGTCTGTCTAGAATAAAAAGTTGTTGGATCTCATTGGAACCTAATGAGGTTCAGGCTCCAATTCAACTGACCTCAGGACTTCACACTTTCTGACTAGTGTTCAAACACACACACATACACAGACAAAGACACACACACACACAAAAATAAAAACAAGAAAGAATAAGAAGATGTAACAATTTCATCACTTTTATAGACAGAATTGTTAAAAAAAAAAGTCCTGAAAACAAAACCAAACAAAAATATCTCCCTAGAATATTACAGACCACATAAAGCTTCCGCAGTAGGAGTGATGTCCTAGGAGTCTCTTGCCGTCAAGCCCTTATTAGCCTTCACAACCCATTCCTCCTAGACTCAACCCAGTTAAGCAACACATTTTGTTTTGTATTTTGAGGCAGGCCTTGCTGACCTTGGCCTTGTGGCTAGGCCCACCTCAATCTCTATAACCGGCCCAGTGTGTCAGTTATTCAAAGGTCCCAAAGAGGCGCTATCTGAAAAAGACAAAGGCAGGAGGGAGAAACAGAGACCAAGCAAAGCCAGACAAGATTCTGTTCTCAATTTTTGAAGGTCTCACTTTATTAGCGAAATGGTTGTGGCTTCCATAGCCCTTGAATGAGGAATTTGGCTTGGGATGGGGGCAGGGGCACGGCAAGGGCAAGAAGGGACCTTGCCGGGGCAGCAAAGGTCACAAGTCCACACCTAGTGTTCTCTGTGAGAGCGGAATTGTTCCTTTTGTGATTCCAACCACAAACAATTCTCTAGATAGTTGGAATGTGGGGCGGGTTCTGCTAACAAATAGTTCTCAAGATAGTTGGGTGTGGGGCTCCCACGATAGTCCCTGCTATAATCTTTGGGAAAATGGCTCCTGCCCTGCTATAATCTTTGGGAAAATGGCTCCTGACAAATCTCCTGATAAAGCAGCAGTTCTCCACATTCCTAATGCTGTGAGCCTTTAATACAGTTCCTCATGGTGTAGTGGCCCCCAACCATAAAATTATTTTCCTTGCTACTTCATAACTCTAATTTTGCTACTGTTATGAAACGTAATGTGAACATTTTTGGAGACAGGGGTTTGTTGAAGGTGTTGCGACCCACAGGTTGAGAACCACTTATGTTTATGGCAAAAAATAAGCAAACATGCTTGATCAGCAAGCACACTGCATTTTATCTCTCAATTACAAAAGTGAGCAAGTCTGAGGCAAGATAGTCTTCGGTTTCCTAGAGACTGGTTAAGGTCAACTGAGTGTACACGTGGTGGGATCATCTGGGAGTTGTCCAAATTTTCCATTTCCATGGCTTGGATTTTCCTGGGGAGACTGGGAAGGCTGAGTCAACTTGAAGCTATGACAAGAACAGCAGCTTGCAGCCTTTCCAGCATGACCATCAAATGTCCTAGACTGCAAGGCAGAGTTCTGCAAGATGAGGTTTTTAAAAATGGGAACTGAATGTTGTTACCTTCTCCTGGAGACAGGACAGCCCGGTGAAGCACTCTTCCTGCCAGGATCGCGGGGCTCTGCTCTTCCAAGAGAATGTTGTTTGAATTGTCATTAGAAACTGTGTGTGTGTGTGTGTGTGTGTGTGTGTGTGTGTGTGTGTGTGTTACAGAGAGGGGGGTGGGACACACAGAGAGAGCTAGTGAGTTTCATTAGAATTGCTCCTGGGAACATGGGTATGGAATGGGTTACTTATGGCTCTCTACCAGAGACTACGCTCACAACTGATGAAAATGTACCTAACACCCTCAAGAAATGCTGGTAGCACATAAATCCTCAGAGAGGAGGCGTGCAGTCCCATGAGCTCCTCCTCTTGCCATGACAGGGTATAGACAAGCCCGATCCTATACAGATCTTGTGAGTTAAAAGAGTGCAGTGGTCAGCCCGGGCGGTGGAGGTGCATGCCTTTTATCACAGTATCCAGGAGGCAGAGGCAAGCACAGCCTTATCTACAGAATGAGTTCCGGGACAGCCAGGGCTATACAGTGAAACCCTGCCTCCAAACAAACAATAAGAACGAAAGGGAAATAATTTAATGCAATAGTGATTTTAAAAGTAAAGTATCTGGACTGGGAGGGATCAGAAAAGTGACTGTCGGCAAGTATGAGGACCTGAGTTCAAATTCCCAGAAGCCATGTAAAATGTCTAAGCATGCACACTGTACCCCATGCAACCCCCATGCATGTAATGAATGCCAGGTGGATCCCGGAGCTCATTGGTTGGCAACTTATCTGAATGGATGCACTCCAAGTCCAGTGAGAGACCTGGTCTCAAAAAGCAGGGTGAATATTAATTGAGAAACACACCTTACTTTTACCTCTGGCAGCCACATGCTTATGTACACATGTGCATTTACACCTCTCACATGTGTACATATCCATTCAAATACAAACACATGTAGCCCTCCTTCACAATACACACACAAATTCGAATCTTTTAAAATATGATAATACACACCATATTTGCAACATATGACCAACCAAGAAACCTAGAAAGGAAAAAGAATATTTGAGTATAGGTAGCTACAGGGTATACAAAGAGATTTAAAATCTTGACACAATGATAATTTTCTCTTAAGATAAAAATTGGCTGAATATGTTCAGAAAATTATGGAGAATGTGAGAAACTCAAGAACTATGAGACAAATGTAACTACTAATCAAATATGAAAATATGTAATTTTATCAATTTTTAAGAAAAAACCAAAAAGGAAAAAAGTGTAGTGGACATGTCATTCCTGGAAATGAGTATTCCTTATATGCTTGGAAATGTTGTGCCCTACAACCTTTACCACTCCTCCAGCTTTCACATTCTCTCTGCCCCTTCTCCCAGGATGTCTGAGCCTTTGAGGGAGTGATTAGAAAATCCCATTGTGGCTGAACATTAAGCAGTTACTTATTCATCATTTTGACCAATATAAATCTGTTCAGTTACCTCTGCCCATTTGTGGGGGTTGTGGGGAGCTTCTCCAACCAAATCTAGTAGAAGTACTAACCTATGTTACGTAGCCCAGGCTTGCTTTAGTCTTAACAAACCCTCTGTCTAAGTGATAAATATAGGTCGGTCTCTCTCTCTCTCTCTCTCTCTCTCTCTCTCTCTCTCTCACACACACACACACACACACACACAAACACACACCTTTTATTGTCATTATGCTTTCTAGAGGAATAAATAGACATTTATAACAAATCTCTCTACTTTTTTCTTTAGCTCACCAAGGTTGTCCATAGGCTCACCTCAGTGCCTGATGACAGACCTTCCTTAGGAACTGAAGAAATTAGAAATGTAGTTACTCAAATATTTTTACTCTTCAAGCTTACAGGCACTGTCTTAGTTACTCTTTTGCTGTCAAGGGACACGCTGACCAAGGCAACTTATAAAAGGAAGAGTTTAACTGAGGGCTTGTTTACAGTTTCAGAGGGTAAGCTCATGACTGTCTTGGCCAGGGGACTGGCACCAAGTAGTCAGGCATAGTATCAGAGAAATGGCTGAGAATTTATATCTCCAAGCAGCAGACAGAGGGAGCAAGATTAGGCCTATTATGGCTTTTGAAACCTCAAAATTCACTCCCAGTGAAATACCTCCTCCAAGAAGGCCACATTTCCTAATCTTTCTTAAATAGTTCATCAACTGGGTTTGGTCATCAAACATCCAAACATATAAACCCCTAAGACCATTCTCACTGAAAACACACGGAGACCTTGAGTTGTTCAGTTTCCTCTGTGTTCTTTCTGTGGCATGCCGATACAACAGCTTCTTCAGACAAACCTCTTCTTTGAAAGGCAGTCCAAGGACTCATGTTCTCCTTCTGTTTCATCTTGTATTACATCTTCTTGTTGTGGAACAATCATTTTGTACACTGTGAAGATGTGTTGCTCTCAGTTTAATAAAAAGCTAAATGGCCAGTAGCTAATCAGGAGGTGGTATAGGTGAGAGAACCAGACAGAGAGAACTCTGGGAAGAAGAAAGAAGTTGTGAGTCAGATGGAGAGGGAACAAGACATACAAGAGAACAAGCAAATGCCATGAGTCATGAGGCAACATGTAGATTGATTTAAAAAAAATGGGTTAATTTAAGTTGTAAGAGCTAGTTAGTAACAAGTCTACGCTATTGGCTTATCTTTTATAAATAATAAGAGTCTGTGTGGTTATTTGGGAACCAGCTGGCAGGACAAAGAAAGTCTCACTACACCATCTGAATTTGATTAATCTTCAGCATGTTCTTCAAGATGCCCCTAGAGCCTGTTGATAAGATCTGATTTTATTCCATTGGTCTCCAAAACAACAGCAAGACATTCTTGCTTAAACTCAAAAAGTTTCAGCTTGTGGGGCTCCACCATCTCTTTTGCCATCTTGTTTCATCTATAGCAAATGTTTTTGTTTTTCTATTAATTGATGAGTTAAGCTGTTATGATGGATTGACTTGTGCTCCCCAAGAAGATATACTGGAAGCTGTTAATAAAACTGTGTTTTGAAATACAGATGATCCCAAACTTTCAATAGTTTGACTTATGATATGACAGCTTTCGACTTTCACTTTATAGTGGTGAAAAAGAATACATATTTAACAATTAAAAAACCCTTCTAATTTTGATCCTTTTCTGGGCTTTGCAATATGTTTTCTCATCATGCTGTGTAGCCGTGAGCAAGAATACATAGTTATTAATACAGTTGGCTATGAGAGCATGAAGATAAACAACTAATTTTACGAACACACTGTGCTAAACGGTGGGGTTCAATAGTCAAGTATATTAGATGTACTTTTAAATTTTACAACAGATGTTTTCCATTTACAATGGAGTTAATCAGGAGATAATTCATCACCACTGAAGAGGCATCCCTAGAAAAAATTACAGACTAATTAAGTTGAGAATGCTTTAAAAATGTTCCTAGTTCAGCGTGAATGGTGTTCTTACTAGTCCAGGGAAATGTAGATGCAGACACAAAGAAAGAATTCCATAGAGCATCAGAGACAGAGATTGGAGTCTGCAGCTGTAAGTCAAGGGGTATCAAAGATTGCTGGTGAACTACAGAAGCTCGCAGGAAGGATTTCAAGAGTAGAGTCCTGATAAGTCCCCAGACTTTTCCCCGCCTAAGGGCTCATTTATGACAAGCAAGTGCCTTCCTTATCAGCAATCAGCTACCTGCCAATGCCTTGACTTAAAGTTTGTGATTTCCAGAATTGTGGGAGAATACATTGGGGTTGTTTTTGGCTACCCATTCTATGATTGCCTGTAGCAACCTTGCTGGGAAATGGATAGAGCTGGATTTCCTCTTTTTTATTGTAACTGTGTGAATCCTTTTCCTAACAATCTCACCTGCAAGGAGACCATATCCAAGTGAAGTGATACTTGAGTGAGAAGGAGATGAAGGACAAAGGTCTAAGTTATGCTTCCCAGCCCTTCCCCTTCTTCCAGAAGAAGGAAGGCCCACTTGAATGAATGGCCTTTTGTCATGGCCCATTCACATTAGGGAGTATAATCTTCACCCAGTCCACAATTCAAGTATGCATTTCCTTCAGAACACCCTGACAGTCACCATCAGAATAATAACAAACTTTTCCATACCTCTTGGCAATGTAAGCCTACTCATAAAACCATCACAAGCCCACCTGTAACTAACTGGGCACCCACATGCATCTACTTCATCTATACTTAATATCCAACCAAAGACAGTAACAAGGATGCAGTCACACATGACACATATGCAGAGCAAACAGGAAACATAGTCACCTGTTTCCTAAGTGCTGGGGTTAAAGGCACTTGCCACCACCACCCAACTTATTTTGTTTTTATGATTTTTTTTTTTTGGCCCTTTTCAAGACAGTGTTTCTCTGTAGTGTTGGTGTCTGTACTGAAACTAGCTCTGTAGACCAGACTGGTCTCGAACTCAAAAGATTTGCCTGCCTCTGCCTCCTGAGTACTGGGATTAAAGGTGTGTACCACAACCCTGCATGGTTTATAATGTTTTTTTGAGATAGGGCCTCGCGTATCCATAGGTGACACCAAGTCCACCTTATGTAGCTAAGGATGACCTAAACTTCCATAGGTTTTGGAAAAACTTAACAGGAATATAAAATACTGTAATGATACACTTAAAATATGATGTTACTAAAAGAAAATGTTCAGAAACCAGTAAAGATGTCTGTGGTAGTTTGGATGTAATTAGCCCCCATAAGATCATACTGGGAGGTGTGGCCTTGTTGAAGGAAGCATGTCACTTGGGGGCAGGCTTTGAGGTCTCTTTTGCTTAAACTTGTGTCACAGTCCACTTCCTGTTGCTCACAGGATGTAGGACTCTCAGTTACAATTACAGTACCATGTCTGCCTGTACTCCATCATGTCCCACCATGATGATAACGAACTGAACCTTTGAACTGTAAGTAAGCCACCCCAATTAAATGTTTTCCTTTATTGTCATGATCATGGTGTCCCTTCAGAGCAACAGAAACATCAACTAAGAAAATGTGTTAGAAATCAAAAGGAGAATAAAACTACACACAGTGACAAGATTATCAATACCACAATATAAGTATAGGATAATATACATATATTCATTTCTATGGAGATCTCCTTTCCCTGTCTTCTTCATTTTTGCTATAATTGAAACTTATCTAAGTCATTTTGGGTTGTCGTTGACTTCCTGTTTTGTAGCAGTAAATATTTATAATATAATGTATATAAAGATGATATAAATCCATATTCAGTAAGACAGAGAAAAGCACCAAACTTTCTATTCTAATAACAAAGGAGGTGGAAGGACAAATCAGTGCTGTTATTTCCTTTCTTTCTTTCTTTCTTTCTTTCTTTCTTTCTTTCTTTCTTTCTTTCTTTCTTTTCTTCCTTCCTTCCTTCCTTCCTTCCTTCCTTTTTTCTTTTTTCTTTTTTGTTTTTTTGAGACAGGGTTTCTCTGTAGCTTTGGAGCCTGTCCTGGAACTAGCTCTTGTAGACCAGGCTGGCCTTGAGCTCACAGAGATCCACCTGCCTCTGCCTCCTGAGTGCTGGGATTAAAGGCATGTGTCACCACCACCCGACCGAAGTGCTGTTATTTCTGATTATAAAAGTAATGCCTTTAAAAATAACTACAGGAAATTAGTCAAATTTCCAATTAATTGTGAGGGTTAATGGAGTTATTTTTAGTCCTGCAAGGGATGAAGAACTATACCTTCACTGCCTTCTTTCCCAGGAACTAAATGTGTTAGTGCACATATATGTTCATGTACCTGAAGGTGCTCTTGCAAGTGTGTGTGCATGCATCATGTGTGGAGGCAGAAAGACAAGTCTCAGTGTCATGTGTTAGGCGCCATTCATCTTGTTTTTCCTTCTTATGCCTGGCATCCTGTGTTTGCAAGTCAGTCACTTTACCAACTGTACTCTTCTCCCGGCCCTTCTAGGAAAGTTTTGACACATGAAAGCCAAGGAATGGATTAAGCAAAACGTAGGATGTGGGAGCCAGGGAAGGAAGGCTCTAGCCAGAAAGTCTCCACATGGAGACAGGAGATATTCTAAAATCATCACTGCACTGGACCTGGAGGGAAAACATCAGACTCGAACTGGAGGAAAAAGGAAGCTGGAAAGGGCCATGGTCAGGAAGAGGTGGAACTGGTAGTTGATTTGGCATATACAAGCGTTTGGAGGGATCTTAAAGATGTTGGCTATGTCTTTTGAAATAAATAAAACAGTAAATTTAAAGAAGCTACTTTTACAAAGGACTTTAAGAAATGTTGAAACATATGAAGAGATAAATACCCATAGTTCAATAGTGGACAGTCATTTACATGGTCATAATAATGGAAATATTGGCTATCGATTTTAACCACATAAAAATCCTGTAATGAAGGAAAGCATAGGATCCTAATGAAAAAAGCTTTGTGTAGCACAAAGGTTTTATTCAGAAACAGGAGAGTGATAATCAGAATAAACATCTGAAGGGGACCCAAAGGGGAGGTTTTAGTGGTGCCTGAAAGAATAAGGCCGAGACGGCTGACACAGCCGCTTTCATCATCCAATGCCATCAGTCATGTGCACATAATATTCTGACAAAAACAAACTTTAAAAGAATTAGAAACAAAAAATTAAACCCAATTATTCTGGATATAATTTGAAAACACATCTAGAAGTGTTATTTCTGAAATGTAGCATGATGATTTATACTCCACATGAGCTTATGGAGACAGCAATAAAGTTGATCAGATATTTATAGTATTGTCTTTATTAATATTGGTTAGCACACAAAAAGCCAACATGACAGGACATTAATACTCATCTAATGAGTTTAATGCTGAGGGCCTTAGAGCGATGTAGAGGGCTTTGTTGCCATTCTCACTTGTACGGAAATGTAGAATTTGAAGTCATGTTTATAGGGAAGTTAGTCGAGACATGAGCTGTCACATTCTGTTGGGATATGATGACTGAATTGAAATCTTTGCTTTATGTACTGGGTGTATTTAAAAATGCGGACTGATAACTACAGGCTCTGGACATGAACAGTTTGCAGGGCCTCACAGTGAATCGATAACGTTTTGTTATTCAAGCAGACTTATGGAGAAGGGATCAGCTAGGAAGAATTCACAACAGAGGGCCAGGAGTAGAGGGAAGGATTGCACTTTGAGTCTTTAGCTTTCTACTAAAGAGTGTGATGTCAGTAAGCAAGGATACACTAAGCAATTTCTAAAAAGGAAAAGAACTCCAAAAATTCCGTTCTGATCTAGCAACCTTTGTGGAGATAAATAGGTTCACATAACAAATAAATACCAAATACTAACTTCTAATACTAATCAGGTAGCATTTTTCTAAGGGATTATTCAGTGATGTTGTGTAACATTCATCTTATTTCTGTTAATTGGCAGATTTTTCAATGTCTCTCCAGGGCTTTGGCAGTGGTTTGGTATTTGTGGGTAAGACACATCACTGAATTATACTGAACTAATGTATACAAGTACTATAAAAAAATTTCACATTTTAGGTTATAGATAGAATGACAATGCAAAGATATAGATATCACAGATTTGAAATTAATTCCCCTTTATCTACTTAATAAGTTCAGCAAAAAATGACTTAACTTTACAAATGTATGACTAAATTTTATAGATCTACAAATATTTTTATCAATTAACATTCTTGTAATGGAAGTTAAAGAATTAAATATTTATAGTGTTTAATATTTTCATAATAAAGAGGATGAATTACTCAACTTGTTATTCTTCACATTTAGATGTAACTGTCATGTAAACTGGTTTTAATAAATTACTTCATATTTTGTGTGTGATAATGATAACATATGCTGCTCTAAATGAGTCAATCATAAAGGAGTGTATTGAAAAAAAGGTAAATATTCTCCCCTTACCTCATTCAATGTCTACATTTTCCAGTTATATTTGATGAGTACTGGCCCATCTCATACAAACATACTTAGGTAGCATTGTTCTTTTCAATGGGGAGAAAACACACTGCCCTTCTCTATGCTGTGAACATGCTTTATTACCATTGGTTAATAAAAAAGCCAATTTGGCCAATAGCCAGGCAGACTAGAGCCAGGTGGGAAATACAAGCAGAGAGCCAAGGAGGATGGAGTCAAGGAGATGCAGCAGCCACCAGGGAAGCAAGATGTGAGGTAGCAAGCCACAAGCCTTGTGGTAAAATATAGAGTAATAGAAATGGATTAATTTAAGTTGTAAGAGCTGGTTAATAAGAAGCCTGAGCTAATTGGCCAAACAGTTCATAATTAATATTAAGCTTCAGAGTGGTTATTCACGAACTGGCAGGCAGGAGAGAAACCTCCAGTTACAATATGTTCTGCATATTTTAAACTTAGCAATTAGCAAAGACAAATCTGGTCCAAATGTTTAAATAACTTTAGTAGTTTATAATACATCTATGCCATACATTTTACCTATCACTATACTACTGAACTTTCAGAGTACTTACTGTTGATTTTCATTCTATTAAATGAATCAATTAGAACTGGTGGCAGTATGGCCTTAATCATAGCACTTGGGATGCAGAGGCAAATGGATGGCTGAGTTTGATGCTAGTGAGTTCCAAGACAGCTAGGGCTATGTGGAAATACTCTGTTTCAGTGAGGACTTCTATTGTTGTGACAAAACACCACAACCAAAAGCAAGTTGGGGAGGAAAGGGCTTATTTGGCTTGCACTTCCACAGTATTTATCATTGAAGGATAAGAACACAAACAGGGCAGGATCCTGATGAAGAGGCCATGGAGGAGTGCTATTAGCTTGCTTCCCTGGCTTGCTCAGCCTTCTTAAAGAACACAGGACCAAACAGCCCAGGGATGGTACAACACACAATGAGCTGGGCCTTCTTCCCCCATTGAGTACCAACTGAGAAAATGCCTTAAAGCTAGATCTTATGGAGGCAGTTTCTCAATTGAGTTTCCTCCCTTTCAGATAACTCTAGTTTGTGTGTCAAGTTGACATAAGAATAGGCAGCTCACTCTAATACCCCACCTCAACACATCTCCTTTTACATATATTTTACACTTGCTCTTTGCATCCATAGGATGCTCATAAAGGGGAATTTACTAGATTAAAAGGAATATATAAAATTATCAAACTTTGCTTTTATATTTTATTTTTATTTATTTTTTTAAAGATTTATTTATTTATTATGTATACAACATTCCTTCCATGTATGTTTGTATGCCAGAAGAGGGAACCGGATCTCATTTATAGATGGTTGTGAGCCACCATGTGGTTGCTGGGAATTGAACTCAGGACCTCTGGAAGAGCAATCAGTGCTCTTAACCTCTGAGCCATCTCTCCAGCCCCCTATATTTTATTTTTATGCACGTGTGTGAGTTTTCTGTTTTGCACCCTGGGCATGCAGAGCCTGTGATGAATAGATTCTAGGAACTGGATTTACAGAATGACCTGAAACACTTAAACTTGGGTGCTGGGAATTAAAACCCGGTCTTCTGCAAGAGCAGCGTTTTTAACCACTCTGCCGTCTCTCAGTCCCCATCATGATTTTTACTGAATAGGTATTAAAAGCATGGGTAAAGGGGGGAAAGCAGGAGAGAATGTACTGATTTCATGCTTAAACAGGAAACTTTTTTATTATGATATCCATACGAACCCAGAGGATTGGGTTATGATAATCGTTAATGAGTGTGTGTTTATGTACAATTGTGACTATCTTGATACTGAACAGTCAATTAAGTGTTTAGTCTTTTGTGCACATTCCTTATCATTCTTGTGGTAGATTCTTTGCAAGAATTTCATTTGGCAAACAGCATTACTTGATAGTTTTTTTCTTCTAATATAAAATTGTATTCTATAGGTTATATAGAATACCAGATTTTTCTTTTTTGGTTTTAATATGGCATCTCCCTATGTTGCCCTGGCTATCCTGTAACTCGCGCGCTCTGTAGATCATTCTCACAGCAATCTGCCTGCCTCTGCCTCCTGAGTGTGGGGATTAGAGGTGTGCAGCACCACTACCCAGTGAAATACCAGATTTCTAAAACATCTAGCTGTGCATGTTCAATTTTTGTGGCTTTAAAAAAAACACAGGTCTTGAGGATCCAGAGAAAACGTTTTATCAGAAACGCTTCTAGTTGCTGGAAACAAAGGTGTGCCCCTTTGCAGCTTGCCACTGCCCTTGAGCCCTGAGGGGAGTCATTTCCCTGCGGTCACCATACGTGGTGTCAGGAACATTGGAGAGGCTCACTGCATACTAGCTGGTTTACTCTTGCTAAGAGGAGGTTCTTCAGAAAACCTGAAGATAGTTTGCTAACATAATACTGAATATTAGGGTTCATTTCTAACTTCTTTTCTACTATTTTGATTTCAGAAAAAACAAAACACTGCAATTAACTCAGTGCTTTTTTTTTTTTTGTCACAGATATGAGTGTAGACAGGAACAGCTCTGACAAACCATGTAAAATTATTGGTTTAAAAGAAATTTATTCTTACTGAGTTTCAAAAACATATAGAAGATGCAAACAAGATCTTTTTCACATATTTTTTTAATGACCAGTACTGCCTGTGGTTAACTGATGTTCATGCCATTTCTAAAGATTTGCGTGTGCACCTATGTGAGTTTGTAGGTACTTGTATACAGGTACCCAGTGCCAGATCCTCTGCAGCCAGAACTAGACCGTTTTGTAAGTCAGTCAGTGTGAGTGCTGGGAACCCTGTACAGGAGCAGTTAAGTCCTCCTAACTGAGCCATAACCAAGGTCCTTCCTTCATAATACTTGTAAAACATTCCCATTAAGATGTTGACTCAACTTATACATTGCCTATAGAATTTGGGAGAATGATAATTTGATGCTATGACGCCACTTTGGCATAACAGAGAACTGTCACCTAGGGCAAACAGACTAACATTACAAACAGGAGAAAGACTGATAGAAAAATCAAAATTCAGTTGAAATCACAAAACGTTTGTCATTGGCTCATAAAAAAATGCTTTCAAAAACATTAGAAACTTTTTGAAATTTATTTCTAAATGTCACACTTTTAAAAAGCAACACATTTATACTAAAATACGTGCATGAGCAAAAGTAAAAAATAAGCACAGGAAGACGAAAATTAACATAGTAAAGTTTTAATACAGTTTCTGGACACAAGTAGAATAGCACTAGGTAAGGACCAGAGTTCCCTCAGCGATCTGAGTATGGGTGGAGATCATCCAAGGTTTAGGACAGCCACTTCACATTCTCATCAGTGCTGGCCGAAAGCCAAAGCAATCCAAACTATAGGACTAACCTTCCATGTAAATCAATTATTTTAAGGTGATCTGTCCTCACTGAATGGCAGTTAAGTCCAACAAGTAAGCCCTTACAAAGACTAAGAACCAAATGAAAACTTGCTTCTAGCCTTTGTTTTAGGTCACCTTAAGTTTAATTTGCTTTTATGTACTTGCTATCATTCATGCACAAATTCTTTGAGGCCAAATTTCAGCTTGGAAATTTTGCCAACTGTACGTCCAACTTCAGATCATTTCCAAGCAGACACTTAACTATTTAAAGAGTAAGATGTAAAATTTGCTGTTTTCTGGTCCCTTAAAATTCAGAGGGCCACAGGCATAAACTGGAAATAGCACTTACTAAATAATATTAGAAAGCCTTAATCAAAGATAATGGATAAAATAACTATATAGGCTCTCATACACAATCTCTCTAATTTCTCACTCTGTAAAATATGATTACAATATCTTTCAGGCTTGCTATATGCCACAGATAATGAAAAAGAAAGCAACAGAAAATTCAACAAGCTAGGACTATTTACTGTCAGAATATAGCGAGGTACTGGAAGACATACTACAACACTCTGAGAAAACATAACAGGTAAGTATGTGTAGAAGGCAGTTTATAAATGAAATATAATGCATTCAACTTATAAAAAAAGAGCTGCTATTGGTCCAATAGTATAGCATCATACTACCACTATATAACTAAGATCGAAAGCTTCTGTACACGTTCACTTTGCCTCCCAAGTAGCACATGTCTTTATTATCTAACATGCCAGAGTTTTGCAAATCTTTCCCAGTTTGAGCAGGCTACTATAACCACTCTTATTATTTATGAGACAAATTTAACCAGTTCCAAGAAACAAACTTTCATAATCAGTGAAGCAACATTAATAGTAACTTTCCCCCAAAGGAATGAAAAACTCATTCTAAGGACATGATACAAGCCTAACAGAATGAACTATGCCCCTAGAGATGCAAAATGTAAGAATAGTTGCAAGCCTGGAAAAACATTTCTATAGGAACTAAGTGACTGTGAAGTCAGTAATAATAACTGCAAGAAAGGCAAAGGTGAATTGTTTTCCTAGTGCAACATCAAACATGTTAGGGGATTACTAGAAACTGTTCTGCCATGTTTACCGATAGTGCATAGTCCCAGACAATAGGGAATAGTCCAAATCACATGGAATCCCGAAAAAATTAAAATGATTTGTTTTTATTCTGAAAATAGTGGTACAAAATTCAATTATTTTAGTTGCTTAGACATCCTACCATCTTAAGACAATTTAAACATGGTTGCCTGTAAATTCTTTGAGAGAATAGAATATACTGTTTACACTTTGCTGATGATCTGTGTGCTTTACCAACTGCAGTTAGTAAACAACTAGTCTAGACATTTACGTTCTACGTGAATATAACCAAACATGAGAAAATGGAAACTACAAATTTTGAGAACTGATCTTCCTGTCCACAGCAGGCTTTTAAAAGAAGCAACCTGAATTGGGAACGTCAAATCTACAAAAGACCCTTAAGACAAGTTGTTCTTAAAAACACAAATTATTGCTGGGCATGGTGGTGCACGCCTTTAATCCCAGCATTCAGGAGGGAAAGAGGCAGGTGCAAGAGGATCTCTGTGAGTTCAAGGCTATCCTGGTATGCAGAGTAAGCTCCAGGAAAGCAGGGCTATGTAGAAAGACCCTGTCTCAAAAAAATCAAGAACAAGTCAAAACCAAAACCCAAAAAAAAGAATAGCAAAGCCAAAACAAAACAAAAGCCCCCAAAACATAAACCAATCCCCAAATTATATTATTATTATTTACTAACTTTGGCTTTTTGTTTAATGGAAATTTGCGGCACAATGACCTGAAAGATAACTCCAAGTCACACAGGGCATCTTGCCACTGATTTACAATAGAAATATAACTTCAATGTTTTCAACTATCTGATTTTTTTTAAAATTTTTATATTAAAGCTCTAACTAAGTCTTCAGTTACTAAACTTTTAAAAAATATAATTTGGATCTGATGAAGAGGACTTATCTGAGCTAAATTACTTTTAAAAAGCTTACAGAACAGTGAGGTTCAGAGAACCTAAACATGGTTGACCTTTAACAGAACTGATTTTGACTCAAAAACAGCTAAGCAGCATACTGCTTATCTCTACAATAAAATTCGTGCCTCATTTATTAGACAACTGTCTAGCATCCAAGTTTAAAACCCTATGTCACCAGAGGCAAAGCAGTAAAAGTCAAACTAAAACTCATTCCTAGCCTATTTACCTAAATAAACTTATAAAATCTTATGGAAAAATTACTGTATAAAAAGCAAGTTTTTTATTTGCTGTGAGCCAAAAAGCAACTACTAATTCCTTGTTAAAAAAAAAAAAAAGGAAACTGAACCACAGTGTATTTAAATGAAAAAAAAAAACCAGTCCTGTAGTCCTTTAATACCAAGACACAAAAAGTTTGCAAATCTAAGATGATGTTTAACATGAAAACTATGGTTCAAAAATTTGTGTTCATGTTCGAGACTAAAATCTCATCACTGCAAAATCCCCCAAGGCTTTTGGCAGACGTTAGAGAGATTTTAGTCTTTTGGTCACTTGAAGCTGCTACTGTGTACAAATCTCTAAAAAGGTGAAGACCGTGAGGAAATGAAGGGTAGGCAATTATTTCACATATAAACAAAATGGAGTTTGAACAGCCATTTCTTCTAGAGATCTCAAGCTCTAAGAACATTTCCTGCCTACCATTCTATCTCGAAAAGAACTTCTTCAAGTTCCTGTGAGTGGTATAGTCTGGCAGCAGCTTCAATTTTCTAGGCTCGTTCTTAATCCAAATAATTAAGTCACCTCACAAGAAATAATCATACATGGCAACAGGGCTACAACGCAGGGCAGTTCTTCCATGCACAAACATTTCAGAAGAAAACCCATCAGTTTTAAAGATAACCACCAGGTTTCAGATATCCTAATATACTCTAGAGCTAAGTTTTGCTTTATACCATTGGTGACTAACATCAGCATAAGTTTTGCAGTGAGGTTTTTTTTCCTTTTGCCTGCAACTATATACACATTGCAAAACTATTCTGTATCACATGATCTGAAATGAAATAAATATAAAAATGAAGCACACAATCAACACATTAACTTTAATACTCCACATTATTAATCTTGATCACAATGGTCATAACTGCCTTGTCAACAATCTTGTGAGTTGAGGAGCTGATTTTCATTCTCATATCCATCAGGCAGATACGCTCTTCTCAGCTGGTCTGACTTAGGTATGGAGCCTCCGTTTTTCACATGTCGAGACAGGAATGCTCGGACTGCTGGATGATCAGCCTTCTCCAAGGGGATGTTGGCTTCCAGGCACATTTTCACAAAGTCCTGGATAACACTGACTTTCTCTGTTTGCGCAGTACTGTTGCATTGAAGAGATGCAGTCAGGGGCCTCTGCTTCTTTCTCACATTCTGCTCTTCAAATTCTGCCTTCCTCTTAGTGTGTGTCTTTGACTTGAGGTGGTCACTAATGGCAGACTTGCGAACATGATTCAGAACCACATTGCAAGAAGTGCAGAAGAGTTTTCCTCCATCTTCATGAAGCTCACCTCCAAATTCAGTGACTCGATCCAGAGGGGTCACATACAAAGCAGTCTTAGAACGGTTCCGAGCAGGTGGTGCTGTTACTACAAACCGTTCCATTTTGACTGAGTAAGGTTCTTCTAAGACAAGAGAAAGACATAAGTATCATGACAATAGTTCATTCTAGAAGTGACTTAACAATGATAGGGTTAAAGTGCTTTTTTAGGAGTAAATAAAGATTTAAGAAAACCAACCCCTCCCTCAACCAAAAACCTCAAACTTAATTTGGAAGGTTGTATGTGTTATAAATCTTTATCTGAAATATTCAAGAACAGCAAAACTAAATCAAATTAGCAGCAGACAGCTAGGCTCATTCCTTGCCATTTGTGTATGTGGTATATGCCCATGAGGATACCTTAGTTTCTGAATTACTTCTCTAGCTGAACCCAGAACTGGGATTACGGACTCTGCTGAGACCAGCTTTTACACAGATGATGGGGATCTGGACTCAAGGCCACATGCTTGCACAAGAAGCACTATACCTACTAAGCCAACTTTCCAATACAATGACCTTTACAAAAAATAAATTAGATTTATGAATACTCAAATTACTCTAGATATTTCTGTTAGAAAAATCCCAAACACAATAAACATTCAGAACAATAATACTAATCTTGCCCAAGTTAGACATGTTCAAGTTAGTTTCTCGCTGGAAACTGATTTTGAGAACTCAAGTATGCACACACTTGATAGCAAAACTTGTTTAAAGAGAACAAGTAACAACAAAGAACACAAAGCAAGTGCAACTATACACAATGGCACTAAACCTTGAGAGTTATATATATTTAAGGCAGGGTCTTATTGCTGGGCAGTGGTGGCTCATGCCTTTAATCCCAGCACTGTGGAGGCAGAGGCAGGTGGATCTCTAAATTCGAGGTCAGTCAGCCTGGTCTACAGATAGAGGTCCAGAACAGCCAGGGCTACAAAGAAAAGTCCTGTTTCAAGAAACAACAACAGCAGCAGCAGCAACAACAACAACAACAACAACAAAACAAAGGGTCTTACTCTGTAGACATAGAGATCGACCTGCCTCCTGAGTGCTTAAGAATGTAAGTATATGACATTACGTCTGGAAAAGTTATTTTTAATACATGTATATCTCTAAGTATTTTTAAAGGGTGATAATAAAACATGCTCTTGGTTTTATTTCCACTGAAGACTAATTTTTATTTCTCTTAATATGGTGCCCAATATGTGACAGGGAGTCAACCAAAGCTTGATGTTTCAAAGAGTAAATGAATGTCAGTGTACAATTCAGTGGCAGAGCAATTGTGCAGCATGAGCTAAGTCCTGGGTTTGAGTCCAGCAATTAAACAAACAAACAAACAAAATAAAACAAAAACTGAAACACAACAGAAAAATGCCCAAACCAAATGAACAAAAAACCCCGAGTAACCATTTACACAAATATATAATTTAGAAGCAGCTTAATAACTCATTCTACCCAGATATCAAACTTTAAAAATCTAAAACACCACCTTCATCCCCCTTCCCCCCGCAAAAAAAAAAAAACAAAAAAAAACCCAAAAAAACCAAAAACCAAAACCAACTGTGGTCCAGGCTGGTTTTCAATGTGAAATCCTCCTGCCTCATTGTGCTGAGGAGTTGGGATTACAGGTATGTGCCAGCATACCTGGCTGCTTTTTACTCCCTATGTTTACATGTATGTATGAATGTGCGGAGTTCAGAGGACAACTGGAGGGAGCTGGATCTCCCTTTCCACCCAGTGCTTCCAGGGACTGAACTCATGGCTGTCAGGCTTGGCAGCAAGCATCTTTCCTTTGAGTTATTTTACCAGTCCCACAAACCTCTTAAAATGATCACCTGACTATGAGCTTTGTAAAATTACAGTACTGAAAACCCAAGACAATGAATACACTCTGGTAACAAATGATTAATAAGTTTTACTCCCCTGGGACCATACCTCTGAGCTAATTTTATAATAATCAAAATTTAAAGACACTAAAATGAATGATAAAAATTCCCATAATTTTCTGTTATAGACATGTTGGAGAAATATGCCCAGATATGTTCTGAAGAATTAGTTTTATAAGTATAATTACAAACCATGGAGTACCCCACTGTGTTAATCTACTTGCTGGGCAACATCAAAATTCTTTTCATTCTTGTCAATGTGTCAGCAAAAATCCAAGTTAGAGGACTTAGCAATTCATGAAAATTCCGTAAGGCACAACAAGCCTAGAATATGCTTAATTTTTGTAGATTTCTGCCACATTACATCTTTGACACAAGTCCTAACAGATACTGTGTTAGGCTATAGGTTTTCCATGGCAGAAGACAGGTCAATGAATCCTACCTAATATTCAGTGAACAACTATCAGTGCAAATATTTGAAATTTCTACATGTATTCTATACCTCTGAAACCAACCTGTTCTACTAATAATTAATGGCTATAAGACATAATTAATTAAGTCATGAAAAAAACTGAATTCTTGTTCTGGGTTACCACTTAAGCTTTTTTTTCTCTATGGAATTAAAATACCTGGACTGCAAACTTTGAAAAAAATTAATCTGTAATTCTTTTTTGGTTTTTCGAGACAGGGTTTCTCTGTATAGCTTTGGAGGCTGTCCTGAACTTGCCCTGTAGACCAGGCTGGCCTTAAACTCACAGAAATCCACCCGCCTCTGCTTCCTGGGTATTGGGATTAAAGATGTGGGCAACCACCGCTGGACAAATATGTAATTTTTTTCCCCTGGCAGAAAATATCTTTATTGAACCTATTAATTTTGCAAATTATGACGAGAAGAGCCAGAGCACAAGCAGGAACACAGACTATTAGCACCACAGAAGCGAAGTGCGAATCTGTAGTTCTTGTACTAATGTGAGGCCTGAGCTTCTCTGGTCTTTTAAGTTGAAAGGTTTGCTCCTGATATTGCCTCGTAGAGAGGCGATGATCTTCGTTACAAGTAAAAGTAGTTTCCGAAGTCAGAAATATTTTAAACAAATGAGGAAGTTGAGCTAAACGCAAGAACTAGCTAACAAAAGCGAAGCAGCAATTCAGTAAAGCAAAACTAAACTCGGAAGTCTTAAAGTAGAAATGTTTACCGGCTTAATTTCCAGTTTTTTTTTTCCTTGATATTAAGTAGTAAGGGTTTTCCGGTGCAAAACTTCAGAACTAGGGACGCATCCAATCCTAGCAACTTTCCGTTTGTTCGGACCCGGAGATGCCTTCGAAAATCAGTTTTTCAACAGGTGGTGGTGGGGAAAGAGTTTCTGGGCTTGCACCCTATTCTCCCTGCGGCGCCGGGAAGTCATGCCTTTACTGTAAGACACAAAAACAAACAGAAAGGAAAGATGGTGGAGGGGCGGGAAAGGCAGACCGCAGGCCGGCGGCGGAGCGTCTAGGGCACGCACGGCCCCGGTGTGTCCGCCCTTGCTGCGCGATCGGCGAGCACCGACTTCGAAGGCCGCTCGGTTCGCACGGCCCGGGCGGGTGCCCCTGCGGCCCGCGCGCTCCGCAGGCCCGAGGCTCCGGTGGGGGCGGGGAAGGCGGGCGCGGGCCGGCCGACGTCTAGACAGCCTCCTCCCGCCGCGCCGGCCGAGGCGGCGCCCCAGCGCCCCGACGCCGCCTGCCGCCCCGGGCCGCGTCCCAGCCACCGTCCGAGGGCCCGCGGAGTCGGCGGCCGACTCGGTGGCTGTCCCCGGGGAGGGGGCGGCGGGCGGCGGCCCAGGCCGCGGCTGTCAGGCCGCCCGTGTCCTCCCTCCTCCTCCGTCGGCGGCCGCCGGCCCCGCCCCCGGCTCCCCCGCACGGGCCCGAGGCCCCGGCCCGCCGCCCGCTCCAACGGCCAAGCCCACCTTCCGTCTCCCCAGCTCTTCGGGACCGTAGGATGCGGCCGCCGTTAGGGGAAGTGCACGAGCCCTCGGCGGGAAGGAGGAGAGGAGGGGGGAAGGCAGAGCAACGGGATGAAGGAGGTCCCGTTGCGGCCGCCGCCTCCGCCGCCGCCGCTGCTGCCGCCTCTGCCGCCGCCGCCGCCGCCCGAGCGAACCCCGCCGCGGCCGCCGTGTCCCCCGCCGCGCCCCGTCCTCGGGCGCGCCCTATGGCAGAGCTCGTAGGCGGGCCTCAGCAACCGCCGAGCGTCGGCGACCAACAGACGCCGGGCCTGGCAGACGGACGGCTGCCGGAGCCAATAGGGGTGTAGGGCGGGCATGCCTATGATTGGCGGCCTCCTTCCTCCAGTGAAAACTGGGGGCGTGGGTGGGCGGAGCCGGAAGTAGAGCCCAGCCGAGCGGCCCCTGTCCGGCTGGGGCGGAGGGAAAGGAGGAGGGGACTAGAGGAGGAGGAGGAGGAGGAGGTTAACCCAGGCAGCGGCGGCGGTGGCGGCGGCGGCGCAGGGGCTGGGTACGCGCTGGGCGGCGAGAGCCTCATGGCGGAGGAAGAGAGCGATCAAGAGGCCGAGCGCCTCGGAGAAGAGCTCGTGGCCATTGTGGAGTCCCCGCCGGGCCCTGCGGGGCTCAGGGCTGCGGACGACGGCAGAGAGGACGCCGGCGGCGGCGACGGCTGTGGCGGCGGCGTCGGGATCAGCAGCCGGGATTACTGCCGACGCTTCTGTCAGGTGAGGCGCCCGTCGGCCGCTCCGACTTGTCACCCGGCTCCTGGGCCTCGGCGCGGCCGCTGGCCTCGTGGGCCACCTCTCTGGGCTGTGTCCGGGGCTCAGCCGCCAGCCGGACGGGGCGGGAGTCCGGGAAGCCCCGGTTCCCTCTCCGGAGCTTTCCGGCTTGGCGAAGGGGCACGGGGAGCAGGTTGGGGGTGACTTGCGGACTTGGGGGTGAGGAGAAAGTGAGTTTGTCGTGGTGGAGGGGCTGGGAGCAGGACGGTCAGCAGGGGACAAGTGCGTCCTGACCCGGCTCTGCCTCCCGGAGACCCCGGCGCCCGAGGGTCCCGTGGTTCTCACGCACGTCCCCTGCCCGGCCCCCCTCACTTCTGCCGAGCTCCCCTGCCTTTCTCTAAGACCCACATCCCCGGCTTTCTCGATTTTTGGAGTCGCCAGGCAGGCGATCATCCCCACCGCCTGCCCGCCTGTCATCGCCACCCCTCCCCCTCCGCCAGGGTCTCCTGTCATTCCCTCCTCGGTCCCCGTGGGCCAGTTCTTCAGTTGGCACTGGCCCTGACCCACCGTTAGCTACTTTTCCCTCCCGGGTGGGGGGCGCTTTGGGCGTGGGACGTTGATGGAGTGATTGTCATCTTTCCCGGTTTTGACCCCCTTCTCTGACAGACACACAGTTTCCTAATTAACTGCGCACAGAGAAAGTCGTTTTCCTGAAACTATTGCCCTGGTTACACCACCCCTCCCCCATCTTTTAAGTTACACGGTTTTTTTTTTTTTTTTTGGTTCGTCTGTTAATTTCAGCTTCGAAAAAGTGGCGGTAAATTATTTCTTTCACTCTGCCGACTGCTGTTAGGATTGAATGTAGTTTTGCATTGAATTTTAAGCAAATATAGAAACAATTACGTGTTTAGGAATAAAGTTAGTATAATCTGCATTCTCATCCGCATACATTTGTAATAGAGCTTTTTTTTTGCATTCGCAACGCTTGCTTCTTAAAAAAAGATACTTTATCATATTACCTTTAAAAATGCTTCTTATTGTGCACATGGGGTTCAGGTCCTGGGTCTATCATTTCTTCCATGTGTACCTGTACAAGTTACTTCACCTCTGTGCCTCAGTTTCCTTTTTTGTCAAGTGAGATAGTTGCTTGCTGGGTAAATACATGAACGGTTTGCATCAGTTAGCCCTTACTTTCAGGTCACAGGTGACAAATAAAGCGAACAGTGAGTGGGCATTATATTGGTTAACATTTCATTTATGTCCTGCCAAGCATTCAAGTTAAAAAAAAAAGGGTAAAGTTGATATTTTCAATAAGTTGCTAATGATTGAATATAAATTTTCTTTTGGCAAATTTTTGCCAATGTCATAGATAAATTGGTTTGAAGGTCGAAACAGTCTGGGTATAGACAATGTATATCTTTAACATTTTTTCTGAAAATGCCTTTTCTTCTTGACAGTTGATGCTCACTGAAGTTCAGTGTCTTTAGAGCCTCTGTCTTATAACACGTGTTTCTTGTTTAGCAACCGTTAGGTTTGTAGACTATGTACCTAGGAACTTCGAACAGGCATTTGCTATTTTAAATATATTATGAGACAAATGGTATTGCACTTTTCTCTTTTTTACTTTTTTTTTTTTTTTTTTTTGATTTTCGAGACAGGGTTTCTCCGTAGCTTTTTGGTTCCTGTCCTGGAACTAGCTGTTGTAGACCAGGCTGGCCTCGAACTCACAGAGATCCGCCTGCCTCTGCTTCCCGAGTGCTGGGATTAAAGACGTGCGCCACCACCGCCCGGCTCTTTTTTACTTTTTAAAAGAACAGCTTTTTCCTGCATTTCTGCCCCTCCCCCTCGTGGTGTGTGTGTGTGTGTGTGTGTGTGTGTGTGTGTGTGTGTGTGTGTGTGTGTTTACGCACACACTGGGCATTGAAACCAAGGCTAGGTCTCCCAATGTGTTCCACCCCCAGCTTGGTGATATTAATTTACTTGTCCAGTGGCTCCTCATTGCTGAAAATTTTGAGTGCCAAGCATTTTTGGAGAACTTTTGCCCACCTTTAAATTTCCTCTTGAAGCTAAGTTTTAAGAGCAAATGAGCAGATTGAGCTCACGAAAACCATGACTGCACCTGGGGTAGGACGCCAGGACCGCAAGCTCAAGGGTTACCTGGTCTATATAGTGAGACCTCGTCAATAAACAACAACATCAGATTCTGATAGTTGTCTTTAAAATGTTTTAAGAACAGATGAGGTTGACTATTTTTTAAAATTATGAATAATCAAGACTAAAACTGAACAGGAAAAATGCAATGAATTTTTATATAGCTAAATTATGTTATATAAACATACTTTCAGATTGCCAAGTTTTTCCTGAAAATTCATTACCTATTTTATACATCACTGATAGATCTCCTTCTGAGTTCCTGTTCTGTTTTATTTTGCAAGTGATATTTATATTTATATATATATATATTAATTTTACATATTTTAAATGTAATGAAAGAATCACATTTAATACATTACATTCATCCCCTACTTAATAAAATAGGAGTATATTAATTGTTTAATTTTCCAGTAAGGAAAACAGTGACTTATATAACTGTATTCGCAAAGATCAATCAATTCTTTTAAACAATTAAGGTTCTATTATTAACTAGTAGTGATATTAAATAACTTTAATTTTTTAGCAAATTACCTAATCATTAGTAATTCTTAAAATAGATAATTTACTCTTAACTACTGACAGTAAACTGAACATATGGCTTAAATATACAGCTTAGTGATATTGAGAAGAAAATCTATAATTTATCTCCTTTTTGGAGGGAAATATGAATAAAATTTCTTGGCAGTAGGAGTTAGAATGGAATGGAACAGTTCTTTTCAGAAAAAGTAAATTGCCTCTAATTACTTTTGAGCTATGTTATTTGCACAAGAAATGCTTCAGGAGAATGGGTACTTAACCCTTGCTTAATTTGCTTTGATATGAAAGGGAGGGGAAGGCAAAAGCCTTTTAATGGTTAACCTTCAGACAAGGAGTTACATAGCAGACTGTGAAGCCTAAACAAGTTAACTTTCCTTGGGTTCCAAAGGAAGGGCAAGCTGGGATTTGAATCAGACTTCAGTATCTGCTGAAAGGCAAATAATCAAACACTTACCTTGAATTGTGTGCTGTGGATGGGATACAGTGGTGGAAAGTTAGTAACAGGCAGGGGATAACAGTACAGTTATAACAGTACAGGCAGTTAGTAACAGTACTCAAGGAAGCACAGATGCAAAGTTTAAAAGAGCCAGGTGTGGTGTGGTGGTGCAGGCCTATGATTCCTGCATCCGGGATGCTTAGGAAGATGGATCTCTGAGTTACATGGTGAGTTCCAGGATACTCAGGGCTATGTAGAAAGACTCTGTCTCTAAAAACAAACAGAAAAAAAAAACCCCAAATCAAACCAAAACAAAACCCACCTAAAATTAAAAAAAAAAGTTTAAAAAGGATGCTTTATCATGACATAGTAGTAAAATTAATTTCAACGAACATCATTGTTGTTTCCCTTGACTTGTTAGGTGTAGGAAACACTCAGTTTCTAAAACCTAAAATGATTTAACTTTGGTCATACATTGTAAAGTAAACAAGTTAAAATGCTTCATTCTTAATTTTAGTGCCAGAATGATTATAATGAGACACATATCTGGAAATCTGAGAGGTTAAAGTAGACTATAAAATTATTTTGTACTACAGTGGGCTTGGTAGCCACCTAAGGAAGATGACAAGTGTATAAATTAGAGAATGGATATCATGAACATAAAGCTCTTATGTTTGTACCTAGCACATAGATAGGAGTAAATAGATAGAAGCTATTAATATTTCTGTGATGCAAAATCCTCTGTGGGTTTAAGAGGGGAATTAGAGATAATCTTATCTTTGGAGTTGATAGCTTCTATCTCATAATGAACTTCAGACACCATTTTAAAATGTTACTATCTTTAAATTTTAGTGTTTGTAAATATTGTCATAGATAGATGCTCGGGATGAGTAAAGCCCAGTGACTTTCAAAGCAACTGTATTTTCTTTCGGGTGGGTTTTCAGGAATTTTTTTTTTCCTCCAAGGGGATTTGGCAGATTCAGAATAGATTGTCCTGGCAGGCGAACCAGTGGGATGGGGCTAGAAACACTGTCCAGCCTTCCATCGCATAGGGTAGGACAGCCCAACAGTAAACACGGTGTTTACTGTCAGTGGTACCTACGGCAGGAATCTGACATACCCTTAATTTTGACTTCATAGCTAAGTGGTTTTTTATTTGGGTGGTTCTTAGCAAAAGGTATTAATAATTCTGCAGTAATTTTAACAGTAATTATGGCCAATGTAAGACACCTAAAGAGATGGTCTTAACAGAAAAAGGGCTTGTTTGCCTCATTATTCTTTTTAAAAAATATGTATTTAATTTATCTTCAAAGAAATTCAAATTGTCTTAGAAAACAGCCCTTTGGTCTTGTTGCAAAATGTATACAACACAAAAAAAAATGTATTCAACACTTGCACTTTTGTGAAAGATTCTGAGGGTGTATAATGTACTGTTTGTTGTTGTTATTTCTGAGGGTGTATAATGTACTGTTGTTGTTGTTATTTCTGAGGGTGTATAATGTACTGTTGTTGTTATTTTTGTTTTTTTCATTAGTTCTTACTATTAATTGGGATAACCTTTTTGTCTTTAATCAATTTATATATTTCAAAAGTCATATATGAGGCCTACGTATGAGGAATTCCTTTTCGCTCAAAGTTCAGACCTGATTTAAGTGACTTAAACTATGGAGATGTGGACTACTCATGGAAAAAGTCTTGACAAGATGGTACAGGGAAGGCACTGTAGACGTTTACAATTGTACAGTTTCTATTCTGTCTTGGTTATTCTTCTCTCTCCCTGGTTTATTTCATAAGCCAACGTACATGTTAGAATTCCAACTACCACATCTGACTTCTATATGACAAGACAAGGGTACTTTTGTGGGGTAGTTGGAAAAATATCTTTTCTTAAATCTTGTTGATTGGCATATTCCAGATTGTTTAGTCATCCCCATCCACAAAGAATATTAGAACTTATTAAAAATGACTAATTCATGCTTAGGATTCTATTCAGTAAGGAAGGGAGAAAAGAACTTTTGAGTTATAGAAGCAACTAGCTTTTTATTTGGGGGGAGGCATGTAACTTTTTAAAAAAACATTTTCTTTCTTTCTTTTCCCCAGAGACAATCACTTCCAACTTATACACACACACACACACACACACACACACACACACACACACACACACACACACACACCCTACATTCCCCAATTGCCTACTTGTGACTTTCCCCCTTTAATTTTTGGTGTGATCAGTTGGCCTAGTTGAGGGAGAAAGTAGGGACCTCCTCACCCTCTTGTTATTGGGTCCACCCAGCATGGGCTCTTGTGTACACTCATTTTCTTCACTTGTCCCTAGGAAACCTTTTCTCTGATTATTTTGAATCTCTTAGAGTTCTCTCCAGAGAAACAACTACGGAATAGGTTTCATTTTGGGAAAAAAGACCTGGGGGAAATTTTTCTCCCATTTTTGTGATTTTTTTTTTCACTCTCTTTTCAGTTCCACTTTTACAAGAATGTATGTAGTTCCTCACATTCCTGTAATCCCCCCATCCCGTCCGTCACTCCCCTACTCCCACTCCCCTCCAGATTCTGACGTCCTTAAAGCACAGATGAGTTTGTTCTGAACCCTGGACCTCTTCCACTGATGGTTTGGATTTTAGCTCCCCAGGTCTCAAGCTAGGAACAGCTTCATCTAGCTATTTTCTAGCTCCCAAAATGTAGTCATAAATACTGTGTTTTGACATCTTTGTGTGCATTAAGGCTTTTAAAAGAAGTAGTTGAGTTTGCAAGTGAGATCAGAAGTAAATGTGTGTTTATTGTGCCACATCTAAGTAAATGTTGAAAATTGGCTCAATAAAGAATAAATACAAGGTTGAGCATGGTGGTTCCCACCTTTAACCCCAGCACATGGGAGGCAGAGGCAGTCAGATCTCTGAGTTGAAGGCAGCCTGATTTACAGAATGAGTTATACAGAGAAACCCTAACTCAAAAAAAAACTCAAACAAACAGTAAAAATAAAAGAATAAACATAAAAGATGAAGGCAAGTATTGATGATAATTTGCACTGATTTACTTACTTCTGCAAGTAGAGTGGTCAGAGCTACAAATCAATTTATTGTATCACTTTATATGATGCATATGTACTTTTTAGTCTTTTTAAGACAGTGGGCTTTAAAAAATGGTTTTCAAAAATCTGATGTTAGAGACATTTCCAGTGTTCAGAGAAGGTGAATTTCATGAAAGGCTATTTATTATTTATTAATAACTAGGGAGCACAGAACAAAATCAACTAGTCTCATGTTCTTTAATACCTCTTTTAGGTTGACTTTCACAGTAAAATCTAATTGTTGCTGATAGTATAACAGCAATTACCGAGAACACCACCTTCAGTGATAAATGGCATGGCAATCCATGTCCCCTTCCCCAAGTCATGCTTATAAGTAACATTTATTCACATGTAAAACTGTTTTTTTAGCCTGCTGATTATCCTTTATTCAAGATGCTTAAGACCAGACAGAAGTGTTTTTCATTTAGGATTTTACTTTTATTTGTTTATTTATTAGAGACAGGGTCTCAACATGTGGTCTTGGTTGGCCTGAAACTATGTAGAACAAGTTGTGTTTTGAATTTAGAGATAGGCCTGCCTATACCTCCTGGTTGCTAGAGCTAAAGACTCACACTATCCCACTCAGTCCAATTTAGTGGTCTCTCCCACTCTCCAGATTTTAGAGGACTTGCATACACTCAGAAAGATACACTGTGGATGCGACCTAGATCCAAACCCCCAATCCATTTGCTTCCCATACACCTTATTCATAAGCTGAAGGCAGCTGCATGTCTCTTTTCAGTGTGTATAGCAGTTTTACTTTGCACCCTACATGCAGATAAGTGTGGAATCTCTTGGTGCTATGTTTATGGCTGAATTATTATTATTATTGTTGTTGTTGTTGTTATTATTAGTAGTAGTAGTATTTTTAGAGAGAGGGTTTCTCTATATAGCAGCTCTCGCTGTCCTGGAACTCACTGTGAGACCAAGCTGGCCTTGAGCTCAGAGATCCACCTGCCTCTGCCTCCCGAATGCTGGGATTAAAGGTCTGCATTGCCCTGCTCAGCTTTTGAAACCTGTTTTTTTTTTTAATGATGGAAAAATACAGGATAAAATTTATTTTCTTGCTTAGATTATTTTCAAGTACAGTCATTTTGCATAATGAATTTTTTTTCTTATCCCCAAAGATGACTGAAATACCCCCACTTTGGAGTGGGTGTGGAGAAATGCTAATTTGATTAAGTGAATTTAGTAAAGGTTATTTTTTACATTTACCAGTGAAATCCTATATGTAAGTAATTTATTGACAGTTTTCATATATTTACCACTGTTTTCTAAATAATCACTATTTTCCTTGCCTTAAAAAGCTATCTCCGACTGGGGTTGCAGCTGTGTGATACAACCTTTGTTTAGAATACTTGTCATTCTTGGTTTGAACACCAATTTTAATTTTATAAATAATATGGTACAAAGAAATGCTTTTAAGGAAGTTTATTGCTTTATGTTTTAAGATGATTTTTGTAGTCCTGTCAAAAGAAGGTTATTAGTTGTACTCTTGTTTTGGGCATAATTTTTTATTACCAAAATGTGCTAAATTATACCATAACCATTAAGAAACACACACACACACACACACACACACACACACACACTTTAAATCAAGTTTAAGAAATCTGTGTAGCTAAGTCCAGTGATATAGACACTATCAACTAAAGTAGATGGATTGCAAGTTCAAGGCCTGTTTGTACTACAGAAGCAGTTGAAAAGCCAACCCAGGCAATTTAGTGAGACCTTGTCTGAATATAAAAAGTGAGAAAGAAAAAAAAAAGGCTGTAACTGTAGCTTAGCTGTAGAGAACTGACAGAGTATCAGTATGGCGGGGGGACCCAAGATCCAGTGAAATTAGTGTGGAGTGAATTGGTAGCCAATACAGTCTAGTTTATTGAATACCGCTTAGGTACATATTAATATGTAATGGTAAGGGACTGAGTAGATGATTAAGTAGTAAGTAATAGCAACATAAATATGAAAAATACGATTTTTCAATAGAAAAATAGAATGTGTTGTATAAGATTCAAAAGTTGACTACATTAATACTCTATACCATCATTTGCAAACCAGCAGCAACTCAGAAGAGAACGGAGAACTCTTCCTTTATGCAGTAGACAAACTATTGATGCAAATGTTGGTACATGTTTTTAAAGGCTCTATGAGGAGAAGGTATGCAGTTATGTACATGGTCTAATGGACTTATGTGTTCTTGGATTCTTGCACAAGCTAAGCCCTGCTGAAGTTTTTTTGTTTAAACATGCAATTTAAGATATAGTGTCCCATTTAAATCGAGTTGGAAGATAGCTGCGCTTCTAGAAATCACAGCTTAGCAATGTGATTTCTATGTGGATGGTATTTGATGCCAGATATGAGTTCACATAGGGAGAAAATACAAACTAGGTTTACTTCCTGAGCCTAGGAAGGAATCTTTAATTATGAGGAAATTGCTCAACACTATCCGAATACTCTGTTTGCTAATATATATTTCTACTACTAAAGTTGATGTTACCGGGGTATTTTTACTATTAGAAGGTTTAAATGTTTTAAATAGTCTCTATTTAATATTGTATTGATTGGCATGGACAATGATATTTTTAAAAAAATACCTATGATAACAAAAGCTTAATATTTTAGTATAGTTTCTGTTGCTAAAATAGAATATCATTGACTTAAATAATTTATAAAGACAAAAGATTTCATATAGTTCTGGAAGCTAAGAATTATAAGACTCGTAGCTGCAGCATCTGGTTAGGGCCTTCTTACTGAATCAAAACTTGGTGAAAATCATCATGTGTCAAGAGCAAGGGAACATCTATACTAGGTCTCTCTTTTTGTGGTAAAGGCACTAATGCTATCATGATTGCCTCAATCTTGTGATGTGATCTAGTACAACGTATATTTCTTGAAAAAACCTCAATTCCAAACACCATCAGAAAGTAAATTAAGTTTCAAGAACACAAACTTTAGAAGATATATTCAAACTATAACAGTTTTAAATATCCAGAACATTTTTTTTAGATTGTACTCTATGTACGTATACATATTACTCCTATTTTCAGTGTTATCCATGTATCAGAGATTGGATAATTTTTTTGCCTATGGTAATGCATTTAAGTTGCTACCCTTCATGGTATGTGCCACTATTTTCATTTTAAAGATAATATAACTAAGA
Source organism: Microtus pennsylvanicus (assembly GCF_037038515.1). NCBI lineage: Eukaryota > Metazoa > Chordata > Mammalia > Rodentia > Cricetidae > Microtus > Microtus pennsylvanicus. The sequence goes on along the minus strand of NC_134579.1, from coordinate 5,161,380 downwards.
TTGAGAGAGCAGATGATTTGGCTAAGTTATGTTCTAATATGTGATAATAAGACTGTAGCCTGGCTAGTCTTACTCCTAATAACCAGCCTGTATATTTTAGCTACTATGGTAGACATATAAACTGTATTCTATCTGAGACAAGTATGTGATACATGTTATGGCATGTAAAATTCATTATTGAGTAGAAGTAGTGTCATAGACACCAATTTTAAAAATAATGCAAGAAAAGAAAACTACAGATGTTCATCAGTGTGTGTATTACTTACCTACCTGCTGCTGTGATAAAAAAAAAAAATGACCCGAAGCAATCCATGGAAGACAGTTTATTTTGGCTTGCAGTTTCAGAGGAACAAGACTCCATCATGGCTGGGAGGCATAGCAGCAAGCAACACACATGAGGACAGGAGCAGGAAGCTGAGAGATCATATCTTCAGACCCAAGCAGGAGCTAGCTGGAAATGGCACAAGGCTTCTAACTCTGAGAGACCTCTTGCAGTGACATTCTTCCTTCAGCAGGCCATGCTCCTCAACCTCCCCGACAGCACCACCAGTTGGGGACCAAGTGTTCAAATATCTGAGCCTATGGGAGACGTTTTCATTCCAACCGCTTAGATGTGGATGAGAAAAAAGGGAAAGGGGAGCAAAAAGGAAAAAAAAAAAAGAAAGAAAAGAAAAGAAAAGCAAAACAAGAAAAACCTTCAAAAACTTCCAAACAAAGAACTTAAACTTTCTGAAGTTTCTTATAAAAATTATTCCTTAATTCTTAACTCTTATTCCATGTCTGCTATGCACCTATGTGAAGATCCATTTATCTCAAAAGGGTGGCTTATGGTCGCTGTTAGTCTTAATGTAAACTTTGTTTTGATTTCAGAGCACTAGAAATGATGTTTATTATCATCTTGTCTTTTTAAAAGACGAAAATACGGGAGATATGTTAAATGTTAATAACTGATTAAAGTTTTAATCTGTCCATGCTATTTAAAATAATTTAGAAGTTCCTACCAACATTAAATAAAGTGGATACGCATTTTCTTACTTTACCATCTTTCAATTTAGCAGCCTTTAAAACTGTTGCCTGCATTCTTCTAGATTAAAGATGTTATTTGTAAATTTCTAGAATTTGTACATATTTTATGCATATAATGGTGGTGAAATTGTTTCTTATTGTCCTGAAGGAACCAAAATCACCATAATCTTAAGACATGTGCAAAATAATTTGTACATTTTAACTTTCTTTCAACTCTCATGGTCTAAATGTTTTTATCCAGTAAAAAATGTTTTAATTAATACATAGCAACCTAGAACATACCATAACTAAAAAAAGAAAATCAAGAAAAACAATTCATTTGCAGTGGGATTTCACAGTTTGACTGTAAGTCAACTCATCCCTATTGTATTTACATCTGGAATTTAGGGACAAAGGGAGTATTTGAAACAATATTGAGATGACATTTCACTAGAAAGAGGATATCTTGAAGCCTAAGCTTTTTGAAATTTAAATGTTATAATTCCATTTTCTTTATGAGCTACTTTAAGTTTTAAAATGAGATTCTTTTGAATCTTCATAGTCTTTGAGAATTTCATAGCTTGCCTTACAAACAAATATACCCCAGCTCTAATCCAGACCCCACAGTTGTGATTCTCTGCTGCAGGTGGAGTGGCACAGCCATACTCCCTGTTTGAAACAGCATCGGTGCCTTCCGTTTCCTCATGCGTTTACCTCTCTTCTCCCATTGTCTCCATGACATAGCAAGGGTGAGGAGCTAGAGAATGAATGTGTAGCCTTTAAGCCACTGGTTTTTTTTAATGTATCACTTTCTGTCCTAGATTCTGATATAGGTATGAATAATTTGTATTAGTATAGATTTTGCTTTATTGATAGAGATTTAAGGTCAATTTTGTTATATGTATAAGTGTTTCTGATCTTGAATAAGGTATTGTGATTGTGTAGTTCATTTTTAAAATGTAATGTATAATAGGAAATATAGGTTGCTAATGGATAATCATCGATGATAGTAAAGTTTGTAGTCATGTTACTTAGATTTTCTAGATATATAGAGATATATTTCAGATAGGCATTCTTCATATCTCTCAAAGGCTACAGAATATGGCATTTAAAATATTTTAATAATTTAGGGTTATTCATGACAATGAGACACTCTGCTCCTGGCAGCATCGAAGAGGCTCGTTATAGAGTTTGATAGCCATTTGGGCAAGAAACTGCTCTTGCCTGGACTATTGCATAAACTGGACACAGAGAACCCACAGAGAGAGGACTACTGAACTTGCCTAAGGACATAGGTAGGTGGAGTAAACAGAACAGAATGCCGGGAGGAAGAGGAAGTGAGCTCAGACTCGACAGCTCTCCTCTCGGGAGCAGACGCCTCAGAGAGAGACGCCATGCTCCCCGCTCCAGGGAAGATGCACGCATGAAGCTCCGACCCAGGATGGACTTAGGCTAGAATCTTCCCGGTAAGACCGGTGCTACAGTTTATTAGAAATGGGTTGATCGGGATATCAGAATTAGCCAGTAAGGGCTAGAGCTAGTGGGCCAAGCAGTGATTAAAAGAATACAGTGTCTGTGTAATTATTTCGGGGCATAAGCTAGCCGAGCAGGTGGCTGGGGTGTTGGGGACGCAGCCCCGCCGCCGCTCATATTACTACAAGATTCTTAGTTACTATTTGCAATAATATTAAGCACTATTTTATTATATAGCTCACTGTGTAGACCAGGCTGTCCTCAAATTCAGAGAGATCTGCCTGCCTGCTTTTTGAGTGCTGAGATTAGGATGTGCTACACCATGCCTGAGTAAACACTTAGCCTTAGGATACACAGGTAACTTAAGATGCTATATAGAAGTGTAGCAAAGTGTTAGTAGTGGTTATAGGTAGATAAATTAATGCTGAATAAATTTTTTTCTCAATTGTTGTTCATATTAATTAAAGCAATATGTATAACTTGTAATCAATATAGTAGCAAGGTCTAAAAATTAGACAAGAATTATGAAATATTAAAAGTTATTCTTTAAAATTATTACTTTGGTAATAATTTTATGTGCCATACTGTGTTTATAAAAAGAGTAGATATGCATTCCTTACTTTACATTTCAGTACCTAACTTGAAACTCGAAACAGAGTCTAGACACCCATGCTTTTTATGATAAGATGTCCATATTCCTATGTTGATATTACTGTGAATTGAGTCTTGATAGCCAAAGAATTCAGCTATGGACTGAAAAATCTTGAGAACAATTTAGCAGTTTTGACTAGGGAAATACCTAACATAGACTAGCTGTAAATCCCAGCAGTTTCTGGAAATTGGAGATGGAGAAGAGGAAGAAGAACAGCAGGTTGCTTGAGTTAAAGAGTCTGAAAGCTGGCATGTTCAGTCATAAAGGTTGGTACGCAGCTACCTGGCAGAAGGGAGAAACTGCAGAGATAGTGAAAAAAGCCCAGAGATTTAGGGTTAACACGTCTAAGGTTTGATCACTATCTGAAAGAAAAAGAGAAGGGAATAGATATGCTTTTTCCTCCCCTCTCCTTAGCCTTCTTTTTTCCAAGAAATCAAATTTCCTGTGGCATGGACTCCTGGCCAGGTGATTGACAGGCTTAGCTGGATTGCCTCTTAAAGGAGACAATACTATATAATGTTCTAATCTTTAGGACAGATCAGAATGTCATGGTCTCCACCCAGGGCCAGAGGTATTTTATTCTTTTGACCAGGAGGCCCAAGAGTGGCAAAGCTGATATGTTTACCTTTGTAGAGTTACCAGGGAAACTGGAAGTACAATGCAAAGCTTACTTTGAGCGAGGAGTCTGTCCTCAATGGACTCTAAGACTTACAGCAAAAGATGGATTCATCTAGATCTTGGCTTAGGAGTTTGAATTTTAAGGAACAGTATGTGTAGAGATTGAAGCAAAGCTGTATTTTTGTAAATCTTAAATGTTTTAAGATATATCAGGGAAGGTAAAGTATGAAAGACCACACTAAAAAGAATGCCATTGTTGAGTAGCCAGAAAATGATTGATTGAAGTCCTGACAGATTAGTGAGAGAGAATGGAGAGGTCAGTTGCTAGAAATTTTAAGGATGTAAGGCATTGTGTGAATGTCCAGAACAGTTCTTTGATATTCCATCAGGTTCTAATCTGAATATCTGGGGGTGTGCTGTTAATAAACGGTAGAAGAAACAATTAAGGAATCTAATGAACTGAATGATTTGCTGGCTCAAAGAGTTAACATGTTCATGTTTCAACTATCAGTATATTATTTTTATAAAGAACAAACAAATTGTTTATCATCTAGTGAGAATGTATCATGTATATTAATTTGAGGATGTTCTTCCTGGTGTAAGAACAATGAATTTTAAAGTAGCTGATGTGTTTATTGAAGTACAGAACTTGTTTTCTTTTTTTTACTAGTGCTTCAGACTAGATCTTAGTATAGGCTATATGGGAGTTAACATATACCCATTAAAATTTGTTGTATTTTCCTTTTGGATGCTGTCTTTGTCCCTTTATGGCACTAAGGATTAAACCCAGGCCCTGTGTTTACTGAGCTTTTAAGTTCTCCTGCTAAGCTAATCACTGTCCACTATGATCATTTTTAAAATTTAAAATTTTCTTTTAGGTAGGTTTGTGTAGTGTGTGTGTGTGTGTGTGTGCGCGCGCACGCGCGCGTGAGTGGGTGACTGCGCATGTGTATTTTGAGAGGGTTTCTCTGTATAGCAACCCTGCCTGTCCTGGAACCTTACTCTGTAGACCAGGCTGGCCTTGAACTAACTAAATAACACCTGAAATAACCACACAGAAACTGTATTAATTAAAACACTGCTTGCCCATTAGCTCTAACTTCTTATTGGCTAATTCTTACATATGAATTTAACCCATTTCTATTAATCTGTATATCGCCACGTGGCTGTGGCCTACCGGGAAAGATTCCGGCACGTCTGTCTTTGGCAACTCCATGGTGTCTCTCTGACTCTGCTTTCTTCCTTCCAGCATTCAGTTCTGTTTTCTCCGCCTACCTAAGTTCTGCCCTATCAACTAGGCCAAGGCAGTTTCTTTATTCATTAACCAATGAAAGCAGCACACAAACAGAAGGAACTCCTATACCACCATGCTATAGACCAAGCCAGTTCTTTATTCATTAACCAATAAAAGCAACACATAGAAGGACCTCCCACACCATGGAGGAGCCAATGACAAGCTACAGTCATTAACAACATGCCTCCAATGACCTATTTTCCCTACCTAGGCCCCATCCCTGAAAAAATTGATCACCTCCAATAATGCCATAAAATTATGAAACTATTAGTGAATTAATCCATTTATTAGGTCAAGACTCTTATAATTTCAGCACAGGAGGTTTTTGGAGATAACCTTATATCCAAATCATAACATATCAAAAACTATATGAAGTAGTACATGAAAGTGTATGATTGTTTCCAGCTTTAGCAGTCATTATTACCAACTATTTGAATCCATAGTATTTATTTATTTACTGCATGTATGTGCACATACATGGGGGAAGGAGGGCAGAGGTCAACTTTAGCTGTCTTAATCTCTCTCCCCTTTAATTTTTCTTTTCTTTTAAAACACAAGGTCTCTTTATGTAGCTCTGCCCTGTATTCTACAGAACTCTGTAGATCAGACTGGCCTCAGAACTCACAGAAATTAGACCATGTCTCCCTCCTGAGTGCTGGGATTAAAGGTGTGCACCATTGTGCCCAGATGCACTTTAATTTTTGAAATGGGATCTTATTGAACCTGGGGCTCAGACTGTCTGGGTAGAGAGCACTGGAAACACATTTGTCAGCCACTAGGGCTACAGACTCATGCTGCCTTGCCCAGCTTTCATGTGAGTTTAGGGATATGAACTCAGGGCCTCCTGCTTGTGTGGTAGGCTTTTTACTGATTAAGCTCTCTCTCTCTCTCCTCTACCTGCATTTACATTTTACTGGAAAGCTTCACCAAGTGGTTTGTGCCTCTGTGACATTATATATGTGTGTATATATAATATAAAACAATATAATATATAATATAAATATGTATTTGCATAATATATGCATATGTATGTGTGTAAAATGTATATGTGCATATATATGCAAGTATTTGGGATAAGAAATCTCTTTCTTACCACTAAACATTTTCACATTCTTGCAGGTGGTTTGAATTTTTCGTTTACAAATTTCATGAACTCAATGTTTTACAACCACAGGTATGAGATCTTAATTGACGTTTCCTACATTAGCAGTAGGGCATACTAAGGACTTTTGATCATAATTTTTTCTGGGAGGTCCTGGTACTTTTTGCTAGAGTAAGTTGGAATCTGTAGGGTTCTGTCTGAAGAAGCTCAAGTGCAACTGCTGAACGCCAGCCTTCACAGTCCAGTGTGTGTTCTTGCTTTCTGTTTTCAGCCTTGTGCTAAGATACTTTTAGCACTTTGATACCTGGGCTGTTGCTGCTTCCTGACGTTTTAAAACTTACTGAACAAAATCATAAAAACACTCCTGCTCTATGTTCACATCACTTACATAATAACGAAAAAGGAAGTTCTTTTAGAAGTTTTTGAAATATGTTTTTCTCTTTGGAACCCAGTGAAGGAGTACCTCTTTAAGAAGCAAACAACAAAATGTTCTACTTTTAATTGTGTTTCTGTTTGTGGGTATGTGCATGTGAGTGCAAGTGCCCACAGAAGCCAGAGGAGGCTGTAGGATCTCCTGGAACTGGAGTTACAGGCTGTGAGCTACCCAAGGTGGGTTCTGAAACCTAATTTGGGTCCTTGCAAGAGCAGTGTGCTGACCTTGTCTATTCTATGTTCCTTTCAATCTTTTGCTTAACTTTTCTTTTATTGTTCCAAGTCAAATTTAACTTTTATTGGTAGGATAAACATGTTTTGTCATTTTTCTGTGAATGGTAGTAGGGTATAGGATGCTTCACTTCTGTAATGCCAAGAGACTAAAATTGTCAAGGAGTTTGAATCAAAACATCTTCAGTATCAAACAAAATTTACCCATTCTTCCTTCTTCACTTATGAAAATCTTACTGGCTTAAAGCAGTTCTCCTATTTTCTCTTCATTGTTGCTTTTCTTCTCCCCAGGCCTTTCCTTTATATAATTGCCATCTGTATTAGCTATTAACTCAAAGTGTGCCTGAAATGCTTCAGTGATTTAAAATAATATCTCTCTTTTTTGCTACCTTTAAGATTTCATGATACTTTGAATAGATTTCTCAGTGTTCAAGGAGAAGTTTTCTATATTTTTTTATTATCAAATTTCCATCAATTTTTTAAACACCACTTTTTCATAGTTGGATTTCCACTGGTTCAGTTTTGAGATTTCTGTTCTATAGTTAGCTTCTATCCCTCAGCTAGGTACCTTTGAAAACATCCATGAATCATCAGTGAAATCATCACTGAATTATTAGGTACCTTTGAAATCATCTTTCTACTGGGTAACAACTAGTGTTTTGTTCCTCCCTAATTCCAGTTCTGGAATGTGTGTGTGTGTGATAAGAACATATCCTTATTCTGTCTGTCTGTCTGTCTGTCTGTCTGTCTGTCTCTCTCTCTCTCTCTCTCACACACACACACACACACCCTGGATTTTAAGAATATACTCAGTAAGGAAGTCTAGGTTTTTTTCCATCTTATTCAGCATACCTTCTTTTCTTTAGTTTTTTCACTATGAATATAAGTGTATCATCTCTTGTAAAATTTAATTTCATTTGGAAACTGAGAAAACCTGATATTGAGAGGATTTATTTTTATTTTAGGTTTCATTTTAATTTAATCTTATATTGTGCATATAATTGTATTTCAGGCACCAATTTGAGAATTTATGAAGAAAACAGTCTCTCCCTTGGTAAAGAAAGTAATTACTCTCTCCTTACCTTTTGGTAACAAATGAAAATTGAAATCACAATTGATGTAAAACCTTTACTATTTATAGTAGGAAAGCCAGATCTTTAGGCTTACCTCCATGCCGAGGTGCTCTGATCTTCCTCACATACAATAAATGTAGAGAACTTGAGGAAGAAGATAGAACAATCCTGTTCAAATAACCTTGGCCTACAGCTGGTAGGCTCTCACTAATCATTGCAAACATCAACCCATGAACTAAGTGATTTTTTTGTGAGGGTGGAATTTGTCTTCACTATGGTATATTTTGAGAAGGACTAAGTTCATATTTTATAGGTAAGATTGTAGTAGAAAAGAATTATACTGTCTAGAGTTTAGGAAGAGGATAAAAATAGAGTAAGAGAATCCTCAGTGATGTTTTGGTGTCTACCCTTCTCTTTTCATTAGCTTTCTAGTATCTATGGCTTTCAGTATAAGCCTTTTGCCTCTTTCCTGAGTATATAGAAAATATTAGCTGTAGAAGTGGGAAAGAAGAAAGTTGGTCCTTATTTTTATACAAAATATAGATAAAATTATAATACTTCTTGTATTATGGGAATATAAGAAAAATAGGTTGCATCTGGATAAAGACCTTTTAAAAATAACAAAAGTAGAAAATGCTGCATATTTGTATAAGCTAGTATTTGTATGCAGTTTAACAGAATATTTAAAATATAAAGTCACAACTGATTCTAAATATTACATATATCTTAGTTCAAAGAGTTATTTACAGTGTTTTAGTGGCATTTGGCTCAAACCAAGGTTGATTGTTAGGATGGAGATAATGTTGTGCAGTCTTCTTGATTTTACTTTTTCTTTCTTCTTCTCCTCCTCTTTCTCCTCTTTTTTTCTTCCCTCCCTCCCTCCGTCCCTTTTTTTTTTTTAATGACACAGTTTCTCTGTGTAGCCCTGACTGTCCTGGAACTCACTCTGTAGGCCAGGCTGGCTTTGAACTCATAGAGAGCTGCCTGCCTCTGCCTTCCAGGAGCTGGGTTTAAAGGTATACACCATCACCGCACTACTTTGTTTTTACTTTTTTAAAAAAGCTTTTTTGTGTTTTGAGAAGTTCATACATTTATACAATGTGATTATATATATCTACTACTCTCCACTTTCAGCTTCTTCTAGTGCATACCACCTAGTGTCCTTCTCACCTTCGCGTCATCTTTAAAAATCATTATTAGTAACTCCCTGTGTCCAATTAGTGATACCTATATGTATGATAATGGGATCATCACTGGGGCATGGACAACCTCTCAGTACCCGAGTACTCAAGAAGGGTGACTCCCCATCCATCAGCAATCATCAGTTGCCAATAGGTCTTCCACTAGGGACCTTGGGAGCCCCTCTCCTATCCATGCTGGGTCATGCATAGGTCTTGTGTTGGAAGCCATAGCTGCTGTGTGTAACATCCGTGTATGTCATCTTCAGAAATCAATATTTCATTGCTTTCTTCCCCCTCTTCTTTCAGGGTCCTGAGCTGTGGACTGGGAGGCTGATATAGACAATCCATCCATAGCTAAGTGCTCAATCACTTTTGTGCTTCTGTTTTTTGGGTATACTGTTTTTTGGGTATATACCCGCCCCCCCCCCAAAAAAACAGTAGCTTTTCCCCCATAAGGCCTATGCTCTTCTTAGTCATGGGTTTTTGACCAGGTTTACAGTACCAGGTATAAACGTCCTTCCTGTGAAACAGGCTAATATCTAATCAGTATTTTAAGTTTATTTTATTATTTATTTCATGATTCACCAAAGTGCATTTATTTCATATATTAGATTTTAGTTGAATATTTTCATATAAAATTATTTTTTAGGTTTTAAGAAATATACTTGATAATGATAGAATCTGGAGTTTGTTTTAAACTTTTATGTATAGTTGGTTGATTTCTGTGAGAAACTAGGTTTAATGTCTTTTCTTTCCTTTTGAGTGGAGTACATTCCTATGATTTTACTTAATTTTCTTCTTTCTTATGAAAATTTATTATCTTTTGTTAAGCTAATGAATATAAATGAAGGGGATGTCAAAGGTTTGGGTAGAAAAGATACAACTACTTTATTACAAAGCATGTCATCTAAGGCAAATGATTTTTTTTTTTCCATGTTAGGAACTGTTTGTAGCTAAAAGAACCAAAGCTTACAAATGAAAGCTGGTACAGGAAGCCAAATCACATTCTGATGGATATTTGGGGATGTTCTACAAACAATCATATTTATAGAAACCAGAACTGAAGAGTTGCTGTTAATTTAGACAGATATGGACAAGTATTGTGTTTCAAATAGGTGAATTATGGGAACCATTGAGCATGACCGATAGTTGTTTAGTGAGTAAATCTGATGACTTGTTTATTGAAAAAATGGTTGACAGTAGGAAGAGAAGATTATCTGTATCTCTGTGCCACCAGATAATTTAAATGGTTTCTGCTTAAAAATAGGAATATTGATAATAGTTCTGGGGTATGTGACAGACTCAGCATATGTAGATTTCAGTCTATTTTCCTTTTTCTAAATGAATTTTCTCAGGTAGAGAAATAGGAGAGACTTAGTAGCTGATTTAATAGCCTTGCCAAAAAGATGTTCTGAACATGTTCTTGTTACGTGTCTGTGTCTGAGTTATTTTTTTGATATGACCTTGATGATGACATGAAAAAAGTGTGCATGTTTTCAGGTGAGATGAACAGGAAGTAAATGCTGATATACCGGTTTTGCATACCTGATTATTTGGGCTGGCACTGTGAGTGGGAAGAGTGAAAGCTGTGAAATTAGGACCGCTTAAGAGCAATCTATGTGTAGGAAAGGTGTAGCATTTCTGCTGACTATCCCCAAATTACTACCGTACAACAGTTCAATTATAGAAACAGAGAGAGACATGACAATTTATACTATAGTCTTTTTTTTTTTTTGAGACAGGGTTTCTCAGTAGCTTTGGAGTCTTCCTGGAACTAGCTCTTGCAGACCAAGCTGGCCTTCAGCTCACAGAGATCAGCCTGCCTCTGCCTTTCGAGTCCTGGGATAAAAGGCGTGCGCCACCACTCTTAACGGTTCACTCGGACCATGTTTAAGAGGAATATGGATGTTAATTTGAGCTATAAGCAGGATATGCTCTTGAGAGAAGTAGAAATTTTGGATACCTTTGGGAAAATAGTTAAAATGAGAGATGTCAGACAGATATCTAATTCAGACAAAAGACTGTATAAAGAAGTTTATGATGGCTGCCAGGTACATTTGACAAACTATGGTATGTTTTATTTATATAGTTTCAAATCAAGGTAAAACTTGTAGGTAGATGTCATTTTTTGTTTCGTAATGATATTCTAATAAGCGAGTCTATAAGTAAATCATATTTATTTTGCTGCTACCAGAGATTGAATTTGCTCTAGCTGTCTACCACTGAACTATTTATACCGTAAAAATTGTCTTTAGATGTAGTGAATTATCTATCAGTAGCTGCATTTGGATTTGCTTAAGCTTCTGGATGGTAGGTACATGTAGAATAGACAGTCTTTAAGACAGCATGAAATGTGAAGATGTAGAAGCACCTATTCCAACTACCATTTTGGAACATACTTAGGAGCTCTTTTTTTGTTTTGTTTTTCGAGACAGGGTTTCTCTGTGGTTTTGGAGCCTGTCCTGGAACTAGCTCTTGTAGCCCAGGCTGGTCTCGAACTCACAGAGATCCGCCTGCCTCTGCCTCCTGAGTGCTGGGATTAAAGGCGTGCGCCACCACCACCCAGCTTAGGAGCTCTTAAAAGACCTTCATATTATATAAATATCAACTTCAGTAGCAATGAGGTGAGCAAGGAACATGCTTTATTAAAGCATCCAAAAATATTGAGCTTTAAGATTGTTACAGATTTCAAATGGCTTTTTACTTATTAGAACCTACTTTTAAATCATTTTAGCATTTAATAAATGTAACTTTAATTAGATTTTTCCTACAAAATTATTCTAATTAGGAAAGCTCAAAGTGATGACTGGCTCTCTTTCTTTATGTGAGTATGAAGTGTTTGATTGGTGTATGTGTCTAGGATGAGGGGTGAACATACAGATGTGCATACATGGAGGTCGGAGGAGGAGGTCATGTCAAACTTTTATCTATTGTTTGTTCTGTTGAATCAGGGCTTCTCACTGAGTCTGAAACTGAGGTGGCCACCAATAAGGCCTGTGAATCATAGTTCTCTCTCCCCAGCATTTAAAATGCCATATTCTGAAGGTCTCTGAAAGATTTGAAGAATACTTATCTAATTGAAATATATCTCTACATATCTAGAAAACCTAACTAATATGACTACAACCTTGACTATTATAAATGATTATTAACCTATATTTCTTAATTATGTATTACATTTTTAAATGAACTGTACAAACACAATACTTTAATCAAGAGCAGAAATATACATATAACAAATTGACCTTAAATTTGTATCAATAAACCAACATCCATACCGATGCAAACCTCTATAGCATATCCTCCTTTAAATGTAAACAATCATTTATAAATGATAATTTATATTTAGGGAATTTGGTGTAGTTCTCTCCAAACTTCTTCCTGCTTTTTGTTTGGTAAAGTAAGTTTGGGAGTGTTCACAGTAACCTTTTGGGGGGCTTTGGTCCATTTAACTACATTAGTCTGGAAGGATTTCACAGGTTCTTATCTTCTGTGGAAACAAAAGAAGAACCTCTTTTCCAATGTAACAAATCCTTAGACCCATATTTTGAAATCAGGATACTTTTAAAGTATATATGTTGCTTAGCTTAGCAGTCCCTAGTATCAAATATCTCTATGCAGTCAAAAAATTTCAAAGAAAACACAATAGTATACATAATCCAGACTCTCTGTGTATATTCCATCTTTATATGACTTATTTTTTAAATTCCTTTTAGTCTATGACTGTCTGTACTCTGTCTCTTTAAAGACTTTTATTTTTTTAAAACGATTTATTTCGTTTTCTAACTCTTTATACTCTTTTCCTTCTCTTTCAAGCCTGTGTACATTTATCTAGCACTGTGACCCATTTAGAAGTCTTCTTCATCTGAATTTGTCTTTATTGCATATCTGTAATCCTTTTCTGACCAGAAGTGCTTTCTAAAAAGCTAAGCAGAATTATTATTACTAAGGCTGCTTTACCTTTTTGCTCTGCTCAGTCCAACATGCCTTAGGAGTTCCATTCATTGCCTGTGAGACTGCTGGGTGGGAGTCGTTCTCACTGCCTCAACTCTGATACGCAGTTGGCCCATGCTGCCACCAAGTAACTTGCAGCACACTGCCCTGAAACCCTATTTAAATGCTCAGCCTCTTGAAAGAGCCAGAGTTCAGCAAGGCCCAGAAAGCTGCCATTTCAAAACTGCGCAGCTCCCCCCTCCCCCCCACTACAGCTGAATCAGGAAAATTTCTCTTAAAGGAGCTTCGACATGCTGCTAGCCAAAAGCAAGAAGCTGTGTTGAACTGGTTTTTTGTCTAGAATTCCTTTTAAGCTCTCTCAGGTTTTTATGTGGATGTAGTACTTCATGTTGGGTGCCAATTTGTTGTAAGATGCTGTTTGTTTCCCAGCCCCCCAGGCTTTTTAAAATAATCACTCAGAAAGTGTATTAATTAAGTCACTGATTGGCTTATTAACCCTAACTTCTTTTTGGCTAGCTCTTACATCTTAATTTAACCCATTTCTATTAATCTGTATGGCCACAGGGCTGTGGCTTACCTGGTAACCTTCTGGCGTCTGTCTCCCGTGGGGCTACATGGCTTCTTTCTGACTCTGCTTCCTTTCTCCCAGCATTCATTTTAGTTTTCCCCACCTAGCTCTACTCTGCCCTATCAGGCCAAGCTTATTTCTTTATTAACCAATGGTATTCACAGCAAACAGAGGGGAATCCCATATCAGATTTCTACCCTGATAAAACAGTATAGGACGTTTTATGTCAGTCATGTGCATTCATACAGAGCTAATGTTTTCACATATCCTTTAAGTTTTACCTGCCTTTTAAAATGTAAAGTTGGTAACATTTTCCATAGTAATGTGCTTTTTAACTCATTTCTCTATAAGGTGGTTGAAGATTATGCTGGACGATGGCAGGTACCTTTGCCACAGCTTCAGGTTCTTCAGACTGCACTTTGCTGTTTCACGTCAGCCAGCTCATCGTTCCCAGATGAATGTGAGCACGTACAATATGTTTTGAGTAGTCTTGCTGTGTAAGTATACTTTTTTCTTATCAACAACACATTTATTTTTTTGCTTTGATATAATAGCTTTTGTTCTTTCTTCTGAGGATAAAATCTTTCCTAATTTCTTACCCCAATAAGAAATTGTCATTTCTTTACTTCAGTTATTTTGTTTTAACTTGCAACATTTAAGAACAATTTTAACTTTTATTGGGTTGAAGTGGATTTATGATATACACATTTTCTTGTCACTGCATTGGGTTTTAATTTTCCAGGTGACCTTAGAAAATTCTAAGGGTAAGTCTCAGCATATGATCATTGAGGCCATGGTAATAAGCAGAGAGGGATCTTAAAACTTTCTAGAAAGAGGTCCAGAAACTCCCAATTTTAAAAATCGCTTGTAGGTAGAATTGAGTTAAAATTACACACCAGGCTTTTTGTTAAGAATTAGCTGCTTTAGTATTATAGTAGTTGAAGGTTCTCCTTCAAGATCCATGATTTCACTTACCCTGACTTGTGGATAGGTGTTCATTACTAGGCATGATTTCCCTCTTGTTGAGTTGGTCATAAGACCAATTAGAGAACTGTTAGTTACCACTGAGGTATGTGTGCTGCTACTGCACCCCAGAGTTATGCCATCCTGGTCATTGATGTGGTTCATAAGCATCATAGCTGTGTTAGGACTATTGGTTGAATTGCCTCATTTGATGTTAAAGGGAGCGGGGCCCCTTGTTCCGTCCTGCCCAGCTAGCTTAACCCCCAAAATACCCACACAGAAACTGTATTCATTTAAACACTGCCTGGCCCATTAGTTCTAGCCTCTTATTGGCTAACTCTCACATCTTAATTCAACCCATTTCTAATAATCTGTATGTCACCACAAGGTCATGGCTTACAGGGAAACATTCAGCATGTCTGACTTGGCATCTCCATGGCGGCTCTCTGACTGCCCTTCTTCCCAGCATCCAGTTCTATCTACTCTGCCTACCTAAGTGCTGCCCTCTCCAAAGGCTAAGGCAGTTTCTTTATTCAACCAATGAAAACAACACATAGACAGAAGAACCTCCTACAACAATTTGAAAGCTTGAGTGTCACCTTCTATTACTATGAAAACTGGTCCTCAGGGAAGAAACTGTCAAATAATTTCAAGCTTAGGGAGCTTTTGGGTCATGTGTCTGATGTCCATGGTGGTCTTCAGAAATAAAAACTTACCTTCTACTTCTGGGACAACCAAGGACAATAGCAATAGTCTCTAATGTTTTGGGAGTCTCTTGAACAATCCTTGCCAACAATTCATACTCGCATATAGAAAAGGAGTCAGTCAGTTTTAACTTTCCTAACTAGAATAGTTATATATTCTCATTTTCTGGTATTAGGTGATTTTTTTGGTTCGAGGAGGAGGCATAGTTTAAAATTTCATTTAAACTATGTACATTTATATACAAACTTAAGCATATTATAGTTTTTCTTAGATAGTTAATAGTATGATTTCTTTTAAGCATCCTTATTGTCATTATATCCTCCCTCCTGTATTTATCCCACTCCCTATTTAGGGCCTCCATTCCCATTATTTAAAATATCATATAATGATTTTATTTTTTTGTTTGATAGCTTATGTACTGCTGCTCATATAAAATACAATAGTTTAAGAATCACTATGTGCCCTGGGTATGATTACACTAGTCTGAAATCCCAGCAGGTATGTATCTTGTAGAGGCAGGAGAATCAGAAGTTGAGGGTCATTCCTGTCTATATAGGGAGTTTGAGGCCAACATAGTTATGTGAAACCCTCTCTCAAAAAATAAGAATCAAATGTTATGTAAGATAGAGTGCTAGGTGAAAGAATTAGTTATTCGAACTGCTTGTTAAGTATTGCTGTTTTTTAAAAGGAAAAGTTTATTACTGGAATTTATTATAATAGAAAAGAGAATTGTATTTTCAATTCTAGAAGAAAAATAGAGAAACAGCAAAATGATTGTTCCATTAAAGTAGTAATAAGTTTGTGATGATGATATTTTATTTTTCGAAACTAATCAGAAAATTATAGAAGTGCATAACTCTTCTTTATTTTCTGTAAAGCTTTGTGCTTTGTTCTTAGGTCAAAGTAGAAAACAAATAAGTCTTATTCTTAAAATTCTTGCAGAGTTTCGAGATACTAAAATCACCAGTTATACCTTTATGTAATTGCAATTTTGAGATAATTGCAGTGTATAATGAGGGGGCATAGCAAAGGCTTTACCTTGCCTTGGATGCTATGGGAAATCTTCTGGTTGAGTTAACACTTACTGATTTCTGAAAACATGTAAGGAATAACTTAAGTAAGCAGCACATAATGGTACCTGTACAAGAAGTCAGAATATTCACAGAAGTCATTATAAAATGTTTAGTTTCTGTTTGAAGACTTCTCTTTCATAGTTTATATCATGTATGGGTAACTTTTATTCAGTTGAAAAAACATATATATGTCTGAGCTATGTGTTTTAAGAGCCTGTTTTATATTCATGTAATTATATGCATATATATGTTATATGTAAATATAAGCTAATGTAATTTATATATGTCCCTCTTTACAAAATTCTTTACTAATGTAATTTTGCAGGAAGACAGGCCTTCTCCAGGCTGGACAGTTGAACTATGGCTATTGAGGGGATCTTTTCAGAGAATGAAAATGAATTCTGTTTTTATTCATCTGAGGATTTTTCAAATGTTTTAGAAATGAAGAGCCATTTAGGAACATATTTTAAATCACTAACCACAATATGTCTGTCTTTACTAGGGTTTACTTCTTTTGTAAACTATATTTAATACAGAAATAAAAGTTTTCTTTCTCTCTGTGTGTGTATACACATATATTTGAATTAAAGTATACCTCTCAAATATTCATTCTTGTAGAAAAGGAAACTGAGGATTGAGAAGTTTGGAGACTTGTAAATTCCAAGTAGCTAGTTATAACTAGCTAGCTAGTCTTTGTCTCTTCTCCTGTAAATTAATAAAGACTCCTTTCTCCCTCTCCTTCCTTCCCTCCCTCCCTCCCTCCCTTCCTCCCTCCCTCCTTCCCTCCCTTTTTTCCTTCCTTTATTGAAAATAGATTCTTCTCTTATACAGTACATCCCAACCACAGTTTCCCCTTGCTACACTTCTCCTAGCCCCCTCTTCACCTCTCTTCTCCCTCAGATCCACTTCCCCTTTATTTCCCTTTAGAAAAGAGCAGGCCTCCAAAAGACAGCAGCCAAACAGGACAAAACAAGATACAATAAAATAAGGTGAAAGCCCACACATTGAGGCTGGACATGGCAACCCAATAGGAGGAAGTCTCAAGAGCAGGCAAAAGGGCAAATATACACCTGCTCCTACTGTTAGGAGTCCCATAAAAAACACTAAGCCAACAACCATAACATATATGTAGTGAACGTGGTGCAGATCCTTGTAGGCCCCACGCTTGCTGCTTTAGTCTCTGTGAGCCATGTTCTGGTGCTGTCTCCCACTCTTACAGCCTTTACTCCTCCTCTTCCCTGGTCTTCGAGGGTAGGGACCTGATTTAGACTTTCCTACATAGTTTGTAGTTCTGAGTCTCTGCACCCACTCCCCATCTGCTGCTGGAGGAAGCCTCTGTGAAGATGACGAGACAAGACACAGATCTATGGGTGTATCAGTAATTTACAAAACAATGGTGTATGAAACTGAAAACCAAGAGAGCTATCATTTTTATATGAATTCAGATATTAATGTTGCTTTACCAGCCTTTTTTTTAAACAAGGAAACTGTTCATGGATTTTAGCATACCAGACTGAGATGAGCAAATAGGAAACTAAGTATTAGCCTGATAGACATCAGGTTCCCAGATATTATCAGAGGCATGGACTTGTTAGACTAGTAGCATTCATATGTGCAGTGGACAAAAAAGCATATGCTTATGTATATCTTAATATGTCAAGTTGTAGCATATATGATTAGCTTCTTATTCAGAACAGCAGATATTTTGTGGCTGTACCACATATGTAATGGTAGATTACTTTTTTGATTATCTTTATTGTACTATATTTCAAACTTGATTTTCTACTGTATTGCAACCAAGGTTCATTTGATTCATTGATAATATATAGTAATGTAGATACAAGTATCAACCAATTTGGAAATCAAAGGAAAAAAGAATAATTATTTAGAAATCAAAAGAAGAAAGAATAAATATGACACTACATTTGGCTTCTTTTTAAAATATAGTGTGTTTGTGAGTATGTGTGTGTTTACTTGTTTGGGGTCAGAGGACACCTGAGGTAGTCTGTTCTCTCCTACCGTGTGGGTCCTAGGGATTGAACTCAGGTCATTATGTTTCGTGGTAAGTCTTTTACACTTGGCCATTAGCTCTAACTTCTTATTGGCTAACTCTTACATATTAGTTTAACCCATCTCCATTAATCTGTGTATCTCCATGTGGCAATGGCTTACCGGAGATTCTAACCAGGATCCATCTCAGGCAGAGCATCCATGGCTTCTATTACTCTGCCCTTCTTCCAGCATTCAGTTCTGTTTTCGCCGCCTACCTATGTTCTGCCCTATCAGGCCAAAGCAGTTTCTTTATTCATTAATCAATGGAAGCAACACACAAACAGAAGGAACTCCTATACCAGACTGATGACCCCGCATTTCTTCTTCCCTGAAAGTGGCTATAAGAAAACATTTTTTTACTCTAATATAATAGAATACTTGAAAATTTTCAACTTAAAAAAGGGCAGATTATTTATTTTGTTTGTTGAGTCTACGCATGTGTGTGTGGAGGGTTGCCCTTGCGTGTGGAGGTCCCATTTATTGTTTCTCTCAGTGTCTGTGCTATTGGGGTTATATTCAGGAAGTGGTTTCCTGTGTTAGCATGTACAAGTATACTTCCCACTTTCTCTTCTGATGTTCAGTGTGGCTGGCTTTATGTTGAGGTCTTTTATCTATTTGAACTTGAGTTTTGTGCATAGTGATAGATAGATATGGATCTATTTTCATTTGTCTACATGTTGATATCCAGTTATACCAGCACCATTTGTTTAATATGCTTTCTTTCTTCCATTTGATATTTTTTGTTTCTTTGTCAAAAATCAGGTGTTCAAAGATGTGTAGATTGATATCTGGGTCTTCTATTTGGTTCCATTGATCGGCACCCATGGGGTTTGCTCTTTTCCTGTGGAGTTTGCTGTCTCAGGCCTGCTCTGGTCTAGGTTTCTGACTCAGACCTGTTCCTGTAAATGCCCCTGGTCTGGATCTGCTCCTGCAGAGGTCTCTAGGTTGGGGTTGGTTCTCCAAAGATCTCTGGCTCTGATCTTCTCCCTTGGAGGTCCCAGACCTGGTATACCCAGATCTGCAGAGGACCTGACTCAGGTCTACTGCCTCAGAGGTCCCAGCCTCATGCCTTGAGCAGTTTCTAGTTCCTGCCTACTCCCTAGGAGGTCCCAGACCAACGCCAGGACTTGAAGAGGTCCTGGCATAGGCCTACTCCCTTTCCTTTTCTGGTTCATCTTTGCTTTCTGCCTTCAAGAGAGATAATTGCTTTTATTAGTTTTTGGTCTCCTTAGGCAATCTACAAAAATATAAATATTCTATTGTAGCATGAATAATAAAAACCCAGAAATAGATAACTGGGGTCTAACTTGAAGATCATAAAAGCAAAGCAGCCAGCCACTAGAGAGACCTTAAAAAACCCAGAGATAGATACTGGGGTTCAACCTGAAGATCATAAAAGCAAAGCAGCCAGCTTCTAGAGAGACCTTTTACCTCTATCAAATCTTCAGACTGAAGGTGTGAAGAGAGATCCTGTTTCCATGAATTCTCAAACTCCACACTACACTGAGTTCCTGTCTCTTCCCCCATTGTATTCCTCTCTCTTCCCAGCCATATCCCTTCTGTCTCCACCTCCCTAGTGCTTGGAATAATGGCATGTGATTGCAAGTGCTGGGATCACCTTTGTATAAGCTCCGTTTCTCTTTTAGAAAGATTCAATCTTGCATACTCCAGGGTGGCCTTGAATTCACAGAGATCCATCTCTGTCTCCTCGGAGTCCTGGGATTAAAGGTGTGTGCCACTACTCCTTGGCGTGTATGGCTGACTAGTATGGCTGCTTAGCACACCGATCCTCAGGCAAGCTTTATTTATTAAAACACAAATAATATACCATTATATTATATATTGGTGCATGTAAAAAGGCAATGCACAGTAGTTCTTCCTTGATGTTTGAAGAGCACATTCTAGGATTTCCAGTAGATGTCTAAAACCTCAGGTAGTAAGCAATTCTACAATCAACTTTTCCTTCTACATATTATCACATAGTGCCAAACCTATTCTGACTTAATGTTTTATATCTTCTTGCTTATTGTTCATTGTTACTTTTGTGCTTTGTAGAGGTTTTTTTTTAAATTTTTTATTTTGTAACAGTATTTTCTGTATTGCAGGGTGATTTCATACTTGGTGTGTGACTGAGGATGACTTTGAACTTCTGATGTTGTTTTCATTTGCCAAGTGCTGGTACTAAAGACATGTACCAATACACTTCTTTATATGCTTTCCTGTGGATTGAAGTAGGAACATTGTGTATGTTAACAAAAGCCCTTTATTGAGTTTTTTAAAACTAAGTATTTATAAGTAAATTATTTGCTACTCGATAAATGTTGCAACTTGGTAGTCTTTTAAACTAGAATAAACCCACAAAGCAGTGAAAATTACATTTTTTTTTTCAGGAGTTTCTTTGAGTTGCTCCTGTTCTTTGGAAGAGATGAGTTTTATGAAGAACCCTTAAAGGATATTCTTGGCTCATTCCAGGTAAGACAGTTTACTCTTTTACATTTTATATACATATGCATCAGTTTTATTCCCTAAAAATACTTTTTTTTATTAAATTTTTGCTTAAAAGTTTATAGTCACTACAGCGACAGTTTTAAAGATTTGCCTCTACTGGCAGGTGAAGAAAAATCATGAAGTCAATTTTAACTCATTCCCAGGCAGCTTATATCAGTAACTCTACATTTAGTAGGCCAAAGTGGTTTCTATGCTTAAACTAAGCACATTTGGGAATATAGTAACATTTCCCCCGTCTAGAACTTTCCCCTGATGAAGAAGCAGTCTTGCTGATTTCAGATGCAAACTACTTGCCCTATGTTGTTTTCCTTTGCCTATCTGATATTCTATCACATAGTAACCTCTGCAGGTTGTTTTTTGGCATTTAATGTATGAGAGGGAAAGAAATAAATCTAGACAAGAATGACGAATGAAGTGAGGTGGCCCATTTGGTAAAATGCCTGCCCTCAAAAACGTCAGGATCTGAGTTTGGCTTCCAACACCCATACAAAAAGTTAGGGGCTGGATAAATGACTTATGAGTAAGGTGATTGCTGCCAAACTGAGTGACTTGAGTTTAATTTCTGGATCTCATTTGGTGGAAGGAGAACAGACTCCCAAGAGGTTGCTCTCTGAATGTCTCATGTGTGATTTGGCATGCAGGTGTCCACCCATATACACAGAATATTGTTGAAAAAGTGCTAGAAATAGCTGTACACTTCTGTAATCACAGTGCAGGTACTAGTAGCTTACTGGCTATCCAGTCTAGCTTAACTCAGAAGCTTCAGGTTCAATTGACTCTCTGAAAACAAGGTGGAGAGCAATTGAGGAAGACATCCACCATCAGTCTCTGGCCTCTACACACAGTGCACAAACATAAACCGCTGAAATATTTCAAGACCATTTCTATACACCTAAAATATTTTGGTTCTTTTAGCCATGTATTTGGGAAACAACAGTCTTAGTTAGGGTTTCTGTTGCTGTAAAGGGATCATGACCCATGGAAACTCTTATAAAGGAAAACTTTTTTTTTCTTTTTTTTGGGGGGGTTTCAAGAGAGGGTTTCTCTGTAGCTTTGGAGCCTGTCCTGGAACTAGCTCTTGTAGACCAGGCTGGCCTCGAATTCACAGAGATCCGCCTGCCTCTGCCTCTTGAGTGCTGGGATTAAAGACGTGCGCCACCAGAATAAAGTAAAACCTATAATTCAGGTGGGGGCTTACAGTTTCAGAGCTTTAGTCCATTATCATTGTGGGGATCATGATGATATGCAGGCAGACATGGAGCTCAAGAGGTACTGCTACATGCTGATATACAAGTAACAGGAAGTAAACTGAGGCACTGGACAGTATCTTAAACATATATGAGACTCTCAAAGCCTGCCTGCACAATAACACACTTTGGCCACACCTCCTAATAGTACCACTTCCTTTGGGGACCATTTTCTTTCAAATCAACACATTCTACTCTTGGTCCCCAAAGGCTTGTAGCCATATCATTCAGTTCAACTTCAAAATTCTTCACAGTTTATAACAATCCCAAACTTACTTAAAAGTCTAAAGTTCTGAGATTCAGATAGTCTTTTAACTGTAATCACCGGTAAAATCAAAATCAAACAGCAGATCACACATTTCCAACATATAAAGGCTTAAGACATACATTACCATTCCAAAATGTAGGGAAGGGAGCATAGTGAGGAATTACTGGACCAATGTAGGACAGAAAACCAGCTGGGCAAACTCCTAACATTGCATGTCCATGTGTGATGTCAAAATGCTCTTCAGATCTCCAATTACTTTCAGCTTTGTTGACTGCAACACACTTCTTTCTCTTTGGCTGATTTCACTCCCTGTTAGCGGCTCTTCTTGGCAGGTATCCCACAACTTTGAAATCTCCATCTTTGGATCTCCAAGGCAATCCAGGTTTGTCCTTCACAGCTTCATGCAATGGCCTCTTTAAGCCTTCACCCAGGGATATCCCTGGCATATGCCTAGCCGCAGCAGCTTTCCTTAATCTCAGAAAAGGGGTTCATAATACCTTTCTTCTATACTTGAAGCCACAACCAGTTGGCTGAGGTGCCAAATTCTGCTTGCTGGAGCTGGAACATGAGCCCCTTGTTGAATTACATCTTCACTAGCTTTCTGCTTCTGATAGTTCCCTTCACTGATTAAAATTGGCTATCCTGAAGCTTGTTCTGTAGACCAGGCTGACCTTGAACTCAGAGAGCTTTCAAATTACATCTTTACCAGCTTTCTGGTTTTGATGATTTCCTTTACTGCCTAAGCTTAGCTGTTCTGGAACTTGCTCTGTAGACCAAGTTAGCTGAGAGATCTACCTACCACTCTCTACCTTCCCAGTGCTGAGATTAAAGGTTGTTCACCACCACAGCCTAATCTAAGCTTTTCTTTAATTCCTTTTCACAAACTGGAAATTCAACTGGTTGTAATCTTGCTCTGAGCAGATCATCACTCTCTCTATTCCATTTCTTATTCTGTTTATCTCCATGAAAACAGAACTTAGCTCCATTCCACTTCCTGGTGCTCCTTTTCTCTTTAAATTTTATATTTTGTAATCTACTTTGGTCAGCTTTTTCTTTTTATTATATATCTTCAATTGAGTTAACACTAATAATCCACATGACAGAGTCTATACTAGGCTGTTTGAAATTTCCTCTGCCAACAGAATTAACCCAAAGCTTCACTTAACCTAAAGCAGACTCTGAGCAATGGCAAAGGCGGTCAGTTTCTTCACCAAAATATCACAAGAACAATTTCTAGGCAACATACTAAAATTTTTCTCCTCAAAAAACCTCTTGAACTAGCCCCTCACAGTCAAATAACTAGCAACACTATTTACCGTACTCCTATTACTATATCCCATTAAGTAGCATTTAAAGTGTTCAACTGCTTTTCTCATTTGCAGTACCAAGGTTTACATTTCCCCAAACAAAAGCATGGTCAGGCCTAGCATAGCTGTACCCCACTCCTGGTACCAACTTAGTTAAATTGGTTTAGACAGATTAAATATTTGCCTAAGTTAGTGTTTCTATTACTGTAAAGAGACATGACCACAGTAACTCTTATAAAGGAAAACACTCAATTGAGGTGGGGGGCTTACAGTTTTAGAGGTTTATTTCATTATCATCATGGTGGTGAGCATAGGGACATATAGGCAGACAAGGTGCTAGAGAAGGAGCTGCTACATGTTGATATGCAGGGAACAGGAGATAGATCTAGATACTGGGCAGTATCTTGAGCATATATGAGACCTCAAAGCCTGCCTTCACAGCAGTGACAGACTTCGAACAAGAACACAGCTACTCCAACAAGGCCCTACCTCCTGAGAGTGTTACTCCCTTTGGGTATCATTTATTTCAAACCACACCACAAACACATAGTACTCTGTGCATCCATGTGTTTTCACTATTATCTTATCAGCACTTCTCTGGGGTTGGAATAAAACACAGCATACTTGAAGCACCTCCAGGGGCTGATCTGGAACCCGTCATACATAATATTATTATAGTGTTAAAGGCTTATGGCCAATCAGGAGTTTGACTGTATTATGAAAATTATATTTGGCATTCTACTATGTCCATTCTTAATTCAACAAAATACTTGCTTTCCTAATATCAGCCCTTGGTAGGCAGAAGCAGGCAGATTTCTGTGAGTTCAAGAGCATCCTTGTCTTCATAGTGATTTCCAGGTCAGCCAAAGCTACATAGTGAAACCCTGTTTCAGAAATATGCAAATGGAAAATAACAAAAATCAAAGTGAAACTGTTTTTATGATAGTCATAATCTACTTAGATTATATATTCAAGTTTTTAATATTTATTAATTTTTCCATTTCACTTTGTGTTTGACACTTGCTCTTGGTAATGTACTCTTGAACGTCTTTGCTTGGCAGATGTTTATTTATTGAGTCTGTACACTGTTCTCGACACTAAGCTCCATGAAAAACAACATTAAGCAGAACAGTGAACTCCTGTAATTGTGGCAGAAAGACAATAAATCAAAACTTTCAAAGTGAATATTTTGGAAAGCAGCAGATACATTACAGTTAAGCCAGGTAGGAACTAGAGAATATCTGCACAATGATTTTAGAGAAGGACATTTTAGTGTTAAATGAGGGGCTCAGCAAATATGTCATGCTGTGCACGGATACTGGGAACCATCTAAGTGTCTGGAGACATTGAAAAGTTTTTATTTCTTTTTTTATATACAGACATATACAAATATAAAATTTTTTATGTATATGGATGTTTTTTCTGCATGCATATTTTTCCAGTTCCAGCTAAGGTTCTTTTCTACTTAATATATATGTAAACATATCTGTGAAAAAAACGATATATCCTGTATTTTATTCTTTTGTGAGCAGAATATAATCAATTTTTGAAAATCCACAATCCACTCCTACCCCCCACACCCCCCCCCCCGACACCAAAAACCCTTAGTGGAAAGTTTGGCTTTATGCCTTTGTTTTTATGTAGGGTTTGTGTAGGGGGGGGGGGTTGGGTGTGTGGGTGGGAGTGTGATCTTCTATAATCTCTTCAATATCTCTAATTTTGACTGAATTAGAAAGCCCATCCCCTTAACCTCCACAACTTAAAAATGTTTCCTTCTACTTTTGTGATTATGGCTTCTTTCTAGTCTGAGCCTTCTTTATGTAGTTTAACAGTGTGTAGGACTGGCTAGCTTAGAATTTACTATGTAGTCCAAGTTTACCTTGACTTTGGGGTAACCTCTTTGCCCCAGTCTCCCAAATATTAGGATTACAGGTATAGGTCACTGCACAGCTTACTTGAGCTTTTTTAACTCATTGAAGCTTTAAAACCTTTGACTTCCATTTTAGCTTTACCTGGGGAATCTGTTTTCATTTTCTAATCTGAGAGTTACTGCTGTTGGTTATTTTCGAGGCTTCTTACCTTTAGGATCTAGCAAAGGTCAACATGCAGTCTTATCCTGTACATCTCTCTAAAAGTTTGCATTCGCAAAGCTTGGAAAGTTTCAAAGTTTTTGAGTGAGTTATTGATATTTTACAGTTTTAATCTAATGTAGACTTTTGAACTGTTTTTAATAAACTATCAGTAAAAATATATCTCTGAGCATATCACCTCTGTCCATCTGTAGAGTCATATGATAGGCTTAAGGTTGTATTCTTTCTCATTCTTATTAACTGGGACAAACTCAATGCTGCTAGAATTTTAATATATGCTAAAGTATCCGAGGAACTTGTTAAAATTTACATCATGATTCAGTTGTGTAAAGTAGGACCTGATGGTCTGCTTTCTAACAAGCTCCTAGGTTATGTTGATGATACTAATCACTATATCTGGTGGCTGTGGCTTACTGGGTAAAATTCCCAGTGTCTGTCTCTGGCAGTTCCATGGTGTCTCTCTCCCACTTTGCTTTCTTTCTCCCAGAATTCAGTTTTGCCTTCTCTGCCTACGTAAGTTCTTCCCTATCAGGCCCAGGCAGTTTCTTATTCATTAACCAATATAAGTAACACACAGAGGGGACTCCCACATCAATAGGGAAGAACTTAGGTAGGTGGGGAAAACTGGACTGAATGCTGGGAGAAGAAAGGCGAAGAGAGATATGCCATGTAGCCCTACCGGGGACAAGACACTGGATTGGTAAGCCACAGCCATGTGGCCATACACAGATTCCTAGAAATGGGTTAAATTAAGATGTAAGAGTTAGCCAGTAAGAAGCTAGAATCAATGGGTCAAGCAGTGATTTAATTAATACAGTTTCTGTGTGATTATTTCGGGGCTGAGCAGTCAGGAACGAACAAGCAGCCTCCCTACTACAAATTGGCGCTCAAGCAACCTTCTCCAACAAACTGGCACCAGCAATGATGGACTAAATCCATGAAAAACCTGAGAGGACTTGGAAAGGAACTCTAGAAACACACACAAAAAACCAAAGTTTACCCGCATTTTTTTTTCAGCTGGTGGCTTGCCTCAGCTCCTTTAAGAGAGTCTTTCTTGATGCAGTGTAGCAGGAGAAAGCCATGCTGTTTTGAAATGCTGCCTTTCTAGGCTGTGCTGCCAGAGCAAACCCTGACTCTTTCAGGCAGGTCCAGCTACAGAGCATTTGAGTATGGTTTGTGAGCAGACTGCTGCACCTTGCTTAATGGCAGCATGGACTGGCTGTGTGCCTAGACAGTGGGGCAGTGCACATAGCTCAGAGGCACAAACAGCTCTGCCATGCTGGACTGTGTGGAGCAAGCAGGAAGTACTGTATATACTACAGTAATGCCACAGTTAAGATTTTAAGAAGTACTTCTGGAAAATAAAGAATTAACAGATTCATAATAGGGCAGATTCAGACATAAAAGAACTCTAAATGAGTCTCAGTGTTGAATAAATGTACATAGGCTCGGGAGAGAGAAGAAAAAGTGTAGAGAGTTATAAAAGGAAGTTAATGTTTTAAAAAGAAAAGGTAAAGTCTTTAAAGAGACAGAGTACAGATAGTCATAGATTAAAAGGGGTAAAGAAAAGAATGAGCCATTAAAGATGGAATATACAAAGAGAGTCTGGTTTATGTATACTATTGTGTTTTCTTTAAATTTTTTGACTGTGAAGGAGCTATGTACAGAGAGACATTGCATTGTACAGGCTGCTAGACTAAACCAACGTAAAGGTATCTTGACTTTAAAATTTGAATGTAAGTATATGTTGCTTTGGAAAAGAGGTTTTTTTTGTTTCCACAGAGGATGAGAACCTGTGGATGGCTTCCAGACTAATATGGTTTGATAGACCAAAATTCCTTGAAAGGTTGCCATGAACACCCCCAAAAATTACTTTGCCCAACTGCTGACTGAGATGAACCTAGCACACAGGATACAACATGAAAGACCTCATTAACAGTGCCCCCAAACAGCAGGAAGAAGTTTGGACAGAACTATGCCTATATTCCCAAATATTGTTTATAAATGTTTCTTTACATTTAAAGAGGGATATGCTATAGAGATGGATACTTTGCATTGGTATGGATCTTGGTTTATTGATATAAGTTTTAGGTCAGTTTTGTTATATGTATATTTCTGCTCTTGATTAAAGTATTTCATTTGTGGAGTTCATTTGTAAATGTAATGTAT
The DNA here is from genome assembly GCF_037038515.1 of Microtus pennsylvanicus. Classification (NCBI taxonomy): domain Eukaryota; kingdom Metazoa; phylum Chordata; class Mammalia; order Rodentia; family Cricetidae; genus Microtus; species Microtus pennsylvanicus. The sequence goes on along the minus strand of NC_134579.1, from coordinate 5,133,415 downwards.
AATTAAGAAATATAGGTTAATAGATAATCATCTATAATAGTCAAGCTTTTAATCATGTTAGATTTTCTAGATGTATAAAGATATATTTCAGTTAGATAGGTATTCTTCAAATCTTTCAGAGACCTTCAGAATATGGCATTTAAAATGTTTAAGAACTTAAGAATTTTCATGACAGTGAGACACATCTGCTCCTGGCAGCACCAAACTACTTCAAGAGGATGGTGAGCATTGAAGAACCTCCTTATGGAGTTGGTTAGCCATTTGGGCAAGAAACTTCTCTTGCCTGGACTGCTTGAGTGGACAACATGCAGGACCCACAGAAAAATGACTGCTGAACTTGCCTAAAGGTGAGATGATCCTTTGGGGTTCCTGCTTCATGAAAGAGTCTGTTAGGCATTCTGCAGGACACAGAAAAATGTGACGGACAAACTGCCAGTATAAGTGGAACTGCCTTTGAAACTTCCTGCTTCGTGGGAAAGTCTGCTGGATACTATGGGCCTGTAGTTTGAAGATGGATGCCCCAGTAGTACAGAAGAACTTTGGGTGATTGTCCAGGTAGCAAGATGTCTCTGTCAATTCTAGACTTTTGGAAGTTGCTTACAATGCACTTCCTGTAAACTTAGGTAATATTGTATCCTTCTGGAGGCTTTGATGGAATTGAAGAATTTATAGTTATACTTTTCCTTAGTTATGATAAAAGATAAAGTAGATATAAATATTGTAACTGTAATTCTTGCTTGATACCTGTTTTGTTATATGTAATTTTACTATGTTAAAGTTAAAACCTTCCTCTTTTATTTAATCAGAAAAGGGGAAATGGTGTAGAAGGTCCTTCTGTCTATGTGTTGCTTTTATTGGTTAATGAATAAAGAAACTGCCTTGGCCTGTTGATAGGGCAGAACTTAGGTAGGTGGGGAAAACTGGACTAAATGCTGGGAGAAAGAAGGTGGAGAGAGAGATGCTGGAACTTTAGCTGGTAAGCCATAGCCACATGGCCATACACAGATTACTAGAAATGGGTTAAATTTAGATGTAAGAGTTAAGCCAATAAGAAGCTAGAACCAATGGGCCAAGCAGCTATTTAATTAATACAGTTTCTGTGGATTATTTTGGGGCTGAGCAGTTGGGAACGAACAAGCGGCCTCCCTATTACATCTGGGTCTGGAGAGATGGCTCAGCTGTTAAGAGCACTTGCTGCCCTTTCAGAAGACCAAGGTTTGATTCTTAGTACCTACATGACACCTCACAACCATCTGTGACTCCAATTCCAGGGAATCTGACATCATCTATTGACTTCCATAGGCACTGTACACACATGGTATATAAACATACATGCAGGTAAAACATCAAAAATAAACAAACAACAACAACAACAACAAAAGAAACAACAAGCAGCTTCTTTGGCATACGTTTCCTGACTATGAAAAAGATTTTGGTTCTTCAAGACAGGGTTTCTTTGTGTAACAGTCCTGACTGTCCTGGAACTTACTCTTGTAGACCAGGCTGGTCTAGAGCTCACAGAGATCCACCTGTCTCTGCCTCCTGAGTACTGGGATTAAAGACATGTGCTGTCGGGGGCTGGAGAGATGGCTCAGTGGTTAAGAGCATTGCCTGCTCTTCCAAAGGTTCTGAGTTCAATTCCCAGCAACCACATGGTGGCTCACAACCACCTGTAAAGAGGTCTGGCGCCCTCTTCTGGCCTTCAGGCATATACACAGACAGAGTACTGTATACATAATAAATAAATAAATTAAAAAAAAAAAAGACATGTGCTGTCACTACCTGGCCCAAAAAGCTTTAAAATCAAAAAGTTTGTGTTTATGCAAGCATGTTGTATAGTGTATGCACAAATGAGTGCATTGGTGCTCACACACATGTGCTCATGTGAAAAGGACAGAGAGGATATTCAGTGTCCTTTATTACTCTCCATCTTATTGTTTGAAACAGGGTCTTTGATTAAACCTCAGTTGACCATGTCAGCTCAGATGCCTAGTCAGTGAGTTTCTTGAAGCTGCTCGTCTCTCGCTCAACAATGTGGTTATAGGCATGCCAGATTTTTTTTTAATCATAATTTTTTTTATTGAAAAAAATTTCCACGTCCTCCCTGCCTCCCATTTCCCTCCCCTCCCCCCACTCCTATCTCCCTCCCCCCACTCTTCTCCCTCTCCCTCTCCAGACGAAGAAGAGCAGTCAGGGTTCCTTGCCCTGTAGGAAGTCCAAGGTCTTCCCCCCTCCATCCAGGTCTAGGAAGGTGTGCATCCAAACAGGCTAGGCTCCCACAAAGCCAGCTCATGCAGTAGGATCGAAACCTAGTACTGTTGTGGGAGGCCCTCCCGCTCCTCCAACCTATAGCTGCTGAGATACCAGCCCATTGGCGCGTGGTCTCTCTCCCTTTAAAAAAGCGGCCACTTCCCTCTCCTCTTTCTCTTCACTTCCTGCTCTGCCGGCGACTAGACTCCCTTCTTGGTTGCGCAGAGGGCTGACGGTGATCTGTAAGTTTTTTCCCCTTTAAATAAATACCACCCTATTAATCGTAATTCCAAACTGCTGTGGCATTGTTTATGACTTACGCCCTCAGTTGGCACCCAACGTTTGGTGTTAGGACCTCTCCTTCCCCCGCTCGGCTGCTGGCCGCGAGTTCGGCTTGGCGCGAGCCTCCCTTTGTTAGCTGCCGCGGCTGGCAGGCGGCCTTGTGGCCTGTGTCTTGTGCGTGGAGCCAGCAGCTTAATATAAATCATCAGGCACTGGCTTTTATTGCTGCAGTTCTTTATATTTTCTCTTTAGACACCTCAGATTGACTTCCAGTCCCCACGCACCCTATCGTCTGCCTCCCCACGTGGATTTAAACTCCACAGGCCTGCGTAGTCTCCGCCCGTGTGGTTTGCTCTTTTCTGAGTCATTTTTAAATCTCCCTTGCAAGCACAGCTCTTAAGTGGCGCGAACCAGAGCACGCGGTTGCTGAAAGCTGCAACCCCTCAGGGTGACTCTGTCACGTGGAGGCATAAGCGGCTTCCAGGTTGCTCTTCTCTACCCCTGGATTCTGGGTTTCTGGTTCCGTCTCTGGAATTGATTTAATTACATTTACTTTGTTGAGCAACTTACATTTTCCAGTTTTTAACAAATACTAGACAGACTCTGAAACAGGACCCTGTTTTCGTCGTGACTTGGCAACAGCGCCATTTGCTGGATAATAGGTAATATGGTAGTTTTCGTTTCCAACGCGAATTTTACTGTTCTGGTTACCAATACAATGGGTTATATCATGCAAGGTTTATATGACTATGGGGATAACTTAATTTACTGGTTACTAGGTTTCAGTATTCTTTTGCATATTCTATCATTTAGGAAGAATATGGCACTCCTAAGAACCATACAATCTTTACTAGAAACTCATGCAGGTCAGGAGATTCAGGATTCAAAAGAGACAATAATAAAGACAATAATAAAAAGACTTGAAATGATTGAAGAAATGATTGGAGCTGGTGAACAGAGTAATAACACACAAGGACAGGATACAATGCCAACACCAGCTATTAGAACTGGCTTACCCAAGGTTTTAGTGGCATACCCTATACTTAATTCTGACAAAGCGTCAACTTCTAAAGGCTCAAAGGGAGTCAGAGAAGCTAGATGGACGCCAATAGCAATGAATGATCTAAAAGAAATTAAGCAAGCTATTGTTAATTTTGGCTTGCACTCTGCATATGTAAAGGAAATGATAAGGACTTGGGCTTCTAATGCTAGAGCTACCCCCCATGATTTCCATCAGTTAGTGTCTGCAGTTTTAGATAATGGACCTTCCTTGATGTTTGGAATTTATTTCAGAGAAGAATCCAAACGTATGGAACAGCAAGGAAGAGCAAAAGGTGTCGCGGTTTCCCAAGATCAAATTCTTGGTACAAGAGAATATGCTGATCCACAGGTCCAAGCTCTTTATGACGATGAAGTACTGTGTCTATGTCACCAAGCAGCTTTAAATGCTTGGAATAGGATACAAGATTCAGCAAAAAGGGTTGAATCATATACCAGAATTAGGCAGGGACAGAGAGAACCCTTTATTGACTTTTTGCAAAGATTAATTAAGGATCTGGACATAGGGGTAACAGACCCAGAAGCTAGACAAATACTTCTTGAATCTCTAGCTTTTGAGAATGCAAACATAGAATGCAAAAAGATAATTGGGCCTTTAAAGTCTAGACCAGCACCTATAGATGAATGGATTCAGCATACGATGAATGTTGAGACGTTTAGCTATAACGATGAATCTTGGGTAGGAGAAGCGATTTCCACAGCAATGAGGAGACATCAAACTGCCAGGTGTTTTAATTGTGGTAAATTAGGACATCTGAAAAGGGATTGCAGGCACAGAATTTCTAGGAATAATATCTCCGCTGGGAATGACAAAAATAGGAGACCTAGGCCTTCAGGTATATGTAGGAGATGCGGTATAGGCCGACATTGGTCCAACGAATGCAGGTCAACAACAGACAAACAAGGCAACCCGATACCGTCGGGAAGCTCCTTGAGGGGCCTCTCGCAGGCCCCCAAGCCAACAGTGGCCCAGTCATTCCCAGTCACAGTGGAGAACGTGCCTCAGCAAGAAAATTAAAAGCTCCAATTTCTGCTGTAAAAAGTAATACTGGTCTAAATGATGAATTACATGTGGAGGATGAGTCAAAAAAACCCAGTAGGACAGAGTAAACATATATTTTGGCAGACTTCTATTAATGATCAAACACCAAAGGTAAGAGTCTGTATAAATGGCACTTTTATTGAAGGCTTATTAGACAGAAGTGCGGATGTAAGTATCATTACCCCAGAATCTTGGCATCCGAATTGGCCTCTTCAAGAGGTAGATGTTCAGTTCCTGGGAATTGGAACCCTATCTCGTGTAAAACAAAGCACAAGATGGGTTGAATGCATAGGGCCCGAAGGGCAAATAGGAAGACTAAGGCCATATATAGCCAATATTGCCATAAATTTATGGGGCCGTGACTTGCTACAGCAATGGAATACCCAGATTAACATTCCTGTAGTTACAGGAACTCATAATTCTGGGAAGGATATGATGAGGTATTATGGAAAAAGGTCACCAGCCATTCAGGCTGTACAAGAACATATAGCAAATACCAAACCTTTAGAGGTACCAACAGCCCTACCTTTAAAATGGCTAACTGAGAAGCCAATATGGATCAAACAGTGGCCTCTAGCTGAAGATAAACTACAGGCATTGGAACAGCTGGTGCAAGAGCAACTAGATGCTGACCATATTGAAGAATCAACCAGCCCTTGGAATTCTCCTGTGTTTGTTGTAAAAAAGAAATCTGGTAAATGGAGAATAGTGACAGATGTAAGAGCTGTCAACAACGTAAATCAACCTATGGGCCCACTACAATCTGGAATTCCTTTGCCTTCTCTGTTACCAAAAGGATGGCCTCTTATAGTTATTGATTTGAAAGATTGTTTTTTCACTATACCATTACAAGAAAAGGATAGAGAAAAATTTGCCTTCACAGTGCCTACTTATAATAATTCTCAGCCTAATAAGAGATATCAGTGGACTGTCCTCCCACAGGGTATGCTCAATAGTCCTACATTGTGCCAATATTTTGTAAGTAAGCCATTGGAAATAATTCGTAAACAATTCCCCAAGTCCATAACTTATCATTACATGGATGACATCTTGTTATCTGATTCAAATAAAGATAATTTAGAAAGGATGTTTGAAGAAGTAAAGAAAGTCTTGCCTAGGTGGGGATTACAAATTGCCCCTGAAAAGATTCAAAGAGGAAATTCTATTAATTACCTAGGTTACAGAATAGGGTTAGAGAAAATTAAAACGCAAAAGGCACAAATTAGGAGAGACCGCTTAAAGACTCTTAATGACTTCCAAAGATTGTTAGGAGACATTTCCAGTCTATGACCAGCTGTTGGGATAACACCTGATCTAATAGTTCATTTAAACAAAACCTTAGATGGTGATAAAGATTTGAATAGTCCAAGAAAACTGACAGCTGGAGCAGAAAAGGAACTGACAATGATTGAGGAAAAATTACAGGAGGCACATGTGGATAGGATGAACCCAAATCTTAGCTGCATCCTAGTCATATTGCCTCCAGAATTTCTCCTACAGGGATTCTAATGCAGAGGGAAGATATTATTTTAGAGTGGATATTTATACTTAATAAACCAAGTAAAAAATTAAAAACTTATGTGGAAAAAGTCTCTGAATTAATTATAAAAGGTAAGCTGAGACTTCGTCAACTAGCAGGTATAGACCCAGCAGAAATTATAGTGCCTTTTACTAATGAAGAAATAAAAAAGTTATGGGAAGACAATGAACCGTGGCAAATAGCTTGTGCTAATTTTTGGGGAGAAATTAATAGCAACTATCCCAAAAGTGGTAGTCTTAACCTCATAAAAAGAACTTCTTGGATTCTTCTAGAATTGTACGTGATGCTCCAATAACTGGAGCCCGTACGTTCTATACTGATGCAAATAAATCAGGGAAAGCAGGTTACAAGTCAGATGAATTGAGTAAGGTGGAACAAAGCCCTTATAATTCTGTCCAGAAGGCAGAATTATATGCCATTCTTATGGTGCTAAGGGATTTTAAAGAACCTCTTAATATAGTTACAGATTCACAATATGCAGAAAGAGTTATCTTGCATATTGAAAGCGCCGAATTTATACCAGATGACACAGAGTTGACTTCATTGTTCATCCAGGTACAAGACATAATCAGGAACAGGCTTAGTCCGATGTACATAACACACATCCAGTCCCATACAGGTCTGCCTGGTCCTCTAGCCCAAGGCAATGTTGAGATTGATCAATTATTGATTGGAAGTGTGTTGCAGGCCTCAGAATTTCATAAGAAGCATCATGTCAATAGTAAAGGCCTAAAGAAAGAATTTTCCATTACTTGGCAACAAGTTAAGGACATTATAAAGAGATGTCCTACTCGTTCTTTCTATAATCAAACACCGTTGCCTGCAGGGAGTAACCCAAAGGGCACTAAGAGAAATGAAATCTGGCAGATGGATGTGTTCCACTTTATGGAATTTGGTAAATTAAAATATGTACACCATACCATAGACACATATTCAGGTTTTAAATGGGCTACTGCCCTGAGCTCAGAAAAGGCGGATTCAGTAATCACACATTTATTGGAAGTTATGGCCATCATGGGTATACCTGCACAAATAAAGACAGACAATGGTCCAGCATATGTATCTAAGAAAATGAAACGCTTTTTTGATTATTATAATATAAAACACATTACAGGTATACCAAATAATCCTACAGGTCAGGCAGTTATAGAAAGATCAAATCGTACTATAAAGGATATGCTGAACAAACAGAAAGGGACTGAAAATTCCCCCAGAAATAGATTACATAATGCTTTATTAACCTTGAATTTTCTTAACGCTAATGAGAAAGGAACGACAGCAGCAGAAAGACATTGGATAATGGAAAAGTCTGCTGAACTAAATCAACCGATTTATTTCAAAGATGTGCTGACCTCTCAGTGGAAGCCAGGAGATGTGCTACGTTGGGGAAGGGGTTTTGCTCTTGTTTCCACAGGAGAAAAAAAATTGTGGATACCATCAAAATTAATAAAGTTTCGATTTGAAGAGGAGAAAACTCTTGGAAAGGAGAAATGACAACTCATCCACAATGATGATATTCATACAGGTGGTAAGAAAAATATAAAATGGGGTCAGGGTTCTGTTCTTATCTGCACAGGAAAACACTCATCTTTGAAAAATTCAAGGGAACCTGGATGTTTGGATACTGACAGATGGAAAAATACCTGCCCAATAGGAAATATCAAGAAAACTGAATGAGTTGTGTAAGTAAAATATATTAAACCATATTTCTAAATTTATAAAGCTGGTTTTGAAGTTGGACTCTGGCTCAGTCCCTCTCCAATTCCAAGCCTGTTAGTAAGAGAAAAACCCAGAGTTTCTGGAGTTTCTGTCTCATGTCAAGAGCCATGATATGGGACAGAAAGAAATATGAGTTTAGAAAACATCTTTGCTTTTCTTCATATCTATCATACTTTTCATTGAATATATCTATGATGCCTTTCAGTGAATATATATATATATATATATATATATATATATATGATTAATGTTTAAGTTTTTCCCAATGAACAATGAGTTTTTCCTGAAGTGACATTTGAAGTTTCCAGGAAGAAGATGGGGCCCCACAACAACAACTCTACCTGGTTGATATGACGTCATGATACTGATAGCACTACTACAAGACCTGCTTTGGGTACCAGCTGCACAAGACAGTTCCAACTTGGTTAGCTGAAATGGTGCACATCTTATACAACATTTTGGCCAGACCTGCACAAAATATTCAGAGACTATTGGCAATTTTAAAAAACATTGATCTTGAAATTTAACCATCATTTTACTTTCACAGGATCCCCCAGAAAGAATGTCGCCCCCATGACAGCTGGAAGTAATTCTAGAGGACGACGTCCCCTCTCCCAGTAAAGTTTGCCCTTGGATTTAGGGGCATCATTTAGGGGTTGATTATAATTAGTATACGATTGAGGTTTGGGGGAGGAATTTTATAAGCTCAGGGATCATTTTGAAAAAAAAAAGAGGGAATGATGGGATAATAGATTTGTAATTGTGAGTTACTGTTTTTAGACAAATATATTGGTATAGATTCTTGTATATTGATACAAAGTTAAATTATATTGACTATTGTATGCATGCATGTTTCTACCTCTGTTTAAAACATTTTTTATGTATTGACATATATTGTATTGATATATATATATATATATTGTATATATTTACCATATTGCAGTGTACATTTCTACCTCTGATTAAGATACTTATATAATATTTGTGTATTATATATATTTACCTACTGCAATGTATATTTGTACATTGTTTATATTTGGAGGTCATTGTCCTCATTTGTTTCACAGCCGTTTATTTTCTTAGTCTTTAAGTTAGATAGATATTGAGAATTATATAGATTAATAGTCATCTAAGTTTGTCATTTATAATTAGACTAATCAGGTTCCTTAGATATATAGAGATTATACTCAGTATAGATAGATAATCTTCAACTTCTTCAAAGAGCTGTAGAAAATGGCCTTTAATCTAACTCAGAGTTTTGTGGTAGTGAGACACAATTGCTCCTGGCAACACCACTCTATTCCCGAGAGAATGTTGAGCACCAAAGACACTCCACCTGGAGCCTTTCTATTTGGCAGAACTGGCCTTTGGGCAAAGAAATGCCCATACCTCAACCACTGACAAAGATACAGAGCGTGCATCAATGGATAAAACAGGACTGTCATCTCCTGCCAAGACAGGGTAAGATAGTTTTGAAAAGTTGCTTGCCTTTGAAAATGGTATGTCAGTTATGTTAGGCCTTAGCCAAAGTTGGTTGCTTCAATGCTGCTAACGTGACTTTGGGTGATTGCCCAGGTAGCTAGTTGTCTCTGGGATTTGTTGCATGTTTTGGAAGTTGTTTTACTGAACTTCCTAATTACCCAGGTAACATTATTTCCCTTCTCAGATCTTTGATGGGGTTGAAGACTATATAAATGTAGTTACTTTCTCTCATGACTTGGCCAAGTTATTTATTATACAAGACCTAAGCTAGTAAGAATAGGATATTTGTACTTATTGTATATAATTTCATAGTAGGTTTAGAACTCTCTTATTTAAACAAAAGGGGGAGGTGTTGCAGGAGGTCCTCCCGCTCCTCCAACCTATAGCTGCTGAGATACCAGCCCATTGGGGCGTGGTCTCTCTCCCTTTAAAAAGCTGCCACTTCTCTCTCCTCTCTCTCTTTACTTCCTGCTCCGCTGGCGAAAAAAAGCGGCCACTTCCCTCCCCTCTATCTCTTTATTTCCTGCTCCGCTGGCGACTAGACTCCCTTCCTGGTTGCGCAGAGGGCTGACAGTGATCTGTAAGTTTTTCCCCCTTTAAATAAATACCACCCTATTAATCATAATTCCAAACTGGTGTGGCATTGTTTATGACTTACGCCCTCATAGTACCATTGTCCTTGGCTTCTCATCAGCCCTCATTGTCCGCCTTGTTTAGAGAGTCCGGTTTTATCCCATGCTTTTTCAGTCCCAGTCCAGCTGGCCTTGGTGAGCTCCCAATAGATCAGCCCCACTGTCTCAGTGGGTGGGTGCACCCCTCGTGGTCCCGACTTCTTTGCTCATGTTCTCCCTCCTTCCGCTCCTCATTTGGACCTTGGGAGCTCAGTCCAGTGCTCCAATGTGGGTCTCTGTCTCTATCTCCATCCATCGCCAGATGAAGGTTCTATGGTGATATGCAAGATATTCATCAGTATATGCCAGATTTTTTTATGGCAGTGCTTGGGATTCAGACCCAGGTCCTGTTATTTACATAGCAAGTGCTGTAGCCCGTTGAGTCATTGCCCCAGACTTGAATATACTCCTAATTATCTTTAAAAAGTAAGATACTAACACTCAAGACTCTCTTCTTAATATGATAATTAAGAGTAGATTAGAATAGATTTTTAATACTGAAAAGATAATAATTACATCATTTTGGATTGAAGTAGAAAGTAAAGACTTCTTAAAAGTGGAAATGTGAGGGGCTGGAGAGATGGCTCAGTGGTTAAGAGCATTGCCTGCTCTTCCAAAGGTCCTGAGTTCAATTCCCAGCAACCACATGGTGGCTCACAACCATCTGTAATGGTGTCTGGTGCCCTCTTCTGGCCTGCAGGCATACAGACAGAACATTGTATACATGATAAATAAATATTAACAAAAAAAGTGGAAATGTGAAAGATAATACATCAATTAATTATTTGACTTAATAGGTTAGTTTTAGGTAGCATTGTGGAATTTGTTGAGTAATGATATGAGAAAAAGGCACAGGAAAATACAATGTGAGATTGGAATTTATTGTAGACAAGGAATGGAGAAGAAGATGCAGGTGGGCCTTACATCTTTAATTATAAGTTGATGAAGGGGTCAAACCAGTTTGTAAACAGACCCAAACACTGAAATACAGTTTTCTACACACATGTGGACTTTAGGATGGAAAAAAAAATCTTACTTCAGAACAACATTAATCCCATTTTACAATCGATTCTCAAAGAAAAGTGAAGAGTTGTATTTTCTTCCTATACCTGGCAAAGGCACAAGATTGAAAGAAAATATCTAAAGAATTATAATAAGCCTGCTGCATTAAGTAGTAATAGTAAATAGTTTAAGGTAGAGGAGGGTGTTTATACATCCATGTGTTATTTCTGAAATGAGGTATATATAAAAATATATCCTGCTTTAGGGGAGAAAACAATTCTATGGTGCTGTACGTGCTTTCTTAGCAACTCTGGATGTGTTGGATTAAATATCATGCAAAACACCGTTAGTACTACTTAAAGAAGGGAACTATTAGATTTATTTATTCTCTTTCATTCTGTCTTTTGAAACTTACACTACACTGTAATGTTTCATCTTTGTTTATACCATAGCAATGCTCTCCAGAATGTAGCACACTGATACAAACATACAAACACAAACATACACACAAATATACCAGGAAAATAACACTGATAGACCATACAATTAGATGAGGATGGGTAGTTTAAAAAGTATCTTACAGGATGAACTTTTCCTTCAGAATTGATTGTAAAATGGGATTAATGTTCTGAAGTAAGATTTATTTTTTCCATCCTAAACGGGTTGTCATTTTAAAGTCTGCATGTGTCTATAAAACTCTTTGAATTTGTTTACAAAAGTACTGTAATCCTATTCAGAACAGAAGCTGAGATGGCTTTGTTTGGCATAAGAGTTTGGGAGAAGTCTCGGAAACAGAGTTTCCTCATCCCTTACACACACACACACCCCACAGAACTACAGCTACTTAAATTTTCTTGGGGGTGATAGGTGTAAGATATATAAAGATTGTTACAGCTTTTTCTGAAGAACTTTCAGTGCTCTAAATAGGGGGCTTTGAAACTTTTGTTTTTATAGGGTTTAAGCTAAACTCTCCCTTGTTTCTTAGGAAACTGACATATACACTAACAGACTTCAGTCCAGTTCTAAATACCTCAGCATAGTTGACATTATGGCTGGTAATTCACTCATCTGCCATTACACAAACTCCACCTCCCTTGACATAGCTCTTAATAATAAATGTTCTAACATGCTGATGAGAAAATGCATTGTTTTTAATGCTCAGGCAAGTAGGTATGCTAAAATATATTTTACACATGTACACACACTTTTTTTCAAAGTGATAAAATGCTGTAAGAAATGAAAGCTATAGTGAGTGCTTACTGTGTATGAGATAATATCCCAAGAACCCTTCCGTACTGTATAGTATTATTTAATCCTCACAACAATCTTATGAAATAGGGGGTTATTTTAGTAGACAGATGAATTGATAGAGCACAGTGAGGTTCACTAATTTGCTGGCTCTAGTATTTTCTTTTTTACTTGTATTAATTTGGGAACACCCTTAAGTAACATTTAGGAGTTAACTTATTTCCTAATGTCTGAACTTAATTATCTTTTGACCTACTTGATGATATACATTTTTTTGTTATAAAAAATACCAAACAAACCAAAACTTAAAATCTTTGAGTTCTATAGTGTGGTGCCCTCCTAGTTCCTACTACCTGGAAGCCTGAGGTGGGAGGATGGATTGAGCCCAGCAGCCTAAACAGATTGAGCCCAAAGAACAGGGTTACCCCAACTGAAACTTTTGTTTTTCAGTTTTTCCCATCTTGTTCTTTAATAAAATAAATAAAACCTCCTTTTTCCTTACCAGAAAGTGAAAATAGTACTTTTAGCTTTTAATAATGTTTAGCTTAAAATGTAATATTCAAATAATATAAAACATGATAGTTTAATACAAAAAAGTATCTGTCACCATGAATTTGTTAATAAATTTTAAAGATTTATATATTTTGTATACAGTATTCTCAGTACTCTGCCCGAAGGCCAGAAGAGGGCACAGACTTCATTACAGATGGTTGTGAGCCACCATGTGGTTGCTGGGAATTGAACTCAGGACCTTTGGAAGAGCAGGCGGTGTTCTTAACAACTGAGCCATCTCTCCAGCCCTTGTTATTAAATTTTAACACCTTTTAAAAATATACGGAAGCAATATTTATTTAATGCTAAGGCATCTGCCTGAGGTAGTTTGTAAGTACAGAACAAACTTCTTGCAGTTGTGCTTTAATTTCTGTGCAGATAGTATTCAACTGTATTCATAGACTGCTGCCTGGATTGTCATTTTTTTTTTTCTTAAAGGTTCAAGCTCAGCTTAATTTTTAAAAGTAAATTTACTGTTTTAGTCCATTTTTCAAAATTCTAAGTTTCCTGAACAGCTTTTAATATCCAGAAAGAACAGAACAAGTAAAGAAAAAAGGATCTATATTTAAAGACAGTGCATCAAACTCAGTAAGATTAAGTAAACCAAATTAATCTCCTTTAAAGATTTCACAATATGTTGAAAGATATTTAAAAGCATTGTGCATATCTAAAAAATACAGAAGATAGGGGCTGGAGAGATGGCTCAGTGGTTAAGAGCATTGACTGCTCTTCCAGAGGACCCGAGTTCAATTCCCAGCACCAACATGGCAGCTCACAAGTGTCTGTAATTGCAGTTCCAGGGGACTCGACACCACAGCAAAACACCAGTGCACATCAATTAAAAATAAATAAATAAATGAATGTGATGTGGGAGTGTCATATATCAATCCGTTGATTTCATTGGTTAAGCAATAAAGAAACTGCTTGGCCCTCATAGGTTAAAACATAGGTGGGAGGAGTAAACAGAACAGAATGCTGGGAGGAAGAGGAAGTGAGCTCAGACTCGACAGCTCTCCTCTCCGGAGCAGATGCCTCCAAGAGAGACGCCATGCTCCCCTCTCCTGGGCAGACACGGGGATAGCTCTGCTCTCTGAGGCACACGCGATGAAGCTCCGACCCAGGATGGACGTAGGCTAGAATCTCCCGGTAAGCGCACCTAGCGGTGCTACATAGAATATTAGAAATGGGCTAGTCCAGGTGTGAGAATTAGCCTAGAAGAGGCTAGATAAAAATGGGCCAAACAGTGTTTAAATGAGTACAGTTTGTGTGTTATTTTGGGGTATAAGCTAGCCATGTGGGCGGCCGGGTGCCGGGGACGCAGCCCCGCCGCTCCTATTACAACATGAATGTATATATCCTAAGGAGACCCTTGTTCACCCCTTTAGAAAAATATAGAAGATAGAGAGTACTTAATACTACACATTTTATTAACTTACCTTTATCTAAAACCTGATGTGAACTGCTCGTATTACAGGTTTGATTTCTTTCCTCAGCCTGTTGTTTATTCATCTGCTAATTCCAAACAAAGGGAAATGGAAGATTTGGCATTAGTTCAGGTCAGAGCAAGGGACCTGTGTTTGCTGTGCATAGAGTGTACATTCTGAGCACCTCCCCTTAGGCTCTTGCCTGCCTTTGTTAGCAGGGACTTTCTGAATCCATATGTAAGTTTAACAGCATTTAATTTTCAGCTTTTTGCAACCTGGCTCTTTCACTACAAGTGATTCACCTGTAAGTTTTCCCCTTTTATTACATTTTATCCCTCTTTTAACGGGAGTTTTCTAGGACTTATTATGTTTATCTGTGTAACCTTTGGCATTAAGCCTCTTTGTTACTAATCGAGTTTTGCCACCCTACTTAGTTTACAATGGTGCTATTTTCTCTTATAATTCAGTAGCTGTCATGTGGCCATCAGCCAATTTATGGACAATGATAATCAAGTAGTTTTTAACCCCTTTAAATTCACAAAGCCAAAATGACTTTTCTCTCGTAGGAATGCCAGAATCACCTCCGCAGATATGGAAATGTGAATCTGGAACTGGTGACTCGAATCATTAGAGATGGTGGCCCATGGGAGGATCCAGTGTTGCAAGCTATTCTTAAAGCCCAACCGGCATCTCAGGAGATAGGTACTTGAGGAGAGTCAAAACCAAAACCATTTCTTTTCTAACTTGGCCCAAAGTGCTTCTTGACACCAGCTTTGTTACATTTCGTTCTAGTAATGGTACTAAGACTGTTGACATATTTACTGGGTAATACAGGTTGTTTGTTCTTATCCCTATAGTTACATTTTTTAAATCTGTTTAACTAGGAATGCTTTTTACTGTTGTTGTTGCTTAAAGCCCAAACCCTAAACTTTCTTTCATAAAAATAGTATGCAGAGTTTTCATTGCATAGGAGTTCTTTTGTAAAGCTTAGAACTCTGAATTTATTATCCCTGTTACTATGGTAACAGATTCTTGTATCTTATTCTATAGTTTAGTCAAGTACCCAGTGCACAGCAATTACTTAATACTGACACATATTGGTTGAATGATCACATGATGAATGAATGAATCAATTAAATTTCAAATAGGATAGTATTTCCTAAACTAATAAAATTTTGTCTTATCCTCTCATTACTTACATCCTTCTTAGCCATACAGATCCACAGTGGACTCTTGTGAGCCAAAGTTTCTTACTTTGAAGTGAAGGAGGAGGTTCACTTCTCTACTCCTACTTGTTAATTCTTTAGTTTCCCATAGTATTAAAATGTGAGTTCTAAGATACGTTGGATCACCAAAACTTAAGATGTATGAATAAACCATAGTGCATAAGCACAAAAATGTAGAAAATATTTTGAAATCATGGAGTTTATGAAGTACAGTTATAAGAAAGCCCAAGAGAACAGACAAGGTCTCCAACTTGGGAACAGTTTACACCAACATGTAATGAACATGTTGGGATATTTGTACCAGATTATGAGGTGGAGTGTGTGGTGAAGGGACAATAATGCTGGGCTTAATGCTAAGTGTGAAGAACCCAAGGGGAGCAAGGGAAGCTGCTGCTTGATGTTTGGATCTTGGCAAGCACTTAGAGAAAATCAGCGGGAGACAGTTGGAACTGGCGAGAAAGGCTTGCTTATTGAGGAAACATATAAAAAGTAAAATATAGAAAAGATAAGGGGCATAATGAAAATAAACTAGGAAATGAGGCCAGAGAAGATAGAGGATAGCAAGAAGAAACCACAAATGCTAGAAAGCAGAAGGGAAAGGAACTTGCTGTTACATGTTTGTTAATCTGAGTATAATCTCCATTTACTAGTTTTTTAACCTGAGTACAATACATATAAAACAATATTTTTTATATATTCTTTTGAAGAGTGCAGGAGAGAAGAAAGTTTATTAGGCTTTTAAGGGAGCTTTTAGGCTTCTATGAGGAAGCGCTAGACCTGTGGTTAGCTGGTGTGAAGGCTGATGGGTCTTCAGGTGGGAATCACATTAAAATAATAAACATTCCTTTTATAACTAACTAGCATTCAATACTTTGGGCAAAGGTTCACTACCACCTCATTGATATAGATGACTCCTCTTTTGGATGTAATCCTTGTGGTGAATTTCAGACACTAATTTATTTTTGCATTAATTCCAAGTCAGCATTTACTTATACATTTTAAACTGAAGTATAAGTAAAATATTTAAGTCAAAATAAAATATAGTCCATAAACACTTTAGTAGCTTTTGATGAAACTTAAATAACTGTGAAATGTTTAGATTTAAAAATCACAAAATATGGTTCCACTTCATTCTCTGCCACTTACAATTTCTTTGTCATTGGAAAAGTCATTTAATCTCTAAAATGAATAGCATAGTACTTGTCCTAAGGTTGTTGTTAGGCTTAAATAGCTTATACAGTTAAGTGTGTTTGTATTTGTAAAATGAAAGTAAACATAAGTTAGTAGTTATCCTTGGGGATACGTGAACACATTAATAGACCTCTTTGGTACAACTTTGCACTAATTTTATTTAATATTTAATTATTCATGAATTAGATTTTTCTTTAACTTAGCTTACATTTCTGTACAGTTAATCTGATTTAATGTGGTTTTAATGTACTAATTTAGCATTCAATCTTTTATAATGAGAATATGGGGATATAAGAATAAAGAGTGTAATCTTAGGCTGGAGGAGTATTTTACACTTAAACATTCTAATGTATTGATGAACTAAAAGGACATTTGATTTTCCCCCTTTATACAGTTTTAATTCTGTTTTTACCCCCTTTTTTAGACTAAGAAGAAATCAATTAGTGTTTCTTTGATGTTTTATTCTCATTTTAACAGCTTTATTAAGTGACTATTCAAAAAAAGTTTTACTATGGAACATGTTACTTAAACAATTAATTAGATAGGATGTTTTAGTTGTAAAGTTTTAAACAAGAAAGTCTGAATACTTTCTAAGAGTAATAATGTTTTCTTTTTTAATATAGTGAACAAATACTTAAGTTCTGAAAATCCACTGTTCTTTGAACTGCGTGCCAGATACCTAATAGCCTGTGAACGCATCCCTGAAGCAATGGCTCTTATTAAATCTTGTATAAATCACCCAGAAATCGGTAAAGACTTGTACTTCCATCAAGCACTCTTCACCTGTCTGTTTATGTCACCTGTAGAAGATCAGCTGTTCCGGGAGGTATCCTTTTTCCCTATTACATTTTATTGACCTTACTAAATTAAAACAAAAGCCCATTGTTATTGCATTTCATGTGCGGTAATACCGAAGATTTAGAGATCACATTATCTAAATGTCTTCTCTGGTGACCATTCTTCAAGCTCATGTGAATTAGTCAGAATCTGATAATAACAGATTGAATTAATACAATATACTTACTAAACATTTGGTATGATACAGACAGAAACTAAGAAACATGTTTTTCCTCTTAAAGTGCTAAGAAGCTAAATGCTTGTTTATTTTGCTTTTCACAATAAAAGAAGGAATTATTTCCTAATCTGAATCTTACCCATAGGCATTGATGACATTACAAGTGCTGTGAAACACATGTGCTAGACCATGTGAGGCCATGACATTGCTAGAGTGTATAATTCTAAAAGAAACTAGACCATGTGAGGCCATGACATTGCTAGAGTGTATAATTCTAAAAGAAACTAGAAATCTACCAGTACTTGCAACTAGATGTTTATACATTGTTAACGGCAGGAACTGATTCTTCTTTTCTTCTTATAGCATTTATTGAAAACTGACTGCAAGAGTGGGATTGATATCATCTGTAACACTGAAAAGGAAGGAAAGACTTTGCTAGCCTTGCAACTCTGTGAATCCTTTCTTATTCCACAGCTCCAGAACGGGGACATGTACTACATATGGTAAGTGTTTCTCATGCAGAAGATGAAATGAGGAAATGATGAACAGAAGGATTGATTAGTGGAGTTTTCACTAATATTTTCCTTATGGTTGTATGAAAGTATTTAACAATTTAAAATAAAAAGGTTTAGTTTTATTATTTTTTCAACTGTGTTTGTATGTATATGGGCATGTACATGTGAGTGCAGATGCCCTTGGAGACCAGAAGATGGCATCATATCTTCTGGAGCTGGAGTTGACTAGTGTTTGTGAGCCATGAACCATGGGTGCTAGGAACTAAATTAGAGTTGTCTACAACAGCAGTACAAGCTCTTAACCACCAAACCATCTCTCCAGGCCCATTTCGGGGCTTGGGGGGGGGGGGGGGCAAGGGCAGGAATTTTGTTTACCAAGTCTGACCACCCCTCTCCTGATTTTATAAAGACAGAAGGGAAATTAAACTTTTATCACCTAAGAATTAAAAACCAAATCTTTTGTGTTCAATGAATGTTATTATTGGAATAAATTGGGAAATAACTATGTATATATTTGTAATAAGTTCTTTTGCAAAATACTAAATGGATCATTTATCTTTTTCTTTCTTTTTTTTTCTGGTTTCTAGCTATCATTTTGTCTTAAAAATCTGTTGCAGAGTTAAGCCATGTATACTTTTAAATATAATTCAAATTAATCTCCATGCTTTCTTTTTTAATCTCATTTTATTAAAACACTTTATTTAAAATGTTTACCATCATCTTTAATCTCATTTCATGTATACACTTTTATCTTACTAAATTCCTCAAGAAGTTTCACCATTTAGGAATATAAAGTTGCCAGATTATCTGGATGAGGCAATAGCTTAATTATAGAATAGTTAGTTGCTTGGCATCTGTGAAACAATAGTAACAGAATAAAAATAAAATGAAATACTCCAGATTATCAGCTAATACAAATTTATTGAACAAATGTTATTTCTTGGTATCTTGAAGGTTATATTGAATGTATGTAGGAAGCTAGTAACTATGAAACTTCAATACATACCAGGCAGTTCACTAGGGATGTCTTTAAATAATAAAGGTAAGTGGACATTGGATATTTTTATTTTTTTAAACATCAGTTATTATCTTCATCATACATTGTTACTGAGGAGATTTACATGCATTAGTAGCTGGGAAATATGATTCACAAACAAGCCCATCCAACATCTCACAGGTTGGTGCTTCAGGAGATTTGAAACCAAAATCTCTGAGTAGCAAACACAATGTTACTTCTTCCTAGAGTAGTAGTAGTCATTTTTAAAAATTCATAATACAGAATAATGGAGTAATGAATTTTTAACTGAAAAATGTTTGTTATTCTGTTTTGACCCAAAGAACTTTTTGATACCAGATTTGTTACATTTTTTTCTAGTGGAATTAACATTTACGTGGTCTTACTTACAGGATAACGCCCTCTTGTGTAGGAGGGCCTGTGCTTGGTGAGCCCAAGTCTGCTTGCATGTTCTGTGCTCACAAGACATACACAGTAAATAACATTTGAAAACAGGGAAACTCTCCACCAACTAGTTCAGTAGTTTCAAATCACAGTGCTTTGTATAACTATTAGGGCAGATTTTAAAGAATGCTAATATGAGTTAAATATTATACATTGCCTTTACCTCAGATTCTCCTGCCTATTTGTCTTTTGTTCATCCTTGGCCATGTATTAGAAAATCATTTCTGTGAAATGTTTTAAGTGCTCTATAGTTTGTCTGTTCAAAAATATTGCAGAAAAGTACATAATCTAAAGATGATCTAAAGGATACAATTTCATACTAGAATATGCTTAAATTTTAAAATTACTTTTAGTATTTTAGCAGAATTATTGCTCTAGTTGGCACTGGAACCTGGGAGAATGAATCCAATAAATGAGTTGGGCTAAAGCCTCAAGCAACCCCTAGTTTTATTCAGAACATCCGACATTTTATACTCTGAGGGTTAAGAAGAGTCACATGAATAAGATTACAATCACAGGGGCAAGTCACACGTGTCAAAAACATGTTTTTCCATAGAAGCATATAAGCAAATAACAGTAGCCAATTAATCCGAAGTAAACTCATTCCTATTCACTACACATGGGAGGGACACAAAAAGACATTCCCAGAACAATTCTATGTTTTTGAAGAAACTGAGGTCACAAGACTCCATTCTTGGCTGGTGTTCTGACAGTGGTACACTAAAGGTCAAAGTGTGTGTTTTAAAGTTATAACATCAGTATTAGTACATTAAAATTAGAACTGTATTGACTCAATACTATATATTTCTTAGGCATGCCAGCCTTTTGTTGGAAATCATTACTATCAATTCAAAATTATAATTTTTTATTTTTCTCTTTTAACGTCTGTTAATCTCAAAGGTAGGACATGTAGCTTGCACTTTTATAACTACTTGACGTATATTCTAAATAGGACCGTCTAGAATCGGGGAAAGGAACTAATGTCTATCCTTGAATAAACTATTTTTTGATGTATGTCTTTTTCTCATTTGCAGGGAGTTGATTTTCATATGGAGTAAACTACAGCTTAAATCTAATCCTTCAAAACAAGTGTTTGTAGATCAATGTTACCAACTTTTAAGAACAGCAACTAATGTGAGAGTCATATTTCCTTTCATGAAAATCATTAAAGATGAGGTACATATGATATTTATCCTTTTAGTTTTTAGATTTTAAGGCTGCATTCTCTGTATGCCACAATCTTTCTATCCAGCTTCAAACATTCAGCATGGTACATGAAATAAAGAGGGGAAAGCCAGTTTATTGTTACTTAATTTGACAACAATTGCTTCCATATGAAATGCTTTTCTTACGACTTAAGCAAATTTATCATTTTTACCATAATAAGTTCTGGTTTTGAACATTAATTTACAAATGATCTGATAATACCCCTTAACTGTCTCAGAAAAATCTTAGTTGATGGTAAATCTGTATGTAGTTAAGTGGAATTACCAGAATATAAGAGACTAAGAAGATTTACAAATGGTTACTCTTTCCTTTAATCCATAACCATATGTAGGCAGTATGACATGCAACATACACAGATACCTTATAACATAAATACATTGTGATTTCTTATCCTATTCAAATAAGTATTCATTATTTTAACCATTACAGGAATAAACTTGACTGCAGTAGATCAACAAAATATTCTGTAGTGAAAGCTAATATAATTATCATTAGCAGAAGTAAAGGTTGACTTATTTTCATACAATTTCTAGTAGGCTTATTATTCTACTTTATTAGATTTGTATGATGCCCCTTTCATATTTGTATAAATATGAAGAAATTGCCTAGTCTGTATAATAATAACAATAATATACCAATATTTAAGTACTATTTAGAATGACAAAATTTGCGCAGGTATTAAAAAATAATTTAATTACTTCTCGGCATCTATTTGAAATAGTATGCATTGACCTTTCTGTCAGAGAATGAGAATGATCCTCCAAATGAGCCCAGAATTGAAAGAAATTCTAAATAAAGTTTGTAAGTATTTTATATTGTGGTTATTGGTCTTGTCACTCTTGAAAATTAAATATAAAACCCTATCAGGTTATTACCATTTAATAAAAGATATGTGCTACATAAGGGTAAAAACATAATTATTGAAGAGATGTACACTAGGAATCTTTCCCATACTTCGGAACACTTTCATAAAGCTTTCCTTTTGGAGTTGTATTTAAACATGAAAGCCGTTTGCATAATGATTTTTAAGTTATATTTAGTAGAACTATTTTTGTTTTTCTAGGTTGAAGAAGAAGGCTTACAAATTTGTGTTGAAATATGTGGTTGTGCCCTTCAGCTTGATCTTCATGATGATCCTGAAACTAAATGTCTTATTTATAAGACCATCGCACATTTTTTGCCAAATGATCTAGAAATCGTCAGGGTTTGTGCTCTGTCAGTATTTTTTCTTGAGCGTTCCGTAGAGGCCTACCACACTGTTGAAGAGCTTTACAGACGTCCTGATGAAGAGTATAGTGAAGGTACAAGTACTGTTCAAAATCGTGTTCGTTTTGAATTACTTCCAATTTTGAAAAAAGGATTATTTTTTGATCCTGAGTTTTGGAACTTTGTAATGATTAAGAAAAACTGTGTGGCATTACTGCGTGATAAAACAGCAGTGAGACTTCTGAATGAAAATACACTGGAAAATTCTGCAGGTAGTCTAAAAAAGACAGTGGAACAGCAGAGTGTGGATGAAGGGCTTGACACACTCACTGATCAGAGCACTGGAGAGACGGATCTTGATGATGTGTCTGGAGTGCCGTCTAAAGGCCATGTTAATGCAAAGAGAAGCCTCAGTGCTCTTAATACTTCCAAAGTGGATCACAGTGTCCCAAGGCATCGGTGCATGTTATGTAACAAGGAATTCCTTGGTGGCCACATTGTAAGACATGCTCAGGCTCATCAGAAAAAAGGCAGTTTTTCATGTGTGATCTGTGGTAGAAAATTTAGGAACAGAGGACTTATGCAGAAGCATTTAAAAAACCATGTTAAGAAGATCCAGAGGCAACAGATTGCTACAGCACAACAGGATGATCCAGAAGTCATCACTCTGGAAGAAATAGATTGTTCTAAAACTTCCATTTCTTTTGAAAATGGGAATTCAAATACTAAGGGTTTGGAAATAGAGACATTGACTGCTTCCACTGATGGAAACAAAGAGGTCATCCGTGAACACATGACTGAATTTATTAAAATTCCTATTGGTATAGCAGAGAATGCTATTGAAAATGGCAAACCAGACACTTCTTTCAATAATATCTCAGAGTCTTTACCTCAATGTGATGATGACTATGAAGAGGAAGAGAATGAAGATGATTGTGAAGATGATTATGACCTGAATCAAGAAACATCAGTACTTCATAAAATCAATGGAACTGTTTGCCATCCAAAAGATGTATATGCTACAGACCAAGAAGGTAATTTCAAGTGCCCTGCTATTGGCTGTGTAAGGATATTTAAAAGAATTGGATTTCTAAATATGCATGCAAGGACTGTACATCCAACTGATTTAAATGTGCGGCAAACAGTAATGAAGTGGAGCAAAGGAAAATGCAAATTTTGCCAAAGGCAGTTTGAAGATTCTCAACATTTTATAGATCACCTTAATAGACACAGCTATCCAAATGTGTACTTTTGTTTGCATTTTAATTGTAATGAGTCATTTAAGCTGCCATTCCAGCTTGCCCAGCATACAAAAAGTCACCGGATATTTCAAGCTCAGTGTAGTTTTCCAGAATGCCATGAGCTTTTTGAAGATCTTCCTCTGTTATATGAACATGAAGCCCAGCATTACTTAAGCAAAACACCAGAATCATCTGTACAACTGAGTGAAGCAGTTCTTAATCATCAGGAAATAGACCCTTCTTCTAGTGATGAGAACCAAACGGTTTATCAGCCAGTTTCTACTAGTAAATCAAGGAAAGATTCTACAGAACCAAAGACATATATAGACACTATGGAAAAGAAAACAGACAATTTATTTCAGAATGGAAATGAACATTCTGATGATACTGTTTCAAATATAAGCTTGATAGACCAAAAGATGCCTGCCATAGAGCCAAATCCTGAAAATAGTCATAGTACCAGTGACTTAGTCAATGGACACAGTGAAATAGAGCAAACACTGTTAGTTGCGTCAGATCCTTCTCTGAAATCAGATATAAACAGAAACAGGACAGAAAATGGTTCTGTTTTAACCAATGTTGTATCACAAGAACACAGTGCCCTGTCACTATCTCAGGCACCATCTAAACCAAATCTTTCAAGTGAACATACTTCATATGGCTTAATTTTAACAAAGCCATACGTTAGACCTTTGCCTCCCAGTTACCTTGATGAACGATACCTTAGTATGCCAAAACGCAGAAAATTTCTGACTGATCGAGTAGATGCCTGTTCTGATCAAGATAACATATGTAAAAAACCAGTGGAAAGATTACGATGTGGCAAATGCCTGACCACCTACTGTAATGCAGAAGCACTTGAGGCTCACCTTGCACAAAAGAAATGTCAGACACTCTTTGGATTTGATTCAGATGATGAAAGTAAGTCTTCTCTTTTCAGTAGCTCTATCTATAGAGATAGAAAGACATGATCAATGTAGCCAAAATGTATCTTTGTACTGCTAGGACCATAAACATCTAACATCTATGTAGCCCAGATGATAAAGCACTATTTCACATATTTCCTTTCAGTCCACAACCAGTATGATTTTATGAAATTAATATCCTTGTTTTAGATTAAGCAACAATCTCACAGGTAGTTTGCATAGGCTTGTGAACCTTGGAAGCTGAGATTCAAGATTTTTCGCTCTTTTCTCCTGCTTTTCTTACTATTCTGTACTCTTTCTACTACTAGTGGCTTTTCTTCATTCTAAGTTTCATATAATAGAGACAGTAAATTTCATCAGCATGGTAGAATAGGAAGCAAGTGAAATTAAATTGGTGTCATAAATATAAGAGCCTGGGGAGATGGCTCAGCAGATAAAATACTTGGTTTGCAGTGCTGAGGACTAGACTTACGATTGTTAGCACCCATGTAAATGCTGGGCTGGCCTAATGCCTTGCCTCTAATTCTAACATGTAGGAGGCTCAGCTAAGATCACCAAGCAAGCTGGCTAGCTAGACTAGCAGAATCTGTGAGCTTTGGATTCCAGTGAGAGAACCTGCTTAAATAAGGTAGAAAATGATCAAGAAAGATAACCCAACATCAGCCTCCAGTCTCCACATGTACCTGTACACATGTGCTCACACACAGGCATGCATACACATACATTTACACCACAAAACACATGCACACATGGATAGCAGAAATATAAGCATTGCTTTTCTACTATAATCCATAAAACTTGCATTAACACATGTTTTATTTTACAGGTGCCTGATAATGTCTCAGAAAGATCTTTTGATCATGCTGTAGTGTAAAACAAACAAACAAAAACACTACAAGAAAATGCATCATCCAGTTTGCTATTTCCCTGATGGCCTTAATTTTAGAGTGGTCTCGGATTACTAAAGAAAGACAAAGCACATTTTCTGGAATGAACTTGCAGAGGAGATGTGCCGGCTAAGACTCCAAAAGGGTTATAAAATTCCCAAAGTACCAGTTATCCATGAAACCACACTTTTTAAAAGTTTATGGTGATTAATAGCAGCATGTTCAGTTTTGCTTATGTGAAAACACATTTGGGTAACTAGTCAGAAATAAAAACCAGCTATGGCCTTACTGAAGAAAAGGAAAAAGTTGATTCATTATAATAAGGTGGAGGGGGAGCTGGTTTACAATAAACGATGTTAAACATTCTGAAAATGGGATTTGATTTGTTTTCTTGTCATGCATATTCATTATGTCTTCCCTCTGGTCAAGCATATTTTAAAGAACCATTCATTGCTTTTTAGTTTGTGATATAATTTAGAAGCTGATACATAGAAGTGAAGCTTGATTTATCACCATGCTATCTACTAAAGATTGTAACTTGTTTTCAAATGACTAAGTAGGCAGGTCAGAGTTGAGTGAATGGCATGCCACAATTGAAAAATAAAAATCCAAACAAAAACAGAGCTCTTGATCAGAACATTGAGCATACCACTTCTGTAAAGTCAGTTCGATATGTTTAAAATGCAGCAGTGTTAAGTAGAAAAGTAAGAAAAGTGTCAGTTTCTTTGGGAGGATGCAAGAATCTAAGTCCATCGCATGGTAGACAATTGAAGGAAAACACTGAATTGAAAATTCTTGAATGTGAATAATGGTAAAAGCACACTGGGTATTTCTATCTGTACATAGTCTTAGGACATTGCTTGATGATTCATAGTAAAGTCCTTTAGACATTAGTGTGAGTTATCTAAGTATGATCCTATGAAAACAATTGGCTTAAAAGTATGTCTGTTAAGAATCAGATGAAGAGTTTACTTTATTGAGTTAGGAGAATTAATTCCAAAGTAAGCCATACTAATGTACTTTCTTCAACAGTGATGAATTTGGCCTGCAAAATAATTTTTGTACTTAAGAAAGTATTTACACCAAAATTTGCACAACAGGAACACATAAGATATATTAATGCATTATTGTCTTTGGTGACCATTAATTTTCCTAAGAAAGATTTTAACTTATTAAATTATTAAAACAAATGTTTTACAGGTTAAAAAAATCCTCTAGATATTTTACACCTATCACCTACTCCTATATTACTCAGAAGTGCGATAAAGAGAATACAAACAGGTGAATTCTTTAGACATACTTTATATCACTGACAACTGAGTGTGTTCCAGTTACTCCAGCATGGTTTTATATAAATCAGACAATCTCATCACACATACTACAGATTGTAGGAACATTATGGCTACTTGAATGAGGTTATAAAAATGAGACATTACTTTTAGAGTGGCATCCATACGTTAAAAATTTTTTTTCCAGGAATGCTATACCAGAGGATTTTTTTTTAAAGTTCTGTATTTTATTATTTACCATGGGCATTTGCAACTATGCAATGATGGTCTTTAGTCCATTCCAATCAGATTTAAGTTTGTTTTAGTTTTGTTATATAGCCTACATTAGGCTGTGGCATTTACATGCAGAAAATAGATAAGTACAACTCAAAAGTTCTAAATCCATTAAATTCAACTCAAACTGTTTTCCATATTTTCTGACACTAAAAAAAATGTAATTGACTTTTAGTTCATCTTAAAAGTATATCTTGTAATAAAAATTGTTTGGAAACTGGTTCATTTGCACAATGAAGTTTTTTTTAAACATAATTTCTGCTTTGTACATTTTCCACTTAATAACATTTTACCATTTCTTTACTTTTTACAAACTATAACCACTGATAAATATAAATACATAAAATGTTATTTTCATGAAATTTGAAGTTTGTGTGAAGATGTCTTAAATTCCATCTGCTATTTTGACTTTAAGCTTAATTTAAAGGTTTTCTCTTGTGTTGCTAGGAGAAATTTTTCATTATAGATATAAATGGTTCATATTTAATCAAATCAAAATGTCATGTAACATTCTGTTTGACCACATTTTTCTTACCTCTTTATATACTTCTCACTTTTACCTCTTGAAAGAATGTGTGCATTTTATGATTTTACTCCAAAACACTTTGCTTTTGTGTGAACTTCCAGCAGATCTCGTTGGGGATTTAGAAAGGAAGCTTTTGTCTTACACTCTTTTCCATCTCTTTTCTTTTTTTCTACTTTTATGTTGAGGATACATGGACCAAGTTTCAAATCTTTGTTTTAAAATTCTTCTATGTGTCAGTGAGGTCAGGAAAAGTGCATACCTGAACCCTTGCTGCTAGACACAGAAGACGCACAGGAGGGAGTCTCCATGGACAAGGACACTGGTACTTTGGGCACTAGCCATATTCATTTTTTAAAAACCACCAATATATAATGAATACATAATTTATATCATTGATCTTGTGATTCTTTTCAAATCACACTGAACGTTTAGCTGTAATTCCATGTTTGGTTTAATGTTGTATGAATGAAAAGCCTAAAAGGGATGATAGTGTTTATTTTTTAATTTATTTGGTACTGTCAAACACCTTTTCAGAATGAGCAAATGCTGCATATGCATTTTGGAATTGTTATTATGTGAAAGATATTACAGATTCAGCAAGAAGGGAAATTTGTGCTTCCTTGTTGAATATTAAATTATTTTACTTTGCATTTTATAAAAGTACAAATTAAAACTGAGCCATTGAACTGCAATAAATCAACAATAGTGTCTCATTTCAAGAAACTTTTTGTATTGTACATAGATTTGTTCAATAAAACATTGTCCTTGTTGATAATGCAAGTGTTCAGTTTTATGTAGTATACTGATTTCAAGAAGAATTCAGCCTATATGAAAGAAATTTTTATGTCTTCTAAAAGTGAAATATTTCAGTTAATGTATCACATTCAGGTTATTGAAAATTTTTTGAAACCTCATAGAAAATGCTGGAAGTAGGGTTTTGTTTATATTTTAAGGCTGGATGGGGGTAACAGTTCATAGAGGGAGCTGAAAAGGTGATTTGGAGGTTTAGAGTGCTTACTGCTCTCTAAAAGACCTGGGTCAGTTCATAGCATCACATGACAGCTCACAACAGTTCCATTTCTGTCTTCCATGGGCATCAGGCATATGTACACATGGTGCACATAAACATATTCACAGACAAACATCACACATAAAATGAAGGCTGTTGAAGTTACTTCAGTAGACTTTAGTAAAGGATAAGTAAAGACTGTAGACTTGGGGCAAAAGGAAGTATCAGCACTCAGCAGATGCCAGGCAATGTCATATGTCAACATTTTATTTTATTTTTTCCATTGAAATATTTACACTTCCTTCCCTCCTCTCAATCCCTTCTCCTCTCCCCTACCCATTCTCCTCCCTTCCCATCTCTGCTTGAGAGAGGGCTGGGAACCCTGCCCTGTGGGAAGTCCAAGGCCCTCCCCGCCCCTACATCCAGACCTAGGGAGCTGTGCATCCATATAGACTAGGGTCCCAAAGAGCCAGAACAAGCCGTAAAAACAAGTCCCAGTGCCTTTTATCAATGGCTTCTCAGTCAGCCCCCATTGTCAGCCACAATCAGAGAGTCCGGTTTGATCACATGGTCATTCAGACCCGGCCCATCTGGATTTGGTGAGCTCCCATTAAAACAGGCACACTGCCTTAGTTGGTGGACCAACCCCTTCTGGTCCCGACTTCCTCGCTCATCTCCCACCTTCTACCCTTCAAGTGGACCTTGGGAGCTCAGTCCATTGCTCTGATGAGGGTCTCTGTCTCTATCTCCATCTGTTGCCGGACGAAGATTCTATGGTGATATTCGAGATAATCATCAGTGTGATATTGGGGAAAGGCCAGTTCAGGCACCCTCTGCTCTGCTGCCCAAGGACCTAGCTGGGGACATCTCCGTGGACACCTGGCATCCCCTCTAGAGCCAAGTCTCTTGTCAACCCTAAAATGGCTCCCTTAATGTAGGTATCTTCTGCTCCTATATCTGCCCTTCCTCCATCTCCACCCTCCCACTCCCCCAAGCTCTTGCCAGTCCTTTCCTTCTCCCTTCCCTCTCCCCTTTCCCCAACCTCACTCCCACCCCTGCCCCCACTCCCATGCTCACAACTTTTGCCTAGCAATCTTGTTTGCTTCCAATTTCCAGAAGGATCTATATACGTTTTTCTTTGGGTTCATCTCTAGCCTTGTGAACTATAGGCTTAATGTCCTTGGTTTATGGCTAGAGTCCACAAATGTGTGAGTACATACCATATTCATCTTTTTGGGTCTAGTTTATCTCACTCAGGATAGTGTTTTCTATTTCCATCCATTTGCATGCAAAATTCAAGATGTCATTGTTTTTTACTGCTGAGTAGTGCTCTAATGCATATGTCAACATTAGTGCCTTCAAGGATGAAGTGCTTCCTGTACCTTAAATAAGGGAGTCACTGGATGTCAGGGTGCAGCTTATTCCCTGGGATACGCCTTATTCCCTGTCATGCTCATGATTTTCATCCTTATTTTAAAAAGGATTAGAGGTATGATTCAGCAGTGAAAGCATGTTTGACATGCTTGAGGCCCTGGTTTTAATGCCAATATTTTTTTTTAAAAAAATCTATGAAAGTTATTATTTGATTACAAAAGTGATCTTGAACATAAGGGCCCCACTTTTAGTTCAGTAACAGGAACAAAAAACAACAAAAATGCCAAAATAACCCTGTTCAATTAGCTATAACTTAAAAATTTGGAAAGTGGTTTATAAGTAGAAAATCTTTTAAAGTAATAAGGTAGCACTGCAAATAGATGCGCTAAAGGGATTTGCATACATTACAAACAACAGTTTGACACATGAAAATGTTCATGAAATATTCTAGCACTGAAGTGCAGAATTTTCTGACTGAAGGACATATGATCTTGGACTAAACGTGATCTGTTTTCAGAACAATGAATCTATTATGATATTTAAACAAGTTGTTGCTTAGGTAACTTTCCATTTTTCTTTCTTGGAACTGGAAGACTCTGGGGGAGATAGTACTAAGTTCTCTTATTTTCATTCATAGTTTCATTCATAGTTTTCCCATCTGTTGGTATTGCCATTACACTCAACACTAAATAATGTATAAGCATAGTTTACTCAACCCAAGGTTGGGTGCTGGAAAGCTGAAAGAGCTTTCTGTCTACATCACAGCTGGGTTAGAAAAGCAGAGGCAGCATGCAGAAAAGGTATGTGCCAAGAAGCAGGAAGGAGGAGGAGTCATGCTGTGCTGGAACAAACTCACAGGAGCCAGCATAGTCCTTCAAAAGTTAATACTGTCAAGGATGATTTAATGATCTGATAATTAATGTTCTTCATGATATCTTAGTAAGAACTTGTGTACATGTTCAAATCAAACATGCTATATTCAAACAGCAAAAAATCCATATTAATTTGAAGAATCAGTGTTTAACTAGGACATAAGTTCAGGTTATATATCACATTTTAAAATGGCCATTCAATGTTATTTTCATAAAGAAAACAGTTCATTTCATTGAGGAGTGCTACATACAGAAGAAAAATGGCTTCTCATTTTACTGTCTTACCATGTGCCCAACACGTGTCGCCTCTAGTAATTCAAGGGTGAGCACTGTCAGATGCCTAAGAGTTCGAAGGGTTGCCCAATTGAATAATCAAACTTTTCCAGTCTGCCATGGTCCTTACAAACATGAATGAAGATACGTTCAAACAGAGACAACCTTATCTGAGAATTAGCGATTTAAAGGACAGGCTGTAGTCCAGTGGACATAGTTGACAGTTTAATATCTTCTAATGATTCTTAAAAAGTGTGGTCCCTGTAGCAGAACAACAGTATCACAAGGAAGCTTGTTAAATATTAGGTTAAATAACAATTTATTTCTATTATGTGTGGAGGGGGGAGGGTCCCTTCAAGCTCTACTGCTAGCAGAAAGAGAAACCACAAGATTTAAGAAGGAAACTTGGTTCAGCACAACTTAGCTAGGCTGGTTCAAACTTTTAGAGTCTGACACCATGCAGTTTATTGTAGACACATTTAAGTTTGGTTTAATTTTGGAAAAAAAAGTTTTCTGGTTATCTCAATTTAATGTGTATAATAAAACAATTCATAACAACAGTGAAACTCTTCTACAAAGTACATGAAGGTAGGCTCTATAGCTTACTGGCCTAGGATCTGAGGTAGTGTAGAGGTCCTCAGTCTATGAAGTACATGGGACATCTCCCATAAGGATAGGTCCTACTGACTGAGAAACATAGCTGACGATAAAAGTCTAGGGAGAAATTCTCTGAAATAAGCAATTGGGAGATTTGGGTGAGGCCTAGTCCTACAGATAGCAAAGGTCACCAGGTTATTAACCACTTCCAGCCTTCCAGGTGGGGTAAAAACAGGTATACATCTCTGCCACTGAAGAGATAAGCCTGTGTGATTACTATTCCTGGTTTCCTTAGTGCTTATCTATGAGCTAGTACCCAGTATATCTATCACAAATCTCGGGGAACTCTTATACAAACTAAGGTTTGGAACTAATAAAATCAACATAGTGTACCATATATCCCTATATGGTAAACTCTTAACTCCTCAAAAACTCTCCCACAACGTAGTGAATAGATTAAGAACTGATACCTGAAATGGCTTAACCCCTGAGAAAATTTTATTTTCTTCTCAAAAAATAGAGTATACTCTGATGTCTCTTTACAATGTGTATGTCTTACACCTCTTATAAAAAGTATTCAGCTCGCTGGGCAGGTGGTGGTGCACGCCTTTAATCCCAGCACTAGGGAGGCAGAGGCAGGCGGATCTCTGTGAGTTCGAGGCCAGCCTGGTCTAGAAAAGCTAGTTCCAGAACAGGAACCAAAAGCTACGGAGAAACCCTGTCTCGAAAATACAAAAAAAAAAAAAAGTATTCAGCTCATAGTTATTAGAAACGTTAAAACGGGTATGTAGATAAGTAAGATTGTGCTCAAATTCTAGAATGGTAGTTTTATTCTGGAAATGTAAGTGGTAATATACCACTAAGTGTATATAATGACTTATCGTTATACCCATGGATTAATGCATCTCCCAACCATCATCAGAGACAATTCTATCTCTATAGCAAATGGTTAATAACACAGAGACACCAAATTGGTTAAGGTGTAGAGAATAAGAAACTGAATCCTCAGCACACACCCCGCCCCTGCCACACACGCACTCAGTATTCTCCCACCAAAGGCTCAGGGACCACGTCAGAATAGGAGATGGAAAGACTGCAAGAGCCAGAGGCAATAGAAGACAAGGAAACTGTCTTCTGCACACAGCCAGGCAGCAGGAAATAGGAAATCCCAACATACATAAGACATGTGCAAGGCCAAGCCAGGCCAAATACAACACGGACAGGAAAGCTAGGCACACAGTCCTGCTCTAGCTGAGGAACAGCAATTGTTAGCCCCCAGAAAGGGCAAGTTAGTTTTCTCTAAGAGTTTAATTAGCCCCTGGTAAGTTTATCATGTTCCAGTTGAAGATCATATGTCCAAAAATACTTGGCAACACAAACTGATTTTGACAGGTCTCAAAAATATAAAGACACAAGGTAGGGGAGTAAGGGTGTATCTGGGGAAAGTATCAGGAAGGGAGTTAATTTCGTCAAAATACAAAATGCTCAAATAACTAATAAACTATTTAAAAAAGAATATCCAACTGACTTTATATTTCTGTAAAATGGGACAACTATTGGTGCAAGGTTATAAGAATTTAGTAATTGAAGGCCCTGACACCAAGCCCTTCTTGTTATGCTCTTGCTAAATTAGTTAGGATTACTATTCTGTCTCTGGCCTTATAGTCATATTGAAAATTCTACCTGCCTTCATACTATTCTATTGGATCACAATTAATTCAGGACCCTCTCTCTGTTCCAACCTTCTTCCTTTGATTTACTCTTTTTTAGGTATCATCACTTGCTCTAGAAAGTCTGAGCTCTTGCCTCTTATATTCTCCATTAAAACCTACTTTACCAAGTGTTCTTTTTCTCAGTAAATGGCAACTCTGGTGGCCCAAACCAAAGCCTGCAGCTATCCAAGACTACCGGCTGTTCCACTCGACCTCAGCTTGCCATATTCTGTCACACAGACTAATATTAGTAGCCTCCTAATTGGGCTCTCTTTCCTCTTTCCTCACTTCAGCCTACCTTTCATACCACGACTCAAAGTCATCCTGTTTGAAACAAGCTGGATTATTCCATCCTCATTGAAAAACCCTCCAGGATTCATGGTGTATTTATTTCTTAAAAATTGCTCTTAAAATAACTTATCTATTATGTGCCAGACTTTGTAAAAGTAATGAAACAAAAATTGCTTGCTTCACAGAACTCACCTTATAATGGGATGGGGGTGGAATGAGAGCAATAAACAATATAGTATACTAAATTATATAAACACTTTGGAGATACGCAAAATGGGTAGGAAACATAAGTAGGGTGTTGATGGTAACTTTGAATAGGCTAATGCAGTGAGGCTTTCCTAGCAATATTTTGAAGCCGGGACCTGAATAAATAGTAGGGGAAATGAGCAGTTGAGATATCTGAAGGGACGGCCATCTCAGGTAACATAGTGAGAACAAAGGCTTTGAAGCAGAAACCTGGAATGCAAGTCCAAGAAAGCAACCCTTGTGACTTATCTGCACGAATGGATTTAGAAAATAAAAAGGAGGGCGGAGAGGTCCAGACGCGGCAGAGAGGCGTCCAGACCCTGCGGAGAGGTAGGCTTTGGGGGACCGGCGCGGTGGCAGATGCAAGCGGCAGGGACCGGCGCAGGCAGACGCAAGCGGCAGGGGGGCCAGGCAAGCGGCTGGGACCGGTGCGCAATAACGAGAGCAGATCGCCCCACTACAATTAAATCAAAGAGGTAGGCCTTTTGTTGGCGAGGTCACTGGCAAACGGGGAGCCTGGTCCTATTCCTGAAGACCCTTCAGAGGGGTGAGAGGGTTCTTGGCCTGCGGCAGGAACCAGGAAACAGAGCAAGGGCATTATGTAAGCGAAGCCCTTGGCCAGCAGGGAAACCTGATCCGGTTTTAAAAGACCCATTAGATAGGATCAATAGGAGGAGAAGGGCAGGCGCCAAGGCAAGAACTCATCCAATAATCTGAAAAACAACATGAAAACACCAGAACCCAATGATCTTACAACAGAAGTATTTGAACACCCTAACACAGAAGAAGTGGAAAAAATTGACTTTATGAAAGCAATAGAGTCCCTTAAACAACATGTAAAAAATGCCGTTAGAGAAATGGATGAGAAGTATAACAAAAAGTTTGAATAAATGAGTAAATACGTACATGATACCCTGGGAAATCAAGAAAAAACGATCAAACAGGTAATGGAAACAGTTCAAGAATTGAAAACTGAAATTAAAGCAAGGAAGAAAATACAAACTGAGGACCAGCTGGCTATGGAAAACCTAGGTCAACGAGCAGAGTCTACAGAAAAAAGCATAATCAATAGAATACAAGAGATAGAAGAAAGAATCTCAGATTCTGAGGACACCATAGAGAAAATAAATGCACAGATCAAAGAAAACAGCAAAGCCAACAAATTCTCAACACAAACATTCAGGAAATCTGGAACACAATAAAAAGACCAAACCTAAGAATAATAGGAATAGAAGAAGGAGAAGAGCTCCAAGGCCCAGAAAATATTTTTAACAAAATTATGGAAGAAAACTTTCCCAACATAAAGCAAGATATTCATTTAAATATTCAAGAAGCATACAGAACACCAAACAGACTGGATCAAAGAAAAACGTCTCCTCGCCATATAATAATCAAAACACAAAATATACAGGTTAAAGAAAGAATATTAAGAGCTGCAAAGGAAAAAGGGCAAGTAACTTATAAAGGTAAACCGATCAGACTTACACCTGACTTCTCTATGGAAACCATGAAAGCCAGAAGGTCCTGGATAGATGTACTTCATAAACTAAGAGACCATGGATGCAAGCCCAGACTACTATACCCAGCCAAGCTATCATTCACCATCAATGGAGAAAACAAGACATTCCAGGATAAGAACAAATTTAAACAATACATAGCCACAAATCCAGCCCTACAGAAAGTAATAGAAGGAAAATCACAACCCAGGGAATCCAACATTGCCAACACTGCCTACAATAACTCAAGCATCTAGCGACCCTTCACCAGCACATCTCAAAGAAGGGAGACACACAAACTCTACTACCAAAAACAATAAGAATAACTGGAGTAAACAACCACTGGTCATTAATATGACTTAATATTAATGGGCTTAATTCACCTATAAAAAGGCACAGGCTAAGAGATTGGATACGAAAACAGGATCCAACATTCTGTTGTTTGCAAGAAACACATCTCAACCACAAAGACAGGCACATACTCAGAGTAAAGGGTTGGAAAAAGGTGTTTCAAGCAAATGGTCCTAAGAAAAAAGCAGGAGTGGCCATACTAATTTCTAACAAAACTGACTTCAAACTAAAATCAATCAGAAGAAATAGAGATGGTCACTTTATACTCATAACAGGAACAATTCATCAGGATGACGTCTCAATCCTGAATATCTACGCCCCTAATATAAAAGCACCCACTTATGTAAAAGAAATATTACTAGAACTCAAGGCAGACATCAAAACACACACACTAGTAGTAGGAGACTTCAACACACGTCTCTCTCCAAGGGACAGGTCAATCAGACAGAAACCTAATAGAGAATTAAGAGAATTATTGGAGGTAATGAAGCAAATGGACTTAACAGACATCTATAGAACATTCCACCCAAATAGGAAAGAATATACATTCTTCTCTGCAGCTCATGGAACCTTCTCGAAAATTGACCACATACTTGGAAACAAAGGAAACCTCCACAGATACAAAAAAATATCAGTGTCCACCTGTGTCCTATCTGATCACCACGGATTAAAGTTTGAAGGCAACAACAATGCTACCCACAAAAAGCCGACAAACTCATGGAAACTGAACAGTCAACTACTGAACCACACCTGGGTCAAGGAAGAAAATAAGAAAGAAATTAAAGGCACTCCTGGATCTCGTCCCGCCTGCCCGGTTTCTTCCTTTTGTCCCCGGAAAATCGGGCTACCAGGCGGCCCTGTTTAGGTACTGAGGAGCTCCATCTGGACGGGTGAGTGTGTGCGATCCAGGGGCGGATTGACCCGGAAGAGACCATAAACCCTCCTCCCCCAGCTCCTTCTGCAGGGCTGTCTTTCTTACACCTGACCCCCCTTCCCACATGCCTGCGCTATCTGCTAGGTCCTTTGCTCAGGAACAGTTTTCTGCTCCTACACTAAGGCTACCCACCCAGAGAGGTGAGTGCCTGCCTACTGGACAGGCCTCAAGGACCCTCCCCCACCCACGAAAGGGAGCACCCGCACCTTCAGCTTTTGCGGCAGGATGTCCTGTGTTCTACTTGTCCCTGCCCTGCCCCCCAAGTTCTCCCTTTTGTCCGCGGGTCATTGGACTACCAGGCGTCTATGTTTCGGTGCTGAGAAGTTCCATATGGACTGGACGGTTCCTGCTTCTACACTGAAGAGGTACAACCAGAGAGTCAGTCACAGCAAAGACTGGACCAAGACACCAGGTCTCTCCTGGCTCCATTTGCAGGAAGAGATGGGAAGGCGCCAAGGCAAGAATTCCTCCAACAACCTGAAAGGCAACATGACATCACCAGAATCCAGAGATCCCGAAATAAGAAGAACTGTACATCCTACTCTAGAAGAATTAGAAGAAATCGACTCAAAAGTGAATTATATGAAAATAATAGAAGACCTTAAACAGGAGGTGAAAAACTGCCATAAACAATTAGAGATCACAAACAAAAAGGTAGAGGAAATGAATAAAGCGCTCAAAGATACACAAGAAAACCAAGAGAAACAAGAAAAAGCAATCAAACAGGTAAGAGAAGTGGTTCAAGACTTGAAGAATGAAATGGAAGTAATGAAGAAAACACAAACTGAGGGAAGGATGGAGATGGAAAATCTGGGTAAACAAACAGGAAATACAGAGACAAGTACTACCAACAGATTACAAGAGATAGAAGAAAGAATTTCAGACACTGAAGATACCATAGAGAAAATAGCAAAGCCAACAAATTCTCATCACAAAACATTCAGGAAATCTGGGACACAATAAAAAGACCAAACCTAAGAATGATTGGGATAGAAGAAGGCGAAGAAGTGCAGCTCAACAGTCCAGAAAATATATTTAATAAAATTATAGAAGAAAACATTCCCAACCTAAAGAAGGATATTCTTTTGAAGGTTCAAGAAGCATACAGAACACCGAATAGACTGGATAAAAAAAAACACATCTCCTCGCCATATAATAATCAAAACACAAAACATACAGTATAAATAAAGAATATTAAGAGCTGCAAAGGAAAAAGGACAAGTTACTTATAAAGGTAAACCTATCAGACATACACCTGATTTCTCTATGGAAACCATGAAAGCCAGAAGGTCCTGGATAGATGTACTTCATAAACTAAGAGACCATGGATCCAAGCCCAGACTACTATACCCAGCCAAGCTTTCGTTCGCTATAAATGGAGAAAACAAAATTTTCCAGGATAAAAACAAATTTAAACAATACGTAGCCACAAATCCAGCCTTACAGAAAGTAATAGAAGGAAAATCACAAACCAAGGAGTCCAACAATAACCACAATAACTCAAACATCTAGAGACCCTTCACCAGCACAACTCAAAGAGGGGAAACACACAAACTCTACTACTAAAAAAGTGACCGGAATTAACAACCACTGGTCATTAATATGACTTAATGTTAATGGGCTCAACTCACCTATAAAAAGGCACAGGCTAAGAGATAGGATACGAAAACAGGATCCAACATTCTGCTGTTTACAAGAAACACACCTTAACCACAAAGACAGGCACCTAC
Organism: Microtus pennsylvanicus; assembly: GCF_037038515.1. Classification (NCBI taxonomy): domain Eukaryota; kingdom Metazoa; phylum Chordata; class Mammalia; order Rodentia; family Cricetidae; genus Microtus; species Microtus pennsylvanicus. The sequence goes on along the minus strand of NC_134579.1, from coordinate 5,095,278 downwards.
TCAGAGTAAAGCGATGGGAAAAGGTTTATCAAGCAAATGGACCTAAGAAACAAGCAGGTGTGGCCATACTAATTTCTAACAAAGTTGACTTCAAACTTAAATCAATCAGAAGAGATGGAGAGGGACATTTTATACTCATAACAGGAACAATTCATCAGGATGAAGTCTCAATCCTGAATATCTATGCCCCTAATATAAAAGCACCCATGTACGTAAAAGAAACATTACTAAAACTCAAGGCTGCCATCAAACCGCACACACTAATAGTAGGAGACTTCAACACTCCTCTCTCACCAACGGACAGGTCAATCAGACAGAAACCTAACAGAGAAATAAGAGATGTAATGGAGGTAATGAATCAAATGGACTTAACAGACATCTATAGAACATTCCACCCAAATAGGAAAGAATATACGTTCTTCTCTGCAGCTCATGGAACCTTCTCGAAAATTGACCACATACTGGGTAACAAAGCAAACTTCCACAGTTACAAAAAAATATTCTTAACCTCCTGTGTCTTATCAGATCACCATGGATTAAAGTTAGAATTCAACAACAATGCTACCCCCAGAAAGCCTACAAACTCATGGAAACTGAACAGTCAACTACTGAACCACACTTGGATCAAGGAAGAAAGAAAGAAAGAAATTAAAGTCTTCCTTGAATTCAATGAAAAAAGAAACAACATACTCAAACTTATGGGACACTATGAAAGCAGTCCTGAGAGGAAAGTTCATAGCACTAAGTGCCCACTTAAAGAAAACAGAAAAAGCACACATTAGAGACTTAACCGCCCACCTGAAAGTTCTAGAAAAAAAAAAGCAGACTCACCTAGAAGGAGTAGAAGACTGGAAATAATCAAACTGAGGGCTAAAATCAACAAAATAAAAACACAGAAAACAATCCACAGAATCAATGAAACAAAAAGCTGATTCCTGGAGAAAATCAACAAGATTGATAAACCCCTATCTAAACTAATCAAACGGCAGAGAGAATATGTAAATTAATAGGATCAGAAATTAAAACGGGGACATAACCACAGACACAGAGGAAATTCAGAGAATCGTTAGATCTTACTACAAAAGCCTGTATGCCACAAAATTGGAAAATGTAAAAGAAATGGACACTTTTTTAGATAAATACCATATACCAAAGTTAAACCAGGACCAGGTGAACGACCTAAATAGACCTGTTAGTCGCGAAGAATTAGAAGCTGTTATCAAAAACCTCCCTACCAAAAAAGCCCAGGACCAGATGGTTTCAATGCGGAATTCTACCAGAACTTCCAAGAAGACCTAATACCTATACTCCTTAATGTATTTCACAATATAGAAACAGAAGAGGCATTGCCAAATTCCTTTTATGAAGCTACAGTCACTCTGATACCAAAACCGCACAAAGACTCAACCAAGAAAGAGAATTACAGGCCAATCTCACTCATAAATATCAATGCAAAAATTCTCAACAAAATACTGGCAAACTGTATCCAAGAACACATTAGGAAAATTACCCATTATGATCAAGTAGGCTTTATCCCAGAGATGCAGGGCTGGTTCAACATACGAAAATCTATCAAGGTAATCCATCATATAAATAAACTGAAAGAAAAAAACCATATGATCATTTCATTAGATGCTGAAAAAGCATCTGACAAAATTCAACATCCATTTATGATAAAAGTTTTGGAGAGATTAGGGATACAAGGGTCATACCTAAATATAATAAAAGCAATATACAGCAAGCCGACAGCTAACATCAAATTAAACGGAGAGAAACTCAAAGCCATCCCGCTAAACTCAGGAACACGACAAAGCTGTCCACTCTCGCCATACATCTTCAATATAGTGCTTGAAGTTCTAGCAATAGCAATAAGACAACATAATGGGATCAAGGGGATTCGAATTGGAAAGGAAGAAGTGAAACTTTCATCATTTGCAGATGATATGAAAGTGTACATAAGCGACCCCCAAGTAAAAGATCTATTTGACAAGAACTTTAAGGCATCGAAGAAAGAAATTGAAGAGGATACAAGAAAATGGAAGGACCTCCCCTGCTCTTGGATTGGGAGAATCAACATTGTAAAAATGGCAATTCTATCAAAAGCAATCTATAGATTCAATGCAATCCCTATCAAAATCCCATCAAAATTCTTCACAGATCTGGAGAAGACAATAATCAACTTTATATGGAAAAACAAAAAACCCAGGATAGGCAAAACAATCTTATACAATAAAGGATTGTCTGGAGGCATTACAATCCGTGACTTCAAACTCTATTACAGAGCTACAGTATTGAAAACAGCTTGGTATTGGCATAAAAACAGAGAAGTCGACCAATGGAATCGAATAGAAGACCCTGACCTTAACCCACAAACCTATGAACACCTCATTTTCGATAAAGGAGTGAAAAGTATACAATGGAAGAAAGAAAGCATCTTCAACAAATTGTGCTGGCAAAACTGGATGTCAACCTGTAGAAGAATGAAAATAGACCCATATTTATCACCATGCACAAAACTCAAGTCCAAATGGATTAAAGACCTCAATATCAGTCCGAACACACTGAACCTGATAGAAGAGAAAGTGGGAAGTACTCTACAACACATGGGTACAGGAGACCACTTCCTACATATAACCCCAGCAGCACAGACATTAAGGGCCTCATTGAATAAATGAGACCTCCTGACACTGAGAAGCTTCTGTAAAGCAAAGGACACTGTCACTAAGACAAAAAGGCAACCTACTGACTGGGAGAAGGTCTCCACCAACCCCGCAACAGACAAAGGTCTGATCTCCAAAATATATAGAGAACTCAAGAAACTAGACTTTAAAATGCTAATTAACCCAATTAAAAATGGGGCACTGAACTGAACAGAGAATTCTCAACAGAAGAAGTTCAAATGGCCAGAAGACACTTATGGTCATGCTCAACCTCCTTAGCGATCAGGGAAATGCAAATCGAAACAACTTTGAGATATCATCTTATACCTGTCAGAATGGTGTTGCGGGAGGTCCTCCCACTCCTCCAGCCAATAGCTGCTGAGATACCAGCCCATTGGGGCGTGGTCTCTCTCCCTTTAAAAAAGCAGCCACTTCCCTCTCCTCTTTCTCTTCACTTCCTGCTTCGCAGGCGACTGGTCGCGTAGAGGGCTGTTGCCTGGGACAGTGATCTGTAAGTTTTTCCCCTTTAAATAAATATCACCCTATTAATCATAATCCCAAATTGGTGTGGCATTGTTTGTGACTTACGCCTTCAGAATGGCTAAAATCAAAAACACCAATGATAGCCTTTGCTGTAGAGGCTGTGGAGGAAGGGGTACCCTCATCCATTGCTGGTGGGAATGCAATCTTGTGCAACCACTTTGGAAATCAGTGTTTCAGTTTCTCAGGAAATTCGGGATCAACCTACCCCTGGACCCAGCAATACCTCTCTTGGGAATATACGCAAGAGAGGCCCTATCATACAACAAAAGTATATGCTCAACCATATTCATAGCACCATTGCTTGTAATAGCCAGAACCTGGAAACAACCTAGATGCCGTTCAATGGAAGAATGGATGAAGAAAGTATTGAATATATACACATTAGAGTATTACTCGGCAGTAAAAAACAAGGACTTCTTTAATTTTGCATACAAATGGATGGAAATAGAAAACACTATCCTGAGTGAGGTAAGCCAGACCCAAAAAGAGGAACATGGGATGTACTCACTCATATTTGGTTTCTAGCCATAAATAAAGGACATTGAGCTTATAATTCGCGATCCTAGAGAAGCTAAATAAGAAGGTGAATCCAAAGACAAACATATAGGCATCCTCCTGAATATTAACCTTCATCAGGCGATGAAAGGAGACAGAGACAGAGACAGAGACCCACATTGGAGCACCGGACAGAAATCTCAAGGTCCAAATCAGGAGCAGAAGGAGAGGGAGCAAGAGCAAGGAACTCAGGACCGGGAGGGGTGCACCCACACACTGAGACATCAGGGATGATCTATGGGGACCTCACCAAGGCCAGCTGGACTGGGTCTGAAAAAGCCTGGGATAAAACCGGACTTGCTGAACATAGCGGACAATGAGGAATACTGAGAACTCAAGAACAATGGCAATGGGTTTTTGATCCTACTACACGTACTGACTTTGGGGGAGCCTAGGCAGTTTGGATGCTCACCTTACTAAACCTGGATGGAGGTGGGCGGTCCTTGGACTTCCCTCAGGTCAGGGAACCCTGATTGCTCTTTGAGCTGATGAGGGAGGGGGACTTGATGGGGGAGAGGAAGGAAAATGGGAGGCAGTGGCGGGGAGGAGGCAGAAATCCTCAATAAATAAATAAATTTTAAAAAAAAGAAAAAGAAAAAAAGGAAACAAAAAGGATTGAAGTCAGAGGTCAAACATAAAAGATACAGGTCTACGGAATGGACTACAAATCTGTAGATGTGTATGATCCAATTCAGTAGCCACTAGCCACGCGTGGATATTAAAACTTGAGTCAAAGTCAAGGAAAACTTGAAATACTCAGTTTTACTACCACACTGCAAAATTTCAAACCCCAGAAGTGGACAGTGGTTAGTCCTGTGCAATGTAAAAAGTATTTTTCACTATCTCAGAAACCCCTAGGGAAAGTGAATCGGTGGTTCACCTGGGGATGATTTTCTTTCTCGGGGACCATTTGGTACTCTGGAGGTATGTTCACGTGCCACAAGCTAGAGAAGGACACACTACTACTTGTGGAAATGTAGCGAAGGTACTAAGCATCCTGCAATGCAGAACTCAACCTCTCCCACAATAAATTATCCTGCCTCAAATATTGTTTTGTATTTAGGAAACAGTCTAACCGAAATTCAGTTTCTCCTGCTTATACTCACAACACAAATCACTTTCTGCCCGAGATGGGTGTGTCGTCTGTGTATATTTCTCCCACAGCAACCAAGTAACTATTACTACAGTGGGGAATGCCAGCCACTAATTCAAATCTAAAGGCGTCAGCATATGCAGCTAGAGGCACAGTCCCAATATGGTGTGGCACCTCGCCCCTTCAGGTGCACCTTGATGCAAATCTGAAGCCTCAGGTTGTTTCAGTTGTACCTGTGATCAACCAGCTGCAAACTCAGGTTCCACTACCTCCTCCATGGGCTCGACTTATAAAGTCATCCAGAAGGTGGGAAAGCGTGGGATCACGGCTATGCAAGTTATAGTTCTTTGTAAACATTTTTTTAAATCTTTTTTTTATTGAGAAAATGAGAAAAAAAACAAGTTTCCACCTCCTCCCAGCCTCCCATTTCCCTCCCCCTCCTCCCACTCTTCTCCCCCTCCTCCCACCCCTCTCCCCTTCCCCCCACTCCTCTCCCCCTCCCTCTCCAGTCCAAAGAGCTGTCAGGGTTCCCTGCCCTGTGGTAAGTCCTAGGTCCTCCCCCCTCCGTCCATATCTAGGAAGGTGAACATCCAAACTGGGTAGGCTCCCACAAAGCCAGCACATTTTCCAAGCATAGTGTTTAAAAGTGTATTTTCACAGGTGGAGCTAGGAATATCGAGGCTCACCTAACTCAAAATCGGCCACACACGACAGACATTCAAACGCTCCAGGGCCACGGGAGGGGAGGGAGGAGCGAGTTCACCTGCAAGCCCCGCGGTAGGACGGGAGCGCGCTTGCGCTCTCCGCCCCACGTTGCCGCCCGCGCATGAGCTGCACTTTAAGTAACGCTTCCGGAGGAGTTGGTGCTGGTGACTTTAAAGGTTCGTTTCTTTTTTTTTTTTTTTTTTTTTTGGTTTTTCGAGACAGGGTTTCTCTGTGGCTTTGGAGCCTGTCCTGGAACTAGCTCTTGTAGACCAAGCTGGTCTCGAACTCACAGAGATCCGCCTGCCTCTGCCTCCCGAGTGCTGGGATTAAAGGCGTGCGCCACCATCGCCCGGCTTCGTTTCTAACCAACCCTCGAGTGGAAGGTGAATGGTCACGAGGCCTCTTTTAAGCGCGATCGGTGGAACGCTACTCCCAGACAGCCCGGAACCATAAGTCAGGATGCCTAGCATTTCCTCGCGGACTCTCTGAGAAAGCACTTCCGCCTCCCCCACCCGAGGGGTCGGGGACTGGAATATCCGCGACGGTTCCGGCGAGAGCGGCTGGAAAAGCACTTCCGGTGTCTGTTGCCAAGGCGCCGGCCGGCCCCGGGCCGAGAGGGCGGCATTAGTGGTTCCCCGGGGCTGAGATGTCGGGGCTCAGCCCCCTGGAGACGGAGGGCTGCCGGAACCTGCTCGGCCTGCTGGACAATGACGAGATCATGTCCCTGTGCGACACCGTCACCAACCGCCTGGTGCAGCCTGTGGACCGCCAAGGTAGGCGCGCCGGCGGGCGGCAGCCTCCGGCCGAGGGGACGGCTTCCGGAGCCGACCGGGTACGGTGTAGGTGACAGAGTCCGCCGATTTTCAGGAGTTCCAGAAAGCCCCAGAGTGGGATCCGGGGAATGAGCGGTGCTGCTCTGGCTGTTTGCTTTCCACCGAAAAGGAAGAACATAAACACCTCTTGTGGGTCTCTTAGGGACATAACCTGTTGCAGCCAACAAAAGGCCGGTGGCTTTAATCCATATATGTCATGGAATGCTCAGTCTCTTCGTCCTGCAGTTAAAGTTCAGCAGTGGCAAAATCATGTTGTTGTTTTTTTTTAATTAAAAAAAGTTGTATGTAATACACAAAAGATATATATGTACGTTGAATTTATAAAACATTAAAAAATATCCTTACTAAATACAGACTATTGGTATGTATGTTGCTGTAAAGAAAGGGATAACAATACCCCCCCCAAAAAAAAATTAAAAAAGAAGAACAAACAGAAACACTCGAATGTAGTGGTACACTCGAATGAGCTGGGTAGAAAAAGAGGATAGCATTAGGGAAGTTTGAACTTGGGGCTTCAAAGATGTTGTGTGTTCCGTGGAATAAGGTCTTTGGAAGGTATATGTGCATTTTTTAAAATTGAGTTTTGCTGTTTTGCACCTGTCGTGTGTCTGAAAGATAGATTTTAGCCTGTGTTTTCAGCACAAATTTTTTTTTAATTTTTTTTTTTCAGCACAACTTTTTAAATTTAAAAACAACTTCCAGATTTTGCCACCTAACCAACTTTGATTATCTGTAGAATCAGGAGTTTGACAACATTCTTTGACATCTCAAATATTGTCATTTTAATCACTTTTTCAAGGTTCATAGACTTTAGGTGTTTGGGGTCAAATATTTTTATTAAAACAACTTTTATTTTTTTTTTTTATTTTGGTTTGGGGGGGCAGGATTTCATTATATAGCCCGGACTGTCCTGGACTTGGCTTTGTAGACCAGCCTAGCTTGGCACTCTAAGAACTGCCTGCCTCTGTCTCCATAGTGCTGGGACAAAAGTCTTTGCCACCATTACCACCACCAGTAAGATAAAGTAGGTTTAAAGTGTGAACGGTTTGAAAAGGAAACAAATGGATAAGCCACGTCTCCCTTTTCAAAGCCATAGCTATCTTATGCAATAGCAAGGATCACAAGACCGTAAATATTTTTTAGTAGAGTTTTTGCTGATGTTGGGCAAATTTACAAATGCCTTATGATTGTCTGTTAATTACTGTTATTTTTTTCTAGATGCTATTCATGCAATATTAGTTTATAGCCAAAATGTAGAAGAACTTCTGAGGCGCAAAAAAGTCCACCGAGAAGTCATATTTAAGTATTTGGCAATACAAGGGGTGATTGTACCTCCAACTACTGAAAAACACAATCTTATTCAGTATGCAAAAGGTTACTGGGAAAAACAGTCACCAAAACTGAAGGACACAGCAGAACCAGTTACAAAGACAGAGGATATCCAGCTCATTCAACAGGTACACTAGATTTGTACTTCTGCTCTGAATCCCTGTTCTGTCTGAAACTGTGCAAATAATCATAGAACTGAGGCGAGTGGTTCTTAGTATGTGTTATCTAGTCTTTACCTCCTTTATGTTCTTTAAGACCTCTGAAGCCACTTAGACGCCAGATCCTTCTCAGATGGGGTGTGCATGGAATCTTTCGGATTGGGTGTGGGGGGCATGGGAGTATAGTCCTCTTCCCACAGATGAGAGCTAGTGTATGTTTAGAAACATAAGAATCATTTCATTTTAGCTCTACTTCTCATGGTTTTGTACTTTAAAAGAAAGCTAATCGTCAATTTCCTTTGCCATTTTGTAATACTGCCTTTGGTAGTCATGTCAGAATTTTATTTAGGAAGCGTCAAAAAATGATTTCCACTTTTCTTCAGTTGATCCTGGCTGCTCTAGTTTGTGTGTGCATTAGATACTGATTGCTTAATGTTGATAGATTGAACTCTGGGGAGTTACTATACTTTCATAGTACTACTTAGGAAATGATGTGTTAAGGTCTCATTTGCTTAGTATACAGAAAAGAGAAAAAATGCTCATAGCAATGTTATCAAGCTTATTGCGAAGACTGGGAAAATGTACTTAAATATCATATTCTTTGTTAAATATATTGAATAGCAGCAGGTACTCCATTAGTATAGAATAAGATATAATATCTTATTCTTGGTGAGTACTATGTTCTGGCATACATAGATGTATGAAGTCATTTATATAGCATGTTTTTATAGTAATATTCACTTTTAATTAAAAAAAATAGTATTAATTCCAGTCATGGAAAATTACCCATTTCAATCACCTTTAGAATTATCTCTTTAAAGAAGGTAGAAGGGAATTTTTTAAGAAAACAAAAACAAAAAAACATTGTGACAAACCTCTCCTGATTAAAAAAAAAAAATTGTCATTTTGTGTTAGAGCAGATACCAAGAGCTTACTTTTCAATAGTTAGAAAAGTGCAAAATGAGTTTTAATAATTATTGCAATGTCTTATTTTCATAATCACCTTTATTGACATTTAGTTTAGTCAATAAAGGATCCATTTGAAGCAATTTGTTTTAAATTTTGAGAGATGTGTATAGTCAAGGGAAAATTATACACAAACCATTATCATTGACTGTTCATGCTCACATTGATATTTTAAAGGTTTTGTTCATTTTTGATTTTTTAAAACTTTTTCTAAGACCAAATCATGGAAACTGCATATGACATTCCTATCTTACTGTGTTATAATTGGTTTTGAGGAGACAGGATATGAGACTAGGAGGACTGTCACATGCAGGAGGGAGACTTGATTGCAAGCTCCAGGTCAGTGTTTGGACAGAGTAAGACCCTTTCTTAGAGGAAGGGAAAACACAAAAAATCTTGGGTATCTGTGAGGTTTGATTCCCAACATATGAGAGATAAGGAAATGAGAGGGGGTGGGGAGGGGAAAAGAGAGGGAGAGAATGAGAATGAATGAATGAATGAATGAGAGCATGCTGGGACTGGTCTTGGATTCCTGTTCAAGCCATCCTTCTACCTTAGCTTCCTGAGTAGCTGGTATGGCAGCTGTGTGCCACTGAACCCAGCTGTGGCCTTGTTAAATTTTACTGAGCTAAAATTTAAATTTAAAATATTTTCTTCCTTTTTGAAATAAATTTTTCTGTGTATGACATGGTTCAGTTCCCTTTGCTCTAACTGGTATGTTCGCATTTATCTAGGAAATGGGTTTGTAGAGACTTGACTGTGAAAGGTAAACCTTCACTTGCTTGCTTGTTTCACCAGTCCCCTCTGCCCTCACCAGTATGCTCGCACTAGTTAGGTTTGTGGAGACTTGGCTGTGAGAGGTAAACTTACACTTCACTTTGTGTTTGTCTTAACCAGCAGGCAAAAGAAGATAAAAAAACTGAAAAAATTGATTTTCGTCGCTTAGGAGAAGAATTCTGTCACTGGTTCTTTGAACTTCTTAATTCTCAGAATCCTTTTATGGGGCCACCTCAGGACGGATGGGGCCCGCAGCACTTCTTTCATGATGTCAAGCTTAGGTTTTATTACAGTACCTCAGAACAAAACGTGATAGACTACCATGGAGCAGAAATCGTGAGCCTTCGTTTACTGTCTTTAGTGAAAGAGGAATTTCTTTTTCTAAGTCCCAACCTCGATTCTCAAGGACTAAAATGCGCTTCTTCTCCTTATGGAGTAGTTATGGTTGGAGTTGCAGGGACTGTCCACAGAGCAAATGCTTGTTTGGGCATATTTGAGCAAATTTTTGGACTTATCCGTAGCCCTTTTGTGGAAAATACTTGGAAAATCAAATTTATCAACCTGAGAATTATTGGAGAAGGTTCCCTTGCTCTCGGAGCATCACTGAAACCAGCTGTTAAATTTGAACAGAGTGATCTGGAGGCCTTTTATAATGTAGTCACCTTGTGTAATAGCACTGAAGGAAGACCTAATGTAAAGCAGACATTGGATAGTGGAACTGGAGACCAGGTTTTAGGTAGTGGAGATGAGGCGTTGTTGAACAAAAGGGAACTGAATTTGCCTAACCCTCTGAAGCATTGAGCACTGTGCATCAGCTGGAAGTCGCTGCAGAATCCCTTCCCAGCACAACGCTGATCATCTGTAAGTGATTGCCGACGTGAGGATTGACGTATTTTAGCTGAAATACCTTTCTGGACTCCAGACTAATGTGGATATTTGCTATTTCTACCCGAGTTACAGCAAATGTTGTGAGAACTTATTGCAGTCCATCAAATAAATCCTACTTGAGATGTGGATAACTGTGTGTCTTAGAAACCATAGGTGGTATTTGAATTTATTTAGTGAAAGCTTACAATCCCTGAACCTCCAAGTGGCAGCAATTAGTAGTAGTCATGCTTATTGGATGTCTTACAAATGGGTCTTACTAAAGTGCTTCTGAAAAATAAAAAGAAACCAAAAAGTAACATTTTAGAGATGCTTAGTATAGTGTTACTAATTATATAAAATATGAATAATATACTTGTGCAAAGAGTCCAATAATTTATCCTGGGAAGAAAAGCTTATACTTCTTTCTGAAGCGTCTCTTTCAAATTATCTGTTCTAGTTCAAGCAAATTATCTCAAAATCTACTTTGCTCAACTATTTTGGGCAGCAGATGTTGTTTTCAACACAGACCTTATTACTACTTAGGCTTCAGCCAACAGTTTTATAGAACATTGACTATGATACCCTAAAGATGGAAACTGTGCTTTGAACATTGAAAGGTATGCACCATTCCTAGGAATCAAGTTACTGTTCTTTCCTACTGATTGTGGCAGAGGTGATTCTCCTCAAAATAGAAACAGAGCCCCTTTAGAACTTACTTACATGGCTGTGGAAATATGCATACATGTAGCCTAAAAACGGTTTTCACCTCTGTGTTACTAGATTTGAGATCCAAAGTTGATTTGCCAGGTTAGAGTTTAAATTTCTCATCACCTGGTAACTATTTGCTGATCCTGGATTTGGTTAAAAATTTTAGTTTTTAAATTACTATTTGGAAAAATATCTGGAAAATGTTATGGTTTATTATACTTGTTAATTTTATATTGAACTCCTATAATTTAGGGTGATTGGTTATGAATATTGGAAGAGGTAAGCATTCATTCACACCTCCCCTTTTGTTTTAGTGGCATGTCTCTATGAAGAGTACAAATCAGTGTGTTCTAACATAAGTTAATAAAGATGGGAAATCCTTTTTGTCTGTATTAGAATAGTAAACTGGTTCCAGCCCACAGTTCTTAAGGAGAGCTTTAGGCAGTTTAACACCACAAAGCTGCTTTTCCTTTATGTATATTGTCAGCATATTATAAAGAAACAGCAGCCTACAGAACGGTTACTGTGTGTTCACAAGGTAAGGCAACTAGGTCACTCTGCCTCTCCTCGGATTTGAAAACGTAGTTTGATTTTATACTCATTTAGGTTTTAAGGATCAAGTTAAATATCCCGAGAAAAGCATGAGATGAAAAACTATCCTTGTTCTATTTGTGTCAGTACTGTGGAAATCTTCACTCATCTTCACTGTTGAACCTTTGAATGTATAAAAACACTAAGAAAGGCTCAGATTTCTACACATAGTTTTAAGTCAACTTAAAAAATTTGATATATTCTTGATTGAGAGGATTGGCTGCTTTTTGGGGTTATCTCTGCATCTGGGCTCAAAGTAGATCCTCATATTGCAGGGAAGTAATAAATGAGCAAAACACTAGGTGGGGAGGTTTCAAGTTTGGTTTTCCACCCCAAGATTTTTTGGTCACGTTGATTTAATATGTAGATGTACAAAAACGTAGGCCTCCTTATTACTCAGATTTAAGAGAGTTGTATTTGGGTTGGTGGAAATATTGGTGACTGAGACAATATAACAAATATATAGGGAACTAATATGAAGAAAATGTCCAGAGAAAGAAATCTAGACTGAAATTTGTTGAAGAAGCTTGGAACCAAAAGAAAGTGCAAACATTGACTTCCTTGGCCCACCACCATGGCAGCAGTTGAAGCAAGCTATAGGTTCTTTTTGCTGTATTCTACCTAGCTAATACTTGGAAAATCTGGCACATACAATGCTTCTCATAGACTATGGACTGATTGGCATACTGCCTAGTTTTATATTAAGTTGACACAGCTAGAGTCTTCCAAGAGGAGGAACCTCCATTGAGAAAATGCCTGATAAGATCGGGTTATAGACCAGTCAGTCTGTAGAGCATTTTCTTAATTAGTGATTGATGGGGAAGGGAGCCACCCCTGGGCTGGTGGTAATGGGTTCTATAAGAAAGCAGGTTGAGCAGGCCAGTAGCGGCACTTCTTCATGGCCTCTGCATCAGGTTCTGCCTCCAGGTTCCTGCCCTGCTTGATTTCCTTTTCTAACTTCTTTCATGATGAATAGTGATGTGGATGTGTCAGCCAGGCTGACACGAGTTGCTTTGATCATGGGATTTTTATTACAATAGTAGCCCTGACTAAGACAATTAAGACAATTGGGCTTTCAGTTCAGGGATCTTCTGGACTTTTTTTTTTTTTTTACTGTGGACTGTTTTGCTGTAGTGTAATAGCAGGGTAATAGCAGGGTGTATGATTAAAAACTCCTTTTTGTTAAAACGACTAAATAAAAATGTTTAAATAGTCCACCAAATTGTAAGCAGTGTTACATTAAGATATTCTATTAGTATCTAAAAATTCATATTTCATGTGTCTTAAAAACTAAAATGCCAAACTACAGGGGAAAAAAAAAACATGTGCAATTTATTAAGCCACTTTGTGAACAATAGCAGGTCAGGAGATATTCTGTGGCCTTCCCAAGGTGATGTTTTTCTGCCAGAGGAAGGCTGTTTACCTGATGTTACTAAATTATGGAAGAGAATGTAAAGGCCTGCTTTAACATATAATTATAGCCTGATGCATTTAATCCCCACAGTTGGAAGGCAGAGGTAGGAGGATCTGTGAGTTCCTGGTCTACTTAGTTCCAGGCCAGCCAGGACTATGTAGAGATAGCCTGTCTCCAGAAACTGAAATAAAACAACAGTAATTAAGTAGTTAGAAAATGTGCATTGACAAAATAGCTCTGGGCTTGAGTAGGTCATCAAAATGAATGAAAACCATACCATATTAGTCTTTTACACGGGTAGGTGACATTTTCTTTACTACCCCCTACCACAGCAACAGCTATTGCAGTGATTGACATTAGCCTTTTATAGCAGAAGGGGAGGGTGCAGTTTTTCCAAAGTTGGATTTTTTTTCCTGCATTTTGATGTATTCCTGAATCTTTCCAAAGTACATGTGAGTCCTGTAGATAGTCCACATTAGGAAACTTTTCTAGAATACTATTTTCCTGATTGCCCCTCAGTGTTCAAATTTCAGACATTGTCTAGTTCTTAAGTCAGTGGACCAAACCTAATGAATGAAAGTGTTATCTCTAGGAAATATATTTTAACTTATAAACTTTATTTTCAAAAGATGTTAGGATTAGATCTACTGAAATACTGTCAAGTGGGTCATAAAAATATTTACAGGTTGTACCACTCTGATGAAATGATTGACAGCATGCTTTGGAATTAGAATCTCAAGCTATTAACCTCATCCTATGTTGAAGGAGCTGCGGGGTACTTCCTGCCACCCAGCTCCTGGCCGCCTGGCTAGCTTATGCCCCAAAATAACGACACACAAACTGTATTCATATAAACACTGCTTGGTCCATTTCTATTAATCTGTGTAGCACCATGAGGTGCGCTTACCGGAAGATTCTAGCCTCCGTCCATCCTGGGTCGGAGCTTTATGGCGTCTGCTCTGGAGAGGGAGTGGCATGGTGTCTGAGCTCACTTCCTCTTCCTCCCAGCATTCTGTTCTGTTTACTCCACTCACCTATGTTCTAACCTATCAGGCCAAGCAGTTTCTTTATTAATTAACCAATGACCTTCCTCCATCAATCCTAAGATGATGTTGATTATCAGTGAGTATATTTGGGGAATTCTAATGAATGGTTTCCAGGAACACTCACACTGTTCCCTTCCTCTACTTCTACAACCCTTCCTGTAATCTTAGTTTCTACTCACTTTGGATGGAGATAGCATAGTTGCAGTGCTGGAAAGTTGGATCTGGGTTCTCTTCAAGTAAGTTTAATATATATTAATTGTCTATCATGTATAAGTTACTGGGTCAAGTGTAAAATGTCAATAGCTTGTTTGGGTAAGGATGTTGAGTTTAAATCTCACTATTGAAGTTTAGATTACCTTTGAGTGAGTTTCTTTAGGTTGAAAGATTTTGATAGACTCTTTTATATAATCATAAAAAGTAATTGAAAATTTGAATAGTCATGAGGACATATGCAATATAGGTTAAATATAAACATAGAAATATGCTAATTTGACATAGTTTAGATTTTAAAGGAAAATTTCCAAATTATGAGAATTTGTCAAATATGTTAGCCTCATTTTGTTAGTGAACCTTTCCAGTAGCCTTTAGTACTTCAATTATATTTTAAAATTGCCATATTTATCTCAAGTTTACTGTGATTTTTGAGGCCAGAATTCCAGTGTTATGTATGTTACATCATGAAATTACTGGCCTAGAATTTTCAGTTTTCCATCAATATTGTATCTCCCTTATTGTCCTTTTAGACATTCAGTAAGGCTTTGTGCTAATTTTCATCTTCAGTTTGTAGACACTAAACAAGGTTGAAATTATATTTGACTTGTTCAGCTTCAAGACTGAAAGACAAAGTGCCCACTACCAAGTCCACCAGCTGTCTGGTGAGCAGCTCTCCTAACAGTGTATGGGGAGAGCTCGGGGTGTAGCTCAGTTGAATGAGTTCTTGCCTCGCATGCAGTAGGCGTTGGGTGATCGCCACCAAGTATTAACCTTGTATGGCTGTGACCACCTGTAGTGCCAGCACCAGGGAGGCAGTACTAAGACCAGATTGCTCATGGTCATCTTGGTCTATATAGGAGTTGGATGCCAGCCTGGGATACATGAGGTACCCCTCCCCAAGGAAAAATTACTGAGGAAGGTTATTGTTGAAACCTTTAGTTTATAAATTTGTACACTCTCCTCTGGTTCTTATCTTCATCTCTATTAATGATTACTCTTACATAATTCATAGTCTTATATTAAGTTGCTTTTGTCTCCCTAAATTGTACGTTGCTAGAGCTGCTTTACTTTGCAATCAATCCTCTTCCCACAGTTTCTTGTACAAGATAAGCATTAGATAAATTCAGAGTACTAATTATATGACAGTTTGCCTTCCTGTGTACACTGGATGTATTAATTTACTCTGGCTGACCACCATTATTGTAGTAGCAATAGATGATCTTACCCACCTAGGTTTTTTTTTTCTTTTTCTTTGAGTCATGGTCTGTTTGGCCCTGACTGTCCTGAAACTCACTGTGCAGACTGTGCTAGCCTCATCTTAAAAGATCTGCCTCCTGAGTCCTGATATTAAAGGTATGTGCCACTGCACCTGCCTAGAATCTGGATATAAACTCAGACATTCAAAGAGAAGAGCTGTAAGGTAACCATTGCATCTTTTTTTTTTAAATTTTTTTTAACCATTGCATCTTTATATTGTGTATAGAAGGTTAATGTCTAACCCTTTTAGACTAGTTATCCTCAGAATGAACATTGCCCTTTGCTTATTGTCTTCTTTCGAAAGCAAAGATGCCTTTATATTTTAAAGAATGTTTTTCATGTGTTGCTTGTTTTTACTCTTTTTGCTCCTTACTTTTCAAGGGCCCACCCAGCTCCCAAATAAATACACACAGAGTCTTATTCTTTCTTATGAATGCCTGGCCTTAGCTTGGCTTGTATGTTTTTTTGTTTTTTGTTTTGCCAGCTTTTCTTAATTTAAATTATCCTGTCTACCTTTTGTCTCTAGACTTTTCCCTTTGTTTATTTCTGTATATCTCTTCTTATTATTCTGTGTCTGACTGGGTGGCTTGCCTCTTCCTTTTCCATTCCTTGATCTCTTCACAGATTTCACCTCCTCTTTTATTCTCTCTGCCTGCCAGCCCCACCTGTTCTTTCTCCTGCCTTGCAATTGGCTGTTCAGCTCTTTATTAGACCAGTAAGGTGTTTTTTGATTTTTCAAGACAGGGTTTCTCTATAGCTTTTTGGTTCCTGTCCTAGAACTAGCTCTTGTAGACCCGGCTGGCCTCGAACTCACAGAGATCCGACTGCCTCTGCCTCCCGAGTGCTGGGATTAAAGGCGTGCACCATCACCACCCGGCTACCAATAAGGTGTTTTAACAGGCAAAGTAACACAGCTTCACAGAGTTAAACAAATGTAACATAAAAGAATGTAACACATCTTTGCAACATTAAACAAATATTCCATAAAGTAAGCCGATTTAACACATAAGAATAACACTATTCTACAGCATTCATGTATTTGTGCATTTTATGTATGTGTATGCGTGGGTGTTTGTGCAGCATGGTTGGCATGCGGAGAGATCAGGCAGCTTGTGGAAATGAGTTCTCTGCTTGTGCCTTTACCCGCTGAACCACCTTTCCAGCTCCTGTTTTTTCTGTATAGATTTCTTAAACTTGTTTTAGGAGTTATGGGTACATGGAAACACTGTCATGTGTTTTGCATGGCTGGTTCATTTTTGTCTTTGAGTACTTGGCTTAGATGCATTTTCTCTCTTCCATGGAGATCCTCCAGTGGCTTTCATCAGCACGTCTTTTTCGCTTAGTATGAGCAATTCCCAATATCCTTTCTACAGGATGTTAAGTTGGGATAACAGTTGTTTCTTTTACGTTCTGTTTCTGTTATTTGTACAGAGACTAGTGTTTTAACAGTTTTTGCTTTTTGAATTCCTGGAAGTGGTGATTGAACCCAGAGTCTCAGGGACACTAGGTAAACATATCACCACTGAGCTCCCCCTGCACCTACCTCCCTTTTAAAATTTATTTTGAGACAGTTGGAGGCTGGCCACCTTCCTCAACCTCTTTGGGTAGCTGATTTTATATGGTTTGTACCATAGTGCTTGTTACAACAGATTCTTGTTAAAATTAGAAGTAAGTAATTTCGCACTATGTTTTATTTAGACTCTAATGCATTTCCAGACTTTGCCTGTCCGTTCAAGACGGCATAGTGTGTGTGTGTGCAAATGTATTTATATTTTCTAAATGGATAAAGGTAAAGTTATCCAGTGAACTATACTTATTCAATTTATTAATTGCTTAGTTTGTTTATTTTGAGAATAATCTTCACATATTCTAGGCCAACCTCCTTGTCTTCCAGTTTGTTTCTTCCCAGTGATGATGTTGCACATGCTTGCCACTGGAGCCAAGGAACAATACCCTTGATTGCTAGAATAGTTAAGGTCATAATTGCACGTTATAAAAGGCTTAAGAAATTGAAGCTTCAGTATTTAAATAACATTCAAATTTTCATTTCATTTTATTGTTATGGAGGTCATTATTTGGCCATTTTTTAGTTTTGGTTTTAAACTATAAAGCAAATGTTCATTTTTTTGTCATTTTCAATCTACTACCTTACCTTGAAATATTTTGTTTATATTTTTATTATTATTAGTGTGTGATGAGTATGTGAATTTATTGTGTGTGTGTATTCGTGCATGTGCATGCACATGATACAGTATGTGTGGGAGTCACGGGAAAACTTGTCAGAATTGAGAGTTGAGTGTTCTTGGTTCTCTCCTTCTGTCTTGGATTCTAGGGATTGGAATCAGGTTGTCAAGGCTGCATAATAAGCACTTACAGCTGCAGAGCCATCTCACTGGACCATTGGTTTGAAGTAGTTTATTTAAACTCTAATCTGGAACAACTTCTCATGGGAAGAGAAACTCGGTAAAACAGCTTCTCTTCCCATGCTTTTGACACTGCATGGTGCTGTGACCGCATAGGTGTGGAAATTCAGTTCCCTCACTTTCTCACAAGTACTGCTCATTGAAAACACAATTCATTCTTCAAACAGAAACTCAGATATACATTTTAAAGTATATGTGTGGGTAGTAATTTATTTCTGTATACAAATGGGAAAAGCCTGAAAATATTTTGATACTAGGAATTCAGAGTTTTATTGTAGCATATGCCATACTTTTAAAGAAGAAGTTTGTAACAGACAAGAGTTTAGGAAAAAGAAAAATCTTGGCAGCTAAGTGTGATGGTGCTTGCCTTCAACCCCCGAACTTGGGAAGCGCGGGCTGTTGGATTTCTGTGAGTTTCAGTCCAGCTCATCTGGATAGTGAGTCCCAGGACAGCCAGGGCTATATACAGAGACTGTATCTCAATAAGGAAATACAAAGAAAGAAGAAGAAAAACATTGATCTTAACACACCAGTGTTTGCTCTTAAACCTTTTGATTTAATTTGATAAGTATTTGTTGAACACTTGGTAGATGTAAGCTTTCTTCTAATTTCTTATGGAAGGTAATTTTTGCTATTTTAATAGTTTATGTTACCACAGAGTGCTTCTTGTGATGTCTCCTTGATGCTCTTACTACCTAAACTATATTTTATACTTATCTGAAACTGGGTTGAGTCCTAGCCAGGACTCCTTCAGTGCTGCTGGAGAAATGGTGATCCTCTGGTCTGTTAGTTTGGAAATTCCACAGGAACAAATGCACAGAATTCTTCCCAACCCATTTACATGTAGTTTACAGATTTTGCATGTAATTAATATTTTTCAAATTTTTAATGAAAAGGATTTCCATAAAACTTTACTGTTTTGAACTTTAATAATTGTAATAACTGAATTGGGTGTAGTGGTATACCCAATGAATCCTAGCATTCAGGAGACAGAGGCAGGTGGATGGATCTCTGAGTTTGAGGTGAGCCTGGTCTACATAGTGAGTTTCAGGACAGCCAGAACTACATAGTGAGACCCAGTCTTGAAAAAAAAATTTAAAAAATAAGTTATATAATATAATACCCACCTTCCTTCTTCACAAATTGTATTTATAGAAAACAGAATTGGTTCTTGAAGCACATATGTGCAGAGGCGGGAGAACATCACCTGTTGTTGCATAGAACCTGTATTCGATTCCCAGCACCCACATGGCAGCTCACAAACATCTGGAACTACAGTTCCAGGGGCTCTGATATCTTCTGGCCTATGTACGTGGTATACATATATGTAGGCAAAACTCACACAGGTAAAAAATAAAAATAGATCTTAAAAAATCATGTATACTCTTAAATGTGATTAGTATTCTTTTGTGTTGGTATTTTGATTTGGGCTTTTTTTTGTTTGTTTTGTTGTTATTTTCCAGGACAGGGTTTCCCTGTGTAGCTCTGGCTATCCTGGACCTTGCTTTATAGACCAGGCTGACCTGGGGCCTCAACTCACAGATCTACATACCTCTACCTCCCAAGCTCGGACTAAAGGTGTGTGCCCAACTGGTATTTGAATTTTTATTTGCAGTGGCTAATACCCAGAAAATATGAAAAGTTTTATACTAGAACCAGAAAAAAAAATGTGTTGTCTTTAAAAGTTTTATACTAGAACCAGAAAAACAAAAATGTATTGTCTATAAACAATATATGTAATGTTCTCTAATCATTGTAAATGCTGAAAGTGTTTTTCCTAAGCTCTTTTTCATGCTTTTGAATATGCTTATATTTCTGTGTTTTTAATCAAGAAAAGTGCAAAGTGATTTGACAGAAACCAAATGCAAAACAGTTGCAGGAAATTCTCTTCTTCTGCTGGTTTGACCTAGAATCCTTTAATGTGTGAAAGCAATACACGGAAGTGTCTCAGTTCCACTGCTCTAGATTCATATATACTCCGGGAGCATTGCATTGTGTAACTCATTCCTGTAAGTGCCATACTGTAAGTGGTGGGAAGATTTGTGTGAATTCAGAAAAACTATGTGTGTGCCATGCCAGAGAGTCTAAGTACAGTGTTATCAATCAACTGAAACAAAGGAGGACATTGATTACTAATCTGAAATGATTAGGGCCTGAAATTCCTTTATTATTTATCCAAAGTATAAAGCATGTCAAGTGGCTATATTATGTCACTAGAAATTTATATTATCATTTTGTTTTTTTTTAAATAGAATCTTTTTTGGCAATTTTATACATGTAAGCAAAGAATCTTAATGATGTCCACCCCAACTCTCCTCCCCTAACTCCTCTCCTATGCCTCCTCCCAGGCAATCCCAATATATATCCTTCTCCCACGATGTCCCCTACTCCCCCCTCCCTTTTTGTAAGTCATAGCCCAGCTAGGGGTGTCTGTTGAAATGTTGCCTGATCTCGTTGGCTTGATCTTGTGCAGGCAGCTATAGCTGCAGTGAGTTCATGAGCAAACTGGCCATGTCACATCTAGATGACATTTGACATCATTCTTCCCCATCCTCCAGTAACGTTTTGTTTAAGCACATTGACTTCTTTGGTACGTGAATTTCATTAGATAATTGTTTCCTGTGTTAGATAATACTTGGTTCACCATGCCAGGTAGATGAAACAAAAGTTAGAAGCATATTATAGAATTTTAGTAAATCATAAAATACTTGCTAGAAGCTTACACAGTTCAAATACGAGGGAAAGCAGAAACTCTTGGAAATGTTTTGTTAGCAAGTGAATAGCTGAGGCTAAATGTGACTCAACATTAGAGTTCTTGCCTCTCTCATGGGACTGAGGGTTCATTCTCGTGGTAGTTCACAACCATCTATAAGTAGTTTTGGAGGATCTGATGGCCTCTATGGGCACAAGGCATGCATGTGATACACAGACATACATGCAGACAAGCATTCATACACATAAAAATAAACTTTAAAAAATAGCCTGGGTGACTGTGGAAGAGCAGTCCTGACTTGTGTTTTTGAAGTTAATCAATTTTCAAACAAAATTCATGACATGAAACATTATTTACCATAGTGTATTACATGTATAAATAAGAAGGCCTTAATCTCCTGTTCTACTTTTCTCTGAAAACCCAGAAATACAGAAAATGACTATTCTAGGAAATAAGTTTGGTGTGGACTAAAATAGCCCATGATGCTTAGACCATGCCATTCACTGCGATGATGTAATGCAAACTGCAGCCATCTTGAAGGTGGCAGGTAAATAAGCACACTACAGACAAACCAACCAACACTTTTTGAAGAGTGATTAACTGAATATGTAAGGTTAGCATGGCAGCTCATTGTTGAAGGAAGTAGATGGAAATTTGGATTTCTTGAATTATGGTATAATGCTGGAGAAAAAAATGGGGAGGTAGTCACACTTCTTTCCTCTCCCACACAGCCTATTTACAGAGAAGGGGTTCACATGAAGTTTGGGGATCAGAAAACCTTTCTTTGAGATAGTCTGTTTAGTGAAGGATTTTTATGTACTATTAGGTACCTTGCATATATGGCATATGCACAAAGCATTGCCTTGAAGGGCTGGTTATTTTAAGATTGTGAAGTCATGTGACTGTACAAATGGTTCAGTTCTACAGACCTGCTTATCTCCTCACTGTCATCTTCGTGTTTTGCGTACTGCAGAAACTGGTGGGTGGGGCTTAACACAAACCACATCCAAATACTGTGGCTGCTATGAAAGCCTTTCTTTCTGGAGTTGACTGAAAGGCAGATTGCAAGCCCATCTGAGATCATCCATGGGCAGATTTGTTTCTTTTCCTGTACTTAGGTGACAAGATTATTGAATGAGAAGGTTTATAGTTGAAAATATTTATATAGATTGGTTGTTAAGAAAACCAAGCCTTCTAGAAAACCTAAAAACCCTGCTTTCAGAACTCTTCTGAAAATCCAGCAGTCTGTCATTGAAAGCTGTACAAAAGTGTATGCTGCCACAAATCAGTGGTTACCTTTTCACACAAGTGATTAACTGAAGTCACCTGCCTGGCAGCAGCTTTTAGTGCATCTTGTTGCCCTTTCTAAGAAATAGACTTGATGGTCTGACTATTTAGCTAATAATTGGACTTTCTACCATGACTAGGGTCTTGGACTGAATAGAAATGAGAAAGGAGGGACCAGAGAGGAAGTGGTTAAGTGGTTAAGAACACTAGAGGCCCTTGAGTAGGACCAGAGTTTGTTTCTCAGCATGCATACTGGGTACATCAAAGCTCTAGTTCCAGGGATTCTGTTGTCCACTTCTGGCCTCCACACACACACACACACACACACACACACACACACACACATACACACACACTAACACAGTAATAATTTCTTTTTAAAGTATGTTGTCAGAGACAGGATTTGCTTTAGAAGCTTTTCTTCTTTGCATTCCAGGAATGACTGTTGACTGTAAAGACTTGTAGGATCTTGGGATAGGCATGTCTCCACTGATTCCCTAGGCTCTATGTATTCACCCATGTGTGGCAGCTCTAGCTGAGGGTGTCTCTGAGTGCATCAGAGTTGGAAAAGCAGAAAGGACCTTCATTCTAAAGCTGAACATGCAAACGGAGTGAACCAAAGCTCTGCCAGCCAGGGCCACTCCTTTCCATCCCTGAGCTGCTCCATAGAGAAAGGAGGCTTTAGACACCGAGGGGCCCACACCTCAGAATTCTAGGCAAACCACACATGGAATGAGGAAGCTCTCCGAGTTGAATAATTCTCTACCTAACAAATGAGAATTGGAGTTATAAATTATTTTTTTAAAAGAACACATTTTGTTCTTTGAAAGTTCCATATATTTCTACAATGTATGTGATCACATCCCACCACCACCACCTCCTCCCTAGAACTCCCACCACATCTGTCTCCAACTTTCAAGTCCTCTTCCTTTTGAATTGTTATTAATAACCCCTCTTGTCCAGCTAGCAGAGTTCATGGTTGTGTGTTATCTACTGAGACATAGACAAATATCAGTGGCCACTTCCTACTTTTCTCTGTGTCTTCTTCCTTACCCTTTCCCTCTCCATATTTTGACTATCATTTGTCCCTTTCTTATTAATATCATTCCTCTTTCTCTTTATGCTGTGAGACAATGGTCTTGTACCTTGTAAAGATTTGTCACTTGTACTGGTTTAATAAAATGCTGATTGGCCAGTAGCCAGGCAGGAAGTATAGGTGGGGCTAACATAACAGGAGAATTCTGGGATGAGGAAAAGGCTCAGTCTGCAGTGGTCACCCAGACCAAGAGGAAACAAGATGAAAATGCCTCACTGGTAAAAGGTACCAAGCCACGTGGCTAACACAAACAAGAATTATGGACTATTTTAAGATTTAAGAGTTAGTTAATAAGAATCCTGAGCTAATAGACCAACCAATTTATAATTAACGTAGGCCTCTGTGTGTTTCTTTGGGGCAGAATGACTGTGGGATCAGGCAGGACAGAAACTTCTGTCAGCAAATGGTGCCAACGTGGACAACTGCATCCACATAAAACCTGAGAAAGCTTGGAAAGTAATTCTAGACACAAAGAACAGTGAAACATGGCTTTTTGGTAGCAGCATTTTCTCAGGTCTGCTCTGTTTACTAGAGACACGTGTGCCTCATTTAAACTAGGCTTCCTGACTCAGCTTTAGCTGCAAAAGCCTTGCAAAAATTTTAAGAGACCCCATCACAAAACACTTAAATGATGTTTATGAATAGCCGATAGCATGCTTTTTGGTGGTGGCAGGGACCTTGAAACTCCATAGAATTGTGGCAGTAAACACAGATCCCACCTGTATCTCCACTATGAAACTAGACTTTCAGAAAGCTAAGGAATGGGGTGGATCCAGCCATCAAAGTCATGACTTTAATCTTAGCTGTATCATTTAGCAACTTAAAGACTCATATGCGCAGAAAAGAAGATATATGGTAAAGACATATTCAGATGAAGAAAACCTTAACAGTTTATAGTGTGTTTGAAAATATATGTATTGGGAGAGAGAGGAAAAAGGATAAAGTCCTTTAAAAAAAGGAGAGATTAGTTGGGTGTGGTGGCACACACCTTTAATTCCAGCACTTGGGAAGCAGGCAGATCTCTGTGAGTTCAATGACAGCCTGGTCTATAGAGTGATTTCCAGGAAAATCAAAGATACACAAAGAAACTTTGTCTCAATAAACCAAAAATTAAAAGTAAAAATAAAAGAAATATAGTTTAAAATAAAGCTACATGGAGATGGAAAATACACAGAGACACTGTATGTTATTGTGTTCTCTTTGACTTGTTTGATGGCCGAGGAAGGAGCAACAGCTGCCAAAGGACATTTGATTATCAATGCTGCTGGATTAATACAATATAGATACTTTGAAAATGCCCAGAATTCAAACTTTAAGTCAAAAGATATGTTATTTTGGAGAAGAGGTTTTGTTTTCACAGGAAATGAAAGGCTGTAGGTTCATTCTTTGTTAAGAAAATTTAGGTTTGATCAAGGATGACCCCATTAAAAATATTTGATAGGAGTGGATGGCCCAGATGATCTAACATTTCAGAGGATCTCTGTTGGAGTTTCCTCTGAGTTCTATATAAAGAACAGCTTTAAAACTGCTGGCTGAGATGATCAAGCCTCAGAGATTATCCTAGTCAGGACTTGACCATAATCCTAAATTTTCTTTAGGTCCTATAAGATTATCAGTGCACCCAATCAGCAGGAAGTAGCCTAGAAAATTATGCCCATGTTCCCAAAAAATAGATTATAGGTATTTTTTTTTATTGAGTTCTACATTTTTCTCTGCTCCTCTCCCTGCTTTTCCCCTCCCCCTTCAACCCTCCCCCAAAGTCCCCATGCTCCCAATTCACTCAGAAGATATTGTCTTTTTCTACTTCCCATGTAGATTAGATCTATGTAAGTCTTTCTTAGTATCCTCGTTGTCTAAATTCTCTGGGGTTGTAATTTGTAGGCTGTTTTTTTTTTGTTTTTTTTTTTGTTTTTTGTTTTGCTTTATGTTTAAAAACCACCTATTAGTGAATACATGTGATAATTGTATTTCTGTATCTGGGTTACCTCACTCAAAATAATGTTTTCTAACTCCATTTTCCTGCAAAATTCAAGATGTTATTTTTTTCTGCTGTGTAGTACTTCAATGTGTAAATGCACCACATTTCCTTATCCATTCTTCGGTTGAGGGACATTTAGGTTATTTCTAGGTTTTGGCTGTGACAAACAAAGCTGCTATGAACATAGTTGAGCACATGTCCTTGTGGCACGATTGAGCATCCTTTGGATGGGTCTTGAGAAAGGTTGTTTCCTAATTTTCTGAGAAATCAACCCACTGATATCCAAAGGAGTTTTACCAGCTTGCACTCCCACCAGAAATGCAGGAGTGTTCCCTTTTCCCCACAACCTTTCCAGCATAAGTTGTCGTCAGTGTTTTTTTATCTTGACCATTCTTACTGTATAAGATGGAATCTCAGAGTTGTTTTGGTTTGTATTTCTCTGATGACTAAGGATGTTGAACATTTCCTTATGTATCTTTCAGTCATTTTAGATTCCTCCGTTGAGAGTTCTCTGTTTAGGTATGTACTCCATTTTCATTATTGGCTTATTTGTTCCTTCGGTGACTAATTTCTTGAGTGCCTTGTATATTTTGGAGATCAGACCTCTGTCTGATGTGGTGTTAGTGAAGATGTTTTCCCATTCTGTAGGTTGTCATTTTGTCTTGTTGACTGTGTCCTTTGCTTTATAGAGGCTTTTCAGTTTCAGGAGGTCCCATTTATTAATTATTTCTCTCAGTGTCTGTGCTGCTGGGGTTATATTTAGGAAGTGATTCCCTGTGCCAATGCATTTAAATGTACTTCCCAATTTCTCTTCTATAAGGTTCAGTGTGTCTGGCTTTATGTTGAAGTCTTTGATTCATTTGGACTTGAGTTTTCTGCATGGTGATAGATATGGGTCTATTTTCATTCTTCTACATGTTAATATCCAGTTATACCAACACCATTTGTTAAATATGCTTTAATTTTCCATTTGATAAGTTTTGCTTTTTTTGTCAAAAATCAGGTGTTCGAAGGAGTGTGGATTAATATCCAGGTCTTCGATTCAGTTCCATTAGTCCTCTTGTCTCTTCTTATGACAATACCAGGCTGTTTTCAGTACTGTAGCTCTGTAGTAGAGTTGGAAGTCAGGGGTTGGGATTCCTCCCAAAGTTCTTTTATTGTACAGTATTGTTTTGGCTATCCTGGGTTTTTTTGCTTTTCCATATGAAGTTGAGTATTCTTCTTTTGAGGTCTATGAAGAATATTGCTGGGATTTTGATGGGCATTGCATTGAATCTGTAGATTGCTTTTAGTAAAATTGCAATTTTTACTATATTAATTCTGCCTACCCAAGAGCATGAGAGATCTTTCCACTTTGTGGCATTTTCTTCAATTTTTTTCTTCAAAGATTTAAAGTTCATGTCATACAAGTCTTTTACTTGTTTGGTTAGAGTTACTACGAGATATTTTATGCTATTTGTGGCTACTGTGAAGGGGGTTGTTTCTTTGATTTAATTCCCAGCCCTTTTCTCATCTGTGTACTGGAGGGCTACTGATTTTTTTTTTTTTTAGTTAACCCTTGTATCCTGCTACATCACTAAAAGTGTTTATGAGTTGTAGATGTTCCTTGGTAGAATTTTTGGGATCACTTATGTAAACTATCATATCATCAGCAAACAGTGAGAGTTTAACTTCTTTTCTGATTTGTATCCCCCTGATCTCCTTTTGGTATCTTATTGCTCTAGCTAGGACCTCAAGAACTATATTGAATAGATATGGAGAGAGTGGAAACCTGTCTTGTTCCTGATTTCAGTGGAATAGCTGAGAGTTTCTCTCCATTCAGTTTGATGTTGGCTTTTGGCTTGATGTATATTACCTTTATTATGTTTAGGTATGTTCCTTGTATCCTTGCTCTCTCCAAGACCTTTTTCATGAAGGGATGTTGTATTTTGTTGAAAGCTTTTTCATCATCTAATGAGATGATCATGTGGTTTTTATTTTTCAGTTTGTTTATATGGTGGATTATGTTGACAGATTTTTGTATGTTATGCCATCTTTGCATCTCTGAGATGAAGCTGACTTGATCATGGTGGATGATGGTTTTGATGTGTTCTTGGATTCAATTTGCCAGTATTTTATTTAGTATTTTTGCATCAGTGTTCATGAGTAAGATTGGTTTGTAATTATCTTTCTTAGTAATGTCTTCTATGGTTTGGGTATCAGGGTAATTGTAGCCTCATAAACAGAGTTTGGCAATGTTCCTTCTGTTTCTAATGGGTGGAATAATTTGAGGAGTATTGGTATTAGTTCTTCTTTGAAAGGCTTGTAGAATTCTGAGCTGAAACCATCTGGTCCTGATGACTGTTTCTATTTCTTCAGCAGTTATAGGTCTGTTTAATTTGCTTATATGGTCTTGATTTAATTTTCATAAGTGATATTTATCCAGAAAGTTGTCTATTTCCTTTAAGCTTTCAAATTTTGTGGAATACAAGTTTTGAAATATGACCTGATGATTCTCTGTATTTCCTCCATGTCTGTTGTTATGTCCCCTTTTTCATTTCTGATTTTTTAAATTTTGATATTTTCTCTTTTCCTTTGGTTAGTTTGGATAAAGGTTTTTCTATTTTGTTGATTTTTCTCCAAAAACCAACTCTTTGTTTCATTCTTTGTATTGTTTACTTTGTTTCTATTTTGCTGATTTCAGCTCACAATTTGATTATTCCTGCCATCTAGTTCTCTTTGGTGATTTTCCTTCTTTTTGTTCTAAAGTTTTCCAATATTCTGTTAATTCACTGTTGTTGGATTTTTCCAGCTTCTTATGTATGTGTTTAGTGCTATGAACTTTCCTCTTAACAGTGCTTTCATTGTGTCTCATAAATTTGGGTATGTTGTGTGGTTATTTTCATTGAATTTTAGGAAGTCTTTAATTTCTCCCTTTGTTTTTTTCCTTGACCCATTGATGTTTCAGCTGAGTATTGTTTAATTCCCATGTGTTTGTGGGTTTTCTGGAGTTAGTATTGCTAATGACTTCTAGTTTTAAATCATGGTGATTTGATAAGGTACATTGGGTTATTCCATTTTTTTTTATATTTGGTGAGGTTTGTTTTGTTACCGAGTATGTGGTCAATTTCTGAGAAGGTTCCATGAGGTGCTGAGAAGAAGGTATATTCTTTTCTGTTCAGATGGAATATTCTATAGATGTCTATTAAGTCTATTTGAGTCATAATATCTGTTAGTTCTCTTATTTCTCTGTTCATTTTTTTCTGGTTGGACTGTCCAGTGGTGAGATTGGAGTGTTGAAGTCTCCCACTATTAGTGTGTGGGGTTTAATGTATGACTTAAGCTTTGGAAGTGTTTCTTTTACATATGAGAGTGTCCTTGTATTTGGGGCATAGATGTTCAGTATTGAGATTTCCTCTTGATGGATTTTTCCTGACTAATATGGCATGACCTTCTTTGTCTCTTTTGGTTGATTTTAGTTTGAAGTCTATTTTGTTAGATATTCAGGTAGCTATATCAGCTTGTTTCCTAGGTCCATTTGTTTGGAGATATTTTTCCCCAACCCTTTACTCTGAGATGATGTCTTGTCTTTAAGGTTGAGTTGTGTTTCTTGCATGCAGCAGAAGGATGGATTCTATTCTCGTATCCAATCTGTTAGCCTGTGTCATTTTATAGGTGAGTTGAATCCATTTATATTAAGGGGTATTAATGACCAGTGATTGCTATCTCCTGTTAATATAGTTTTTATTGTTGGTGATGTTAATTTGTGTGCTTTTCCCTTCTTTAAGATTTGCTGCTATGAGACCATCAATTGTCTGTTTTTGTTGGTGTAGCCAACTTCCTTGGGTTGGAGTTTTCCTTGTAGTATTTTGTGTATGGCTGGGTTTGTGGCTAGGTATTGGTGAAATCTAGTTTTGTCATGGATTATCTTGTTTTGTCCTTCTATGGTGATTGAAAGTTTTTCTGGGTACATTAGTCTGGGCTGGCATCCATGGTCTCTTAATGTCTAAATAATGCTTGACCCCAACCTTCTGGCTTTCATTGT
Source organism: Microtus pennsylvanicus (assembly GCF_037038515.1). Classification (NCBI taxonomy): domain Eukaryota; kingdom Metazoa; phylum Chordata; class Mammalia; order Rodentia; family Cricetidae; genus Microtus; species Microtus pennsylvanicus. The sequence goes on along the minus strand of NC_134579.1, from coordinate 5,066,042 downwards.
CTCCAATGAGAAGTCAGGTGTAATTCTGATAGGTCTACCTTTATATGTCACTTGGCCATTTTCTTTGCAGCTCTTAATATTCTTTCTTTCCTCTGTATCTCTGTATGTTTAGTGTTTTGTTTATTATGTGGCAAAAGGATTTTTTTTTGGATCCAGTCTATTTGGTGTTCTGTAAGCTTCTTGTATCTTCATCGGCAAATATTTCTTTAGATTGGGAAAGTTTTCTACTATGATTTTGTTAAATATATTTTCTGTGCTTTTGAGTTGAACTCCTTCTCTTCTTCTCAGATTTGGCATTTTCATGGTGTCCCATATTTCCTGGATATTTTGAGTTAAGCTTTTGTTAGATTTAATGTTTTCTTTAGCTGATGAATCTATTTTCTCTATTGTATCTTCAGTACTTGAGATTTCTCTCGTCCATCTCTTGTAGTCTACTGTTCATGCTTGCGTTTGTAGTTCCTGATCGTTTTCTCATGATTCTGTTTCTATCATTGCCTCGTCTTGTGTTTTATTTATTGTGTCTATTTCAGTTTTCAAGTCCTGAATAGTTTTTTTCATATGTTTGATTTCTTTTTCTTGGTTTTCTTTAAGTGATTTGCTGATGTCTTCCAATTTTTTGTTTGTCTTTTTCTCCATTTCTTTAAGGGGATTTCTCATTTCCTCTTTAAGAGTTTCAATTCTCATTTCTTCTGTAAGAGTTTCATTTTCTTGAAGTTACTTTTTAGGTAATTTTCTTCTGCTTCATCCATATTTGCTTGTTCAGGTCTTTCTGTTCAGGGTCTTTCGATTTTACTGGTGTTGTGTTACTCTTTGTGGTGTTATGTGTTTTCTTACCTTTTCATCTTTTCCTCTAATAGGTGTGGTTGGTGCTGTCTGAGATTCTGTTGAATAATCTTCTATGTGCCAGTGAATCCAAAGCTCAGATGATTGTTCCTCATGGTACAGTCAGTGCCATAGTTCTAGTTACCAGGTTGGTTACTCTGTGTTCCTGGAGATAGCTCAGTGCTCCTGTGCTTTGCTCTGCTTCCTTGGAGTTTGCTATCTCAGGCCTACTTTGGCTTAGGTTGCCGGCTTTGTCTTGTTTTTGCAAATACTAGTCTGGATTCCCTCCTGCAGAAGTCCTTGGCTTGGAGTTGGACCTGTTCTGGTGGAGATCTCTGACTCTGGATCTGGTTGCTCACTCAATACTGATCAGCCAATGCCCCGGGACTGGATTGGATCCTGGGACTAGATTTGTTCCTGGTTTCTTCTCCTGGTGGAACATGCTTCCTCAGGCCCTCTCTGTCTTAGGTAGCTGGTTCATTCCCACTCCTGTTCAGGTGGAGATCACTGACTCTGAGTCAGGTTGCTAGCTCAATCCTGATCTGCCAGTGTCCCAGGATTGGGTTGGCTCCTGGGACTGGATTTGGGCTGGCTTCTGTTCCTAGTGGAGCTTGCTTCCTCAGGCCCTCTTGGTCCTAGGTAGCTGGTTCAGTCCTACTCCTGTGTAATTTCTTGCCCAAGGTGGAGTTCCTTGCCTCAGTTCTACTTTGGTCTAGGTTATTGGCTTTGACCTGTTTCTGTAAATCCCTATGGATCCCCTCCTGCAGAAGTCTCTGGCTTGGAGTTGGACCTGCAAAGGTTTCTTGCTCCAGTTTACTGCCTCAAAGTTCCCAGGCTCGGGTGTGCCCAGAACCACAGTAGACCTGGCTCAGGCTTACTCCCTCAGAGGTCCCAGACTCACACTTGGACCCAGAGGTTCCAGGTTTATGACTATTTGGATTATAGATATTTTATCTATATTTTATTATCATTACTTTTGCTAGTTATGGTTATGGGGAAATTAATAATATACTGTCTTTCCCCAGCATGTCTGATAAATCTCTTATGCCAGCATAGGTAATGGTTTTACCTGTAGTGGCAGAAGCATCCCTGTTCTCAGTGCACTAGCCTCTCCCTTGTTGTTGATGAGCCATTTCTACTGTTGTCTGAAAGATTAATGCCACCTTGCCTAAGGAAATGCTAACATTCTCCATTGAGTCAGTTATCAATAGAAACTGTCATTCTCTCAATGTCTATATCTACCATTTTTACTATCTTCAAAATCCATAGCTGGAGTCAAGCCCTCCCACATCAATAAAGGCCAGATACAAATTAAGTCTCAGGAACAAGTATGTTGCACTCACAAAATGCTGCTTGTGTCTTCTTTAAACAGTCATACTCTGGTGTGACCTGAATGCAATATGGGACAGGATTTAGTATTTGCTCTCCTGGGTTTGGATCTAATCTATTCCCATATTCATCCCTTTGAAAATGGAGATATGATGTGGGAAGTCCTTTTGTATATGTGTTGCTTTTATTGGTTAATGAATAAGAAGCTGCTTTTGTCCAATGGCTTAACAGGGTAAAACCCGGCAGGACATCCAAACAGAAATGTAAAGAAAGAGAGAGGAGGTGGAGTCAGGGAGAGGCTATGTAGCTACCACAGAAGACAGACACCTCTGCTGTAGCCCATGACCTTGTGGTGATGCACAGATTAATGGAGATGGGTTAGTTTAGGATATAAGAGCTAGCTAGAAATATGCTTAAGTCATTTGCCAAGAAGTGTTGTAATTAATACAGTTTCTATGTGAATATTTTGGGTCAGGGCAGGTGGGACCAAACGAACAGCCTCCTGCAACAGATGGGCACACTGACATGGTCTGAAACATTTGGGACTGATGCTTGCCACCCACTTCAGGTCTGGATACTTTTATGCCCAATCAAGGTTGGAAAAAGAGCTGAGACCATGCCTGTGGCTCAGCATTCCCCTCCTGGGCAGGCTGCGGGATGGATTCTGCTATAAGTGCATAGGCAGGATAGCATGGTGGATTTCTGCCATCCTACATAAAGATATTTCCAGTAAGTGCAGTGCACTGCATAGCAGATTTAGCTATTACTCAAATATCAAGGGTTTATGTGCTGCATGCATCTTCTCAGAGTTGAAGTAGTGAGTTCAGCTCCTACCCAACAGTCCCAGAACTGGCTGTAATGGTACGTCCACCATATTGAAAGGTGGAGAGAAGTGGATCCAGCATCTAAAATCACTGTAACCAAGTTTCTTAGCATTTTAAAAGTACTCCTGGTCAGAAAATAATTACAGCTGTGGCTGGGCTATCCCCCAACCCATCCCATCCCCAAGCCTGCCTGCTTGCTTGCAAACTCCACGGAACCCTGGAACACAGCTTGCTCTAATACTAAGGGGACCTAAGAGGTGAGTTTTTAGTCACAGGGCCAGACAGCTAGATGCCCCATTCTCTGGGACATCCCCAGTGGGACCAAACCAAAAGGTCCCTTCCCAACTCCATTGGCTGGCTTTTCTAGACAGCCATCAGGGAGTTTTCCTGTGGCTGAGCTATCCCCCAACTCACCACACTCCCAAACCTGCTTGTTTGCCTGTGAACTTCCTGGAACCCTGAAACAGCTTGCTCCAATACTGAGGAGACCTAAGAGGTGAGTCTGCAGCCACAGGGCTGCACAATTGGATGCCCCACTCTCTATGATCTCCCCAGTGTGACAAAACCCAGGGGTACCGCCCCAACTCACTTGGCTTTTCTAGCCAGCCAGCATGGAATTTTCCTGAGTCTAGGCCATTCGGCAACCCACTCCATCCCAAACACGACTTTTCGCCTGTGAGCTCCATGGAACCCTGAAACACATCTTGCTGCAATACTGAAAGAACCTAAGAAGGTAGACCAAGAAAAACCCCTAAATACTGAGACAGCCACAGCAAGGATTGGACCAAGATGCCAAGACACTGCCAGCCTCATTTGAAGGACGAGATGGGTTGGTGCCAATGCAAGAATTCCTCCAACATCCTAAAAAGCAACATGGTAACACCAAACCCAGCGGACACACAACAGGAAGACTTGATTATCCTAACCCAGAAGAAGTAGAAGAAAACAACTTTAAATGTAACTTTATGAATATGATGGAGACCTTTAAAGAGGAAGTGAAAAACTTTGTTAAAGAAATGGAAGAGAAGACAAACAAAAAGTTGGGAGAAATTAATAAATCCCTCAAAGAAACCCAAGAAAGCCAAGAAAACGTAATCAAACAGGTGAAAAAAACAATTCAAGACTTGAAGGCTGAAATAGAGTTAATAAAGAAAACACAATTTTCTCCCCGGCAATTTTGGATCTTGGGGGTGGGGTGGGATGGGGGTAAGGGGAGACGGGGAGAGAAAAGGTAGAAGGGAAGGAGGGGGGGACTTGGGGAAACAGGAGGATTGGGATAAAGGAAGGTTGGATAGGGGAGCACGGAACCACAATTCTTAGTTAAGGGAGCCACTTTAGGGTGGGCAAGAGACTTGACCCTAGAGGGGCTCCCAGGTGCCCAAGCTGAGGTCCCCAGTTAGTTCCTTGGGCAGCTGAGGATAAGGAACCTGAAATGACCCTATCCTAGAGCAATACTGACGAATATCTTGCATATCATCATAGAACCTTCATCTGGTGATGGATGGAGATAGAGAGAGAGACCCACACTGGAGCACTGGACTGAGCTCCCAAGGTCCCAATGAGGAGCAGAAGGAGGGAGAACATGAGCAAAGAAGTCGGGACCACGGGGGGTGCACCCACCCACTGAGACAGTGGAGCTGATCTACTGGGAGCTCACCAAGGCCAGCTGAACTGTTACCGAAAAAGCATGGGATAAAACTGGACTCTCCTAACATGGCGAACAATGAGGGCTGATGAGATGCCAAGGACAATGGCACGGGGTTTTGATCCTACGCAATGTGCTGGCTTGGTGGGAGCCTAGCCAGTCTGGATGTTCACCTTCCTAGATATGGACGGAGGGGGGAGGACCTAGGACTTACCACAGGGCAGGGAACCCTGACTGCTCTTTGAACTGGAGAGGGAGGGGGAGAGGAGTGGGGGAGGGGGAGAAGGGTGGGAGGAGGGGGAGAAGGGTGGGAGGAGGGGGAGGGAAATGGGAGGCTGGGAGGAGGTGGAAATTTGTTTTTTTTTTGTTTTTTTTAATTCTCCTTTTATCAATAAAAAAAGAAAAAAAATAAAGAAAACACAAATTGAGGGAACTCTGCATAAATGAACAGGAACTATAGAGACAAGTATAACCAATACAAGAGAAAGAAGAAAGACACTCAGGCACTGAAGATACTTTCGAGGAAATAGACTGATTGGTCAAAGAAAACATTAAATCCTACAAATTCTCAACACAAAACATTGAGGAAATCTGGGACACCATGAAAAGACCAAACCTAAGAATAATAGGGATAGAAGAAGGAGAAGGACTCCATCTCAAAGGCACAGAAAATATATTCAACAAAATTATAGAAGAAAACTTTCCCAACCTAAAGAAGGATATCCCTATGAATGTACAAGAAGATTACAGAAAACCAAATAGACTGGATAAAAACATCCCCTCGTCATAATAATCAAAACACAAAACATACAGAACAAAGAAAGAATATTAAGAGCTACAAAGGAAAAAGGTCAAGGAACATATAAAGGTAAACCTAACAGAATTATACCTGACTTCTCAATGGAAACCACTAAAACCAGGAGGTCCTGGAAAGATATGCTGAAGGCACTAAAAGACCATGGATGCAAGCCCAGACTACTATATCCAGCAAAGCGTTCATTCGCCATCGAAGGAAAAAACAAGCTATTCCATGACAAAAACAGATTTAAACAAAATGTATCCACAAACCCAGCTTTACAGAAAGTAGTATAAGGAAAACCTCAACCCAAGGAAGCTAACTACACCCACAATAATGCAAACATCTGATAACCCCTGACCACCATAACCCTAAGAAAGAAAACACACAAACACTACTACTGAAAAATAACCAGAGGTAACAACCACTGGACATTAACATCACTTAATATCAATGGATTCAATTTACCTATAAAAAGACACAGGCTAAGAGAATGGATACGATAACAGGATCCTTCTGCTGTTTACAAGAAACACACCTCAACCTCAAAGACAGACATTACCTCAGAGTAAAGTGTTGGGAAAAGGTTTTCCAATCAAATGCACCTAAGAAACAAGCAGGTGTGGCTATCCTAATATCTAACAAAATTGATTTCAAACTAAAATCAATGAAAAGAGATGGAGAAGGACACTTTATACTCACTACAGGAACAATTCATCAGGAGGAAGTCTCAATGCTGCATATTTATGCCCCTAATACAAGAGCACCCACACATGTAAATGAAATATTACTAAAACTTAATTCATACAACAAACCCCATACTCTAATAGTAGTAGATTTCAACACTCCTCTCTCACTAATGGACAGGTCAACAAGAGAGAAACTTAACAGAGAAATAAAAGAACTAACAGAGGAGATCTGATCTCGGCACCAGGAGAGCCATCATTAGGGTGAGTTTGGGACCCGCAGCAGCAGCCCAGGACAGGGAACTCAGACATTACTCATCCTCCCTATACTTCCTGGGCTTCCTACTGGGCCTACACTCCCAGCATAGTGCCTCTCTCTGCCTATCCCACCCAGTGTGCATCCAGAACCCTCCCCCTTTCTGCCTCCCTTCCCTCTTTGGAGCGCTGGGGCCGAATCCCAAGGGCAACCTAGCGGGTGGGAGATCCTTTGTTTCAATAGCCTGCCTGCAGCAAGCAAGGTAGGCACTTTATTTATGAGCTACCCAACCAGCACGGAGATCTGATCATGGCACCAGGAGAGCCATCATTGGGTTGAGTTTGGGACCCGCAGCAGCAGCCCGGGACAGGGGACTCAGACGTTACTCATCCTCCCTATACCAGCACGGAGATCTGATCTCGGCACCAGAAGAGACATCACTCGAGCACCAAGAGAGCCATCAATGGGGAGAACCATCATTGGGAAGGTACATCAGTAGGCAAGGAGACCTGATCCTGTAAAAGAAGATCCATAGGGAAGCATTTGGAGGAAGAAATGGGCAGGCGCCAATGCAAGAATTCACCCAACAATCTGAAAAACAACATGAAACCACCAGAACCGAGCGACCTCACATCAGGAGGACATGAACACCTTAATCAAGAAGAAGTAGAAAAAATTGACTTTATGAAAGTGATTGACACCCTTAAACAGCATGTAAAAAAATGCCCTTATAGAAATGGATGAGAAGTATAACAGAAAGTTTGAAGAATTGAATAAATCAGTGAATGATACTTAGGAAACCAAGGAAAAACAATCAAACAGATAATGGAAACAGTTCAAGACTTGAAAACTGAAATGGAGGCAAAGAAGAAAACACAAACAGAGGGCTGGCTGGACATGGAAAATCTAGGTAAATGAATAGAGACTACAGAAACAAGCATAACCAGCAGAATATGAGAGATAGAAGAAAGAATCTCAGATTCTGAAGATAACATAGAGAAAATAAACGCACTGATCAAAGAAAACAGCAAGTCCAACAAACTCTCATCACAAAACATTCAGGAAATCTGGGACACAATAAAAAGACGAAACCTAAGAATAAATAGGAGTAGAAGAAGAAGTGCAGCTCAACAGTCCAGAAAATATATTTAATAAAATTATAGAAGGAAACTTTCCCAACCTAAAGAAAGATGTACCTATGAAGGTTCATGAAGCCTACAGAACACCGAATAGGCTGGATAAAAAAAAAATCCCCTCGCCATATAATAATCAAAACATAAAGCATACAGAATAAAGAAAGAATATTAAGAGCTGCAAAGGAAAAAGACCAAGTTAATTATAAACAATATGTAGCCACAAATCCAGCCTTACAGAAAGTAATAGAAGGAAAATCACTAACCAAGGAGTCCAACAATGACCACAATAACTCAGACATCTAGAGACCCTTCACCAGCGCAACTCAAAGATGGGAAACACACAAACTCTACTACTAAAAAAGTGACCGGAATTAACAACCACTGGTCATTAATATCACTTAATGTCAATGGACTCAACTCACCTATAAAAAGGCACAGGCTAAGAGATTGGATACGAAAAGAGGATCCAACATTCTGCTGTTTACAAGAAACACACCTTAACCACAAAGACAGGCACCTACTCAGAGTAAAGGGCTGGGAAAAGGCTTATCAAGCAAATGGACCTAAGAAACAAGCAGGTGTGGCCATACTAATTTCTAACAAAGTTGACTTCAAACTTAAATCAATCAGAAGAGATGGAGAGGGTCATTTTATACTCATAACAGAAACAATTCATCAGGATGAAGTCTCAATCCTGAATATCTATGCCACTAATATAAAAACACCCATGTACATAAAAGAAACATTACTAAAACTCAAGGCAGTCATCAAACTGCACACACTAATAGTAGGAGACTTCAACACTCCTCTCTCACTAATGGACAGGTCAATCAGACAGAAACCTAACAGAGAAATTAGAGAATTAATGGAGGTAATGATTCAAATGGACTTAACAAACATCTATAGAATATTCCACCCAAATAGGAAAGAATATACCTTCTTCTCTGCAGCTCATGGAACCTTCTCGAAAATTGACCACATACTCGGTAACAAAGCAAACTTCCACAGTTACAAAAAAATATTCGTAACCACCTGTGTCTTATCAGATCACCATGGATTAAAGAACAATATTCAATTTCAAAAGGAAAAACAAAAAGCCCAGGATAGTCAAAACAATCCTATACAATAAAGGAACTTCCAGTGGCATTACCATTCCTGACATCAAGCTTTATTACAGAGCTACAGTAATGAAAACAGCTTGGTACTAGCATAAAAACAGAGACATTGATAAATGGATTCAAAGTGAAGATTTGAATATTAATCCACACACCTGTGAACACCCGATTTTTGACAAAGAAGCTAAAATTATAAATGGAAAAAAAGAAAGCATCTTCAACAAATGGTGCTGGCATAACTGGACATCATCCTGTAGAAGAATGAAAATAGATCCATATCTATCACCATGCACAAAACTCAAGTCTAAATGGATTAAAGACCTCAATATAAATATGACCACATTGAATCTGATAGAAGAGAATATGGGAAGTAGTCTTCAATGCATAGGCCCAGGAGACAGACCACTTCCTAAATATAACCCCAGTAGCACAGACAATAACAGCAATAATAAATAAATGGGACCTCCTGAAACTGAGAAGCTTCTGTAAAGCAAAAGACACAGTCAATTAGACAAAAAGGCAGCCTAATGAATGGGAAAATATCTTCAACAACACCACATCAGACAAAGAACTGATCTCCAAAATATACAAAGAACTCGAAAAATTAGGCATTAAAATTCTAAATAACCTGATAAAAAATGGTGTACTGAACTAAACAGAGAATTCTCAACATAAGAATTTCAAATGGCCAAAAAATATTTAAGGTCATGTTTAACTTTCTTAGCTATCAGGGAAATGCAAATCAAAACAACTCGGAGATACCATCTTACACCTGTCAGAATGGCTAAGATCAAAAACACTAAAGGTGGTTTATGCTGGAAAGGATGTAGAATAAGAAGAACTCTCATCCATTGCTGGTGGGAATGTAAACTTGTGCAATCACTTTGGAAATCAGTATGGCTGTATCTCAGAAAATTGGCAATCAACCTACTTCAGGATCCAGCAATACCATTCTTCGTAATATACTCCAAAAATGCTCAATCATACTACAGAAGCATTTGTTCAACTATGTTCATGGCAGCATTATTTGTAGTAGCCAGAACCTGGAAACAACCTAGATGCCCCTCAACTGAAGAATGGATAAAGAAAATGTGGCACATTTACACATTAGAGTACTACTCAGCAGTAAAAAACAATGACATCTTGAATTTTGCATGCAAATGGATGGTATTAAAAGACACTTTCCTGGGTGAGATAATCCAGCCCCTCCCAAATGAATATGCTAGGTACTCATTCATAAGTGGATGTTAGCCATAAACAAAGGACATTGAGCCAATAGTTCATGATCCTAGAGAAGCTAAGTAATAAGGTGAACCCAAAGAAAAACATGTATAGACCCACCTGGAAATTAGAAACAGATAAGATTGCCTGACAAAATTTGGGAGCATGGGGGAGAGGGGTAGAAAGGAGGGGAGAAGGGAAGGATTGAGGAGAACTTGAGGGAATGGGAGAGTTGAGATGGAGGAAGGACAAATATGAGAGCCAGGAAAGAGATATCTTGATTGAAGGAGCCATTATGGGGTTAGCAAAAAACCTAGCTCTATAAAAATTCCCAGGAATCCAAAAGGATGACCCCAGCTAAGACCCTAAGCAATAGAAGTGAGGGTGCCTTAACTGGCTGTGCCTTGTAGTCAGACTGATGATTATCTTAAATATCACCATAGAAGCTTCATCCAACATCAGATGGGAAAAGAGACAGAGGGACCCACATCGAAGCACTGAGACTGAGCTCCCAAGGTCCAGTTGAAAAGTGGAAGGAGTGAGAGTGCGAGCAAGAAAGTCAAGACCATGAGGGATCTACCTACTGAGATAGGTTGCCTGAGCTAATGGGAGTTCACTGATTCCAACTGAAGTGGGAGTGAACGAGCATGGGATCAAAGTAGTCCCTCTGAATGTGATTGACAGTTGGGGCAGACTGAGGGCCACTGACAGTGGCACTGGGATTTGTCTCTACTGCTTGTACTGGCCATTGGTATCCTCTTTTCTTTGGATGTATACTTTGCTCAACCTGCTGTAGTAGGGAGGGCTTTGGACTTTTCACAGGGCAGGGTTCCTTGTCCTCTCTTAGGATTGGAGGATGGTGGAGTGGGAGAGTTTGTGGAGGGAGTAGGAGGAGGGAAGGGAGTGGGAATTTAGATTAATATTTTTTAAAGTAATAAAATGAAAATAATTATAAATATGCAATAAAGACAGATTCAAATAAAAATAAACCTCTAAATGTGTGACAGTGTGTTTAAAAATGCACATAGGCTGAAGAGAGAGGAAAAAGAATTTAGATAGTTATAAATGAAAATAAATAGTTAAGAATGAAACAAAGTCTTTAAAGATATAGAGTACAGACAGTCATAGATTAAAAAGTAAAAAAGATAAGCCATGTAAAGATGGAATGTACAGAGAGTCTGGATTATTTATATTATTGTGCTTTCTTTAAATGTTTTGACTGTGAAAATGCTAAATACAAAGAGATATTTCATTGTATGGGCTTATGAGCTAAACCAACATAAATGCTTTAAATGTATCCTGACTTCAAAATTCAGGTTTAAGGATTTGCTGCTCTGGAAGAGAGGTTCTTCTTTTGTTTCCATAGATGATAAAAACTTGTGGATTCCTTCCTGACTAATGTGGTTGATAGACCAAGAACCCCAAAAGGTCACCATGAACATCTCAAAAAAATTACTTTGCCGAACAAAAAACAGCAAGCAGTTTGGAGAGAACTATGCCCAAATTCCCAAATGTTGTTTATAAATGTTTGTTTTCATTTAAAGTGGAATATGCTATAAAGATTTGCATTGGTATGGATCTTTGTTTATTGATACAAATTTTAAGATCAATTTATATATAAAATTTCTACTATTTGTTATGGTATTGTGTTTGTGCAGCTCATTTAAAAATGTAATGTATAGTTATGTGTAGGTTAATAATCATCTATAATAGTCAAGCATGTTGACGTATTAGAGTTTCTAGATATATTTCAGTTAAATAGGTATTCTTCAAATATTTCAGTGACTTTCACAATATGGTAATTAAAATGTTTTAAGTACTTATGACTTTTCATGACAGTGAGACACATCTGCTCCTGGAAGCACCAATGTACTTTAAGAGGATGATGGGCATTGAAGTGACTCTTCATGGAGTTTGTTAGCCATTTGTGCAAGAAACTGCTGTTGCCTAAACTTCTTGACTGGACTTGCAGGACCTACAGAAAAATGACTGTAGGAGCTGCCTAAATAAGGTAAGACAGTCCTTCAGGGTTTCTGCTTCATAAAAGAGTCTGCCAGACATTCTGTAGGACACAGAAGAAAGTGACTGACAAACTGCCAATATAGGTAGAACTGTCTTTGAAATTTCCTGCTTTATGGAATATTACTGGCCAACAGGCTGAATATGGTTGCCTGCAATGTTACAGAAGAACTTTGGGTGATTGTTTAGGCAGTGAGATGCCTCTGTCAATTCTAGAGTTTTGGAAGTTGCTTACAATGCACTTCCTATTTACTTAGATAATACATCCCTCTGGAGTCTTTGATGGAGTTGAGGAATAGATAGCTATAGTCTGTTGCAGTGGAAGACAAGAGCTGCTTGTTGATTCCTAGCCACTTTACCAGAAATAATCATACAGAAACTGTATAAATTAAATCACTGCTTGGCCCATTAGCTATAGTTTCTTCCTTGCTAATTCTTATATTAATTTAAGCCATTTGTATTAATCTGTATATTGTCATGTTTCTCTGGCAGCTCCATGGCTTCTCTCTGATCCGTCCTTCTTCCTCCTTGCATTCAGCTTAGTTTTCCGTGCCTATCTAAGTTCTGACATGCTGTAGGTACAAAGCAGTTTCTTTATTCATTAATGGTAATCACAGCACACAGAGGAGACCCCCACATCAATAGTTACAGTTTTCCTTACTTTTGGATAAAAGATAAAGTAGATATAAATATTGTAACTGTAATTATTGCTTGATACCTGTTTTGTTGTATGTGATTTTACTATGTTAAAGTAAAAACCTTTCTTTTTATCTAGACAGAAAAGGGGAGATGATGTGGGAAGGCCTTCTATATATGTGTTGCTTTTATTGGTTAATTAATAAAGAATCTGCTTTCAGCCAATTACTTAACAGTGTAAAGCCGGCCAGGAAATCCAAACAGAGATGTAGAGAGACAGTAGGTAGAGCCAGTGAGAAACATGGCTGCTACAGGAGACAGATACTTCTGCTGTAGCCTGCCCAAACTTTACCTGTAGACCACAACCTTGAGGTGTTGCATGGATTAATGGAGATGGATTAGTTTAGGATATAAGAGCTAACTAGAAATATGCTTATGCTATTGGCCAAACAGTATTGAAATTAATAAAGTTTCTATGTGGTTATTTTAGATCTAAGCATCTGGGAATGAACAAACAGGCTCCGCCAACAGAGATGTTTATCCAGTGCCATTATATCATTAATGCATTATTTTATTTTATTTTTAAATGTATTTATTTGTTATGTAAAAAGTGTTCTGCCTGCATGTATATATGTACCTGCAGGCCAGAAGAGGACACCAGATCTCTTTGCAGATAGTTGTGAGCCACTATGTGGTTGGTTGTTGGGAATTGATCTCAGGACTTCTGGAACAATAGCCAGTATTCTTAACCTCTGAGCCTTTTTTCCACCTTTTATTTTATTTTATTTTATTTTATTTTATTTTATTTTATTTTATTTTATTTTATTTTATACATTTACATAGTTAAGAGTTAAGTTAAGTTGCTCTAACAAATATGTTAGGAAAGAGGAACTCATACATTACTATGGAATGGAAACTCATAAAGTCATTAGGGAAGTCAGTGTGTAGGTTCCTCAAAATACTAAAAATATAATGACTATGTGACCAAGTTACTCTACTCCTAGATATAAATACCCCAAAAACTCTAAGTCATCATACCACAGATATATTGCCTATCTATGTTTATTTCTGCATTATTCACAGTACTAAGGAAACAGAATAGGTTTCGATATTGACAAACAGATAAATGGATAAAGAAAACATGTATGCAGACACAAAATGGAGTGTTATGCAGCCATAAAGAAAAATTAAATCATGTATGACATTTGCCGGAAAACAGATGCAACTGGAGATCATTACATCAAGTGAAGTAAGCCATATTCAGAAAGACAAATACCAAAATTTCTTTCATATACACAATTTACATTTTATTTTTATCTTTCTCCATATTCCTCAGTGTGTGTATATATCATAACAGCAGAAAGGGGACCATAAGATGGGGAAGAAATCTCAAGATCTGGAGGAAAGATGAAGGGGAATAAAAGACGACGGGAGATAAATGGGTTGCAAATTACAGGAGAGTAAAACTACTTAGTGGGAGGTAGAGACTACTTAATGCATATCAGAATATGGGGCATTGGAGATGGTTAAAACAGAACATAGTGAAATGACATACACGTATAAAGATGTTATAATAAAATGCAAGGCTTTTTAAGTTAAAAACAATAAAGGAAGGAAAGGTTGCCCCGTGTTTCCTTTCAGAAATTTGAGCAATGATGGAATTATTAAGTCAATGAGAACCCTTGGAGATGGACTGAATGTGCCTTGCATTTTTAAACTGGGGCAGAATATTATGGCTTAGATCTTCAATAATATCTCCAAATATCTACTATGAAAAAAATGACCAGAGTTCAGGGCCTCAGAAGGCTTTGATCTCACGAATGGGCTAATCCATGTATGGATTCACAGCTCAGTGGGTTTCAGAGGAAAGATTTTGTTATAAAAGTTATTAGAGTTTATCTTGTGGTCTTTGTGCTCCTTCGCTGACTCTTCTACCTCTCCCATTGTGCTTTTACTTAGTAATAGGTACTCTTATGCTGAAATATAGAGAATGAGATGCCCATCATCTAAGTGTTACATTGTTGATTTAAATATCATGCAGTGTGTGATCATGCTTTTCGAGGAAGAGTGTCTGTGAAAGGGTAGCAATTGTTGTTGCTGGTTTTGTTTTTCATATTTTCAAATTCTCTTGAGATGTTGCTTGTTATCCAGCCTATCCTGTATGTCAATAATTGGTTATGGATATATTTACACTAATATTTGTCATGTGTGGGTCTTTTGAGTGTAAGTCCAAGAGTAGATGATGTACCCCAATGTTTGCTGTTTTGTCAGTACATTTTCACAAAGTTAGTGTTAAAATGCTTAATAGAAGAGAATATAAGAAATATTGAATCCCTCATATGTGTATCCAAAGCAACCTTTTCATTGAACTTGTACAGATGTAATAATGTAAATAGTCAGACATCAGTTGTATATTTCACAGTAAAGCTTGATGTCCTATTGAAAAGAAAAGTGAATTCTCTCTTCTCTGTCCACACAGTGACAGCTTGGGTTTGTCATTTACTTCCCATCATAGATGCTCTGCCTCACCCATGGCCAGTGCAGTAGGGCCGTCCAAATGGTGGCTCTAACTGCTGAAACTGCAACACTTCCCCAAGTTAGTTGTATCATGTATCTTGTCATAGTTATGGAAAAATGAGTAACAAAGTAGCGTCTATAAATTTTACATGAGTGTTGAATTCTAGTTAATTATAAAAGAGATGATGTTGGACAGCATAGAATTTAGTTGGGGCCACAGATCTGTGGATCAGGGAGCACTAACTATACGGATGGCTTGGAGTCCACTGAAAGGGCTCAAAGAGAAAACAGAAGTATGCATGAAATCTGATAAAAAAATATTTGGCTGGTTAAACTATATCAGGAGTTTTAAAGTCACCAGAAAAATTAGTTGGGACTTTTCTGGTTAGTAAATTTCCTAATTGCAGAAGATTTGGCAGTTTCTGATCACCCGGTCTTCAGTTAGTAGTCATTTGGCAGTCTCTGATTCATTAAGACTAATTAATGTTTTCCTCATAGATTCACTTATGTTGAGTTGAATTTGTTTTGCTTCTGTAAAAATTTAGGGCAATAGCTACATATAGCTACTGTCCCCAGGAAATTATTTTGATAGTTTTTATGCAGAGAAATCTACCAGTATCTGCAATTGACTTGATGTTTGGCATCAGTGAGGCTCTATGGGAGATGCATCATAAAACAAGTGTTCTGAAATAGTTCACAGCAGGAGTTTTGTGGTAAATGTATAGATACTCATTTCAACCTTGCCTTTTAAAAGGAATCTAATAGTAAAATATTAAAGAAAAAAGTAGAAAAAAAGCACTATTTTATTGTTTCAAGTAAAATGATACTTTCCTGGTGGCCATTGCCAAAATATTATGTTTACCCTTAATTTATGCCTCCTGGTGCCAGAGTTATTGATAATTTTGTAAATGCCAAGATGCATGCTAATGTGCTTGGAAATAAAAAAAAGTGCTCTAAAAAGTGAAATAAGAAGTACTGTTAGCACAATGAGATCTACCTGAAATAATACAGCATATGCTATCAATTTCAAACTTGGAGAAACTCCAGCTATTTTTATTCATTTTAATTTGTAAACATTTAAATTTCACATAGAAGTTTACTATGCCAATAAATAGTATTTCAGGATGCATATAATTTAGTACGCATGCTTAATATGAATATAGATTAGCTAAGCAATATGTAAAATTAAAGACTAAATATTAAGGTAAGTTTAAAGATTGACTAACAGTTTTCATAGTCATTTTTGAATGAGCAGATATGTTTTATTATCTAAAGTAAATTAGCTCCAATTGATGGATTTATTCATACTCATATGTTATTAGTTTTCTGAGGATTTTGATAAAAATTCTAGTTCCTCTACTTTCAAGTATGAACTTTAAATTATTAATTTTAATCTCATTTAAACATGACTAGACTTCATTTTACTGGAACCAATTTGCAAAGGTCCAGATAACACAAAATGGTATTGCAAATGGCTTCTCCTTTGCATTTACATCCCTTCTTTTTTGGTCGCATCTTTTTTTTTAAATTTATTTTTAAAAAGAACCATAAGCCCTTTCTCCTTTGCTTGCTCAGAACCTCAGGATCTTTTGGATGGAAGATCCTCCTCTGGCAACATTTTATAGTAGAATGTGGAAATTTACTGACATCTTGTGGCCAAGAGTGTTCTCTGAGTGTTTTGTGTCCATGACACAGGGTTGGCTTCCTAGTAGTCAACCAATGGGAAAATACATAGTCCTGAAAGTTCCCGAAGATTGTAATGGTTTCCAAAATTCTGTATCAACGTCTTGTCACTTAGCTTCAGAGCACTTGCTGGTATAGCAAGGCCTATGGTTCAACCCCAGCATTGCACCACAAAACACAAGACACCTCAAGTTCTGTTTTCTTAACCGTTTTTAAATTAATAATTAGTGTGTGTGTGTGTGTGTGTGTGTGTGTGCGCGCGCGTGTGTAGGTCAGAGAACAGCTTTTATAAGTGATTTCTCTCCTTCCAATGTGATATCCGGGATCAAACTTGGGTCCTCAGACCTGGCAGCAGAAGTCTTTACTTACTAGGACCTCATGCTATTCACCCTCAACTCCCCCACCCCAGTCTGTTTTGAATGATAGGACCATGATAAGGGTTAACTATGGTTATGATGAATCTTCCATTCTGGGGCAGAAGAGGGAAGAGCTGTGTGTGTTCAGAAAGAGAACTGGGAAGGAGGACCCATGTGACACCCACAGTGAAAGTTAATAGTTGATCTTGTGGCTTCGAAAGGGTATTTTAATCAACCCTAAGGAGAGGTCAAAGGATTTCTGTGGGATGCACGGGGGAGGGTTATTGAATGGCTATTCATTTTCTATCCCTATGTGTCTAGTTTCCCTGACCCCCACTGCTCCAACCTATCCCCTTTCTCCTGTTAAATATTGAAACTAAACTCTCAGGCAATAGGGCAAGCAAGCACTCTTCTGCAGCAGCACTTCCCTTTTCTGATGACTGTTCTCTGGACTTGCCTCAGTCCCTCCACATTAATATGTTGCTGGTGACGGTAAAGATGTTGCTGAAATGCAGTTCTGTAATACCATTTTATGTTATGCAAAAAGGACAACCAGGATTTTTGCACATCAGAAATAACCTTGCTGCTAATAAGTTAAATATGAATAACTTTATAACTAGAGAAGATGGGTGTGGGGCAAAGAATTTTTAGGACATATAAATGTTTATGGTTGGCAAATATCTGTTTGAAATACAAATAACTCTTCTGACTTTTATTCCTGTAGTGACTCAGATGTCTTCTTCCTACTGTGTGTGTGTGTGTGTGTGTGTGTGTGAGAGAGAGAGAGAGAGAGAGAGAGAGAGAGAGAGAGAGAGAGAGAGAGAGAGAGAAAGAGAGAGAGAAAGAGAGAGAGAGAGAGAGAGAGAGAGAAGGAGGAAGGGAACAGGTCAAGAAGTCTTCTGTGCTTCATGGAAAGTCTTCTTGGTCTCTTCTTCAAAGGGGCTACCAGTGAGAAGGATCAGAAGTTCAAGGCTAGTGTCAGCTACAAAGGGACCATGTGCTTGAGTGTCAAGGTTATAGTTTAGTAATGTGGTCAAGTATTCCAGTTATGGGTTTTATTATGCTACATCAGTATGGGGTTTACCTTCCAATGGTTTGTAATGTAGCACTACTTAATGCATCTTTTAAATGGCAGATGATTATTAGTGCAGACAATCCTCTGTGTGATTATTGTAATTGCATTCAGACTTGGCTTCAGAACTTAAAACTGTATTTTTAATATAATTATATAAGTAGATTTTGTAGGTTAATGGTGCTACTCATATTTTATGTGGATCAGAAATCGGTATTTGTTTGTAGTCTACTTGTGATTTCAGTGACAATTTACCTTTGCAATTGAAATGTTTTTAATTAAAATATTTAATATAAATAATGCATTTCATCATGTAATTATACAGTATAAAATTTGAAGAGATCTTACTGATTATTACTCCACTCTAATAAATAAGACAGAAATTGCTGTTGCACCATAGTTATGATTTGAGTCAAAGGTCTCCAGAGAGACAGAACGGCTGGACAATTCCTTAGGAGAAATTAGACCACACAGCTGTGCAGAGATCCTCTTGGTCTGCCACCTGCACATACACGACCTCGGAGAGCAAGTTCTATCGCTCAGTCTGAGGGCAGAGTAAGGAGGACTTCATCTCTAATGGTGAGGAGTGGACAAGAGGGAGTTCCTCCTCCCTTTGTTTTTCATTCTATCCAGGCCCCCAGCAGGTCCAAGAGTGCCCACCTGCTTCGGCAGGGCTGCCCATCACCTGAGGTCCACTGACTTAGTTTCTAATCACACCCAGAAACACTTGACCAGAGAGAGTTGCAAACTGTCTTAGTGAGCAAAGCCTGTACCAGTCTCAGGGGAAACTGCTATCCAGTGCCAGGCTAGCTGAATTATAAGCCCAGGTTTAGTCAATCAATATGATGGGAACTGATAAAGACACCTAATGCTAACCTTAGTGTCCACACGTAAGAGCACACAGGGCATCCATGTGCTCCTGCATACATATGAACGTTACAGACATACACAAGTAGGACACATCTTCATGAAACTTATCACATCTACAATGGATATGCTCCCAATTTTTTTCATTAAGAAAGATATAATAGCCGGGCAGTGGTGGCACACGCCTTTAATTCCAGCACTTGGGAGGCAGAGGCAGGCGGATCTCTGTGAGTTCGAGACCAGCCTGGTCTACAAGAGCTAGTTCCAGGGCAGGCTCCAAAACCACAGAGAAACCCTGTCTTGAAAAACCAAAAAAAAAAAAAAAAGAAAGATATAATAATGGCATAGAATAAGTGGGACCTTGATAGAGAGCTAACAGCTCTCATATGTGAGGTATTCTTAGGAAATGACTTCAATATTTTGTACAAGAGATGATGGCAGAGCACCAGTTTCTGGGACAGTGGCATGAGAAGTGGAACAGGAAATTTAGGCATGAAAAAAAGGTGTTGAGGTAAGAACGAGAAGGATCAGAGTATAACTGAGCAGAACAGAGGACAGGTGTGTAAGAGGGATGGGAAATTCCAAGGTTTAAGGGTTTAAGGTTTTGTGGCATAATAGAAATCAATATCAGTGTAAAATGCTTGTCAAAGAAGATAAGGAATATAGTTGGAGGCACACTGAACTTGACATACTCCCTACAGAGATACCAGGCAGTCTCCCAAGATCCATAACCCTTCTCCTTGATGATGTCTAAAACCATGCAGTTATGACTTCACCTAAAACAAACAACAACAATAACAACACGCCCACAAGTATAGAAGACATTAGCGAGCAATGAATCTTCTAGACTAGCTATTTTTGGAGTGCTGAAAGAGAGTGTTGTACAGCCAGTTCTAAGAAAGGTACTAAGGAGATGGTCACCCCCTCACTCTGAGCATCATGAGGCTTTAGAACTGGCTTGGATGACTCATACACCACTGTGGCTACTGAAAATGTTTGACTAGAACATCCAAGCATGCAGTACTTCAGTTAAACCCATAATGACGTATGCTTGTAAATTAGTTTTAAACAAATGCATGTTTAAACGCTATTTTAATTAATTGTGACATTTCGTTACAGTCTGCTGAAAGTCTTAAACTTCCCTTCCTATTTGTCATTCTTTGAGGGACGTTCTCACATCCTGGGTATTTGCCAACCAAAAGTTTCTCGAAATAGTTCCAGGAGAAACGAAGCGTGGTGAAACAGTTTAGCTTCATTTGCTCTTCATCGACAGAGGCATCCTCAGAGTCTCCAAAGTCTCCAGAGTGACTTGCTCCAGTGAGTTTACTGATAGAAATGACTGCTATGTTTACCGACAGCTGCTTCCTTTGAACTTATGGAATTAATTTGCTTTTCTCTCCAACGGTAGTTACCAGCCTATCAAGCATATGACAAAGCCGGTCCCTCAGATAACCAGATTAGTTGGGCGTTTGGGGCACTGAAGTTCTTTTTTTTTGGTTTTTTTTCGAGACAGGGTTTCTCTGTAGCTTTGGAGCCTGTCCTGAAACTAGCTCTTGTAGACCAGGCTGGTCTCGAACTCGCAGAGATCCGCCTGCCTCTGCCTCCCGAGTGCTGGGATTAAAGGCGTGCGCCACCACCGCCCGGCTTGCACTGAAGTTCTTTATCAAGAACATTTTTATGGTGCCATTTCTCTTTCTCAAAACCCATGGCTGCGGTCCCTTTAAAGTAGTTCTGTTAAAAAAAAAGTCTCTACGTTCTGTGTGTAGCAACCGTTTTAAAACCTTTTTCCACACATGGAGTAATAGAAAAGCAATCCCCGTCCCCCACTCGTCTCCCCCTGTAGCTCAGGTTGATCTAGAATTCCGGAGAGTCCTGCCTCTGCCTCCA
This sequence comes from Microtus pennsylvanicus, assembly GCF_037038515.1. NCBI lineage: Eukaryota > Metazoa > Chordata > Mammalia > Rodentia > Cricetidae > Microtus > Microtus pennsylvanicus. Next base: position 5,045,175 of record NC_134579.1, on the reverse strand, counting down.
AAATGCATGGCTTGTATCTGCCGTGCTGGTAAACAATTTGCTGGTTTTCCACTTTTTATTTTATGAAGAGTTGAGGATCCATCCAAGATCCTTATATAAAACTATCACCCCATAAGGCGTTTACCACCCTATAAGAGATATATTGCCATCTGGTAAGATATATGCCACCACCCTATAAAAAGTAGACTGCATCAGCTCCTGCACACTCCAATTTGGAAGAGACCTTAGAGAAAAATCTTCTGTCATTTGACCCCTACAGAATTAGAAAGCCAAAAAGAATTAAGACTATAAACTTCATATGACATATTAACACATAGTATATTACTACATACACACACACAGACACACACAGGCACACACAGACACACACAGACACACAGACACACAGACACACACACATATAATGTAAATAGATGACCCATTTCAGCCATTCTATGTACTATAGGATTGCCAGTAGACAGGATTGCCAGTAGTCAGAAGTGACAGAAGAATCATCAGGGGATCACGCTGTCCTTGCCCTGCTGGAGGCTCAAGCCTGGCAATACCTTCCCTGTGCTATCTGCAGATTGTAACATAGGAACTTGTCAGTATTGAGAGACTTTTGATGAAGAAAATGGCCTTTCCTTGCATGGTAAAGTGACTAATTCAATGAGGAGTTTTTAATATTAATAATTGTTAGGGGTTGAGGCGATACCTTAGTTGTAGAATGTTTGCCTAATAAGGTCCTGGGCTTGATCCCTCAACATCACATATAAACAAACATCCCTCTGCTACACACCTCCCCCTACAGTTGAACACACATGTGTGCATGCACACACACACACACACATTATTCCTTACATTTCAGCAGAACCTGGGTGTGCATTCCAGATTGTAGAAGAAAAGATAAACTTCTGAGGAAGCAGATAATGATTATTAAAAGAAGTTACAGTTAGAATCGGAGAGGAGAAAGATGATTCAGTCCCCTTTTGACCTTTTGTTATTCTTGTTAGTAATTATGTGATTTTTATAACGTTTTGGATATGTGTGAAATGAAAGAATTAAGAACCATCAGAGAGGAAAGCAACAGATTTCCAATGCTGTACTGAGTCATGAAGATTAAAGGATCTAACAAAATTTTGAGTTTTCAAGAGATTATTCACTTTACTTCTCTTCTGAATTAAGCAAACGCTTCAAAGCATTGCATTTACAGACCTGAACAGCATGCGTGAATACGAGAGCCGAATCGATTCTGAATCTGGCCACTGGGTGGCGATGTTGTGACACAGATTCCTTTTGCCGAGGACGGAAGCTTGAGTTCACATGTGAACTTGGATTTTCTGGGTCTGCACACATTTTCCTTCCCATTTTATAATATCTTATCATAAACTAGTATTTTCATTTCCTGGCATAAGGTCAGCTCACTTTCTTTGGTAGGGTCATTAGATTTTTATTTTGTATGTTACTTCTAAATGTTAAACGTAACATAATGCTTTTTAACTGATTCTCCACGTAGCAACAAGGATCCCAAGAAAAGCTAAATAAGTCAATTTCAATGTATAGCTGACTATTTGAAGAGTCATGCAGCATTTAAAATAAGGACAAATACCAGTCCACTCCTGAGCTTTGCTGAAGAATCAAACAGTACTCCTAGTAAACAATACTCCTTGTAAGTAGCCAATAGGGTTATTGTGCAAATCCTGCTTCTACTCCACAGTGCTGCTCCAGTTACCGCACCTGGATATGCAGAGACGAACAGACTTGGTGTTTGCCTATGTGGCATTAAAAACACATTGTTAGGGGCTGGAGAGATGGCTCGGTGATTAAGAACACTGGATGCTCTTGCAGAAGACCTGGGTTTGATTCCCAGAACCCACATGATGGCTTACAGCATCTGTAACTCCAGTGCAAGGGGGCCTGAGTTTCTTCTTCTGGCCTTTGCAGGCACTGCACACATATCATGCATATATGTTCACACAGGCACACTACCGACTTAGAAAATACATAGTGACGTGAAGATGTGAAATAGTATAAGCTGATTCAAAAGGGGAAACAGGAAGGAAGAAAAGGATAGCAAGCGAGGCAGGTGAAAAATTTCCCACAAAGGGAAAACAACACTTCAGAAACTTCTGAGTGGTAAGGGAAGGTGGTAAAGCCAAGAACAGGAAGAAGTGCTAGCAACTGGGACATGGAAACAACCTAGAATGGTAACAAAAGCACAGCGCTCATGCACACGTTTTGTTTGTCTGGAAAGAACAATGGAACTATGGAAGAGGAAGAAGAGGAAGAAGAAGAAAGAAATCAGATTGCCCTATATTGGAATCTTTCTACCCATAGATTAGTGTAGCTCTCAGACAATGTTTCTTTGTGCAATTCATGGTGATTAATGAAGAGCCTCACAACTGCTTAAATTGTACAGAATAGGTGTCTGTGGATCAATCTAGAGATACCACAGATGGCATATCTATATGACACCTCTCACCAAGGCTCAGGGACAATTGAAGAGGTGTGGATTGCAAGAGTCAGAAGTTAAGAGAGACAGAATGAAACCGTGTCCTCTGGACATGACGAGATTTAAACCTAAAGCAAAGAAAACCAGCCTACAAATTACAATCCCAGAGAACTTAGACAACAGTGAGGACATACATGGATCGAATCTCCATGGGAAGTAGAAAAAGACAAGATCTCCTGAGTAAATTGGGAGCATAGGGACCTTAGGGGATGGTTGAAAAGGAGGGGAGAGTCGGGGAGGGGAGTAGAGAAAAAATGTATAGCTCAATAAAAATCAATAAAAAACTGTCTCTAAAGAATTAAAAACAGTGTGAAATGATGCTGCCATTGCTTATATAGTTTATATAGAAAGAAGTTCTTCTAATAATTTTTCAAATATGCAAAAAAATATTTTTACTGATAAAACAAAAATGTATAGCTATTGATGAGAAAATATAAAAAGTTATATACATATACATTGTATAATATTTAAATCAGGTTAAATACCTTTGTTCTCAAACACTCATTTATTTTCTAAATAATTTATAAATGAATATTTTTCTTTCCAAAAAACAAAAAAGGTTGTTGCAGTCATAAACTCCTGGCAGCTCTGGCTGCCTGCATAATATCTATTCAAGGTCAAGTCAGTTAATATTCTACCATAGCGTGGGGTAGGGTTCATAACCCTCTATTAATGGCCGAGGAGAAATGAATAGTTGATGACTTCTGGGGAAGAGAGGGCCAATTTGGCTCAGTGTTGTGGCCCTTTGTGGATTGACTATGTTCAGTGGATGGCCCCATATCCAGGAGTATATGGGGACTAAAATTCGGACATGGCAGTTTCAAGAAAAAGAGGACAAGAAGTTAGGAGGGTAGGGGAAATCAGGATTGGAACTGGGAGGAGCTAAGAGGAGAAACTGGGGTTGAATAGGCTCAGAATCCAGCGACTGCATGTGTGAAATTCTCAGAGTGATAACATCGTATTTTATAAAAAGGAAGCTAAGGCAAAAGAGGTGGTTCTGTGGTTCAGAGTGCTTACTGATCTTGTGGAAGGTCTGGAATTGGGTTCCTGCATCTAAGTCAGGCATCTCACAACCATGTGTAACTTCAGCTATAGGTGACTGGACAGCCTCTTAGGGCATCCACAATTACTGACCACACACAAATACAAATAAAAGCAAATCTGTGTATCTCGACACACACACACACACACACACACACACACACACACACACACACACTCTTGTTTTTTTTGAGACAAGACAAGGTTTCTGTGTGTAACACTTCTGGCCGTCCTGAAACTCACAGAGATCCACCTTCCTCTGCCTCATGAGTGCTGGGGTTCAAAGCGTGTGTGCCACTGCACCCAGCTATAGCATAATTCCATATTCAACAATAAATTTATGTAAGTAATAGTTAAAAGTGATTTTTTATTTCTTTTTTGTTAATTTTTTATTTCTTAAGAAATTAAACTATTGAATTATATTTTTCTAATACTCTTTAATCAAATATTATATTTAATATGCAACTAGAAGCAATGTAGGCTGTTTAAGTCAAACCTAATATTTCACAGTGGGTTATCCTGGGTCTTTCTCAACCTAGTGAATGCTTCTGTACTCTGTAGACAGTTTGACATCCTGTTTATCATGCTCTGGCAGGGCCAGCATCTTCCTTACCACACATCATGGCCTACAAAGGGACTGTTTCATCGTTATGTGACTGAAGATGATGAAAACCACCTGTATTTTAAAAAATTAACTAACTATACTCATATCAGTAACAGACCTGAATTCCAAAGAGGAAAGACAGGCTGGTGCGGAACAGGTTCTGATAGATACTGAATAAGGGATACAAAAAAGTTAATTCTTCAAATTGACTCCATTAGATGCAATCATGTCTCTGAAGAGATAGTAGAAAGGTTATAGAATAAGTGCATTGGAGGCTGGGGAGATGGCTCAGTGGATAAGAGCACGTATTGTTCTTGCAGAGGACCTGAGTTCAGTGCCCATTACCTATGGTATCACAACTACTAGCAAGTCCAAGTCCAGTGGGTACTGGTGTTGTCTTCCAGCCTTACTGGCAATGTCATAGACATGTTCCACCCCCCACAAACACGTGTAAAACACACTGGCAGTGTCATAGACATGTTCCACCCCCACACAAACATGTGTAAAACACACTCACAATGTCACAGACATGTTCCACCCCCACACAAACACGTGTAAATCACACTGGCAGTGTCATAGACATGTTCCACCCCACACAAACATGTGTAAAACACACTCAAAATGTCACAGACATGTTCCACCCCACACAAACACGTGTAAAACACACTGGCAATGTCATAGACATGTTCCACCCCCACACAAACACGTGTAAAACACACTGGCAATGTCATAGGCATGTTCCACCCCCACACAAACACGTGTAAAACACACTGACAATGTCATAGACATGTTCCACCCCCACACAAACATGTGTAAAACATTCTGGCAATGTCATAGACATGTTCCACCCCCACACAAACACGTGTAAAACACACTGGCAATGTCATAGACATGTTCCACCCCACACAAACACGTGTAAAACACACTGGCAATGTCATAGACATGTTCCACCCCCACACAAACACGTGTAAAACATACTGGCAATGTCATAGACATGTTCCACCCCACACAAACACGTGTAAAACACACTGTCAATGTCACAGACATGTTCCACCCCCACACAAACACGTGTAAAACACACTGACAATGTCATAGACATGTTCCACCCCCACACAAACACGTGTAAAACACACTGGCAATGTCATAGACATGTTCCACCCCCACACAAACACGTGTAAAACATACTGGCAATGTCATAGACATGTTCCACCCCCACACAAACACGTGTAAAACACACTGACAATGTCATAGGCATGTTCCACCCCCACACAAACATGTGTAAAACACACTGACAATGTCATAGACATGTTCCACCCCCACACAAACACGTGTAAAACACACTGACAATGTCATAGGCATGTTCCACCCCCACACAAACATGTGTAAAACACACTGGCAATGTCATAGGCATGTTCCACCCCCACACAAACACGTGTAAAACATACTGGCAATGTCATAGACATGTTCCACCCCCACACAAACATGTGTAAAACACACTGGCAATGTCATAGGCATGTTCCACCCCCACACAAACACGTGTAAAACATACTGGTGCTGTCATAGACATGTTCCACCCCCACACAAACATGTGTAAAACACACTGGCAATGTCATAGGCATGTTCCACCCCACACAAACACGTGTAAAACATACTGGTGCTGTCATAGACATGTTCCACCCCACACAAACATGTGTAAAACACACTGACAATGTCATAGGCATGTTCCACCCCACACAAACACGTGTAAAACATACTGGCAATGTCATAGACATGTTCCACCCCACACAAACACGTGTAAAACACACTGACAATGTCATAGACATGTTCCACCCCCCACACAAACACGTGTAAAACACACTGGCAATGTCATAGACATGTTCCACCCCACACAAACACGTGTAAAACACACTGACAATGTCATAGACATGTTCCACCCCCACACAAACACGTGTAAAACACACTGGCAATGTCATAGACATGTTCCACCCCACACAAACACGTGTAAAACACACTGGCAATGTCATAGACATGTTCCACCCCACACAAACACGTGTAAAACACACTGACAATGTCATAGACATGTTCCACCCCCCACACAAACACGTGTAAAACACACTGGCAATGTCATAGACATGTTCCACCCCACACAAACACGTGTAAAACACACTGGCAATGTCATAGACATGTTCCACCCCACACAAACACGTGTAAAACACACTGACAATGTCATAGACATGTTCCACCCCACACAAACACGTGTAAAACACACTGGCAATGTCATAGACATGTTCCACCCCCACACAAACACGTGTAAAACACACTCACAATGTCACAGACATGTTCCACCCCCACACAAACACGTGTAAAACACACTGGTGCTGTCTTCCAGCCTCACTCGCGGTATCAGAGACACGCTCCACGCTGCACGTAAACACATCCTTAAACCATAAAGGCTTTAGATAAATGCATGCCTTGGTGTTTGCTTAAAAGATAAGCAGGTTAAAGGGCTTAATTGCCCCCCCTACCTTCCTCATTTTCTCCTTCCCTTCCTGCCTCCCTTTTTCCTTCCTTCCCTCCCTCCGTCCTTTTCCTCGTTTTCTCCTATCTTTCCTTTATCAAGCAGCTTGGCTTTATCCCTTTTTATCAAATTTGGAAAATGTCTGCTGTTATCTTTATAATTAGCTTCATTCCTCACTCTACCTTCACCTTTTATTTTATCAGAGCCAATAACACACACTTTAGGCTGCTTGACACTGAGACTGTATATTTTTTTGTATCATTGTTTTCTTTGTGGTCTGTTCATTTCCTGGTATCATGTTAATGCAGTTTTTTTTTTTTAAATCTTACTCTTACCTTTTTGGGGTTGGGGTAATAAGCAAGTGAAAATTAAATGTGGGTGATTTCAGTATTCACTGGAGCTCCCTCCCAGTACTGGCCTGTGTTTTCTGTTTTCTTTTCACTCATGTTTTATTCTCTTTACTAACTTTTCTAATGCCCATTCCCTACCCTGGTAAGTGGTATTTTTGTTGAAGCTCTTCTCCAACATTTAGAATGTTTGTGGGTTTAAATTTCGTGTTCTAAAGTGTGTTTTCTGGTACCTTTATGGCACTTGTACGTCTGTCCTGTCACCTCAATCCAGTCTTATCTTCCAAACAGATTCTGCTACTGTCCTCTCAACGTCACAGGGTTGCTATAAGAATCAAGCGATGAGTGAAATGAGGGAACGTTCTCTACTGTGGTTTGTGTTCTCCTTCTACATCACTCAAGCCTCAGTTTAAAGGTTTCTTCCACTGTGACACCTTCTCTGGGCACCATAGCTTCCTAATGAAATATTCTTACACACATTTTAAAATTTCATTCATTCATTCAGTCACTCACTCACTAACTCATTCATTCATTCAGTGTGTGTGTGTGTGTGTGTGTGTGTGTGTGTGTTTCCAAGGGATCAATCCCAGGTCACCATATGTAGTAGCTGCTAGTGTCTTTATCGAATGAGTCATCTTGCTAGGTTGCTTTTAAACGTTTCCAGAGATGCCCAAAGTGTGATTCACAGGCTAAATTCCTCTGGCTGTGAACTTCTGTAAATAACATTTGACTGAACTTCGTGGATACTCAATCACAGGCTGTGCCACCCTTGTGATTCAACAGTCCAGAGCTGCATGTGGCCCAGAGGCCATGTGTTTTGTTTCCTTGTCATTTGTGACGCAGTTTCACTTTGTGGCCCAGGCTTTCATGGAACTCACTAGGTAGCCCAAGGTGAGCGTAAATCTCTGGCTGGCCTCCAACCTCAGCCTCCTGAGCATTTGGATTACAGGCTTTAGCTACCATGCTTGGTATATGGAGACCATACAGTTTGAAAAGCCTTAAATATTAATTGATATCACAGAGGATATTTACTCAACTGAATCAGATTGCTGCGTGTTTTAGTGAAGAGTTTAGCCATTCAGGACTTTTTTTTTTTAAAAAAATATTTATTTAAATTTTGAATTCTTCATACTTTGATTCTTAGTTTTTCATCCTCAGTTCTGTTGATATTTACGGTTGAATGATTCTTTGTTATGTGGGTGTTTAGGAGGTTGAGTTCTGGACACTGCATAATATTTATCAGTTTTCTTAGCCTTTGAATTTCTACTTGTGCTAATTAAGAATGTTCTAGATGGCTTCAAATGCCCTAGGGATAAAATCATCCCCAGATGAGAAAGATCAGCACAATCTATCTTTAAGTTGACCAAACATGAAAAGAAAGAATGAAGTTCCTTGCTGAACAACTGAATTCCCAATTGTCTCAGTTTGCCTCTCTAATGCTGTTAAAAACACTGACCAAAAGCCACCCAAGGAGGAAAGGGTTATTTCATCTTACAACTCCCAGGGGCACAATCCATCACTGAAGGAAGCAAGGGCAGAAATGTAAGGGAGAAACCTGGAGGCAGAAACTGCAGCAGACGTCATAGAGAACACCAATTATTAGCTTGCTGAACTACCTTTCTTATACAGTCCTGGCCCCCCTCCACAGGAATGGCACCATTCACAGTGGGCCAGCAACTCTTTAGTTAATAAGCAATCAAGAAAATGCCTCACAGGCATGCTTAAAGGCCAGTCAGGTTGAGGTAAGTCCACTGTTGAGGCTCCCTCTTCCTTAGTGGCACGAGTTTGTCTAAGTTGAAAAAGAGTACTCAGTGCACTAATTCCATAATAACGTCACTTTGGGCTTTTTGTTTTTTTCCAAGTGAGAATCACACAGGTGTGTGTGTGTATGTGTGTGAAGTACATGCAAGTTTAAAAGGTTATACAGGTAGCACAGTGCTGGACAGCACACTTCAAGGTGTATTAGAATTGCCTGGAGCTTGGTGGAAACAGATTGCTAAGGCCTATCCCCCCCCCCCCCCCCAGACTGTGAGTCACCGAACTGGCTGGGGTTTAAGGCGGTGTTTCTAAGGCTTCCACAGTGATGTAACTTCCATTGCTCTAAGGACTTCTTGAGAGTCTCTCATTATGATCGGTAGCCCTGGTTAGAATAATTTTAAAGCACAAGCTGTGGTAACAATATGATAAATTTATCATGACCTTTTGGCTTAGTCAAAGACGTGTGATCACCAGAATTAAAACACATACTAAGTAAACAAAACATCTTTGTTCATGCCATAACCCAATCCTCCCCTAAGAATCATTTTCCATAGCTGACCTCAGATTCATGTCTGCAAAACAGTAGCTCTATTAGCTATTTTATATATGTAACATTGAAGTTAATTAACTTTATATACTATCAACCATCTCCAATGCACCGTTTTTTTCCTTTGTGTGTGTACCCGTGAGTGAATCCTGTGTGAGGGGGTTGCTCCTGCCCAATGGTGGTCAGGTGTTAATCCTCATCTTACACCTTGATTGAGACAAGGCCTGTCTTTTGTTGTCTACAGATTCCTGTGCTGGGCTAGGTGACCTTTACACTACAGTTTTTGCCTTCTGTATCATCATGGAAGCCCTGGGATTTCAGATTTAAGCTACTTCACCTGGCTTTTTTAGGTTCTGGGGATTCAAACTCCAGTCCTCATATTCTCTTGGAAATCCTATACCTATTGAGCCATTCCCGAGCCACCATCTTTTCTTTATAATTTGAAGAAAAAATTATTCTGGTAGCAGAGAGTAGATTCTTTTTGACTAAAAAGCCACCAAGTAGATGAGACAAAAGTCACGTGAGAACCCTTCCCTGTGGTGTCTGGAGCATAACAGCTGCTCTGCTCTTTTTGGTCAGCTTAAGAATCGTGTGTAAGAAAGGTGGTAGGCCCTTTATGCTGGCTGCATAGATTATGTCTTGGGTCTTTTAAGCCTCTTTTTGGATACATACATTCTGGATTTACTTTTTACTAAGTCAGACTTTTGAGAGTCTAATAATTTGAGACAGAATTATGAATATATCCAGCATGGCTCTCTCAGAATTCAGTTTAGAGCATTTATATCTACCTTTACCGGTTATTCTGTCTCAGAATTCAGTTTAGAGCATTTATATCTACCTTCACCAGTTATTCTGTCTCAGAATTCAGTTTAGAGCATTTATATCTACCTTCACCGGTTATTCTGTCTCAGAATTCAGTTTAGAGCATTTATATGTACCTTCACCAGTTATTCTGTCTCAGAATTCAGTTTAGAGCATTTATATCTACCTTCACCGGTTATTCTGCTTTCTCTTTTGTCCATTTCTGAGAAACGAACACGACTTCTGTTGGAAAGTTTTCTCAAAAGCATTTGCCAGGAAGATGCCTTGGTCACTAGGAGGTCACTTCTCAAGACAGGCAAGTTACGCAATATTCTTTAGTCGGGCTTCCTGCTACAAGCTGTGTGATACCTTTTTCCCCTCCCATTATTAAGGGTGTGGATCTTGCTTAGCATGACATTTTGTGGGATCCTAGTTGTGTGATATTTGTAGACATCTAACCGGATGAATCCCATGCGATGAGTTCAAAGCACATACGTTGATGGTAGTGTGGACATCCTTCCGAATAAACTACAAAAACCAAACCCACATTCTGCGGTGAGGCTTCCATGTATCCTGTGATGTTCATCATTGCAGACGATCATGCAGTGGTGGTGTCACAAACGTTATGTCTCTAGAGCATCGTGTAACCTTGGGAGAAGAAATATCTGAAGAACCAAAGGAGAGTAAAAGGCTATAATTAAAAATAAGCCCCAAGAAATAGTTTCCATGTGTCTGGGAGAAGCCCTCAGCACAGCTGGAAAATTTCAGCCTGAAATATGTTGGAACAATAGTTTACAGAGGAAAGTAGCTGGCTTTGTGGTTACTCTTGGAAGTGAAATTTCCTTGCTTGGTCATAATAGTAAACCAGCTATAAAGCTTGGAAGACTATTCCCTAAAGTAGCTTTTACTCCCTGAATTACTACGAGAAACATAATGGAGGGTTTCATAAAGAGGAGAGTAAGCTTATGCTTGCGTTAAGAAGAGTTATATTATATACAAATGAAAACAAGTTTTAAGGTCCAAAAAATAACAAATTTATTTCACAATAAAGGGTTGACGAATCCACAGTACTGGAGAGGTGAGGACTGTGTGAAGTTGGGACATGAGGTTACCTTCCAAAGCCTTTTGTGTCCTTCCTTTTTGTGTTTATATAAACACCTCAGTATAGTCAAAATAAACTCATTTCTTTCCATATTCATTTTTGTATTATTAGTTTTTGCTATTGTTGCTTATTGGCCTTTTTGTCTTTCAAGTCACTCAATATGAAGCTTCTTTTAAAATGTCTCCCTCTGAGAGAAAGAACAAAAAGTTGTGTGGGTAGGGAGGTGTAGGGGACCTAAGAGGAGTTAGGGTGGGGGATAAAAAAGCGTGGTCAAAATATATTGTATGAATTTTTTTGTTTTTGAAGACAGAGTTTCTTTGTGTAGCTCTGGCTATCCTGTGACTATGTCTGTAGACCAGGATGTCTTGAACTCATAGAGATTCACCTGTCTCTCCTTTTTGAATCCTGGGATTAAAGGCCACCATCACCAGGTAAAAAAAGTTTATCAGTAAAATAATTATTCCTCTATTCATTTGTCATATTAAAGCATTTGCATGCTTGTCTGTCTTTGAGACAGGGTCTCTCCATGTAGCTCAGGCTAGCCTGGAACTCCCTCAGTATCCAGGACTGGCCTCAAATTTACAATCTTCTTGCTCTGCTTGCCAAGTGCTGGGACCACAGCTATTTGCCACCATGCTTAGCTTTAAGCCCTTTTTAAATTTCTTTCAATTATGCTAATAAGTCATTTGTATAAAGAATTATTTATTAGCCCACTTTAATATACAAGTTTGTTGGCAGAAGTTAAAAAGAAATGCTAGGAATGGTAGAGACGCCTTTAGGTGTGGTTAATCACAAGGACATGGGAAAATGGCTGGTTAATTTGTGGTTGATGGAATTTTGAGAAATTAGTGCTTTTATGAGCTACAGTAGGATCCAGGAGGAGGGAGAGAACACTCAAAGCAGATGAGTGGTGGGCATATGTCGGCAATTACAAAGAACATTTTGGATGATAAAGGTGCATTTTAGAAGAAGAATGTATGCTGCTATCGACAAGCACTGTTATCAGATTTTAACAATGATTCTAAGTATGAGGCTGGGGTGGAAATGAACCTCTTTCAAAATCTAGTAACTTCAGTCAACGTTGCTTCAGCGTTCTGCTATACTATCGGCAAATTGTTTATTTATTAGAAAACAGTGATGGCTATTTTAAAAGTGTCTTTCTCTGTCTCCCACTCCCTCTCAGGTGGTAGATTGCTTGTCTAGAATGCACTGAGCCGGGGTTTAGTCCTTGACACTACATAAATTGTGTGTGGTGTTTCATATCTATAGTCCCAGCACTCTCAATCTAAAGTTCAAGGTCATCCTCAGGTACACAGTAAGTTGGTAGTTAGTCTGTGCTTTCTGGGAACCTGTCTCAAGAAACTGGTCTTCTCAGGTGTTCATACACATGTGACACACACACACACACACACACACACACACACACACACACACGCACACACACACCAGCAACAAACAACAACAAAACACAAATCTTAAAACAAAATGAAAAGGTATGTTTTTCACATATTATAAAAGCATTTATTAGAAATAATGAAGCGTAAAAGATGATTTGCAGCACCCATAGTTTTGATAAGAGGCACGTTGCGTGCCAGAGGGTTTGCACTACAGTGTCTGGTCACCAGTAAACTGGCTGAGATCTGTTAGTGCACTGACTTCGTGGGTACTAGGAATGCTCTCTGTTGTCTTAGATTTCCATTTTTGGCTCATAAATCAACACAAATTAGCACTTAAAATCCATTTTTAAAAGTCTCATATTTCTGAAAGTCAGAGGTCTGGGACGGCATTGCTGGACTGTCTGCTCAGGATCTCCAAAAACTAAGTTGCAAGACCTTGGCTGACTGTTCCCACCAGCAGCTGGGCTATGCTCAATGATTCCCAGTTTTGGCAGAATGTAGTTCCTTGCACTTGTCATAGAGAGGCAGCCATTTGTTTTGTGGCCTTTAGTGGTTGGCCTTATAGACAGAAGCTTGTCTGTATTCTGCTTTGGTGCTTCATCCTCAAAAGAGTCACAGTCATTGAGTCTTCTGCCCTCTGCTGGGAGGCTGTCTGCTTCTCAGCACTCTCTGGGTCGTCAAGTTTACCTGAGCAATATCCCCATCGTCAGGTGAACTGGTCCATGTCGCATAGCCTCACTGCAGCGGTGACATCATATTCACAGTCTTTGGGGGTGAAACAGAGAGCTTGGGGCTAAAGGTTTAGAATTTGTGTCTCCTGTGAGGCCCTTAAGTACAGTGTAATGTGGTAATAAAGCCAGAAAGGAATTGTTCTCTCTACTGAGAGTGTGTGAAATCTGTTACCCCATTGAGATTTGATTCTAAAACACAACTGGTAGAATAAAAGCACACAGCCTTTAAAACATATGTGTGTATGTTTGGTTTTGTATGTTTCTGTGCATGGATGTGAGCACGCATGCCCCAGAGGTGGAGGTCAGAGAATAACCCGGGTACAGGTCCTTACCTGCTTGTCCTTGTTTGTTTCAAGTTCTCCTGTTCATCACTGAATATATCATTCAACCTTTGGGATTTTTCCTCTCTGTCTCCCTCACATCTCATTCATGAGTCTGCTATTTTATCCAGCTTTCTATGGGTTTTGGAAATCTAAACTTGTGTGCTTTATCCAGTAAGTTGTCTCCTCATTCTCTAAATCATACAAACTTTACCTGTGAAACCATAATGTCCTGATTAGATAAAAGTTAACATACTCTTTAATGATCTAGAATAAATTTCGCTGTGATAGTTTTGGTTGTTTTCCTGCAGCCTCTCGCTATGTAGTTCATGCTGGCCTTGAACTCAAGACCCTTTTGTCTCTGAACCTTCAGAATGCAAGATCATAATTTGAAAAATGAGCGTGGAAACACTTTTGATAAATTTGAAGAAAGTTAATTTACCAATAATTTATACAGCTATTCTCATGATGTTGATAAATTATACAGATTTTGGCTAACATTGTAGTAAAATAAAATTATTTGTTATTCTGAGATATTTTCAGGGAGAAATATAATGATAAAACTCTGGGTTGCTATGAGGCTGTGTGGTTTAAGAGAAAAAGAGTGAACTAGAGCATGTTGATTTCTTAATAAAACATCTTTTAATAAAAGTACTGGGCATTTTCTGAGATTTCATAAGCAAAATTTATTTATACAGCACTTCCCCAGTGTGCATCATGTTCCGATGAATGTTATTAAAAACCTCTCATAGTTCCTTTTTGTTGATGCAAAAGAGTTAGAGAACACTGTGGTTAGTTAGGTAAAAAAAAAAAAACCCTATAATTTAATGAAATTCCATATAAGAAACATTCAAATAAACAAATAATGATTTGATTCCAAGAATACATTCTTTGGACATTTAATGTCTGCTCCATTCTGAGAGAAAATGCAAATTTGTATTATTAAAAGAAAATGAGCAAAAATGTTTCTGGATTTAGCCCTAACTATGATGCCCTCTTTTCCATTGCTTAACAATGGTTGAATAATTGACCGGAAGATATTGGGCTGAAATAGCAAATTCACATTTCTATTTTCTCACAAAACACTTGCTGCTGCAACAAGGGGGCAAACGTACCTAAAAAAGAAAGTTAGAAGATTATGGATTATTAGATTAGCATTAATTTTAATAATAATAGTGCTCACTTCATTTAACTTTATTTTAATCTTATTAAATTTACTATTGCTAAGAAATATTATATAAGCATCAGTTTCTTTCTTCCTTCTTTTTCTGCTGCAGGATAATGGTTTAACCCTGTAAAGATTTGTTTCTTGAACTTGTTTAATAAAATGTTGATTGGCCAGTAGCCAGGGAAGAAGTATAGGTTGGGCAACCAGGCAGGAAGTGGATGCAGGGCAATGAGAACAGGAGAATTCTGGGGAGAGGAAAGCTCAGCCTGTACTTGTCACTTAGATGCAGAGGATGCAAGATGTGACTGCCTCGCCTAAAAAGGTACCAAGCCATGTGGCTAACACAGAAGATGTAAGAATTAGTTAGTAAGAAGCCTGAGCTACTAGACCAATCAGTTTATAATTAATATAGACTTCTGTGTATTTTTTTGCGACTGAACGAATGTGGAACCTGATGGGACAGAGACTTTGGTCAACTCTTTCTTTCTTTCTTTCTTTCTTTCTTTCTTTCTTTCTTTCTCTCTCTCTTTCTTTTCTTTCGTTCTTTTTCTATGTTTCTGATAGGGAAATGTTCTACCTGTAAGTTGACATTCAAAGCCTCCTTTGATTTTATATTTTAACACTTATATACTTGTTCCTACAACATCAGCCTAATCATCATTTATGAATCCTTGTCTCTAGTATTAAAGCCCAACTTAAATCATATAACCAGTTAGCGACACTAATTATGGCAAGAGGAGGGAAGCCTTTTTTTCTCTCTTTATTCCCAAAGAGATAAATTTTACCTTTTTGTTCTCTCTCTCTCTCTCTCTCTCTCTCTCTCTCTCTCTCTCTCTCCCTCTCCCCTCCCCCTCTCTCACACACACATACATACACAAACACACACATGTCCACACACACACGTCCCGATGGTGACCAGGAGAGGGATTCTGATACCCTGGAGGTGGTTACTGATGGTTGTGAGCCAACCATTGTGGGTGCTGGGAACTTCACTTTCCTCTGAAGGAGTAGTAGGCACTTGTAACTACTGAGTCTTCTTTCAAGCCCATCATAGATTTATATATAAATAATTTATATATGAATTTTATATAATATAAAATTTAATTATATTATTAAAAGTTAATAATTAAAAGTATTTAAATTTTGTTCCTAATATATAAATATATATCAGAATGTTTTTAATTGTGATTTAAAAATTCAAGTAGGCCAAATGAGAGTTAACCATCATTGAAATGTTCAAAGTAACTGATGTTTTGAAATAGTACAGATGTTGAGATAAGTGAAATGTTAGCCTTATATAAAGCAAATACTTTTTAAAGTTCCTCAATATATATACTATTGTACCTTTAAAATACATCCAGCATATATGTTCATAAATTATGGGAGATCATGTAGAAATATCAGTTATTCAACCATTAAAAACTCAATGAACATCAACTATGTTCTGGTCACTATGCTGAGATAATGGTTATAACAGAACAATCAGTAGAAAGTATTTTATGGTAAGAGGATTGAAGATTAGGAATTAAGTAAGTTTTCAGGTTACAGCTTGTTCTAGATAAGAATACACAGCAGGTAATCTGTCTCTAGAGATAAAGTTATTAGTGCAGTTCTATAAACAGATTGTTCTGTAGTGTTCTTGTTCTCATCCAATTTATATTGTACTGGATATAGCATTTAAATTATAAAAAAATATATTCACCATTGCAATTAGTCTTGCATTTTAGGAAGAAAAATAATTTTCTGTGACAGCTATTAGAACATTACATTTAGGCTTAGATGGATGTAACAGTCCTTCAGAAAAGAGTTTGAATAAGTGGTGGGGAGTGAATTGGTGAGGAGAGAGCTTGTGATTTTGTGTCAGAGAATGAATCCTACCCAAGTAGGGTGGATGGTCTGAAGTGGAGTGAGCAGGGTAAGTTGAGGAAATTAGAGTAAAGCAATGAAGGAGAAAGGGCTGTGGGGTGGAGGGCAGATTTGTAGGACTCAAATGTTATTTCAAGAACAAGGGGAGACCACTATCTTAGCATTTACTCTTCTAAAATTGTCAATTGTCATTCAGAGCTATGTTATTTACTCTTCTCCTGTTGTGCTATAATACCATGACCAGTAGCTCTCTAAGGAAGAACAGTTGATTTTGGTTTATGTTTCCAGAGGGAAAGAGCCCCTTATGTCAGTGATGGCTTGGAATGATCGCAGAAATAGAAAACTGTCTGGTCACATTTTCATTCACATGCAAGAAGTGAGATGGGGGACTTTGGGGGAGGGGAGAGGAAGGGCATGTGTGTGAGAGAGGGTGGGGAGAGAGAAAGAGGACTCTAAACTCTCAGCCCATCTTTGGTGACACTTTTCCTCCATCAAAGCTGCATTTCCTGAAGGTTCCATAAAAACTCCAAGTAGCACCAGCATTGGTGTTAAAATACATGAGCCTGTGAAGGATATTTCTCCTTCAAACCACAAGTGTGTGCTTTAAAACATAGATTTGAATGGCAGTGTGCGTTGGTGAGCAAGTGAAATGCCTCTTCAGGAAATCAGGTACCTTTCTGGCTTTGACTAGCTGAGTCGCAGCAGAAATAAAGATACTGCATGTGTGGACTTGTTAAGGCAGAAGAAAAATTGGTGTGGTTGTGGGGCTGGGAATGATGAAAAGGAAGGACATGGGTAGAAAAAAGAAAGGATGTGAAGAAGGTCATGAAGAAACTTCCAGGGAGACAGGAAATCTGATATGAGACTTACAGGGATATTCAACTCCTTCAATTAACTCTTAGGGAGGAGTAAAAACTTGCTGCCTTTCCTGCCATATTTTCTAGCATAGAAGTATCTAATTACTACTACTAGTCGTCCTATCATCATCATCATCATCATCATCATCATCATCATCATCATCATCATCATTTGCAAGAAGAATTTTAGTGCACAAATGCATCCAAAATCAAGATGAAAGATCATCAAGGAGCGTGTAGAGACAATCTGGGTGGACCATTCTTGGAAGAAGGTTGACTGTCAAGGGCAGTAGCTTGGAAGGTATCTAAAGTCACCTTGCTGATTTTGGAGGTAGATTAAAGGGACCCAAATTGTTTTCCACTTCTTCCACTGAGATGTGGCTTTCCGTTGCTCTCCATCGATTCTGGGATGGACTCAATGACTTGGCAATCAATAGAATGTGGCAGAAGTGATGCTTGCATTTCTGAGAATGAACCATAAAAGTCTCTTGGCTTCCATCTGGTCTGCTTGGAATTGCCTCCTGGAGTCTGAATCCCTGGGCAACACATCTAAGAATGGAGAAGGTCATGCTCTAGGGAAGGCCTGGGTAACCACATGGAGAGGTACACAGGAGACAGGCTGTGTTATGTCTGCTGTGTGTACCGAAGCCCCAGGAGATGCAGTTTGCAGCTCCAGTTTCATCCTACACAACCATTTGCATATGTTGGTCAAGAAAATATTGCTATGCAATGCACGACTATATAAAATAAAATTTCCTTAATATGCAATTCAGCATTTTAATTACTTAGTTGTTTATTTGACTTGCCAGTCAAAATTAGTTAAGATTTTTATATTCATCAATTATTTACACTCAAATTATTAAAAGTTTTTTAATTTTAGAGAGTGTAATATAATTGGAATATTTCTTTTCGTTCCTTCTTCCAAATTCTACTGTATACCCTTTTGCTTTTCTTCAAATTTGTGGTCTTTTAAAAGTAGTTTTTATCATTAAAACAATATTGATTTTTATTCCAATATTGAAAACTGTTGTATTTTGATGTCATGTACACTTACTATGTTCCAGTCCTTGTACTACAAAGGTTTCATGCGTCTTGTGAAATTTAACCAGAACAGGTTGGTATGATTATTTTACCTGATTTTCCAGGAAAGAAATTGAAGCATAATGTAACTAAATAAATTGTCAAGGTTGTATGACTAACGCAGCATGTCCACTCACAGTGCTTGGACTCCAGGGTGCCTTGTGTTTTTAGATGCTTTCTTCTCTCTCACACACAAGCACACACATGGCTTTAGAGTCTTTCCAGCATTTCGTTGAGTGTGGATATGTTGAGTGAAAGGAAAGAGAAAGGCGAGGGACAATAGAGAAAGTGTGCACACCTGAGGCAAAAGTGTCATTGGTCAGAGGGATGAACAGCAAACTTCCCTTTTCACACCTAGCCTAGGTCTAATCCTCACCTTCTCCCATTGCAGGACAAGTGATATACTGAGTTCCAGTCAGTTTTAGAATGTATTTAACATCTTCAGCGTGCTCCAGTATCAAGTCTCTGAGCTCCATTTCAAGTCGAGCTTGCTATACATTTTGACTGTGCTACAGGAGGTCTGAGGATTACATCTCACATCCAGATACAACTTTATCACCGAGCTTTGCCGTTTCGCACACGGCCAGCTCAATATTCACAGCCAAATCTATTACAACGCAGCCGTCTCTCTCCGAGGCGGGCAGGACCCCTGCAAGCTCTGCACACTGTAGGTGTTGTATGGTTCAGGAAGGCACCGGCAGCTTTCAAATATCCCTCAGCAATATTACCCCACATCAACCCTCAAGGAAAGAGCACTGGACTGCTACCAAAGCTTTGCTACGTGTTACCTAGAAATATGACTCTCAGCGGTGCACTTTTGTGGCATCCTCGGAATGAATGGCTCCCGGCAGGAGGGGCATCATGTTCTAGGGGTGGCTACCGGCTAAGTTGGCAGGAGATAAGTCTTTAGCAGGAAAAGCAACTTGGGTTTTTTAAATATAAGGTTGACTTTGTCTAAGTGAAAGATACCTTACATGAAATTAAAATATTTTTAAAATAAAATTGTATAAAGAGCACAAAGTCTAGTTTATAAACTCTTACTCTTTATGTAGGCCAGAAAGCTCTATTCACCAAAGAATGTCTTCAAATGTCTCACATTAAACAGGCATGGTTTCCAGAATAACATTTGCAACCCTGAACATCCTTACTCATTGTGGGGAGTGTGTACTGCTATTTTATACCTAAATAAATTCTTGAAAACCTACAGCAGACCCTAGTGGCTTCTCGCTACACTTACTACCAAATATACTGCTGTATATTTGTATATATAAAAATAGACATTTTGCACAGGGGATACGGTATTATTTTGAGTGTGTGTGTTTGGACAAACATGCATCTCTCTTGTGAACAAACAGAGATGCAGAGATAAAGATACATGTATCCAAGGCAGGCATGTAGGTATGTGTCTTCAGCACTGAGAAAATATCTTTGTGTTTCTGAAAGTGGTGTATGTCAGTTTCTCTCTTTCCATCTGTTTAACTGCAGATGGCACTTCATTGCTTTTTCTGACTGAATAAAACTCCACTGTGTATATATACCTCAGTTTCACTATTTTTTAATGCATAGAAAGCTAGGCTGGGTTACATGCCTTGGTTATTGCAAATAGTGTACTATAATCATGCATGTGTTGACAACTCTGCAGTATGCCGACATATTCCTTTAGGTGTGTACCTAGGATACACTTGTTATTATTGTGAGCATGCGTATATCATACACTTTGAGCCTGTGATAAATGAGAGAAATTAGTCTAGATCTCGGTTGGCTCTTTAAAGGTTCTAAGATCAACACAGTGTTTCCTTTAAACAATTCTTGACAGAGAGACCTATGTTAAAGTTCCTCAGTAGAGGGCACTAGAAAGTCATTGCTGGAGGAGGAGAAAGAGGCAGAGGCTTCTTACCGTGGCAGCCAGAAAGGAGGATCTGCTCTGTGACTTTGGAGGCAAGAGGTGGAACTTTCTGAGCCACAGACCCAGGACACAGTCTGCCTTTGACTTTGCAGCCTTGGTCTGGTGGCGATCTGACTGATCTGAACATAGCTGCCTGTGAGGTAGGGGGTGTGGTGGTGGTGGGGGCTGCACGGGGCACTCTGGCAGCAGCTTCTGACCAGGCATACATACCCAAAGGCCTTTGCCTGGTACTGGATCAGCAGGGCTTGGGCTACTGTTTTCCATAAACTCCAAATCAGCACAGGTCAGCTTAAACTTTACAAAATTTTGCTGTCCAGTACCTGAAAAACAAAACAAAAACTTTTTCAACAAAATCTTGGTTCTTTATCCATATCTTATGATTATTTTTTATTATAGTTAATATCTCCCATGTCAAATGCCCTATATTGAACCTACTGCATGGTTTCTGTAGCTCTAAAGTGGTCCAGGCAGTTGCTGGGAGATGGTCACATTAGTCATAAAAAGCAAGGAAAGTGAACCCTGACCTTTTCTGTCTTTGAATGCTGGGATATGACATCCCCTGGAATGTGAGCAGTTGTTTTTGAACAGTGGGAAGAGATGTGGTGTGTGTGTGTGTGTGTGTGTGTGTGTGTGTGTGTGCGCGCGCGCATGCATAAATGGTAGAGGACAACCTTTGGGGTTGTTCTTTAAGTACCATCCACTGTTCTTTGGAGTCAGAGTCTCTTGCTGTCCTGGAGTTAGTTAAGAAGGCTAGGTGGATCTGCTCGCCTCCATCCCTTCAGCGCCAGAATCACGAGTTTCCACAGCTTTCTTCTTACGTGGATGCTGGGGCTCAAACTCAATTCATCATATTGGCAAAGCGAGCCCTTCACCAATGGGACCATCTCCTCAGCTCAACTTTGTTGTTTTGCTATTGTCTCGAATCTACGCACGCTGGTCTACCTGCAGACTCTTCTGAGGCAGCCTGGCTTTCTATTAGTTTTTATAGTAAACAGTCACAAGTGACATTACAGACCCTTGGGCTAGCTCTTAGTTAGAACACATCTTAATGATTCCTCAGAAGCCCAGAATGGTCTCTTTCCTGGGAAACATTCCTGTCAACCCATTTCCTGCTCCTTTATTTTCATGCAAATGGGTATCACACTGCAATGTGAGTCTGTATTTAGAGTTAGTGTGATAACCTCTCAGGAAGAAAAAAAAAACGCAGAGTTTCAGAGTTGAAGTCTACTGCCTGTGTCCGCTAATGAGGACCTTCTATATTCGCTCCCATTACCGGGAAGTCTTTCTATAGTTGGTTAGGTTACAGGCAGGAATCTGCTGCATGGCGTTTGCAGGTGTGGTCTGTGATCCCCCACTGTTCTCTCGCAGTCCCTTTGCCTCTGGTTTGGGCTCCTTTGCTCACTATGACTTCCCAAAGGCTTCCAGTCCTCTCAGGACCACCAGCCTCTCCTCCTGCAGCAGGTGACTTTTGTGCTGGAAAACAAAGTTTTTAAAATAATCCGGCCTGTTCCATCCCAGTTCGTCTGCCTCCCTGCCACGGAGAGCATGCGCCGTGATTGGTCCGCCGTCTCTCGGCAGTACATTGCATGTGAACTGGCCTTCCTTCTATTTTCTTTTTTATCTTCTTCACAAAGTGACTTGCTCCTATAAAATGCTGTTTCTATTCTGGGATTGCAGGGAATAAGCATCCTTGAATCCTTTCCTGGACAGATCCAGTGGCCTGCATGAATATACTTCCAAACTGCGTACATCTTCCTGGGGATAATGATAGGCAGATTCCCTGCAGCTGCATGGGCTGCTTTACTCACAGGACAGGGAGTTACTCAAGGCTCAGATGTTTTAATAAGGAGAATTAGCTGTTTGGGCTTGCCTCAAAAGAAATAGGATCTAGGACTTAGGCAACCTTTGAAGGGCAGGAAAAAAAAAGAACAATGGGGATTCCCCTTATTTCCTACCTTCAGTGCCCTGTCTGGGAATGCTGAAGAACACCTGCTACTGTCAGAGAATGATAGTGAGGTCCTTTCTGCTTAGGGGGTGAGAGAGCCGCTAACAGCTCACCCACTGGGAGCAGGGCCTATATTCCTCAACCCCCTGCTTGCCACATTGTCATCAATAACGTGCTGTTCTGAGCCTGTCTCCATTTTTGATTCTAACAATTAGAAATATAAAGACCAACAAATACAAAGTCTTGGAAATCACTAAAGTGAAACACTAAACTCAGAGATTTGTCTTAGAAGCTATGCATTATGCAGTAGGAATTGAATCTGAAAAATCAAGACTGTAGCATGCTCAGTAAATGAATCCAAAGACCTGTCTTTATCCTTGCAGAGTCTTGCTCCTGCTTACAATTTTGGAGGAAGAGGAAGAGCTCCAAAGAGCACCTGGGGATTGGTCGCCATTGTTTAGTCTGGGTTGCTCTTGCCTGCCATCCATCTAGACATCAATGATTTCAGAGAGGATAGCTGCTGTTAGCCTGCATGGAGACACTTCACAAGTGTTCTTGAGTCCTATCTTCTCAGTCAGGCTGGCCATCTGCAGCCCTGTTCAGAACACACATCTAATTTTACTAGGACAGAACAAGATTCTTCCCCAAATCCCCATTCTCTTCTCACTAGGGTCCATAGAGCTCTATTCACATTGTGCTTTCGGTCCTTAAGAAAGCATTTGTTAATGTATGCTTGACCTTTTGTTTGTTAAGAGTCTTAAAATTAGGCTAGATATGGGGGTGCACACTTTTAATTTCAGGACTGGAAAGACAAAGGCATGCAAATCTCTGGGTTTGAGGTCCACACAGTTTACACAGTGAGTCTAGGCCACCAGACCATACAATGAAACCCTACCTAAAAATAAAAGTCTTAAAATTTTGCAAAGAATTTATATTTTACTTTTCATTTCTGTTATTCTCACCTAAAAATTATAGATCTGTAAAAATGTAGTTACAGGGGCCATCAAGATGTCTTCGTGGGTAAAAGCACTTGCCATGCAGCCTAGTGGTCTGAGGTCAATCTCCAAAACTCACATAAAGAAGCTGATGCTGTAGCATACATCCATAATCCTAGGACTTGTACAGTGTGATATGAGAATAGCCTGGAGACTGAGAGGCCGTCTACCCTGAGTACGTAACCCAGTGGCAGAAACAATAATGGAGACCCTGCCTCTAGAAGATAGAAAGAGAGAACGTACTCTTGAAAGCTGCCCTCCGATCTCTGACTGCACACTGCCCGTTTGCACGCCCCCACCTCAACACACGTCATACACACGAGCAGAGATAATAGCTTTAAAAAAGTAGCTATTGGAATTTTTTGTGATGCTTAGAAAATCAATATATATCTTTACACACACATGGAGTATGCCTGTGTAATTGTGATGCTTTTAAAATACGATCATCTAAGAGCATTAAGTTTAAAAACAAGAATGACATGCCAAATGTGTATCCCCTTGCATCATTTTGCCTGCATGGACCACATCTGCGTCCACATCTGCGCCAGCTTCCTCACCACACCATCTCTCTCTGTCCACCATTTCCCCATCTCTCTTCTGCTTTAATGTTTTCTCTTCTGTCCACTAAAATCTTAAAAATGAGAATATAATATCTGAGCACCAAGATTATGGATGATTTATGCTTTCTTCTTGCCTGTATTTTGTCCCCCCCCGTAATAATTGTGTACCATTTGGTTTGCTTAATGAATTCTCCTCAACTTCCTGTAATGACTCATGGTATGAACTACAGAAATATTCTTAGCTATCAGGGTTACAATAAAAGGCTACTCTGCTTGAATTATTAGTGGTTTCATATAGTTTGACTGCTTCTCAGTTTACACAGACTCAGAGATATGGAAAAACCTTAAGGTTATCCAAGCTAGTCCCTCATCTTAAGGGGAGTAAACTAAACCCAGAGAGACTGAAAGTTCATCATTCCAGAGCAAGTAGTCAGAGGCAAGCATCAGTAGAAGATTCTTACTATACAATGTTTTTTCTTTTTTGAGTAAAACATGAAGCTTTTTGAAATTGTATCATTTTGTTTCAGTGGCTATTAGAAAAAACATACTTAATATATGTATGCTTAATACTGACAAGAAGGTTGGCATGCCTAGATTGGAATGAAGTGAAAGAAAGTATTATAATCCCCATATGAGAGTGTCTAGTGTGGACTTGCTGCACTTGAAACAGCTCCAAATTATGAGTTTAATGCCATACCCTTTGGAAAGGAGAATGTTTTTACCAAAACTGTCCAACCTTCAATTGCAGCCAAAAGTTAGGATGCAAACTTTACCCCTTAAGAACTCGGTGTTAATACACCGTGGGATCTGCCTCAGCGTTGTTATATTTCAGGCCAACATTTATTATAAAAACCAGTACATGATTAAAATAACTCGTGCTGTATGTCTCACTGTGTGGTTCAAAATAAGTGTTTTGGCTAAGCCGCAGAGCAGCTTATCTCATCTGGCTGCCATTATTGTCTGGAAGGAGAATCTGTGCTGCCCCTTGCCTACCAAGCAACCCACAGAAGTTGATAACCTAGAGCAGACCGTGCTCTATAAAACGGTACCAGAAAAATCTGCAAACTCCCCACACCCCTCTCTGAGCTTCTGATTCTCTGCTTTTGTCATTTGATCTGCTTTGGTCTAGCATGTTGTTTGAATTTCCCCAGCCCTATAGACATCTGCTGTCCCTCAGAACCCATCATCCTCCATGGGACTTTGCAGCTGACTGCTATGCTATTTATATTAATTGAACGCAGTACATTCTGTATACACTGCTGATTGCCCTCATTTATTTCGGTTCTTAAAGACCCAGGATCACTCTCTGTACCCTTACCGTATCGTTCTACTCATTTGGCTCCAATTAGTCTCAGCTAACAAAAATACATTACAACAAAACCCTAGTTAGCCATTGCTGTTTCTAATGACATAATTTGTGATTTTTTTTAGCCCTTGAAAATAGAGACATTAGAAATTAAGTTAGAGTATCTTCTGAGGGGTTGAGAAATATTAATTGCAGGCATCTGGGATCACTTCCTTCAGGAAGATATGTGATTTCTATTTAACTAATAAATGTTGACATAATTGAAGAGCTATAAACTCCTTATGTTGGGCTTTCTGAGGAATTTCTAGTCATTCCCTTGCTCAGTGAAGTAAGGAATTGTGGTGACATTAATACTAAATCTTGGCTTATTTGCACTAAGTATTTTATAATAGTACTGAATGGTCACAACAATTATGTAAGAGAATTTCTTTAGGAATTGTTAAAGCATGAAGATTTATCCCCAAACCACAAAACATTCTTAATTTAGCAAATAATTGCATGTTTCTAATGTAGATTTTCTTTGCAACAAACTGCCTCTTCTCTCATGCTACTGTTGTGTTTTAGCTCTACAGGATGGGATGAGACTCTCAGACTCCAACTTAGACCTCAGAGTCTCTCTGGTGACATTTTCAGATAACCATGGCCACCTCAAGTGATATTTTCTGATGTCGTCTGGCCACTTGAAAGAAAAATTCAGAAATGATCATAGGAGATTCTATAGCAAATCTATGTACCTTCATCTCTTTATAAAAATAAATAAATATATAATAAGAATGCTATAGCTAAAGGGTCTAGTGAGATCCACCTTTTACAGTCTCTATTTGCACTTTATACCGCTGTCCTCTGAGGTCCCCAGTTTTACTTTTTATGTGTTCTGAAAGATAATAAACTATAATATACTGAGTCCAAATAAATTTCATTGCAGAATTATAACCCAAACAACAAGTTTTTATACACTGTATGTTTTCCCCCCTCTGCCTTCTATCTCTAACTTGAAAAGACAAGACTGATCATCATCAAATAGTGTAAAAGCTGCACTCCCATGGTCCTTATGTAAAGTTAATAAAATAAATAAGAGGCAGCTGTGCACTTCAGGAAATCACTCCACCGTGGGGTTCTGGGAATACTATAACCACAAGTGTGAAGCTGGAGTCACTAGAAACCCTCGGTGGAATTAGAGCTCAATAAATCAAGGCTTGCTGCCTTTACCTTTACAGCCTGGCTCGGTGCTCTGTGTGATGCCTACCCTCCAAACCATTCCCAATGCTATCTTTTTAATGATTGGGGAACTTCTCGCTTCCTGTTCCAGCAGGTTGGGATGTTTGGGGAGAACTTTTACTAGATGCTCGGTTACTGTGGGTCTCAAACATATCAGGCTTAGGGACCAGGGCATGGTAATAAATTCCTCTTGCCTGCTGCCACAAAATAAGGAAGATAGAGAAAATAACTATGAAGAATTGGGAGATATTTCCTTAACACTTCATGAAGGTATATAGAGAATGCATCTACAGCCAATGGTGATATCACACACGATAGGAGATCTACGAACAGGCGGACCACCTAGAAGCTCCTGCAGGCTACCGGGGCTTGTTGACAAATGGACTGTGACTTTTGACAATTACTGCCATACAGTTGTCATTCGTTTTAACTTGTATGTTCATTGGTGACAAGATCCGTACATATATTCCCCCAGGATTTCTTGTTCTTGTATATCTTCTCCACCTCCATTTTCCTTTAGAGCAAAAGCCAAGTCTTTGTTTCCTTAGTTGGGAAGACACTTACAACTTTGTATCCAAACAGACTGAATGATAAATGCACTAATCTAGATCACAGATTCTATATTGTCTCTCTCCATTGTTACCTTTATAACCGCAGGCAAGTCACTCAATGTTTGCATGTCTCACAATTGCACTAAAATTGCAACGTAGGCTCTGCTATAGTTTGGATCTCAAATGTTCCCCAAAGGCCTCCGTGTAAAATAAAGAAAGGCCCGTTCTTGGGTGGGGAGAGACTATTCAATGATTAAGAGTGCTTCTGCGCAAACACAAGGATTTTAGCTTAGAGACTCAGCATACAAATAAAGAAGTGAGCGTGGCCACATGTGCCCACAGCACCAGCACTGGGTGCCGAGGATGAAGAAGGAATCACTGGGCTTTGTTGGCTTTCAGAAGCGACAATCAGTTCCAGGTTCACTGAGATACCTCATGTCAGGGGAATAAGGCAGAAAGTGATCAGAGAGGACATCTGATGTGTTCCGGCCTCCCCATGTGCGCACGTGTGTATACAACACACGGAAACACAAAGTTGTGTTCTTCGTGCTGGTTCTATTGGCGGAAGATTTAGGAGGTGGGGTCTAGAAAGAGGTGAAAGTCTTTAGGTTACTGAAGGTGTGCCCTGAAAAATGGAAGCTCTCTGGTCTCTTAGTTTTCTTTTGTTCCGTGGTTTGAGATGTAAACTTTCTCTGCCATTTGTTCTTATATAGTCAAAAGCAACCAGACAAATTAGTCACGCCAGAGCCTCCAAAACTGTGAGTCAAGATAAACCTTTACTTATTAAAGTGAGTTATGTCAGGCCTTTCTTGTGCTTGAGTGGCCAAAGGCTAACCCTGTCATCAAATCCTGACATTGCAATGAGGTCTCTTAGTAAGCTCCTGCTGTATAACAAGCTATCTCCAAGTCAGTTACTTAAGGCAAAAGTATTTACTATTTCTTATAATTCTGCAGACTAGCTTGGAAGTTCTAATCTGGAGAAGCCTTGCTGGGGTGACTGATTGACGTAATTGTTCTTTATATGCCTGCAGATCAGCAGGTCTAAGGAGCTGTCACCCCTATTTGAACAACACGTCCGGATGGCATCACAACAATGGCAAGGCATTCTCCCTTTTCCAAACGATAGCCCTCTGCTCTTCTAGGGTGATCTCAGGCAGCTAAAGAGAGCAAATTCATGTTCAGTTTGAGTCTCATTTGTGGTGTCCCCTGAATAAAGCAAACCTCAAAGTAATACCTGAATTCACTGTGGAGAAATGGACTCTACCCCATAGGGGAACAGGTCTTCACCTTTTAAGGAGCATACATTTAAGTCAGGGGAGAATTTAAGGCCTTTGCACTTTGCTACAAGAGAGTATGGTGGTTCGTGCTGAGAATGAAGTGTTTGACTTAGTTCCTGGCATCTGGGAAGAATTACCAAGTGTGGTCTCTTACTACTTATTGTGGTTTTTCTCCTCCCCCCACCCCCGTGTTTGTGTGCCATTGTACAAGAGTATATGTGTGTGCTTGTGTAAGTGGAGGCTGGAATTTAATATTGGTGTGTTTCTTTTATGAACCTGGTGCTCACTGAATCTGCTAGATTAGACAGCCAGCAATGACTCTCACCCCCATGATTGTTCTG
Organism: Microtus pennsylvanicus; assembly: GCF_037038515.1. Taxonomy (NCBI): domain Eukaryota; kingdom Metazoa; phylum Chordata; class Mammalia; order Rodentia; family Cricetidae; genus Microtus; species Microtus pennsylvanicus. The sequence continues at coordinate 5,016,448 of NC_134579.1, read as the reverse complement.
TCTCTGACTTTCTAGAAATAGGAATTATAGGCACGTGCTATAGGCAAAGCATTTTTGTGTGTTTGCTTACGTAAGTGCTGGGGATTCGAACTTTGGTCCTTACACTTGCATAACAAGTCCTTTGCCAATGGAGCCAACTCCCCAGCCCTACTTTTTCCTGCTGAGGCAAAGTCACTTTGCAGCCCAGTCGGCTCTGGGAGTTCTGGTGATTTTCCTGTCTCAGCCTCCTAAGTAGCAGGATGACAGGCAAAAGCCACCACACTTGGCAAACATCATACTCTTAATTTGCATTATCCTCAAATCTAGCCCCAGCAATTAGAGCAATTTTTGTCCAATTACCTCTATTACATGCAAATAAAGAATTAAATCAATTCTGAGGCTGTCGCAATTCTAATCTACAGTATCTGAGGCCACTGCAGGAACCTTCTGGAATTCCTTTAAGAAGGTAAACATGGAGCATGTTCAATACAAAACTAGTTTTTTTTCCCCTCCTGTTCATCTTACACACTATTGCTAGAGTAACATAAAAAAAGCCTGGGTTTTTGCCTTTTAATTTCTGTCTTTTCTGGTCCACTTCGCACAATAGTTAGCCCGCACAGGGCAGTCTTTCGCAGCAGCCATACAGCCGGATGGAAGCAGCATTGCTGCTACAGTAGCAAAATATTGGTCCATGGTATAATACTGGCCTGGCTCAGAACTCGAGTTTCATTCCTCTATAGGATTACACCTCAATAACAAAGCCCTAATTCTTTAACAATCTGTTTTACAATGACAATAATTTTATTAACTTTACCACTGGCCATTTTCTTTCCTTTGAAAGTCAAATCTTTAAAGATTTACTTTAAACGTTAAGTGGTTTTGAAGAGATTTTTATTTCAAATGGAGCATAAACTGACCAATTGAACTGAAAATGGCTTTGAAATCTACTAAACGGACTTCCCCTGACTGGAACCTCCTACGGATGGTAACAGTCTCTATTAAAAATCAGCCTCCACAACCCTCAGAGTAGAAGCTGGAGCCCTGGAGGCTACAAGAGTAGATGAACTCGGGTGGGTTTGGATTTCATTATGCTTAATAACCATGATCAATGCCAGTCATAGGCTCTTGCAGATTCATTCCTGGGAAAGTTTCCATGAAGATACGACTCAGGTAAAACAAATGTGTTTTAAGTATCTAATCTACAATGAACAATTTGTCCTCTCCCCAAGGAATCAAACAGTAATTCCAAACACATGTTTGGGTAACGGGATAGTAAGGACTGCCATAGTATATTGCTAAAGAAAACAGCACTTTGTTGCAACCCCAGAAAGGGTCTATGCAAATAAAAGGATACTAAGCAGTGGGAGAGAGGCACCTATAAGTCTCAAGAGTGCCATATTCCCCTCAAATCCCTCTGTGTTCTCTCTGCCCTGATGGGAACTAGTCCTTTTCTCTCCCTACCTCTCAGGGCGCCAGAAGTGACTGTAACCTTCTCATCAGTTCTGAACCAGCCTTTCCTTCCATCTCTTACAGCAGGACCAGGAACTCCTTTCTTTTCCCTGAAATAGCTGTGAGGAGACCCTATTGACTTTGACATTCAAACCACACAACTGTTTTGCTTGTTTGTTGAAATTTAGAAGAAAACAGCCAAGCAAGCCTTCCTGACTGCAGGAGGACGGAAGGGAAGGCTTCCCTAAGTTCAGGAGACATAAAACTCCTTCTCCTTGGAGACAGCCCTATGATTTAGATGCAGAATATTGCTTTTGCATTCAGAATTAAAATAACTCCAGAGGAAGACCTCAGATTCCTTTCTTCTGATGCACAAGGTTTCTTTCTCATGGTCCAAGCAAAATGGGGGCCTCATGATGGAATGTGGGTTTAGACAGTGTGGGTGAGACTTTCTAACCTCAGGGGATGGTTTCATGTGTGGAGCGACCCTGCTGAGGGGTCCTTTGTACCCACGTGGGAGACAATTATCCTGCTGAGGGTGTCCTGTTTATCCACGTGGGAGACTGTTACCCTATTGAGGGGTTCTGTGTGCCCACATAGGAGACAGTTACCCTGCTGAGGGGTTCTGTGTGCCCTAATGGGAGACAGTTACCCTGCTGAGGGGTTCTGTGTGCCCACATGGGAGACAGTTACCCTCCTGAAGGGGGTCTCCATAGGCACACACGTCACAGTTTAATTGTGATACTGTTGCTTCTCAGTGTGGCTGAATCATTTTCTTAAGCAACTGAAAGCTATTTGTACCGGCAGAAGATGTTACAGAAGAAAGGGATTCCAACTTCAGTCCTGACAGTAAGACTGGATCCCAGGGCAGACACAGATCCATAAGGTGTGGTTCTCAGACAGAAGTGAGTTCTGGCTTCTGCCACAACTTCATCCTGAGGAAGTCCCGCTACATTCCACCTTCATGCTGGTGTACTTGGAAGGGCTGGCCATTTGGTCTCTATGGCTCCTTGGCTGCAATGCACCCCTTTCAGGACAGTTGGTTCCTCCCTCACCTTTTATGACTGGTGGGCCAGATGGCAAGGAAAGGGATTGTCTCTGGCTTTCTTTGGAGACTGTTGGCTGGAAACTAGCTTTGGGGCTTGGCCCAGAGCCCATCATTGGGTCTAAAGCCAGGAACTCTGAGAACTCCGGAGCTGAACTCTCCTCACCTGGGACATTTGAGGCACTCCACTTTCCTTCTGCCTCGTTATCTACCTTAAAAGGGACAGCGTTCTGGGACATGAAGCAGTCCCCTGGCCCAGAGTACCTCCTTTGAAGTCTAACAGACCCAAGGCCCTCCCACCATCTGTCTAAGGAGCTCCTCATGTAGGTCATCTTGTTTTCATGTGCATCAGAGGAACAAGATTGATACGGTGATATTCACCTTTCACTAGATTAGGTGAGATGTGAGAAAATAGTTTCTTTTTCTAAAAGAAAAATCTACCTTAAGCTTTTTCCTTTTTTTTTTCCTTTTTAAAAGAGAGGAGTGGCCAAAAGGTTTTGGTTGTTCAGTACTCAAACCTTCTCTTCTTCTCTCTCATAAATAACTGTCACATTTTGCAATTCCCATCACTTGTTTAGTTTACAATAAGACACCAGCTATTCTGGGAGGCACAGTCTTCACAGTGGGTCCCTGCCACCCACCTGCCTTTTTTAGGCCTGCTGTTGAGACTCTCCTGGGCCTCTTTTCCTCCCATCTCCCAACCAGGTCTCCCAAGTTGCCCTGTGTAAAGCAAATGTCCTGGGCATGTTTACATCTTGAATCACCACTTCTGTAGGTGGAATTGAGGTTCCAAATGTAATATTTCTGTGCAAATCTTATCTAGCTTATCCACTTCTGCACAAGGATTCTTTTTTTTTTTGAACAAGACAGGAACAAAAAAGTTTTTTTGCTTATTTCCCTGTGCTGATATGAAGGGGTTGCCTACATTTTAATTTAATAGTACTTTAACAAAAGAAAAGGCTTCAATTTTCTGCAGTATTTATTTAATTTTACAATATCAGCCAGCTGTAGTGGTGTGTGCCTGAAATCCCAACACTTGGGAGGTAGGGGCAGGAATATCAGGTGTTCAAGGTCATCTTGGGTTATGTAGAGAACTCAAAATCATCCTGGACCCTATCCCAAAACACTCACCTTCCAAAATTTAACATTTATGATAGAATACAGTTTAAAAAGCCACGTAGTGGTATAACATTTGCTGTGAAAAACATGATCTTTAATTCCATCTATACTTCTGCTCCTGCAGTGTCTTCATCTTTCGGGGCTGCACAAGGATTCTAAAGTGAACTTCAGCAGATACTAAGCTATAATATATAAACATCTCCATACATGAAGATTCCTAACTCCAGACTAGAATTTGGTCTTGGACAGCAGAGCAAATCACATGAAACAGGGTCAGGAGTACCTGTTATGATCCGCTGGCCTGTCACCTAGGTAACCTGTCCCTTTAAGAGACAAGCCCCACCCACTTCCCCCATCTGCCAAGGCAAGTAGATGTTCCATCTTCTGCCTCCTCCAGCCTGTGCCTCTCTTTTTTCATCTCTGTTTTGGTCCCTCTTCTGAAGAAGTGGCTTCTGCCTGTCTCTTTCTTCCTCTCTCTCTTCTCCTACCCTCCCTCTCCCCCCTCTCTCGCCTTTTCTTCCTTCTCCGCTTCCCTTTCCCTTCTATAACCCACTACATAAACTCTATACCCAAACTCTCTCTGCATGGCATATCTGTCTCTCACCTGGCTCGGTCTCCTACCCACCAAAGGGACCCACCAAGGCCTCGGGTGACCCACTGCTACCCCACTGAGACCTTGGGTGACCTGCGTCGGCCCCACTGAAGCCTCCTGGTGACCCTCGATGCCCATTGCTGCCCCTCATGGGACCGGCTGCCCCTTGTGTGACTGCCTTCTTGTGTTTTAAAAAAAGAATAACAGTACTGTCTCACGTTATTTACATAGAAGAGGTTTCCTTTTTATGTTTTGTGAGGTATTAAGCTGATCAAGTATTGGAGCAAGTAACTAATCTAATTGTTCTTTGTATCACGTTAAAGCAGTCCTTTATCTTCTCCCCCCTCAACTTGAGTATTGGAATATAAAAGCGCATGGAAAAAGAAACTCGGGACTCAGAACTCAGAAGAGCAATTCTGCAGTGAGTATTCACTGGGTTGTGCTTCTCTTTATCCTATGCCTCTGTGATTCTTTCTTATCTCTCTTCTTCCTACCTAACATGTTCAATCCTCACACCCCTACCTTGGAATGTACAGACCCACCCTGGCTAGGCTTGCAGCAGAAGCCACCCCAAAAAGGTGGCCTGCAACATAAGGCAGCCCAACATGGCACGGCCTATGACAGCCAACTTGTCCCAAGATTCTGTCTTCACCTTTCACTACATTCACAGGGCTCAGTTTGCCCATGAACTACGCTAAACCAGGCCTGCACATAGGTTTTCGGACTCTGAACTTAGGTTCTAATGTTGGCACAGTAAGCACTTAACCCACTCAGTTGTCTGTTCACCCATGTTAATATCTAAAACACAGACACTATAAACTTTGACATTAAATATCAAATAAACTCACAGGACTTCAATATCAACAAGTGAACTTGACGTTAGGCAAATATTATAACGTGGGTGATGTCCACGATGAAATCCACGGGACAGCTATGACTGTGTCCCAGTACTCTTGTGGAAGATGTCATGTCACAGTGTCCAAAGACTGGACACCCTGCATAGACAGCAGGGCACTTGGTTAAGTAGGCTGTATATGGCTCATTCAGCTCCTGTTAAATTTAATGTTTTCCCAGCTTTTTCATAAGAATATAGAATTCCAAATTCTTTTAAGTATGAAAATTCTTGGTTTTATTTATTTATTTATTTATTGGTTTTTCTAGACAGGGTTTCTCTGTGGTTTTGGAGCCTGTCCTGTCTTGGTTTTATTTTGATATTAGGAATATCTTCATCATTCCAGTCAGCACCATGCTGATGGATCTAGCCAGGGTACATAAGGAGAAATGCATTTCAGCTATTTTGGAAAGAAGTCTTATGGACATTACTAAGTAGCGCACTAAAAATTAAAGCATTAATTCACTACTGTCAATAAATGAACCCACAAATATTGCACAATGATAGGTCAACACACACAAGTGAATTGTGTGTATATAAACTTCAATGGATAATAAATTTTACCAATGAAGGTAAAATGTAAGAAAACCCTCACAATTGTATTTTAATTTAAAAGAATAGACACTTCAGAATAAATTTAACAAAATTGGAAAAGATGTATACATTGATGAATAAGGTAAATGGCTGAAAGAAATAAAAGGTCACAAAAGCCCGAGACAGTGAAGTAGGCTACATGCAAATGGATAAGGAGATACTGTTTTTGATATAGTGTCATTTCACAGATTGATTACAGCAAGTGACAAATATTCAAGTGTATTAGAAAAATTAATTTTAAAATTTCTGGGAACATATCAGAGATGCAGAAAATGCCAAGAAATCCCGAGAAAGGGTACGTTTCAGCCTAGTGCCTATTTCAATACTTACCACAAAGTGACAGCACTCAAGAAAGGGAGGCTTTTATCATTCGCCGGGATTGAATGGTCCGTCCCTCTCCTTTGTCTTCAAGTCTTGACTTCCTGTCACCTAGGTGACCCGTTATGTTGATGAGGCTTTCCAATTTTTTTTAATTAGATTTCTCCATGACCTCTGCATCAGATCCTATTCCTAGATCCTTGCTCTACTTGAGTTCCTGTCTTGCCTTCTTTGCTGTGATGTGGAAGTATAAGCTGAATAAACTCTTTCCTCCCAAAGTTTCCTTGGTCCTGGAGTTTTATCACAGCAATAGTAACCCTAAGACACCATGTATATTGTTATTACCATCTTCTGGTCTTGTTTATGAAGCCGTTTTAATTAAAGACTGTTTCAGAACAGACTTTCTGGTATCTGGCTCTTAAGAATCTTCTTCAAAGTTCTTTGAGTCATACCTACAGGAGCTGTGACAAAGATTTGTCCCTTGAGGCTCCCAGTTCCCTAGCAGAGATCTGTTGATCTTTGTACTGTGTCCAGTTGTAATTTTCTGTGAATGTCTCTGTTTACTCTATTTACAAAGAATTTATAGAGAATATCCTTTTATGGTAAATGATAACTACACTTATCTGTGGGTAGAAGGGTAAGATTTAACATATAGCTCATGATTATGCTGGTCTATCAAAGTGGTGGAAGGAATTTCTCTTCTAAGGTCCATGATTTCACTAGTTCCTGGAAGCTAGCTAAGTTTCTAGCACTGGTCCATCATGTTGCTGGATTCAATTCCAATTAGATGGCTGTTGCTTATCTCCAACATATGAGTGCCAGTTACAGTACCTTTTTGGTTATCTTGCCATGCTTGGTCACTGTTGTAGGTCAGACATATCACAGCTGTGTGGGAGTATTAACTGTTTCCTCTCTTGGCAACATAATATGCTCTAGTACTATGGAAGCTATATCTAGCTCAAATAATCGGTACTGTATAGTGTCTTCAGCAATAGGGGCTTACCTTAAATCTCTGAGAGGCAACCAAAGACTACATCAATAGTCTCTATTGTTTGGTAAATTATTCAGACTTCTTCAACCAATCATTCTAAAGGTGATTTCTCATGCCTGGGTTTTTGTAGGTAGCATTTTCAGCCCTAGGGCATAACTTCATTTGACACACACACATTTACATGTACACTTATATTGTTTATGATTTCAGTAAACATAAAATAATATTTTAACTTCATAGATTAAAATCACAAATTATTATTGTGAAGTTTCATTAGAGAGGACAAAATGTAATTTGAGAAGCTGAGTTTTCTTTAACACATCTTTCTTTTGTTTGAATTTATATCCTTAATGGTGCTTGGCTTGACAGTGATTTATTGTTGTTGAATTTCTACTTTTTATCCATTTATGAAATGCTGATGTAGCAACGTTGACATTTGCGTATAATTTATTTCCATAAACTATACATATTTCTTAGATTTTTTTCTCTAGAAATTCTAGGCTTCCACACAATTAGATAACTGATACTTAAACACAGTTCTTTTTTTTTTAAATTTTATTTATTTATTATGTATACAATATTCTGTCTGTGTGTATACCTGCAGGCCAGAAGAGGGCACCAGACCCTATTACAGATGGTTGTGAGCCACCATGTGGTTGCTGGGAATTGAACTCAGGACCTTTGGAAGAGCAGGCAATGCTCTTAACCTCTGAGCCATCTCTCCAGCCCCTTAAACACAGTTCTTAAAGATTATTTTCTTTTATGTTTTAATTGTCACTTTAATCTGAAATTCTATTGTAATTAGAATTATGTAGAGTGATGTGCTGCCCATTGACTTGGCACCAAGACATCTCTCCTAAGGTTGAGAAAACTTTTCTTTTTTGGGTCTGCTGAGAGCTTCCTACAGAGGGTTCCTTGCATGGCATTTGAAACACTGGAATGCAGTGGAAGTCATGTTCTTGAGATGCAAAGGTGGTTAGAGGCAGATACTTCGATGTGCAGATATCTTCATGAGATTTTACTTCAGGGCTGTGGCAGTTCCGGTGTTTCATTCATTTTGCATGCACAGGCATTCCCCCTCTTCCAGGACTCACTGAAGTCATTAGTTCAGTGTTCCTGATCCTTGACTTCCTCCTTCCGGATTTCTACATTATCTTGCTCATGGTTTCCATATTACGATACTTGTTGTCATAAATCTAATCTTGATACTCTTTTTATGACCCAACTCATACTACTATCCATATCCTAGTATGCATGTATAATATTTGCATTATTATTATTTATATTTTATGTTCATTTCCTGCCTTCCAAAAGAAATGTGGCTTCCCTAAAGTTAGCTAAAAATGTAAGCTCTCTTACTATTAATTTTACTATAAATATTTTCTTAATCTAACTGTTGGAAGTTTTCCAACATTTTTCTTTTTGCCAGCTTGTCAGCTTTTACCCCCATTGGTTACTCCTACAATTAATACTGACAACAATAATAAATTATATTTCAAACAGAATTTCACAAGCACACAAGAAGTTTCTGTTCAGGTTCCAGCTAGAATGCTTTTATCTATATTTGAATGCAAATTTTCAGAGCTTCACAATAAATCTAAATGACACATCTTATTTGTAATACATTATTATACTGATTAGCTAGGCTGGTAACTTGTCAAACACTTCTCATCGATTGTGTAACATGTCAGACATGCCAATAGTCCTTAGCTCCATTCTTGACCGAATTCCAAGGTTAAGGTCAAAGGAAAGCCTGTGGCGGGATTCTGAACAGAAGTTGGCCTTTAGTGTGTCATGAGGATGCCGTGCACAGGGACCTCAAGAAATTCTTTAAATAGTTGACAATGTTGGGACTTGGGGAAGCAGGTACAGTGTCTCACACACATACAGAGCATGTATCAGCAAGTAGAAAATTGCCTGGCTTCTTTAACCCTTGTCCCGTTTATAAGCATCTCCTGTTTCCCCTCTGAGCTTTATTTAAAGGGGTTGCTTAGTACCGTTGGCACTATCTTCACATTCTGGACCAACTAGGTAGCCCTTTTCATTAATGTGAAAAAATGTAAACTTGGAAAGAAACAAAGTATCACCTGTAGTTTTGAACATACTCAATGGCAAATACAGAGTTGTTTTGCTTGAGTGAAACATTTTTACTTTTATGAGTGCCAAAAATGGCTTGTGTTTCTCAATCCTGTGTGCCCCTCATGTATCCTGAGAAATGTATTACAATCTTTTCTCAATGGAGATATTGTCTAGAACATTTTTTTGTCACATTTTCTGCTGAAAACAGAGATATAAAAGTTGCCTGATCTGATTCCCCAAAGCAACTCATATGGGAATATAGTAAGTATAGTCAAATTATAATATTTCTTATTTTAAGAGAAAAACCTGTTGATCTGAGGACTTCCAGGGAGTTGACAAGGTAACAGTCACATTATTCTTTGACTTTGGTCAATTGCAAATAGACCCAAGAGGTGACAAGTGATGTGCTCAGTATTAGGACAGAAAATCAACATGATTATTTATGGAGATGCTCACCTCCAGGCATTCTGGAGCTCTGCTGCCAACATTGTCCTCATCAAGTATCTAAACTCTCATAAAATATTCTTCAGACACATTCATCAACAAGAAAAGTTTTAAAGAGTTTATTTTTGAGGTTTGTTGTCACTGTTTTTGAGAATTGATAACCTTAATTGGCTATATTTGGAAGTGATCCAAATTCTTATTTGGGAATTAGATTGTTTAAGTGATTAAGCAAAGTAACTGAGGTCACCACCGTACTCAGTAAGATATTTTTGGCATGCAATTAATTATAATCTCATTGTAAATCCTTTTGATTTAAAGATTAATGCTGATTCTTTCAATTGTGGTATTCATCTTTTAAATTAAAATGGAACCACTCAACAGATCATTGCAGACCTTCTGCAGGCTGCTGACACTCAGTTCGGAAGCCCTTCTTAAAGCCAAGAGTGGGAGTTTATATGCCTGTAATTTTAGCACTTGGGAGGAGGTGGGCGAAACCAGGAGTCAAGGGCATCTTCTACCATATAGCTTGAGTCTTGAGCAACAGGAGACTGTTTCAGAGCAAGTAAACAAACAATAACAAAGTCTCATTTTAGTATTTGATCAAAAGATGGATTGGGCATAACTATATTTATTTTGTTAAACCAGATTAGAAAGATGCAGGCAGTATATATTTTTTAATTTTACATTTTTATTTATTATTTCTGTTTCAGTTTTAATGGTATTGTCCAGTCATTGGTGAATCTTTTATCGATTTTCTTGGTCATTTTTTTTCTCTTTAAAGACATACATACATTCATATATACAGGCACACACATGATTGAAAGGACTTTATTACTACTCAGGCTCAGTTTAACTTCACAGTATTTCAAACCAAGTGACGTGACTTGCTTTACTTACGTTATACAGAATTGCTGTCCTAGAAATCTTTGTATTATTTTGTTCAGTAAGACCTTTGCCTAAACAACCAAGGGGTAATTAAACATTAGAACCATGTATTACAACTGTATGTTTATAGAAATAATACAAGTAAATGTATACTACAAATTTAGCATTTAAATGTAAAGTGAACAAAAGTTATGTATAAAGAATTCATTTTTAGAAAAGGAAATCACACTGATGAAATGGAAGGGATAATATTTTGAAGCCTATCTTATATCAAACCTGGTATTAATATTTTTCAAGTCGTTTCAACATCATGTAGTCAGAAAATTGATCCCATTGCCTTCCTCATGTAGGTAGAGTGAGGATGACTCTGCTGGTGATAAACATTAAGGCTAAGTTAATAGTTCAATAACCAAAATAGCCACTTTGTCAATTGTTTAGGGGTGCGCTTCTTTCTAGACTAAAGGGGACCATTCTCAAGTGAATTCCATTAACAAAAATAACTCAAGAACTCAGGGATAAGAGTGACAAACTATGGCTATGAAAAATAAAGCTACTTTAGCTATGATCGGACAGACAGCGCTGTCAGAATTTCAGGATAAGGAGGGAGGGTGAAGAAGGAAGGAAGCCTAGGAAGTGAAAGGGGCTTAGATCGACCAAACTCTATCCTTAGCTGCTGCCATTCCCGAGATCAGTGCAATAGCTGGAGTGTGCCTCTGGATCCCACACCATTCAGACATTAATTTGGGTTTTAACAGTAGCTAGAATGAAGCAGAAAGGTGTAATTCAATGAAATACACATCATCAGAGATGAGAAGCTAAGAACGCTTCATTGTGTGAGTCAATAGAGGAAATATATATATTTCGAAACAGGGTTTCTCTGTAGTTTTTGGTTCCTCTCCTGGAACTAGCTCTTGTAGACCAGGCTGGCCTCAAACTCAAAGAGATCCATCTGTCTCTGCCTCCCAAGTGCTGGGATTAAAGGCGGATGAATAGTCAACTGTGGAAGACAGTTGACTCATGGTTGTTGGAAAGTGTGTAGTGGAAAAAGCCCGGGAAGGGTTCTTCCAGTTGATGAGTTCTTCAGGTCTTGTTTACCAGTGATGTAACTGTGTCTCACTTGAGCCTTTGTGGGGCATTAAATTGTCAAAAACAAAGTCACAGTCCTGATTCAAAGCGAGAGTCAATACAGTGTAAACCAGACTTGAATTTCCCATACCCATTCCCACCACTTTACACTCCATTCTATTTGATGCCCCAGACCAGTGTTCAATAGGGACAAGATCATTTTATTTTTTTTAAAGATTCATTTTCTTATTTGTAGTTTTGTGTAGACATGTATGTCTGCATGAGAGAATGTACATATCAGTTTAGGAGCCACAGGAGGATAGAGGCATTAGATTCCCTGGAGTTGGATATGGTTGTGAGCCCAGTTCAGGCCCTCTGGAAGAACAGCAAGGGTCCTTAATCACTGAGCCATTGCTTCAGTCCTGGGGATGATCTATTTAACCTACTGTCCATTCATTTATTCCTGAAATCTGAAGTTTTATGCTTCAATAGCACAACACACAAAAAAGTAATGTGTAAAAGATTGAATTATGAGGAAGTATTGTAATTCTCAAAGTTTGTTATTTCAGAAAATAGTTAGATTGCACCTCTTGGAGTCAAAAGAAACTCTGTTTTAAATTTTCTTTTAGAGATTAAAAGAAACAGTTACTGTGTTGATTTTATTAGGTTAAAGTCTACAGTTGTGATTAAAACGAAGGGCGTGATATCTTGTTTCTAACTAATTAAGTACTTACCTAGTGCCATGGCCTCTTTAATATACACAAAGGTTACCACAGTCCTGATTCAAAGTGAGAGTCAATACAGTGTAAACAAAGTCACAGTCGTGATTCAAAGCGAGAGTCAATACAGTGTAAACCAGACTTGAATTTCCCATACCCATTCCCACCACCTTACACTCCATTCTATTTGATGCCAGTGTTCACAAAAGTCTCTATTTAATGAGAATTTAAGAGGAAAATGTGTCACACTCACCACAAAGGTGTGTTCTATGGCTACCAATGTTCTGAAGTTATGTGCAGACAATTGGGGTCCTGAATGGGGCCCAAAGAAACCTAGTTTGCCAATTATCTCGTTATCCAGCTGAAGTATGGTCCTCTAGTGAAAACACAATTGCTTTCTTCTGTATAGTGTAGTAATAAGGAGCGGCGGGGCTGCGTCCCCAACATCCCAGCCGCCTGCTCGGCTAGCTTTTGCCCCGAAATAACAACACACAAACTGTATTCATTTAAACACTGCTTGGCCCTTTAGCTTTATCCCTTACTGGCTAATTCTGATATACTGATCAACCCATCTCTAATAATCTGTGAGCACCGGTCTTATCGGGAAGATTCTAGGTCAGAGCTTCATTGCGTGTGTCTGCCCGGGAGTGGGGCATGGCGTCTTTCTGAGGCATCTGCTCCTGAGAGGAGAGCTGTGGAGTCTGAGCTCACTTCCTCTTCCTCCCAGCGTTCTGTTCTGTTTACTCCACCTACCTATCTTCTAACCAATAAAATGGGCCAAGGCAGTTCCTTTATTAGCCAATGACCTTCCTCCATCAGTATAGATTTATGACAGCTTGAACCAGAAAACATTACTGGCCCTTCACAGAAAGGATGCTTACTGTTTCACCATGGTAGGTGTTTCTGCGAACGCTGTTCACGTGTACTACAGGAACTACTTACTTGTAACACAAGAACTGCTCACGTGTACCGCAGGAACTGCTCATGTGTATTGCACGATTTTTCAGGATTGTGACTTTTATCTCTTGTTTAGTCAAGCATTTGCCTGATGATAATAAGATACTGCTAATTTATATAAACCATTGTCTTGGGGCTCTAAATCTCAATGTACTTAATGTCTAAATTTACTTTTAAAAAATGTGTCATTTTGATTATTTTATATTAGCAGTTGAGGAGATCAGTTAAGCATAATGCTAAAACATAATTTATCTAGTCATTAAAAATTAACATGTTTTGTTTGATCTGGTATTAGTAGTGGGAGTTTGGACTGGCTGTTTTTAGTTCTTGTCTTTTTAATCAAAAGGATGATAATAAGAGTCCACACAGATTCAAGCAAGATAATTTTATGTTGAGTAGTGCGATAATACAGATTAAAGAGACATACACTGTCAAGAGTGACAACAGACCACATGAATGCAAGTACGCAAGGGTCAGATACAGCCTGGGGTCTCTCTTCATGATACAGCCTGGGGTCTCTCTTCATGATACAGCCTGGGGTCTCTCTTTATGATACAGCCTGGGGTCTCTCTTCATGATACAGCCTGGGGTCTCTCTTTATGATACAGCCTGGGGTCTCTCTTCATGATACAGCCTGGGGTCTCTCTTTATGATACAGCCTGGGGTCTCTCTTTATGATACAGCCTGGGGTCTCTCTTCATGATACAGCCTGGGGTCTCTCTTTATGATACAGCCTGGGGTCTCTCTTCATGGTCTCTAAGGGAATAAGGAGTTAGTTGGGTGGTTCTCTACTTTGATTGATGAATTAACTTTTGTAATCATTTCTCTACTTCGAATGAGTTTCTCTTTCCCACAACACATCTGTTTTTAATTGCATGCATGCCCAATTATGCATAGGCATAAAATGCTGAATAGGAAAGTCTTCTTAAAAGGTTATTGAAGGCTACAGTTTGCTCTTCTGCACACATACACCAAACTAGGCCAGTTTAGAGAAGCCCTTCTATTTTTCATGCCTGGACAAACTGGGAATATATCACAAAAGAAACTGTCTAAATTTGATTACTACAAGGGGCAGGGAAATCTCATGCTATTGTTCAGGGAATTTGCCTAGCACAATGCAAGTAGGGAGACAAAGGTTTCTGAGGTTCTGAAGTTGCTAGAGTATATTGTTTGGAGGTGTGTGTGTGTGTGTGTGTGTGTGTGTGTGTGTGTGTGTGTGTGTATGTGTAGTACTTGCAGGTGAAATAATGAGACTTCCAAGTACATTATTGCAAGAGTATGTGTGTATATCCAAAACTAAATGGGGCATCCCAGGGTCCTATGCTTATATGCCTGGGATTTAAGTTCAACCATTTTTATAAGCATTTTTCTTAGATATCCTACAATGTACTTTGATAATACCCATCCCACCCCCATCCCCGATTCACCCTCTTCCATACCCACACAACCACACAACTCGTTTTTTTTTTTTTCGTTTGTCACCTCTCTAGTTTGCTCTTCCCTATCCATATATTCTTGGATGTGTAACCTTTCACTGTGGTATGGCTGGCTTTGCATTCTAACTCAAATTGCTATTGCTGAGATGAAACACCACACCCAACAAGCTGACCAAAAGCAGCTTGGGGGAGGAAAGGGTGTTTCTGACTTACCTTCTACATCACTATTCATCATTGAAGGAAGTCAAGGCAGAAACTCAAACATGGCAGGAACCTGGGGGGAGGAGCTGATGCAGAGGCCATGGATGAATACTGCTTACTGACTCGTTCCCCATGGTTTGCTCACCTATCTTCTTAGATAACTCAGGACCACCAGCCAGGGGTGGCCCCACCCACAATTGACTGCATCCTCCCACATCAGTCACCAATCAAGAATATACCCTGCAGGCTGGCCTATAGCTCCATCTATGGAGGCATTTTCTCAGCTGAGGTTCCCTTCTTTATAAAGACTCCAGTTTGCATTAAGTTGGCATAAATCCAGTTAGCACACTTACCGTGGGCAATGTATTAAAAACCAACAACAACATGGGTTCCCCCTTTCCCAGAAACTATCAGTTGCCAATACCATCTTTGACAAGGTATGTGACTTCATCTCCACCTTCCCTGCATACTGAGATTTCACTCTGCTTGAGCTTGCAAGGGGCCTGTGTATGCTCTCACAAATACTGTGAGTTCATATATGCAGCAGTCTTACTGTGTTCAGAAGACACTGTTCCCTGTAGTCTTCTACCACCTTTGCCTCTTCAATTCTTTCTACCCCCTCTTATTCAATGAGCCCCGAGGCTTTGGAGGAGGGGGTAAGATACAATTGTATAACTAGGGCTGAGGAATTTGCAAACTTGATCAGTGGTGAATCCCTTTGTTCATCCTAATCTGCAAGTATAAGCTTCTCTGATGAAGGTTGAGAGATATATTGATTTTATGGATATAATGATAAGGCATTAACAGTGAATTTAATAAGATGTCCATTTAGCAAAATAGTAGCAGTGGGTTCTTGGGATTTATCACTGTCCAGTCACAGGTTATAGGTCTGATAATGGTGCTAATTATGGGTTTTATCTCTTGGATCAGGGCTTAAATTCAACTAGAAAGTGGTTGGTAACTTCCAGTTTTCTTAATACTTAAGGAATATCACACTGTAAACATATTTGTTTTTGAAGGCAGACTCTTACTATATAGGCCTGGCTGGCCTGAAACTTGCTATGTAGATTAGGTTTAGGTTGACCTCAAACTCACAAAGATCTCCCTACCTCTGCTTCCCACACACTGGGATTAAAGACATGCATCACTACCCCCAGTTTAGATTTTAAATAAACATTTATTTTTAAAATTTTTATGCTTTTGAGTATTTTACCTATACATGTGTAAACACACTGTGTGCATGTCTGTTGCTGTCAGAGACTAGAAGGTGTCAGATCCTCTGCAACAGGGGTTCCAGATGTGGGTGCTGGGAACTGAACCAAAGGCCTCTGTAAGAGCAGCGAATTCCCTTAATCACAGAACAATCTCTTAAATTTATTAGTTTAAAGCTTTCCTTTATTGTATGGCTTGGATGGGTGGGAGGCACCTGGCACAGCATGTGGGTGGAAGCCAGAGGAAAATTTGCCACAGTCAGTTTGATTCTGTGCTGAGGGACCTGGCTTTTACCTTA
Source organism: Microtus pennsylvanicus (assembly GCF_037038515.1). NCBI lineage: Eukaryota > Metazoa > Chordata > Mammalia > Rodentia > Cricetidae > Microtus > Microtus pennsylvanicus. The sequence goes on along the minus strand of NC_134579.1, from coordinate 5,000,173 downwards.
TAGATAATGGAAAGCTAATTCAATGAACTTGAGAAGATTTTCATAAGCTTACTACATTCTTTTCATTGCTTTTGAGGTTTTAGACATTGCCCTTTTTGTGTGTGGACTGAGATCTTGCTCACTTGAAAGAGTACATTGCTGCATGAACACAGCCTTGGATTTTATTTCCACCATTACACAAACTGGACATCGTGCATGTAATCTCAGACTGGACAGAGATAGGATGATCTGAAGTTCAAGGTCATCATTGGCTTCCCTGTGAGTTTCAAGTCAGCCAGGGATACATGAGGCCGTGTATCCACATGATGGAGTGACATGGGATAGTTGTATTCTTGATTCTGGTTTATTTGTCTTTATGTCTTTTGACTTGATAATTCTGAACTTTATTAATTTTCTTAGAAGTGATATGATTTAATTTTCTCAGTAGCTACATAGTACTCCACTATGAATATTTGCCACACTTTCTTTATTCATCAGGAAGCAGAAGGAGGCTACCTGGGAGTCCAGGTCTTGATCATCAGGAGTTAGGATAAATAGACAAGTACGAGAATGGGGAGTAAATATGATCAAAGTACCAGATCTGCACATACACAGCTGTCCCAATGAAACCCAGCATTTTCGTTAATTGATATGTATCAATAATCCCTTCAGTTGTCTTGCTTCTAGTATAAGGAATGCATTGGGAATGGGATGGGAGATAAGTATAAGCATTCGAATAGCTAGGGTAGGTAGTTGGCCTTAAAATACAGGTAAATGATACTGCAAATCTGATATAAGACAGTGATAGGAGAGAGAAAGGGGTGGGAGGAAGGGAGAGGGAGAGGGCAAGGGGGAGAGAAGAAGGAAGGGAAAGAGGGGGAAGGAGGGCAGGAGAAAGGGGAGGAGGGAGAAGGAGGGAGAGAGAGAGATGAAGAAAGAGGAGGCTGAGACTCTTAGACTTCAGTGGTGTGAACAGCACTTGGTGAGTTACTGAATTCTGTAGCCAGAAAGATGGACCTCAGGGTTTGCAGGACAGTTTCTAGTTTCCTGCCTTGGTCTGATGTGGTTGGGTTTTATAGACGTAGGGTGAAAGCAAAAGCAAAAGGAACAAATGAGAGGCAGGGATTGACTGAATTTTAGCCATTGGATTCGGGATTATCTTGGATCCTGGAGCTAATTATAAGTAATTGCCGAGGGGGACACTGTTTTGGCTTTCAGGGCATGATAACTAGGAAAATCACAATTATATAAACAGTTTTTAGCAAACTTATTTAAGTTGTTTTCTCTATAAAATTGCAAAGATTTAAAACAGATTCAAAGTTTTTTCTTTTCTTTTTCTTTTTGTGAAGCCTCTGTGTTAGAAGAATGTCTCAAAATCAGAAAGAATTTGAGGGTTGGCAGGGATGATATTGTTGTCAGGCTCAACTAATACATCACATGCCCAAAAAGATAAATTCAAACCTCCCAAAGCTTAGCTTTTGCTCAAGTTTCTGTACCCAAACTGAAGAAGCACTCAGTCAGTGTTTAGTTTAAACCTGGACACTGTGTTTAAGACAGAATGATGAAAGTGAGCATCCATCCTTAGACATGGACCGGAATTGCCTCCTTTGATTTCCTTCTCTGTTGTCTTCTCTGTGTCTCTTTCTCCATGGATGAGACATGTGTGTGTGTGTGTGTACATAGAAGCATACATACATACATACCTGTGATTGTCTCTGTTTCATTCAAGAAACAAATACATGCAGACCATTGAAGACAAAAAAATCAAGCTTGGTTCTGAAAGTACTGCATTTCGGTGAAAAGCAAAGGAAAAAACCAACTTCTTTCCAATGTAAATCTTGGAAACTCTCACAAACTCAAGGTTAGATTAAGCAACTGTAGTAGTATTTTGTTTGTGCTTTAACAAATAAGGCTTGCTTGAAGATCAGAAGCTAAGCCACTAGAGGCCAGGCAGTAGTGGCATACGCCTTTAATCCCAGGACTCAGGAGACAGAGGCAGGCTGATCTCTGTTAGTCCAAGGCCACTTTGGGACACACGAAATTGGTTCAGGCTATAGAGAAACAGAGCTGACACAAAAGTGGTCTCAGCACTTGGGGTCCCATGCCTTGAATCCCAGCACTAGGGAGGTGGAGACAGGAGTGATATGGTGGTGTGGAGAGAGGATTATAAAGTGGGAGGAGACTAGCAGCTTAGTGCAGTCTGAGGGTCCCATGCCTTGAATCCCAGCACTAGGGAGGTGGAGACAGGAATGATAGGGTGGTGTGGGGAGAGGATTATAAAGTGGGAGGAGACTAGCAGCTCAGTGCAGTCTGAGGGTCCCACGCCTTGAATCCCACACTAGGGAGGTGGAGACAGGAATGATAGGGTGGTGTGGAGAGAGGATTATAAAGTGGGAGGAGACTAGCAGCTCAGTGCAGGCTGAGGCAGCAGTCTGAAGATGCAGGCTGAGGATGCAGGCTGAGGCCAGGACCGCCCCTGTGATCTGAGCATTGGTAGAGGTTGTCTCTCTAGTGGCTGGCTGCACTGCTTCTCTGATCTCTCAGCTTTCACCTCCTAATACTGGACTCTGGAATTTTCTTAAGAACAATTAGAATTCATGCTCTAAGCAATAGTAAGCACTGGCTAAAAATTTAAAAGAAAGTATATTTACTGGTGTGAAAAGAAGTGATTCCATTTAATTTAAACAAAATGGGTGGTTAAAATTTAGCTTTTGACTGTTATGTATGGAACCACTTAAAAAATGTATTTGGCAGTGAAGGAATTCTAACTGAGCCATGTTTCAGGGGGATTAAGGAAGGTGTTTGAAATGTATTGGCTGTAAGGAATCTGAAGTTTGGAACGTAACAGACACTGGGCCTCATTTTGGGGTCAGTGAAAGCAATCAAACATGGGAGGAAAAATGGAGGAGGAGGTCTGGCTGGATGAAAAAGCTTAGTCCAAGGCAGGAATTTGTGAAATAAGAAATCTTACGAACTTTTCACATAGCTGAAGAAAAGTGTTTCAGCATGTGTACAAAGATTTTTGGCAGTCATGCCCTAGACACTCTCTTGTTAAGTCCTGGTTTCCAGCCCATGACATTCCTGGGAAGCTGAGGAACTCATGACAGGTAAGACTCAGTAGAAAGCCTCCTGTCTCAAGAGTGCCCTACAGGGGAGCTGTGGGACACCAGTCTCCTCTCTTCTTCCCACCCTGCCTTAAGTGAAAGGCTTTGACAAGTACTGCAGTTATGATTGATGTTACTGGGTCGCAGGCATCCAAACAATGAGTCGGTCGGTCACAGACTGAAACTTTCAAAACTGCGATTCCCAAATGAACCTTTCTTCTTTGTAACTTGATTAAAGCAGGCTTTTTATTACAGTTACAGAAAGCTGGCGAATGTAGAGGTTAACTAAAGTTTGTATAGTTTAGAAGGATTGCTTGAGTATAATAATAACTGTATTTCATTATATAAATAACTACAGAATAAATATACAATCATTAAAATGAGGCTGTTGGTCTCCAATTTATGACATGAGATGTTGCATAAACTATATACTTTTTAAGTTGACACATAAATTACACCAGTTTTTCTGTCAGGAAAGGAACTGTCATTGATGAGAAGGTAGGAACTGGGAGACAAAACTGGAGAAAATTGAAGGATCAAAACACCTCTCCTGGGGCGGAAGAAATGGCTAGCAGGTCAGAATGCATACTGCTCTTGCTGGGAACCTGAATTCAGTTCCCAGCACTCATGTCAGAAGGATTTCACTGGGTGTAACTCTACACCCAGAGCTTTCTAGCTCAAGTGCTGTCCTCACGTGGGCACATGTCCCCACACAGACGTATATGCACAACTAGAAAGCAAAAGAAAGCACCACCTTTCCCATCTTCACTGCATGGCAACCTGGGAGCTGATGTGACAAAGGACTTGAGAGGACAGAAGGTCCATTGAGATCTGTGTGAGAGATATTGCAAATGTTTCAAGGCCAGTGCAAATTTTCTGGTAGTGGACTTCTCAAAGGACAATTTAAATGTTGTTGCTGAGACCAAAGATAAAATAAAAATAAAAAGTAAATGACTTTCTTTTTGGCTTTCCCGTAGTCCTTCCACCCTAGTGCTGGGGCCTGAACCTAGGATGATGTTAGATGAGTGCTCTATCACTAAGCTATACCCTCAACTCTTTGTTAAGTCTCTAGGGAGTCCATTTTATTTCAGTACTTTGTGCAACCTAGATCTTTTTATGTAAACAGAAGAGGCTGAATATTAAGTGAGGAGAATGCATAGAGGTGGAGTGAGGCAGACGAGCAGCTCACAAAAGCAACTTGGCGTGTGGACTAAGAGCTGAGTTAAGTTTACTGTGTGGGGTCAAGGGAAGCCCGGGTGACAACACAGACATGGATGTACTGGTGACCCTAAACCTGGGTGATAACACAGACATGGATGTACTGGTGATCCCAAACCTGGGTGATAACACAGACATGGATGTACTGGTGATCCCAAACCTGGGTGATAACACAGACATGGATGTACTGGTGATCCCAAACCTGGGTGATAACACAGACATGGATGTACTGGTGATCCCTAAACCTGGGTGACAACACAGATATGGATGTACTGGTGATCCTAAACCTGGGTGATAACACAGACATGGATGTACTGGTGAACCTAAACCTGGGTGACAACACAGATATGGATGTACTGGTGATCCTAAACCTGGGTGATAACACAGACATGGATGTACTGGTGCCCCCAAACCTGGGTGATAACACAGACATGGATATACTGGTGATCCCAAACCTGGGTGACAACACAGACATGGATGTACTGGTGATCCCAAACCTGGGTGATAACACAGACATGGATATACTGGTGATCCCAAACCTGGGTGACAACACAGACATGGATATACTGGTGATCCCAAACCTGGGTGATAACACAGACATGGATGTACTGGTGATCCCAAACCTGGGTAACAACAGCAGACATGGATGTACTGGTGATCCCAAACCTGGGTGACAACACAGACATGGATATACTGGGGATCCCAAACCTGGGTGATAACACAGATATGGATATACTGGTGACCCTAAACCTTGCCTATTGTGCACATGCACACATGCACACACAGAGACCAAAACAATTAACACCAAAATGTGAATAGTGTTTGTTATAGAGAGGTTGGATTTCATTTTCTTATTTATATTTTTGCATGTCTCTTGCATTTTTCACAATAATCCAGGCGTATCTTGCTTTTAAAGTCATAAAATAAAATATTTACATTAAAAAACAAAATAGAATATTTCAATAACCAATGCTTATTTTTTTTTACTTATCACATGGAGAGTGAGCTTTGCTAGCTTTTACACGACTAGAACAATATGGACAGACTACATTATATTTCCTTTTTAAGCTTTGTGTGATACTTGACAATATTAAAATAGGGTGTATATGTTAAATTTCTTTCTTCCTTCCTTTATTCCTTCTCTCTTTCCCTACCTTCCTTTTTGGATTAAATAACAGCTTTGGAAGGTTTAATGAGATTGGCATATTATGCTTTTCCAAGCTCTGCTTTGACCAGTGACATCTCTTCCTCCTGTCTAGGATGGATTTCTCCTCTGTCATCTTTCCTAAGATACTTTCTTTCTTTTCTTTTTTTTTTTACCTAAAACTTCTTTTTTTAATTAATTTATTTATTTTTTTCATTGAGAAAAGAAAGAAAAAAAAACAAGTTTCCACCTCCTCCCAACCTCCCATTTCCCTCCCCCTCCTCTCACTCCTCTCCCCCTCCCTCTCCAGTCCAAAGAGCAGTCAGGGTTCCCTGCCCTGTGGAAAGTCCAAGGTCCTCCCCCCTCCGTCCATGTGTAGGAAGGTGAACATCCAGACTGGCTAGGCTCCCACAAAGCCAGCACATTGCGTAGGATTAAAACCCCGTGCCATTGACCTTGGCTTCTCATCAGCCCTCATTGTTCGCCATGTTCAGAGAGTCCAGTTTTAACCCATGCTTTTTCAGTCACAGTCCAGCTAGCCTTGGTGAGCTCCCAGTAGATCAGCTCCACTGTCTCAGTGGGTGGGTGCAAGCTACTTTCTTCTTGACAAAGGTGTATCCAGCTTCTAGGATAGCCTAATTGTCACAGCCCCCATGGTGCCCGAAACAAAGTCCTTGTCATGTTATTGTTTGATTATTTCTACCCACAGCTTTCTACATTAGAGAATCTAGTGGGATTTCCATATTATAGCCTATAGAAAAATGATTAAGCATTTCTGTGAATTTTCGTGTACAGAATTCCAGGGCACCAAATCTGCTCCTCCCATGTGTTCTCCCTTCTTCCACCAGGCAGAGCTGTGTCGTGGTGTCTGTTCCTCGGCTTTATAAAAGACAGGGAGTAAGTTTTCTTTGTGTGCTGTCTGAATAATAAGCACAGGAGTTCAATGTCAAGGGTACAGAGATAGTATTTGGTGTCTTATTTGGTTGGGGCAGAGCTGGAGGCTCTACCCAGAAAGAACCCACTGGCAGATTTGAAATAGGTTTTTAAGTAAAAGTAGCACATAGCACCAGCATAATTTTAAGCATGATGTACTGGTGATTCTTTAACTTAGATTTGTTGAAGGTAAAGTTCCATTTTATACCAACCCCCTCCAACACCGATGTTTGCAGAAAAAGGGGACGCTTTCTCCTATCTCCCTAGTGAGAAATTTATTTTGCAACACATCCAGGATGGTCCCATCTGCATTAAGTTTAACATCAAAACTATTTGGGATCTGTTCTATATCCAGCTGCAAGAGAAAACTGCTGTATCCTTCTAGGCTCATCTATTATTATGCTTTCTGTAAGGCATTATACCATGTGCAACTAATATTTTAGAATCATGGGGAAGCATCTGCTTCTGTTTTAATGTCTTGATAAAAGTGTTGTAAATATTGTAGCTGTATGAGATTCCATCCCTTCAAGGATCTGTTTCATTTCACCTGGAAATTATCTTAATTCTTAAATCCTTTCCCCAGATGCTGCACTTCAGGATGAAGTGCATGACTTTTAATCAACTTCTCTGTTAATTAGTAATGGAAACTGCACATCTTTATGTTTTCAAGAAGTAGTGTTACAGTTCCAAGATAAATAAGGAGCCAATGACATAGTATTTATTCCTGTAGCATGAAATTAGTCTCCCAGAACACAGCGTCCATAGTCATTTAATGACGTCAACTTGGAGAATTATATTTAGAGTGCAGGAAGGACTGGTTGGGCCTGCAGAGTCTGGCTGATGTGGCCATTGATGGTATTCAAGGAGTCCTGACTTTTGGAGAGCCTCTCTGCCTGAGATTGTCTCCTGATGCCCCCTTCAGCCAGTGATAATCACTTTAAATGAGCTGTGTGGGCAGCTGGAGAATTGCCTTCTCTGTATTAGGATATATCCCAGGGGGAGTGGGAAGCCCTTAAAAGCCTAGCACTAAACTCAGGTTGGATTATAGTCAGCTTGTTGCTTCTAAAATGGGAAACAAAGATAAGTTAGCTTCTTCTTCTTCTTCTTCTTCTTCTTCTTCTTCTTCTTCTTCTTCTTCTTCTTCTTCTTCTTCTTCTTCTTCTTCTTCTTCTTCTTCTTCTCCTTCTCCTCCTCCTCCTCCTCCTCCTCCTCCTCCTCCTCCTCCTCCTCTTCTTCTTCCTCTCCTTCTCCTCCTCCTTCTTCCTTCTCCCCCTCCTTTTCTTCCTTCTCATCTTCCTCATCCTTCCCTTTCCTTTTCTTTTGCTTCCTCTCTTCCTCCTAGAAAAACTTTCAGGATATTAGTGCTAATTGGACTTAGATATTTTCTTCAGGAACCTTCATTTTTGTGTGTAAATAGTGTTTTATAAGTTCTCAGTATGTGATCCCCAAGGAAAAATAATGCCATTCTGGTGAGAAGATTCATGTGAGATTATTAAAGTTGCCATTTCACTCAGTAGAAAGATTCATCATTCTTATCTGTAAGGTGTCAAGGTCACTTCTGAACCCAACTTTCCAGGCCAGTATTGAAGTAGGGGTCATTGTGTCACATCAAATGGGTATTTCTGAGCCACATATGGCTTAATAATCTTCTTGCTGTTAGCTAGAGCACAGCACTTTTTTGGTCCAATTCAGTCTTTCTATTTTCTCTATCATCAAATTCCAATTTAAAGTAAAATAATAATTTCTTATTCTTGTGATCCCCCTTACACAGCTATTTTATAAGCAAACTTACTTTTTCTCATACAGTTGAAGATGATAGCTCTAAACTTCTGTCTATCTGCCATCCTATCGGTCTGACTTTATATCTATCAACTAAAACAGAGTTACCCACACTATGGCCCTAGAAACAAGCTTCTTCTTATCCTAGACTCCACAAAGAGAATTTCTAAGCCAGAACTAAGAACCCTTGCATATTATCATTCAGGAAGTTGTCTGTTCTCTTGGCAGCATGTCAAACTTTTATTTTTGCTCTGTTAATATAATTTCTAGATACTTCAGTATTTATGAGTACTTCTTTAGTTTTCTGAAAAAATACAAACGACCACTCCCCCCAAAATCCAATGACTTGAAGTATCAAGACAGAGTCCTTCTGGCATCAGAACTACTCATCCTGGTCTAAGAGACACATGCTATATATGAGCTGCATATCCTTCTTTCTCCATTGAAATTTGTTTTATAAAAACTGAAATTCTGGTAAAGTCTTACTTTCTAATCTTGTGTGTCCTCTATTTCACAGCTGAATGTGGGGGAAGAAAAGCACTAAACACTGAGTGTGCATCTTTAGTACATGACAGTGGTCACTGGACATGGTCTCAATGAGACTCCATTTCACCAGCAGTTCATACCTTCCGTTTCCCTGCAAACTCCCAAAATTTTATGTCCTTCTCTTCTCTAAAGCTGATGGTTCTGCTTTTTGTTTTATTGAGGAACTAGAAGGAAGCGGAAGAGAACTTCCTCATCTTTGACTACCTAGTCTGCCAGCCTACTTGTCTCTGAACCACTGCCATGCTTCCTGGAAAGTGGAGGAGTAGAGGATGCTAGCACCCAGCCAGGTCCTTGTCTATGCTCGATACTTTTGTGTGTTTGGTGCACAACAGACTTGCAATACTTACAAGTTACTGACAGCACCCCTCTTTTCTTGGTTGCCATATGTTTAAGTGCTAAGGGGCAGGAGGCCAAACCTGAGGCTGTGCCTCCTATAATCTTGTATTTCAGGACACCAGCTCCTTCTTGTTCTCTTTTGGGGGCTCAGATAGGATATGGCTCTACCATTAACTACATTCTTTTTGTTTTTAAAGAAAGTTCCCTGGGTCTTACTAGGAGACAAGCTAGAAATGAGACAAAGCCTGAACCCTGTCATTCTGTGTTTCCATTCTAGTAAAGGATTCTTGTAATTTAAACTCTAGTTACGTGTTGAGAATCTCTGAGTCTTTTCTGAAGCTTGTTAATTAATTAAAATATGAAATTAAACCAATACTTATTTTCCTCCCCGCCTTTGTGATTGCCTTCTCTTGCAGTTTATTTACTCGCTTTGATGACTTTTTTTTTTTTTTACAATGTCTCCATTACCTGGATTCTAACCTCTGCAGCTGCTTCCCCGCTGCACTTTAGCTCGCGATGCCCAATTAAGCTGGCCACTTTCCTGTAATTAAAAAGGTTAACGATTGATGATAATCATCACTCTCCGAGGAAAAAACAGCAGGAGTAAAATTACAGATGATAGTTTTCTCTAGACCAAATGTGTTTAATATATGTTTGTTTGAAGCTGATTTCAGCACTTATAGAATAGGCCGGTTATCCTCATCTAGAACTGAGAAAAAGACCAGCAAATTCGGCTCTGCCAATTCCCCCAACAGAGGATACTTTTTTCTGTTTCTCTTTGCATTTTCTGTTTCTGAAGTTTATATCTTTATAAAAATCTTTCTTGTATTTTATCTTTTTTTTGGTAGATAATTCAAACCTTCATAAAACTTAGCTTATCCAGTTTCAGGCATTTCATTCACTCTTCTGCCTTTTTCTTTTTCTTTTGAGGCAATCTCACTATGAAGCCTGTCTGGTTTTAAGATGTCACTCTTCCTGCCTCTGCCTCCTGAGGTCTGGGATTATGTCATGTACCACTGTGCCTGGCTCTACTGGTTTTCTTTAGTGTAAATGATTTTGTTTGCCAGATAATTTTCTTTGATTGTTTTCCCCCCAGGTTTTTGTATTAGTTATTTTTCTATTGATGTGATAAAATTTGATGACCAAAGCAATGTAAGGAAGAGTTTACTCTAGGCTTCTAATTCCAGAAGGTTATACGCTCGTAATGGTAGGGAAAGTCTGGAGAAGAAACAGAAAGCTGAGAAAACATCTCATTCTCACTCAGGAAGCGGAGAGGGAACTGAAAGTGGAGCTAGGCTAGAAATGCTCAAAGCCCACTTCCAATGATGCACTTCCTGTAGTCCTTGGCAGCCTTTAAGCTCTGTATTCTCCCCCAAACAGCAGCACCAACTGGACTACGTTGTCAAATACATGAGCCAATAGGGGACATTTCTCATTCAAAACGATACAACTTTCATTTCCTTTTCTTTTACCCAAACCATTCAATAGCAAAATAAATGTGTGTGTGTTTGTGTCTGTGTGTAGGTTGATATGCGTGTCTTTATGTGTAGGTTGATGTGTGTGTCTTTGTGTGTAGGTTGATGTGTGTGTCTGTGTGTATAGATTGTGTGTGTGTAGGTTAATGTGTGTGTGTGTGTAGATTGTGTGTGTGTAGGTTGATGTGTGTAGGTTGTGTATGTGTAGGTTGGTGTGTGTAGGTTGATGTGTGTGTCTGTGTGTATAGATTGTGTGTGTGTAGGTTAATGTGTGTGTGTGTGTAGATTGTGTGTGTGTAGGTTGATGTGTGTGTGTGTGTAGATTGTGTGTGTGTAGGTTGATGTGTGTAGGTTGTGTATGTGTAGGTTGGTGTGTGTGTGTAGGTTGATGTGTGTGTAGGTTGTGTGTGTGTAGGTTGATGTGTGTGTGTGTATATGTAGGTTGTGTGTGTGTTGGTTGTGTGTGTGTGTATATGTAGGTTGTGTGTGTGTAGGTTGTGTGTGTGTGTATATGTAGGTTGTGTGTGTGTAGGTTGTGTGTGTGTGTATATGTAGGTTGTGTGTGTGTAGGTTGTGTGTGTGTATATATGTAGGTTGTGTGTGTGTAGGTTGTGTGTGTGTGTATATGTAGGTTGTGTGTGTGTAGGTTGTGTGTGTGTAGGTTGATGTGTGTAGGTTGTGTATGTGTAGGTTGGTGTGTGTGTGTAGGTTGATGTGTGTGTAGGTTGTGTGTGTGTAGGTTGATGTGTGTGTGTGTATATGTAGGTTGTGTGTGTGTAGGTTGTGTGTGTGTGTATATGTAGGTTGTGTGTGTGTAGGTTGTGTGTGTGTGTATATGTAGGTTGTGTGTGTGTAGGTTGTGTGTGTGTGTATATGTAGGTTGTGTGTGTGTGTATATGTAGGTTGTGTGTGTGTGTATATGTAGGTTGTGTGTGTGTAGATTGTGTGTGTGTAGGTTGATGTGTGTAGGTTGTGTATGTGTAGGTTGGTGTGTGTGTGTAGGTTGATGTGTGTGTAGGTTGTGTGTGTGTAGGTTGATGTGTGTGTGTGTATATGTAAGTTGTGTGTGTGTAGGTTGTGTGTGTGTGTATATGTAGGTTGTGTGTGTGTAGGTTGTGTGTGTGTATATGTAGGTTGTGTGTGTGTAGGTTGTGTGTGTGTGTATATGTAGGTTGTGTGTGTGTAGGTTGATGTGTGTGTAGGTTGATGTGTGTGTATGTGTGTGTGTATATGTAGGTTGTGTGTGTGTAGGTTGATGTGTGTGTAGGTTGATGTGTGTGTAGGTTGATGTGTGTGTAGGTTGATGTGTGTGTAGGTTGATGTGTGTGTATGTGTGTGTAGGTTGATGTGTGTGTATGTGTGTGTAGGTTGATGTGTGTGTATGTGTGTGTGTATATGTAGGTTGTGTGTGTGTAGGTTGATGTGTGTGTAGGTTGATGTGTGTGTAGGTTGATGTGTGTGTATATGTAGGTTGTGTGTGTATGTATGTGTGTGTATATGTAGGTTGTGTGTGTGTAGGTTGTGTGTGTGTGTAGGTTGTGTGTGTGTGTGTATGTAGGTTGTGTGTGTGTAGGTTGATGTGTGTGTATGTGTGTGTGTGTATATGTAGGTTGTGTGTGTGTAGGTTGTGTGTGTGTAGGTTGATGTGTGTGTAGGTTGATGTGTGTGTATGTGTGTGTGTGTATATGTAGGTTGTGTGTGTGTAGGTTGTGTGTGTGTAGGTTGTGTGTGTGTAGGTTGATGTGTGTGTATGTGTGTGTGTGTATATGTAGGTTGTGTGTGTGTAGGTTGATGTGTGTGTAGGTTGATGTGTGTGTAGGTTGATGTGTGTGTAGGTTGATGTGTGTGTAGGTTGATGTGTGTGTAGGTTGATGTGTGTGTATGTGTGTGTAGGTTGATGTGTGTGTATGTGTGTGTGTGTATATGTAGGTTGTGTGTGTGTAGGTTGATGTGTGTGTAGGTTGATGTGTGTGTAGGTTGATGTGTGTGTATATGTAGGTTGTGTGTGTATGTATGTGTGTGTATATGTAGGTTGTGTGTGTGTAGGTTGTGTGTGTGTAGGTTGTGTGTGTGTGTGTATGTAGGTTGTGTGTGTGTAGGTTGATGTGTGTGTATGTGTGTGTGTGTATATGTAGGTTGTGTGTGTGTAGGTTGTGTGTGTGTAGGTTGATGTGTGTGTAGGTTGATGTGTGTGTATGTGTGTGTGTGTATATGTAGGTTGTGTGTGTGTAGGTTGTGTGTGTGTAGGTTGTGTGTGTGTAGGTTGTGTGTGTGTAGGTTGATGTGTGTGTAGGTTGATGTGTGTGTAGGTTGATGTGTGTGTAGGTTGTGTGTGTGTAGGTTGTGTGTGTGTAGGTTGTGTGTGTGTAGGTTGATGTGTGTGTAGGTTGATGTGTGTGTAGGTTGATGTGTGTGTATGTGTGTGTGTGTATGTGTAGGTTGGTGTGTGTGTAGGTTGGGGCAGGGAAGGAACAGCAAGGCTGAAGAAGGCTGCCCAACATTATAGACCTGTGATTGGCAGAGTGAAGTTCTGGGAGGCATGGCCAACCTTTTGCCACTGTAACATGATATTGTCATCTACAAGGTACATGCTAGAGATTTGCGCAAGTGAGTTACAAAGCACATCAGGTGAAAAGGTCTCACAATGCTTGGATTTAGCTTATGATTTTGTTTGGGCCATATGCAAACTGTATTATTTCTGTATCAGCTACTTCTCTGCTATGCTAAAATACCATGGCCCAGGCTCAGCCGTGTGGCAGGATGAGTGAAAGCCGCTAGGAGCAAAAATCTGGCAATGAAGTTTTAGCTTTTTGATGTTTTAAAAGTATTGCTTCCACCCAAGCTTTCAATTAAGCCCACAGCATCAAAGGGCTTGTGTGTGTGTGTGTGTGTGTGTGTGTGTGTGTGTGTGTTCACACAGGCTATGTAGAAATCAGGAAGGGATGGAGGTGAGGTTTTAACTTAACATTAGTTTCTTCCTTTTTATATGAATTTTAATTAAAATGTCAATTTTTATCTTTAATATTTAGCACATCTTTTGATTCTATAATATTCTCAAATGAACACTGTGATCATACATCATTTCAAATGACACAGGGTCATGCTATGATCTCTAGAGAATGCCCAAAGAGGCAATATTCACAGAGTTGGTCCTCAGCACCCTGTGTCATGTGTGTTAAAGCCCAGAGTGGTGTTAACAGCCCTGAGTGCACATTTACATCGTATGGTAATAATTGAAAGGGCTGGTTTTGTGTTGCCAAGGGGTCATGAGATGATTTACAGTGTGCACTATTATTATCCATTTGAATAGTGGTTGTTCAACCATTTGACACCCTGTGAAGCATTTGGAAGGAAAGGAGATTTCAAGGCAGACCAATTGGTATTAGTGGTAATTAATACTAAGTTGTACAAACTAGCCTCTTATTAAATTTTACTGTATTAACCAGTCATCATAACATCTCTTGAAATGGGCCATAGCTGTAGTGAGGCCAATGTGAGTGTTGCATAAAATGAGCCTGTAGTTCATCTCAGTCGCTGCAGTGTTGTGAAACCTTAATGCGATTATTCTCTCTCAAGCGAAGTCCCTGCATTTCTGCTCTATTTCAAAATGCAAATATCAGGAGATTACACTTAAAGGCTGTTATTGACCTAATTTTTATGGTGGTTTGAACTCATTCATGTTTCGTTCCATGGAACTTTATGCTTATAATTGTAAGCTCACCCAACGTGTCCTGTGTTCCAGTTCGTGACACCTCATTTCCACACAATCCCATTTGATGACCTCCTGGGTTGCTGGAAGAATTAGTTGCACTAATGCCTGTACACATATTTAAAATGGAATAAACTTGAATGCCAGCCTTAATTGCTATTACATTGAAGAACTTCATGATAGATTAGCTTTCTACCCTGAAATAAAGTGTGTAATGCTACAACATGGTTTAAGATAATTGAAACCACTTTCATGATTTGTTTTGAAGAAGAGAGAATAGACAGAAGAAAGACTTTAGAATAAGAAACCTGAATTCAATGTAACAATTAAAATTTGTATAATCTTCTAGAAGTTTTCAAATTATCCATATTAAAATTGTTGGATAACCTATTTCTGATTTTTGTTGATCCCTATGCTGGTGATATCAGAGATACATATTGTTCACTGTTTCTGATATTAGAGATAATTTTTCTCTGTATCAACTTAACTATGGAATTTTTGTTAATTATAAAATTTCTGGAGCTTAAAACTATGATTAAGAACAATTGCGAACTGTCAGGAGACGGGTCTACCTCCATGATGGTATGTTCAAATGAACATAGGGATTGAGTTTCTCGGTCTGCTTTGGGAAGCTTCTCAAAATGCTTGAAGGGGCTTAGTCTTCAGAGAAAATAGGTTTACTTTTCAATGTTTTAGAGACCAAGAAATCCAAAATTGAGGAGCCACATCTGCTAAAAGATTTCTTGCTGCTTTCCTACTTGTGGAAGTCAGTGCACAGAGAAAAGATAGAAGGGAAGGAAGATGAACTCATGTTTTTCGTAATAACCTGCATCAATGATAGTAGTGCCAACCACTTAATATCAGCGTCGCCCCAGTGAGAATTTGTATGAATAGTGATGTACTCGGTGTCCATTGTGTGCTTTCATACAGTCTTCAGAGCCCAGCAGAAGTGCTCTCTTTTTTCTGTTGGGAAAGTAAGGTTGATACCCTCTTCTTCTGAGACCATCTGCTGTGGTTTGAATAAATGTCTTACATATGACTGGCATTGCTTTTAGCTTGTATTGCTATTTTGGAGGCAGTATAACTATTATGAAGTGGTGCACACTTGGAAGGAATTATGATACAGGGGCCAGGCTCTATGGGGAGATACTGGAGCTTTCTTCTTTATCTGTTTCCTGCAGAGAAGTGAGCATCTTTCTCCGTTATATGCATCCAGCACAGAGCAGGGTTGTATCAGACACAGGCCCCAAACAATGGGCCAACTAACAATATACTGAAGCCTTCAGAATTATTAAACAAAGTAAACTTTTCCCCTTACAAGTTAATCATCTCAAGAATTTTGTAGCAGTAAGAGAAAGCTGGTTAATGCTGATAATAGACTACTGTTTCTTTTTTAAATAGGATACCTAAAAAATGGCACATATGAAATATTATTCTGAGAGAAAAATCTACTCACTATTTGGTTACATATTACAGACATTTTATAATATAGAAAGAACACACAGTTTTATTATAGCTAGAAATGTTATTAGTTTTAAATATACCTTCAATTTAATTTTTAAATCAATACTTGCATCAGTCCTGGTTAATCAACAAACACATTTTTTTTTTGTGCCCAAGTCCCCTTTTCTTATGTATCTAGTAGAAATCAGGAAAATCTGATTTCCCACTTTCCTTTAGAATAAGGGCTACCAACAGACTTACTTTATGGCTGCAAGAAACATATTCTGGGGAAGCTTTAACTGACGATGTCACTTCTTTGTTTTTATAGTGATGTTTCTCTCTTTGGTTGCTGTTCTTTGAATCCCAGGTGATAAATCTCAGGGAAAGATGCAGAGAAGTTAGATTCTACTTCCTTCTGCCATTGCTGGCCAATACAATATGGTATAGCTACTGGCTACATGGGACTAAGGAGCCCCAAGGTAAAGCTAGTCATAACCATAACTACGGTGTGTTGTAAGTAGAAAACACACACCAAAGGAAATAAAGAAAAAAGTTTTGTCAGTCACAATTTCTATATTTAAAATCATAATATGTTGGAAATATTTGTTAAATAAAATATATCATTTAAATTAATTCTAAACTGTTTTACTTAGCCGAATATTTCTACTGTATATGTGTGTGTTTTGGTGTTAACATACGTTTTATACTGTATTTCTACAGGACAGTATTCTTCAAGATCAATAGTTCTCAACCTGTGGGTTGTGACCTCTTTGGAAGGTTGAATGTTTCATTTACTAAGACCATCAGAAAACACAGATATTTATGTTATGGTTCAAAATAGTAGCAACATTACAGCAATGAGGTAACAATAAAAATAATTTTATGGTCGGGGATCACCACAATATGAGGACCTGTATTGAAAAGTCATAGCATCAGGATGGTTGAGAACCAGGGCTCTAGACTTTGCACGTGAAAAACAAGTATTCAGGGCGATAAAATTGAGAGCGAGAATGACTCATGTATGGTAGCTTTCCTTCCTGCTATCAGATGCCATTTTTTGTCAGTGAGTGAGAAGGCCATGGCAGTCACTGGCTGAGTCTTGCCTGTAAATATGACGGTTTTGATGAAAGCTTGGCATAGGCTTTCTGGTGCTTGTGTTTGTCCATTGATAACCTGTTATTAATGCTTTTAAAATATGTCTTTTAAAAAGAGACAGATCTGGTGATACAAAGTAGGCTCACTTAAATTTTTTTAATTGATTTTATTGAGCTATTTTTCTCTGCTCCTCCTCCTTCCCTCCCTTCCTCCCTCCTTTCTCCCTTTCTGCCCTGTCCCATGATTCCCCATGCTCCCAATTTATTCAGGAGATATTGTCTTTTTCTACTTCCCATGTAGATTAGATCCATGTATGTATCTCTTAAAGTCCTCTTTGTTGTCTCCGTTCTCTGGGAATTGTAGTCTGATTTTCTTTGCTTTATGTCTAAAAGCCACTTATGAATGAGTACATATGATGTTTGTCTTTCTGGGTCTGCGTTACGTCACTCAATATGACATTTTCTAGATCCATCCATTTGCGTTCAAATTTAAAGAAGTAAATTACTTAACAGCTCAACCTTTAATTTCCCTAGTTTTAAAACAAGTAAGTTGCTATCCGGCTTTTAACATTATATTAGAATTAAGTAATAAAATTTATAGATGTGTAACTAGGTAGTAGGTTTATGAAAGGAGATTGCTGCTTAAAGTCTCTGGCAGTCAGCTTTCCATTACTGCAGCAAAATACCTAACAAATCAGTACATAAGGAGAAAGGTGTGTGTGTGTGTGTGTGTGTGTGTGTGTTTTAAATCTTGTGACGAAGGAATGCATCATGTGAGAATGTGATAGAGCAATCTGCCTAATCCTTAACCCTAACCCACGGCTGGGAGTTTAGGACTAGAGAAATGGCAGACCTTCAGTTGCTGGGAGACGTCCCACTAGTGTCTAACACTTCCCCTCCCCCGTATGTGTGTGATGTGCATGTCTGAAACAATGAGGTCATACTGAGGCATCTTCCTCCCTCACTCTGAAGCTTTTATGCTGAAAGGGTTCTCACCAAATCTGGAGCTCTGTTTCCGCTAGGTGGACTGGTCAGTGAGTTTCAAGGCTGCACTTATCGCCTTTCTCCCACCCAGCACTGGGGATACAGGCAGGTGCTGCCATGCCCAGCTTTTACATGGGTGCTGAGGACTGGAACTTAAGCCGTCAGGTTTGTACAACAGGAGCGCTCTACCCACCGAGCTATCGTCCCGGCTACCGTTCTACCTCTTAACACTTGAACTACTATCTAGTAGTGCCGACATGAGGGTTAACTTTTTAATTGGGCCAACTATTGGAGCACTACAGTCTTTATGATATATAAACCAGAATCTGCAGTGTTTCTGGTAGGTAAAAGAGTAGGAGGGGATAGAGTTGCTTAGTAGGTGTGCAAATTGGCGGTCGCTTACATCGGTAATGGCCCACTGCAAAGGGTCAAAAGGTCCCTGAGTGGGGGACTGGGCTTGGTCCTCTTCTTTGGCCTCAGCTGGAAGCCTGTCTCCTGGCTTTGGCTGCAACTCTTTCCATTTTTTTTTTTATTCCCTCCTAAGGTCAAGGAAATCCCATCCAAGAAGATTAGGAAATGCAGGAAGGAAGGGGAAAGGGGTGTGGTCCCATCCTTAGAGGATTCAAACTGGTCTGATTTCAGGAATCTAGAAAATTTGATTTTTTTGGCTTCTTTTCCTAGTTTGACGCCAGATACATTTAGGAAAACCATCTTGCTATTATCGTAAGTGTTTCAGGGGATTTGGGAGGGATCAGAGCAGCAGGTAGTATTTGGGGGAGGGAGGAGTGGGCCTCCGCAGTTGCTCTAGCATGGACATGCACCTGCAGGTGCAGAAATGCATTCTCCCACCGCACATTCCACACACAGCTCCCGAACCAATCCGAGCGGGTAGCAGTCACATCACTGAGATGCATGATTTAATAAGAGAGGCAGCGCTTTCGCAGTCAATATTTCAACTGCGACAGTCTTAGAAGAGCACAATTGGGAGAGGGGAAGGCTTAAAATGGATTAAAATTTAAACAATTACCAATCAGATGGAAATGTTCTGGGACTAATGCCAGGGAGTATTGCTGAATTGGTTTTAATATAAGCATTCTAAATTTAACCAGCTGGAATTATTTGCAATTTGGGGGGAATTATATATGTGGATATGTTGAATGGATATTTAAAATACAATATTTATTCTTTATGAAAAATCAGACCCAGCTCTTGTTGGCTGAGGTGTCAGAATACATATTGTGTTCTGAATATCAGATCACGGAGTTTGAAGATGAGACAGATTCTAGAGGTCAGTGAAGGTAATTCTCTTTCTTGTCCATGGTCAAACCAACTAGGGAACTAGGCTCAGCTCCAGCAAACAGAGCTCAGGCAGGACTCCCTTCTGTATCCAAGCAAGGGCCCCTTTTCCTGACCCAGCTGAGTTCCCCATAAATATGCCAAGACGCCACAGACCTGTTTTCTAGACAACCAACTTCTTCCACTGACCTTACTGGGTAACAGACGTGATTTAAAACAAAAGCCTGTTTCCAAGTAATAACAGTCTGCAAGGCACAGAACCCACTGTGATAAGGAGGGCAGGTGTCTTCGAGTCATCAGGGATGCAGGTCTTGTCTCAACAGAAATAGACTAAGGATCGTAAAAGTGTCAAGTTCACTGGGCTGTCTTGGCAAAGGTCTGCTTGAGGTGGCAGAATTAGAAACAATCTACATTGAAAGGCATTTGGAGCTCTCGCTCCATCATGGCTAGTACAACCAAGAACAACATCATCCTAATACCTCTGCTTCCCTCACCTCCCATGTATTATCTAAAGAAAAGCTGGATTGCAGAGAAAGAGTCCCAGAAGAATGGGAGCATCAATATGAGGTTTAGGCAAAACGGACCCAGGGTGGAGCTCTTGCTGCACTGCTGGCTTCAAAACCCACGTGTCTCTGAAGCCTCCTCCAGTCACCCCTTGGTCTAGCCAGCACGTCTCCAAACTGCATCAAAGAGAGAAACACTGATTTAGGCTGATTTAGCTGTCTCCTGATCTCTCCAGCTTCCGCTACAGAGAACAGTGGGAAGCCTGTCTTTAGACATGCTGGGAGTTGTGGCTCCTGGACTGTGAGTAGCTCTCCTTGTCGAGTCACTTTTAGGGTGAGGGTAGCAAGTGGGATAGCAGTTGGAGGCTTGTTGCTGACAGTGCCCAGAGCAGGGAAGAATTAATTCTGCTAGCAACTGAGAAACTTGCAGTGAAAGCATTCAGGG
Organism: Microtus pennsylvanicus; assembly: GCF_037038515.1. Lineage (NCBI taxonomy): Eukaryota > Metazoa > Chordata > Mammalia > Rodentia > Cricetidae > Microtus > Microtus pennsylvanicus. The sequence goes on along the minus strand of NC_134579.1, from coordinate 4,980,185 downwards.
AAGTTCTCAACTGTTAGAGGGAGTTAAAGAGGCTGGGAAAAATAACAACAAAAGACATCACTGGCTATTTACATATTCAGTCAGAAATGAGCTAGTGTTGGTCTAGCAAAATGTAGGGATAGACAGGAAGCAAGATGTCAGGCGATAAACTTCATTTCCCTTTGACATGTATCCCTTTGTATGTCTTCCATTTTATTTCTGATCAGTGTTCTATAAAACCAACATTGGGTTGTTCTATGCTTAAGAATAAACCTGGATGGGGAGTGTTAAGTGTGGGGGTGACTGGAGAAGAGAAGAAAGGGGGAACTGGGGTTGGTGAATAAATAAAGGATTTTTTTAACTAAAAATATAAAAAAAACATGTACTTTGGACAGCAGATTATTGACTCTCTTGACAACACAGATAGCATTTCTAACCTCAGGTGATCAGATTCTGAAAGGTAAGAAACTTGGTCTTCTTCCTTCTTCTGACCATTGGAAAAACTTGTTTAACATGACCTGAGTTGTCTTTGTGCGTGCAAGTATATGTGAGCACATGTATTAATGCATACAAGACTTTGAGTATGTGTGCAAGCTTGTAGGTGTATGTATAGATATGTGTTTGTGTGTATATGTTAGTATGCACATGTAGGAATCTGAGTTTATGGTAGTAAGTGTATGAATTTGAGAATGTTTGTGAGTGTGTGTGCATATGGTTGCAGATGTATAAATGTGGGCATATGTGTTCATCAGTGCAGAAGAGAAAAGGGCTGTCTTGACTTTCCTGATTTGGCAATCACCTTTGTGTGTTGCTTTTATTGGTTAATGAATAAATTAATGGAGAAACTGCCTTGGCCTGATAGGTCAGAACTTAGGTAGGCAGAGAAGACAGAATTAAATTCTGGGAGGAAGAAAGCAGAGTCAGAGAGATGCCATGGATCTGCCAGAGACAGATGCTGGGAATTTTACTTAGTAAGCCACTGTCATGTGGTGATACACAGATTAATAGAAATGGGTTAAATTAGGATGTAAGAATTAGCTAATAAGAAGCTAGAGCTAATGGGCCAAGCAGTGATTTAATTACTACAGTTTTCTGTGTGATTATTTTGGGGCTACACTAGCCGGGTGGCCGGGACGAACAAGCAGCCCATTCCTTGCAACACTCCCCCACTGTATGTGCTGAAGATAGCTGCAGAGAAGTCTCGGTGTGCTTTGGTTTAAAAGTTGAAAATATGACAGGAATCAAGATGGCAAGAAAGGTACTGGCTGATGTCTTGTGACTGAAGTAATGAGATTGTCGCTTGCTTAGATGGTTGAGTTGTTTTCTTTTATGATCCCTGTGGGTTCAGGAATGGCATCTAGTTTGTTTTTGTGTGTTTGATGCTATGGTTTAGTTTGCATAATGGGGATCTCCTGTTCTGGAAGCCCATAGTTACAGCATTTGAAGTTGTCTTTTTTATCTCACTCATTCGTCCCTTTGCTTTGGAAACTGAAGTGTCTCAGTACCAGGATGAATCATTCGTCTGAAATGTATTTTGTCTAACATTTTAGCTTTGTGTTTCTGGAGTTCTCACTTTACTTAATTCCTCATGCTGATATTCTGTTATTTGTATCTTTCTTCTCCCATTTCTGTGGCCTCTTATGTAATTTCTGAGTCATATCTTAAAACTTATTGAATAGTGTAATTGTATATATTTTGTTTTTAAACCTCTGTTTTCTTCATGAGGTTTTTTTTTTGACATTTAGTTTTAGTTCATTTTTTTGTAATTTCATTTTTCTTAACTCCCAAAAGTCATTTATTTCTGGGAATTGATGGCACACACCTTTTATCCCAGCACTCGGGAGGCAGAGGCAGGCCCGGTCTATAGAGCAAGTGCCAGGACAGTCTCCAAAGCTACACAGAAAAGCTCTGTGTCGAAAACAAAGCAAAGCAAAACAAAAATAAAAACAAAACATAAACAAAAAACCTAAACAAAACCCAATCCCCCTAAAACACACACACAAAGAAACCCCACACAAAATAAAAACAAACAAAATAAAAAAGCATTTCTTTATTTATTGTGCGGCCATGTGTGACTGAACATGTGTAGATGTCAGAGGACAGTTTTCCTGTGGGTCGGTTCTCTCCTTCAATCATCCAGGTTCCAAGCCCGGAACTCGCCATCAGGCTTGTTAGCAAGTATGTTCATCAGCTGGACCGACTTGCCTCTTGGGCTACCACTTTGAGATCACGTCAGATCGGGGCTTAACTTTGTTCCTTAGGACAGAACATAGAACTTGCTCTGTTCTTCTTTGTTTTTAATTTTTATCATCTATTTTATTTGTTAAAGGCTTTTCTCTGATGTCAGGTGATGTTTTTCCTGCCAACTGATATTGAGAATCCAGTAGTTGACAGCTAGCTAGAAGCAACAGACCTGTGGTGTGTGTGTGTTCTGCTATGACTATTTGAACAACATACTTTCCTATAGTATGCTCAGTCAGGACCGCTTTACACTACAATATCATTTTCAGCCAGTTGTGTTTTAAAATTATGAGTTAACCAGCTTTCCTCAGAAAAAGCTTTTCCTTTGAGATACGTATTTCTCAGATTCCATTTGAGATACACTATTCTGGCTTTCAGTGATCTTAGTCTAGACTAGGTGGAAAGGATTTGAAATAGTTCTCTGCACACGTGGATTCCTACTTACTACCTGCTTGTCACCACCGTACCCACTCTCGTCTCTCCTCAGAGACCCAGAGTCCCAGCACCAACTTCTCTAGGAGGTGCATCTCTTAACTTAAAATTCTTTACATTTATTATTCGTATGTGTGTGTGCGTGCATGCGTACGTGTGTGTGTTTGTAGTGTGTGTACACACAGAGATCATAGAATAACTTGTGGGAGTTATTTTTCTTTTCCACCATGTGGGCTCCAGATATTAAACTCAGGTCATCTGCCTTGGCAGCAAGCACCTTTACCGGCGAGCCATCTTGCCAACGCTATATCTCTTGACTTTTATGGTGGAAAAAGATGTCAGCTAGCTGTATTTGGGGCCACAGTGGGGCTCCATGCCTTCTCTGAGAGCTATTCAGTACATCCAGTTCCTAGAATTTCCTGGGGTTTGGTACACTCAGTCAGAAGGCACTTGAGACCACCTCATTGCAGACTTTGGCCTCTCTTGCTCCTTTTGTGGTGTGCTAAATCAGTCATCACTATTTCCAGACTTCAAACGTTTTCTCGTTGTCTTTTCTCCAGTTCTCTTTTCTTTGAGGTTACTGCCCTGTGCTATGCTCATAAATTTCATAACTGCCCTTTCAGTAAAGTGTGGTTAGGGACAAGTATGTATGTCTTTAATCAGCCAAGTTTTACTGGACCAGATCTCCAAAATATAAATTCTGGGCCCTGTACATGAATATATTTAAAGTGTTGATACATATTAGCATTTTTGGAAAATTCAATTTATTTTGCAATAGTTTTGTTGAATGTAACTGATGTACAATAAGCTACATATGCCCATTTCATAATTCTGACACATACACACATAAACAATTACCATAAAATATAAACAGATCTATCATCTCCCAAAATTTTTGTAATATGTATTGGCTATTTTATTAATTGATGATTTTGGAGAGAATTAGCATCTTAATATAACTGAGTTACCTGGCTCATGGATATGGTATTTAGATTACTCCATTTCTCTTAGAAATATTTTGAAGTTATAATATGCAGACATTGCTCTTTTGCTTTTATGTGTATGAGTTGATGTGTAAGTGCACGTGAGGGTCCATGAACGTGTCTATGCTTGGGCATGTGTGCATGAGTGTGTGTGTAGGCTAGGGCTGTTGTTTCTCAGTCTATATCACTTTTGGAAACAGGGACAATTGCTGGGACCCGGACTTACTGTCTTGGAGAAGGCCTGGCCATTTATCTCCAAGGTTTGTTTCTCTCTTCTCAGTGTTTGGGTTACAAAAGCACTGCACCACAGTGGGCTTTTTACATGAGTACTAAGGATCAAACTGTAGTCCTTACGCTTGTGTGGTGAGCACATTTCTGACTGAGCTGTCTTATCTGCCTAAGATTGCAGTTCCCTTTGTCAAATATATCCTTAATTATATCACATATACTCATACCATTGAAATAATAGTTTAATTTTTTTTCCAATTTTATACTGTACATTTTTATCATACTCCATATTGATGTATTTCATACCATCGCTAAACTCATGTATTAGATATTGTAACTTTGGCATTTGCAGGAGATTTTCTGCACAAACCTCTATGGTAGAAATTTTCAACCTTTGTATTATGACCCCTTTGGGGATTGCAAGGCCCTTTTGCAGGTGTTGCCAAAGACCATTGGAAAAGACAGACGTTTACAAAATGATTCATAGCAGTAGCAAAATTACAGTTATGAAGTAACAATAAAAATAATTGTGTGGCTGGAGGTCATTACACCATGGAGAACTGAATTAAAGGGTCACAGCATCAGGAAGGTTGAGAACACCGGTCTATGGTACCTGTTAATAAGAAGAGGAGTACTTCAGACTTTATAGCTTGGATAGCTTTTTTTTTTTTATTTTGCCTCATTGCATTGAGCAGAATCATAGTGTTGAATAGAAGGGGCTAGTAATCTTGTTTTATTCATAATTTAAATCACATTATGTGGTGCAGACACAGATGCTGTCTATCAGACTAAAGAATTTTCCTTAAATCAGAAGCTCAGTAAAACTTTTCATTTTTTTTCTGGTCAATAATAGATACTGGATACTGTCAAATTCCATTTTTTTTGTTAATTATGCAATTCAAATGATATTTAAATTCTGTTAATATGGTGAGTTAAGATGACTAGCTAGCTTACAAGTTTTTTTTTTTTTTTTGACAGGGTTTCTCTGTAACTCTGGAGTCTTTCCTGGAACTAGCTCTTGTAGACCAGGCTGGCCTTGAACTCATAGAGATTCACCTGCCTCTGCCTCCCAAGTGCTGGGATTAAAGGCATGTGCCACCACCGCACTGTTTGCATTCCTGGGACCAGCCTCACTTGGGTATAATATTAATAACCATTTTTTTATGTACTGTGGCTACCTATTTGCTAATATTGCACTTAGAAACCTTGCATTTCTGTTTACATGGGATGCTAACTTGTAATTTTCTTTTCTTGTACTGTCTTGATCTTGTGTTAATATCAGAGTAATGTTGGTCTCATAATTTGAGTTGAAAAGAAACCTCCCATTATCCATTTATTGGAAGATTTGTGTGGAGATAGAACTATTCCTTCTTTGTACAAGTTCTACTGATCATTTCAGAGAAACAATGTTAAACCTCACTAGTTTTCTTTGGCTTTATATTTTTCAGCTCTATTGATTTCTGCCATGATCTTTATTTTCTCTCCTCCTCTTAATTCACATTTTATTTGCCCTTCTATTTCTATGTTGTCAAGGTGGAAGCTAAGCTCGTTAATTCAAGATCATTCTGTGCTCTCTCTCTCTCTCTCTTTCTCTCTCTCTCTCTCTGCCTCCTCTAATAGAGGCATTTAGTACGGAACATTTCTCTTTCATAAAGCTTTGGTGATATCATACATATTTTAATTCAGCCTTAGACTACACTGTTTTCAATTTCCTAAGTATTTTCAAATAGATTTATACCTTGAATCTGTTGAGTAGTGAACTATGTAGAATTTTCTGCTTTTTACTTCAATTTTTTCCCTCAGAATAAGCGAAAATATTCACTGTACCCTAATTAAAAGTTAGCCAGCAAATATTTTTGTCATATATGTAGTGATAGCTAAACACTCCCCCCTCTCGTAAGTTGAAGAATAAGTATTTTAGAGATGATGTGTAGACATACTGAAACTGCATGGCTTTATCCTATAGTTCCTTATCCCCACTGTTAGGGTTCTTTTTCTATCCCATGTAACTACAGAATAATTCTTTCATTAAATGGATTACTAAAGCATATTAGCAAGGAGTCTGATTGCTTTTAGGTAGCAGATGTAAACTGATTTTTGTCCTGATGGATTCAATGAGAAGAAGAGAGGTAGATGGGAATGGGATACTATCCAATTCTAAATAAAAATGAAATAATGACATTTGCAGGAAAATGTATAAACTTAGAAGGCATGATATTAAGCAAGCACACACTAAGAATTGTAAAAGAAACCACATCCTGTCTAATATGCAGATCCTAGCTTACAATGTATACATGTTTATAAGTAAACAAATGTACTTGTGGGTAGAACATACAGACAGGAGAATAATAAATACAGAATGCTCACCAATGAGCTCACATATATACAATACTTTGTGTAAGTCCTTTGAAGTGTCACACATTTTCAGCGCAAAGTGAGTCCTTCAGTAGGCGGTGTTCACATGATCCCTTACAGCAAGACCTAATTCAAAAATGTGTTTTTACTGAATATACTTGTAGGATATAGTTCTCTGTAAGTCAGGTCAAAGTTCTGTATTTTATTCTTAAAAAGAATTTTAGCTGTTCAGGTTATATAGTATGAAGATTATGTCTGAATTATCACAATTTAAAACCTCTGTTAGTACCTGGAAATACTGGTGGTGCATTGTCTCTGAACCTTCAAGAGTTTCATGGTAGGAATTTGAAAATACCAAAAAACTAATTTTTAACTGTATCTTATAATTATAGATGATATTATTTTGGGTGAATAAATTCTCTATAAAAAACAGATCAGTAGAAGAATGCTCATGTTTCTTGACTGAGAATAGAACTGCCTTCTAAGACATTCTTCTTAGGTCAATGGCTGTAGTTTGTTGGTTCTTGGTTTCTATTTTTCTTTTTAATAAGTGGCTAAGTGATTACATCAAATTGTGTAGTAGTTCATAGTACTTTTAAATTTTAGATATTAAGGTTTTAAATTTCAGGTACACATCGGGAGTTTAATCTTACCCTCCACTAGAGAGGCAAACGAAGCATACACTAGCACGAAAGCACTAAAGTTAAGGAGGCAAAACATATAGACATATAAACATAAAATATTTTAAAGTGTCAGGGTGGTGACCTACAGTAAGGCTCTGGAACATCTAGGTGCTATTTTGTCCCCAGGAGACAGCTGGAAATGTCTGGAGGCCGTTGTAGTGACTGCAACTAGAAGGTGCTTTTTTAGTGGGTGGAAGGAACATGGCCATACAGAAAACTACCTTGGTTGAAATTATGTTAATGCTGAGGCTGAGAAGGTCTTCTCTGGATACTCATTGAAAAAGTCATTGTGGCAAGGAGACACCAGGAGAGCTTCATTAAAGAGCTATACTTTCCACCAGCCTCTTGCATGGGTACATGTAGAGAACCACAGCATAAACAAGATTCTGGAGGAGGAATCAACATTGTTTATTTTGAGGGCAACAAGAAACCCAGTGCAGCTAGAGTGGAAGGCTCAGATATCAGCTAGAGGGCTAGGTTACTGCTGTATTGTGGACAACCTCAAATGCCAGCATGAGGATTTCTTGCTTTATTTATTAGACAACAGGGAGCCATTCGCTGGGTGTACTTTAGAGCAAGCAGTGTTTAGTTAGATTAGTCTGGCAGTGGTCTGAGAAGCTATTGTAGTGGAGAAGTTGGGAGACAAGCAGGAGATTATTAAAACAATCCAACCTTGAGGTATGGTGCATTTATTCAAGCAGAACTGTATTTAACTATAATTCCTGTACCACATGTCCTTGTCTAATGCAATTACAGGTTAGGATAGCATCATCCGCAGTAGTAGCATCAAATCATGTCTTCACTTGGTGCGTACATGATACTTTCTAGTTTATGTGACATGGGTTACTTAAGCCTTGCATTTTGCTCATGTGTTTATATAAAGTGTGTTTGATATATTTAAAAACTGATTTTTATTTCACCAACGGAAGCAATGAAGAAGAGGAAAAATGCAAGCCATTTACAGACACATCATCTTCTGTAGCTCGATGTAGATCTCTTGGTTTCTCATTTCTGTGTTCTGTAATGCTACTCTCCTTAAACATTGGGGTTTGGGAATGACAGCAGTCCACAGAAGTTTTTGCTTTGTATGTTTACCACCAAGTTTGTTTCCTCTCATCTAGGCAAAATAGTCACCAAAAGTTCACCATTCAAGACTCTCAGTGGGAGGTAACGGGAAATGTTGGGAAGTTATTTCAATGCTTGTGAGTCTCATTATTGACCTGGTATTGGTGAAGTATGGGTAAAAATTTTTCTTCTTTCATTATCTAGTTTACCACAGCACTATTTAAATAGCCAACATTCCTTATATCTGTGTAATTAACACTTTGAAACCTAGATTGGACCAGGGACTGTTACACATAAATTAAATTATTTTATTCATTTGTCATGATTACCTTGTTATAGCCTGTTTCCAGCAGAACAGCAGAAGAAATTCATGACAATGAATGATGGAATGAACTCAGTATCGAGTGGCAAAGATATTAAACCTTATTTCTGGCCTTGCCAACTATGAGCTTTTATAAAAAATAGAATTAGCTTTTTGTAGTAGAAAGAACATTCCAGGATAATTTTAATCTTATGATTATAGTTAACTTTTGGTTAATCAAATAAACTATAACTTACAGAATATAAAAAGAAGAGTGATTTAAAAATATTTTTATTATTTTTAGTTATGTGTATGTGAGGGTCATGAGTTCATGGGCTCACAGGGGCCAGGAGCATTGGGTCCCTGCTAATTAGAGTTTTAGGTGGCTGTAAGTTGCCCAATATAGATGCTGGGAGCCAAACTCACATGCTCTGCAGGAGCAACACATGCTCTTAACTTCTGAGCACTACAGCCTCTGAAATTAGTTTTAATAAATGAAAGAGTGCATGTCATTATATTTATTCAGATCAAACATCTTTTGAATGATCACTTTACAACAAGGATGGAGTGAAATCCAGCAGGACCGCCACTTAGCTGACTTTAGCACAGTTTTACGCTGGGATAGGCCTTGCACAAAGGAGTGAGAAAGACAGCCCTTACCCAAGGAAAGATAAAAAACTCATGCATGTTGAAACACCTCACTGAATTAGATCACTTGAGAATTCTACTGAAACCACCCTCCCATGAGCACAGGGTAGATTATGTTACTTTAAATTCCAATCATAAAAGAAGAAAGGTAGAAGAACAGGTCAATGTTATAATCACAGAGAGGGCTGGAGGTGAAAACAATTGGTAATATTCTTGGCTATGATCACTCACAGTAATATTGAAGTAGTCAGAAATCAGGTGCCTGTCCCTGAGGATGCTCTTTCTTTAGCTTATTCCTGTAGGTCAATAAGAAGGTTGGAACTACTGCTTGCTAGGTGTGATAAAATTACCATATTTGATCACATGTGACCATTCCCCCCCCACCCTAGAATCTTCTTGAAAGAGTAGTAGAGATTTGATTGGCTGCCAATTATCTGCATCCTTCATTCTTACGGTCTTCAAGAGTCAGTTGGTATTAACTGGTTAATGCTTGTCATTGCCATTGTAGGCTGTCCTGTCATTGTAGGCCTTGGTGTGAGGAAATGCCACATTATTTTAAAGTTATGTAGTAGACCTTTGACATGCTATCTCAAAACATCTAAAATGGAGGCAAATGTTACATCAAAATTTTAGCTTCTAATATTCCCATTGGCAGTTGTTTTGTCCTGATTTGGGAGCTAGGGTTGTAATTAGACCAGAGTGATAGCTATTTAAGATTGATTTGCTCTCAAGTAGTCATAGAGCACACCTTTAATCCTAGCAGTCGGGAGGCAGAGACAGGCAGATCTCTATGAACTTGAGGTCCAGGATAACCAGGGCTGTTCAACAGAGAAACCCTATCTCAAAAAGTTAAAAAAATTAATTTGATCATCCATAAACTTAAATACTTGGCTTTAAAGAAAGGATTTTCATTCAGAAATCATGATAGAAGTGTTTATTCTTAAACAAAAGCTAAGTTTTTCACCCTGGGAAAATAGTTACTACTAGAAACAAAAAGAATATTGGTTTGAAATATGTCTTAGATTTTGGTCTGGACTGGAGAATAATGTAAATGTGAGGTAGATTATGCTGGATGATTAAACATGACAACCTGAGAATTCTACATACGACATTTAGAAGGGACACCTGATGGAAATGTGTTGTGGGAGCTGCGGGCTGCGTTCCTGCCACCCGGCTCATGGCTGCCTGGCTAGCTTATGCCCCGAAATAACAACACACAAATTGTATTCTTTTAAACACTGCTTGGCCCATTAGTTCTAGCCTCTTATTGGCTAGCTCTTACATATTGATCTAACCCATTTCTAGTATTCTGTGTAGCACCACGAGCTGGCTTATCAGGAAAGATCTTAACCTGCGTCTGTCTGGAGTGGGAGAATCATGGTGACTGCCTGACTCAGCTTCTCTCTCCCAGCATTCTGGTCTGTCTACTCCACCTACCTAATTTTCTGTCCTATTAGGGCCAACGCAGTCTCTTTATTTAAGCAATGAAATTAACACAAAACAGAAGACTCTCCCCCATCAGAAATAACTTAGGCCTCAGTGTTAGTGGGGAATAGTAGAATCAATAAAGAAGAGGGCGGTAACAAATGTTACTAGATAAGGACCAGTGCAATCAATATTTCAGTCAATGGTGATGGGAAGGCATTGCACTGGAATGACTTAATGCATGTTGTTGGGAGTATGTTTGTGTGTATGTGTACATTGTTTGTATCTTGATGGCTGAACCAGGAAGTTGAGAAGGGAACTTAAGGCAGTTGCCAGCTTCCAAGGCCTGCTTCTATTGATCCATCACTACCAGGCAAAATTTATGCCCTAAAGTTTCCAGAATCTCCCCAAATAGCAAGACAAGGAGGAGGCCAAGTGTGAAAAAATGAGCTTGTGAGACATTCTAGACATCAACTGTAAAACATAGTGAAAACAAAGGAATATTGACAGTAAAATGACAACTACATATTTCTCTTAGTGTTTTTTTGTAATTTAGTCTTAACTCACTGTCTCCCACACAGCAAAAAAAAAAAAAAGGTGTAAGTTGGGTTACTGATGCTGGGAAGCTCAGGGGAAGAAGGGATGTTTTCCTTTGGTCTCCAGAAAGAAGACAGGCTCTGTAGATTCAGGAGTGTAATCCAATCCAGTTGTTTGCTTCTTTTGTTTGATGTGATAAAACACACCGATCAAAGGCAATTTAGGGGAGCAGAGAGTTTGTCTGACTCACAATATACTATTGAGGAAATTTAAGGCAAGAACTCAGGCAAAAATCGAAGTGGTAACCATGGAGGAAAGTTGCTTTCTGGTTTGCACCCTTGATTCCTCAGCTATCTCCCCAGGTTCCTTTGTGTAGGGGTGTTACTACCCACAGTAGGCTGGGCTCTCCTATATCAATTAATAATTATGAAAATTCCCCACAGACACATCCACCCTCCAATCTGATTGTGATAATTCCACAATTCAGACTACTTCAGATAACTCTGGGCTGTGTCAAGTTGACCCCTGTAGCTAACTAGGAGATGATGATTCTTAGTAAGCAGTCTAAGCAGTATTGTGAGATGCTCACTGGGTTTCCACTGTACCCAGGATACTTTATCTTCTGCACGGTTCTATTACCGATTAGAAGATTAGGCATTAGACGTAATCCCACGAGGCAAGGGGACAAGGGGAATGGAAAGGATGAGGTCCAGAGCCTCAAATTCAGGCATTTCAGTGTTTTTTATCCTCTTAAAATTTTATGTAGATCAAGTCAGATTAAATCAAAGCCAGGCATAACTTTGAGGAGAAAAGAAAACATTTGAAAAAGAGCAAGGAAGCAGGAAGACTTCTGAAGACAAAAGGAGGCAGGTTAAGATCTCAGGCATTCATGGAAATCCCTTTGAAGGGTTTCCATCACACTTCCTGTTTTTACTTAGCACCATCTGGCAAAACTACATCTTCTCCCTGGAGGCCTGGGACCTTTCTCAATCTTAGTTTTACTGCTCTCTCAATATATCTCTGATTAACATAGTCCCCAGCAAAGATGGTGCTCAAGTCATTCTCTTACATGGAGTTGTCAAACAGTGGTTCAGAAGAATAGGGATGTGGAGAACATCCAGATGAATGTCACTGAAGTGCTTTCTTTTTTTTCTAAAGAAAAGATTTAATTGCGTGTATCTGTGTGTTTGTGCACCTGAGTACACATCCCCAAAGGGACCAGAAAAAGGCACCAGTACCTTTAACTCTTGATGAAATTACAAGCAGTTGTGAGCTCTTTGATGTGGGTGCTAGAACCAAACCCCCATCCTCTGTCCTTTGAAAGATCAGTGAGTCCTCTTTACCATTGTGCCATCTCTCCAGCCCCATGTACTGTGTTTCTAAAAGAACTCTGAACACTAGAGTGGGGTTTGGGAGGATCATCTTAAATGTGCATTGTCTATTTAAGTGTCTTTATAGGCCTGCCATTTAATGAGTCCCAGTTTCAAGGAGATTTCCCCCAAATACAGCAGTCAATTTTCAGATAATGAAGAGTCTTTTGGAAGGGGTGGGAAAAGTAAAACTTTATGTAAGGTCTGGAAAGTTTAAACAACTGAGCTTAAATTTTTTTTATCTGTGAAATAAAATGATTCAAATAAATGATTTTGTAATGCTTCTAGTTCAAAGATTTCATGCTTTGTTAATGTTAATTATGCAGAATATATTAATATTGAGTGCAATTAAACTGAAGACCATTTAAAGCGTCTAGTGATATGAGTGATATTTGACCAGTTAGTAGCACATCATCCTGTATGTCTGGAGGCACAGGAAGGAGGACCACTGAGATTGTAGGGCTAGTTCAGTCTACATCGTGATTGCTCTGCCTGCTAGTACCACAAAGTGAGAACCTATCTCAACATTCTGCTCTAAAATAAAGGCTAATATTTGTCATTAAATATCATAAAAAATAGTTGGCAAACTGGGTTAAAGATTGTGATAGTTAGCTTTCATTGTCAAATTCATGTACTCTAGAATTGTCGAGGAAGAAAAGTACTAATGAGTTGTTGTTTGTACTGGATTGACCTGTGGACATGTCTATGGGGGAAAAGTTCTACCTACACTGGGCTGGGTCTTCCCACATCAATCATGATAATTCCACATAGACATGCCCAAAGGTCAATCCTAAACTGTAAGAGTAGAGAAATCAGTATGAGCACAAGTAAGCACTCAACTGAGCATGTATAAATTTCCTTTTCTCTGCTTTTGGTGTTGGGTAGGATGTGACAAGCTGGAATTCCTTTCTTGACTTCTCACAGAGATGGACTATAACTTGGATAGTTTGAATAAGGATGGCCCTCACAGGCTCATATATTTGGGTGCACAGTCACCAGTGAGTAAAACTATTAGAAAGGATTAGAAGAATTAAGAAGGATGGGTTGTTGGAGGAAGTATGTTACTGGGGTGGGCTTTTAGGCCTCCAAAGTCCATGCCAAGCCCAGTCCCTCATTCTGCCTATGATCATTATGTAAAGCTCTCCATTACTGCTCCAGTGCCTGCATACCATCATACTCCCTACCATGATGATAATGGGTAAAATCTCTGAAACTGTAAACCAGGCCCCAATTAAGTGTCTTCCTTTTAAAATTTCCCTTGATCATGGTATCTTTTCATGGCAATAGAACACTGACTAAGACAGTAACCTAGAACTGCAAACTGAAACACACCCCTTTAACCTTTAAGTAGCTCTTTGTCAGAGTGTTTAAATCACAGCATCAGACATTTAACTAAAACAAGACTAACTTAAAAAAAAATGGGTTCCATTCCATAAGATCAACACACAACAAAACCTAGGCAATTATTTAAAAAGAAGTTAACATAGCATGAAAATTTAGTATCATTGTTTTAGAGAATTCCTTACCCTTCCACTGATTTTGACCCACACAGTTCTTGGAATTATGTAAGGGTTGTCTGGAATAGAACTTGATATGCAATTATCCGTTTATGTAAGTAAAGCTTACAAAATTTATGGTCTTGTCTGCAGGCTTCTTTTGATCCTGTGACAGCCTGCTGTACTTTTGCCATCAGTGGGATTTAAGAAACTTTCTCAAGGTTGCCCTTGTCTATTTGTGACACCTGCCACATACACAGAAGCATTCTCTGGAATTCTTTGGTGTGACTGTGTGCCCTCCCGGGCCAGTGTACTCTGAACCCTGAATCTGTGTCTTCTCTATTTCCCCCACCCCCAGTAACTGTCCTTAGTCTATAGTGGATTGTTTTCAGATTTTGTCAAAGGTATCTCTTTGTTTACCTTCTCCATGAAGAAGCAAACCACATCAGCTTTAATTTAAGGAAATAGAGAAGAATTTTGTGAAAAATGTATTGCCTTAAATAACTTGATATGATTATGACTGAAAAGCACAACAGAAAGTGTAAGACAAGATTTTCTGTAGTTGGCTAACTTTCAGATACACAGCTTGCCTCATTGCCTTCATCTACTAAGGTTCTCTTCTGAACTTTATTCTGTGTATTTGTCTGGTGGCATTGAATACATCACCAATGTATAAAGAGTGCATTTTGACAGTGCCTAAATGTAATGTGTGGAGTTTTGCAAGGCCTTTTGAGTTTTACTTGTTTTGAGCAACATCCATATTAATTTTCACAGTGACAACACTTACATTTTCTTCTCCAGTGCAAAAAGTGTGCATGCATCCTATCTACCCTACTTACAGCCAACCAACCAACACTTATTGTTGTTTTCTTGATGATGGTAATCCTCACTGGAATAAGATGGAATCACTGTGTAGATTTCATTTGTATTTTTCTAGTGGCTACGAACAGAACTTTCCACATAGCTGTCCGGATGAAAGCCGAGGCAGTGTAAAACCAAAGGAAGCACCCAGTTGGCCCAGTACCTGGAGATATGGATAGCAAAAAAGCTCCCTTTTAAATATTTTCTAAATTAATCTCAAGGCAGCTGTGTCAAAGGTTGGTAAGGACAAGTACCAAGATCCATGTGCGAGAAATTTAACTAACAAGTCAATCTGCTCAGGACACATTTGTTACAGCTTAAAATGTCCATGGAAAATGACTGCTTTGTGTTTGTTACTAATGTTTAGTTTTTATTTCATAATTCTAGTGAGTTCTTTGGAAGATTATAATCTCTTTTGCTGGTACAATCCCTTTGAAAATTCCATGTTACTTCAACTGAACTCTGGGATAAACGTGTCCTTTCAAACTTGCTGGATAAAAGGGAATTGAATATCGTTAGGGTCAGTGTGAGGATGTAGCTGCTCTGTACATCAATGACTAGAAAAAGGGGTAGGCTAAGGGTTCATCTGAACCATTCTTCAACTAGAGATAAGGTGTGCTAAGTGCCCATACATCGTAGTTTATGTGTAGGGAGAAATAGTTGTGGTTTGGTTAGCTGGAAGAGATTTCATAGATTAGTTTTGACTTGAACTATAGCTTCAAAAGTGAGTAAAAATATGCAGGTTCCTAAAACAAAAGTTCTGCTGCAATATCAAAAATGTAGTCTGGTATAAACTAACAGTCTCCAGAGCCTGTTTCAACCCCACCTACTTTCAAGCATATTTTACAGGTCACTCCTGCTGTCTGGGCCAAGATCAACTTACAAAGGGCCTTCCAGACAAAACCAACACCTGAATCAGCTCCTGGAACTTCATCATTGGTACCAACTCTCCTGGCTCAAAAGTACACCTACCAACTAAAGTCTGGTTTTAGAAGGACATATCTATGCCTGTGTCTCACTTATTTACCTGTACCTCTTTTGTACAACCAGGGCACTTCTCTGTCCCATTCTTTCTGGCAGTTAATGACCAGAAATTTATTTAAACTGACCCCCAGAGAATGAACACATGGTCTTTCCGGTTCTCTGTGGTCTCCCCAGTTCTTTGTTCTCCTACCTGTGTTTTCCCAGAGGCTCACCCAGGAGTGTTGGCATCCATTAGACCTGAGCCTCTTCTAATTTGTTTTAATTTGGTCTTATTTGGATTATTGCATCAGCCTAGAGGCTTACTGGGCCAAAAAACTTAACACCTACCCCACTGTCAATCCTGAGGACTACAGCTACGTTTTTTTTTTTTTTTTTTTAAATTAAAACTTGGTTTGGCGGCCCATGCCTTGAATTTCAGCATCTGGGATGCCAAGGAAGCAAGAAAGGAGAAAACGTGGGTTGAAATTGTCTTAGTTGTTGGTTTTTCTATGAAAAGGCATCATGACCGAAACAAGGCAACTCTTATAAAAAACAGTGTTTAATTGAGAGCTCACAGTTTTAGAGGATTAGTCCTTGATCATCATGACCGAAAGCAAACAGGCAATATTTGAGGGCTTTACATCTTGATCTGTAGGCAGTAGACAGAAAGAGAGGCACTGGGCTTGGTGTCGGTTTTTGGAACCTTAAAGGCCACCCCCAGTGACATATTTCCTCCAACAAGGCCACACCTACAAATCGTTCTAAAGCAATTTGACTCCTTGATGAATAAGCACTCCAAGATTTAGGCCTAATTGGGGCCATTCTTCTTCAAACCACCACAGAAACTAATAAATTATATAACAAATCCTGGCCTTCCTGGGCTACACAGTGAGATCTCATCTCTGAATAAAAGAACAAACAGTTAAACAAGTGAATTTGTTTCTACATGCAATCTTGTTACACATGAACTTTCCCATCTGCATAGAATTTTATGAGTTCCAACATTTATGACTGGAGTGAAGCTCCTCATCCTCGCTGTGTTGTCTCTCTCCTTCAGGAATGCTGCAAGTGTCCACATACATATATCTAAGTCTTTGGGGGCTTGTTACTTGCTAGCATAGCAGCTCAGCGTTTGCCCTCAGATCTGTTTTGAGAAACGAATCTCTATCAATGTCCACTACTGTAAGTATTTGATGCTATTGTAGATATAATGTTTTTAAAGAGAATTAATTTTTATTTTTGTTTAGTTTTCTGAGACAGGGTCTTACTATATCTAGTCTTAGTGGGCCTGAGCTTTCATGCCCAGGCTCTCCTTGAACTCAAAGAGATGCACGTACTTTTGCCTC
Source organism: Microtus pennsylvanicus (assembly GCF_037038515.1). Lineage (NCBI taxonomy): Eukaryota > Metazoa > Chordata > Mammalia > Rodentia > Cricetidae > Microtus > Microtus pennsylvanicus. The sequence goes on along the minus strand of NC_134579.1, from coordinate 4,963,272 downwards.
CTGAGGGCTAGGATTAAAAGCACGTGCCACCATGCGCCTGTGAGAGTTACTTTTACAAAATACCATCAAAAGTAAATTTATTATATTCTTTTTATCTGCTTTAAAGTGTATGCATGCTAGCTCTGAGGCTGGGTGTAAATTCCTACCTTTGCTCAATCTGACTCCTAGTTTCTGAAATTATGGGTTTCTCAATACAGTGGGAATTCATAGCCTTGGTAATATTTGTAGCTACTGAAGTTTATATCATCATTCCAGAGTTATTACATATTTGTCGTTTACACATTACATGATCTTCCTAGTCTTAATTTAATAGCAAACACAGAGTTTCCATGCAGCAAATGGGTATTAAAGTCACGGGAACTATGGAAATTTGATTTATTTGGGCTTCTGCGGTTGCTTGAATTCCACAAGATGAATGCCAGATTATTTTTTTAATGCCAGACCCCATACTTAAAGAGACCATGAAAAACTTGGAATTTCCTAAATAACTGTCACAAAGATATAGTTCAATTTAGATTCTAAAAATGCGTTATTATGCAGTTCCCTCCTCTTCCCTGAACACTGTGTGCCTTCCTTTTCTTCAAGCCTCTAGAACTTCTGATTTGCATTTTATTTGCTTCATTTTGGATATGAAACTTAAAATTTGTGACTATGGCTATCTAGACTTCATATTAAATAAGTCATGGTTAAATTTTGTCATCTTAACAGTCTTTTTTGTCTGGACTGAATCCTTGAAGAATTTTAATTGACATTTATAAATAAGTGTTTGTAAATCATCTGTTTCAAGTTCAAAACTATCTTGCTTAGGTGGGTATATAGCAAAATTCTGAGACTTAGTCCTTATTTCAAGGTGCTCGTTGTGGCAGATATAATGAACTATTTAGAAAACCGAGGCTGTAAAAGACATCTTAGAGCCAGACTTGGTGGCTCATACCTTTTATTCCAGACTTCAGAAAACAGAGGCAGATGCATCTCAGATTGAGGCCAACCTGAACTATAGAACAAGTTCCAGGCCATTCAAGACTACGTATTGAAATCTTGTCTCAGAAAAAAAAAACAAACAAAAATGACAAAATCCACAAACAAATGAACATAAGTCAGATTACTGTGGCCATGAGCTTTCATCAGCATTTCTTATTAGTTTAGCATATTTACAGGAGGACTATAGATGCAGAAATCAGAGTTCATGGCTGTTTGTGAACTTGTAAAAATAAAGAAAACACTCTAAAGTTAAGAACTGTGGCAAAACACAGAATAATTTGAAAAGTGACATAACTTTCATTATCCTTACTGATCCTTCAGAGGTTCATATTTATGTAATAGAAATTGTCTGTGAAAGTGTAAAATATATGTGTATGCATGCATATGTAATACATGTTCATTTTGTCATCTATCACATCTATCAAATCATTTGTAGAAGAGGCTCTACCTCACTGTGGATGTAGGAAAGCAGTCTGATCAAGCCATGGCGAGCAAGCAAGTAAGCAGTACTCCTCCATGGCCTCCTGCCTCTAGGTTCTCTCTCTACATTAGTTTCTGTCCTGACTTCCTCCAGTGATAGTGAAGTGAAAGTATAAATACAATAAGTACCTTCCACTCCAAGTTCCTTTTGGTCTTGATACTTCATCATAGCAATATAAATCCTAAGTAAAATACCATACATTTACCATCTATCTATGAATCTATCTATCTTTGCTCCTTTGGTTTACCACTTTGTTACTTATCCGTCTATCATCTATGCTTCTATTACTTACCAACACATCCATATTATTGATTTTTTATTTACATATTTATTATCTACCTATCTAGCTATCATCACCAAGTCTACTGATCTAGCCACATATATTTAAAAAGAATTATTATATAGGCACCCCTTCCACAGCTATCCAAAGTCTAAAAATACTTGACTGTATTGCTAAAAAAGTACATCTGTAAAACTTCTTTATATTTTTCATGTCATTAATCTAATGGATGGATGGGGATTGGTCTACCTAAAGAGCCATACTTTATCCATATTGCTTGCATTGTATATACTATTAAAATTAGCCTAATTTTTTTACATATGAATGTCTCATTAGAGGGAAGATAGCCTATCTTTCTTGTTATAAGTTTGAATTTGGAATATGGAATTTTTTTGGTATATTTCTTTGAATAAATTCATATTTTAATCTATAAATAAATGGTAGAATTAAGTATCATCTTCCCTTGTTGCTATATTATTTTCAAATTGAGGAGTTTGGGGCTATATAAACATTAATTTCTGGTTGACCACCTTCCAAGGTCATATTATTTTTGGTTCAATTAATATTACATTTGAAAATTTGCATATCTTTGAATTAAATAGAAAACATGTGATTAATTCCATTGGTAGCCACATCACTATTCCTGATACCTTATTAACATATAAATGATTCAGTTGTAAATGAAATGTATTCCCATTACATTTAGTCAGAATATGGTAGAAGCCAGCTCTTAGAAACATTTTCTGTGCATTTCTGTCTCTAACAGGGATGTGCCATTGTGTGTGTGTGTGTGTGCCCGTGTGCACACTACCTGTTCTTGTGAGAACCTTACTAATAAATGTTACTTCTGTCTTAGACTCAAAGCTATATATCCACTTTTTCATTGTATTTCACAAAAACATACTGTACCAACTGAAAAGAAGAGTCTGTGTGCAAGTCAATATAGTGACTTGGTCCCTGTTGCTTTTGCTGTGGGCTCTCTGTCCTCAATTGCAGAGGGAGGGGTGGGCTACTCCTGGGAGCTATACCATAGGGAAGTCAACAAAGGAAGAGAGAGGTAGGCTGAAGGGAATAGAGAAAAGGAAGAACTTGTAGAAAGAAAGCTTGTGACAATACAAATGACAGGCAGAGTAGCTAGAAAGTGACTCAGCACATACACAGAATCAGAGCCAGAGTTCAGAATGCAGAGATGAGCTTTGAAGGGCCTGTTAAATAATATGATCAAATTTCATGACAAAAGTCACTGAGGCGAAGCTAACCATCACAATACCATGTGTCTAAATAAAGTTATGTTAACCTCAGTAATAATGTGATTTGTTGTTTTCTTTTTATGGCAAAAAAATCTCTAACAGTTGAAGTTGCTAGAGAAAGCTCAACTTAGAGACAAATGAAGCCCATTAAGGAAATGGAACCTTCTAAGCAGATACAATCTCTATGAAAATGACTACATTGGACAATTCATAAAATCTTGAATATAGTTCTGGATCCGTTTCCTGCTTTAAGCCAACTAGTTTAGTTCCAAGGATCTAATAGCCCTGTCATGAATTCTTGTTAACTGAAATGATGCTTCCGATTATTCACGTTCCTCAAAAATGTCTTTTAGGAATACTTTCTTTTGCCACAAGCAATACAATTAAGAAAAATGAATTTTCTTTTAAGTATTTTTATTTAAAATATTGGTATTCAGGATATTGTCATGGAAATATTTTTAAAAAGGAGAGGAAAGTTAATTATTTAGGAAAGAGTTGGGAAATACCTTGGAAGCCTTGGAGGAAAGTACACACTGACATTATTATAAAGAGGAAGAAATGAGTAGCTGTGCACAGAGCCCCTCAGGTGTTTGGCATTCTCAACTGCCTGAAATCAATTAAAAACCAGATATAATTAGAAAATAAGGGTATTGAACAGGAGCATCCACAAAAATGTCTTTAAAAACACCAACACAAAAACTGAGGATGAATACCCAAGTAGTCAAATATATGGATGGTGCTTGCCTTCAAGACCAGTGTTTTGTTTCATGAAATTAAAGACACAGGAGAACTTACAAGACATACAGAGCCAAGCTGGAGGGATGATTCCATGGTAAAGAACTCTTGCTGCTCTCCCAGAAGACATGAGTTTGAGTCCCTACACCCAGGTTGTGTGGATCATAATTATCTACAAATCCTGTTCTAGAGGCTCTAATATCTGCTTCCTGCTTCTGAAGGCACACATATACCCACACACACACAAACATGTACATGTGGCATAAAAACACACATACACACGTGCACATACATCAATAAAAATATGAAAAACAATTATAAAAAAGAGAAAGGCAGAGAAAGCCAGACATGGTATCATGTGCTGGAGGTGGAGGCCGAGACATTCTCAGTTGTATAGTAAGTTCTGGTCATTCTGGGGTACAAACAACAATAGAAGCAGCAGCAGCAACAACAACCAGAGAAAATAAGAAAAAAAAAATAGAGAGGAACATAAGAACGGAAGAAAGTGAACAAGAACCAGGAACTGGCAGCTGAAATTAGCAGCAATGAAAGCCATGACTTAAGATATGGAATAGAGGGCAATGTGATTATGTATGAAAAGAATAAAAACTCTTATAAAATAATGGGTTCTGAGTTGTTCGGAAAGATAGAGAAATGGAATGTATGCCCACAGTTCTCAGCATGAAACCTTAGTCACTTTCGAAAGTTCTGGTAAGTACCTGGTTGGTCTAGGGACGTAGTTACAAATACACTTGCCCTGTAGAAACATCTAATGTCGGCAAAACACTTCACTCTTATGAAATGCATCATTTTACTCCATTTCTTCAGATAAAATAATGAAGAGTTCAAGAATGCAATATGTTTTAATTTTTTTTAGATGACAGTTGAAATGAAAGTTTCAGAGCTTGAATAATCAAATCTTCATTTGGGTAAAACTTATTAATTTATCCAAATTAGATCCTTTTAAGGTCTCCTCATGCCAGCACTACATTCGGTTCAATATTGGTAGGTTAAAATCTGTTCGTTAAGTAACTGAGCTAATTTTATTGTTTCATTTTACCCATCTTCTCATTTAACATAGATAAAAACAGCCCAAGTTTCCTTCTTATTACTACCTCACTTCTTTTCTATATAACTAATTTAATGGGAGGTCATTTAGAAAATGTTTCGAAGAAGGGTCTAATCACTTGCTTTTTCAACCATTAAAAATTAGAAATCAAATTTTCAGTAATACATTATGCGTTCAACTGGAATCTAGAGCTTTCGATGCTAATGGAAATTATAATAGTAATCCCCTGTGTGTTAATATACTGCCTGAAGAATCAAATGAAACAAAATGCAAATGGGGAGACTTTCCCACAGTCAAAGGTTTTGGCCATTTTCCATTTTTATCTGCTCGAAGCACGCAGCCAAAGGCTGCCTACATTTTCTTATCTTCAGTTTCATACCTGAGTTGGATGCAGTTACTTGTTTTTTTTTTCTTTCCATTTTCAATGTGTGATTCAATTTTGAGAACTTCTTAAAAATAGTCTGGGGATTGTAAAAAGCCTTGGAGCGGGGCCAGATTTCCCAGAATTAATATGCTCTCTTCCCGGCTCTCTGTTACACATGACTGCCTTGACATTTCTCGTGTACCTTGTCCTACCCATTACTAATGTGCCACATGATGCCATTGTACTTTTACAAACACTGCTTCAAATGAGCTTTCAGCAAGGAGATTTCTCTTTCATTTCATGTGTGGTGATCTTCATAGGGAGCTGTGGTCACAATCCAGCACAACAAACAGAGACGAGCGAAATTAAATTCCAAAAGGTCAGTGGCTTCTCAGTGCTGCCCGGGCCTTTGTGTTTCTGTTGATTAAAATTTGCATATACTTTCTCTCTTGTTTTTTTTTTTTTTTAATGACTCTGTTTATTTGTAATCTAGAAGCATGATTAGCTTTGGGGACTTAGTTTTATTCCCCGTGTTTTCTGATACTTTGTATTATTTGTTTTAAAAAATGTTGGGAAATTTTAGAAAATGTTTGCACTCACGCACTTATTATGACAGGATATGAAACTATAGCTGAAAGATAATTTCTGTTTGTTTTGTTTGTGTGATTGTAGGTGAGCAGTCATGTCTAAATGTTGCACAAATATTAATGGAGGTCTATTCAAAATGATGTTTCTGTGACCTTCAGAGGCAAGTTTTGAAAATGCCTCTCATGAGATAAATGCCTTGAATGATGATGTATCATTTGTTTCCAAGTTTCTAGGAATTATTACAAAGCCATAACAAACTTAATATTCCATAGACTTCACAGCGCTATGTAGATTTTCAGGCATTTTTCTCATTAGTTAAATAATCATTTGTCTGCTTCAATTATGGGACGACATGAATGGACTCGGAAACTCAGAGAGAATGTGGCATTGTAAATGACAACAAAAGAGATTTATGGATATTTAAAAGACTAAGCAGCTTAAGGAAATATTCTTGGTGTATTCTGGGGACTTGGGGTTTCCCTCAAACATAAGAATAAGAATAACATTGAAGAAGGTTTCCACAGGACTTTTTTTTGTGTGTGAGCTGCTTAGAAACATCCCTTGGCAAACTCTCTGCCTCATTTCTGTGTATCCTCTCTCTAGTGTGTTCAAGTCGCTGGTGAGGTCGTTCAAGTAAATAATAGAGAGCAGACAAATCTATTGATTTTAAAAAAAAAGTAGTTCAAGGTCTAGGACTAGCAATTTAACAAATTAAGAACAATCAGATAGGACAAAACAAAAACAAATAATAAAGCATTCCACCCCTCAGATATTATATTCCTGAAAGTTTATAGCAAAAGGTGGCAAAGTTGCACACAGACTGCGCCAGAGAAGCTGCTACAGTGAGTGTGAACATCTCCTAGCTCAGGGGCTTCATTTCACAGATGGCTCTTGCTGACCAAACCTGCCCTGGGTGATTTAGCTGCTGCACCTGGATTTGAACTACCAAATGCTTCCTGACATACCACCCTCTATTCTTTGGCAAAGAACAATAAGTTCAGTAGCATGAAGTTCCAAAAGCGTGAGCTTCCAGGCCGAAGGAGACAAAATTCTGCATGCTGCAGAATGTGCAAGTGTTCTCACTGGAACTAAGCCCAACTAAAACCAGAGCCTGCTTAGCTTCTCTGTCAGCTACGTCATGATGCTCTTGCTGCCCTACAGGTGTTTCCTAGGGACACTCTGTCAATGCATCCCATGTGCTGAGTTCAGGTCCTTGGGCCCGGCCTCCAGACAACTAGACTTGAGACAGGAAGCATTTCCAGAACCCCAACGACAACAAGAGCTGCAGTCCCTGCATCCACACATAACACTGATGAAAAGTGATTCTTGTTTAAACGCCCTGGAGGCTGAAGAACATTTGATGGGACAGATAGAGAGATTCTCTTCTAGCGAAATATACAGATGAAAAGCCAGTGAAAGGACTGTTAATTCTGCTAAAATCACTGTTGGAGGTAATAAGTTCTTTAAGGCCTTATTGTAAACATTCCTTCTGGGGTTTACTTTTTTTTGTAAACAAAGAGTTGGAGGACAGGACATTTTGACTCCCTAATTATCAGATACTCGATTCTCCGTTATTGTCCCAGCTGCCTTCAGGGAAAGGACTGTCATCCAAATAGCCAGTGAAACATCCCTTATGTGCTGACCCATCAGCCTTACGCATCCCCATGGGTACCTCGAGAAAACTGCGCAATAAGGGCTGTTGACTGCCATTATACAGCCTCAGGCAGGTTGTTTGAAACAGTTTTTAAGAGGTTTCCAGTGAACTCTAGGTGACTCTTCAGTCATTTCCTTGTTCCGAAAAGAGAAGAACTTTTCCTGGTGATTTAGCCTAGGGTTTCTGTTGGTAACAAACAGGCAAGGATGTGATTTCGCCAGGCATCCTCTTTCTGGCTGCGTGTTCAAGATGCTTAGCTTCACTCAGATGGTTCGCAGGAGATTCTCCCGCTTTCTCCTCCAGGGTTGCAACACTTGTCCTTGGCAAGAGGGTTCTCTCCCTCAGTCTTTGTTTTCCTTGTGGAGTGCAGACTGAGCAGGTAACAGGAAGAACAGGAATGAAGCAGCTGAAATGCAAAGGTGGGAAGGCAGCCATCCTCTTGACAACTGAATAAGCAGCTCCTGGAGAGTCTGGAGCGGCCCAGGGCAGAAGGGCAGTGGAAGAAGAAAGGAAGAGTGGGCAGAGTTGAGAATGAAGGACTTAAGGAAGCTAGGTGGAAACAGAAATAGGGACCAGCAGGCCCTCGTCTCCAAACGAATTCCACGGAGAGTTTTTTTTTTTTTTTTTTTTTTTTTTTTTTTTTTAATTTTTTTATTGATAAAAGGAGGATAAAGAAAAGAAAAAAAAAACAAATTTCCACCTCCTCCCACCAGCCTCCCATTTCCCTCCCCCTCCTCCCACTCTTCTCCCCCTCCTCTCACTCTTCTCCCCCTCCACGGAGAGTTTTTACACTCTCAGACACCAAGGTAAGAACAGTAACACTGGCGACTGTGGAGGGGTTTAGGGGTCCTAATGCCAGCTTGGAACTTTCCGTGCCAGGCATAGGCCAAATCTGAGGAGTACTGACTTCCTAAGGCTTACACAAAAGCTGTATCTGTAGGGCTAAGGATCCTGAGTCCCATTACATTTGAGAACTCCTTTTAGTTCTGCTTCCAAATACCAATGGAAACAAAAGGTAGGAATCACCAGCCCTTGGAGAACTTCCCTTGACTGCCCCCAGCCTACTGTTAGGCAATGGGAAGTATTCCATGGGTGAAGGTAGAAGTCTGAAAAAAGATGAGATCTGGAAATTTCAAGTAGAAGGATAATCAGCATATCACCTAACAGAGGCTTGTTAGGCAAAAGCAAAGGAAAGACAAAAGAAGTTCTGGGCATAACAAAAAAAAAAAAACCTAGTGATTTAGAAAACTACTCTAAAAACATGCTTAGACAGTGAATGCACCAAGGGATAAGCTTTCACTAGGGTATCCTGGCAAACCATATAGGTTATGTGCTCTCCTGTGGAAGTTTTCTTAAAATTCATTTTTGGAGATGGTTTGCATGTATCCCAGGCTGACCTTGAACTTACTATGTAGCCAAAGCTCCTATTCGCCTGCTTCCACCTCCCGAGGGCTGGGATTCTAGACATAGGCCTGGTACCATGCTTAGCTTTGCTACTCTATAGAATATGGACTTCAAAGAAACGTTAAGTACAACTACTTAAAATTAAAAAAAAAAACTTTAAAAGTATTACTTTAGAGCTAGAATGTAATGAAATAGAGGGTGAGGGGCAGTAGGAAGGAGATCATTCTTTGAAGATCTGGAAAAGGAGTCGGAGATTCGAGGGTTTCAGAATGTGATGATTTATTAAGTGTAGAGGATGAGAGGCAGAATCTAAGATGAACTCGTGGCTTTGGACTTGACTTGGGCAGCTGCATACCTGAAGCCCGTGGGGACAGAGGGAGACCTGCTCAGTCTACATCCAGCCTTTTTGCAAATTTTTCGAGCCAGGAAGCAAGATCTGTTTCCACTTTTAGACTAGTTTTCTGCTGTCCCTCACTCAAGTTGACCTCGTCAGCAAGTTTAACTCCCCCCATCCTCATTACTCAACTAACCCTCTCTTAGCAGTTGGAAAAATCTTATAAACCCTATCCTATAAAAAACAGAAAAACAAAACGGTGTCACCTTATTTTAAAACTCATTAAGAATTTATTAAACACGACAAATTGGGCTTTTGTCTCTTTTGCCAATATTGCTTTTTGAGCAACAGAAAAATACTGACATAGCTTTCACCATCGTGTTAGCTCAAATGCCTTTGACTGCAATTCCTAAAGTAATGTTTTTCTCTGTGCTTCTTTGAGACTATGTAAATTAGAGGATTTATATGTATATTTCTATGAAGCCTAGATAGTGCTTTTAAGGTTATAGGGTACTTTCAAGTTGATATGGTACTTTACATTTTGCATGTTATTTTTCAAAGTTGTAAAAAGTGAGATGTCACAAAAATACGAAAGGTGTGGCAGATCACAAGCCTGTGCTGCAATGTCATGAGCTTAGAAGGTAAGTCCACTTTCGTGTGGAAGATCAAGGGCAGCTTCCTTGGATTCCTGAACTATAACTATTGATTTTGAGGTGAACAATTTCATAAGTAGGCAGCTATACACGAATGCATTGGAAGTAAAGCATTGCAAGTCAGTATGACCATTTAACTCCTAGAAATGTCTCTGGAAATCGGTTTTGAGATATGGTCCATTGGTAACTTCATCAGAGTGTCACGACAATCATGACAGGTATAGCTGTACATCCTGGCAGTGTGATAAGTTTACGACATTGCATTGTGTCATGTGTAGTGAGGAGCGGTGGGCTGCGCCCCGCCACCAGGCTAGATTTACACCCTAAATAATTACATGGAAACTGTATTCTTTTGAACACTGCCTGGCCCATTAGTTCCAGCCTCTTATTGGCTAGCTCTTACATATTGATCTAACCCATTTCTAATAATCTGTGTAGTCCACGACGTGGCTTACCAGGGAAGATCTTAACCTGCATCTGTCTGGAGTGGGAGAATCATGGCAACTCCTGATTCGGCTTCTTTCTCCCAGCATTCTGTTCTGTTTACTCCACCCACGTAAGGGTTGGTCTATCAAATGGGCCAAGGCAGTTTCTTTATTAATTAACCAATGAAAGCAACAGATTAGAAAGAAATCACTCCCACATCAGTTATGGGAAGTGAGGTGCAGTTCTCTAAGCTGTAATATGTAATATAAAACTAAGTTAAATGAAGGTGTCCTCATATTTTTATTACTGCTCCATATATATATATATATATATATATATATATATATATATATATATATAAGCTGCTGTGAACTCTCATGCAGCCTTAAGTAGATTTTAACACTTTAATGATTTATGAAACAATAATACTTTCTATAGAATAGTTCTTTCTCAATGTTGTTTGATGGACCTTTGATAACTCATACCAAGCTGTGTGATATTTAATTTACGAGACTGTTCAATAAACCAATGCATAAAACAAAGAATTCTATGACTTCTTGATTGGGTGAATATAGTTATTATGGAATATTGGTATTTACTAAGAAACTGTTTTACCTTCACAAATTACTTTAAAGTTAAAAAAAAGGACAATGCAGATGAATATTTTTGTCTAAGTGTACTAAGGCATTTCCACTTCACTGTAATTAATTTTGCCGACCATTTAATGATTTTCACACGTGAACTTGGTCGTTCACATAAGACAAATACACTTATGGTTGTAGTTTGGGGGAGGGAAGGGGCAGTAGACCAATACTCCATGCAATGCTGGAGTGTAGAAGAGAAAGTATAAACAAGACAGCTGAAAGATGGAAGTGTCCTGGGTTCCACCCCTCAAAGTGTGAAGGTTACCAAATTGGTCCCCAATGTATAGAAAAATATTCCAAACTGGAAGGTAATTTACTTGGAAGGATTTTCCTCATGACGAAACCCGTGAAAACAACTTCTACATATTATGGTATATAAGGTGGAATTTGATACCCTGTGTCTTTAAGTAGTATTTTCCTTATATGAGGAAAGTCTCTGGAGCCTTCATAATTAAAACTACCCTATAATCCTGGAAAAGTGGATGGAGGTTGAGATTTTCCACCACATAAGTATTGGCTAAGTTTTATTGCCTGAAAAAAAAACCCTTTTTCATTAGTGACTTTCTCTATGCTTATTTGGGTGCCAGTTCTTATATTTATTTTTGTTTTACATTAGTTTTGACTTTTATTCATATAATTCAATTCAGATTTCTATTGGTTGCATTGGAAATTTTTCTCTTCACAATGACTCCTGAAAATTCTCTGTCTGGTTTTGTTTCGAATCATAGAGACAGTATGAATGAGATGGAGAGGAAAGAGCCAAGAGTGCAGAGAAACAAGCCCTTTTCATTATGCTGGTCTCACTGGTGGCCCTGCACACATGGGCAGCACTCACTGGATTTACTGAGTTATCAAAAGGAAGAAATACATGAAATTGGGAGGGGTCATGTTGAGGTGTATAGGGGAGGAGCTGAATGGGCAAATGGGGGTAGATATGGTCATACTCCAATATGTATATGTATATACATATACATAAATTCTTAAAATTAATTTAAAATAATCTAGTGTAGCTTAGAATACCAACTCATTTGTCACTGGGCTTCTTGCATCAAGAGCTAGTCTGTAAACCCATCTTCACTTTTTACCTTGCTATCAGTATCGATCTCCCTACTAGGATTTGTTCAAAATTATCTTCTTTCTATTCTGAAGATGTATCGTCATCTTCCTATCTGAAAAGGACTTTGGTTGGCTTCTGTCCATTCAAATCTTCAATGTTCTTTAGAACCTTGCTAAAGAATACTTTCTACCAGAGGCTTTCAAAGAAAATTCTACCTAGGAAGGTTGTCTGAATTAAATATTTTATGCTAGATTTTTGTTTCAAATTTTATATGCCTACTATGGACTCATAACAAATAGCTGGGAGTATCAAGGGAAATTTATATGTAGATTCAGATTGGGGGATATTTATACATAAATTCAGATTGGGTTATTTCACTTTCTAGTTCTCCAAAATTTTTTGTTCAGTATTTGATATTTGAGTGAGCTGAGCCTCGAAGTTCAGTTGCTTAACCAAAGAAGGGAGTATGTACCATGGAGAAGAACATTAAAAGAATTGTAACAACCGTGAAGAAACAGGTGTGTTTCCACATACAGCAGCAACTGTCAACCACAGGATGGCTGGGAGCTTAGATTTTTAATCTTTCCAGCCCTCATCTGTAGCATCAAATCTCATGTAAGCTACTTGTACCTAATGACCCTATTTTCCAAATTCTGTTCCTTTGTGTGTGTGTGTGTGTGTGTGTGTGTGTATATATATATAGATATATAGATATATAGATATATATATAGATATATATATAGTTACGGAAGAGTAAAATACAGCAAGATGAGATGCATAGCATGGAATACTTTCACCAAAACTGTTTTGAGAACTCTGAGCTAGCAGATGACATTGGTTCAAATAACCCATTTCTGAGTCTTTGAATTAGGCCTATTAAATTCTGATATTCAGTAGCTATACATATATCACATTGATGTTCAATAAATGATTAACTAAGTCAATTCTAAAAATTGCTGTTTATTCAATAGAATAAAAAGACACTTCTGACACTTATTCCAAATTCTAGGCTGCTTCCATAGATTATTCAAGCTGGCCACTTTGTTCTGAAGTTTCTTGTTAAACAGATAATAAGACACATGCCAAAATACGGTTGCCAGGAAAAATTCTACTTCATTTAACATTGTGTCTCTTATCTTCATCTGCTTCGACTTAATATTTTTTAAACTTCTTCATCTAAGAGTTGAGCTGAGAGCGTTAATCTAAGACAATACTCATTAACTATCATTCCTCCATTCAACAAATGTTTGTGAGTGCCTATGTGTGATGGGTATTGATTGGAACACTTGTGGTACATAGGTGAATCAGATGAATAAATCTCTCTCTTTCTCTCTCAACACACACACACACACACACACACACACACACACACACACACACATTTATCCATTTTGGCCTCAAACTTGTTGTGTAGTTGAAGACTGCACTGAGTTTCTGATGTTCTTACCTCGACTTCTGAGTAATGAGATTATAAACATGGGCCATAATGGTTAATTTATGTGGTGCTGAGGATTAAAACCATGTTCGTGTATGCTAGGCATACACTTGGAGTCCAAACAGATTGTGCTGTGTTAAACCCCAAAACCTGCTCCCTGAAGACTAGCTTTCATGGAACTGGGAAGAACTGTACAACCTGCCTAGGGAGAAAAATACATCAATGGTTACACCCAACTGTGATGCTTATAGATACAAAGACTGTTATGGCAAGCTATCCCTAAAGGTACATTAGTGACGCTTATGTCTTGGTGGTAGCAAACATCTTTCTTCCTGAGTTTAGACACCAGGAAAAGTATGCTAGCACTGGAAACCTTGCTGACTATCTATAGCTTGTGAGGACATGGATCTTAGAGGAGAACTTAGTACTGACATTTTCCTAAGCTAGTATATATAACTCCTCGCTGCATTTGAAACGCTTTTCCTCTTACACAGGTGTAAGTGTAGTTCTCACCCCTCATCAAAGAAGCTCCCTTTTTCACAGTAGTCAGAGACCATTATAGAAAAGTTGTTTAAAATGAAGAGAACAATTATCCATAAATGTCCATCCCCAATTGATACATCTACAACACTGTTCCTACACCTAAGGCTCTGGGAACATTGCAGAAAAGAGGACAGAAAAACTGCAAGAGCCGCAGAAGTGGATTGATTATCTGATGCAAGAGAGTATAACCTAGAAGTGACAGGGAAGGCGCACTCTTAGTACGCTCAAAATATGGCTGCCCTAACCAGTCTTGAGCAAAGGTAAACCGATAGACCTGCTAACAATGAGGGCGCAAATCTCAAGGGGCCCTAATCCTAGATAAAGTGTTATTAAGCAATGACTACTGAGAGAGGCTAAATTAGTCTTTTCTAGGGATGATCTCTGTAATTGCTTATCCAATATTAAAGCATCAATGCCAAACACACACCACACACACACACACACACACACACACACACACACACACGTATGTATGCAACACTAAAGAGAGCCAGCAGACTGTACTTATATATTTGTTTTTATATACAACGTAACAGTAACTGTATATATAAGCAACATATACATATAGGAAGAACATTAAAGGAATCCTACAGGCTGTGCTCATATATTTATTTTTATATACAATGTAACAGTAACAATGAAAGATCAAGAGGCCGTGTATTTGAGAGGGAATGTGAAGTCAAGGTAGAGGTTTGAAGGTGGATAGAAAATAGGGAGGTTGTAATTAGAAATAAAAGAGAACAAAACTGTACATAAAACAAAAAATAATATTTATTTAAGCTGCTACTTAGCTGACTCTAAGACAGTTAGTGGATCTGGTTTATTTATTAAATCAGTTTTTGTTTGCTTATTAATCCATCAGATTTTTTGATGGTATCACATTGCAATCTATAAAAGAACAAGATTGTCTAAGGACTTGACTCAAGAATAGATATAATTAAGAAAGCAACTACAAAAGATTGAACTATTGGCTTTGCCGGTGCCTGCGCTGCCCGCCTCACTCTCTTGTGTTCCGGCAGAGGCCCTGGCGGCCAGCACTAGCACCGGCAACCATGTTCCGACGCAAGCTCACGGCCCTGGACTACCACAACCCTGCAGGCTTCAACTGCAAAGATGGAACAGAATTTAGAAACTTCATTGTTTGGCTTGAAGACCAGAAAATTAGACACTACAAGATTGAAGACAGAGGTAACCTGAGAAATATCCACAGCAGTGACTGGCCCAAGTTCTTCAAAAAGTATCTCAGAGATGTTAACTGTCCTTTCAAGATTCAGGAGCGACAGGAAGCAAATGACTGTCTTCTTGGTTTAGTTGTTAGACTTGAATATGGAGATAATGCTGAAAAATACAAGGACTTAGTACCCGATAACAGGAAAAATACTGACAACACAGCTAAAAATGCAGAGCCATTGATCAACCTGGACGTAAATAATCCTGATTTTAAGTCTGGTGTCATGGCTCTGGCTAACCTCCTTCAGATTCAGCGTCATGATGATTACTTGGTAATGCTTAAGGCAATTCGCATTTTGGTTCAGTAGCATCTAACACAGGATGCAGTTGCTAAAGCAAATCAAACGAAAGAGGGCCTACCTGTGGCTTTGACACAGGAGATGCAGTTCTGAACGAAGCTGCTCAGATCTTGTGATTGCTGCACATAGAAGAGCTCAGAGAGCTACAGATGAAAATTAATGAAGCCATAGTAGCTGTTCAGGCAATCATTGCTGACCCAAAGACAGACCACAGACTGGGAAAGTCGGAAGATAGCACATCAGGATTTCAGCTTCTCGCCTGCCTAGTGTGATGGGAACCATGTGCATCGGCATGTGTTTGGAAATCACATGTCACATTTTAGAGGGAGGAATCCCAGGAAATTGACTGTGTTCTAGAGATTTACTACCATTGTTTTTTTTTCTTTAATAAATTTGGGAAAGAAAAAAGAAGATTGAACTATTGGTGTAAAATATGGTGGTCCTGGACAGGTATGTGGAATCAAGCCATCTTAGAAGTTGTCTGATACTAAAAAAAGGATCCAAAATCAATATTTTTTCCCCCTCGAAACAGGGTTTCTCTGTGTAACAGCCTTGGCTGTCCTGGAACTCATTCTGTAGACCAGGCTGGCCTTGAACAAATAGAGATCTGCCCACCTCTGCCTCTCGAGTGCTGGGATTAAAGGTGCCCAACCCCAAATCAATCTATTGTATTGGGATTGTTGATAGAAGATAAAGTTCTCGCTTGAAGGAAATAACAGAGTAATTATGAGCGATCATGATCAAAGAACATGGTTTAGTCTATCATCTCCCAAACCATATTCCAATGTAATAGTGCCATGAAGTTTCTACAGAGGAAAAAAGAAGTCAAAAATCAAGGCACGTCTCAAATACTGAACATCTGGAGGTATGTTATATATCATGGTGGGTGAAACATTCTCACTCAAGCACTAGCTGGTAACATTATCTTTTAGGCTGGCAAAAACTAGTGGTCTGTTAACACAGCACAGAAGATCACATGGCAGTCACAAAGATATTCAGACATAGAGGTAGGAAAAAATGGCTGCTGGGGTTCAAAGGCCACTCAAGACAATTTGCCTCCAGGTTTGTCCAATTCTTCACAGTCACAGAGCTCTAATCAGTCAGATAGCCTTTCATTCTTGGATCTATACTCAGAGAACGCCATATCCTACCATAGAGACATTTGCCTATCATGTTTATTGTGGGTCTATTTATGACATCAAGGACACGGAATGAACCCAGATGTCCATCAACAGATGAATAGATAATAAAAACTAGATGACTTATAAAACAGAATATTATACATGTATAAATAAAAATGAAATTGTGGATATATTCTAGAAATGGCATTTCATCTTTTTTGAACAGTCTTCCCTTCATGTAGGTAATGGATAGAGTGGAAAGAACAAAAACACAGTTTCCCATCTTTTAAGTTCTGAACATGGGGACAGCTACTCTGTGTACAGTTAAATTTGCAGTAGCTAAGCCTTTCCTTTCTTTGACATTTATCTTTTACATTCACCAATCAAAAATTATGTCAGAATGAAAACCATCTCACATACACGTTGAAAACCACTTTAACAGAGACACACAATTTCCCCCAACCCATATGGCCTTGAAAATGAGCATGTGGGGCAAGGAACTGGTCGGTACAAATGTGTCTGATTCTTGGGTGGCTTGTGGTCAGCGGTGATGTTTTAACGAACTGATTTTGGCTTCTGTGGTCCATTGACCTGGGTATGGAATCAAAGCAAATGTTTTCAACTTTGTGGGACTCTGGGCCAAAGACAAGAGGTTTTGTTCCCCTTCCAATAACAATTCTTTTCTGAGTGTTCACAGAATGATTGGACAACCTTCCCTCTATTTGAGACACATACTTTGAGCAAGCTTTTTGGAATCTGGAAGGCCAGCTTTCAAGAACTAAAGTCTGTTGCAAAGCATGGTGAGCAGTCATCCTCTTGGCACAATTTGAAGAGCACGGAGGGACTGCTTTCTGAGCACAAGTAGTACCACTTGCACCCTGGGTCCTTAGCAAGTTGCTTAAGCTATGTTTTCCAGAAGGCTACTACAGGCTACCTATCAGTTTTAAGTCGTTGTCAGTTTGGGACAAGAGTAGTTTACTGGGCTGTTCAGAAAGGTTCTGAGATCATAACTGGATGTGTGCAAGAGGATAGAGAAATGACAGACCAAGTGTGTGTGGTGCATTGTGCATTTGAATGACGGGGTGTTTTGGGAGTGAGCAATGAAGTAGACACTTATAAAGGGGCAGATGGACTAGAGTACTGGAAATTGATGCTCATGCAAATGATCCTGATTCAGTTTCCTACATCCATATCTGATGGTTCACAACCTATTCCAGGGCATTCAGCATCCTTTTCAGGCTTCTACTGGCATCTGTACACATATGGTGCACCTACACTCACATGGGCATCCACAACCACACACACATTCAATCAATAAACCTTCAAAGAGGCACGAGATCAAAAGTAAGAGAAAGGAGATAATAAGAAAAGAGGACCCTCAGAACAAATTGGCTACACAACAAATCCACCCATGGGTTTCTCTAATTAGAGTGATATGTGGTCTTGAGTTTCTATAATTAAAGGGAGGTCACCTCTGACTCACTGAGACCCTGGCTCTGAACAAGCTGCTCCTGGGATTCTGACAGTTAGTGCGCAATCAGCTCTGAAAAGCTGGAGTAGGGTAGCTCGCTCAATGCCTTAATGTTTTTAAAAGTGAAAATCCTGCCTGTGGGCTTCACTCTTTACAGTTCTGACTGTTGTGCTTTGTAGGCTATTCAATGAACTCCTCTAATTTCCTATAAAGAAACAATGGGCGAACAAACAAAGAAGACTTTGTGCCCCTTTATAGTGTCAAAAGATCTGGTTCTTTCTTTGAAGTAAGAGCCATTAGAGGTAGCCTGGGCCAGGGTTTTCCTAAGAGAGACCCCAAGTCTCTGTCATATGATTCTGGTGGATGGACTATGATGGTGTCCTGTAGCAGAACTGAAGGTCTGGTTTCATATGTTTTGCCTTGTGCGCATGACTTCTTTGAACACCTCCCCAAAGAACTGCCACTAATGTTTCCCTTCCCAGACTCGTTTGTTGAGCCATATCCCTGTAATTTATGAACAAGCACAGTTACAGCATCTTTGGCTTTTATTCTGTGGGAATCAGAGCTAAACCTTGCCACTAAGGTTTGGCTCAGACTTTCTTGCCTCCACACTTCAAGGGTTCTTTGGTGCCATTGATTAAACTTAGGATTTTCTTTCTTCCTATGGAGTATTCTGATCTACCTATTTGTTCAGGCTAACACACACCACTCTCCAGGGAAGAACGGCAGCCAAATTAACATAAGACTTCAGACACAATGACCTTTATCTTGCTGATTTGTTGCTTATAATATTTATATATGTAACTGAAATGACTATTTTTGTGTTTTCTCAGTAACACTCTGCTTACATTTTCCATTTTTAATTGAAAATAGATTTTCCCCATGCAATACATTCTGATTATGGTTGCCTTTGCCCCCAACTCTTTCCAGATCTTTTTCTCCTCCCCATTCACCCAAATTCATATCTGTTCTTGCTTTCTCTCATTAGAAATCAAACAGGCATCTAGAAAAAAAGACAATAAAATAAAAATAAATAAGAATAGCACAAAACAAAGTAATAGACAAATAAAGATCTAACGAAAAAGCACAAGAAACACAGATAGATGCAAAGACATACACCTTGACCAGAACAAAAATTCCCTGAAAACAAAATGGAAAGTCGTAATATATAAGCAAAAGTCCTATAAGGTAAGAAAAGAAGAGGGGAAAGAAAGAAAAAGTGCCAGTAAGTTTGTTTTGTCTTGGCCATCTACTGCTGAGTTGTTCAGTTTCCATGAGTTTGTAAGCTTTCTACTGTTTCTGTTTTTGTTGATATCCAGCTTTACTCTGTGGTGGCCAGCTAGGATGCAGGGTGTCATTTCTTTCTTTCTTTCCTTCCTTCCTTCCTTCCTTCCTTCCTTCCTTCCTTCCTTCTTTCTTTCCTTCTTTCTTTTTTCTTTTTTGTATTTTGAGACTTACTTTGTGTATGTAATCAACTTGAGGGAAGTTCCATGAGGTTCTGAGAAGCTAGTAATTTTTTTTTGTGTGTGTGTGTGTTTTGATTAAATGTTCCGTAAATATCTCTTATGTCTAGTCGGTCTTTAATCTCTAATACTTCTCAGTTAGGTTTCTTTGGTGAATGGTTTATACATTGGTGAGGATGGGGTACTGAAGTCATCCAGTATCTATTAATGTGCGAGGGCCAATACATGATTTTAGCTGTAGCTGCTCTTCTTTTATGAACTTGGGTGCCTTTGGGATTGATGCATAGATATTAAGAACTGGAATATCATATTGGTATGTTTTTCCTTTGATGAGAATGCAGTGTTCTTTTCTATTTCTTCTCATTAATTTTGGATTGAAGCTATTTTACCAGATATTAAACTGACTACAACTTCTTGGGTGTATTTGCTTGGAATAACTTTTTCTATCGTTTTACCCTGAGGTGATGTCTGTCTTTGATGTTAAGGTTGATGTATGTCTTGCATGCTGCCAAAGAATGGATCCTGTTTTTGTATTCAGCATGCTAGTCTATCTTTTCTTTGGGGATCAGGACCTGGTGTTGAGAGTTATCAATGGCCAATGTTTATTGATTCTTGTCATTTTATTGCCATAGTGTGGGTTTTTTTATTCTTTCCTTTCATTTGCTGATCCAAGATTCTTTGTTCAGTGTGTTTGCTTGGGTATGTTTAACCTCCTCAGGTTGAAATTTTCCTTCCAGTGCCTTCCGTAGAGATGGATTATAGATAGATACTGCTTAAATTTGATTTTATCACGGAAGATCTGATTTTTTCATCTATTATTATTGAAAGTTTTGCTAAGTATAAAAGTCTGGTCTGGCACCTCTGGTCTTTTACAGTCTGTACAACCGTCAAAGCCCTTCTGTCCTTTAGAGACTCCTTTGCAAAGTCAGGTGTAATTCTAATAAGTCTGCCTTTATATGTTAAACGGTGTTTGCCCCTTACAGCTTTTTAATAGTCTTTCCTTGCTCTTAATATTTAAGGTTTTGATTATTATGTTTCATGTAGAATTTCTTCTTTGGTTTAGTCTATTTGGTGTTCTGTATACTTCTTATACCCTTCTTTAGGTGCCAATCAATATCACATATTCTTGTGTGATTTTGCTCAAAATATTTTCTGTGTCTTTGACCTGGGCTTCTTCTCATTCCTCTATTCCTACTGTTCTTATATTTGGTATTTTCAAAGTGTCCAAGCTTTCTTGAATGTTTGCGCCTAGATTTTTTGTTATAGTTTGACTTTTTAAACCAAATTATATGTTTCTTCTATCTTGTCTTCAAAGCCTGAGATTCTTTATTCCATGTCTTGTATTCTGTTGGTGAGGTTTCTTTTCAAGATTCTTGCTCAAATTCCTTAAATTTTCACTTCCAGTTTTTCTTCATTTGTATTTTAATTGATTCTATTTTTATTTTCATGTTCTGAATAATTCTCTTCATTTTATTTTACTGGTGTTTTCACAGATTTTACTAATGCACTTATTTGTATCCTCTTAAAGGTCCCTCATCATATTCATAACAGCTATTTTGAAGTCTGTGTCTTGTACTTCAGCTATATTTCATTTATCAAAGCATACTGTAGTAAGGTTGTTGGGCTCTAGTGGAGACATAATTGTCTTGGCTGATGTTGATTGTGCTTTTACACTGGTATCTAAGTATCTGGGTTTGCTATGTTGTTTGTAGTATTGATGTCTGGTTTGTCATTGTTGAATAGGTTCCCATTCCTTGTTTTGTGTAGCTCTCTCTGGATGTTAGGAGCATGTGGTGTCTGTGGGTTGCCTGAGTACCCTATCAGGTGGGACGCCTGAGGATTCTGGGTAGAACTTGTTTCTAGGTATTAGGAGCTGATGTGCAGAAGTGGTGATGGACTAGAAGTTGGGGCAAAGTTGAGAGGATCCACAGTAGGATCTGACTTCCTAGTAGGTGTGGCCTCCACATGGAGACAGTGTCTATGGTGTTGGGGGTGAGACAATGTGGTGAGGAAGGAAAGCTGGAGGAGAGGATTTGCTTAGTTTCCTGGGAGTTGTGGCAGAGAGGAAGGAGAGCTGGCATCTGGAGACATGCTACCAAGTGGAGATAAGACTGAGATTAGAATTGGAGGGTGGGGATCAGAGTGCAAATTTCTTACTAGATTCCCTGTAGAGCATGGTCAGTGGGTTTTCAAGAGTAAAGAGAAAGGGTGAGCTAAATTTGTTTTTTCTTAGTCCTCAGTGTTAAAATTTTGCCATTTATCATAACATTAAGTTAGTTTATTTAGTTTTCTATTATACATTTTTTAATACATTCTGTGTCTTCTATTGATTTTAAGGTTATCTTTTATTGGACTTTCTCACTTTTGAACATTGAGATTGTAGAATTGTCCAAGACACATCGTAGCTTTCCATACTTGTAAGTGACCCCGAGTGAGCTTTGCTCTGGAAGCTGGTGCTAAGGAGCACATTGATGTTTGTAGAGGGGTGTGCCTGAGACCGTGGCTCTGCCTTTCTCTGACTGCACAAAGATTATATTTGTATTGGAATCAAGTTTTACTGGCTCAGAAGCTGTTGGATTTCTATTCGTTTCCTCCTAAATAAAGTATTCTGAATTTGAAGAATCAATGTCATCATCTTAAGTTTTGAAATATATTATGCAACAAATATAAGCTCATGAGCTTCATTGATTTTAAAGTTTCCTAAAGAGCCCTGTGTGTGTTCACTTAAAGGATTGTTTCCTACCTCTGCACATTGTTCCGTTTTCCTACCTCCTCACAACTCTTACCTGTCTATTGGGCTCTGATGGAATAAACTCCTAGTTTTAATTGTACTAAAGCTTCAGAGAAACCCATCCTTCTGCAGAACAGTGAATCTCTGCCTAGTTATTAGCTCTGACTTGTATCTGACCTAAGGATAGGACATAACACATCTCTCAACCCCGTACAGTGCAAGAGGCTTGACTCCAATTCAGCAGTTCAAACTTCACTCACTGTACATTTACTGTCTAGTGATGTTAATTAGCTAATTTGTGAGGCACAAAATAAGCTATAATTAGCATAGTGCTTGGATATTTTACTTCTAACAACAGGAAGATGATTACCTTTGAAAATAATAAAAGCTTTAAATCGAAGGATCTAAATTACAGTGGTTGAGCAGTGAAGAAAAGTGAATTCTGTTAATCCCCAACTGCAAGTACCAATTAGTTAAGTATTAATCAATTTCCTATATAAATGGAAATGAGGAGAGTAGGATTCTTTGGAAAGATAATGTTTCTCATTGATGCAGACACAATCTGATGACATTTTTATGAAAAAAAGTTCAACTTTTTATTCGCTTGTTCGTTTTAACATGAATACTGCTGTTGCCCTTGTTAAACGCCTTTTGGGGCAGTCATATTGGTGAGACTTCATGGGTGTGGCTTCTGCCATTCTGAGGGGACACAGCGTCAGCAAACTTCCTGGTCTCCGTCTCTCACATTTTTTCTGCTCTCTCGTGCACAGTGATCTTAAGCCAGAGCTGCAGGAATTGTGGATGTACCAGTAGGGACTGGGCTGTGGTGTTCTGTAATGGTCTCTGTCTGTTGCAAAGGCAAATCTTCTTGATGAGTGGTGAGGACTACATTTATTGGTAGACTTGGAGAAGGATCTGTAGTTCCTTAAATATTGAAGCAGAGCATCTTCAAATGATTGCCCATCTTCCTCTATTTATAACAGTATTTCGAACACACACAAAACAGTAACACCAACGAGGTTGTGCTTAGTATGATGCCTCCAAATCCAGAACAAGGTTTAAATTTAGAAGGATGTCCTAGGCATATAATGAATTATTTACTATGACTTTTGCCATCCTCTTTGGAAGGAACATCTAAGTGAGATCTTCATTTGTCTAGGATATGAAAACAATTGACTAGAACCTACAAAATAAAAGTAAGGGAGCACCTGGTGTCTGAACTGAGGAGCACATCTTGGGATGCGACAAAGGGTTCAAGAGCACTTCTCGGGTTTAGCAGTCATTATCTAGAATGAGCAGTTCATGCAAAGCCCAGAACCTAGACTACTCAAGGGTCAGAAGAAGGCAGTTACATGCTTTTAATCCTCAACATTTCTCTACCCCTAAGAGAGCTACTTCCTTCTGCCCCTATATCGAGATAGGTGAAGTTCGAAATATTTCAAAATGTGAAGATCTGTGAATACTGGCATGTTGTCTCAAGTGGAAGATGTCATTATAAAACAAAGTTTCACACTGAAAAACTTTAAAATATTGTCGAAATCACATTTAGAATTGAAGTCTAAGAAGCACATAAAGTATATAAACGCTTCCTGTTCAGAACTGGATCCCATTTGCAAGGTATCACAATGTGTGCTTGAAGAGGCTTCAAAAAGCTCTGGTTTCAAATATTTAGAACAAGGGATACACTCAGAATGCATGTATGTACAGACATGTGTATATATATATATGTGAATGTACATATATGTATATGCATATATATTTATATTGGTAGATTTTTTTTAAATAAATTGCATGTCTATGGGTCCAGCAGATATTTCCTTTAGCAGAGATGACAGATCATAAAATGAACATATAAAAGCAAATTTATGTTTAATTTTGTCTACTGCAACAACTAGTAAATAAAACAATTCCATTTTCCAAGTATCAAAGCAAAATTTTACAAAGTATGTCATATCTTTACACAGAAGCAATGTTGTTGTTGGTGACATTTAAATATTCATATGAAATTCTGAGGGTTATACCACATTTGTTTATGAAAAATTTTGTATTATAGAAACTTTAATTTCTAAGACAATGTGTACTTTCAATGAAAGTTTAATTTTGAGGTTGCACTTATTTATTTAGTGTGTGTGTGTGTGTGTGCATGCACACGTGTGTGAGTAAGCGTGGCAGGGTGCACATATAGGTCAGAAAGTTTATATCAATTCTTTCCATTTTTATCATAAATATGTGTCATGACACATATTTCTCAGCTTCTTAATAAATAACTTAATGTAATCTTAGAAAGCAAACAAACCTGGGAGACTGACATTGCCAGCATTGTACTATACAACATAATTTTTATTTTATGTGTTATATGTTGTATAGTTGTAATAGTTCATAAGGTTTGAATATTAATAAGGAAGCTATTATTTTACTCATTAATATTAATAATACAATATTTTTTCAATTAATATTAACAATAAAATGTTAATGGGAAAGACAGACAAGTAGACATTCCAGGGGCCAAATCAACTCTTTACTATCAGTGGTTGCTTACTTCAGTGTGTTAAATGTAGTTACAATGAAGAAATCATTTTACATCTAAAGAATTATATTTTTCCCAATGAATTTTTAGGTTGGTACTTTATATATATTTGGATCAACTGAATTCTCATATACAAAAGTTCTTGATTTTACAATTAAACATGGTTATAAATTAATAATTACTAGAATAAAAGTTCTAAAACAATAAGTTCTCGACCTTGAGAATTTGTAATGTTACTCCCATCTACTGCTTCGAGTTTCCATAGGAATTTGTACCTATGTACATCAAAACTTTCACAGAAAAGTGTTGATTATCTTGCTGTAGTTACTAACCTTGAACTGTTACAACCCAGTTGTACTTGAATAGTAGCGTCAACCAATAAGTCATGGAATGTACACATGTACAAACACACACATACACACACTTTTATGTAATACTGTAAAATAACAGAAATGAATAACCATTTACAAAATACTAGGAAGAATGCTGTCAAATATATTGAAAGAAATAAAGCAAAAATATTAAAAAATATACATCTGACAAAATTACATTTGTGTAAAGTCAAAAAATAGATAAAATAATTAATAGTTAAAGGAATCAACAAAGACTACATTTAGAATGTAATGACATAACAGAAGGAACAGGGGACATGTAATGGTGTATAACTTGACTGTCTGGTGGTTAACCACTGTGTTTACTTTGTAAGAGTTTAATAACTGTTTGATTTTATATCCCTTCCTCAATATATTCTGTAATCTCATCATTTGTTTTAGTCTGGCTAGTATAGAATTTTATGATTGTCAGACTAACAATATCATAAAACACATAAAATATTTAGCAAAGTTAAATTAACACTTTGCTAATGGATTCCTTTAAAAATTTAGAAAATTTGGTAGATTTTTTTTGTTTATTTTATTTAAAAAAACAATCTTTTTTTTTTTAATTTCACACACCAATCCTTTGATCAGAGCGTTTATTTTCTCTATGGTGTCCTCAGAATCTGAGATTCTTTCTTCTATTTCTTGTATTCTATTGATTATGCTTGTTTCTGTAGGCTCTGCTCGTTGACCTAGATTTTCTATATCCAGCTGGTCCTCAGTTTGTGTTTTCTTCCTTGCTTCCATTTCAGTTTTCAATTCTTGAACTGTTTCCATTACCTGTTTGATCGTTTTTTCTTGGTTTCCTAGTTCCTACAGCCACTCCTCTTCCCATTCCGTCCCCATCCACTCCTCAGAGAGAGCAAGGCACTTTGACTAGTATTCAAAAGCATTATCTGCCTGTTGAATGATCTGTCTGTGGAATGACAACAGGTATTTTAGTTAATATAGTTGATTGTAGACTAATAAATAAAACTTTTCCAGTAGTTAATATTGTTTTCAAATATTTGTCCCTGAATGAAATCTATTTTAAAATTTCAGGAAATTCCTAGTTACAAAGCATTATGTCTTTAAAATTTAAAGTATTAGGTAAAATTAGTCCACATGAGAGCTGTTTGAGACTAACAGCTTAGTAGGATTGTTGGGAGTGGCAGTGTGTCCCATCGGAAACTCGAGGAGTGATGGTCCATGTGATGAGCCACTGAGTCCCATGCGTTCCTTCTGTGAGGAACACATGGAAGGAGAACTTGCCTGAGGTGCTCATACTTAAACCTTTGAAGACCTTCCATTGTCATAAGCCACTTTATTTAATTCCTTCATCTCAGAAATAGGAATTCAACCACCTCCCTGACATCACAGTGACATGATGATTAATTAGCTAATGTTCGTGAAGTGCTTTGAGGATACAAAGTGCAAACTTAGTGTTAAGCACAGTTGAACATCACAATCAATCAACACAATGCTTTATTACGCAGCATCTCCCAGTTCAGATAAAGTCAACTAATTTACTTAATGTGGAAGTTAGAATATGACACAACAAGCTAAAATTTTATGCCATAAGATACAATAGGAGTTAGACAGAGATAATTTATTTATTAAATGTTTTAATTTTCACTCATTATAAATTTTACCCATCGTTAAAAACAAGAAAAAACAATCCCATTTCAACTTTCTACTTCAGAGGCATGCATTAAGCCCATTCACATAATTGTATATGGTGGAGTGTCCTTGGCTGTCCTCCATTCCAAACACAGTTTTTAATTCCCCAAATTACTGTTGTTCTCTGTCAAAGTTTATCTGAAGGCAAGAATGACAATTCACAAAACACAATAACTAGCTTTGCGATAGTAAGAATATGTAGAGAGCTTTTTGTTACATGTGATTTGCATAATATATGAAAGAATATAAGATAGAGGTAATCTCCAAGTGATTATGGGAAATGCTTGATACAGTCCAGATATATCAACTCTGAGCCCAGATGCACAGAAAAATCACGATAAAAATGTAAACTCTTTCTTATTTATTTAAAATCCCAGTTGACACTATGTAAGATTGGGGAATTAAATAAATTCTGTTTGTCCACATTTAATATGGAAATCAACAAATGCTAACTGGAAAGTGATTTATCATTACTATAAATATTTAAAGTATTCTTAAAAATGCCGGAAATCTATCCTCTAACTACGTGAAAATACATTCATTCTTTGTTACAGCATGTGATTTATTTTGTGCAGGAAAATTTAAGCTGCATAACGAACAAGTGTGAGCGACGACCAGAGCACTGGTAGCCTGAACATTTTCTCTTGCCTTTGTAGACCAAAGGACATTCTTTCTCTCTGTTAACATCAGTCCTTGCCTGAGGATAATCAGAGAACAGCAAGGGAAAACAAACCGCATTTCAGAAAATATACAGATCCCAGAATCGTCATTCATTCTGGGAAATTCTTTTTCTGGGTTTCTGAAGATCATCTAGGGTAATCTTAGAGACAGAACACCGAGTTTCAACACATTCCCGTAACTGGCTTGGGAGAGTGAGTGAATTAGGGGACGTGGCAAGGGTGTGTGTGTGTGTGTCTGTGTGTGTGTGTGTGTGTGTGTGCGTGTGTGTGTGTGTTTGCACGTGCGCGCACTCGCATGGGAGTGGGGTCGGTGTGGTGAAGAGATTACACAGGGTCTTTTGTCCTCCTCATCTCTCTGCTGTCTTTGTAGGTTTGGAACTCTTGCAGGTTCTGGAATTTAGCAGAACTGGGTTGGAGCCAGCTTCTGGCTTTGCCATTTAGTAATATTTGTGCGACTTTGAGCGTATCCCATTCTGAGCTTTAGTTTCAGTTTCTTGAAATGGGGACATTACGCCTGCATTTCGAGGTTGCCATAGCAATTATAGACATGCCCCTGAGTGGGGAGCCAGCTGACTGATGAGAGCTCAGTAGGTGAAGGATAGATGGTGAAGTTGTTCCTTGCTTCTCACATGCATTTGCCTCAGTTAGACAATGAAAAGCATCACCGTTCTGCAGTTCAGCCGTCATAGTGTCTTACTAGCTCTCGCTGAGAAGCAGTCTACGTGGATGCATTCAGTTTCATAGCAACTTTTTGCTTGTTTTTATATTTCTGCTTTTTAAAATTATTTTTATTTTATTTTATGGAATGAGTCTTTTGCCTGCCTGTATGTCTGTGTACCATGTGCATGACTGATGTCCAGTAGAGCCATAAGAGGGCATCAGACCTCCCAGTACTAGAGTTAAAGATGGTTCTAAGCCACCATGTGGGTGCTAAGAATTGAACTTGGATCCTCTAGATGAGCAGCCAGAGCTCTTGACTGCTGAGTTATCTCTCTAGACCTTGTTTTCCTAATTTTTTAGAAAACCAGAAAAGTGATCCTCAGACAGATTAATAGCTGTGTATAATGCAAATCATGGAAATTAATTAAAATGGCCATCTCTGAAACTGACCTGCCTTTACTTCTATACCTCTAGCATCCTGTTGAGATGATTTATTAGCTTTTCCTTATGGCTTAATTATATGTATAAGCAGAGAAAAATAAGGCCAGGAAAAGATGGAAATGGGTAACAGAATAGCTCAAGTCATGCATACAGTCCTCTTAAAATAACCAGGGCCACAGTGCATTCTTGCACATTCATCTCAGGCTTTTTAACAGTAACATTTGATACTAAAATTAGTTCTGCAAGAATTAAACTTTTCCTTAGTCATAGCGTGCTATCAGTTAGATGAGGTCAGTTTATATAATATCCTCCATGCCACCAGTTTTACTGACTGAAATTACACCGCTGTAGTATCTGCTTACTGACAAAGTACTCATCTGTCACTGGTGAATGCGTATTATGTGACTGTGACTTTATCCATGGTTCCTTGGGGAAGCAGAATGCATCACTTACAATGCCTGGTGAGCTCATAGAACTATTTATAATGTGTAACGCGGCCATTAATAGCTTAAATATTTATACCCACATTTATTAGCTATATATCACTGGGACAACAAATAATGCATATAGAGAAAATAGCTTCGTTCTCAATTGCAGGAAAGGATTTCTTTGCCTATAACTGCTTTGGAAAGAAAATTATATTGTCATTTGCACAAAACATGGAGGCAATACATTCTAGGATTTCTGTGCCCTGCTTCAACAGCATTGTTGCCCGTGTGAATACTTCATTCATTTGGGGAGGCTTGCTTTTCTTACCACCATATGTCCAGGTCATGTTCACTCATTTGTCTCAGCTTAGACTGTCACAGTTCTGGTCACCTGACCTGTACTTTTCTAACCACTCTCCTTGGAGCTGTCCTCCTTCACCATGCATCAGAGAACACAGACCTGGGCACCATTCACCACTACCTTTCTCTCCTTTGTCTCCCAGGTCCTCTCACTAGAAAGATGTTCATCAGCATGAGATAAGGGTTCAGAAGACCTACAGGTGCTTGGAAGTCTAGAAACTTCATATTCGACCCCCTCCATGTTTGCAGCTGTGCTATGCTTTTACATTCTTGTATAGCACTACACAATAAAGTGGTATCTAACTTTCCCAAAATCAAATGATTCTGTAATAGCTGGCCCTTTTAGTGGATAGAAGGAACATCTCAAGTGGAACTGCTTTCTGTTGAAGTCTGTGGTCATAGGAAAGTGTTAAGTGGAAAAACTCTCTAACAAAGCTTGAGTTGCATAGGGGGTTCCAGTTTGTCTAGAGGTTTGTATATATTTATATATTCCCTGCAGTATTTCTAGAACTCACTAGTCCTATGCACCAACCTGCAATAGAAACAGAGTGTTATCCATCATTCTTGCAAGCCAAAGACAGGAGAAGCTCAGTTTTTGTAAATTAACCAACAGCGATCAATTTATTTTTATTGTTACAAGTTAAAGACTTTGCCACCTCTGAATAACCATTACCTGAGATTTTAGAAAAGGTTTCCCCTAAGAACTCTCAGTCTTATTTACTGCTTTGGAGTTCTGCTTCTGAAGACGTCTTTCACTTCATCTGCTTTTGGGTTTTCTTCATAATATTATGCTTTCTTTTTGTTGTTTTATAATTTAAATTTTCAGATAATTTAATACATGAGTACAGTATTCACCTCATTTCCACCAAAAAAAAAAACCCTCAAGTTTCTTCTGTGCTCTGCCACGCTCTCTCCAGTTCATTACCTTTCTTTCTTAATTATTATGGTTGCATACAGACACACACACCATTCTGAGTTCATTTAGTGTTGATCTTAAGAACAAATATTTATGGCTGACTATGTGATTGGATAACCCATCAGGGGTTTATCCTTGAAAAAAGCAGATTCTTGCTTTCGAACATCCATTGGTTGCTGGTAACTCTTCTTCCAGGGGTGGGCCCCTGTGAAATCCTAGCCACAGTGGCTTATTGACTGGTTCTGGCGTGTGAGAGCAGGTATTGTTTTGGTCATCATATTGTGGAGATTTCACAGTGCAGCTTCCTGTTATGTCTAGAAGATAATATCTTATAGAAGACTTTCTAGATCTCCAGTTTCTATGGTCCTGTCACCGGGTACTACCCTATGGTAACAAATGACTTAATTATTTTATCTTTAATCATTTATAGGTGATGACTCGTCTTTTAAATTAACATTTCTAAGTTTAAAACAGTAAGACTTACACCAAAATTCAAATTAAGTATATGCTATTAACCCTTTTAGACAAGAAATGTAAAAAATTATTTGCTATCAAAAAATAAATTTAGATTCTTCCAGGTATACTTATGTTCTTACATCAAATTTGGAAAATTATGATAAAATTTTAGAAATAATTGGCATAATTTTCAATTATGATATATTTGGAATTCTTCTAAAGTATTTAATTTCAGAATTCTTTTAAATTTGCAAGTCTGAGCTTAAGAAAAACAGGCTTTTAAAAATCAATTGAAGGGGCTGGAAAGACATCCCTGAAGTTAGGAACATATATTGCTCTTAAAGAGAACCTACATTTGGTTCCCAGCACCCATTCAGGCAGCTCATATCCTCTTACAACTCTAGCTTCTAGGGATCTACTGCCTTCTTTGGGTCTCTGTGGGTACCCTCACTCATATGATACATATAAACTCACCCAGACATGCACACACATAAACATAAGTGTCTTTAAAAAATAAGTTGAATAAACTACAAAGATTTATAAAATTATGTTTGGGGGCTTGTTGCTCTTCTGAAAGTCCTAGTTCAGTTCCCACAACCTATATAGCTTTCCACAAAAACTAGCTATGACTATAGCTTTGTGATCTGATACCCTCAAGTAGCAACAGCAGATTCCTGTACATATGACATACACTCACACAGATACATACCTACACATAAATAAAAGTTAAAAAAAATCACTTTTGGAATATGAGCAAAAAAGTCAGATTTTGGGGGATTCATAAATAAGCAGAATAATTTTATTTAATAAATATTTGATTTTTTAGTTTATACTATGGAACAGTTAAACTACTCTTTGTAGTTTATACT
The DNA here is from genome assembly GCF_037038515.1 of Microtus pennsylvanicus. NCBI lineage: Eukaryota > Metazoa > Chordata > Mammalia > Rodentia > Cricetidae > Microtus > Microtus pennsylvanicus. The sequence continues at coordinate 4,931,686 of NC_134579.1, read as the reverse complement.
AAGTAGTTTATATTAGTTAAATAGCATTAGAATAATTATGATTGCATAATGATAAGCTTTTGGAGATGGATGGGATTTTAGAGATTATCCTGAGCACAGGAAGGTACCATTGGGACTATTCAACATTAGTCTTAAAAATTCCACAAATATTTTTCTTCATTAACTGTACTACACACGGTAAAGCACAAGAGAAATACAAGGAATCATTTTTTAATCACTATCCGCCCCCCCCAAAAAAACCACCAAGAGTAAGCATTTGCCTTTCCCTCTTCATCACCAGCAGCCATTACTAGGTGAAGACTGCATGCTCAGATCTTGGCATGCCATCTTATTAACATATAAAATTCCATTCACTAAGATAGGCTCTTCCAGCTGCTAGAAGTTAACTAATAGTTGAAAGTATTTGGTTAAAACCATTCTCTCCCCAAAGTTCAGCAATTTCCAAATAGTTGACAATACAGTTTGGCTGGAAAAATTTATTCTTAGTTTTTAAGGAAATATTTGAGCAATGACTCACAGCATTTTCTCCACTTCTGGATATTTACAATCCATCCTCTATTTGTTCTTCTCACAAGGCTGTTCCACGTTTTGACACTGTGACACGGTCTTGTCATCTGTACATGTGTAGAGCTGTGTTCACAGTTATGCAGGGACGCAAGTGGCTCACAAGTCCAGGCTTCAAATACATGGTACAGCTTTTCAATTAATTCAAGAATATGTATTTCACATTTGTAGATAGTAACAGTAATCTACCTAATTATTTTAGGGATATTTTGCTCAATTATCAGTCTAAAAATACATAAAAACTCTAGAAAATAGTTTCTATTGTTTATAATTAGTCAAAAAATGCTAGATAAAAAGCTCAGCCACTAAAGTGCTTGTTCTGTAAGACCCTACTAAATTTCCAGAATTTATATTGAAAAAACAAAACAAGCAAACAAAACCAAGAAATTGTGTTCATGCTCCTGATTCCAGCACTCAGGAGGGGACTAGACTGTGTAGCCTACTTGCTGAGTTCTGGACCTGTTAATGAGTGAGCGCTGAGGATGAACAGCTAAAACTGTACTCTGATCTCCATGTTTATGTACAATCACATACCTCAACACACACATGTGCTTGTGTGTAGAATGTTCTCTGAGATAAAACATCTGGCTAGGAAGCTTGTAAGACTCAGGATGTGAGCAAACTGAAAGCTTCAGGAAGTCCCTGAAACTGACCAAATACACTAGTCTCTCCCATCCTGCATAGGAGAACTCTCAGAGAAGCTGAGCTTCCAGGAAGAAGCCCAGACCAACTGAACTACTCGAAAGCGTGTTTTTTTTTTTCCTTTAAACTTCTGAGGTGCAGTGAAATTTCCAGCTTTACTAAGTTGTCACTCATTCTGGGGTGGACTTTGGTGGATACAGCTGTCTTTGAATCATTTCTGTTCTTATAAGTAACCCCTTACCCAAACTTCTATAAGTAACCCCAATAAATTCAATGGCTCACCACATTGGATTTTGATAATATTTGTATTTGTTCCATTGTCAGTTCCCTGGCTAGGGTGAGTAGATTTTTGTTCTTCTCATGTCTTTCCATGATTAGTATCTTACAATAGCATTCTTTCCACAAATGTGCACAAATACACACACACACACACACACACACACACACCATACATACATATACACACCCACACCCAAAAACAGAGAGAGAGAGAGAGAGAGAGAGAGAGAGAGAGAGAGAGAGAGAGAGAGAGAGAGAGAAGAGAGAGTGTGTGTGAGAGAGAGACAAAGAGACAGAGGCAGATAATTAAATAACTGATGTCATGTCTAGATATTCCTATTAAGCAACCTGCGCATGCTTAATAAAGCTGTGGTCTTTCCTCATTATTCAAAGCAAACAATCTAAGAAAAAATAACATGCATATATCCCAAGTATTTTACTTTTATAAATTCAAAGCATAAAAGGCTCTCAGTAACCAATGTTAAATTCTTGAAATAGACTGCATTATTTACATCCATAGTATCTAGTGCCATATGTCATGAAATGACAGTTTCCACAGAATACCAGGAAAGCCACAAAAGGAGTCAGTAAGTGGTATTGTTTTCCTAATACCTTCTTGGAGAGGCATTTAATTTGATTTGATTTTTGATTTGTAAATTTGATTTTTGATTTGTAAATTTGATTTTTGATTTATAGCACAATAAAAATCAACTAATAATTGTTGAAATTATCCCAGGTTAGAATTATGGCAGGTTATGTCTTCTATGCTTTTAAATATAGAAGTATATATTAACATGTGAAAGGGCACTCAATCACCCACTAGCCAGATTTTGAGACATGTCTTTTCCTTGGTTGTTTTAGGTTACAGAAATGAAAATGTAAGCAGAGCAAATGTCTTCTCTGGTAGGCAGATACTAGCTGTACCAAATGGCCTCTTGGTACTCACACCCATTTTCAGACCCTGCCCTGAGGGTGTGCAGCATTCAACAATTGGAATACAGCAAAAGTAGTGAGATGTCATTCCTGATACTAGATTACAAAGGGTTGAGTAGGAATAAGACAGAAATTTGCTCATGTGAGGTTCAGGCAGCAGGGTATGGCTTGGCTTAGTGAGGGCTAAAGCAGCAGCATGAGAATTTGGCCGTACTTCTGTACCTTCTTGAATAGACAGAAGATGAATATGCTTGGCTACAGCTCCCCACTTCCCCAAATACCCAGATTACAAGACATCCAAGCTCAGATTCCTGACTGAGAGAAACTATATGGTATATTTTTATTGCTTAAAATGGCAAGTTTGTGAAGTAATTTCCTTAGATAATACATTTTCTCTCATTATTTATGTTAAAATAGATATACATAATATGAAGAGAAATGTTCTGGGGTATGGTAGATAAAAGGATGAATTAGAGTATGATCGTTCTTTAAAAGATTAAACAGTATTTCCATAGGCTCCAACAATTCCAATTCTGTGTCTATATCTAAATAGCTCCAGTTTAGACTCAAATGTGATCTGTATGTTAATCTTCATAGCAGCTTTGTTCCTAACAGCTTGAAACTAAGCCAGGTTTCCGTAGTTGGATGAATGAATGAAAACTGTGGTATATAAGAACTACACGCCATGAAGTAAAGATGGGAGTGAGCGAGGGAGTCCTTCCCAGGGACAACCACAACAACTGATTGTCCAGTGCCAAATGGTCATACTTGAAAATATACATACAAATGAAGCTATATGGATTCAACAGGTTATATTTAGAAATATATATGTATGTATAAATACATATAAACATGAGCATGCAATAACAATTGATTAAAAAAGAGACTGTGAATTTGAAGGGAAATGTGGAGTATATGAGAAGGTTGGAGGAAGGAAAGGGAGGGAGAAAAATAAATAAAATACCCCCAAATAAATGAAAAAATGTGGTATTCATTAACAATGGACTATTATCCAACCTTAAAAGAAAGAAAATATGAAGTATGCTACAAGGATGAAATTTCATAACAATATGCTGTACTAAATATGCTTGCAAATACAGTATGACTTAATTTACATAAAAGTATCTTAATTATAAAGACAGAAATGGAGGAAAAAAAGAAGAGATTTTTTTAATGAATATACAGTTTCAGTTTGAGAAAATGAAAAGTTCTTAAGATGGATGCTGAGGGTGTATGCCCTTACTGTTCCTAAACTGGGCACATAAAATGAGGAAAATCGTTAAAGTCACATTATGAAATTTAAAATAAAATGAGAACTAAAGATTTTATTGAGTAAAAATATTCATTGACAGTTAAAAGATAGCTGAAGGGACATTCTCTAAGAGCAAAAAGAAACACTTTGCCATCTTATAAGTACATTAATCTTTATTTTTAAAATGTCTCTAAATAAAAAGGTGCAAAAGAGTGCAGCATATTTATTATTAGTATTTTTATCTCTTTGAACCTTGCCATTTTTTGACAGTTATAAGCATGTCTACACACACAAGAAGAAAAAGCTAAGTACTATTAACTCAGTTATAAAACCTTTGCCCTACAATCTGTCCTACTTCCAAGATGTACCTGGGCATTGGTGGCACAGAACTTGGGGGGTGACTAGTCAATGTTTGGTTTAACTTGCAGCCCTCTCCATGAGAGCCCACACCCTGCACATCCTTGCATAGGCAGGAATCAGAAACTGGATAGCCCAGAAACCAAAGGTAGAACCAAGCATGACTGGCAAATAAATAAAAAGTAAATAAATAAATAAACAAAAGTAATGATTCCTAATGATATTCTGCTATACTCAGTCAAGACTGGTGCCTTGTCCTGTCTTTAGCAGAGAAGCTTCCTCTGGCAGCAGATGCACAGACCTGCAGCCAGATAATATGCTTGGAGAGAATCTAAATTGGAGGTCTCCATTGGGCCTCTCCCCTTGGAGACTGAGGAACCCCTGGAAAAGATGGAGAGGAAAGACCATAGGAGTCCAAAGGGATGGAGGACACCAGGAGGACATGGTCCACCAAATCAACTAAGCAGGGCTCACATGGGCTCCCAGTGACTGAAACAAGAAGCATGGGACCTGCGAGGCTCTACACCATGTGCTCTGAGTATGTTATGGTTGTTAGCTTGGTGCTTTTGTGGGACTCCTAACAGTGGCAGTGGGCGTGTCTGTGACTTTTGGCCTGCTCTTGGGACTCTTTTCCTCTTGTTGGGTTGCCTTGTCCAGCCTCTATATGCTTGCGTTTGTCTTATTGCGTCTTGCTTTGTACTATTTGGCCTTTATGTTTAGACCTGCTCTTTTCTGAAGAGGAAATAGAGGGGAAGAGGAGTGGTTCTTGGAGAGAGTGGATGTGGGGGGAGCTAGGAGAAATGTATGGAGGGAATGTGATGGGGATATATCGTGTGACAGATGAATCTATTTTCAACAAAAATTAAAAGAGAAACAGTAAAAGAGAGAAAAGAAAGGGAAATCTTAGCTAGCTTCACCAAGCTCATACTGTCAGGTATAACAGTGAATTTCAGAGTTTGGCTGTAGAAGAGAGGCAGTCAGCATCCAGCATCAGCATTGTAGTTGGTGATAGGGAGATACTGAGACTCCCTCCCATTCTACAGAGAATCCAGAGCCATGAGTGTGTCTTGGATGCAGAAAGCAGTGATAAAATCATGACCCACACAAAAGGATATGGTATGCTCCCAAGCCAATGTGACCAGCATGATATAGAAAGAGCCAAGAAGCTTGTGACACATAATCACAGAGAGTGTGCTCTGGGAGACATTAAACTTTGGGTGGGAGTCAAGATAAAGAAACACACAGCCTTTGAGACAGCTCAGACCCGAGTTTGAGCTCCGAGACTCGCAAGGTGGATAGAGAGAACTACAAAACTGTCGTTTGACCTCACTGTCTTACCATGCTGTGCAGTATCTCTCCCCAGCAAGTAAGGGAATGTCATAGTAATTATAATAAACCTCTGCATCTCACCACCAGGGGAGAAGACGCAGATGTTTCACCATTTTATCTAAGGACAGGGAACGCAGGAGGTCAGATTAAGAATATTCTCCATTGTCTACTGCACCCAGTGTGAGCACAAGGGGAAGTCTTTGCTTTTACACACAGGTGAGAACAAGAGGACAACGGTGCATGAAGAGGGCACTCAGCTCTCAGACATCCGCTCCCTGCTGCGCTCTTCTGCATGCAGAGCTAGAGGACAAACTGGCCATGCTGGAGCACAGCCTTAGGGATGGCACAGTAACTACTAAACCAGAGACAAAAGTTTCTAAACCTAGGGTTACTGTGCCAGCATCTACGTTTTCTGGTTTCTTTATGTCAGAACAAAGTGTGAAGAGAGCTAATATGATTGAGATGTTATACCATGCCGACTTGTCAGGATTGTGCTGCCAGAGTTGACTCCCTTGGTGGTCAATGCAGAGCACTGTGATGACAAATTATAAGGGGAGCCAACCAGCAAAGCAGTCCCCGGCAGCCCAGTCGGGCTCATGGACAATGCTAAGCAGCTTGAGGGCTACCAAAAGAACAGCAACACATGGATACCTCAGTAGGCATACAACTAAATGCTAAGGGCTGAGCTCTCCGTGCCCATGGCTTGCCTCTCTATTATGGGCACTTCACATTTCTGTGTTATCATGGAACACTGACATCTCAATTATTAATAAATGTTTCATTTAGTCTCTATCAGCATAACGCAGAAGGAAGTGGATCACAATCTCAACATCTTCATCCTTTTAATATTATCAGGTCACACAGTGTAGTGATAGGAGCGGCGGCGGGGCTGCGTCCCCCAACACCCCAGCCACCGGCTTCGGCTAGCTTATGCCCCGAAATAATTACACACAAACTGTATTCATTTAAACACTGCTTGGCCCATTCTCTTCTAGGCTAATTCTCACACCTGGACTAGCCCATTTCTAATCATCTGTGTAGCGCCCCTAGGTGCGCTTACCGGGAAGATTCTAGCCTAAGTCCATCCTGGGTTGGAGCTGGGGCATGGTGTGCGTCTTCCCTGGAGCAGGTAGCATGGCGTCTCTCTGAAGGCGTCTGCTCCGGAGAAGGGAGCTGTGGAGTCTGACCTCACTTCCTCTTCCTCCCGGCATTCTGTTCTGTTTACTCCACCCACCTAAGGGTGGGCCTATCCAATGGGCCTAGCAGTTTCTTTATTGCTTAACCAATGAAATCAACAGATTGATATATGATACTCCCACATCACTTCCCCTTTTTCTGTTTAAACAAAAAAAAACGAAGGCTTTAACCTTAACATAGCAAAATTACATATAACAGTTATCAAGTAAAAGTTACATCAGAAACATTTATACATATAACAAAATTGACCGTAAATCTCTATCAATAAAGCAAAATCTATACTAATGCAAATTATTCATACCTATATCATATCCCCCTTTAAATGTAAAAGAACATTTATAAACCATATTTTGGGAACATGGGCGCAGGTTTTTCTCTCCAAACTGCTTCCTGCTGAATGGGGGCGTCGTTAATTAGGTCTTTCATGGTATAACCTGTGTGCCAGGGTCATCTCAGTTGGCAGTTGAGCAAAGCAGTTTTCTGAAGATGTTCACAGCAACCCTTCAGGAGGACGTGGTCCATCATACCAAATCGGAATAGAAGAAATCCATAGAGTCTCATCCTCTGTGAAAACAAAAGAAGACTCTCTCCAAAGCATCATATCCTTAGACCCAAATTCTGAAATCGTAATACCCTTATATCCATTCTGGTTTAGCTTGCCAGCCCATGTAATGAAATGTCTCTCTGTACTTAGCTCCTTCACAGTCAAAAATTTTAAAGAAAACACAATAATACAAAGAATCCAGACTCTCTGTGAATTTTTCATCTTTACGCGGCTTATTTTTACTCTATCACTTTACTTTATTCTGTCTCTTTAAAGACTTTACCTTTTTTTTTTAAACCATTAACTTTATTCTCTATATTCTTTTTCTTCTCTCTCCCAAGCCTACGTATATTCATCCAACAGTGTGATTCATTTAGTGGTCTGAATCTGTCCTATTGTGAATCTGCAATTTTTTACTATCCAGGAGCACTTTTGATTTACGCCTTTAAATCACTAGACGCTTAAGAATCTAAGCTGTGACATTTCTGGGTTAACTTTTTGCTTTTTGAGCATACATCTTTGACCAGGCTGTCTTTGAACTCTCAGAGATCCGCCTGTCTCTGCCTCCCAGGCATTGGGATTAAAGGTGTTTGCAACTACACCTTGAACTCACAGAGATCTGTTCATCTCTGCCTTCTAGGCACTGGGATTAAAGGCGTGTGCTACCACACCTTGAAGTCACAGAGGTTTACTTTAAGAATTTTAACTTTTAGTCTGCATATATTTTAACACTATAAATCATTTAAAATTTTTCTTTGTCTTTGAATCTCTCTTTACTGTATATCTCTCTTTTTCTGACCACAAGAGCCTTTAATTTACCAAGCAATATCAGTAGGACTAAAGGCGTGGCTTTGACGGCTGGATCCAGCCCATTCCTTAGCTTTCCAGCCTCATGGCTGAGGTACTGGCTGCAAGGTCCCTGCCAGCCAGCAAGCTACAACAGACAACACTCAAGTCCTCTCTCAGTAGCCGGCCCTCCTGCCTCAAACAGTCAGAGTTTGCCCTGGCAGGATGGCCCAGAAAGCCGGCATTTTTAAACGGCACAGCTTTTTTCCTGCTACGGCTGAAAACCGAAAAGCATGTGTTCAGCTTTTCATCAACACTGTTTAAGTGTTTTGTGGCAGGACCTCTTAATGAGCCGCAGGGTTTTGCAGCTAAAGCTGAGTCAGGAAGCCTCTTGGGGCTACCAGGTAGGAGCGGCACTCAGCACTTTAATTCTGAGACTGAGCGTGTAGCACAGAAATTCTTTTCATCCAAGTTACATCCAAATCTGACACGCAGAGCACTACGCAGTCTGAAAACACATCTCTGTATGGCGGCAGGAATCCGCCATGCTCTTCCGCCTGCCTAAGCCTGATTCTGCCTTCTGCCCAGGAGCAGGCGGGGAGCTCTGAGTCATCGTCAAGGTCTCAGAGCACTCTCCTTCCGATCCCAAGCCCAAGCAGGAACACAAACATAAAACCAGAGTTTGCACTGGGGGCACAGCCCCAGGAAGCAGCGCTTTAAGATAACGCAGCTTTTTTTTCTGCTGCTGTTGCTGAATCAGGAAATCTCTCTACGGCACGCCACGAACAAACAGCAAAAATCTGTGTTAAACTCTCTCTCCATTATTTTTAAGCCTTCTCAGGTTTTTTAAGTGGGTTTAGTCCATCACGTGGGGCGCCATTTGTAGTAATATGGGCGGCGGCAGGGTTGCGTCCCCAAATCCCCAGCCGCCTGCCCGGCTCGGCTAGCTTATGCCCCGAAATAATTACACACAAACTGTATTCATTTAAACACTGCTTGGCCCATTCTCTTCTAGGCTAATTCTCACACCTGGACTAGCCCATTTCTAATCATCTGTGTAGCGCCCCTAGGTGCGCTTACCGGGAAGATTCTAGCCTAAGTCCATCCTGGGTTGGAGCTGGGGCATGGTGTGCGTCTTCCCTGGAGCAGGTAGCATGGCGTCTCTCTGAAGGCGTCTGCTCCGGAGAAGGGAGCTGTGGAGTCTGACCTCACTTCCTCTTCCTCCCGGCATTCTGTTCTGTTTACTCCACCCACCTAAGGGTGGGCCTATCCAATGGGCCTAGCAGTTTCTTTATTGCTTAACCAATGAAATCAACAGATTGATATATGATACTCCCACATCAACACAGGACACTACAGTTGATCACTAAGATACACAAGCAACAAGGAGAGCGCTGTTTCAACGTCCTGGAGTGGAAGAAAGAAAACACAACAACTTTGCCTTGTGCCGTGGTCTCCAAGGCCATGCAGGAATGGAACAGGCAGGCACGTGAGGAATGTACCAGAGAAACGTTTTCAAGAGACACTGCTTGTTCTTGCTTAGGGAGAAGCAGAGAAATAAAAGTGTCTGAAACAGTCTGAAGTTTTTCTGTTTTAATTAATTAATTAAAAAAACTGTTTTTTCTCATTTTACATACCAATCTCAGTTTTCAGTTCCTTGTCTCCTCTCCTTCTCAGAAAGGGTAAGTCTTCCCATGGGGAGTCAACAAAGTATAGCACATCACTTTGAGGCAGAGCCAAGGCTCTCTCTCCCCGCTATATCTAGGATAAGCAAGGTATCGCTCCAAAGAGAATGGGTTCCAAAAATTCAGTACAAGCAGTAGGGATAAATCCTGGTGCCACTGCCAGTGGCTCCACAGTCTGACCCAACCATACAATTATCACCCACATTCAGAAGGCCTAGTTTGGTCCTATGCGGGTTCCTTCACTGTCAGGCCACAGCTGGTGGGCTCTCATTAGCACAGGTAAGCTGTTTTAGTGGGTATCTCCATTATGCTTTTGACCTCTTTACTCATATTCTCACTCCTCCCACTCTTCTACTGGGCTTTGGGAGCTCAGCCCAGAGCTCCGTTGTGGATCTCTGCATCTGCTTCCATCAGTGGCTGGGTGAAGGTTCTACGGTAATGTTTAAGATACTCATCAATCCGACTACAAGGCAAGGCCAGTTCAGGCACCCTCTCTGCTTTTGCTTGGGGCCTTAGCTGGGGTCATCCTTGTGGATTCCTGGGAATTTCTCTAGGGACAGGTTTCTTACCAGCACCTTGAGTTCAGCAGACAGAGGCCAGTTTCAGACTATGAGGTACAGAGCCGACATATGACGTGTGTGGTACTGAGACAAAGAGAGGTCATAGAGGCTGGGATGCCACTCAAGTGCTTTCAGCGGTTCCTTCAAAAACCAGACATGCACTTCCTATAAGATTTAGAATTTTTTTGAATGTTTGGCAGCTTCATCCATGAGAGTCAAATACTAGATAGAGTCCACATATCCTTCAATGGGTGAGTAGATATTTCAAAATGTTACTAAATTCAAGATAATATAATAAATTCATATAAAGGATTACCAGATGAGATACATGAAAATACTGCCTCACAGATAATGAGACAAAGCTTTGCCTCCTTGGACTGTTTCTGAAGTGACTATGGAGACAAGCTGGTTTGATACTGTCTCTTAAATTATTGCAAATGTAGGATGCCTGTATTATAAAATGAAACATAAGATACAACAGTTGCTGTACCATGAAAATTCTCACAAAAGTAATATTATCACTAAGATAAAAATAGCTTGAAATCTTATAATATGATAATCTGTGTCATGATAAACCTGACAAAGATTAGTTACAGCAAAACATTTTGAATGATTTAATAAAGTATTCTGTTCTTATTTTGGAGTTGATTTCCAAGAATAATAGGGGTGGAAAATCAGTTTCAAGCAAATATTCAAAAAGTCTCCCCTAAGGTCCAGTGAAGAAATACTTCACAATATCAACAGGCAGCAACAGCAATGGCAAAGCAACAAAAGACAAGAAAAATAAACAAAAGTACAATTCTAGGCATATCAAATTAGTCACAGGTCAAGATCAAGGTCTTCACCTCTTAAGAGAATGTATTTTTCTTCCTGGAAATTTTCTGAGGATTGTTAAGATGACTGCTTTTTCCTTCCACCTCTGCATTATCTATTCATTTAACCACAAGATGGTGGATCCTATATACTTGTCACTACCACTAAATGACTTGCAAAGTTAATAGATGGATGGAAGACGGAGACTGATAAATTAAAAATAGATAAGACCTGAGAAGTTGAGGCTGGAGAGATGGCTCAGAGCTTAAGAGCATTGCCTGCTCTTCCAAAGGTCCTGAGTTCAATTCCCAGCAACCACATGGTGGCTCACAACCATCTGTAATGGGGTCTGGTGCCCTCTTCTGGCCTGCAGGCATACACATAGACAGAATATTGTATACATAATAAATAAATAAATAGATAGATAGATAAATAAATAAATAAATATATACATTAAAAAAAGACCTGAGAAGTTCCCACCAGACATAGCAATGAAGAGGCTGGTTTCTTAAGAATTTCTTCTAAGGATAATCAGATGTGACGTGGATGAAGAATCCTCAGAGATAGTCTATGGTGTGTTTTTATTATTATTATTATTAGTTTTTTGACTTTTTTTGGCAAAGTCTTACCGTTTAGCTTAGTATGACTTTGAACTTATGATTTTTATGTCGCAGTACCCCAAAGTTTGAAACTGCAGCAACACCCTGTCATACTCAGTCTTGGAGACAGCCTACAAATATTTTTATTAAAAATCAAGTTATGCACTGAAGTTTGAAGATACATGAGGCAGTAGCTTACTTACTGATTAAAGATGGAGGTAAGATACATGTTTCAACATAAAGAGAGTAAAGCATGTCCAATGCAAATTAGAGGAAATCTAAGCAAGAGAAGACAAATTAAAGAATATACTTTGTGTGGAAACTAAACCTTCAAGATGATAACAGTAAGGATGTTATAAAACTGGACTTAATGTAAAGAATGGCTTGAGCATCCTTAGGATTTTAATTGCAGGGAAGACTAGTTGAGCATATACAGAGCCATGATCACGTTGTACCGGAGGGTAGTGACTTGATTTCAGATTGCAAAGACTTCTTGCTTTAGGAATTAGGGAATGTTTCTGAGAAGGAAATAAATCTCTGGGATCTGAGCTGAGCAACACATACTCTTCAAATCCATTTTAATGCTGAGAAGGCTGCAGAATTAGAGGCTGGAATGGCTTGTGAAGGACTGTTGTGGTTTGAATGTGTAATGTCACCACTAGCCACGTGTGTTTGACTAATTGGTTTCCAGTGGGTGGCACTGTCTGGGAACATTGTGGAACCCTTAGGAAGTAGACCCTCAGTAGAGGCAGTAGACCTCCTTGGTGGTATGAAAGAAAATGCCCCCAATGGGACTATTAGGAGGTGTGGCTTTGTTGGAGTAGGTGTGGCTTTGTTGGAGGAAGTATGTCACTGTGGTAGTGGACTTTGAGGTCTCATATATGCCCACGCCATGCCCAGTGTCTTGGACCACCTCCTGTTGCCTGAGAGTCAAAATGTAGGAACTTGGCTACTTCTCCAGCATCACGTCTGCCTGGAGGACACCATGTAACACTGTGATGATAATGGACTAAACCTCTGAGAATGTAAGCCACCTCAATTTAATATTATTTCTTTATAAGAGTTGCATGGGTCATGGTGTCTCCTCAAAGTAGTAGAAACCCCAATAAGTCAGTCTCTGAGGGTGGGTCTTAAGGTTTTGTAGCCCTGTCTGACTTCTTGCTTTCTTTCTCCTTTCCTAGGGTAGATGAAATAAAACTAGCTATTTCTTGTTTCTCACATCACAGCTTCCTTGCCTGCTGCCTTATCTTTTCTACCATGATGGACCCTATCCCTGTGGAGCCATAAGTCAATATAAACCTGGCCTTTTTAAAAGTGGCTTTTGTCAGAGTGTTTATGATAGCTATGAGAAAGCAACTAAGACAGTTGGCCTTGGTCTGGAAGGGTCACTGGCAGCTTCAACAGAGGCATCTGTGGCCTCTAACCATGACTGATCTTTTTGTTGGGGTCAGGCTGTGTACTAAGAGTGATGAGAACTCTAGCAGAGATTTGTGATGATTAGAGTCTGAACACCTACGCTGTAATGTATTGACACATACCTGTAGTATCCTAGAAGCCTTATCATGACTGTGGTCCTGCAGCTCCAGAAGAGGTATTCCCAAGGCGGGTGTGGTGGTTCAGTGGTAGGACCCTGCCCAGGATGTATGGGGCCCTAGAATTGGAAGAAGGGACTACTTCTGAGTCTGGTGAGATCTGAATAAAGAGACAAGGCATAGGTGATGGAGAAAATCAGTCTGTGGATACTATTTTCCTCAAATTTGTATATCTTTAATGAATACATTTATACATGTATACTTAGTAGTTTATATAGGCTTTGGTCACTAGCACAGAAAGGAAGTCATATTTGAGAAACATGGCCACATTTCTTCATTATTGCTGCTGAATGAACATCTGGATCACCATGTTTCTTCAAGAAGAATTTAGGAACTGGAAACGACTCAACACTCAGGTGTGCATGCAATAGGAATTCGGAGTTGACAGACATTCTCTTTTCTCTGGAAGTTGACAGACACTCTCTTTTTCTGCTTCTATTCTTTGCCTTACCTTTGTTTATACAGCAGCATTATATATATTTTGACAAGAATCAAATTAATTCCATGTCTCTAAGATAAGAACTTCACAGAAACTTTCAACATTTGTCTTTAAAACTAGTTTGTGAGCCACATGAGGGGTTTTCTTGTAAGACTTGTCACACCACATGTCAAAAGTTGACAATGTATCAGTCACTGAAAATTACCATGAGCTTTGGTACTGAGGACCTGGTGGTTAGCTCTGCAAAGTGCTTAGTGGATGAAAGATAAGAAGAGAACTGATATCTACATTGTTTTCAGAAAAAAACATTCTTCTGTACTCTTTAGGTAATTAAGAAAAGCTTGCAGGCTGAGATCATGGTATTTGGGGACTAAAACAGAGCTCTGTTCAACTTCTCATTTAGCTTGAAGGTAATGTTAAGTGGTTTAAAGATAACATAAAGATTATCACATTAGAAACACAAAGTTACTCAAGACAATGTTCACTGAAAAATTCATTTTCTGTCTTTACACATTCATAAGACATTTAATTCCAAGAAAGAGATTTAATGTCTATCTAGAGCTAATAGAAGAGTGGAGACAGATTTCTTCTTAATCCCCTTGAAGCAATGAAAGTAATTTAAAGCTTAATATAAGAGTGGAGATTAAGAATTTTATGAAATCCAGGTGGATAAACACTATATAATATCATTAAAATGCACCCATCTCTTTAAAGATGATTTAATTTGATTTTAAAATATAAGTGAAGAATTAAATACTTTGGATTTTAATAATTTGTTCTTTACCTTTATTTCCTGATTCAAAAATTTTGTGTGTCTTATATTACCCTCTAGTGAAGTTAAAAATGTTTGTGTAGTTCAATAGCCTCAGTCCTGATCACCACTTTTGTTATTCTGGGACCTGTTCAAAATGAAATTCAAATTTGTTTAGCAGGGCTTTTTTCTCTGAGGGAAAAAAAATCCAAACACGGTAGAGTTGTTCAATTACTTTACTAAAGGAATGACTGGCAGCATAGACTTACTTAGAGATGCCAACAAATAGTAATTCTTAATTTTTATAAAAAGATTTATTTTTTATTTTATGTGTGTTTGGTTTGCATGTATGTCTGTACATCACATGCATGCTTGGTGCCTCTGTAGGAGGGCATCAGATCCTCCAAAACTAGAGTAACAGATGGCTGTAGACCTGTGGGGGCCAGCAGTACCAGCTTTAGTACCTCCTCAGGGCTCAGAATTGGTTGTCTATGGCAGACAAGGGTCTGAGGGTAAAAAATTAACTCAAGTAAATTAACTCTGCATCTTCTTTATTTTTCATGCAAGGGGAACAAAATGAAGTGAAGAGGGTACGTAGGAGAATAAGAATAAGAATAACGGGAAGAATAAGGAGAAGAAAAAAGGAGTGTAAGAGGAAGTATAAGGAGAAGAAAGAAGGGTAGTAAGGGGAAGAATTAGGGGAAGAATGAAGGAGAGTAAAGGGAAGAAATAGATATAGCGAGGAGAAAAGAGTAAGAGTAAGGGCTGAAAGGGCTGATCTCCATGAGGTTTCTAGTTTTTACAGACATAGTTGGAAAATTCTATAGGCAAGGATAATGATAATATGCATATCAAAATCACAGAAAAGTGCCAGGTAGAACCTGACAAAGCAGTACTCTGGAACAGGTAACCAACCTAGGAAAGAGCCAGCATTCAAGGGGAAGTACCTGACATTCCAAACCATTGGATAAAGTTACCAAACATCCCTGAATCCTGGGTTACTCATTCTCATCTGATCTCTTTGTTGATAACCAGCTTCGGCAATGCCCAGATTTGTTTGTTAGCAAAGGTGGGGCATGCTGCCTTCCTGCTCAGTTCCTGTCTTCTATAGAAATTTCTATGTGATCTGTTAGCAGGTAATTTTTGAGATTGATTTTATGTAAATTTGACTGTTAAAACAAAGAGTGAATGTCATTGCTCAGAGGTCTC
Organism: Microtus pennsylvanicus; assembly: GCF_037038515.1. Lineage (NCBI taxonomy): Eukaryota > Metazoa > Chordata > Mammalia > Rodentia > Cricetidae > Microtus > Microtus pennsylvanicus. The sequence continues at coordinate 4,916,155 of NC_134579.1, read as the reverse complement.
ACAGTGTGGGGAAATGGAGCAAGGCCACTTCATTGCTCGTGCAGAGGTGCAGAGGTTACATTGCTGAGGTGTTCTGGGAATGAATCCCATTTTGAAGGGAAAAATTCATGGCTTCACAAGGTTTTTACAGATATGATAGTGACTTTTCCAAAGGACAAGTGTTCCCACAGCTCTGCAAAATGGGTTGCTCCCTGTGGACATGTACGTACGTATACACTTCCCGTGGATCTGCCTATTGGTATATCAGCTGTGCACTCACTGTAGAGTCTTGTGGGCTCCAACATAAACCACCATTTTTATGTTGGGAATAAAGCCCAGGTCCTCTGTAAGAGCAACAAGTACTCTTAAATGCTGACTCATTTCTCCAGGACCTAAATAGTAAATCTTAATGTTTTTTTATGTTACTAGTATCTGCTAGTATTCTATGTAACAATAATTTTCTAAGAGATTGTGTTTGATCAAAACCAACCTATTAAATGTTAATTTTTTTCTGGCTTGTAAGCCTCTCTGCTAATGCAACAATCCAATTAAACAAAATTAAACTGAATTATGAAAAACACAGGTTTAATGGATGTCAGCGCTCCTGGGCGACCCCCTGGGAAAACACGGAGAGGGGGGAAGGAGAATCTGAATGACCATCTGTTTGTTCTCTGGGGATCAGTTTAAATAGCCTGTGGAAGTGGTCTTGATCCTCCCTGGGGAGGGCTCACCATTTGGTGGGATTTCTCAGAAGTGGAGTCTGGACTGAGGCAAATACCAGGGGAGGGCCTTGAAATGGAGCTTTTCACCCAGCATCCAAAAATGGATGTCAGGAGCTGGGGCAAAGCCCCCAACCAAACATTAAGGTAATAAAGAAAAGGCTAAGTTAATAATTAATATTGACTCTCTGTATACTGAACTGTAAGCAAAAATAAACAAACAAAAGAATAATTGAAAACAACTTGTCTAATTTCAAATTTAATAGAAATTTTAATATATCCTGTGATATAATTTTCTTTTGAAAGAAAAGTCGATTGTGAGTAGAGACATGACCCTGGTGACACAGATGATTAGGAGCCCTGGTTGCTCTTATAGAGAACCCAGGTTCAATTCCCAGCATCAAAATCACATGGCATCTCACAACTGTTATGGTAAAAATAAAATGCTGCAGGTTTCCCAAGGGTCGCAGTGGCAGAAATACTGCAGGTCCCCAAGTGACAACAGTGGGCATCAGACCATGAAACCACACCACAGGTCTCTGAGCAGTGGCAGGCAGTGGGCAGCAGGTACCAAGACCATGACAGGCCACGAAGGCAGCTGGGTCCCAGGCAGGGAACCCCTGAGTTGCCCACGGGCCATGAGGGCGAGCAAGTCCTAGGCTCGGAGCCACATGGTGGGAGAGAGACTGAGAAGGATAGACAAGCCATACAGAGTGAGGTTGGATATTTATTTAGTGGGTTATGGAAGGGAAGGGGAGAAAGGGAGAAAGGGAGAAGCAGGAAGAGCAGATAGAGAGAGAGGCTGAGAAAAAGAGATGGTATGGGAAAATGGTTTGTATTCTATCAATTATATTTTAAATAAATGCTGATTGGCTAGTAGCCAGGCAGGAAGTATAGGTGGGACAACCAGTAGAGGTGGGTCAATGAGAACAGAAGAATTCTGGGAAGGAGGAAGCCCATTCCTCTGCAGTCCTGACCTGACCACAGAAGAAGCAAGATGTGACTGCCTTGCTGAAAAAGGCAATGAGTCATGTGGCTAACATACAAAAGTATAATGGGCTAATATACGTTATAAGAGTTAAGAAGCCTGAGCTAATGGGCCAATCCCTTTATAGTTAATGTAAACCTCTGTGTGATTTCTTTGGGACTTAATGATTGTGGGAACTGGGTAGGACAGAAAACCCTGATGACAGAGAAAGACAGAATGAGGGGGAAGAGGAGAAGTGGGGCAAAGGAAGTGAAGCATAAGCTGCCTCTTTGGGAGAGAGATGGAAAGAAAGAGAGCTCAGGCTGGAAGCAGAAGAAAGGAGTCTGCCTGACTCGTGGGTGGACAGGGGAGGGAGTGGGCAGGGCTTCTCTCTTAAAAGGACAGAGACTTTTACCATCTCTTTTTTATATTAAAAACAAGGGAGGTTAGGCACAACAGGTTAAAGGAATTGGGGTGGCAGATTCTCAAGATTGCTTCCTGCTTATTTGTGGGCATCTTCTTGGGGAGGGGGAACCTGAGAAAGCTGGGTGCCGGTCACATCCTGGAGTGGCTGGTTTCTTTTCTTCTGTCTGGTGTTTGTGACATGGGAATGTTTGGTGTCTCTTATACCTTTGTTAGATATTGGTAGAACAGAGGACAAAGTTAATCTTAGGAAAAAAAATTTCAGGAACAGGAAATTGAGATGGTGTATTGGACCTGTTTGAAGTAGACCCTTCAATATAGCTCCCTGGAATTTACAAGAATTTTTGGGGTTGTGAAAACATAAGTTTTAGACAGTAGCATACTTATATCAGAATGACTGTGACAGATTATTTTTGCATAATAAAAAGTATCTTTCATTATATCTTTCACTCTGAAAGGCAGCATGAGAGAGAAATTTGATAGCATGCACATGTCCTCACACCTTTATATTATAACTTGTAGGTACTCACCTTAATAACTTGTATTTGTAATTTACTGATTTTTTTGGTGAGGTTGTTCTTTTAAACCGACAAAACCTGTTAGCTGTCAAACTGCATCAGATATCTTTGAGAAGGATAAAATTTTACTTGAGTTATTGATTTAAAAATGACAGAGAACTTACTTGGTTGGCACCTAGAGCTACTCCTCAGGGTCCTCCATGGTTGCTGAGGGTCACATTTTTCTTTTGCTGTTTAGCACAGGGCCTGCCAGGATCAGGAAGATCCTGTGTGCTAAGAAATCTGTAGGATCAGCTAGGCTGTCGATTCCTGTCATCCTATCCACTGTCTGGTGATCTTCAGTTTATATGAAAGGCAGTTTTGCCCAGTGGTCAGCTTTTGGCAGTTGAAGCAAGTTGCAGATGGATGTTGTTTTGTGTCAATTTTTCTTCCATCTTCTTTGGAGGAAATGGAGTGTTGCTGCTAGGAGCCAACCTGTCCTTTTGTTGTTGTTGTTATGAAAAGTTTTTCATAATTAAATATTTAAATGCCATATTCCCCAGATCTCTGAGCATTTGAGGACTGTTTACCAGGCACAACTACAGTATAGAATGCCTGGAGAGCTGGGCCAAGCTTGACTGTACTGACTTTCAACTTAACAGGAAAAACTTCCACTCATAAAAAGACAGAAGAAAAAAATGCTTGTAATAGAATGTTAACAGCAGAACTGACAATATTAGAAAACAGTTTAATATATTTTAAAGCAGGGTTGGACTAAATATAAAGTATTTTTTGGTAAGAGACTTAAAAGTACATACCAGTTTAAAACATGGGACTTATTGCTTTGTAGTCTGGAATGAGATACAATGAACAGACAATCATAACATTTAACAGTAAACACAGGGACATTTAAGTTACATGTATGCACTCTTACACATAGAGTGAACAGGAATTGGGTGAAGTGGATGCTCTGGTGGGCCCTAACAAAGGCATGCCACTGCACAAAACACACATGTAACAGTCAGCAAGAGGAATTTAAAGACAAAAACATAATTAAGCCAGGGGACCAGGCAGGGTATATACCTCAGTAAAGATGGTTGGACTTGGTCACCTAACCTGGCTCTCAGTTGTTAAGATGGTGGTGAAGTCACCTGACCTCACTTAATATGGCAGTAAGGTCATTTAACCTCAGGTAAAATGGCAGCAGTCACATGCTGTATGGAAAAACCACGTTTTCTGAGCCACAGGAGTTTTACCTAAAGGCGTGACCAGCCCTATTGCCGAGCAGCCTTGATATAAGCCACAGTGAGGAGCAAAGGCTGGAATTGAAAATACCTGCCTTGTGGATTCGACCAATCTGCGGGCCCAGTGGTAGTGGTGGGAGGAACAGTTTGAAGAAAAGCAGAGCCTGTGGGACACTTGCAGAGGATTCAGAAGTGGGCAGCTCATAGTTTGAGGGTTTATACCATAGCTGAAAATGCGAAAACCTGCAAAAATAACACAGGGCCTATGGAAGAGCATCCTTCCTTTATAGGCAGGGTGTTTAAGCCTGACTGGCTTTGGTCTGGGTGAATTGGAAGCCAGAGAGGCTAGAGGGTCTCACGGTGGGGACCACTTACAAGTGGTCCAAAAGAAAAAAAAGAGAAAAGAAAGTAGAAAGAAAAATGTGAGGGATCCTGGGACCCCAGATTGCATGCATCACACAGCATGTGTAGTGAAAGTAGAAAGAAAAATGTGAGGGATCCTGGGACCCCAGATTGCATGCATCACACGGCATGTGCAGTGCTAGCAGGGAGGACTGACCCTAAGTCATCTGGCCAAGTTTTTAGCTATGGATAGCGAGGGACTCGACATAGCCACGAAGGCTGCGGTTGGGCTCTGGAAGGGGAAAACTCACCACTGAAGTTGCTAATGTGTATAGAGGTTGGTGGTGTTGAGGCAGATAAAATGCGGAGCTCTTGTAAAGAAACCTGGTTCCACAGCCCATGATTCCCTGTTTCTCCAACTGGCTTGCCTGCGAGCCAGAGGGAATGTGGAAAGAACCTGGCGGAGTCACCAAGCACCAATGCTATGGTGAAAATAAAATGTTGCAGGTTTCCTGGGGGGTCACAGTGGCAGAAATGCTGTAGGTCCCAAGTGACGACAGTGGGCAGCAGACCATGAGACTACACTGTAGGTCTGTGAGTAGTAGCAGGCAGTGGGCAGTGGGTCCCAAGACCACAGTGGGCCACGAAGGAAGCCAGGACCCAGGCAGGGAACCCCTGAGTGGCCTGCACACCATGAGGGCCAGCAAGTCCTAGGCACGGAGCCACATGGTGGGTGAGAGACCTAGATGGACAGACATGCCATGCAGAGTAAGGTTCAATGTTTATTTAGTGGGTTATGGAAGGGAAGGGAGGAAGGAGGAAGATGAGAGAGAGAGAGAGAGAGAGAGAGAGAGAGAGAGAGAGAGGGAGGGAGGGAGGGAGGGAGGGAGGGAGGGAGGGAGGGAGGGAGGGAGGGAGGGAGGGAGAGCAGCTGCCTCTTTGGGAGAGAGATGCAAAGGGAGAGAGCTCAGGCTGAAAGCAGAAGGAAGATCAGCCTGCCTCGGTGGTGGACTGGGAGGGAGTGGGCGGGGCTTGTCTCTTAAAGGGACAGGACAGACCTTTACAACAACTGTTTATAATTCCAGGTCCAGAAGATTTTATTCTGTCCTCTGTGTGCACCATGCACACTTGTGACATACATGCGTACATATAAATATTTTTTTAAATGAGAAAATTCGATTTACGAGGCTAGTACTTACTATTGCCCTTGGTGACCCACTAGAAGTTGATGGTGAGACCCTGTTGCTGAGAGCACCTACACATTTGCATCACAGGACACTGAGAAATCAATCTGATACCTAGAGACTACTTTTCATAGTGTTGGAAGGTGCTATGTAGATAGCTGGGGAAGAAAAGTATTATATACCAATCCCAGTTCCTCCTTCTAGCGCCACACACCTTCCCCTATTTTACTCCCCATGGGCTCCTCAGAAAGGGCAAAGATTCCCCTGTGAAGTCTGTCCCATTATCTCCTAAAGTCAGAACCAAGACCCCCACCCCACCATGTACCTAGGCTGAGCAAGGTATCTCTCCATAGAGAATGGGCTCCACAAAGTCAGTTCATGTATTCATTTAGATCCTGGTCCCACTGCCAATGCCTCCACATAATGCCCAAGCCACACCATTGTTACTTTATTCAGGGGGCCTAGTTCAGTTCTATGCAGGCTCCCCAGCTGTCAGTCTAAAGTCATTAAGCTCCCACTAGCTCTGGTCAGCTGAATCTGTGGGTTTCCCCATCATGGTTTTGACCCTTTGCTTCATATTATTGCTCCTTCCTCTCTTCAGGTGTACTCTGGAAGCTCAGTGGTTAGCTGTGAATCTCTGCATCTGCTTCCGTCTACTTCTGGATGAGGGTTACAACTTCTCTGGAGCTGTGGACGGTAGTCTGGATATCCTTTGCTTTATGTCTGATATCCACTTATGAGTGAGTGCATACTATATTTGTCTTTCTGGGTTTGGGTTACCTAACTCGGGATGTTTTTTTCTACTTTTGTCCATGTGCCTGCAAATTTCAAGATGTCATTATCATTGTTTTTTACAGCGGAGTGGTACTTCACTGTGTAAATTTACCACATTTTCTTTATCCATTCTTGGGTTGAGGGGCATCTAGGTTGTTTCCAGGTTCTGGCTATTACAAATAATGCTGCTATGAACAGAGTTGAGCAAATGTCCTTGTGGTATAAGTATGTCTCCTTTGGGTATATGCCCAAAGGTGGTATTGTTGGGTCTTGAGGTAGATTGAATCATAGTTTTCTGAGAAATCACCATAATGATTTTCGTAGTGGCTGTACAAGTTTGTATTCCAGCAGCGACGGAGGAGTGCTCTCCTTATTCTACATCTTCTTCAGCTTAAGCTGTCATCAATGTTTTTGATTTTAGCCATTCTGATCGGTGTAAGATGGTATCTCAGAGTTGTTTTGATTTGCATTTCTCTGATGGCTAAGGATATTGAGAATTTCCTTAAGTTTCTTTCAGTCATTTGAGATTTTTCTGAGAAGTCTCTGTTTAGATCTGTACTCCATTTTAAAATTCTTAATTTGGAGTCTAGTTTCTTGAGTTCTTTGTATATTTTGGAGATCTGGCCTCTGTCTAATGTGGGCTTGGTGAAGAGCTTTTCCCATTCTGTAGGCTGCCGTTTTGTCTTGTTGACCATGTCTTTTGCTTTACAGAAGCTTCTCAGTTTTAGGAGGTCCCATTTATTAACTGTTTCAGGGTCTGTGCTACTGAGAGAGAAGACAATAAAAGTTTAATCATGTGCTTTAACTGCTGTGTTGCTATGTAGTTTGAAGTCAACAATGTTGGGAACATTTACTCCACGAAAATGATGAGTATTGTAAATAAGACTTGACTCTGATTCTGTTTATTATTACTACGAGAGACTAGCAAACTGACTCTCTTAGGCCAAATCAGCCTGATTGTTGTGAGCTTCTAAAAACTGGTATTTTTTAAAGATAGTTCTGTGGTCTGAAGCCCAGGCTAGCCTAGAAAACAATATGTTGTCTAGGCTGGACTTGAATTCATATTTCTGCCTTCCCAGTTTCCTGAGCACTGGGATTCTAAGCTATAAGCATGTGTTTTAACATGCCATTCCCACTGTTTCCCTTTCTACTCATGCTGAAGCAGAGACCTCCTCATTTATTTCTATACAGTTAAGGGTGTTTTGATAGTAGGGTGTGTGGCAGCAAGAAGGCACTGTATAGCAGAGACTAGATGGTCTATGATGCTCACTGTGTCCTTATACCAAAGGTTTATGTTTATTTTCAATCACAAGAAACTGATGGAGAATATTATTATTGCATATTCCACTTAAAGATGCTGCTGTCCATCCAGATGGTACGCTGGGAAACCGCTGATGGTTGAGAAATGTTTCCTTAGTACCTGACCATTACAGTGACCGATTCAGCACAAAAGCTGCTGACCCCCCTGACACAGGTGTGATGCTCTGACATCTCTCTTTGTGTTGGCATTCTACTTAGTAATACAAACAAAATGGCCACTGTTATATACGTAAGTTTTATACTTCTTTGTCAATTGCAGATATATACTATCTCTGAGCAATCACAAGTGTTCTGGAAAAATTAATAAAAGTTGTCTATGAGAACTTGCTGGGCCTGTTGATTTCTCCATGGTGAATACTGCATATTTTATTGTTGCTTGTTGATAAACTTCCTCTAAACCTATGGACCCACTTTTCACTGATTGTACTGTTTGGAGTTGACCAGAACTGAACCATCCAGTAGTCATAGCAACAGTGGAACTGGTAAAAATAGAAGAAATTCGGACCAGTAATCACTAATGTATGTATCATCCAGAAAACTCAGTCAAAGTGTTCTCAGGGAAACTACTGCTTGTTTTAATACATGTATTGCTTATTTTAAAGTATTTAACTGATCATTTTCCCTGCAGTGTGTATTATTTTAAATGTTATATAAAATATCAGCCTTTGTATTGCCCAGATGATGTGCAAATATTATATCATTTCACAAAAGGGACTTGAGCAGTCATGGCTGCGGTATCCCTGGAGGGTTCTGGATGAAGCCTGCCAAGGCTATAAACTTGGAGGGATTAGAATAGAGTCATAGTATGTTTCATACTTTATAATCTGTTCAAAATGTAAATGATAACAATACACAAACACATGCATAACTTCAAATTATATAGATTGTGGAGACGGTGACTGAGAGAGGTGAGGCTGACTGGACCTTCTCTTCAGAGTGTTCTTGAAGGCTTTCTGAGGAAGTTCAATTCTTCCTGAGGCACAGCCTTGGGCCTGGGAGACTGATCTTGGCAAAGGGAAAGTCCACACAAATATCCTAAGGACTTATTTTTTTAAAAAAATTTAAACCCCTGCAATAAAAAGGAAATCACTTTCAATTGCTTCATTAATTACAAAAGTTTTAAATAATATTACTTTGGATATAGCCAGTTGCCTTCCTCTGAGAAGCTCAAAGTTAATCACGTGTGGAAGTTAATTTCCCAAGTTTCCTTTTAAAAACGGGTGTGGAATTCTCTGTATGTTTACACACGACCTTCATTAAGGCTAAGAATTTCTTCATTTAGATTTTGGCTTTACACGATGCTAGCACTGGTTGTTTCCCAGCACTTTATGTCGAAGAGCGATAATTCCTTTTCTTCCTTCTCCGTGTGTTCCCGAGTCTCTACGCCATCCTTGGGAGCAGACAGGAAGTCATTCACACTCTTGCCTCATTTTGATTGATTTTTCTTAGTTCATCAGACCTTCAGAGCCAGCAGGTCAAATGGCTAGATTCTTACTTTCTTCAAAAGACTGGGTAAGTTCCATATTACTGTGGAGATCTATCTTCTGAGAAAAGAGGAATTGTATGTTTTAATTTTTTATTATATTTGCTACATGATTTTTATTAAAACAAACACTGTCAGTTGTAAGTTGTGCAAATAATAGAGATTCGAGCTGAATTTTGTGAACATTTAGAAGCATTCACTGAAGTCTCCTGTTACACCTCTGTCCCCTGCACTGATGGTGTTAACATTTCTTTGTTAATTTTCCTTTTTTTGAGTCTTAAAACCCACTTTATCTCCATTTGAGGTATCTAAAAATTAGTTATTGACTGTATAATGAGAACTAACAACAACAGCAGGTGGAGGACTTAAAAAGGAAAAACAGAATGCAGCAGTTCTTTAATTTTAAATTGAAGAGCTCTATGTTTAGGCAGGAAGAATCTTTTTTATCTGGTTTTGAACTCTCCCTGCTTCTGCCCAGATAATCTCTGAATGATTAAACTCAGCTCAGAGGAGAGGAGGCAGGCAGATAAGCTTGCTAACAGTTGGGTCTACAAACCTTAGGCAGAAAGAGAACCCAAATTGGAGATTTCTATCGGTTCCCGCCCCTTGAAACTCTGCCACGCACTGGTCATAGCAACAATGGAGCTGGGATTCTAGTGCCAGGTGAAAATAGAAAAGATCATGGCTAATAAGTACTAGTGCATTTATCATCCAGAAAATTCAATCAAAATGTTCTCAGGGAAATTACTGGTGTGTGTGTGTATATATATATATATATATAAAACAAGGATATTTTTAATATTTATTATATATATTAAGTTTATATATAGTTACATATATATTCTTATTTGAAATTATTTAATTGATCACTTCCTCTACTATGTGTATTATTTTAAATGTTACATAAAATATTAGCCCTTTGTATTGGTACTTTCCATGTCTGCAGGTTTAAACAACTTCAGATGACAGAAGTATGAAATTCATCTGTATTAAAGGCATATACATCTTGTTGTGTTTACTCACTTACTAGTATAGCATAGCAACTATTGACATAGTTTCACCTGTTTTTTGTTTTTTTTTTCATAATAGGTGGATAAGACATTGATAAAACCCATACCGGATGTCTTCATTTCCAGAAACTGAGGAGACAAGCTCTGGGACTTGTAAGGTTTGTCTCCTATAGATATCTCTCATGAGGACAGGTTTTCTTTTCTGAGTGACTAGGAGAATGAAGCTGTATTCCACGGAGATGAAGAAGGCTTTTGGGAATGATGAGGAAATCAATGAGTTGGGCACATTAAACTTCAGATGCCTATTTTGCATCTAACTGGCTCTTGAACATGCAGTGCTATGAGTCTAACATTTCGTGAATGGGAAGATCAGTTCTAGGGTGTTCTGGCATTGACACATTATGCAAAGCCATGGGCTGAGTTGAGTGTGGGTTCTTCTTCACTATGTATGGACAAACATGTGATAGACTATCATCTTGCAAGTGACAACTGTAAATTTCAAACAAGATAACAAAAGGAGCTTCTTAAAAAAACCCTGAGAAATTAATATACTTGTCAGACTATGGAGGAAAAATTGAACTATATAGGAAGAAACTCTAGTGTGTCGATTACTCATTTTTTGAAACTGTTTGCTTGTATACTATCTTTAGAAGTTTCTTCAAAATGTGTCTAAAATTATAATAGAAAAATTTTAATAATTCTAGTCTGAAGATTCAGAAGACAGAATTAGGAGTCACTGCAGGTTACAAACAGTGAGCTGGGAAACAGAGAAGCAGAGGAGCAGTGAACTGGTCTCTGCCTACAGATGCTACCAAATTTGTGACTAACACTTGGTCCATTAATATTAGTGAACATCTTCAGCTGGGGCAGCGGTTCAAGAACAGTCTGATAAACCAATAACTGATGCTTGAAAAATCATGTATAAAATCTCTACTATATTATATTTATGACAGTCAGGAGATAATCAGAGATCCCTTAATGGCAATCTTAATAAAGAATCAGAACAATACAACCATTTCAAGATAACTCAAATTTCAGCATCAGCTCAAAAGGATGAAAAGTCTTTAATTGCAATCACCTTGAAAAATGTTTTTTACTGCTAAGATGGATGATTTCAATAGAAAACAAGAAAATATGGAAAAGAATCAGATGGAAATTCTTTATCTAAATAGCTGCATCTCAGTGGAAGAGAACAATGGATACGTTAATAGCAGAATGACAGTGAAGGAACTAGGAACCTTGAAAAATTATAATAAGTATTTGATCTGATAAAGCAAGGAAATAAGGATTCAGAAAATTTAACTGATTTAATATTCTATGCAAAACCCAAAAGATCCAACAAAACTGCATAGGAGCACAGGCAAGAGGGATGAGACCGAGGCAGAAAAATTAAATGAAAAAATTGGATGAGCACATCTTCAATTTGGTTTAATACTTAATATTATCAGCTCAAAGGCTAAGCATACACAGACCAAGTTAGACAGAAATCAAACTCTGTTTGACTTTTAATCACAGATACATTTCCAAAAAGACAACAGCAAAGGAAGACCTTGAATGTATCAAGAGAAAAATGACTATTACCTACTGGGAAAAGATGATTGAGAAAATCACTAATCTATCGTCAGAAACAATAGACATCACAGGACGAGGGAATAACAACTTTAAAATGCTAAAGTATATAATGGAAACAGAGAAAATCATAGAATACCTGAGGAATGAAGTAGAAGTGATAGAATTTTAGAAGTATAGCCAAGAATGGAAACGTGTCCTGGAAAGGAAAAATGACACAAACTGCATCAAACATTGCTGGAAGTCAAGGTCAGTGGCAGGCCATTGAACTGAGCAATCTGGAAAAAACAATTCTTGGCAGGGACAGATGTGGTAGAACGATGGACTTACAGCTTATTCAGAGTTGAATTAGGAGAGAATAAGGAGATAGGAATTAGAAATAGAGACAAATTTCTTAAAGAATTCTCCCTTGTTTAAGTAGAAAAAATAGTGAATAATGAGAATAACGTGAACAGTGAGAAAGATTTTTGTTAATGTGTTATTATTATGTTATTATAATACAGTAGGGAGTTAAGTAAAAGCAAGATATTTGGTAAAGAATACTGTCCAATGCCGTCAGGTCTGTGAACAAAAAGTACAAACAAAAACTGAAATGGCCGGTTGAACCGAAGTTAAAAATTATTCAACCATACTAGGGACTTAATATTTCATATATTATTTATATTATCTTGACTTTGCTTTTCATGACTTGATCAATTTTCAATATAATAGTTGAAAAGTATGCTCACTAAAATTATGTAAAATTCAATGATTTTGTTACATAGTAATTTAATTTGTTCATTTTTTAATGTATAGATATTTTTCAAATAATGGGTATGATGTTTTGCAAAAGCTATTCTTATAGTTGTTTTAAACCTAGATATTCATTTTGCAATAAGACCATTTGTGATTAGAAGTTGTTTAACCTGATTTACCAAATACTATAACCTGGCTTGATTACATCACTCATTGTCTGAGACAATTCAATTACCTAGGATTTTATTTCCATGAGAACACACATTTCAATGTCTAACTCAAGATTCTGGAACTCATCTCCCATTGTGAAGTATACCTAGGGTAGGAGTGGAAACAACCACTTGCTCACACTCCACACCCTCATCTACCATCAGGGAGGGTAGACAGGAGGGCTCCCTTGACATAAAGAACAAAAGCAATGGGGTAATGGAGACGCTCAGCCACAGATATCATCACCAGTGAATATTAAAGGAAGATCCTAGGGTCACCCACAGCTACAGGGATGAAAAGAACCATTCAGCAGCTACAGTGTGGTAAGTTTCCAAAAAAATGTCTATGTTTATCAAGAATGTCTCACATTAACTATGTCTCTGTTGTGAAACATTGAGTTTTTATGTGTTTGTTCATATGTGAGGGTTTTATTTATCTTGCTGTCATGAATATACTGAAGGCCAGTCACTGAATAATCCTTGGTTCAGGTCTCTGCTTTTGTGATTAAGAGATAAGTTCTCATTAGGCAGACTAAAAGTGGGTTTATTATCTGCGCTTTACCTCAGCATAGAACAAGATTTTTGAAAAACTGTTTGTGTTCTGAATAAACACAGGCAAAATTTTCTCTTTTTAAATTCCCTTAACAATACAGTGAAATAATCATCAATATAGCATTTATGTGCTATGAGGTATGATCCATCATCTACAGATGTGTTACTGTGGATGGGAGGATGTGCCTGGGTTGTATTCAAATGCTGCACTATTTTTTATAAGAGACTGGAATTTGTGGGTTTTATACCTATGACAATCTTTGAACAAATTCCCCACAGATATCAAAGGAAGACTTTCAAGTATGTCCAAAACTGTGCCCATTTCTGATATACTCTATAGAAAGAGTGTACAATGAGAACTGATAGACGTGTAATGAGAAAGAGCAGGGTGGAAAAAAGTACTGGAGGAATTTCTGAATCCTCCTCACTTAAACTATTTTCAATATTCATTTAGTACTCTTCATAAATCTGTGAACATTGACAAACCATACAATTCTTGGTTGAAAGGAATGTCAAGCAGAACAGCTCCCAATTATGGGGGTGAGAACTTATGGTTATTTTCCTATGTGGAGAAACACTTTATTTTGATCTATTGAAGTATTTTTTTGTTCCTTTCTTTTTGATCTTTTGGGCCATTATTGTAACTGTCTTCACTCACCATTTTCTGTCTTGAAATATAAAGCAGATATGTTTAGATATAAATTGAACCTGAAAAAAGATGTATATACATTCTGCTATTTGTGAGGGCACTGAATGGTTTTCAATTTGCTGGATGGAATATTGTATCTCAAATGCACCACAGAAGCACTTGGGTTCAAGAGGTTTAGAGTTGTAATTACAACTCTTTGAGAGTATGAATTACAGTTAAGTATTTTTTTTTTGTTTTACAAGAAATGGGTACACAGATATATGTTCTGAATACTTACAGAATCTTAATTTCCTGCTATGGAGTGTGAAGCAGTACTTAGAAGTGTGATTAAATGGACTAAGGTGCGGAGAAGGGAAATATCTAGGAAGGAAAACTGGTTATATTGCCTCTGATGTGCGTGCTTTTCTTCTATTTTGTTAAAATTGTGTGTTTTCTAAGAAGAGACTACTAGAAATCAACTGACTTGTTATTTATGGTGATTGACTGTCATACTCGAAGAATAGTTGTTACTTGAAAGTCCACTTTACTCTTCGGAATGACACACACGTGAGCACCAGATCTCATCCCTGTTTCTCTATGGTCTCAGTGTTACTGTGAGAAAAAGCCATTGGTCCGGTTGGGATTTGTGGAGGGTTCTTTATCTCTTACAAACTCAAGTGCCAGTCACCAGGCTGGATTTGATTAGGCTTTGGTGGTTTCCCTTGAAATCACCTTGAAAGACTAATGAAATTTAAGTGACTGCAGCAACTTTCTGGGTTTTTGTTTTTGTTTTTGATTTTTTTTGAAAATAGATTTTTCTCATACATCTCCTTCTGACCATAGCTTTCCTTCCTTGGTCTTCTCTTAGAGCCTACCACCACCCTACCTGTTCAACTCCACATTTTCTTTCTTTAGAAAACAGACAAAAACCAATCAAACCAGGAAAAAATTAAAAAGCATGAGAAATACACACACACACAAACAAACACACACAAATGCCCATAAAATACAAATTGGAAAACCATAATATATATTAAGCAGAAGATAAGTAAAATAAAAAGATTAAAAAAATACCCAAACAAAGTAATTTGAGAAAATAATCTAGAAAAAGATCATTGAGTTTGTTTTGTGTTGGCCATATGCTCCTGGGCATGGGGCTTACCTACCATTAAGTGTGGTTTATGTACCCAGTGAGAGTTCATTACAGAAAACTAATATTTTTCTTTGTAAGTTGTTGTCAGTTGGAGATGGCTTCTTGGCTAGGGGTGGGAGCTTGTGTCCACTTCCCCTCTCAGCGCTGGGAACAATCTGGCTTGAGTTTTTCTGACCCTGTACATGCTACCATAGTCTATAGGTTCTTGTCTTGGTGTGTCAGGAAGACACTGTTTTCTTGGTATCATTCATGTCCGCTGGCTTCCTTTTCTGCAGAGTTCCCTGAGCTCAGAAGGGGAGGGTTTGATAAAGACTTCCCATTTAGGACAGAGTGTTCCAGGGTCTCTCACTTTTACACATTGTCCAGCTATGGATCTATGTATTAATTCCCACACACTGCAAGAAGAAGCTTCACTGATGGTGAATAAGATGGTGGTAATCTATAGTTATAGTAGAATGTCACTAGGAGTTATTTTGATTACAGTGTTTCTTTAGTATGGCAGTAGTATTGGATTTCCCCCCAGACCCATGGCCTATCCAGTCTCAGGTTCTTGGCCACCTAAGCAGCGTTAGACATAGATTCCACCTCATGGAGGGGCCTTGATCCCATCAGATGGTGGTTGGTGACTTTCACAACTTTTGTGCTACTACACTTTGTGTTACCTGAGCAGCTTTATCTTAGGCTAGTACTCTTAACTGACTCTCAATGGTATATATTTATATGAGCCTTTGTCTTACTTAATTGCTATACATAGCGGTTTAAAACCACATCTTGAAGACTTTGCCAATTTTATAATTAACCCATCAGAACCAATGTGTGCTAAATCAGAAAATTTAGTGTATTGCATCAGGTTTTGTTAATCTTTTCTAAAACTTGCATGCATACCGCTTCTCATTTTGCAAACTTCTATGGAAGTGTATTTACTTCTCAATTAACTTTAGAAACCCATAGGAGATTTATAAAATCTATGAAGTGACTTATATTTAACTAAACTAACCAATTATCTCAAGACTTTTATATTAAAATTTACATTAAAATAGAGATAATTGGAGTAATTTTCTTAAACAGATTGTTTTTCTTAAAAATAAAGTAGTGAAATATACATTAAATGTTTATCTGAGCCATTATTGACACAACACAATATAAAGGAAATTGTGAAAGATGTATAAACAAGACGCTTGCCTATAAACAAGACACTTGCTTTGGAGTCTTTCAGTGCAGACTAACCCTAGTACCTGACGAGGGGAGCTTTTCAAATATAGATCTCTGTTTTGCAATGCACTGCTTGTGACTCTAGACATCTCAGGGGACATCTGTGAATACCTGTTTCCTCCACTGTCAGATAGGAACTGATACGACTAAAATAGCTATGTCAAATACCTCATACCTCTTGGTATTCCATAGTCACTTAATTCACATATCTGCATTATTATCATCAGTAAGCAAGAGGTGTGTTAAACTTTTAGATCATCAGTCCAGAATTTTGACCCAGAGTAGGAATCAGGCAACCTTGAGTTGTTTCTAAACTTAGTAGTTATGACATCAACGTATGAAGACCTAATGTGTTGACTCTGTTGTTGTATGGAGGCCTCTTGTTTGTTCTCTGGCTTCTCAACCCCAAGATAATCACACAGAAACCATATCGTTTGCAATACTTTTTGGCCAATAGCTTAAGTGTATTTCTGGCTAACTCATATCTTAAATGAACTCATCTCCATTAATCTATGTATTGCCATGTGGCTGTGGCTTACCTGGTAAGTCCGGCGTCTGTTGCCAGCATCTTGTCTCCAGCATAGCTACATGACTTCTCTCTGACTCCTCCTACATTCTCCCAGCATTCAGTTTAGTTCCCCCTTCCCCAGCTAAGTCCTGTCTTGCTATAAGTCCAAGGCACTTTCTTTATTAATCAGTGGTAATTGCAGAACACAGAGAGAAATCCCACATCACTCTATTCATAAGAAAAACAGTCTGAAGATGATGTTCATTCTCTGGAAATCATGTATTTGAGACCATCATCGTTTATTTAAGTGTATGAAGTTTGGTATGTTTGAAAACAGTGTATTGTTTTATAATCACTCTTACACTGATGCATTTTTGCTTATCCTTCCTCTGTCTGTCTCTGTCTCTCTCTCCTTGTGTGTATGTATATGTGTATGTGTGTGTTCCTCTGCCACCCTCCACATTACTTTTTGAGGCAATCTCTCACTAGACCTGAAGGTTCCTTTTTGATGACATTGTCTATCAATTAGCTTGAGAAATCCTCTTGTCTCTGCCTATCTTGATGCTAGGATTTTAAGTGTGGACTACCACATCTGTTATTTGTGTGTGTGTGTGTGTGTGTGTGTGTGTGTGTGTGTGTGTGTGTGTGCGTGCACATGCATAGTAGGTGGGTAGCTTTATCTGGGGATCCAAATTCACCTCTTCATGTATTTGCCAAAAATACTATGAGAATTGTTATCTTCTCAGCTCTTATTTATTATTTCTTGTTAAGTAGAGGTTTGTATAAAACCACATAAGTTATTTGGTATTGTTAAATCTGGTTGTCAAAACTATGTTATTTTGGATTTGAAGAGATTTTCATTTAAATAAAGTTTATGTGTATCCTGTCTGTTTTGATTGCATTAGCAATTGGTAGACTGTTGTAGCCGATGATAGAACAAACAGAAATTGCTATATGGAAGCTTTTATTTCCCCAGTCTAGCTTTTAGAAGAACTCTTTTAGGCCAATCAGTTCTCTTTTCTATTATTAATGTTTCTTTACAGGATGGCACACAATAAGAAATTCTGGCTTCTGATATTTCCATAAGGACAATTTCTGTAATGTTTTTGCAATATTAAACATGGAATATTTATTTTTATCAATCCTACACACTCAAAATTTTGAGGTAAAAATTTAGTAGATCCTGATTTTTTTGGGGGTTGGGGGAAATAGGAGTTGCAACCAATTTCAAGTTATACTTGAAGGTATTCTTAGAATAAACAGAATCTCATTCCCCTAACAGGGTCACCATCCTTTTAATATCTGTTTATCATATTCTAGTAAGACATATAAAATAATTTTCATCACTAATAAACTTTTCTTTGTGGAAAGGATTAATGCTTTGAGATTTAAAAGTTTATATATTTGAATTTTTCAATGAAAACATGTGTTTTTTATTTTGTTTTACTTTAAAACCCTCTGTTTATTTCCTAAACTTTAACCTTAATTATGGGGTCATATTGAGCAGCTCATCAAATATTGGGCAGAAAACATTAGCTTAGAGTGTAGAAGAGATGAGCCCAGAATTCTAAGCTAATCACATTTGTTTTGCTTTACATAAAACAAATTGGATAGCTACATGGATTCAATATATTAATTCCTAACATTCAAAATTTTAAACATAAAAATCTATACATGTAGCCTTTTAATATGAAATCAATACTTATTTAAACATGGTCTCACATTGTTAGGATGATAGGTGTTTAAATCTACAGGCAATAATGGCAAGCCTACACATTTCTCATAATAAATTAATGGTGAAGGGAAAGCGATCATTACCACGTTGTAAATTACACAGCACGTCTTAGGTGATTTATCTAGTGCCTCAAACCCAGCAAATTTCACTAGTTGGCAGCCATTTGAAATGCATGTTAATTCCATGCTCTATCCACATCTGAAATAAAAAAATATCAGAATAGACTAATTCTGATTTCCTTTCAAATATTGTATTTTCATTTCATTTATGGTTCTTTAATCTTTTCAGCCGTTTTAAAGATTTAGAAGATGCTGATTAAAGCATTTCCTCTGATTAATTGCATTTTGGCTTTCAACTGTTGTATTTTATTTTAAAATCAAGTGTGCACACATTGTCTGGATTAGTGGAGCATCTGCTCTTCCTGGCCTCTGCAAATATTTATATAAATCTGAGTGCCACCCGTTCCCTCCAAGTTCTCACGGCTTGGCTACTACTGATTGCGTCTCCTCATTAAGCCATCTTCAGGATACAGAGATGTAAATAAAACAGAGGAATGGCTTGCATTTCAGAGATGTTTGTGTGCATGGCTTGCCATTCAATGCAAGCTATTGGATTTTTAGAATTCATTTTGAAATGGGTTTCCTTAACCTCTGTTTTCTTTAATTAAACATTAGATTTTACTAAGTTACAAAATATTCTGGCTATGATAGGTAGTCTCTTATAAGAAGGCTTTTATTGTTTGGAAATCGTCTATAAAATCATCATGACATAAAGATTAATATTTATTAGAAAAATTCAAGTAACACACCAAGGCTGAATAGCTCTTATATTTATTTTCTTTTTTATTTTTAATATTTCTTCTTTGCTTTACAAAATATGTCTGTGGGCTAAAAGAACAGTAAAGGTAGAGGTATAAGGAATGCGATAGTAATACTTTCTGACTGTCCTTCACCTCCTTCCCTTAGCTAATTGTGGTTTCAGAAGGGGAGAGTTCTTTAATCTGGGGCTTTAGCTTTACTGCATGCTTTGATACAGAAGTAGAGACATCAAGTTGACTTCATTTTACAAATTGTCCTTTGACCATGTAGACTCTGTGGACAGAATGGATTTTTTTCTATTGCAAATATTTAAGGCTGAGAATTTCTTTTCTTGCAGCTTTATGTAATTATGTTCAAAGGGGTTTGAATTAAAATGGAACAGATGTGTCCATCTTTAATTATGGTGTAACAAATTGTGTTACTGTAAGGCTTTATTAAGTGAAACGCTCATCTTTATGCAATAATTGGTCAGACAGCTTCAAAATGTTATCAGTGCGCAGAGTATTGCCTACTTCACTTAGACTTCAAAAGAACACTTAAAGGCTCATAGGCTATGCACATGGAGCCAGAAGAAATGGGGGAAACTATTTACGTTTGCTTTTCTATTTCAAGTGGCATGTAAGCAATCACTAGAAGTATACCACGGATTTTACTGTAAATTATGAACTTATCTAAATAAGGCAAAAATATCTGACATTATAGATATATGGAAAAAGAAGAGAGAAAATACAACTTGGTTTTAAATCACTTTAAAGATTTCCAGAAAACGTTTATATTCTTTTGTGTAAGTACAGTCAGATAAACAGGTGGCTGGAAAAGACTCTTGTATGCTCAGCTTAGTCTTTTTAGTCTCGTCCAGAAACTACATAGAGACTTAGAGCACAGTGTGCCCCAAAGACCCACCCAAACTGCAAAACCCATGCCAACCAACCAACCGAACAACCAACCAACCAAACAAACAAATCTTAATTCATGGTATTTTATCACAATAGGAAAGTAACCAATATGGAAAACTACACCTTACTAGTTATAGAAAGCTCTTCAATCAAATAGTGAAGATTGATAACTTCAAAACCATTTTAGTGTGTTTTGTCAAAATTATTGTTAATTGAAGAAAATTCAGATATGGGTTAAAGAAAAAACCAACAGAACTGTTCACTTGAACTTCATTTCTCCACTTGATGATGGCTATGGTCAATATGTTGATGAGCAACTTACAAAGGTGTAACTTTGTATAGCTAGTTATTTTTAAAATAATTATATGATAAACTTTATTAGATAATGAAAAAATCTAATAATGTAGTCATTTCCCATGTCAAATGCAGTGCATTAATTATTTATATCCAAGAGAAATCAGCATTAGATATGAGGATTTCCAACTTTCTCCATTAGAAGGTTAATTAGCTATGAAAACATATTAACCACTTAATTTAATAACTACTGAGTTCATTTAAAATGCTGATTATTTTAAAATCTCATATTCTATGAGACATCATTAATGTTACATCTGTGGAGACATGCTTTGGAGTTGCTGTTCTTTTTTTCTAAGCCCATTATCTACCTCTGCAACCAAGTACCTATTTATGTACTATTAAGATCTTCAGAATTTTGTTAATCTCCACATTGTAATAATTTATAGCACCGCTTTTAAAACACCCTACTTTGTCGTGGATCCAACAGTTGTTTTTTGTGTTTGGGTTCTAGGAACAAGCATCTGGATATAAGTTAATTTTCTATAATTCTATTTTTTTATTTTGTCTGTCACATTAATGCTCTCCTGTTTGGCTATCTAAGAATTTGTACATTTAAAATTAACATATATGAAGGTAATTAGTTAATTAATTAATTGAGTAATTAATGCACTAATGTCTTCACCCAATCTCTGAACTACCACTCAAGACAAAGGAATTAAGAAAGCACCCTTGGGAAGAAATGGCTTTAATTTAACTTTTTTTGAGTGCCTTTCTTGAGTAATGAGAATTTATTTTTAATTTGAGCATGTATGTTACACATAAGGGATAACAGGATCATGTGAAATACACACCTGAGATTTTAAAGAGACATAAAAACATTTATAAATTTTAATTTATAAAATTTTATAATTTTTGCAGAAAAAAGTCTATTTTGAAGATGAGTTCACAGACTCATCTTTCATTTGTGAATGAGAAATTAGTCTGAATGAGTCCATTCTCAGGGCCCACATACATTTGTGAATGAGAAAACAGACTGAATGAGTCTGTTCTCAAGTTCCATACATATTTACAGAAGATATCCAATCATGTGATCTCTTGCTGGACAATTTATCATTGATTCAATGTCACACTGACATATAAACTTACAAATAAAAAGGATACATTGTAAACTTATTTTAGAATTTTTGAGAAAATTCTATTAGCCTTATGAAATCTTCTTCAGGGTGGTTTCCTCTCAAGTGTCAACATTGTATCGCCTAATGACTTAGTCCTACAATATTTTAGAATATTCTGGAAAAGTCTTCATCATGTATTCACTCAACAAATGTACACTCATTTGAATGCAATTTCATACTCAAAAGGTGCTAGACTAAAGGAAATAATATAGAGATGTTTTTTCAGTCACTGAAGCTACTCATAGTTTTATAGTTCTAAGGTGTGTTATGCTTATTAATATTTGCCTGCCATTAGAGACTTACAGTAGATATAACTTTATCTCTTGTTTGTCACGAATTCTTTCCTGTGCCTCACTCTGTATGATCTTTGCTCCGATGCCATGGAGGTGCATGGATAAGAAGAACATCCTGCTAATGAGACCTGGGCTAATCAGAGACCCCAGTAAGCAGAGCCATTCTCCTGGCCACTGGTAGACAAGTAGGAGGGGCTTATTGAACTACTGATGTGAGAGGTTGTCATTGAAACTTAGATACGAAGTTTTAAGAGCATTCTAGAATATGTAATAATAACAGTACTTTTCTGGTCCTAATCTAATAGGAACATTATTTACCATGTAGGGGTAAATACTGAGATCAGGGGAATGATGAACATTTATGGAAAGGTTGCTATTAGTATTTACTAAATATGCATGTGATATAGAGTAGGTGATAGTGACCTAACCGATTCATTTAAATGATGAAGAGAATCTCGAAAGTCGAGGAGTTGGGGAGCTAGCGAACTGCAAGACAGTCATGTCTGCTAGAGGGAGGTGACTGGATTAGGTGGCTGTCACCTATAAACAGAACCCAGGCAGAGGAATGGTGACTGGTTAGGTGGCTGTTACCTAAAAATAGAGAATGCATATGTATGAGAAGCAAAACTAGAAGGTAGGTAAGAACTGAAAGAAAATAATGCCGCCTATCCTGCTAGGGGGTAATGATTGCCTGATTGTTATGGAGAAATGTGTTTTAGGACCAAATCGACATTTTAGGAACATGAGTAAAACGGCAGTGAAGAAAAGTGACTAACAAAACAATATGAGACTCGAGATTGGAGCTCCTCCAAAACAGTGGACGCTGACCAAGCCTATGAGACTGGAGCCTGGAGCAGCTCTGACACAGTGGATGAATGCAACTTTGCAGGACTGTTTCTTTTTTGTTTACATCAGGGATGAAACGGAAGTTCTGGTCCACTCATTCTAGCAGCTGCAGAAAGCCAGCTGTTGCTAGGGAGAATAAACAGGCCAGGGAAGGGAAGAAGACATTGGCTATGATGGATGCCTAAGAGCGGCAGGCTGTCAACAGGGGATGATTATAATATGGGCATAGAAGATGGCAAACAAGATACTCGAGTCTTTATGGCAGCTGAGAATGAGAGGACCGTGGTTGGTGCATGTGCAATGATTTTGGTGGATGGCGGAGGAACAAGGCAAATTGTAAAATGATGATAGAACAAGTGTAGATAACACTTTCCAAAAATTTCACTGAATGCAACAGGAACAAAAATTGGTTTGCTGGGTGAAAAGGCTTTGGTGGTGTTTATTTTGTGATGGGAGTGAGCTGAATGTATGTGTGCCTGTGCTGTCCTGAGGCCCAGAAAAATAGAGTGTTTTTCCAGGATCAGACTTTAAGATGACCTGTCAGATTGCCACATCTATACCTTTTGCAAGGAATCTGACTGATATCTATTGAATGACTAACAATCTCTGAATTCAAACTTTTCTACTCACTTTCAAGCTACAGAGACTTAAGATGCAGTTCTTGGTTGGCATAGACCTCCTGCCATATTGGTTTTTACAATGTTTCTCTAATTTTCCTTATATCTTTTTTAACTCCTGGGTTATTTAGACAAGTGCAATATTTTAAGTAATTGAAGATTTTCCAGATATCTTTATTAATTTCTAACTTATTTCCACTGTGGTCAAATAATATACTTTTTTATGAGTTTTGGAGACGCGTTTTATGGCTCGACTAGGGTTTTTTTGGCAAACACTCTGCTTTTGAAAAGAGTGTGCAGTCTGGTGTTGCTTGGGGTGTTTCACAAATATTCTTTCACACTTTTGTGTTCAGGTTTCTTAATGTTTCATACTGTTGAGTTGTACTGTGTAATATTTATATTATTTTCCTCTTTGATTTTTAACATTTTCTTAATTAGGTTGCCAATTTGCTAATATTTTCCTACAATGTTTCATCTACTGATAATTGATAATACCTCATTAGCGACATTTTTAATCTTTATAAATTAGACTTGGGCACATATTTTATATCTTTATTGTCTTTAGTTCACAATATAATTATAAACATTTTAACGGTCTCATAATTCTAACATAAATTGCTCATTCTAACACAGTTCTGTTTTATTTACTCTTCTCATGTTGGTATGGTTCTTGAGTCTTGGTAGGTTTGATAAACAGATTTTATTAGTAAGAATTTACCCTTCTAGTTCAGAAGAAATTTCAAGTCCCTATATTTATTCTTCAGCTTCATTCCAGTGTTTATTTCAACAAATTAATTAACTTTAAGTGAATGAATTAGGCTTCTGCTTCTGGCTTTTCCATGTATGACTTGTTCCAGGGTTATTTGACCTAGTCTAGAGTTAGTTTTTCCTCATCATTGAGATAGTCTTTCCTGAGCATCCCACACATCACTGGTGAGTCTGCCTATTGGGAAAAGCCCCTCCCCCCCGATAATATGTTAGTGCCAGCAATGTTCCCGGAGTTTTCTCCCTGCCTTGGATAGTTTCCTCATTCACGTACACTTTTTCTCTGTGTAACTTTTGAGAAGATTCTCTGCTGACTTTCATAGTTTTGATTCTAAGTGTTTTTCTTCCCTCTGCCATTGTTCCATGGGCTCTAGCAGGTGCACCCTCAACCTCTGACCCCTCGCCGCAGGGAGACTCTGGACTTCTTTCCTGAATTCCTTTCTTAGAAATCTAAAAGTTTCATGGACAGCTCTGGTAAAATCTGAGAAAGGAGTGTAAAAATACAATGGAAAAGAAAGATGATTCATGTAGAAAAAGAAGTCTCAAAGCAGTATAATTTTAATTTTTTTCATAGAAAGGAGACAATAGAGGATGTTTGAATAACATGGTGAAAGATTGCAGTATACATGGTTATTATTTAGAGCTATTGTTTAGCAATGGACAATTAAAAGGCTCTTGAGCAATAGATAGGGCACAGTTGCTTCAGAAAGTATTTAATTTATGGTTGTTTCATTGTTGCAGTGAAATATCTTCCCATTATTTGATGGATGATTAATAAAAACTCAGAGTTATTGGGGTTTGACCTAAAGACCAGAAAAGCAAAGCAGCCAGCCACTGACTCTTAACTCAGCCTCTGTCTGAAAATGGCAATCTTGCCTCAGGAATGTCAGAATGAGACTGTGCCTAATGGGCTGTCTCCTCCCATTTCATAATCCTCTCTAGTGCTGGGATTAAAGGTGTGCACCACCGGGATTAAAGGCATGCACCACATGGTTTCTACGGTAACTAGTGTGGCTGCTGGGATTAAAGGTGTGTGTTACCACTGCCTGGTCTGTAAGGCTGACCATAGGACTGCTTTACTCTCTGATCTTCAGGCGAGCTTTATTTATTAAAATACAAATGAAATGCCACTATAATCATTTTTCCAAAATCTTGGTATCAGACAGAAGAGTTATTTCATTAAATTTGTCATGTGTTATATGGGAAAAAGAAAACAAGAAAACACAGATTTTTAGGCTAGCTATGGAAGAAATAAGGAGAAAATTAATAAGCCTAGGTAGGAATGAGTAAGCAAAAGGTTACCTTTATTCAATCAGAACCTACTGTGTGCAGCCCTCTCACTGCGTTTCATCTTCTGAATGATCTTAGTTCCCTCTTTGCAAACATGTTCGGCAAGTTACAGGCATCCACTGGGTTAAGCAGAATTCCATTTTCTTTAGATGAGAAAATTGAGGCCTTTGCCCACATTTACCCAGTTAGGAATTGACTGAAGGAGGATGTGGGTCCGAGCAACCTGATTTAAGGCCCACACATGTAACCACTAACTATCTTGCCAATGAGTTTAGAGTGGGAATTGGGTAAAAATATGCAGGCACGCTGGAAGGATTGGGGGTTGTGGTCAGAGAGCAGGATATTAATGCTAAAGACGCCAGCGCCGAGCACTTCTGGGTGATGTTGGACCTAAAGTGGGTGATGAAAGAAGAACTGAAGCGAATGCAATTGGAGTTGAGCATTTGGGAGCTTGCAGGCAGTTCTTGATGATTCATGTTCATAGACATTAAGTGCACTCATGGTAACGGCTGAACTGGAGGTAAGGGGTAGACTAATAAAATTTTATTTTTGGAACTACCATTGTTGATGATGTGATGGGGTTTGGTAAGGGAGTGAATGAATCCACTCATTGTAGGCCAGAGTAGAAAAATATGTATATTGAGTACTCTTACAGGAAGAAGTGGGCATGGGCCATAAAAGAATCACCTGGCTGCCAGCTAGTCTCTCTGAAACATTTCTGAAACCTCTTTTCCTCTTCTCGTGGTCCCATTTCTAATTTCATCACACAGAGTCACAACACTCTGTAGAAATTTTTATTTGGAAGATATCTTCTCTTCTGTTAGGGTTTCCACCATGCAGTGCTTGCCATGGAAATGAGGGTGGTCCTGATTGGTCAGTGTTTGACTCTCAATATGCGTGGCAGTCTACACCAAAGTTACTCTTTGGGAGCTGAAGTCAAATCAGTTTTTCACTGGAGGTTTGGCTAGAAAGGAGTCACTGTTTTCTTTCTGATACATATTGGGAACACGTCCTGGACCAGGCTTTCATTGTGGACTGTCCCTAATAGTGAGACTTCTCTTCTGCCATGCACTTCTCGCTACAAAAGATTTCTTATAGGTCTTTGGAAAAAATTGACAATTCCAACATTGGCCACCTCATCTTATTGTGGAAAAAAAAGTTGTCAGGTTTCTACTACTAGCTGACTATAGCTGGGTATCCCATTTGCCGTCTTTCCTGAAGTAATCCAGGGTCTTCTTTAGGTATGCTTTTACGGTCATTATTTGGGACACTGGCTTCGATGAGTTCCTTGACCTGACTCTTCCCTGACTGAATCTTCAATATACTCCATGGATTAGCAGAGCTGGTTTGTTAAGTAATAAAACCCACTAGGACCGCTACACATTGATGCACCAAAGCTTGTGGAATCAGTTTTTGGGTTGCTTGTTCCCTACTTGGGTGGGGATGTTATGGAAAGTCAATTTTTTTGGATGCCATCTTACTTTTTACATTAAGTAAAAAGTGTTTTTGTGTTCATGAATGTGTGCATGCATGCACACACGTGTGTGTGTCCATGTGCATATATGTGTGGTGTAGTGTATGTGTGGAGGACAGAAACAAACCCGTGCCAATTAGTTCTCTCCTCTCTGGGCCTTAGGGAAGGAACTCAGGGCCATTCCATCGACTCTCATCTGCCAACTTAAAATAGGAAAGCATGTTACCATTACTATTACTAACAACATGCATTTAAAGAGGCTTATAATTTACATAAATTTTCTGATGGAGAATCAAGGGGAAGGTGCTACAAATATCAGTCTGAGAAAGGAGACCTTTATCAGTTCCATGTTGTAACCTGTAGGTTTCCAGTGTGGAATTCAGTCCAGAGGTTCCTGCATTTGGGCAATATTTTCTTACTCTGACTTTGTTTAATGTGGGTTTTTCTGCTTTGTAGCATTTATTCCTCACTGGAAAATTAAAAAGTAATTCTCAAGAGTCTAGTTTAATCCTTCGTTTAAGGAGGTGTTACAGACTCACTGGTTAGGACTGGGATGTGGATTTCTAGTGGTAGCCAAGGAGCTTGGCTTAGATGCTTCAGTGGTTCAGTGACAGGACAGCTCACTGTGTGTGACATCCACTACTGTCACCAAGTTCTGTCACCACGTTAGGTTAACTGAAAACCAAATTATCCTGGCCTGGTATGAAATCAACCTATAAGACAGCGAATTGGGGAGGGTGGGATACCTTTTTTTTTTTTTGAAAAGTCATTTAATATTTTCAAGTCAGCAAGTCTTAAATCTTGGTTATTGAATGAATCATGAAGTTAGAAGCAAAATATTTTCCTCGAGCAATAATTTTCTGCCCCCATGTTTGTTTTCAATGTTTTAATTGAGGCACTAACATGATTGCAGTTTCCCAGGATTAAAAAAATGAACCGGGTGGTGACTGTAAGTGGGGGAAAGGATGGGGGAAGAGTGGAACTGGTTGTTTGAGCCGATGCCAAGGGGAAGGATCTTATATAGAGGCATAATTAATCTTGCAGGGTGTGTGTTCTTTTCACAAGTCTAGCCTGCCCCGAGTCCTTGTTATTGGAAGAGAAATATTTAGCTCACAGGAATGTCCATAGGACTCGGTGCTGAGGAGGAAAGTCAGAGAGCTGCACTGGGGAAGCTGAGTCTTCCTGCACCAGTCACGTTCCGAGTAGCCCTCAGTGGAGGTTGCGTAGATAAACTAGGCAGCATGTACAGAAAGGATGTGGTGATTATGATATTGAGGGGAGCGGCTAAGTGTCTTGGTGAATTTTATTTTGCATCCTTTATTGTTCTGCAGTATTTGCAATTTTAATGGACAAAAAAGAGTTTTTGAGATTGAAGATGTTCTGAGAAAAGTCCACATCGCTTACTTTACTTACGTTCCCTTAATAGCCCCGAGTTTCAGTTTTTAGAACTGGCCTGTAGCTTTGCTGCAGGGCGTGCTTTGGATGGCAGATTCCTAAGTCTAATCAGGCAAATGTAAACCGTTAAACCAACAAAGCACACGTTAGCCTTTTCCTCACTCATGAACTCTCCACTTGATGCTCCTGAACGCTAGCAACATGAAGCAGTTCTGTGCTATCGAAACGATTTG
This sequence comes from Microtus pennsylvanicus, assembly GCF_037038515.1. Lineage (NCBI taxonomy): Eukaryota > Metazoa > Chordata > Mammalia > Rodentia > Cricetidae > Microtus > Microtus pennsylvanicus. The sequence goes on along the minus strand of NC_134579.1, from coordinate 4,887,813 downwards.
TTTGGTTTCATGGGCATATGATCCAGTGCTAATTTGTAGAGGCTTGTTCCCAAAAGCCCACTTGGATAGCATTTATTAAAAATGCAAGTCTTTTGACTAATGAATGGTAAGATGATAATATTTTGTTTCTCTTCCAAGTAAACAGATTGGATTCCAGAAACTTGAGTGATGGAAACAATGACCTTTAAATTAGTTTTCAAGTGGTAGAACGCTTTCTGCTGTGAAAATGCATATACAAATATCTTGGAGAGCATGGGCCTCCAAGGAATGGTGGGGAGGAAAAGAAGTGATGAGCTGAACAATATGGACTTCACATGGCATTATTAACATTTCTTTCTTAGAAGTAGTTTTATAATCTATGCCTAGGGGTTCTATTTTAATGCAGAAAGTGTTATTGTTAAAACCCCTTCTAGAAAAGTTGGGATGTCCGCCTAATTTTTTTTTTTCCAGTAAAGACACCACTTTTGAAGCTGGGGCCCTGGATCACTGGAGACTTAGACTGTCTGTTGTCTAGACAACTAGAAGATAGTGTGTCTCCCTTGAACATGGCATTCTTGCCAGGAAACGGAGACAGTGAAAATAATAGGGAGAAACTTGTTTTTATTTTTCTTATTTTCATCTCCTTGTTAAATTTCCTTTGCCAGTGTGTTTATGTTAGCTTTTGTTCTGTATCAACGGAACATCTATTACGTCCAGTTTACTTTGTAACTGGAAGATATGTTCTAGCAGCTATGGTACCTCTGCCAATCATGTTCCAAAGGCCAGGAAGTCACTGTCCCAAAGTACCTCATATCTCATAAAGTGGTAGGAACTTTCTCAGATGCCGTGTGAACCTCTCAAATGCTACCACATCTTTGATGGTGCCACTCTTGACATAGAACCTGGAGAATAGATTAAATTCTCATTTGTTAGTCAGCTGCTCCTCTGATGTATTTGGGAAAGAGGGTTAGTTAGCCTGTCCACATTTTCCGAGACTCATGGTCTGCAAAGTGGAAGGAAGGGAATGAAAACAAATTCATAATATTTTTGGAGAAGAAAGCTGGAGTAAAACTGATGACCAGGCAACCTAATGATAAACACAAGAAAGAAATGGTTTATTTTTTAATAAGTTTTAATATAATATTATTGATTGTAAGTATTCACATTGGAGCATAGTGAAAAAGACTAGAAATAAATGAGGCCAGATCTTGAAGCTAAATGTGGATTATATAAAATCTCATAAGATATTGATTTTGAATTCTACTATATTTGAAAGAAAATGATTCTTTGTATTTTTAAGTGGTTATATGTGCAAAACACGTGTTTGTGTGCATGTGCACAAATGTGTGTAATCAGATTGTTCTTTCTGTAGAATACAATTTCCAACACTGGAGAAGAATCCAAATCAGCAATTCTAAAGGCCTTGAAATCAAGAGCAGGCATCAACTTAAGTCCATTTTCCTACTGAAATATTAACAGTCTGAGGTAGAATGGAAAGAGTTGTGGCTTTTGTTGCTGACAATTTGACGGATGCAGTTTCAGAGGAGTGGAGTCATTGAATATCTATGGTAAAATATTAGAAGCAAGGACACTAAACAAACAAACAACAGACAAACCTGAAATCCAAAAACGCTGGGAATAAAATCCATCTATATTCCTGAATGACTAGTCTATGTGATGCCTGCATTTAATCCAGAGAGTTTCATGAAAAGGCAGGAAGAGAGGAGATGTGAATTGTTGGTGAAACACATAACTGCTTCTGGTGAGATGTTGGAGTTTCCCCTTGGTTGAGTGAATCCTATAGTCTGCACACAACCTGGGTGGTAGAAAACAGAAGCCTATTAGATTGATTCGTCAGAGGGCAGAATTATGGGATAGAAGACCAACTAGAAATTTACTAGGGGGGCTTACAGGCAAGAAACCACCAAAAGGGTGAGCCTCATAATCTTGAGTTTATAAACTCAGCTGAATTCCTTGGCAGATGCCTAAACAAAATAGGCATGGAAGAGAACACCAGGGGGCCAGGCTAAACCAGTGGTAACTAGAAGCCAAGAAAGCTTGGCAGTGATGTGAGCTTCTCTCCACACCGTGGGGGAGTTGGATTGTAGTATTAGTTCACAGGAGTTAGTCTCTCACTAGGACCCAAATCCGATGATCTGAAGAAAAAGAGAAGGACATAAGTGTCTCTAGTGCAGAATACCTTTTATTGACAGAATGCTTAGGCCTCATCTACCCACAATTCTGGTGAAGTCCTAACTTCCAATATAGTTCTATTCTCAGGGTTATTTCCTACAGTCATCAAGTAGTCAGAGGGTTACTTATTCCATTCCTTCCATTTCGTCCCCCAATGTGTTAACATTGACCATTGCTCTATATCTGCTGAAATGCAATATTTCGCTGAGCTTTAGAGATGGAAGTTACTGCTTTTAAGGAAACAGTTAATTGAAGGCAGCCAGGAGGGAGTGTTGATCCCATAGGATTGTTTTTCTTAGAAGGTGAAACGGATAGCTAGCACTTTCTTCCTCCTCGCAGACGTACAGGGAAAAGGAGAAAAGGACAGGCAAATGTGTAAAGAGAAGGCCCTCTGCAAGCCACAGAGAAACATCTCCAGAAATCAAGTTAGCCAGCATGTTCATGTGAGAGAATAAATTTCTCTTATTTTACCCACTTAGTCGGATGTACTTCACTGTGGTAGTCTAGATATCCTACCTACCATGACAAGTTTTCAGGGGAAACATGCCAGCCAGAGAAATAAAATGAAATGTGGATTCATGTGCAGGAAGAAATTGTTAAATGAAATCTGATTACAATTAGCTCAGATGTTAAATTAGCACAGACATTAAAGGTGCTTTTGAGATTATTCAACAAATGAAAGGAAAATGGGCTCAGACAGAACGAGTTTTTAATGCTTGAACAGAAATGAAATTTAAAAGAGAAATGGAAACAAAAATTTTCTCAAATGGAAGTTCTTCAGTGTGTATGCAATGTAAATATGTGTCTATATGCAAATATGTGGGTATGGAAATATGTGTGTATATATGTAAATCTCTCTGTGTGTCTGTATATGTGTGTGTGTATACTTTGTGGACATGCATGTGTTAGCCAGATGCTAACTTCTCTTGGCCCTCAGGCATTGTCCATATTAGTTTATTTTTTTTCTTCTCCTTTTCTTGAGATAGGGTCTCTTATTTGTCTTGAAATCATCAAATATGTCACAATGGCTGAGAAGCAAGTCCTAAGGACATGTATGTTTCTGTTTGTCTGACTCTGGAGTTATAATCATGGACTACCCAGTCTGAAGCCTTCATATGAGTTTTGGGACTTCAACTCAATTTCTCATGTTTGATTGGTACTCTACCAACTTATTCATTATAGAAATGCCTATAGATAATAAGGAAAAAATTAAGTTGCCTAATTTAAAGTAGCAGTTTAACATAAAAGAAGACAACATAAAGACAAAATGGCACACAGCTCATTTGAGACAAATCCAACTAGATAACAGTGTTAAATGTGTACGGTCATTATAGGATCTGTTGTAGATGAAACACTGGGTTTCATTGGTTCACTATAAGTATTTATTGAAAGTGAAATGACAGAAATTTATTTGATTCATGGAGTTGGAATATCTGTACTAACATTGATTTAAATAGGCTTTGCAGTTATTACTAAAGACAAATGTAGGCATTTCATAGTGCTAAAAGGATCAGTATAGAAAGATATAGCAATTATAAACATGACCTCAATCTGTAAAACTACTTAAAGATAAATTAAGATAATGTAGATAGCTTTGTGGTTAGAAGTGGGATCACATTTGGCAAGAAAAGAATCAGTTTTTGCCAATGGAGTGTTACTGGGAATTTTAACTACACTCCAGGGCAGGCCCTATATTTAGGAGTAGTTGGCTAACACACACACACACACACACACACACACACACCCTCATGAATGGTATTTTTGCTTGTCTTTTGTTTTCTGTTTCTTGCTTTTTATGATTCTTTTTTTGGAGAGCGAGGAGAGAGAGAGAGAGAGAGAGAGAGAGAGAGAGAGAGAGAGAGAGAGAGAGAGAGAAGAAAACATAAAGTTGGATGTGTAGGAAGTTGGGGAAGTTAAGATCTGGAAAGAGTTGGGGGGATTTGATTAAAATAAATTGTATGAACAAACTTAAGAAAAACATGAATTATCAAAAAGATTATCAAAGATAAAAGGGATGGTAGATAAACAACTGCCATCTTAACAAAAAGTTGCATTTTATATTAATCTTCAATATTTCACAGAACAAGCTTGTTAATGATAGAGAAAATTAGTGGATACTGTTAGATAATCTGACCATAATGATATTCCATAAATCACTCTAGTTGGTATGAATACATTTCTCCTCAGAAGTACACAGAAAAAGAACAGTTTGCAAAAGAGATCATACTCTGGGCACTAAAACAATATTAGTCTGTTTGAAAGTATTGAAGTCCTCTGACCACATAAGAACTAAATTAGGGATCAGTGTGCTATCTGGGAAATCCTTAGACATTTGGCACATGGTGATTATACTTTTATATTACCCTGAGGTAAGGAAGAAATAGAACAAATGGCAAGAATATCTTAACATGAATAAAAGCTAAAAATGCAACTCACTGAAATGTGTGAGCATTGGTACTAATAAGGAAATATGTAATGGCAGATGTTTGTTTTGGAAAAGAGGGATGAGTTCAAGTCACCATGAGCTCTTCAAGATGCTAGGAAAAACAACAGCAAGGCCAATTTAAGTCACAGGAAGAAGCAGTTATTGTCAATGTTACTCAGTGAAAATAGAAAATAATAAAATAAATGAAGCTACATTAAGCCAAAGCAGCCCATTAAGAGGCAGAGCAGCTGGGGCTGGAGAGAGAACTGAGCAGCTAAGAATGCTTGCTGCTCTTGCAGAGGACAGGACAGTTCGGTTCTCAGCATGCATGTTGGATGCTGCTTAGATGCTGCCTATGATTCCAGCTGGAGGATGTTTGAGGTCCTCTGCGAGCCCCCGAGAAAACCTACACACTTGTGCATCTCCTCTAACCCACACAAGCACATCGCTAAAACCTAAAAATAACATATTTAAAAATAATGATTAAAAATAAATATCCATATAGGCAAATTAAGAAAAACCAGAAGAAGCTCAATCATAATAAGGAACAGATGTAGAACAAATATTACATAACTTTTTTTCCTAATAACCCTATTTGTTAAATGCATCCTGAATATACACACAATGTGTTTATGAGTAAAGACATATTTTTTATTGTTTTCTTTATAGCAAATCATATCTGCATCAGACTCTAGCCTCAGTATTTTTTTTCCTTCAAGACAATATCTGCTTCTTTGTAGTTGTATGGTGTGATATAAAAATGGAGAAAAATGGATTGTCTGCATACAAATATAAAACTTAAAAAATGAAAGATAATTCCAAACAATCTTCTGTTTGTAAATTAAAAATAAATGAATGAGATAGACAAAATTATTTGAAAAAAAGCCAGTTATAAAGGAAAAATAGTACCTTATTGGTCTAATATCCATAAAAGCTCGATTAAAGCCTTTCCAACATGAGAATATTACTCATTGGCAGATCACATGTCTAGCATGCACCAAGCTCTTGTGTATTCATCAAATTACAACTAAATAAACATAAATAAAACATCTTTTCCCAAGGAACTCAGGATAGTTATGGCTTAATTGATTGGATTTTCCCCTCTGATTGTGGGTGACAATTGTGTGGTGTGGATAGTTTGTTGGGATACAATGGGGGCAGGATTCATCCCAAGTGTATAAGCTGACTTTTTGGAGCCCAGTCTCTACGGAGGGATGTCTTGTTTAGCCTAGATACAGAGGGGAGGACCTTGATCCTGCCTCAAGTGATGTATTAGATTTTGTTGACTTCACATGGGAAACCTTACGCTCTCTGAGGAGAAGATGTGGGGAGGAAGGTAGGGGGAACAGGAGAAGGAGGGGGAGGGTAACTGGGATTGGTATGTGAAATAAAAAAAGAAGATTGTTTTTAAAAATAAAATAAAGTCAATGGTGGAATATTAAAAAAACGTTTAAAAAATAAGCGATATCAATTCTTTGTAGAGTTTTTTTTTTTTTTGAAAAAACATTCATTTACCTGGTTCTTAGTGAACGGATCACAGAGGGGCAAAGACTGAAACAGGCAAATTTGTTAAGAGCCAGTTCTCCCCAGGTACATTCAACTGACACTGAATTAAATAAGTATTGTGGATATGATCCTCATGGTACATTCTGAGTGTAGTAGTTCTGGGACATAATAGACCAATCTGGATGCCCTCTAGTCGTTATCTCAGGCACCACTAAATGAGGTAAATTTTTACAATGGAGGAAACGAGAGGAATGAATTTAGAGATGGCATAAAGGAGTTTTGAGGAATTCTAATTTGCATGTACTGAATTAAAAATGCAACGACCAAATGAAATGTCCCTTGGAATAGTTTTGTCTCTTTCGGAGAAATTCAGTCTGAAGATCGAGGTTATCAGTGTCCAGACGCGTTTGCACAAGGATGCTGGATAGGATCCTCTGGCCAATAGTTAAAGGCTGTGGACTAGAGGCTGCCCTGAACTGATGTCTGCAGTCAGCTAGCCATTTAGAAGCATCTGCAGGCTGTGAAGGAGCAGTTGCCCTGCATTATGCAGTCACCTAGTCATTTAGAAACTTCTGTCAACAAGGGGAATGTGTTTCTCTATCCAATATTCTTTAGCTCTTTGTAACTCTTCCAGAATGATCCCTATAGACATCCAAATCTATTCTGGACACCCCTGATGACCGAAGACACCAATCCTTTCAGAAGATTATATCATTTCCTCTGTCACTTTCCATTCAGGCTGAAGTTGTTCCCATTTTGAGATCGATCTATCTATCTATCTATCTATCTATCTATCTATCTATCTATCTATCTATCTTTCATCCATCCATCCACCTATCTGTCTGTCTGTCTATCTATAAATATATTGTTTTCTAACTCAGCTACATTTATATTTCAGCTATGTTATACAAACTTGATGAGGTCTCTTGGCCTTCTCTGTGACCAAAGAGCCGCCTCCTTAGCCATATGCTATTCTATTATACAATTTAATTTTATTCAAAGCCATTTCATTATTTAAAATGATTTTGATTATTATTTTTTCATACTCTTCTCTATTTCTATATATTTTTGTGTCCTCTGTTTTGACCTCTGCCATCTTTTTTGCTTGTCTTTCTTTCTCCTCATTTTAAAACACATTCAATAAATTCAGGTTACTGTCTTCCTTTCTTATGACATTTATGTATGCATACATGCATGTGTGTGTGTGTATGTATGTGTGCACGCGAGGGCACCCATGTGGTGGTATACATGCATGTGTGTATGTATGTGTGCATGCGAGGGCACCCATGTGGTGGTATACATGCATGTGTGTATGTATGTGTGCATGCGAGGGCACCCATGTGGTGGTATACATGCAGAGGTTGGCCAGAGAATAATTTACTGCACTCTTTTTTTCAATCATATGAACTGAGTTCTTCAGTGTTGGTGGTGGGCGCTGGCAGGTACTGATGGTCAGTGAGCCGTCTTGTCAGCCCCGTATTCTTATTCTTCTGTTTCTGTATTACCAGGTTGGAGAACAATGTATATCTGACACATAGTTCAGCAAACGATTTTTAACAAGTTAGTGGATATCAAGACCCTCTACCACTGACTACTTTCAACAGCAACCTTTAGATATTAACTTCCTGTAGAGTTCAGCAATATTTAGTTCTTTATTTCATGATAAAATTTTCCCCTTCTCAAAATCTGAGATCTAAGCTGAGGTTGGTGGCACATGCCTTTGATCTCAGCACTCAGGGGCAGAGGCAGGCGGATCTCTGTGAGTTCAAGATCAGACTGGTCTACCAGAGCTAGTTCCAGGCCAGCTAGGGCTATTACACAGAAACTCTGTCTTGAAAAACCAAAACCAAACAAACAAAAAAAAATGAGATCTAAGATTCCTCTAGGACATTTTAAAAATTAATTTCAGCTAATACATGAAAACATATGCAGTGCTTACTTATATTACTGGGTTCAAAATCAAGCTCTTCGAATTTTGTGTTTGTTTTGTTTTTAGTTATTGTTTATGTTAGCTATGTTTTTCAGTGTACAAGTATGTTCAAAACAAAATCAAGCAAGAACTTTCCCTTTTCCCTGCCATCTCCTCCAGTGAACATATTCTCCCCCATTCCTTTTGTGCCTAAGCTTGCTGAGAAAGCCTCAGTGCTTGACCTTCATGTCGAGCTTGGACACTGCTTCTGGCACATCCCAAGCTTTTCATTCCAAGCTTACTAGTAATTCCTAGTTATTAAGCTCTGTGGTTCCTCTCAGTTCTCATCCTCTTTAACCGCTTTGCAGCAGTTAATACGGATATTCAGCCTGGCCTTTGTTAACCTTTCTGTACTCCGGCTTCTGTGGGCATACCCTGACTTTTCACCCACATCTCTGCGTTCTTGTTTTCAGTTTCGGCCACAGCCTTTCATACTTTTCCTGCTACAGAGAGGTGCTCCCAAGGAATTCTTTCTTCCATCCCAGCTCCAACAGCAACCTGATGTGGTATCTTTGTTTTAATCATTAACAATGTGCTGGTGATTTATAAACCTTCCCTCTTGACTTTCCTGCATAGCTCCAGGCCCTTCTTCCCACTGATTTCTTGGATGCCTTGATTTGAAGTTTTTGCCATAACCTCAAAGGCAACATTTTTGAAATGAAACCCATCATCTCTCTTCCCAAACATCTGCTTCTCACTATGTATTGGTGCCCTTCTACCTAGACTTGAGAACTTCAGTATTTCTTTAGAGTTCCAACTTTCCTCTATCTCTGTCTTAACTTTTCAAGTCCAGCTATTTCCACTGTTTTGTTTCTACAGCACTCATTTACTCATCTACGATGCTATTGCTTTCACCCTGGTCCAGCACAGCACTATCTCCATCTTGGAGCGATTGCACCCGATTCCAACTGCTCCCTTCAGATGAGAGTGTCTTGTAGTAATGCTGACATAGCTCAGTGACAGCATTTTTCTAGCGATGATATACAGCGCTACAAAAAGAGGACATTGAAAAAGAAAGAAAAGTACAAGACATTGCAGCCAATTGCAGATTGCACTTTTCCACAATGAATTTGGTTGCTAGATTAAAACTTTTTGGGGTATTATGGCCCACAGAATCAACTAAATAGGGCTCACATGAACTCAGAGACTGGACATGGCAAACACAGGGCATGCATGGATCTGCACCATCTCTTCTGCATATAGGTATGGCTGTTAGCTTGATGCTTTTGTGGGACTCCTACCAGTGAGAGGGGGACTGTTACTGACACTTTTGCCTGTTCTTTGGACTCCTTTCCTGCTATTGAGTTGACTTGTCCTACCTTGATATGAGAGTGTTTGCCTTGTCTTACTGTATGTATCTTGTTTTGTCATGTTTGGTTGTTATTTCTTAGAGGCCTGCTCTTTTCTGAAAAGAAGAAGGAGAGGGAGTGGGTCTGGGGGAGAAGGGTGATAAGAGATGGGGAAAGCTTGGAGGAGAAACTGTGATCAGAATGTACAATATGGGAGAGGAATCTGTTCTCAATAAAAAATTGTGGTAAACAACTTGTTAAAATTATAAATATTGAAATAAACTCAGGCAATTATAAAAGGTCAGTGTAAGCTATCACAGAGATGGGGCAGAAATCTCCACTGAACAGGTCTGGGTAGCACCTACCTAGAACACTTAAGTTCTATAAAGGTTGCAGAAGACACTAGTAATAATAATGATTGAAAAAATATAAGTGATTTTAATATGCTATGCATTCTTCCTCGGTCCCTTACAATTGGCCTTCCTAAATTTCCTATATCATAAATACATTTTTAATTTTATGTTTACACTTATGTATATAAGTGTGTGTGTGTATTTGTGTGTGTGTGTGTGTGTGTGCATATGGAGACCAGAGATCAATATCAGGCATTTTTCATAACTCTTCTCCACCTTATGGTTTCATTAATATTGGGGTTGCTGTTTCCACTTGACTCTAGGATCCTAGGCTAGGTCAGCTTCCAGAATCCTCCTCTCTCCCCTCAACCCAACACCAGAGTTAGAGATGCTTGCATCAGCACCATGATTTTAAGTTGGTCCTGGGGACCAAAGTCAGGTTGTCATACTTACATAACAAATACTGCACCCTATGAGCCGTTTCCCTAGTCCAATAGCTAATCTATGTCAACTTGTAGAAATTGAGTTGAAGGCATGGATAAGGATTTAAAGATGTGTTTGATGACTTTCTCATAGCTTATGACTGTCATGACCATAAAACATGGAAAAAAAACCCACCTCACTTCCAACACAGTATTTATCTGTAAACTTGATTCAGTGTATAGTTCATCAATGGTAAAAAATTCAGCCTCAGGTGCTGTGAACTCATTGTCCAGTGGGTAATTCAGCAATAAGCTCCCATCCAAGTCTGAAGACCAGAATTTGGAGCCCCAGGACCTTCAAAAATTCAGTAAGCTTTGGGAGCACATACAATCCCAGGAGGCAGAGACAGGATATCCCCTGAACAAAGCAGTTGGAAGACAAGCAGAAGTTAGAGGCCCTGGCTCAGTAAAAAAAAGCAGAGAGTGACTGAAAAAATTGCCATCCATGTACATGGGTGCATGTACATGACTCCTCATGTTCCCCTCCCGCACATACCATGTGGACAAAAAACCATTTATCTTCCTACGCAAGGTAAAATACACACAGCTACTCCAACCAAAATGTCATCAGTGTATGGCTTAAAATCATATGGCATAGCATTTTTTTAGGACATGCTTTTCAGCATGACAAACTAAAAATTAGTATGCTGTTATGCATATTCCCAATCATGGAGATTTATTAGTAAAATATGTAGCTCCTCTTTTTATTGCATGTTGTCTTATGTTTGAAAGTAAATTGTTAGGGCTGGATAGATAGCTCAGTGGTCAAGAGCACTTGCTATTCATCCAGAAGACCTGGGTTAGTCTCTCAGCACTCACATGGTGGTTTGTAAGCATTCATAACTCCAATTCCAGGGGATCTCATATCCATTTTTGACCTCTGTGGGCACCAAGCCTGCGTGTGGCACAGGTAAAAACATACCTGCAAAACACTCGTGCACATAAATCTAAACAAATTAAAAATAAAAATAGCGTTTCTTTAAAAAGTAAAGGAGTAAATTATAAATGAATAAACCTAAACTTGCCTCTTTCTATTTATTCCATTCCATTGGCTTGTAGACTCAAGTCATGCTATTTCCCTGTCTTTGATATCCTACCATCTAAACTTAAGAATATGTCAAATTTCTATTTACTTGGTCTACACATAATGATTCAGTTTAGTTGTTTAACTACATCCCTAGAGATTGACATATTTCTGTGTTCAACTCAGTTCTTTCCAGTGAGATTTTTCCAACTCAGTAACGTTAGCCATATATGGCGACAGAGTTCTGGAAATATAACTACTAACACTGAGAAAGTCAATTTTTAGTGTAATTTTAGTTAATTTCACTTTAAATACCTGAAGATAAGAAGTGGTTTCTATATTGGATACTAAGTCCTATTATATCAACTGAATACAATACATTGATAGTTTTGAATGACTAGTTGGCTTAAAGATTTTATTACTGCAGTATATAACTGTCTTGTTATTTTTACTGCTTATAGCTACCTGGAGGGAAGGATCTATTTGCATTTTAGTTTTTTGCTTCTTTTACTTTTCCAGGTTTTCTGGTGTGTGTGTGTTGTGGTATGCATATAAGTGCATGTGTGCATGTTTTCGCAGGTTTGTGGGTACATGTGTGTGTGTGTATGTGTGTGTATGTGTGTGTGTTGTGGTATGCATATAAGTGCATGTGTGCATGTTTTCGCAGGTTTGTGGGTACATGTGTGTGTGTATGTGTGTGTGTGTTGTGGTATGCATATAAGTGCATGTGTGCATGTTTTTGCAGGTTTGTGGGTACATGTGTGTGTGTTGATCACTTAATGACGTTGTCTGCATGTGGAGATCTGAAACCATTATCCAGGAATCATCCACCACCACTCTTCCACAATTTTCTTTGAGGCTGGGTCTCTCAAACACAGTGGTCACTGGTGTGGGCTGTCTTGCTAGCCAGCTAACTCTAGGGAACCTTTTGTCTTTACCATCTAGGGCAGGAATTACAGATGGGTTACCATGCCCACCATGCATTTTGGTTGTTTTCTGGATTCAAGTCCTTATGGTTGACTGGCCATCATTTTGAGTGCTGATCAAGCTCCTCAGTCCATACATTTTTATTATTAACTAGTCATAGTTATATTTATTTTTATTTGTCTTAATATCATTCTTTTTGATGCCTATTTGTATTCTAATGAGAGAGAGAGAAAGAAAGGGTTGAAAAGTGGGGACGATCTGGGAGAAGTTGGGGGAAAAGAAACTAATCAGAATAAATTGTGCAGGGAGGGAAAAATAATTTATTCTAAATAAAAATTATATCTTATTTATGTAGTTTGTGTAGGTGTGTGTGTGCATTTACATTCATGGCACTGAGCATATGCTGTGGTCAGAGGACAATCTGCAGTGGTCAGTTTCTCCTTCCACCTTGTAGGATTAAACTCATGTCTTCAGTCTTAGGGATAAACACAATTTTTGTTTGATTATTTAGAAGTACACAATAAATATTTGCTATGTAGCAGAGTGCCTGGATAACCCCCTGTTAACTTTAATTATGGTAGCATTTGTCTTATAAAAAGCTTCCTCTTCATTCATTTTTCACAACAATAAAGACAAACAAAATGCTTACAACATACCATTGGCATTCATCTTTGCAATCGCTCTAACAATTCCTTAAAGAAAAATGCTTCTAAAACACCTTTTGTAATAGTTTCAACTCAAAAGTTAACCTGACCACAAAGTCTTAGTTTTATTCAGGCTGAGTCAAGAAATCCTGAGCATGGAAGTGTGTAGACTCAACAGGGTTCTAATCAGTACCATGCACATGGAAGACTCCCCATGAGGCTGAGATCCCTGTGACACTTGTCTCTTTCTAATGCAGCTGCCTATTTCTCCCTCTGCTGGTTTCAGAATAAATGCCTTGTCAGGAAAGAATTAGATTTTGACAGCTTTTTCCTATGGTTAATTGAGGTGATAGATACACTTGACATTTTTTTAAGTGCAGAATAGAAGATTAAGACACATTTTCTTCATGCATTCTCTGTTTTAGAGGAGGTCACATTCTGGGGTCTTTTTAATATGCCTATGCAATTAGTAGTAGTGATAATTTTGCTTCGCATCACAACGTCTTTTAAGTTCTTTCAAACTGACAGATAAACTTTTCCTTTTTGACAGTTTGTATTGTTTGAATCTTCTTTAAGCCCACATTCTAGGTCTTCCCCTTCAGTCCTGAAAGTTAACAGTGATTTGAACATACAAAAGACCCCCATGAAAGTACACCTTATTCAAAGAAAATAGTGGAAAGGGTCACATTTGTGATTGTCTTAATTATTGTCCCATTTGTGACAGTGTTTTCTGACATTATTAGGATGACAATCATGGCACTTAGATTTGTGTGTGTGTGTGTATTTCAAGTTCTTTGAAAATTATTGGTGTTTGCTCTTAGGTATTTGGAATATGGACACTGTCTCTCCACATATTACAATATATACAACATTTACATATATGTATGTGTAACTTTTTAAATAATTTTGTTCTTTAAGAGTTCCATACATGAAATAGAATAAGATATACTCATACATACACTCTCTGTTTTCCGCACTATGTAGTCCCTCTATAATCCCCTGCAAATTTCATTCCTTGATCCTCCCTCCTCTTTTCCTCCTCTCTCCTTCTCACTCCTCCTCCTCTGTTGAAGCTCAGTAAGTTCAACTAGGACTGCCCATATATATGTACACGGTTGTGGGGATATCAATCGGTGCTTGATAAACTTTGCAGCATCCATATCATCAGAGAAGAATGGCTCCATCTCTCCCAACAGCTTTCACAGGCTAATAGTAACTCAGTAAGGATTGAGGCTGTTGGAGCTTCTCCCTTCACCTGTGCTGGAATTTTAGCTTAATTGATCTTATGTAGGTCTTGTTCAGGAAAAGTCTGAGGTGCCATGAATTCATGAGTGTATAGCCTTGCCATGTCTAGAACACAGCATTTTCACAGCCCCTTTCTCCATCCTTGGACTTTTGGGTTATTTCAGTCTCCTCTTCAGCAATTGACTATCATTGCTTAAAAAAAATTAGGGGGAAATATTTTGTATTTTTAGTATAGTACAATTACCTGGTTACTATGTATTGCACAGACAAGTGTTTCTAATTTAAGAGTCAGGAGAGCCAGATTATAAACCTAGTGGTGATGGCACAGGTCTTTAATCCCAGTACTTACAAGGCAGAGTCAGTTGGATCTCTGTGAGTCTGAAGCCAGCCTGGTATACAGAGCTAGTTCTAGGTCACCCAAGGCTACACAAAAGAAACCCTGTCCAACAACAACAACAACAACAAGTAGATTATACCAATGAATACTAGAGGTACATAAAAAGATTTTGTTTAAAAAACCACTTATGAGATATATGATAATTGTCTTTCTGTGTCTGGGTTACCTCACTCAAAATGATCTTTTCTAGCTCCATCCATTTGCCTGCAAAATTCAAGATGTTGTTATTTTTTTCTGCTGTGTAGTACTCCGTTGTGTAAATGTACCACATTTTCCATTCCTTGGTTGAGGGGCAAAGAAAACCAGTCTACAAACCACAATCCCAGAGAATTTAGACAACAATAAGGACACTGAGAGAGACTTACATAGATATAATGTACATGGGAAGTAGAAAAAGACAAGATCTCCTGAGTAAATTGGGAGCAGGGGGGCCTTGGGGAGAGGATTAAAGTGGGGAGGGGAGAGGCAGGTAGGGGAGCAGAGAAAAATGTAGAGCTCAATAAAAATAAAAAAAGATTTTTGTTAGAGGAACCCAAACTCTATCCTAACAAGTTCTCAAAGGTTACAGTTGACTTTTTTTTTTTTTTTTTCTGAGACAGGGCTTCTCTGTAAAACAGTCTCGGTTGTCCTGGACTCACTCTGTAGACCAGGCTTGCCTCAAGCTCATAGAGATCTGCCTGCTTCTGCCTGCCAATTCCTGGGATTAAAGGCATATACCACCACTGCTTGGCCTACAGTTGACTTTTAAAGTAATTTGCTGATATCATTAAGTGTCCTTTTTGATTCTTTATTTATATACTATTGATTTTTCATGGGGAAAGCAATATTTTAATATTATTATTTAGTCCATCTAAAGTAATATTCACAAGAAGGAAACACTATATTGTATAAGGAGGAGAAAACTAGTAACTGGAGAAATTGTAGTAGGAAAAGGAAAAGAATATAGAATCAATGTGTCTAACGGTAATGTTTTTAGGAGAAAGAACCTCAGTATAGCTAGGTCCTAAAGTCATCCTTGAGGGATGGGGTGAGAAGGCATGACATCAATAATACAGATGCCGGGAGTCCAATGACAGGGATACACCAGATTCATTTAACAATGGGGAAAACTTGTATACCCTCCCAGCACCAGACATTGCAATTCCTTAATATCACATGGTTTTGCCTCATTGGCTAGGCATGATCAGGACCTCTGACATGACCTGTTGCTAGGCCTTCAGGCAGCATTGTGTGGTCATTCTTCATTGACTAGGCACCAACATAACCTCTGACAGTGCCAGGCAGACTCCAGTGGCTCCTCTTGGCCTGGCAGGCCTTAACTTTCTACATATGTTTTATTTGTTATATAGGTGCTCAGTGGGAGCCAGAGTTCTTTGCTCAGGTCCTGTTGACTCCACTTCAGGAAGGCTCAGCAACTCGACTGTGCCTGTTTTAGGTTAGTTTGCCAAATGGTTCTTACCCGTCATTGACTGCTAGTCCTCAAAGAGAAATCAATTTGCCAGGGTTGGGGGATGGGGTTGGGAATAGGCTTTTTAATTAGAGATAACCAGGCAGGCATAACCTTCTGTAGAGGACTGTGAGAAGGATGCTTAAGATCCATTAACACCGGAAGAATCACCTTAGTTGCTGTCCACTGCTGTTGGATATGCTGCAGAGAACATATGAAGAGAAGAAAGAATATGAAGTTGTAGTGGTGGCTGAAGAGCTAGATGACAGGGGATTGTTATTCTCATTTTTAGGTGTGGCCATAAAAATGAACTTCAACATGGGGGAAGCACAAGCTGGTCTAGGAGAGGCAATGGAGGAAACGTTGCTAGCTGAGCTCAGCATCCTGAACAGCATGCTACACTTTGGGGTGGGGGAAGCATGGAGGCTGAGGTGCTGAGAGACTGAGGTGCTCACCTTGAAGGGGTCCAGGAGATTTGGTGCCAGTGAGTGGCATTGCAAATAAAGCAATAATCAGGCCCAGGAAGGTAGCAGTAGGTTTGGAGTCTGAAGAGGTGCTGGCCAAGGGCCCTTCCAGCAATTACAACATCAATAGCAACATAACACCTCTCTGAATTTCTACTGAAATTAGCCCCTGTACTGATTTTCTCAAAACTGTTCCTGGAAACAGAATGCACCAGTACAATAGCAGTAGCAGAGCCATCTCCAGCCTCTTCATTTGTGTTATTGGCAAATGTAGCACTGATATTTTTGTATTTATCTTCTAAATCAGCTGACTTTGCAGAAGTAACCCAATCTTTTGTTGCTCAGTAGAACCTGGGCCTCCAAGTGGGCTGCGGGGCTCAACAAGGCTGTGGGTGACCACTGGCAACATCCTGTGGAAGTTAAGGCCTACTAGACTCAGAGGAGCCAATCTGGAGTCTGCATGGCATTGTTAGGGTCCTGATTATGCCTAGCCAATGAGAGGTGACCACACAATGCTCTCTGAGGGCCTAGTAACAGGTGCTGTCAGAGGTACTGATCATGCCTAGCCAATGAGGGGCAACCACGGAAGTCAATGGATCAGAATGCCTGGGTTCTGGGAAGATATATGTTTCTTTCCCATTTTTAAATAAACAGGTCTGCTGTATGCCTTCTATCTGACTTCTCGTGTCTGAGTCATTGATGCCATGTTTTTCTATCTTCTCCCCTAAGGAAGACATTAGGGCCCAGCTATACTTCAGTCTTGTTTCTATTCCTTTCATGTATTAAACTGTTAAGAATCAGTATTTTGGGGGCTGGAGAGATGGCTCAGAGGTTAAGACCACTTGTTGCTCTTGCAGAGGACCTGGGTTCCATTCCCAGTAACTTTGTTTCTAGATCCAACACTCTCTTCTGACACCTCTAGGTACCAGGCACACAACTGGAGCACATAGGCATGCAAGCAAAACACTCATCTACATAAAATAACATGAATAAATCTTTAAAAAAATCAGTACCTTCCTGCTAGTGTTTGTTTCTTCCAAGAAGCTTAGATGTCATAATCATTTGAAATTTAAGTATATCTTTGACAGATGTGTAAGCAAGATATCAGTCAAATTAAAGCTTAAATATGCTCCCTCTGGAAGAAGTTGCTTAAAATGTCCTCTTCTTATTTATCTCACATGGAGAGTTAAAGACCCTGAAGTAAGGAAATGATGTCTCAGATTGCTCTGAATTTATGCCAGGTTAGGGATATGATCAGGTCACCATCCTGCATTTAAAAAGTATTAGTCAAAGTTTCCACTGTCATGGGTCTCCAACCACAAGCTATGTTCCCAGGAGAAAGGCTTCTCTGCTTGTAAAGGAAGACCTGAGGCCTCAAGGATGGAAAAAGTCAGTATTTTCAATATTCCTCCTTGAAGTTTAGGTACAAAAATCTGAGCTGAATTACTAAATGGCCTTGGTCATATTCAGAGGCAGAGTGGGGCTAGGCTATCCTGAAATAATGGAGAAAAGGAGTCCATGCTTCCAGATAAAATTCAAGCTTATTTGTCAATTTCTGTGAAGAACTGTGTTGGAATTTTGATGGGAATTGCATTGAATCTGCTCGTTGCTTCGGTTAGAATGGCCATTTTTATAACATCACTTCTTTCAACACAGAAACATGAAAGGACTTTCTATCTTCTGTTATCTTCTTCAGTTTTGCTGAGGAACTACTGGCAATTTATAGTTACTTGTAGAGAGGATCTTTTCTCTAAAGGAAGTGATCTATGGTAGGTTGACCTTGTTTAGTGGATGGCACCACACCTAAGAATATACAAACAGCACAAGTCGGATTCAACTGTTTAAAAAAGGAAGAATAGCACATGGATCTGGGAGGAACTGAAAGAGGGAGGCTGAAATGATCAAAATATATTGTATGCAATTCTCAAAGAATTAATAAATATTTACTTTACAAATAAATCTATGGACTAATTAATTAGGTATCTAAAAGCCTAATCATCACTGTCCTTGTTGCTGGTCTATGGGGTCTTGCTGGTTAGTATAGAGCATGGAATCAAGACAGCATAGCCCTGGTCTGGCTTTAGCACCGACATGGAAACAAGTTGCTGGGATATGGAAGTGTTTTCTAACATACGTTCATCATCAGGCTTCCAACATAATAGATGTATAAAGAACTATAAGATGGTGCATGGTGATGTCCATAGCATCATAATTCTAACAGTGAGAGTCACTGACAGTATAGAAGGATTGATTATAAGCTTGATTTGAGAAGAGCATAGGAAGAGGAGTTGGGTTAGTTTATTTCTTTGATTATGGTGATGGTTTCATGGGCTTATACTTACCTCAAATGCAATCAAGTTGTATATAAGAACTATTTACAGTTTTTTATATGTTAATCATGACTCAATAAATCTTCAAACAAGTAAACTATAAAGAAATTCTGCTCTTCATTTGGACCTTGGGAGCTCAGTCTGGTGCTCCAATGTGGGTCTCTGTCTCTATCTCCATCTATCACCAGATGAAGGTTCTAAGGTGATATGCAAGATATTCATCAGTATGGCTATAGGATAGGGTCATTTCAGGTTCCCTCTCCTCAGTTGCCCAAGGTACTAGCTGGGGACATCTCCCCGGACACCTGTGAGCCCCTCTAGAGTCCAGTCTCTTGCCAACCCTAAGATAGCTCCCTTAATTAGGATATATACTTCCCTGCTCCCATATCCACCCTTCCTTTATCCCAACCATCCCATTCCCCCAAGATCTCCCCATTCTCCCCTTCTCACTTTTCTCACCCCATTTCCCCTTACCCCCATCCTACCTCACCCCCAAGTTCCTAGTTTTTGCCTGGCAATCTTGCCTACTTCCCATATACAGGCGGTTGACTATGTTTTTCTTTGGGTTCACCTTCTTATTTAGCTTCTCTAGGATCAAAAATTATAGACTCAATGTCCTTTATTTATGGCTAGAAACCAATTATGAGTGAGTACATCCCATGTTCATCTTTTTGGGGCTGATCTATTGGGAGCTCACCAAAGCCAGTTGGACTGGGACTGAATAAGCATGGGATGAAACCGGACTCTCTGAACATGGAGGACAATGAAGCCTGATGAGAAGCCAAGGACAATGGTACTAGGTTGCGATCCTACTGCATGAACTGGCTTTGTGGGAGCCAAGCCTGTTTGGATGCTCATCTTCCTGGACCTGGATGAAGGAGGGAGGACCTTGGACTTCTCACAGGTCAGGGAATCCGGACTGCTCTTCAGACTCCAGAAGGAGGGGAATGGAATGGGGGGAGGGGGAAGGAAATGGGAGGTGGAGAGGAGGCGGAAATTTTTTTCAACAACAACAAAAAAGAAATTCTGTATGAGCACAGAAAAAGCACCTAAGACTGTCTGCTTTACCTTTTCTGAGAAACATGTTGTGGACAAGTTCCTTTGGTTAACTGCTTTCTCTTAGCACCTGCTAACTGTGCACTAGCCAGCTGTGGGATATATAGCTAAGCATTCCCCTTGTTCAGACACCTCGGTAGTGTGGATATCATTTGTTGAGCAAGTCAGTTTTCAGGATCAGCATTCCTGTTGGATGTGGTCCTTGGACAAACTCATTCCAGGATTATCATTGTATATGAAGACTGACTACTTTGAGAATTTGCAATGAGGTAGGAGTTGGTGTGACTCTCTAAAGTCATCAAATCAGTATTGAGTGGAAAGAGACTACCTTTAGGGCCAGGATATAGGTGATAGATTCAGAAGTGTGATATTGCTACAGGGATGTCAGTGGAAAGAGACTGCCTTTAGGGCCAGGATATAGGTGATAGATTCAGAAGTGTGATATTGCTACAGGGATGTCAGTGGAAAGAGACTACCTTTAGGGCCAGGATATAGGTGATAGATTCAGAAGTGTGATATTGCTACAGGGATGTCAGTAGAAAGAGACTGCCTTTAGGGCCAGGATATAGGTCATAGATTCAGAAGTGTGATATTGCTACAGGGATGATAGTTTGGAGATGACTATGCAAAAGCAGTCAACGTCTGCTAGAAGTCTCGAGAATAAGAATGTGTGTGTGCATGTGTGTGATATATAAATATTCTCTTTATATATAGTGTTACAACACACACACACATACACAAATAGTTCCAATTTCCCTTTGGTATTTTTTTCTTGAAAATATTTTGGTTAACTTTCTTTTTAAAATATATATTTTTAAATTGTTCATTGACAAAATGTGTTCACCAATTCAGAATCTGCATGTGGTTGGGAGTGGGATCCTAGGCTACATTATAAAGATCTGAAGATAGACAAAATAGAAGTCATTAGTTTTTGTCCTCATTCACATTCTGAGTAACTTGCACTGTGATTGAAGTTACTCTGGACTTTGAGAGGGATATTCAATCTTATTTTTTTAACTAATAGATTTCATTGCTGATCTGATTGATTTGCTGTAATCTATAAACCCTTCTGTTTGTGCATTATTACTTAGCTATGTGCTTTTCACTTATGTTAGAGTGATCTGTGTGAATTAAGTACTCGATTTTTGAGTCTCATTTCCTACTACTGGCCCTACCTTGCTTGGCTTACTGTGATAGCTTACCTTCGGGTTCATACTCTGTATTAGATCTCTCCCCCTTCTCTTTTTCTATCCTCCTCTATCTTTACAGGTCCTGTTGGACATAAAAATGGGACTCCTACAGGTTTCTTTAGATTTTTACCTTGTTGTTGTTGGTTTTATTTTTCTGAAGCAGAGACATCAAAAATATGCTTTCTGATTCGACACGAATAGAAGATGGCACCATTTAGAATGTATGCAGTCATTAACATGAGTGCATAGAACCAAAGTGCTGACTGGAAGAATATATAAATGATAGAGCCCTGGCTTGATGAAAATAAAAACCAGAAATGTAGAAACAACCATGTACTTATCAAAGTTGAAATAAAGATCTATGTTCTAGGCTAAGTAACTTAGGCAAAGCATTCTCAAATGCTGTGCAGACTTTTCCAGTTCAATCTGTTGCTATAATCTGGAGTCAGAACATGTATCAACAGTCTTTGGAACATGGAGTTTATATTCCTACTTTTCCCCCTTTTCACTTTTGTTCCTCTATAGTTGGTCCTCTATAGACCAAAAAAGGAGAAAGAATCTAGTACATTCCTGAGCAATGTTTGCAATGGTGAAAACTGTCCTTTTTTAAAATCAAAGTTTTGAGGAAGTATACTCAAGTTTCCTATGGGCATTATCTTATATATAGTATAGTGCCCTATACGGAGGTACTGGTATCTGAACTTTATTTGCCTTCCATTATTTTTTTACTTGAGTCTTCTGAAAGATAATTTATAAATACTGTAAATGTATTTTAAATGTTCTACAAACTTTCCTGCTTCCCTGCCTCCCCCACATCTCCCGTCCTTCCTCCCTCCCTCCCTCCCTACCTCCCTCCCTTCATTTCTTCCTCTCTGCCTTTAGTACATTGCATTGGGCTAGCACCTAGACAGTAACTAGAATTCAATGTGAAGCCCAAGTTTGGCTTTTTCTTCTTTCAAATCTGTTTTTGAGATTGGAAATACATTTTACTTTTCATAAAATATATTCTGATCATGGTTCACTTCCCTCATCTCCTCCCAGATCCTCCCCACCTCCTCACCCAAGCTACTCTACATCTTCTTTCTTTTTCTTTAGAAAACAGGCAAATAAAAAGCCCCAAAGAAACCAGAATAGACCAAAGCAAACAAAGAAACCACACAGAGAGGAAATCAAAAACAAAAAAACCATATATACATTCAGAGAAACACACACACACACACACACAGGCTCACACAGAGAGAAAACTCATAAAGACAGAAAATCAGAAACCATAATATATAAGCAAAGGACCGGTATGGTTAAAAATTATCATGACAAAGCATTATGGCACAAAAATATCTGAGTTTATTTTGAGTTGACTGTATATTCCTGGACAGCTGCCCCTAGGCATGGTTTGTATACCTAGTGAGTCTCTATTAGACAAAGCTTATTACTTCTTCATGAGTAGTTTCAATTGGGGGTAGCCTTTTGGTTAGTAATGGGAGTTCATGTCCACTTTCTCTCTATGACCACATCTGGCTTTGACCTGTGCGGGCCCTGTACATGCTACCACTGTCTCTGTGAGTTTTTCTGTGCATTAGTCCTATTGTGTCTGGAAGGCATTGTTTACTTTGTGATCTCCATCCCCAATGAATCTTACAATCGTTTTGCTTCCTCTTCTGCAAAGGTCTATGATGCCTTAGGGGAGAGGTTTGGTGGAAGTCTTCCATTTAGGACTGAGTGTGCCAAGGTCTCTCACTCTCTGAACATCATTCAGTTGTGAATCCCTGTATTTGTTTACTTCTCTTGCAGGAGGAAGCTTCTGTCTTATGGGTATAGCAGAATGACATCATGAGTCATGATATATTTCTTCAGTAGAACAACAGTGTTTTGTTTTTCCCTAGGTCCATGACCTACCTAGTCCTAGTTCCTGAACACCAGAACAGAGCCAGGCATAAATTCCAGCTCATGGAAGAGGCGTTAAATTCAGTAAGATAATGGTTGATTACTCTCCCAACTTTTGTGCCACTATTGCTTCAGTGTATCATGTAGGCAGGTCACCGTTGTACATTGAAGGGTTTATAGCTTTGCTGGTGTTGCCTTTCCCGCTGGTGTCCAGCATGCTTTCCAGTATCATCAACACTAGTCACTAGGGGTAAAAGTTCTTCGTAGGCAGCATGTCTTCCACATTTAATCAGTTATGTAGATAATGTCTTCAGCAAAAGGGCTTTATCATTATTTTGTGTAGAGCAACCAATAACACCGGCAATAGCCTGGTTTGCTTAGAGATTTATTTGTAATCCTTTTGGTCAAAAATTCAACTAGATATAACCCATTCCTTGTACTGGAGGTTTCATTTGGTGGTGAGAGATGTCTTGCTGGGGATGGGGTTTTCTCCCTATTATTTGTTGATTCCATTTTGACTTCTTTCATTTATGTATATATACTAATATGCATCTACTGTTGTAGGGCTTCTTAATTAACTGTCTTTCTATCTCATGATGTACATTATTTGCTTGTTTTTTTAATACAATGCTATTATTAGTCATTTTTTTATGATTCATATTTTGGGTTCTAACAATTCTTCTTACCACTTGAGTCCATTCATATAAATTCCAGATGAATTATAAACACACACACACATATTGTTTATATCTTGCATGAAAGAGTGGTCTGTTTAATATCTATATTTTTCAAAAGATGTAACTCATCTAGTCACTTTTTGGTTCTAAGCCAATTATGCTAATTTGAGTATATTAAGCAAAGTACATATTTCCAGTCCCTGCACATATATTATTCAATTTGATCAAGCTTCAATATATAAAAGCTTTTTGCAAAATGTAGTGTCAAAATGTTACAGTCTTTGGTCAGAATCTTGGCAGATTAAGTCAATTAAAAAGGTCAAAATGATGGTCTTTTATTTTACAGGAAGTGCAAATGTACAGAATCTATTATCTAATTAAATGCAAGTCTGTGGTTCAGTGTTAGGGAAGAGACTGCAAATATGTCCATGTCAGGAAGTGGAGAAAGTTATTTTATTATCTGTGATCAGAGACAAAATTGGATGTCCTTCTTTATTGTGTCTTATTTATTTCTCTTTGCAATGCCCCAAATTTGTTATATCCCTCATAGGCACCGAGAAACACTCACTACTTCATCAAGCTGTCTGCATCATTGATTACTTGAATATCTCCCGAATTTAGACTAATTAACCACAATGAAGTTTTCTGAAGGTGTATTTGCTGTCCACCTAACACTATTCTCCCCTTGATTATTTTAATATAAATGCACCAGTTTTTCGTAGAAAAAGAGGAAACACCAAATGGGAAAATAGGAATAGTAGGATAAGGGCACATTGTAAAACAAGGGCTGGTGAAAGGCTTCTCTTAGAAGGCAGGGTGACCATCAAAGGCTGGGGACTTCAGGTGTCAGCTGGTGGGTAGGATTGCAAGGCATCGTAATGGCTTTAACTCTTCTGGTGACTGATGTGGAAAATTGGTGAACTGATGATAAGAGAACTTGGTGTGTATGCAAGACAAACTGTCAACTTGTGTTGAGGATGGCTCGTGGGGGGAAATGGTTGAAGTGATGAAGGCGGAAGTCAGTGTCAACTAGAGTGACTACCTAGGAGATGGCAGTGTTTTCTAAGGGGAAGTTAATCCAGAAAAAATATAGCAAAGCACATGGCTACTGGTTATCAGAGACAACCAAAAGAGTAATCTATTATAAAAATATACTTGCATATGCTGTAGTGGTAGTAGAAAGAGATAAAAATGCCCACATATATACCTATTTCTTTATTTTAAGCAAGGGAAACATATTTTCTCCAAACCAGGGAAGTTTGTGTTCACTGAATAGACATCATGCATCTGCATTTTCCCCATTAGAAAAGTCATCAAAATAGACTGGGGACATAGCTAAGTTTCTAGAGTGCTTGCCCGGCACACAGATAGGACCTCTAGTTGTGATTGTTAGCATCACATGAAAACATAAATGTGGATAAAAACCCATTCATCCACATGGTGAGTTTGAGGACAGCTTGAATTAGTGAGACTTTGCCTAAGAAAAAGAAAGACAGAGAAAGGAAGAGAGAGAGACAGAGAGAGAAAACGAAGAAAAGTAAGAAAGGAAACGATCACTATTAATAGTTGTGTAAATCAAGTACCCTACACAATATTCTTGGAAAAACAACACCTTGTCAGAATTAGAGAATGAGTTCAGCTTTGAAGGTGACTAGGACTTAAATCTTTTCCTCCACAGCAAAGATGTAAGACACACAAAAGGTTAATGATATTTTTTTTTGGCAAGAGAAATCTGTCTGCACATTGAAGGTAAAGTGAGAAATATAATCAAGTTCAAGATGATTACAGTAAGTTCTGTTCTCCCTTCTTCAGTCCGACAGTCAGGTTCTTCCTTCCTTCCTTCCTTTCTTCCTTCCTTCCTTCCTTCCTTCCTTCCTTCCTTCCTTCCTTCCTTTTTTCCTTTCTCTCTCTCTCTCTCTCTCTCTCTCTCTCTCTCTCTCTCTCTCTCTCTCCCTCTCTCTCGTTTGTTCATCTGTCCTTCCTTCCTACCTTTCTTCTTTTCTTCCTTCTTTCCTTCCTTCCTTTCTTTCCTTCGGTGGTGTATGCGCATGCATATGAACATGTGAGTGTGTGTATGTGTGTGTGCATGTGTGTGTACCATTGAATATCTGTAGAATTCAGAGACAATTTGAGGTAGTCAGTTCTTTGCTTCCACTGTGTAGGTCCTTTGGATCCAACTCACATTATCAGGTTTGCTGTCAACTCCCACTTCAGCCTTGCTTTGTTGTCAGGCTGGCTTCTGATTTGCAGTCCTGTCTCAGTCTCCTGAGCCTGGGATTATAGGTGTAGGGTAACACCCCTGGCTTTCTGATTCATTTCACTGGAGCTAAGTGAGACTCTTAGGTAACACTAAAGAAAAAGGCCATTTTATTTTACATATAGCTTGTTTGGGTTAAAGATTAAACATCAAGACATGAAAATTAAAAGATAAAGGCATTATTAAAGCCAAGGATATAGGACATTCTTTAGCTTGGTAAAACTGACACTATAAAGAAATGGTGGAGTGTACAGGAAACAAGAACTGGCTAGGAGGTATCAACATAAAGTGCTACCAATTCACATCAAGCAAGAGTTCAAAGGAAGATAAATTAGTTCCAAGTGTTTGACAAAATACAACAAAAAACTAATAAGGAAATAAAACAGAGTCATTAGTATCAATTCTCTCATTGTTGTAGGATGATTGCAAGTAGCATGGTTTGGCAGAACATTAACTCTGTTGGGACTCACAGACTCTATAATTAGCTAATGAGTTAGGAGCTGTTTGAAATAATTAATGCAGCAAAATATCTAAATTTTGCCATGATTATTTTAAGGTTTAGGAACTTTGTAGTTCCTACATCACACATTTTAGTAGCTATAGAAGTGACAGTATATGAATACACTAATAACAACATTAATAGCATTACTTTATTTGGTAGCTGTGGTCATTTAAATAAAAACGGCTCTCATAGGTCCATAGGGAGTCACACTACTAGAAGTGGGGTCTTATTGGAGTAGGCGGGCCTTGTTGGAGGAAGTGCGTCACTGGGATTAGGCTTTGAGGTTTCAGAACTCAAACCTGGCCTAGTATCTCTTCTTGCTCCCTGCCAACCCAGATGGAGAACTCTTAGCTACCTCTTCAGTACCACATCTGCCTGCATGATGCCATGTTGCCCACCATGATGATAATGGACTAAACCTCTGAACCATAAGCTAGCCCAGTTAATTTTTTTATGAATTATTGTGGTCATGGTGTCTCTTCATACAATAGAAACCTAACTAAGACAGTAACTCTGGGCTAAAATAAAATTTAAAAGCAATCACAAATCAGGAACCAAAAAAGTTTTGCAGGATGAATACAAATTTTGGTCCTGGGGTAGTTTTCTTTGCACTATTTATCAGCCATTGTTTTCTAGCTAGGAGACTGGGTAGGTTTCTTCATTGTATATGTTCAGTTTCCACAGAAATAAAATGGAAAGCAATGGCATGTAATAGGAATCTGCAAGCCCAAGGCCCTCCCACCATTCTCAATGTATACATGAATAGTTGTGTCTATAAGTGCATAGGCACTCTAATGTGTATATCTAATGAACACAAATTGTTAGCTATTAGCAATCTTGGAAAATTTATATAATTGTTTATACTGCTTACTCAACAAATGTTAAAAACTAATATACACTACACAGTGACAAGTGGTCATAATTCCTGTACTGACAGATGTTAAGGTATGAAGAATAATACATTCAAAATATTTTTTAAAAATGCAAGCTGAGGAAATGAAAGGCAGGTCTCTACAGGTCTGCGTGACAAATAGGTCTAAATAAAAACATCTTTTTTCTTTTGGTCTAGTCTTTAATTATGTTTGAAGTCTCACTGCATGTGTGTGTGCGCACATGCATGCATGTGTGCATAAAACCAGGTAAGAAACTGAAAATGTATTTGAAGAAAAGTCAGAAGATGCGAAAACACAGAAGCAAGAGTTATTGTCCAAGAAATGAATGAATCCCTTAGTTGTAGCAAAGGCAGCAAAGTAGACTGCCATGGAAGAATTGTAGTGACACCAAAGGATGAGATGTTTAAAGACTGGGGAACCAAGCCAGAGACGCACAAGTTCACCTTGAGAGCAGCAGGAAGTAGCTGTAATGACTTATAACAAAGTAATGTGATCCCCTATGCATTTTAAAAAGATTCGTGTGAATCTAGATAATGAGGGAGGAGGAAGGCAGCTGGAAATGTTTGCAGTGGGAATAGTCAGGGCTGTCAGGGCTGTCAGGGCTCTCTGTTCACTAGCTGATGTTGGTTGATGATACTTGATGATAGACTTTAAAGACCCTTAGGATGGACAAGCAAAAGAACCTGTAGCAAATTGGATGAGAGGAGGAATGTCTTGTGCTTAATCTTAATTGTCAGCATGGATTGAGAGCCACCAAAGGGGGTAGTAAAACTCACCTGTGTGTAAAGCTTTTACAGAGACAATTAAATCATGTAGACTGTGATCTAACCATTCATTTCATCCACTGATGAATCCGTTTTTGACTAGACTAGTCATTGGCCACTGGAGGAAACTGTTGAAGGTGAGACCTGGTTGAAAGGAGTAGGTCACTGGGAGGAGGGCATTGGAATGGCATCTTACCTTGTATAATTCCCATTTTCCACGATTCCCCTCCATCTGAGGTGCAGGACTTCCTCGTCCACATGCTTGTACCTCCATTATGTTCTTTGCAGGCACACCGGGCTAAGTGATCAAGTTCTGAATCTTGTGAGAATCAGAGCCCCAATCCTTCTCTCTTTAAGTTGTCCTTTCAGACAACTTCTGGTGACAGTTATGCAAAAGTACCTGTTATGGACTGACAGAGACAGAATGGTTAGGTACAAGAGTCCCATGTCTGGATGGATTACCTGAGAAGATGAAAATATCATTTGTCAAACTAGCGTGTGCAATAGAAAAACAGGTGAAGATTGAACCAATAGGACATGATACATGCTGCTTCAAACTAAAGTTTGTGATGTGAAGGCAATTGGGTATTTGGTCCAGGATTATGGAGACGCTTCTGGACTGATGCTGCAGAATCCCTGACAACTGCCAGACTGGCACACTCCAGTTGTCTTATTTCCCTCTGAGACCAGGTCCAGATGACACAGTCACAGGAAGCCTGACTAAACTGCTGGTGGCACCAGAGCATACAAAAGATCTGGATAGAGACTGTATTCCCAAATCTCAGATCCTAACCCTGCTATGAATTAACTCCATCCAGAACATCTCTGCTAAGAGGAGAAAGGTGACTTGAATGAGAAACAAGGAAAAACTCAACCAACAAACTAATCCCAGATGTGCAAATCCCAACTCAGAAATAAAAACAATGCAAAAATCCAAAACAACATATCACTTTAATAAAATGCACATTCCACGGTAGTGACCCCTGGTGAAAATGATGTGTAAGAACTTAAAAGGAACAAAAAGAAATTATTGTGATTATGGCCAACAATTCAAAGAGGACAAAGACAAAGAAATATATGAAATGTATAGTCTGTACAAGTCATGAGGATGCAGGCTAAATTTTTTATGAAAATGCAGTCTGAAATGATGCTACAGATAAAAATTCCAATAAAACCTAGGGCTGGAGAGATGGCTCAGTGGTTAAAAGCACTGGATGTTCTTCCATAAGTCCTGAGTTCCATTCCCAGCAACCACATAGTGGCTCACAGCCATCTGTAATGAGATCTGGTGTCCTCTGCTAGCATGCAGTGTATGTGCAAACACAACAATGGACACATAATAAATAAGTAAAATATTTAAAAAAATTCAATAAACCAATAAAAAAAACCTCCAAGCAGAAAGCCCCAGCAACATAATGACTCATGTCAAAAATAGACTCAGTGATGGCAGACAAAGAAGGGGAATAGGATTGCCAGTCAAAGATCAATGAGAAGTTTTTTTTTTTTTTAAAAAGAGGACTACTGAGAACTCAAGAACAATGACAATGGGTTTTGATCCTACTGCACATACTGGCTTTGTGGGAGCCTAGGCAGTTTGGATGCTCACCTTAGGAGACCTGGATGGAGGTGGGCGGTCCTTGGACTTCCCACAGGTCAGGGAACCCTGATTGCTCTTCGAGCAGATGAGGGAGGGGGACTTGACCGGGGGAGGGGGAGGGAAATGGGAGGCGGTGGCGGGGAGGAGGCAGAAATCCTTAATAAATAAATAAATAAATTTAAAAAAAGATTATGACTGGAAAATGGGAAAGTTTTGGGAATAGCCTCTGAATTATGGGCATAGAAGAAAACTATGATGAAAACACAGAAAATATTTTTAGTAAAATCAAACAATAAATTTTCCTCAACCAAGAGATAAAGGTGCCTATGATGGTACAAGCAGCCTTGTACCTATGATGGTACAATAGATAGGATCAGAAAAGAAATTTTCTATAGCATATTATTATATTTAAACTTTTAAAAATATACTGAGACGATGTTGGACCAATGGACTGAACAATATCTCATAATAAAATGTTATGGATTAAAGTTTGATTATTTGATGTGACTACAATACACAATGATCAAATCAGTAGCAAATAAAAGTATTTTTAAAATAAATGTAGTTAGTCAGGTGTGGTGGCACTTGGCTGTAATTTTAGCTCTTAGAAGAGGGAACAAGCTCAAGGTTCAAACCCAACTTTGATTACATAGAAAGGTTGAAGCCAACCTGGTTATATAAGATCCTTTCTCAAAAAACCTACAAAAAAAGCAAACAAAATGAAACACAGTAACAACAGCAAAACAGTAATCAACATGCCACAATGATGATTGTACACAATGACATCTCTGAAAGAGTTTAATGAAAATGTTTAATTTTGTGGTCATAACATATGTGGTTAAAACAAAATGGTAAAAAGAGAAAATGAATCTATTACCAAAATGAAACCAGTGGCCAACAAAGACAGAATGGCCATGGTCTTCATCGGTACTAAAGCTTTGTCTTCCAATCTCTGTGTCACTTCCTGCCTCAAAGTAGTAATTCTGGCCATGAGGTCATATTATTCCTATCTCTTTAAATTCTGTGCTTTAAATTCTATATCTCACAAAACATTTCCTCTACTTCATTAGTTTGTAAGAGACCTAAAGAAAGACATAAAACTTGAAAGAATTTACCTTAAATTTGATACACTGTTGATATAAAAGGGAAGAGAAATTGTATATTTATAACATTAAAATTATTCAGTAGATACAAAATTATTGCACATACTAAACTAAAAAAATTATTTTTAATAGGATCTTTAGATATTTATTTTCTGCTTCCATTTTGCAAAATTGAATCATGGTTTGAGGTATTTCTGTTCTAAATAGTATTTCATTACTAAAAGTGAAAAGTAAGAAGTGGTTTGATAATACATAAATTGTCCATTCTCCTTTCAGATGCCATGTATTATTTTATTTATTCATACAGCAATCCCTGACTGGGAGCTGAGCCAGTAAATTGATCTCATTTTCATTACTTATAACAGCTATTTGGACAAGAACCATTGTTATAACTTAGCAAAATTGGGTAGCTGTTTCCTGACAACCTACAGGAAAAAATATGATTTCCTATAATAAAGCACTGAACTACATCCAACTCAGAGAAATATGCTGAATTTATAAACAGAAAATTAAATGCTCTAATGTTCAGAAGAACGTGGACATTACGGCTTCTGGAATTGTTCTTCATCTTGAGCTGCTATTACTTATGCAAAATGTCAAAGGAAGATGAATGGCTCATTGTTAAATCTATTGAATAAAAAGCTCTGATTTCTAACAGTGATTTTAATCAGGAATCATTATATGATTTAGAGAAAAATACTTAAAAATCCCATGGTCCTGTTTGGTCAATGGTAAAATAAGAATAATGTATGTTCTTTCTGTCCTTCAGCTCCTCAGGTTTAATAAAATAATAGCACTAACCTTACTCTAGTAGTATAAATGCAAACCTTGTAATATAAAATTGTTTAAATCTAGGCACCAGTTAGTTAAACTAATCCTAACAAAAATTTGGTGCATATAGACTTACATAGTAGTAAATGGTATCTATTTATCTATACACTAAAATGTGTTCTTCATTTTACCAGTGTAACTCTTGCTACTGCAGTAGGCTTAATTTATGGGCAGATGAAGACTATACCGTGAACATGAAAACAGGCTGTCTTTTTTAGATCAACATCCAAGAGATTTTGTTTATTAGTAAAAGTGAAAATATAATCGGGCCATGGAGTCTTGAGACATAGAATTCTTCACCAGGAATCTGTATAGAAAGACATATTTCTTTGGCTTTTTTTTCCTTTATAATGGTATATGGACCTTTGTCATGCTCAGTTACTGTAAAATCTGTCGTCAACATGGAATCTACTACATTCTTTATGGGTTTTGTTGCTGTGTGTCCTAGTTTGCTTTCAACTACTATGATAAAGACCATGACCAAAAACAACTTAGGGAGAAAAGGATTTATTAGGTTTACATGTCCTCCTCACAGTTCATTATTGAGTAAAGCCAAGGCAAGAACTCAAAGAAGGTTAGGAACCTGGAAATAGGTACTAAAGAAGAGGCCACGGAGTCATATTGATTGGTGTTTAGGTCTGATGGCATGCTTGGCTAGATTTCCTTTTCAACACAGGACCACTTGCCCAGAGGTAGTAACACCTGCAGTGGGCTAGGCCCTCCACATCACTAATTAATCAAGAAAATGTCCACAGACAGGCCTACATGCCAGTCTGATATGGGGCAGTTCCTTAATTAATACTCCCTCTCTGAGATGACTCTAGCTTGCATCAAGTTGACAAAAATTAACTAGCACATTGCTGTTTGGTTTTGAGACATGGTCTTGTTATATAGGTCAGTCTAGTCTGTAAGGTTCTGTGTAGCTCAGGCTTGACGTGAATCCATAATAATCTGGCCATAGTTCAGGGAATACTTGTGTATGCCACCATGTGGGGCTTCATTTATTACAGTGTTCAAAAGATGTTGTCTTACGCATATCTATTCAAAGACATACCAGGTACATTTGAGGAATTTGAGAGTTGTAAGAAAAAGAAGTCACACAAAAAGTGCAATAATAATAAAATGCTAAATTTTGGGGATATCAGTGTTGATGTATTTCTGGATGAAGTCATGTGTGAAGAATGCATTCTCCAAAGGGCATAGGCACTGAAACATATTTTGAACATTTTTTGGATGTCTGTTACTATGAGTTCTGTTAATGTTTTGTTATTTCACTCTTAGAAAAAATAATTGCCTTGTTTCTTATTATTTATGGTTTGATTAAGATAATTTTTGACTTTTAATGTTTAAAAGAAATTTCGTTGTGGCACATGCCCTTAATCATGATTCTCTGTTGAGATAAAAGGATTGCCATAGGTCAATTTAGATTATATACTGAGTTTCAGACTAGCCTGGGCTACATATTGAGACACTGCTTTAAACATTCCCCCTTCTGAAAAAAAGTTCACATCTTTAAACTGGAAGTATATATGTTGCCAATTTGAGGAATATTGCCAATGCTGCCAATATTCAAGAATGAGTGTCCAGGGTGGGTTGGAAAAAGTAGAGTGGACAAACATCAAATATCTTACTTTGTATCCAGTGTTCAGACACAGATATATACTAGTAAGATCCATCAACCGCTCATTTATTTATTTGATAAATGTTTTCTAAGTGCATATCATATGCAGGTAACATGCCATGCATTGAGTAGCAATGATGAATAGACATGAGTATTCCTGTTGTAAATAATAGAACACACTCATCATCCAGCTGAAGTGAGGATGCCTACTTCTTCCTCCACAAATTACCGATACAGAGGGCAAAGGTGTGAGTGTAACCATCACAGTCCTAGAGAATGAAGAGTGTATCCATAACAGTGAAAGGGAACATTCTCATGGTGTAGCTTTCCGTAATACCCCGCTGTTGTTTATTTCCAAAAGGAAAATAAAATGGGGCTATCTCAGCCTTTGCTTTAGGTGGAATGCTGCTTCACGTTGTGAAATACTGAATATAGACCATAGAGACTGTGCAAAGAAGTGATTCATAGAACTCAGAATTAAAATAAAACATAAAGTATTTTAACATAGCAGAAACACCTTTAAAAGAATGTGCAATTGAATAGCATTTGAGAGAAAAAGTATTTGTCATTAAAATAAATTTAAGATTATAAGATAGTAATAAGATGATAAATGCTAGACAAATTTTCCATGAAACTTCCATTTAAGCTGATGTAATTAAGACTTAAAAATTATTATAATATAAAAGTCAAGCTATTTCATTTAGCATTGAAAAAATATTTTCTGAAGGCCGAATATATAGTATTAACAAGACTGGTGGCCTCATTAGTAAACAGGGGTTGGGGGCAGTGGTGTTTTGAATCATCCAGTATGTAAGCCAGTCAATATATACATGCTATGTTTGTGAGGATGAAGTGTTAAAATGCTGTGACAGGACTAGTTAAAAAAATCTGTTGTAGCAGACAAACAATGCTTCTCTCCCCAGATGTGTCTGTGAGCTAACCTCCTGAGGCCATGCATGTAGAAGGGAGTCTGCAGGATTGGGTATGTAGGGCATTTGAGATGAAAATATTCTCGAAGTGGACCTAGTCTAAGTCTGTTGGACCTTAAAGCTTGAAAACACGTTCTAGGATGGAAGGGAATGGGAAAGGATAGTTTTAGAATGCTTAAAATGATGGAACATGGCTAGCTTTGAAAATGGAGGACAAGGATAAGTGCATAAAATAACTCAATACTGAAAGAATAAAATTCAATGATGCGGCGTAATCGACCAGCAAATAGGATTAGTCAGGCTAACTTTAATATCAGCTTTATTAAGGGGAAGAAGGGAATAACTTACAAAACCAAGGTTCCAAGGAAGAGCAGGAAACAGAAAGGAAGGTTGGGAGCACACCGGCAATATTTATAAGTAAATATTAGCCTCAGGGGATCCCGCCCATCAAGCAAAGTGATTGGCTGGGCTTCCCCTACAATTCAACGTGAAGCTCCCCAACATCCACTGAAAATCCCATTTCTAACCACCTTTAAATTCTTTAAAATATATACACTTTAGGTATGGTTAATATTGCTATGTGATTTTAAAAATTATTTTCAAGGTTTTATTTTATAGTAAAGTGTATAAAACAAATAAATAAAAAATAAACTGAAAAAATTTAAAAATGCTAACTGGAGGAGGAAGATGTCAAGCAGTGTGGGTGAACTCTGGAAGTTGGAAGAAGAACTGTTTGGGGACTTGTTTCCTTGCTGTGACAAAATAACTCAGAAAATAAGTTAAGGATGAAGGATGGGAGGTGGAGATTGGACAGGCTCACAGTCTGTATGGGAGGGAGTCATATGGTAGGAGCTTGAGGCCATTGGGTATATTATGTCTGTGATTAGGAAGCAGAGATCCATGAATACCAGTTCTTAGCTTATTAGTGATGTTTTACTCATTACCTTGGAATAGGTACACCCACAGCTATGGTGGATCTTCCTACATCAATTAACTCGAGATAATTCCTAATAGGTGTGCCCAAATGCTTATCTTCTCAATACCCAGATCTCATCGAGTTATCAATATTAACCATCACAAGAGTACAGTCCCGTTAGCAGTTTTATTCTTCCTTATTGAAACCGGCATTGAACTTCTAATCTTCAAAGAAGACATGAATTTATGTTGTTTTAAGATATGAAATAAATGACTCTTAGCAAAAGGGAAATGTTGCTCAATTTTTCATGAAAGGTTGTAGTATGACTCATGACTCCGATGAAGAAAAATATGCTGTGGTGATTAAAGAATCATCATGAGGTTTCATGGAGGTTTAGGATGAGTCAATGCAACTGCATTGGGGGTCTTGAAATTCAAGCAACAGTTTTATTTGCATGATAAAAATAATGAATTATTAATAATATCTAGAGAATATTCATATTTTATTAAAAGATAAGTGTAAGATAAAATATTTAATTTTGCTATTTGTATTTTGATAAAGATCAACTATTATGTTTTTTAAAAAAGACGAATAGCAATATAATATCTTTAATAGTGACTTTTCCCATTGCCATCACAAAATACCTGACAGCAGCGCAGCTTAAGAAAGGGTTTGTTTACCTCATGCTTATCAGAGTGCTGCAGACTTGGTGATGGGAGCTGCGAGAGGACTGGTCACGTTACGAGAGAGGGTAGAGAGAGGTGATTGCTGCTGTTCCCGCTGACACCATGGGACTCCAGACCATGTGGTACTGCCATTCATATTTAGGACAAGTTTTTCCCTTAGTTAAACTATTTTTTTTAACACCTTTATACAGGCTAGGTGGTGGTGACACACCCAGTACTTCGGAGGTAGAGGCAAGTGAATGTCCCTGAGTTTGAGGCTAGCCTGGCCTAAAGAGCTAATTCCAGGGCTACACAGAGAAACCTTGTTTTGAAATACCAAAACCAAAACCAAAGTCACAACAACAATGAAAACAAAACAAAATAAAACACTTTATAGATATATCCAAAGCTGTGTTTCTATGGTGATTCTAACTTCAGTCATGTTGACAATGAAACTAACAACATTGATAGTCATATTTAATGAGCTAATTCTGATTGTTTCATAAGAAGTTAAACCTTATATATAATTTTTCAAATAATCTTAACTCTAGGAAAGTAAAATTTCTGCATATATAATTATGTGAGCAACAACAATAACAATGAAACTGAAATATATTAATAATATTCATATAGTTATTGCCGGTGCTGGTAAAGGAAATCTTAATAAAAAATTTCATTTTATAAAAATCATTTCCTAGGAGTGAACCATAAGAAGAACAAAGACACTTTTGTAGAGAATTTGATTTGGCACAATCAAATTTGGCTGTGACGATATTGGAAATATGAATCACAATTAAAATGTCAGAAGTCAGGCTCTTTATTTTCCTTTCATTTTGGGGTACTTGGGGATTGATTCTTGGGCTTCCCACCAGACAAACACGCTACTGCTGGCTATCTCATTAGCGCTAGTTTTACTTTGTATATTGAGACAGATATGGTAAGCTTTCGTAGGCACTCTTTGAGCTTGTTCTGTAGTTCAGTCAAACCTTGTTGACTTGTTTATCTTGCCTCAGACTCCAGAGCAGCTGGGATTAAAAGCAAACTGTGTCTGTTAGGACAAAGATATGTTCATTAGCATCTATGAATGAAGTATAATAAAGTTCTCCATTTTGTGACAAGAGAGGATGTTTGAATCTTTGTCCTGTCTTGACATGGTTAAGTCAGGCTTTAAATGACCCAATAATCTAAATGGACTTTTCTTAAGGGAAGCACCCCCCCAAAAAAATGGGAAGAAAAGGGAAATGGAAGAAGAAAACAAGAAAGTCTAAGGAAGGTAGGAGTTAAAAAAGTCTAAGTTAACTTTAAAAGGTCTGCACAAAGAGATGAAAGAGTCAGAAGACCCATTGTTAGCAGTACTACAAAACACCAACCTAAATAACCATAATATATGTGTGTGCAGAGGATCTGGTGCAGACCCATGCAGGATCCCTGGTTACTGCCTCAGTCTCTATAGCCCCTTTGAGCCCTGCTTAGTTGATCCCGCGGCTTTGTTCTTTGCCTGCTCTTGGGATTCTTTCCCTCCTACTGGTTAGCCTTGCCCAGCCCTGATATGACAGTTTGTGCCCAATATTCTTGTAACTTGTTATATTGTGCTCAGTTCATATTCCTGTGAGACCTGTTCTTTTTTGAAGGGAAATGGAGGAGGAGTGGATCTGGGGGGGGGGGGGAGAGTTAGGGTGGGGATGGAACTCGGAAGAGTGGAGGGAGGAGAAACTGAGGTTGAGATGTGTGAGAGAAAAATAAGTTTGAAAGAAAAGTCTATACTAGTAGGATGCCTACTGTGAGATAGTATCTTCTGGATATGATAGGAAACTCTAACTCATGAATTATCAACAAATCAGCTGCTTAAATAAGACCTGCCTAATAAACACACCATTAAATATGCCGTCATTCTTAAATAAAGAGCTACAATGGCTGTTGAAGAATAAAAAAAATAGTTTTCTTCAGGAACAAGAAGTGGTCAGACCTGATCACATACACTTAACAAGCAACACTGAATAGACTCAGACTGTAGGTGTGTGTATATGTAGCAGCAATAATTATTGAAGAAGAGGCCATAAATGAGGGAGCGGGCTGGGGGCACAGGATAAGTTAGATTAGTAGAATAAGGAAGGGAGAGTTAGAAATGAAATTCTATGAATTTCATCTATGTAATTCTAAATAAAGTCTGGATCTCTTAAATGAGCTCCTGTTGGATGTTTGGCTACTTTGGGGAGTAGAGAAAATGGGGTGAGACAACCATTTCCCTCCTTTTGGGTACAATGGGCAGTTTGCCATGTTTCATTTGTCAT
The DNA here is from genome assembly GCF_037038515.1 of Microtus pennsylvanicus. Taxonomy (NCBI): domain Eukaryota; kingdom Metazoa; phylum Chordata; class Mammalia; order Rodentia; family Cricetidae; genus Microtus; species Microtus pennsylvanicus. The sequence goes on along the minus strand of NC_134579.1, from coordinate 4,849,963 downwards.
CTTTTGGACAAGTCAATAAACTGTATCTGGTAACATTCTACACAGGTACAATATGAGTTAAATGGAAATGTAGCAGGCTACCTCAAATCCATAGCCCACTTATTGATTGCATAGAAGACATTTGCTTGAAAATTTGTTTTAACATTGGCTTTCAAATAAGATCTAAACAGTGTTATTTGATTTCACATTTACTAGAACAATAAACATCCAAACATACTGACAGTACTGTGCACCAGTAAGACTGTGGAGCAAAGGGAATCCTCATGAAGCACCAGTGATTATATAAATTGATGTAAGATTTGAGAGCAATTTGGTAATGCTTAGTTGAGTTGAAAAGGTTCCAGCATTCTAAATACAGTATTTACTAGAGGAAAACTCTTGCATATGTGCACAAGAAAATATACATAAGATAATTCAATGCAACCTCATTGTTTACAATAAGAAATCAGTAACAACCTATTAATAATATCTATTATTATATCTAATAATATCTAATAATAATATCTATTATTAGAAATGGGTGGTTTTTTTCTTTTTCTTTCTTTCTTTCTTTCTTTTTTTTTTTTTTTGGATTTTCGAGACAAGGTTTCTCTGTGGCTTTGGATCCTGTCCTGGAACTAGCTCTGTAGACCAGGCTGGTCTCGAACTCACAGAGATCTGCCTGCCTCTGCCTCCCAAGTGCTGGGATTAAAGGCGTGCACCACCACCGCCAGGCTAGAAATGGGTGGTTTTATTTACAGCAATTGCAGCAGATAAAGAAAATTAAGACCCTGAGAAAACTGATACCATGTATCATGAATATATTGTGTGGAGAGATACAGAGATATATTAAATATCCATATGTAATAAAAGATGTAAAAGTATAAAGACATCAGCAAGAGTATGACTTAGTACGTATGATTTAGTATGTATGTATGACTTAGTATGTATGATTTAGTATGATACTTTAGTATGATTGTGGTCTCAAGGGGAATAGCATGTGTGGGATAGGTAGGTTTCACAGAAAAGATTCAACAAAACCTCACTGGTTTAGTGTAGTAATAGGGGCGACGGCGGGGGCTGCGTCCCAAGACCCCAGCCACCTGGCTCGGCTAGCTTATGCCCCGAAATAATTACACAGACACTGTATTCATTTAAACACTGCTTTGGCCCATTTCTAATCTTCTGTGTAGCGCCCCTAGGTGCGCTTACTGGGAAGATTCTAGCCTAAGTCCATCCTGGGTCGGAGCTTCATAGGGTGCGTCTTCCCTGGAGCAGGCAGCATGGCGTCTCTCCTGAGGCGTCTGCTCCGGAGAGCAGAGCTGTGGAGTCTGACCTCACTTCCTCTTCCTCCCAGCGTTCTGTTCTGTTTACTCCACCCACCTAAGGGTGGGCCTATCCAATGGGCCTAGCAGTTTCTTTATTGCTTAGCCAATGAAATCAACAGATTGATATATGACACTCCCACATCAGTTTAGGCCTTTCCAAAACTTTCCAAAGAAAATATGATAGGTTTACTAACCTTTGAGATGAGTGAATGGTATTTGTTAGATTAATTTTATGAGCTTTCAAATGTGTTTAGCCAATTTAGAAATGAAGCTACCTTTTATCATATGGACTAATGTCTGAAGCGTTGTGTAGTTTAATCTGGGTTTAATCTGTGGTTCTGCATTCCTTATTTCAAAGTTTGAACTGTATTTTCACATGTCAGTCCATGTTTCCACTTTGATATCACTTGTGTATGTCATAATCCATTGGTAATATTTTTCCAAAATTATTTCTTAAAGATTTTCAAATATCCATTGAACTTTAGCGTAGTTCTATTGATTTTCAAAAAGCATTAAATTGAATTCCCCAATATATTATTCATTATGTAAAAGTTCTAAAAAATAAGGTTTGTACTAAAACTTGCAGCTTTATTCTGGAATATCCAATTTGACTTATGTAAATAAATATTTATAACGCCTAAGAAAAATACCAGCTTGTCACTAGAGAACACTTTTGTATAATGACAAAGGGGACTCTGAGGTAGCATCATTATTCTCTCTTCTTCATCCTTTGTAGCATAGCCTTGACCCACATAGCTTGCTTTATTTGTCATTGTTTCTGCAACAGGTTATCAGTTTGCCATGCTCACTTAGAAAACAATAATAATCATCATGATAATAATGGTGATAATAATATTAATTTAACATTTAAAGAGTTGAAACTTAATGTGTTCATGACTTCGCAGATTGTCTCGTGCAGGATTTTAGCTACTTGACATTGAAGCTGTTGCCTTGAACTTCCTTGGATAGAGTTTTGGAACCAATGTAGTCTCAACGAATTTATATACTTGGTGGCAAGTACTTTTACCCACTGAGACATCTTGTTCTCTCGCAGTTTTTTTCTTTTGCTGGTTTATTTAATCTCCACAAGTCCACCTGGCACATGCTTGCTCTAAACTCTCACACACACAAAAAAAATTTTTTAAAAAAATGTGGTGTGAACTTGAAAATGATTTGGGTAGTGGAGAACAAGAGAGAATTACAGACATGCGGAGGGACAGAAAAACATGTGAGGATCCTAGAAGTATAGCCTATTCTCCTTTCTTGGGAGACAAATTTCTCTCAGTTGGCTTGCCTCGCCTGTGGATTCCTGTGGAAGAAATCAAATACTAAGTAACCAGAAGAATGAGATGGAAAAACAGAATAAAAACAGTGGGCCAGAGATTTGTGGAGATAAATTTATAGAGCATGCCACACATGAATGTGTCAGGTCTGGTTTGGGAGATGATACCTTGATGAATACTTAGGGGTGAAGTGGGTGTTTCTGGATGGAGGCCTACCTTTAGCATGGATCTTGTTGATTTACCCATTTTTGCCTTCAATGTTTGCTTTTAGCAATTTTCCATCCACGGACCCCTACTCTGCTCCTTGGTTATAAATTCCGTTCACCAATTACATACTTGGAGCTCAGCTCAAGCTTGCTCCTGAAATGCAAAAATTGCATTTGGGAGGTTGAGTTTAGTTCAGAGATAGAGCATATAGTTAGTGTATGTAATGCTCCTAGTACAGTCTGCTTTAGCATCATCAAAATAATCATTCCAGTGGTTCCTACATCCTCCATACTTTCCCTTCTGCAACAGAGCCCATCTGAGCACCAGCAGTAAGTACCTCCAGTCACCTGCTTCTTTAATGAGCGCCATACTTTGCCCTCCCCTGCTTGCTACTTAATCAGGGAGATTGGTTTTTATTCTAAGAGAAATGAGTATTAACTTATTTCAACAGGTACAAGAAGGACTCGGATGACTTCGTTTTTGTAATGTCTATATTTTGTCCATATTTTGGCAAGCAGTTCATTTATTAAACTCTCTTCCAATTATCTCAGCTTGAGTGTATCATCTATTTCCTTTTGGGAACCCGAGCAAGCCAACTCTTTTAAATCATTTTCTCCTTTACTTTACCCATTCCGGACTCAGGACTTCTTAGGAACTCAATTTTTTACAAAGGCGATTTTTAATGCATTTTAATCTTTATTTCATTAGGAAGCTTATAGTATAAAAGTATTTCAAGATAGAAGGTGTAGATAGCCAGTTTAGATGATTCATTTCCTCCAAACCTCATTATTTTCCCTTATTGAAATTAGAATTTGCATTAGATCATTGCTAAAAGGATCTTCTGACTTTAAGATTCTATTATTTCTTTAGATAGGGAATATATGATCTTTTAATGTCATGGAGTAGTGTTAAATTTTAGTCTATGTTTTGGGAAAGTATTTGGAAATTCTTTGAGGGAGATAATAGGTCTGAAAGATTCCAAACTATGAAAGTGCTGATATTCATAAAAATGTCAAATAAATAACTATAATGATTATAAAGCTTTAAATTTTAACTTTTTATTTATTTATTCTTCTTTTATAAATTACACCCCAACCAGTTTCCCCTCCCTGCACTCCTCCTAGTCCCTCCCTCCCATCTCCGTTTTTCCCAGATTCATTCAGTCCTCTTCCATTTTCCTTGAGAGGGCAGCAGGCCTCCCAGGGATAGAAATAGAGGAAAGAGCCCATGACAGGGATAGAAATAGAGGAAAGAGCCCATGATAGACACTGCCTGGAGGACTAAGAACGTGAGGCTGGATAGCCCAGTGACTGAGGATGAATTTTAACTCTAAACATTGAAATTTTATTTTAAACTAGAAAAAGAAGCAAAGTTTGGGTAATTATTTGATGTATATTGAGTTGCTGCAAATATTTTATGAAATATTAAAAGTTTGACTTGCATGTTGTAGACTATTACATTTCATTTTCTCTTTATCTCTTGAGAAATGAAGATACAATTTTTGAAATGGGTAACATATTAAGAAGAAGAAAAGAGGTGTTCACTTCTCCAGGGTCAGGTCTCCAGGAACATTTATGTTTTTAGTAAAAGAAATCCCTAGGGGCCTTGGGAGCCATTGTTTTTTTTTTTTTGTTTTAATATTAAAAATCAATCCATAACTTTGCAATAGTATTTCCAAACACTGGATAGCTTTCTTTAGTCAGAGGGGGTTTTATTTCAGTACAGTCAAGTATGTATACCTGTCTTACTAAAAATCACTCATTTTGCTAATCCCTGGAAAGAAAAACAATGCATAATAGTTAACTTTCATAATTAAGCAGACCCATGCTACCACTCATGTGATTGGCCACAGAGACTGGTTTCTGTCATGGAATTTGCCCTGGAGAAGATCTGGGATTTCCACCCTCATGTGGTAGAGAGAGGCGAGGGGGGAGCATCTGTTCCCTTTGCTTTAGGAGAATTGTTCAGGCGGTTGCTTTTCTGTAGCATGTAATGCTGTTAGCTCCCATCCCAGAGCTAAAACCTCATACTTCACATAGACCACAAAGCAGATAAAACAAAGAGAAGGTCCTTCTGCTAACCATATTGATTAAACATCCCAGAATGGTAGCCTTGCAATTCTACCACTGCTCTATATAAAGTAGAAAGTCTCAACGGAATCATTTGCTCTCTATTATGCTAATTATCAATCACCCAGCATTGTCTAAATGTTTGTCTTCCAGGCTTAACACATCCTAAATTTTAACTTGAAATAAAAGAGAAACTTCATGTAAAACAGGAGATTCTAGATGAATGTTCACATTTGGGTCTCAAGATTCTGTATTAATTCCTTAATAATCCTTTAACAATTCATGTAGAAGATGAACCAAGGCCCTCGCTCTTTCTGTGCACTTTGTATGGCATTGCCTATGTGGAATGTGTAAACAGGAATATATTATGTTTTCCTGTGGGCTAATGCTGAACATTATTTTGTTTCTAGATTCAAGAGTGCCAAGGAATGGTGGTTGAGATGTGAGTAGTTTCCGGAGAAGCTATGCCACATTTAGCATTATTTCTTTCCATTGTGGAACCAATGCCATTCAGCTGACAAAGGTCTGTGCCCTGCTTTAGCTGCACAGGTGGCAATACTGCTGGTCCCACCCAAATCTGTTTTCCTTAAGTCCGATAACGTCTTTGACAAGCAAAGCTTTACATCCCCATAATACTGCTCTCTTTTGAACAGATTCTGGAACATGCTATACGATCGGCTTATTTTTATAAGTAATGGGCTCATATTAAAATATACATTGAGGCAGAATGTAAAGAGAAAGCAACCCATACTTTCACTATTACTGAACTTACTTCTCGATGGTCAAAGTGCTAAGAGCTAAGAAATGGAAGAAAAGAAGGGTTTCGAGTTTGCATGCCGTGTCCACTTTGGTAGTTGTCACCGGTGGTGATGTAAACAATTTGTAGGTTCTTTTCCTCAAGTAAACTGAGACAAGCAAGGGGAAGTTTCTTTCTTTTTGTTGTTCATCACAAGTCTAACAACACTCATTTAGTGGCTGATGGGTTTTCTTCCTGAATTCAGAGCTGCAGTTCAATTTTCTTGTCTATTAGAACAATTTGCTATTCTTTTCTTATTTTACAATATGGAAGTAACATTCCCTTCCCAAGACTTTGTAGGAGACTTCCCTTTTGAATCAGCTGATTGCTCTCAGGTAGTAAAGATGATCATTAAACTGGACAATGGGGGATGGGGAGATGGCTCAAGCACATTAGAATATTTTCTCCTCTTCCAGAGGATCTGAGTTCTATTCTCAATGTTTCCACTTCCGGTACTTACAACTATCCATGACTCCTTCTCCAGAAGATCTGATGCCCCTTCCTGGCTTTTGGAGGCATTTTCACTCATGGCGTACAATCACAAACATATAAATCAAAATAAATCTCAAAGAACAAACCCCAGATTGGGTTTAATAATCCAGAAACTGATCAGTGCCTAAGAAATACTCAAAATTATGATTAACAGAAAGTAAAATAATTCATAAATTTTCTTTACATAAAATAAAGCTCTCTGATAGATACTCCACCTCCACTCTTCTCTTCTGTCTGCATGCATTCAAAATGAAAGCATCTCTATCACATGCCAGATGCCTCTGCTCCATCACACGATGATGCCATCCCACACATTAGTATGGACGCTGTCTCTGTCACATGCCAGAAGCCTGTGCTCCATCACAGTATGATGCCACCCCATCTAAATAATGCCAAAATTGAGGAACAATCCTTTCGCACACAGTCATTTAAGATTCAAACCATTGAAGTTAGGTAGTGAGAAGGGTTTTCATTCTATTTGTAACTCCACTAAAGAGTTATCTTCCCCAATGATTTGCGAAGCCTCATTAAATAAATATTAAGCTTCCATATATAAAATACATAATGTTACAGCATGCTATTTTTTCCAAGGGATTTGAATTCCTAACAAGTTAGCTGGAAGAATCTCTTTTGTTTTTATGTTGAAGTGGTTTCATGATCCAAACCAGTTATCTTCAGCAAATACATAAATTTATTATAACTCCCGGCCCCTGAAAACGAATCCAAATAAATCAACCATGACCGTTACTGCCAACTGAGCCCACTGGAGAGGGTCCGTGGAGCAGTGTAATTAGCTGCCCGGACGTGGCTGCAAGCCTGCACTTTTCCTACCGCCTCTGACCCGCTGCGTGGCTTAACTAAGTATTTGCACGAAAACTCATGATAATTGATCCCCTTCTGTGTCAAGTGTCTTCATAACTTTAAAAATTAAAGATGCTGAATGCCTCAAGTGGCTTGGGTAGGCAATTTGATTCCAGTTTTATTATCACAAAGGGTCCATAATATGCATGAAGTATCCTTTCTGATTAGCCATGGCCTCAGCAGTTCCCCACTCCAACTAGTTCCCAGTTCTACCTCTGCTTGTTCCTCCTCCTCCTTTTTGTCTCCTTCTCCCATTCAGACTTCCTTTCCTTCATTTTCTGAAAAACTGGAAGTGCCTGCTTGCAGAAATTTGCTGGCTGTTCAAATGAGTTGCCTAGATTCTGGATGGGTTGAGACAGTATTGCACTCCCTGCTACAGCAGCTGATCCTATCACAGCTGAAAAGAATTCCTAGCTCTTCCATGTAGAAAAAGGTGCGGGATTAGATGATTGTGGAAATTTGCTCTAAACTGGATTCCACCCACCTGGATTCTCAGTAACTGATTATACAAAATGAAACAAGCAGAAAAAAACATTTTATTCAGTAGGGTGTGAACTGAAATTCTCAGCTCACCTTGCAACAGTCGTGTACAGTATTGCCAACAAGCACAATATAATTTAAGAATCAAGATATTTAGTCACTGGGTTGCTTTCCCAGATTTCTACTATGCAACAATTCCCAGTAAAGTCAGTGTTCTTGTCTTTAGTATTTGTAAGGACATACGGTATTTGTTTCATTGGTCACTTGTAAAATGAAACAGTAAAATATTAAATTATTGTTTACTGCAGAAAGTTGTGGAAGCAGTCATAGACACAGACTTCTGAAGCAAAGGCATTACAGTGCCATATTTTTCGCTCCCTTAGAGCTATTGGCTGTGTCTGAATTAGGACCCTGCATGTCACATGAGGCCTTTCACCTAACAATTGCTTAGAAAGCATATCCAAACTAAGTCAGTAAATCAAAAACTCCTAAATATTCAATGAAGATAAATACTAAATACTATTAGTAAATGACTAGTACCATAGAGGGCCTTACTTTACAGGGTAAGTTGACACAATGAGGAGGTGAACTTCAGGGCAGTAACTTTAACGAAGTCCCCAAATTTAGAAATCCTGAGGCTGTGTGCCCTAAGTCCCTCCATACTCTGAGTCAGCCCTATCACTTGTCCTGTAAGTCTGTGACAATACGTGCTCATATTGCAAATGGCCGAGTATCCTATATTCACCAAGATCTCTGGTTATAGTAGCTTCTAGATTAGGTGTGTGTGTGTGTGTGTGTGTGTGTGTGTGTGTTACTGTGCAAACTACCCACTCAGGAAGCCTTTCTGTCATTATTGTCTTTGAATGTAATTTGTCCTATGTGGCCTTTGACCAACAGCAGTTCAACAAATCTTCGAATTAACAACTCATGAGGTAACACACTTTGAAAACCATTGTTAAAATTTGTGTTTTGGGATTAAAATATAAACCACTTCTTACAAATTTGATAATGTCATCATTAATAAAAAAGCTATTATTATTATTTGTGACATTTAAATTAGGATTTAACTACTTGCAAATGGTACTATTAAATTCCTTCCTGGCTCTAAGAAGTCAACTTCACAATGAGTTCTTGTTTCACAGCTGATTTACATCATTAATTCTCTGATAAACATATAACTTTTAATCTCCAAAATTCATCAGTGAAATTCAGACTTTTGTTATGTTTAGAGAAATAGAGTAAAACAAATAGAAGTCTATGGACTCTTAATGCTGACTCTAAAAATGTGATTTCTTATTTTAACTGCTGCCTGTGTCAGAAGTAACTTATGTTTGAAATTCAAATCCTTATGATATTGTATGGGAAAGTAAGTTATGTTACTTTAAGAACAAAGTATATTTCCTATTAATGTAACTTTAATTTATATTAGTTTATCACTTGTAAGTAACTATATAAACTGAATTTTTAACTTAATCATTATGAAAGTTGTCTCATTAACAGTAGTGAAAAAAGTATTTATCTGTATTCCTTTTTCACTCTTTGATAGCCCACCACCCAGCTCCCAAATAAATACACGGAGATTCATTCTTATTTAAGAAGATCTCGTCAATAAATTGGGAGCATGGTGATCTTGGGAGAGGATAGAAAAGGGGGGATGAGGAAGGGAAAGAAGCAGAGAAAAATATATAGCTCAATAAAAACAATAAAAAATAAAAATAATTAAAAAATACAAAAAGCCAGGCTTTGTTGTCTCCCCATGGGAGGCTTTCCCTTTACTGAGGAATGGATGGGAGTAGGTTAAGGGAAAAGAGGGTGAGGGTCAGGAAGTGGGAAGGGAGTGGAAATGTAGTTGGTACGTAAAATGAATAAAAAATTAAAAAAAAAACACCTGGCCTCAGTTTGGTTTATTTCTAGCCAGCTTTTCTAACTTAAATTATCCTGTTTCTTTTAGACTATGTTTCAGCTCTGGATTTTTTATCTTTCTTTTTTCTGTATTCTTTCTTTTCTTCTTATTCTGTGGCCAGCTGTGTGGCTGTGTGGCTAGCCTCAGGCATTCTCCCCTTCTTCTTTTCTTGCTCCTCCTCTCTTGTTCTTCTTTCAAGCTTAGATTTCCCATCTGATTTTTTTCCCTCTGCCTGGCAGCCCTGGCTATCCCTCTATCCTGCCTTACTATTGGCTGTTCAGCTTTACTAGACCAATCAGGTGTTTCAGACAGGCAAAGTAACACAGTTTTACAGAGTTACATAAATGCAACATAAAGAATGCAGCACATCTTTGCATGATTAAAACAAATGTTCCACAGCATAAACAAATGTAACATATATTAAACTAATATTCCACAACAATATCCAAAAGTATAGTCAAACTAAAATATGTTCCATCTTTTGGGCCTTTTCATTAGTGTGAACTATCATAGCCACTGTGGAAGTCAGGGTAGAGGATCCTCAAAATGTTAAAAATAAAATTACCATATGACCAAGCTATAGCACTCCTGGGCATTTACCAACAGGACTTATACACGACCAGAGAGATATTTGTACATCCACACCATCCACAGTTACTACTGCTTTATTCACAGTAGGGAGGAAAAGGAACCAGCCTAGACGTCCACAAACAGAAGAATAGATAATGAAAATGTGGCATATATGCATAAGAAAATTTTACTTGACTGTGAAGCAAAATGAAATCTGAAGGAAAATCTGAAGGAACTGGAAAAGATTGTTAAGTGAGTTGACTCTGTCTCAGAAAGATAAAGATCTGTCTTTACTTATATGTAGATCCTAATTTTAATGGTTATATTTCATAAATGAGGGATTATCAGAGTAGATATAGATGATGAAAGTAGGTAGGTGACCATAACAAGAGATGATGACTAAAGAGATAAGGGCAAAGTTCACATATGTGTGACATGAAACTGGAAGAGACGTCAATGGAGAAGGACACAAGTAAGCGGGAGGGATGAGGGTAAAAATGAGGGCAATGCAAACAAATTTCTTTTGAAAAAATGCCATAATGAAATAAAATTCTTTGTCAAGTACTATGCATAAAAATAAAAATACATTTTAAAGAAACAGTTGTGTGGCTCAGAACAAATCTCAAAATTTTACTTTTGATTTTAGTTTATTTTCTTCTAGGTTAGACATTGTTTTCTCTGCAACTTGGAATTTTACAATACATTATAATATTTGTCTCTCATTCTGTCATATCTATCATCTATCTGCATGTCTATATATCAATATGTATATATCATCTATGTATCTATCAATAATCTATCATCTGTCTATTACCTACCTAACATCTATTATCTTTTGTCTGAAAGTTTATTAAGGTCTAATAATTTTGGCATACCTATTTGTGTTAAGTACACACACACACACACACTCGCACACACACACACACACACACACAGAAATCTAAAAATTTAAGTTAAATGCTTATTTGATAATTAAAGAAAAACCAGTTTTTCTAGAAATTGTTTGTTTCAAAAAGTCTTCCTTAGTGCTGTTTTTTGAGACGTTTTTGTTTGGAACAGCCGCAAAGCTTTATGCTTTCAGTGATAAATTTATTAAATCTAAATACATGCAAAGTATAATTGATGAAAATTTAGTATCAACGTGAAAGTGCATTATATGTGTGAAATACATTCCATATTTCAAAGATCATTTAAAAATGCAAGTAATTTCCTTGACTTACATTGTTAAATGTTTAAATCTGAATA